>NC_080698.1:55015114-56376132 GCF_030445035.2 Dasypus novemcinctus
GAGGCTGAGCCGTTTTACATTCCCACCAACAGTAAAGGAGTGTTCCTATTTTTCCACATCCTCTCCAGCACTTATTGTTCTCTGTTTTTTTAAAATATGGCCATTTAAAAAATGGTGTTAGAGGATATCTCATTGTTGTTTTAATTTACATTTCCCTAATAGCTAGTGATATGGAACATTTTTTCATGTGCTTTTTGGCCATTTGTATTTCCTCTTTGGAGAAATGTCTATTTAAATCTTTTTTCCATTTTTAAATTGGATTGCTTCCTCTTTTATTGTTGAGTTGAATGATCTCTTTATATAGAATGAAAATCAAACCCTTAACAGATAAGTGGTTTCCAAATATTTTCTCCCATCAATTGGGTTGCTTTTTTACCTTCTTGATGAAGTCCTTTGAATCACAGAAATGTTTAAATTTGAGGAGGTCCCATTTACCCATGTTTTCTTTTGTGGCTTGTGTTTTTGGTGTAAGGTTTATGAATCCACCACCTACTACCAGGTCCTGAAGATACTTCCCTACATTTTCTTCTAGGAGCTTTATTGTACTTCCTTTTATATTTAGGTCTTTGATCCATTTTGAGTTAATTTTTGTATAAAATGTGAGGAAGGGTCATCTTTCTTTCTTTTGGCTATGGATATCCAGTGCTCCCAACACCATTTGTTGAATAAACTGTTTTTCCTCCACTGGAAGGGCTTGGCAGACTTGTCAAAAATCACTTGGCTGTAGATGTGAGGGTCTGTTTCTGAACCATCAGTTTGGTTCCATTGATCTGTGTGTCTATCTTTAGGTAATATGATTTAAAGTCTGGAAGTTAGAGTCCTCCAACTTCACTTTTCCTTTTTAAGGGTTTCTGGCTATTCGGGGCCTCTTACCCTTCTAGATAAATTTGATAATTGTGTTTTCCATTTGCTTAAAAAACGCTGGTGGAATTTTTATTGGGATTGCATTGAATCTGTATACCAATTTGGGTAGAATTGACATCTTAATGATATTTAGTCTTCCAATCCATGAGCAAGGGATGTTCTTCCAATTATTTAGGTCTTTTTAAATTTCTTTTAGCAATGCATTATAGTTTTCTGAATAAATGCTTTGCATCTTTGGTTAAGTTTATTCATAAATATTTAATCCTTTTAGTTGCTATTGTAAATTGAATTTTTTTCCTGACTTCCTCCTCAGGTTGTTCATTATTAGTGTATAGAAATATCTCTGATTTTTGTGTATTGATCTTGTATACTGACATTCTACTGAAATCATTTATTAGCTCTAGCAGCTTTGTTATAGATTTTTTTGGGATTTTCTAGATATACAGTCACATCATCTGTGAATAGTGAAAGTTTCAATTCTTCCTTTCCAACTTGGATGCCTTTTATTTATTTATTTATTTTTTAAGATTTATTTCTTTATTTCTTTATTTCTCTCCCCTTCCCCCTCAATGCCAGTTGTTTGTTCTCTGTGTCTATTTGCTGCGTCCTTTTTGTCTGCTTCTGTTGTTGTCAGCAGCATGGGAATCTGTGTTTCTTTTTGCTGCATCATCTTGTTGTGTCAGCTCTCCGTGTGTGCGGCTCCATTCCTGGGCAGGCTGAACTTTCTTTCACACTGGGCGGCTCTCCTTATGGGGCACACTCCTTGCGCATGGGGCTCCCCTACACGGGGGCATACCTGTGTGGCACGGCATTCCTTGCGTGCATCAGCACTGCACATGGGCCAGCTCCACATGGGTCAAGGAGGCCCAGGGTTTGAACTGTGGACCTCCCATGTGGTAGATGGATGCCCTAACCTCTGGGCCAAGTCTGCCGCCCCTTTTATTTCTTTTTCTTGCCTGATTGCTCTAGCTAGAACCTCTAGCGCTATGTTGAACAACAGTGGTGACAGTGGGCATCCTTGTCTTGTCCCTGATCTCAACGGGAAAGCTTTCAGTTTTTCACCATTAAGTACAGTGTTAGCTGTGGGTTTTTCATATATGGCCTTTATCATGTTGAGAAAATTTCCTTCAATTCCTATTTTCTGTACTATTTTTACCAAGAAAGGATGCTGTATTTTGTCAAATGCCTTTTCTGCATTAATTGATAAGATCATGTGATTTTTCTTCTTTGATTTATTAATGTGGTGTATTATGCTGATTGATTTTCTTGTGTTGAACCAGTCTTGCATGCCTGGTATAAAACCCACATGCAGTCTGTAATTTTCTTTTTTTAAATGTTTTTATCTGGCTTTGGTATTAGGGTGATATTGGCTTCATAGAATGTGTTTGGTAGTGTTCCTTCTTGTTGAATTTTTTGGAAGAGCTTGAGTAAGACTGGTATTAAATCTTCTTTGAGTGCCTGGTAGAACTCACCTGTGAAACTGTCTGGCCCTGGGCTTTTCATTTTGGGGAGCTGTTTGATGACTCTTTCAATCTCTTTACTTGTGATTGGCTTGTTGAGGTCTTCTATTTCTTCTAGTGTTAGTGTAGGTTGTTTGTACCTTCCTAGGAATTTTCCCATTTCATCTACATTGTCTAGTTTTTAGCATAAAGTTGTTCATAGTATCCTCTTATGATCTCCCTTATTTCTGTGGGGCCAGTAGTAAGGTTCCCCTTTTCATTTTTTATTTCATTTATTTTCATCTTCTCTCTTTTTTTCTTAGTCAGTCTAACTAAGGGTTTGTCAATTTTGTTAATCTCAAAGAACCAACTTTTGGTTTTGTTAATTTTCTCTACTGTTTTTTTGTTCTCAATTTCATTTATTTCTGCTCTGATTTTTGTTATTTCATTCCTTCTACTTGCTTTGGGATTAGCTTGCTATTCTTTTTCTAGTTCCTCCAACTGTATAGTTAGGTCATTGATTTTAGCTCTTTCTTCTTTAATGTAAGCATAGAGAGCTATACATTTTCCTCTCAACACTGCCTTTGTAGCATCCCATAGGTTCTGATATGTTGTATTCTCATTGTCATTCATCTCAAGGTATTTATTGATTTCTCTTGAAATTTCTTCTTTGACCTACATATTATTTAAGAGTGTGTTGTTTAATCTCCATATATGTGTGAATTTTCTCTTTATTTGCCACTTGTTGATTTCCAACTTTACTCCATTAAGATCAGAGAAAGTGCTTTGTATAATTTCAATTTTGTTGAATTTATTGAGATCTGCTTTGTGTCCCAATATATGGGCTATCCTGGGAAAGATCCATGAGCACTTGAAAATAATGTATATCCTGCTGTTTTGGGTGCAATTTTCTGTATATGTCTATTAGGTTTAGTCCATTTATTATATTATTCAAGCTCTCTCTTTCTTTATTGATCTTCTGCCCAGATGTTCTATCTAATACTGAGAGTGGTGTATTGAAGTCTGCAACTATTATTGTAGAGATGTCTATTTCTCCCTTCAGTTTTGCCAGGGTTTGCCTCATGCATCCTGGTTAGGTGCATATATATTTGTGATTGTTATTTCTTCCTGGTGAATCATCCTTTTTATTAATATGTAATGATCTTCCTTGTCTCAAATAACAGTTTTGCTTTTAAAGTGTGTATCATCTGATATAATTAGAGCTACCCCAGATTTTTTTGTTGTTGTTACTGCATGTGTGGAATATCTTTTTCCAACCTTTCACTTTCAATTTACTGGTATCCTTGGGTCTAAGGTGAGTCTCTTGCAGACAACATATAGATGGCTTATATTTTCTTATCCATTCTGCCAGTCTTTTGGTTGGGGAGTTTAATCCATTAATATTCAATGTTATTACATAAAGGCAGTTCTTATTTCATCCATTTTGATCTTTGCATTTTGTCTGTCATTTTATATTTGACACTTTTAATTACTGTTACTGATACAGTTGTCATTTCTAGACTCTCTTCCAGGCCTCTCTCTCCTGTCTTTTCTTTTCAGGCTGTAATATTCCCTTTAGTATTTCTTGCAAAGCTGGTCTCTTTGTTATAAACTCTCTCACTTTCTGTTTATCTGTAAATATTCTAATCTCACCCTCATTTTTAAAAGATAATCTTGCTGGGTATAAACTCCTTGGCTGGCAGTTTTTCTCCTGCAGTATCTTAAATATATCATACCACTGCCTTCTTGCCTCCATGGTTTCTGATGAGAAATTGGCACTTAATCTTATTGGGTATCCCTTATATGTTATGCACTGCTTTTAGAATTCTCTCTTTGTCTTTGACATTTGACATTCTGATTAGTATGTGTCTCAGAGTTGATCTATTTGGATTTATTTGGATGGGAGTACCTTGTGCTTCTTGGACATGGATATCTATGTTCTTCAATACAGTTGGGCAATTTTCCACCATTATTTCTTCAAATATTCTTTCTGCTTCTTTCCCCTTCTCTTCTCCTTCTGGGACATCCATGACACATATGTTTGTACCTCTCTTGCTGAGACCCTGTTCAATTTTTTCCATTCTTTTCTTCATCTGTTCTTTTGTTTGTTCACTTTCAGAGGCCATGTCTTCGAGCTCACTGATCCTTTCTTCTGCTTCCTCAAATCTGCTGTTATATGCCTAGAGTGTATTTTTAACTTCATTTATTGCACCTTTCATTCCCATAAGGTTTGCTTTTTTCTATGTATGTGTTCATATTCTTCTTTGTGCTCCTCCATTGCCTTCTTAATCTTTTTAGACATCTCATTGAATTTATTATGGAGATTTGTTTGAATATCTAAGATTAGTTGTCTCAGTTCCTTTATGTCATCTGCCACCTTATCCTTTTCCTTTAATTGGGCCATCTCCTTCTGTTTCTCGGCATGGATTGTAATTTTTGGTTGGTGTTTCTGCATCTGGCTTGCTAGATGTATTTATTCTGGGTGCAGTTTCTCCCTTTAGTTTAGGGATTTCTTATCTTTTCTCCCTTGTTGGTTGTGTAGTAGGAGTCAAGGATGTAGTTGGTGCTGTAAGCTGTGGAGGCTGAACAGCCCATGTTGCCCCAGGAAGTGATGAAGCTTCTCCCACCTTTTTCCTCTGTCAGGGGTAGGGACAGAGCTGTAGCCATGTATAATAATCCCAGTTGAGCACAAGACTGTCTGTAGTCACCCGGAGACACTGATGAAGCTTCACACCTCTTCCTCCCCTACCTTAGTTTTGGTCAGCAATCTATGCTATGTGGGTCCAAAATGACCACAGTTGCTCAAGTAAACCTATGTATCATCAGACCCTCTCTCTGCCAGGAATGGGAATGGACCCTCTGGAGTGCCCAACAGTCTAATCTCTGTGGGCGAAATATGCCTGTAGTTGCCCCAAGAGGCTTAGAGAATACTGTTCCTTCTGCCCTTTAAGGGGTGGGAACAGAACCACAAACACTCAACATTTCAGTCCCATAGGCTGAAAGTACCCGCCATTGCCCAGAGAGGCTGAGGAAGCACCAGCCCCTCCTATCCTGTTGGGTGGTAGGGGTGGTTCTATGGATGCTAAAAAGTTCAGTCACTTTAGACCAAGAATACCTGCCATTGCCTGGAGAGGTTGAGAAAACCCAGCCCCCTTCTATCCTCTTAAGTCTTGGGGTTGGATCCACAGGTACCCGACAGTTCAGTCGCTGTTGGCTGAAAGTACCCACCATTGTCCAGAGAGGCTGTGGAGACACCAAAACCCTCCTATCCTATTGGGGGTGGAAGTGGATTCACAGGCATCCAATAGTCCAGTCCATGCAGGACAAAGATCTGCCATTGCCCAAAAAGGCTGTGGAGAGTCCAGTCCCCTTCTTTCCTATTGGGGGGTAAGTGTGGGTCCACAAGTACTCACCAGTCCAGGCTGTGTGGGCCAAAAGCACCTGCAGTTACCCAGAGAAGCTGGGCAAATATGGTCCATCTCTTGTCCTATTGGGGATGGAGGTGGAGCCACAGATGCCCAACAGTCAGGCTTGTAGAGACCAAAACTGTCTGAAGTTTCCCTGAGAAGTTGAGGCAACACCAGCCCCCTCCTATCCTGTGGGGGGACAGAAGCCTTCTGATATGGGCACACCAAGAAGTCAGTACATTCACCCCTAATTTTACATGGCTTATGATCACTCTTCTCAGGAGAGGTGCCTCCTTCAGTGAGATGTTATTGCAAGCACTTCTTGAATCTGTCCTCATGAAAAAATTGTGGCTTGGGGTGGACATGATGCAGCTTGCTGTGGTGAACTGCTAGGCAAGAAACCAGGCAGTGTCTGCTGTGGAGGCCTTCCTTATAGGGGCCTGTTGGAAATGGACCATGGTCTACAGCCTAATGTTGAAATAAACTGACCAAAAATGACTTCTTTAACAGGCTTCCTTTCCCAGCAGCCTCTGGCCAGGCAATGCCAATCGATACCAGTGACTGGCTGGGAAAGCTGGTAACAGGTGATGTCTAGGCTTTGTGCACATGTCAGGCTAACTCAACAGGTGCTTTATCCCAAGACAATTACTAACCTCTTCTTCAGAAAAGGGGGTAGAACTTCAGGACAAGAATCTGAAAAATAGGTGACCAATGGTTTAGGTTTTTGAATAGCATTAAAGCAGCACTCCCTGCCACCCCCAGCTCCCGAGCACATAGGAGACAGGCGTGCATATGGACTATCTCCCTATGGTTGCAGCAGGACATGCTGGAAAGAGGACCCTTATCTCATACCTTATTAAAAAATTAACTCAAAATGGATAAAAAACCTAAATATAAAAGTAAGACCCATAAAGCTTCTAAAAGAAAATGTAGGAAAATATCTTCAAGACCTGATGATAGGTGGTAAATTCTTAAAGAAGATAAGAGGAGGACTGAGATGGACTACTGATGTTTAACATATGTAGAAGTTTTAATTAACTTTACTGTAAAACTGTGGAAATGTTTAGAGTTGATGGTAACACATTATAGGAGTAATAGCTGATTTATAAATGGGACTGTGGCTGAAAATGGTAGTCTAGGGATATAAATACCAGCTGAAAGAAAGCTGGAGAATAGTTTAGGCTGAGTAACACAGTAAACCAAGAGGTGGATGAGAATTGTGGTTGATGGTACAGAGCAAGAGTGTCATTTGTAAGCTAGAGCAGATGTACATCACTATTGCATGGTGGCAAATGTAACATCTATATGGAGCACTTGACACCTCTTAGGTATTTCTACTCATCTGGATGGTAATAGGTGTCTGTTCTCCCAGAAGTTAGGAGCAGTGAGCACAGTCACCAAGAAAGTACCTCATGGCATGGTGGAAGCATAGCAGCCCTTCGGTTCAGTAATCCTGGTGTGGGGTAGGCAGACTGGGGTGTAACAGGCTGACTGGTGCTCACCCCCTGCTAGCTCCAGGGAACAAATGAGACATGAGAAACCCTCCTGTGAATGAGTGTGAACTGGCCTAATGGCTGAGGAGGGAGATATGCAAAGTGGATCCAGGAACAGAAGGGAGGCTTAACCCTGCCTCCTGGTTGCACCCTCCCACACCATCCACCGACCACCGTGGTGTCTCAAGGGTCTCCAGTGACTTCCAAGGGCAATCTGAGGCTCTCATGCAGGGAGCTCCATCCAGTCCAAGTGGTTTGCTTTTCAGTCAATGCTGAATCACTGATGGTGTTGCTGAAAACGAAACTTAAAAGAGATAGTTTTCTGCAGGTGGAAAACAGAGTTTAAAGGGCGAATCTGAACAAAAGCCAGGGGAGTAGCATGAGGTTTGGCTGGTGCACCTGTCCAATAATGGGGCTTTGCAGACTCAGATCTGTCTTGAGCTACATGGCAAAGCCTGGGGCAGTGAGTTCACTACTGACCCCCTGTTAAAACTCTTTTGTGTCCACGTTGAGCAGCACAACCAACAGGCAGACAAAGACAAACCCATCCCTCTTTTAGTCTGGTTTGCTTGGAGCATTGTCCCAACTGGGAGAAACATCTCAATGAGTAGAAACTCCTTGAAAAACTGTCCATGAGGCCACATTTGCCCTTCGGGGTGGAAGCAGCAGCTATCAGTCATTTATCAGAGAGGCAGGCAGTGACAGACGAAAACCAGGCCACAGGAAGATGCACTGAAGGGCCATATAGGGGAAAGAACAGAGAAAGATGAAGGAAGGGGTGGGGCCCACCGTCAGGGCCCTGTGGCTTTGGTTACTGAAACAGGACAGACAAAGCAGAAATTGGTGTGATCCCTCCAGAAGAACAATGCTAGTGCCAGCCCTACCAGGAAGGAGAGGGTCCCTCTAAGTTAGAGAGTAAGGCCCTCCTAGGAGCCATAAACAGCAGGAGAATGAAGGGGGCAGGGCTGTAAAGATTTAGATTATGCCTGGCTGCCCTCTGAGTCTCCAGACCTTGTGCTGAGAGGGGGGCATGGGTTCCTGAGGCTTCCTGTGCCCCAACCAGGACAGTGAGGAAGACAGTTCTGACTGTGAACATAATGAGTCAGATATGGAGGATGATGATCCTTGACTGTTTCCCAATATTACTCTCTTTAAAGAGAATAACTTGGGGCCTTGCCAGAGTCTCAAAGTCCCACCAGGGAGATGTATCCTTATGCCAATTTTACAGTGGAAAGGGAAAGGGAAGATCCAAATTTTGGAGGTGCTCTTTGATTCAGGTGACCAAGTGACAATAATCCTGGGGACTCAGAGTGGCAAGGGCTAACTGGTGGCTCTGGGTGTTTAGGAATGAACTCAGTGACCCAAGGAAGGCAAGTGCATATGCCTGTGTGGGTGGGGTATGTGGGTTGTTTCTGGTGCCAGTGGTCATGGTTCCCACTGCTGAGCACATTATATGGCTCCTGACATTACATGTGGCTGCTGCCATAGCAGTGGAGCATGTCCACTCCCTTTTGCTTTCTGGGTTATTCATCAGAATCAATATTGCTGCTTAGGCAGGGGAAAGGAAATTACCCTGTTGGTTTAGGTTGTACTTCCCACAGGAGTATTAAGAATATCTTGTTGCCCAGCCTGGCTCTTTAAAAAGACATCAGAGGCCTAGAGGTTAGCCTTATGTCACTAACGATTAAAGTGCTGAGGTGCTGCCTTTGGACACTCCTTTATCTGATATCGTTGCTGTCACTTAGATGGTGTCCGGCCACTCAGGAGACTGGCATGCTGCTGTAGACCTGGCCTGTGCCTTTTTCTCAATCCCTTTGTGAGACAAAGATGAAGATCACATTACATTCATGTGGAATGGCCTGTAGTATACATCTCATGTGCTTCCTCAGGGATAGTTCAGTTCCTCTTCAGAATGTAACCTGCGTAAGACTGGAATTACTGCAGGCTCAGTTACCCAAGAAGTACATGTCAGCCAATATATTTAGCCAATATATTGATGGCATCCTCATTGCAGGCCCCACTAAGGAACTGGCTGACCATGTCCTACGTACTACAACAACTACAGGCTGCGCAGTCATCCCTGACAAGGTCCAGGGCCTACCCAAGAGGAGCAATTAGGGGCCATTGTGCTGTTAATCAGAGAAGCACACCAGACAAAATATGGATTAGAGTGGACTTACTGGTATTCTACTATAGAACTATTTGTGACTAGCAGTGGAAGAAATTGTAGCATTGATATGGAGAAAAGTGGCCACGGTAGTTGCTGAGAGTAGGGAAAGGGAAGAAGAGATGTGATGTGGGGGCATTTTTGGGACTTGGAGTTGTCTTAAATGATATTGCAGGGACAGATACAGGACATTATATATCCTGCCATAACCCACTGAATGGACTGGAGGAGAGTGTAAACTATAATGTGAACTATAATCCATGCAGTGCAGCAGTGCTCCAAGATGTATTCACCAAATGCAATGGATGTGCTACAATGATGAAAGAGGTTTTTGATGTGGGAGGAGGGGAAGGGGTGGGGTGTGGGGTATATGGGAACCTCTTATATTTTTTAATGTAACATTTTCTGTGATCTATGTATCTTTAAAAAAAAGGCAATTAAATTTTTTAAAAATTTTAAGTAAAATAAAAGAAAAAGAAGAAGAAGGCATTGGCAGCTCCCACTACCAAGAAAGTGGCCCAACAGCTGAAAGGCATGTTTGGCCACTAGAGAGAACATGTGCCACATCTGGGCATTCTTTTGGGCGCTCTAGTTAAGATCACGCACAAGGCGGCCACCTTTGAATGGGGCTCCCAGCTACCACAGGCTCTAGATGCTGTGTACCATGAAGTGGGACAGGCTCTTCCACTGGAGTTGATGGACCTTGTCAGTCCTATGGAATGGTCTTCGTGTCTCCTACCTATGCACATGGGAGTCTATAGCAACAAGAAAGTACTCTTGGGGTATGTTGGCCTTTGGGTTTTGGATATGCAAGTTATCCAAAGTGGCCACTAAGTGTCCCTCCTTTAAACTGTAGCTTTTAGCCTATTCTTGGACCTTTGTCCATCATCATGTGGGTAATCACTAATGCTATTAATAAAGTAGGACAAGTTCAACAAAGCTCCATCATTAAATGGAAATGATACATTTAAGAACAAGACTCAGTAGGTCCTCAGTTATCTGACTCCATGAACAAAGTACTGCTTTACTGGAGGGGCCTCAAGAGCTGGCAGGGGATGATCCTGCCCCTCCCTCAGCTAAATAGAGCTGTCAGTCTGAGTATGACTTGGTTTACTGATCAAACTGCAAAACTCATAACTGATGGAGTCTCTTGGGCCACTGGGGCCATTTGTCTCAAGAATGACCACCTTTTGACTGAGACTGGGTGAAAGGGTTTTGTCCAATGGGTTGAACTCCATGTGGTGGTGATGATAGTGCAAGCTACTACAACAACTTTCTGCTACGTTATGTATAGATAAATAGACTCGTAAACTGACCATATATAATAACCAGTGACTGGAAAGTCCATGATTGGATTATAAGAAAATGCTTATTATGGCAGGGGCTTTGGCACCAGCTTCTGAACTGGGAAGGAAATCAATTTGTCAAGGTAGTTGACACCTGTTGCAAAAGGCCATTTGACTATGGACAGTAGTATAGACTTATCTATTAACAATCTCTCAGTAAGGGTTTAAAAAAACAAAAGGAAATGTATAAGGGGCTGAAACTAGACGTACGGTACTACATATCGCTTGACTCCATCTATACAAAATATAAACACAACTAAACTAGTGAGACAAAAACAGAATAGCAGCTATGTACAGCAGGGGAAGCATAAAGTGATTGAGTGGTGATGAGTTTTTGTCTATTCTATATTTTATTATTATTATTGGAATAATGAAAATGCTGTAATGATTGAATTGATGAATGCATGACAATGTGATTATACAAAATACCACTGATTATACACTTTGTGTGGATTGTATGGTTTAGCAATATGTATCAATAAAATTGATTTAAGTAAATAAGTAAGATAAAAGAGCTCAGTATACCTCTCCCTCTGCAACAGAAAAAAAAGGCCATTTGAAGCAGAACATAAATGAAATTTCAATACCAACCAATCATGCATCCAACAAGTTGCCATAATTGCCTACTAAATCCACCACAGAACAGGACACAGTAGCCCAACTCAGGTGCAAGGATGCACCAAATCATGAGAACTCGCTCAGGAAGAAGAGGCCAAAGACACAGCACAGTCATGTGACTCTTGACAGTGAGCTCAAGTCGCCCAGCAAGGTGTAGTAGGCTGTATCAGCTGGGGCATAGGCTGTGCATGAGGGTGGCAACTCGAGCACATTAGACTGTCACTAGTCAGGGGTTCGAATGGTGTCTCACTCTTTTGGATACAGGGGATAGATGTGCATCATATGGAGGCCAGTATTACCCTTGCAGCCTTGGAGGATCATCTAGGCTTTGTGATCTGATATACAACAAGACTGCAATCAGATTGATATAGCTCATTTACAGTACCCGGGACCCAGCAATAGGCATGCTCCCATCACATATACTGCATGCTACTGACCTTTAAGCCTTAAAACAGTTTAATTTACAATAGCATTGAAAAGAATAAGATTCCTAGGTATAAGTTTAGCCAAGATATTTATTTATATACTGGTATCTATAAAATATTCTGAAAGAAACTTAAGAATGCCTAAAGAAATGGAAAAACATCCCATTTCATTACCTGGGAGATTTAATATAGTTAAGGTGGAAATCTCCCCCAAATGACTTAGAGAGACAATGCAATTCCTATCAAAATTCTATAAGTCATTTTTTAAAAAAGAAATGTAAAAGCTGACCCTTAGAATCATATGGAATTAGAAGAGACCCAAAATAGTTAATATAATATTGAAGAAGAACAAATCTGGAGGATACCCAATTCTCTACTTCATAGCATACAACAAATCTAGAATGATAAAAAATAGTGTGATATTGGCATAAAGGTAAACATGTAGAACAATGGAATAGAATTGGCACTCCAGAAATAAACTCATGTATTTATAGACATTAATTTTCAACATGGCACCAAAATCTTGCACTAAGGAATGCATAGTGTTTTCACCAAAAGGTGCAGATGTAACTGGATATGCACATCGTAAAGATGAAATTTCATCACTACCTTATTGTTTTTACAAATATTCAACAGCTCTTCCTACCTACTAGGATGGTAATAATTTTTTGGAAAATCTGAAATAACTTCTCATGAGACTGCGTGGAATTTGGAATCCTGGTACACTGCTGATGAGAATGTACAATGGTGCAACCACTGTGGAAAATATTTGGGCAATTCCTCAATAAATTTTATACAGAATTAGCAAATGATCCAGCAGTTCTACTCCTTGTTATATATCCCCCACAACTGAAAACTGATATTCAAGTAATTATACACAAACGTTCACAGTAACCAACAGGAGGAAACTGCACAAATATCTATCACATAATTAATGGATAACCAAAATGTGTTTTACATATACATTGGAAAACTGTTCAGACATAAAAAGTAATGAAGTAATGGTCCAAACTATAACAGACATATCTTGAAAACATGATTAATGAAGAAAGCCAGATCCAGAAAGTTTCCATTTATATGAAATATTTAGAATAGGTAAATCCATGGAGACAGAAAGATGATTAAGGGGCTGAGGGGAGTAGAGAATTGCGAGTGGCTCTTTTTATAGGCATGAGGTCTCCTTTGGAGGTGAAGAAAATGCTCTGAAACCACATAAAACTGATGGACAACAATGGGTTTGTGTTAAATGCCAACAATTGTATTCTTTGAAATGGTTAATTTCATACTATGTGAATTTCCCTTCAATAAAGAATGTGCAGCTATGCACAAGCATAGTAATTGCATAATATTTTATTCAAAGGAATTGAATTTTCTCTGGAATGTGAAACATACACTCTTTAATGTATATATGTGAATCTTGAACAATAGTTCTAAATTTTAGTAAACCTTAATTTTCACATACTTCTTTTTTATGCAAAAAATGACACCATATTCAGAGAAAAATAAAATAAAAATGGCAAATTCCTTTCAAATGTCCAATTCAGTTGTGAATGCAGTGGTGATAAAATTATGTTCTGTACTATTATGTACCATAATTTTTATATTATTATTTCCCCTTACCAAAAACAAGTATAAAATTGGCTTTCAATTTTGCTTAAGATAATAACATTTTTAACATATTCTAGAAGTATTATGTGGCCTCTACCCTCGTAGTCCCACCTTCCATTCTTCATCTGAGTAACCTGTTTTATTTTATCATGTTATTTTATTATAACATTAGGCATGCTGAAAATGTCCCTATTTGTTATCTTTGATTTATTTTTATTTCCAGATTTAATTCAGAAATTTCCAGGTTTTTATCGTTGGAAACCCAGTGCATTAGGTTCCCTGCTGAATCTCCAGGACCCAAAATATTTCCTGGTCATCTAGGACAATGAAGAAAGTGATGAAAACAGGCATCGTTGCTTTATTCCTGATCTTATGGGAACATTTTCAGTTTTACACCAATGAGTATGATCCTAACTATGCATTCCTAGTTTTGTTTGATTGTTTTTTTGTTTGATTAATTGTTTGTTGTTTGATTGTTTTTAATCATGAAAGGGTATTAGATTTTGTCAAATGTTTTTTCTGTGACAATAGACATGAGAATATTCATTTTTTTGTTGTTTAATTAATGTGCATGTTATTTCACTATTTCAAACAGATTTTATGTTTAAATCATTTTTATTAGAAAAGTTTTATATTTACAGAAATATCATGCATAAAATTCAGCGTTCCTATACTCCTCTCACACACTCATTTTCCCTATTAACATTTTGAATTAATGTGGTACTTTGTTACAGTTGATGAAATAGAATTATAATAATTTTATCATTAAATATACACCATAGTTACCATTTGGGTCACTGTTTGTGCTGAACAAATCTATGACTTAAAAAATTTATATTCTGGTACCACCTAAAATTTTCTATTTCAGCCACTTTCCAGTATACAATTCAGTGGTGTTAATTATATTCACAATGTTGTCACTACCATCCACTACCAAAATTTACTGTCATCCCAACAGAAGCTCAGTACCAATTAAGCATTAATTTTCCATTCCCTACACCAACTCCAGTCCCTAGAATTCTGTATTGTAGTTTATGGCAATAGACTTTTTTTTATTTCAGAGCACTTTTAGTTTTATGGAATAATTGTACAGGACATACAGTTCTGATATCTCCTCTCGACACCCTCTGCATACAGTTCTCCTTTTATTAGCATCTTGCATTAGTGTGGCACATTTTCTACAGTTCAAGAACCAAAATCGATCCATTTTAATCACCTAAAGTCCATAGTTTACCTTAGAGTTTACTCTGTGTTCTTTGGGTTTTGACAAATGTGTAAGTTACGGTGTCTATATACTTTCATATGAAATAGATTCACTCACCTGAAAATGCCAGTGTTCTACCAATTCATCCTTCCCTCCCTCCCCCAAAACCCTGGCAACCACTGAACTTTTTCCTGACTCTGCAGTACTGCGTTTCCAGAATGTCCTGTAGTGGGAATTAGACAATATGTGGGCTTTTCTAGACTGGCTTTTTGCAATATGTATGTAAGGTTTCTCCAGGTTTTTTTCAGGGCTTGATAGCTCATTTCTTCTGATCTTTGAATAACGCTCCATGGTATGAATGTACCACAGATTGTTTATCCATGTGTCTATTGAATTGGTTACTTCCAATTTTTCACAAGTACAAATTAACTTCGGTAAAGTTCTTATATGAGCATTTTGTTGACATGCTTCAACTCATTTGGTAAATACTTTGGAGCACAAGTGCTCCATACCACTGTATGGTAAGCCTGTCTTTAGCTTAATAACAAACTGCCCCTCTGTATTTCTAAATGGTTGCTGCATTTTGCCTTCCATCCAGCAGTCAGTGAAAGCTACTCTTGCTCCCCGTCCTCAGCAGCATCTGGAGTTGTCCGCCATTCCGGTTTAGCTGTTCAAATGGGGGGCGGGGGGATGTGGTCTCTCTCTCTTTTAAATTGCATTTCGTTTATGACATACAATGTTGAGAATATTTTAATATTTTTATTTCTGATTTTTATGTCTTTTTTGGTGAGTTGGTCATGCTGTATAATCCTATACATATACAATTGCATTTGCTTTCACACTGTGTGCTGTGACACTCTCTTAGTGAAATTTAGTGTTTCATTAAGCATGTCCCTGTTTGTTGCACTTATTTAGATCATTTCCAGATTTCCCAATCTGTTGATATGCGCAGTTTTTTTCCCCTAAGAGGAAGGACAAATTTTTGGAGATCCTTATACTGCTCTTGTAGGTGATTTGATTGTTTGTTATTTGAACTGAAATATTTTGGCAAATAATTTTAGGCATGATTCTGGGAATACCCTCTGTAGTGTGCATGAACGTGAGTGTGCATGTGTCTCTGTTGTGTTTGGAGAGATAGTGAGAAAGAGAACTAAAACTGTCCTCTTTAATTAGCACTCCTCATCTCCTCTGAAAGACCTAACTACCTGAGGGCAAGGACTGGGTCTCTGACAATGGGTATCCATGGTGCCAATCACAGTATCTGGCTCAGACTTGGTTCTCAAACATTTTTCACACTAATGAAGAGATATGTATGTGGATCAGTCAGTTGTTAGCCATACAGAGTGACTGTCACTGTTGCTCTACCTTTTTCTGTTTTTAAAAAAATTTATTGATGTATATCACTCATATACAAACATACATAAAAAAATAAGTGTATAGTAATAGTTGTGAACTTATAAAACAAACATACATAACTTGGTACAGGACTCTCATACCTCAGCCTACCATCAAAAACTTGCATTGCTGTGAAACATTTTTAACTAATGATTAAAGAGCATCCTCAAAACCTTACTACTAACCAAAATATTCTTCCCCCAACCCACTCTATTATTATGATTATTTTATATCATTTTTACATTTTACAAAAACATACATGAACAATATTACAATGTCTACAACATACATTTGGCATACTTTTTCCATGCTCCCCTATTATCATCACAGTACATCTTTGGCATAGATGCATGAATATTACATTGTTACTGTTAACCACAGTCCATAGGTCACTCCAGTGTAATTTTCCCATGGTTCTCCAGATTCCCACCACTGTGCAATAGTGATGTATATCTGCTCTAGCTTACAAAGGACACTCATAGCTGTACCATCAGCCACAATTCTCATCCACCTCTTGGTTTACTGTGCTATTCAGCCTAAATTATTCTCTAGCTTTCTGTCAGTTGGTATATATATCCCTAGACTACCATTTTCAGGCACATTCCCATTTTTAAATCAGCTGTTACTCACTATAATGTGTTACCATCAACTCTAAACATTTCCACAGTTTTACAGTAAAGTTAACTAAACTTCTACATACATTAAACATCAGTAGTCCATCTCAGTCCTCCTCTTCTCTTCTTTAAGAATCTACCACCTACCATCAGGTCTTGAAGATATTTTCCTACATTTTCTTCTAGGAGCTTTATGGGTCTTGCCTTTATATTTAGGTTTTTGATCCATTTTGAGTTAATTTTTTAATAAAGTGTGAGATAAGGGTCCTCTTTCCTTCTTTTGGCTATGGATATCCAGTTCTCTCATCACGATTTGTTGAATGGACTGTTCTGCCTGAGCTATGTGGTTTGACAGGCTAGACATGTGAGAGTCTGTTTCTGAACCATCAGTTCAGTTCCATTGGTCTATATGTCTGTCTTCATGCCTGAGTTGTAGTTTTCTGGATACAGGTGCTCTACCTAATTGGTTAAGTATATTTTGAGTATTTCAGTTTTACCTGTCTTATTTTATTTTCACCACTCTTTTGACACTTTTAGTGTCAAAAATCATCATTTCTAGACTTTCTTCCAGGCCTGTTTCTCCAGTCTTTTATTTTCAGGCTATAGCACAGCCAGTCTTTTGGTTATAAACTCTCAGTTTCTGCTTATCTGTGAATATTCTAAACTTGCCCTCATTTTTGAAAGACAATCTTCCTGGCTATAAGATTCCTGACTGTAAATTTTTCTCTTGCAGTATCTTAAATATATCATACCACTGTCTTCTTGCCTCCATGGTTTCTGATGAGAAATTGGGACTTAATGTTATTGGGTATCCCTTATATGTATATTATGTATCTCTTTTCTCTTGCTCCTCTCAGAATTCTCTCTGTCTTTGGCATTTGACATTCTGATTACTATGTGTCTCAGATTTGCTCTATTCATAAGTATTCAGATGGGATGACGTTGTGCTTCTATGTCCTTCAATAGGGTTGGGAAATTTTCTACCATTATTTCTTCAAATATTCCTTCTGCCCCTTTTCCCTTCTCTTCTCCTTCTGGGACACCATTACATGTATTTTTTCACACCTCTTGCTGTTGTTTAGTTTCCTGGGAACCTATTCAATTTTTTCCATTCTTTTCTTCATCTGTTCTTTTGTTTGTTCTCTTTCAGAGGCCATTTCTTCAAGCTCACCAATCCTTTCTTCTGCCTCCTCAAATATGCTATTATATGATTCCAGTATATTTTTTATTTCATTTATTGTGACTTTCATGCCCATAAGATCTGCCATTTTTCTATGTATCCTTTTAAATTCATCTTTGTATCATCCAATGTCTTCCCAATATCCTCAATCTCTTTAGCCATCTCATTGAATTTATTTATTTATTTATTTTTAAAGATTTTTATTTATTTAATTCCCCTCCCCTCCCCTGGTTGTCTGTTTTCTGTGTCTTTTTGCTGCGTCTTGTTTCTTTGTCCGCTTCTGTTGTCGTCAGCGGCACGGGAAGTGTGGGCGGCGCCATTCCTGGGCAGTCTGCACTTTCTTTTGTGCTGGGCAGCTCTCCTTACGGGTGCACTCCTTGCGCATGGGGCTCCCCTACGCAGGGGACACCCCTGTGTGGCACGGCACTCCTTGTGCGCATCAGCACTGCGCATGGGCCAGCTCCACACGGGTCAAGGAGGCCCGGGGTTTGAACCGCGGACCTCCCATGTGGTAGACAGACACCCTAACCACTGGGCCAAAGTCTGTTTCCCCCATTGAATTTATTAAGGTGATTTGTTTGAACATCTGTGATTAGTTGTCTCAACTCCTTTATGTCATCTGGAGGCTTATCTTGTTCCTTTAACTGGGCCATATCTTTCTGTTTCTTAGTGTGCATTGTGTTTTTGTTGATGTCTTGGCACCTGCCTTACTAGAGTATTTGTTCTGGGTGCAGATTTTCTCTTTAGTTTAGGGCTTTCTTGACCTTTCTCCCTTGCTGGTTGTGTAGTAGGAGCCAAGGATGTAGTTGGTGCTATAAGCTATGAAGGCTCAAGCTGCCCTCATTGCCCCAGGGACCCATGAAGCTTCTTTTTGCCAGGCGTAGGGACAGAGCCAAGCCATGTGCAATAATCCAAGTTGTGCAGGCCTAGAATGTAATTGCCCAGAGAGACCTGACGAAGCTTCCAGCCCCTTTCTCCCTTGCCTAGGGTGGGGACGGAGCTGTAGGTGTGGGCAGCAATCTATGCCATGTGGGTCCAAGATGACCACAGGTGCCTTGGCAGCTGAATGTACGTGCAGTTACCTGGGTAGACTGGTGCAGGGCCTGCCAGCTTCCCCCCTACTAGAGGTGGGGCTGAAGCCTAGGCTAGGGTTGCAGGCCGAGGTGGGTGAAAGAAGCCAGTCTCTACCATTACTGTGATTTTTCATCAGTCTGGCTTCCCCTCATGCTGGGGGTGGGGTCAAAATGGCAGCTACAGGCCTTTTTCCAACTTGGACAGTTTCAAACTTTAACTGTTCTTAGGGTTATACTTTAGCAACGAATTTGCTAGTCAGTAGCTAAAATTGATGGCCAACCCTCTCTTCCTCCCCTGTTTTTGGAAAAGTAAGCTTCCAGCTCCAGTCACAAAATAGCTCCTGAGAGGGCCTGTGCTGCCAGAGGAAGATGATCATCAGCCTCTGTGGTATGGCCTGTATTTTTCAAGAGAGGCTGGCACAGGCCCCCCAGCTTCCTCCCTGCCACAGGTGAGCCTGGGGTTTATGCTAGAGCTGAAATCTGACCTGGATGGAAAGAAGCCAGTCCCTACCAGCACTGTGATTTTCAGCCCACTCCACTTCCTCTCGTGCCGGGGTGGAGTTAAGATGGTGGCTCCTAGCCTCTTTCTGACTTGGACATATTCAAACTTCAGCTGTTCTTAGGATTTACTTTAGCCCACCAAATTTACTAATCAGTAGCTGAAGATGATGCCCAACGCTCTCTTTCTTCCCTGTTTTTGGAAGCAGAACTTCCAATTCCAGCCACAAAACAGCTCCCCCGGCGATTTGTGCCACCAGTGGAGGATGGGCATTGGCCTCCAGGGCGCGGAGTGCTCTACTTACAAATCTTCTCTGTAGATGGACAGTCTCCTCCTTCTCTTCTTTCAAGGATGTTGCAGGATGTGTTTCTGGTCTCCTGGAGCCCCTAAACTGGTACTCCAGATAGCTCTGGGTGATTACTGACTGCCCTATAGCAGGAGTTCCTTACTCTGCCACTATCATGCTGGTTTTCTGCTCCACCTATTGATTGTTAATTTGGTCTTGTCTAAAAGGTACTTATGGGAAAATATTCCTAAGTGCTTATGTCCTGTTGTCTATAAGCTCTGTATTAAAATTAACACACACCCTAAACAGGGGAGGTAGCAGTGAGCTGAAGGAAATTGCTCACCCCCTGAGCATTTGTGTGTGTCTATTAGGATATCTGACACTTTTGTTCAAGTTTCAGGTGGATGCAATGACCCACTCCTCTTGGGCCATTCTCTGGCTCTTTTGTTAGCCTCATCCTAGACTTTGTGTATGCCCTGGAAGCAGGAGAGGCATACCTTCATCACCCAGTTAAGGCCTCTTCAATTTCTGAAAGCCCATCCCTACCTCCACTCTGTGACAACCTTCCTCCATGTCCCTGGCCACTCTTGGGGTAGATCCCTACCTAGGCCATGCCTGAGGAAATGATCCAGGAAGATTCCGATTTTAATTGGCTGGTAGTGGAGCAGAATGGATGTGGAGAAATGATGATATTATGGGGGAACAGGGCTGGTTCAAAGGGGTTATAGTTCCTCCAGGCAAAATGGGCTGTTAAAGGCAGCTAAAGTACCCAGCAACCATCACTGTCAGAGTGGCTCATGCGAAGCAGAGGTAAAGACAGCAAGTAGGGTATCACAGGGGCAGACGGAGGCTGTAGAAAACATGATGCTGGCCAAGACCTTGTCTCCAGCCCTGACCTGACACATGGGCACTCTGTGCTGTTATCACCCCAAACTCATGAAATGGTGCTCATAAAGGAAGCTTCTTGTGTGTAATGAGCATCCTGAATTGACAGGAGCTGGCTTTGGGATGCTCTGCATCCTGGCTGGCACCCAAATGCACTGAACAGACAGGTTGCTCATCTCTTGTTCATTCTCATCTTTGTCTTGACTGATGCTGTACCCTCTGCCTGGACCTACCTCTCCTGTCTTCTTCTTCTGTCCAGACATCACCCTTCTTCAGTCAGCCTTATGCCCCAGGTCTGCCATGCAACCGTGAAACTTCTTGCACAGTTCTAGCTGTGGATGGCACAATGTAATGAGTGTGTTCTGTTTTCCATTGTTCTTCCTTTTTTCCAGGTAA
This sequence comes from Dasypus novemcinctus, assembly GCF_030445035.2. Taxonomy (NCBI): domain Eukaryota; kingdom Metazoa; phylum Chordata; class Mammalia; order Cingulata; family Dasypodidae; genus Dasypus; species Dasypus novemcinctus. Next base: position 55,036,014 of record NC_080698.1, read on the forward strand.
TAAGATAAAAAGATTCATGGTCAGTTTATACATACATCTGACAACATATCACCCCAGAGTTAGAGCTGAGGGTGTTCAAGGGGCTCAGGGATGCTTTACCCAGAGCATTAGAAGATTAAGAGTGTTGAAAAGACTTTGAGGGGGAAGTGTATGTGAATCAAGTGATTAGGCTCCTGTCTATCATATAGGAGGTTCAGGGTTCAATTCCCAGGGCCTCCTGGTGAAGGCAAGCTGGCCTGAAAGGCAAACTGGCCCAAGTGGAACAGTGGCCCATGCAGCATGCTGGCCTGTGCAGGAGTGCTGGCCCACAGAGAGTGCTGGCCTGTGTGGCAAGCCAGTGCAGCAAGATGATGCAACAAAAAAGAGACACAGAGAAGAGACAATAAGAGATGCAGTGGACTAGGGAGCTGAGGTTGTGCAAGAGATTGAATACCTCTCTCCCACTCTGGAAGGTCCCAGGATGGGTTCTCAGTGCTGCCTAAAGAGAAGACAAGGAGACACAGAAGAACACACAGTAAATGGGCACAGAAAGCAGACAGTGAGTGCAAAACAATGAGGGGGGAGAGAAAGAAAATAAATCCTTAAATTAAAAACTTTGAGAGATGCATTTCACATACTAGTGTGACTTGACAAAGCTAATAATATCATAATATAATAACATGATGCAAGGGATGCAACATGACCTAGTCTCAAAAGACTGTGATCCGCTTCATGGCAGAGTCCAGAAGATCTGATTAACCTCGAGGATCTCAGAGCCCGTAATAATGGGTATTACTTACAATAGTGTGTTCACTAGTTCTTTTAACTCATGATGAGTCTTCTCTTCCAAGTTCTGAGCTGCTTCCTGAGAGTAAAACAGCCACCAAAACACATCCATGGTCTGCCTTATTAATGGAAGAAGCAGGCAATTAAAGAAAAATGTTCAGCACATGAGTGTTTGTGAAATGATGGGACAGGTCCAGAGGAGCAGCTTGCACCTGAACTTTGGGGTAAATTCCCTGAGGAAGGACCATCAAGTTGTGGCCTTGAAGTCCAAAAGTTGTCAGGAAGAATCAGCAGGGACATGGAAAGAACACATGTAAAGTCTGGATGCAGAAATAAGTATGATCTTCTCAGAGAATAAGTGAAGTTTGCTGTGCTTACAGAGAAGAATGTGAATGGAGGGAGTTTTGAAGGATGAGGCAGCAGAGGTGATCAGGGGTGAGAACAGGGTGTGTTGTAGGACACGGGAAGCCTCTAGATGGCAGCTCTGCACATGACTGTGTATTAAGAAAATGGGTGAATATGACCAAGCAGATATTATTACTTTTCCCAGATTTACAGCTTCTGGAGTCCTTTTTTATCCAACCCAGAGTGTTCCAGGCATCCACAAGCACGTCACAGATCCTGAGGCTACATCATTAATGTACTTAGGGGACCTGAAAGAGTCCCCTAAGAGTGCCCGAAGAGGAATGGGAAGGAAGGGTAAAGTTGAGAAATCATATTTAGGAAGCAGTATTTAGGAATCTTCCTGACTAATTGTATTGAAGAATGATAGAGTGAGAAGTATCAAGGAAACCTTCCAGTTTCTGGCTTAGAGAATTCTGGGCAGGTGGTGGTGGCATTCATCCTGAAAAGATGGAGGGAGCAGAACTGTGGGGCAACAGCTTTAATTTGACCTACCTGTGAGACTCCAGTCAGAAATTCATATGTAGAACTCAGGAGAGAGATCCTGGGTAGATATGAAAAGTTGAGAGTCACTGGCATATTGATTAATTTGAAACCATAGGCTTGGATGTGGTCATTTAAAGAGAATGTGTTGAATGAGAAGTAAAATGGGAAGAAGAATCAAACATCAATATATAAGGATGTAGCAGCTTGATATTTTTTATGAAGTCCAAAAAAAGATATTGGATTATGTTTGTGAAATGATCTGTTCCTCTGGACATATTAGATTGGATTGGATTCAGAGGTTTCACTTTTACTTGATTAAGTAATGATTAAAGTTTTTATCAGGCCATTCCAGAGGACATTCAGTCTCTGCCCTCTTGGTGGGCAGGGACTCACAGAGTAAATGACAGGGCAAAGGGAAAGTTGGATTTTTAATGCTGGAGACCTGGCGAGTAAATACAGAGAGAAGAAGATAAGTGAGGAAAGAGAGAAGGCTCCATTAGACATGGCAGAGGCCCTGGGAAGAGAAATGAGCCATTTGCCTAATAATCTACAGCCAATCTTGTGGAGGGAACAGAGCAGCTGAGCCCAGAGAGAAACAAGCCCCAGGGAGAGAGATGAGACTTATTCCTCCCTGTGGTTGATATTGGAAGAAACTGGTACTATGGAGCCTTAAGAGGAAAAGGAAGCCTGAACCCTTGCAGATGTCAGCAGCCATCTTGCTCCAACACATGTCAACAGACTTGGGTGAGGGAAGTAACTTGTGCTTTATGGCCTGGTAACTGTAAGCTTCTGCCCAAATAAATAAGCTTTTATAAAAACCAAAAGAATTCTGGTACTTTGCTGGAGCACCCCTTTCTGACTAATACAAAGGTTAACAGAAGTGGACACTGAGATGTAAGAATGAGAATTAGGAGGAAAACCCACCAGGCAAATATGGGCAAGCCAAGATGGTGGAAGGGGAAGAATTTAATCAATTCTATAAACAGTCCAAAATCACAAGGGAAAGATCAAGAATGATAAAGAAAGAAAAGTGGCCATTTCAAATGAGAATTTGGAAGTGATTGGGAATACCCTTTGGAGAGTGGTTTCAGTGGAGTGGTTGGCTTATAGGTCATTAAAGTAGAACATAATGATATCTTCATCTCCAGTCTCTTTTCCTGTTGACTCCACCACAACTATCCTATCCAGCCAAGCTCATTCTGCTGCTTCTGCCCACCCCATAATACTATTATCCCCCAGCCCACTTTGCATATAGGGATTCTGGGATAAAATCTAATCTCATCCTGTCTTACAAAGGTGTCATGTGATCTGTGTGTGTTAAGAGATCATTTATAGAGTGCAATATAGTTGAAGCAGACCTGTTACATAGATGCACAAGTAATCTTTAGACCATTCTGTATAGTTTTGTGGGGTGGAAAAAGGAATTATTTTAATTTTTTGCTTTGTTATTTATGGTTTTGTTTTTGTTTGTTTTCTAAGAAGAGCTTTTCTATTTCTCATTAATCAACTGGTTGACCTTTTTTCAATTCAAACACAATATTTAATTATGACATTTTACAGGATCCAATGAAATGGAATTATTCAAAACACCTATACTAAACAAATATATATTGGTAAAATACTACCCTAGAAATTATAGTCCTATCTAAGTTCAGTAAGAACATCAATTAAATGATAGCAGTAAAACTAAAATTAGATCAATCAAAATTACTTTTATTTTTTTTCTAATTTTTTTTAAAGATTTACTTTTTATTTATTTCTCTCCCTTTCCCCCCCCCAAAGCCCCTGTTGTCTGCTCTCTGTGTCCATTTGCTGCGAGTTCTTCTTTGTCCGCTTCTGTTGCTGTCAGCGGCACAGGAATCTTTTTGTTGCGTCATCTTGCTGCATCAGCTCTCTGTGTGTGCGGCGCCATTCCTGGGCAGGCTGCACTTTCTTTCGCACTGGGTGGTTCTCCTTACAGGGTACACTCCTTGCGCATGGGGCTCCCCTATGCAGGGACACCCCTGCATGGCAGGGCACTCCTTGCGCATCAGCATTGCGCGTGGGCCAGCTGCACATGGGTCAAGGAGGCCCAGGGTTTGAACCACAGACCTTCCATGTGGTAGGCGGATGCCCTATCCACTGAGCCAAGTCCGTTTCCCCAAAATTACTTTTAGGGAGCAAAAACTCAGGTAAAAATCTTGCTGTACTTGAGGATGGGCAACAATCAGCAGCTATGAAAACTGAATCAAACTTTCAGGCTCTTGAAGGTTGCAGATGGAACATCAGGTGCAAGAGGGCCATTTGGAAAAATGTGGGGTTTCTTTTGCCAATATTTTCCTGATGTAACCATTTTCCTTTCTTAGCTCATTGAGTTTTCTCTCAGTGGACAGAGCTTTCAGTCTCCTTTCTTGATGTTTCTTCTCACAGTATATAATCTGGTTGCAAAAGAAGGAATTGGTGCTTTCCAATTTTTTTGTCCGTGTCTTCAGTCATTTTCTTACAGTAGTATCACTTCTGATATATGAAGTTCATATTTCTATACACTTCAAAAAGTTTCCTTTCTATTTTTGAGCAGTAAGATTCCTCCTCCATTGAGTTTCTCTCTAGTTGCTGCATGTTGTTTTTTTTAATTGACATTTTATTTATATGAAAATTTTGATAACTTCAGGGTAAAAGAATATACAGGTAAGAGACTGATAAATACATCCATGGAAAAGTAAAATAAAAGACAGACTACTAAATATAAATGGTTTCAGGGATGCCCGTTGGAAAGTGAAAATTAAACATTGTGAGATTGCTATTTTTATCTTATAATATATTCTTTTCTTTTTTCCTTTTTTATTATCTTTTTAAAAGATACATAAATCACACAAAATGTTACATTAAAAAATATAAGAGGTTCCTATATACCCCACTCCCCACACCCTCCACTCCTCCCACATTGACAATTTCTTTCATTAGCATGAAATTCATTGCATTTGATGAGTACGTTTTGGAGCATTGCTACACAGCATGGATTATAGTTTATGTTGTAGTTTACACTCTCTCCAAGTCCATTCAGTGGGTTATGGCAGGGTATATAATGTCCTGCATCTGTTCCTGCAATATCATTGAGGACAATGCCAAGTCCCAAAAATGCCCCCATCTCACACCTCTTTTTCCCTCTCCCTACCTTCAGCAACTCCCATGGCTACTGTCTCCACATCAATGATATAATTTCTTCCATTGCTAGAGTCCCAATAATTCTATAGTAGAAAACCTAGTAAGTCTACTCTAATCCATATTTTATTCCTCCATCCTGAGGACCCTGGGATGGTGATGTCTACTCCACCTCTAGATTGCGAGGGTCTTAGATCTCACATGACTGATGGATGCAATTCTCCTGCTTGCAGCTGTAGACACTCTTGGTTCCCTGGCATGGAGGTTGACCATCCTTATCTCTCTGTTATCTGACCTGCATAAGTCCAATGAACCAGAGAGTAGGTGTTGTAACTCTGCTGAGGCTCAGCACCCAGCTGGTACATTGACAGTCCAGAGACTCAAGTCTCCTAAGCATACACAAACCACAGGTTCAGTAAATGTGATAGAAGAGGCATGTGTAGAGAGGTCACATCTGAATCCAACTCTATCACACACAGGAGCGCAAATTCCAAAGTAGGGCCCACTGGCAAGGCACTGAACTCCAGAGCAATCTGCATGACCATAGGACCTGGGTGTCTCCATAGCCCTCAGGAGCACCACTGCATGGGGTTGTACCTACTTTGGCTGTTTCTGAGTTTCTGCTGAGAAGTTTGTAAGTGCAACCCCACTGATGACCTCCTGACACATTTTGAAGTCTCTGAGCCATATAAACTCATTTGTCTTTACCATTTCCACTTTTACTTAATGTCTTTTTCTAGTTGCATCACCAGTTAACATGGATGAATCTTGAGGACCTTATGTTGAGTGAAGCAAGCCAGGCATTGAAGGACAAATACTACATGACCTCTCTGATATGAATTAGGCAAATCAAGCTGTCTCCAAAAGCTAGAGACTGGAAGAAAGGCTTACAGGAAATGAGGGGGGAGAGGAAGGAAGGAAGTGAACCAATGCCCACATGGGTGAAATGTATAATAAAGTGAGGCAAGTAGTTGTGCAGTGAAGGGAGAAGATGGGGGCATAGGGATACTATTGGTGAGGCTGTGCAGGCTTGAGGGGGCTAGGGTTGGGAGGATGGATCAGATGGCTCATGGAATTGGGGGGAGGGTTGAGGGGAGTGGGTGAACATGGGAAATAGTCAGGTATGTAGTTGGAACTATAATGTTGAGAAAACGCTTTAGAAAATAAAATAAGGGTTACTTGTTTAAGGTGTTTGATGCGGGAGGCATCTGGCATTTTCATTAGTTTCAAGGTAGTTACTGATTTCTTTTGAGATTTCCTCCTTGACCCACTGCTTGTCTAAGAGTGTGTTGCTTAATTTCAAAATCTAGATGCTTAGTCTGGGTCTCTGGCTCTTTCAGATTTCCAGCTTCATTCCACTGTGGTCAGAGAAATTATTTTGTATGATTTCAATCTTTCTGAATTCATTGAGACTTTCTCTGTGGCCTAGCATGTGGTCTATCTTGGAGAATGATCCACGTGCACTTGAGAAGAATGTATATCCTGCTGTATTTGGGTGTAGTGTTCCGTATATGTCTATTAGGTCCAGATCTTCTAATATATTATTCAAAGCCTTTGTTTCTTTATTGATTCTATCTTGTGATGTTCTGTCTAATGGTGATAATGGTGTATTAAAATCCCCCATTATATCTGTAGAGGTATCTATTCCCCCACTTGGTTTTTCCAGTGTTGGCCTCACGTATTTTGAGGTGTCATGATTAGGTGCATAAATGTTTATGATTGTTCTTTCTTCTAGAAAGATTACCCCTTTTACTAATATGTAGTGTTCATCTTTGTCTCTCACAGTAGTTTTGCATTTAAAGTCTATTTTGTCCAATATTAGCATAGCTACTCTTGCCCTTTTTTTGTTGTTGTTATTGTTTGCTTGTAAGATTGTTTTCTAGTCATTCACTTTTAACCTCCTTAAATCCCTATGTCTAAGGTGGGTTTCTTGTAGACAGCATATAGAAGGATCCTATTTCCTTATTCATTCTGCCAATCTGTTTCTCTTGACTGGTGAGTTTAATCCATTAACATTCAGTGTTATTACTCTCAAAGAATTACTTACATTAGTGATATTTTCTTTGAATTTGTATATGTCCTATGCTGTTTTAATTTCTCTTTTTGTCTTTTTAGTTGTTCTTACACTCTCCCGCAATTCTGTCTCTCTTGTTGTTTTTTTTCCTCCTGCAGAACTGCCTTTAGTATTTATTGAAGGGCAGGTTTCTTGTTGGCATACTCTCTTGGTTTCTGTTTATCTGTGAATATTTTGAACTCCCCATCATTTTTGAATGCCAGCTTTGCTGGATAGAGTATTCTTGGTTGGAAATTTTTTTCTTTTAGTACCTTGACTATGTCATACCACTTCCTTCTTGCCTCCATGGTTTTGGATGAGAAATCAGCACTTAATCTATGGAGCTTCCCTTATATGTGATGTTTCTCTTTTCTCTAGCTGCCTTCACTATTTTCTCTTCATCTTGAACCTTGGATAATTTGACAAGTATATGTCTTGGGGTAGGCCTGTTGGGATTTTTACTGCTTGGGGTTGCTGCACTTCCTGGACATGTACATCCATCTCCTTCAATAGGTTTGGGACCTTTTCAGCCATTATTTGCTCCCCTCTGTCCTTTTTCCCTCCTCTTCTCCTTCTGGGATGCCTATAATGCATATGTTTGTACATTTTGTGCTGTCATTCAAATCCCTAAGTCACTGCTGGATTTTTTCTGAGTTTCTTGGCTATCCTGCAGAAATGAATTTCAAGAGCACATCTGGTGAGTTAGGCCAGTAATTTATTCAGGTAGGGAGGGAAGAAAAATGGGAGAAAATAACAGAGCAGTGACCCCAGGTAGAGAGGAAGGGGCTGAAAAGTGATAAAGAGAGCTGGTTTTTAGGCTACAATTTTCCATTATAGGTTATAAATACCCAGGTTTTAATTGTGTGGTGATCCAAGTGGGGGAGATGGCAGCTGGAGTCCAGTTCCTGAGGCAAGAGGGCATGAGAGAGCAGGAGAGCTCATTTAGGCCTTGTGCCTGGCTTTTTAACTGTTAATTATTCCACCCCTTTGCTAATGGCAGGGGAGGAGTTCCAGCTGTTTACTGTTTTGATTGATTACTTCCCCCATCAATCTCCCAGGAGGGCCCAATGATAAAGTCCGTAGGGAGTATCCAGGCTTCTCCTGGCTTCCAGAGGAAGTCTTCTTCTGAGGGGCAGAATGTTGGGGAGGATCTTCCAGCAGCCATCTTGGGGTTGCTGATGTCTGCATGGACTTCTTGCCAGGTTCCAGATCTATCCGTTAATTCCCTATCTTACTAGCCTGCTTCATATCAATTCTAAAATCTGTTTGATTTCAGATGTACTTTATTCCACATCACTAATTATTTCCTCTGCTTCCTCAAATCTGCTGTTATTTGCTGGGAATGTATTTTTGATTTCTTGAATTGTGCCATTCATTACCATCATATCCATTATCCTTTTTGTGTGTTTACAGTTTCTTCAGTATGCTCTCTAAGTGTTTTCGTTTTTTTTAAAGATTTATTTATTTCTCTCCTCTTCCCCCCCTCCCCACCCCAGTTGTCTGTTCTCTGTGTTTATTGGCTACATGTTCTTCTTTGTCTGCTTCTGTTGTTGTCAGCGGCACCTGTAATCTGTGTTTCTTTTTGTTGCGTCATCTTGTTGTATCAGCTTTCCGTGTGTGCGGCGCCATTCCTGGGCAGGCTGCACTTTCTTTCGTGCTGGCCGGCTCTCCTTATGGGGTGCACTCCTTGCGCATGGGGCTCCCCTATGCGGGGGACACCCCTGAGGCAGGGCACTCCTTGCACGCATCAGCACTGTGCATGGGCCAGCTCCACACGGGTCAAAGAGACCTGGGGTTTGAACCATGGACCTCCCATATGGTAGATGGACGCCCTAACCAGTGGACCAAGTCCGGTTCCCTAAGTGTTTTCTTAATATCCTTCATGTCTTCCTTCACTTCATTAAGTTAGTCCATTGCATTTGTTTGGAGAGCTTTGATTAGTTGTTCAATGTTCTGCTCCTTTTTCTGGTTTTTAATTTGTTCATTGGACTGGGCCATATTTTCCTGATTATTGGTATGGTTTGTAATTTTTTCTTGCTGTCTGGTCATCATTTTATCTTGGTGGGTTTGTTCAGCTAATTAGCTTCTTTTTTTAGTCTTGTGTTTTGTAGGTGCTATTTTTGTGTATGTGTTAAGTTTTCTATTTGACACTTTGTTCTTATTCTATTTTCTTGATGTTGTCTAAGTTCCCTTGAAGGAAAAAGATTAGGACCAGGGAAAGCAAAAGAGGTAAGAAAAGAAAAAGTATAATACTAGTTGTAGCAGTTTGATATAATTGACGAATTCCAAAAAGAAATATTGGATTATGCTTGGAATCTGATCTGAACCTGTGTACCTGGGCATGACTGAGTTATCATTAGGGCATGGAGTCCCCACCCAGTCCCCACCTCTTGGTAGGTGGAGACTCACAGATAAAAGACTTGGCAAAGGAGCTTTTTTTTTTTTTTAATTTTTTAATTTATTTTTAAAAAATATTACATTCAAAAAATATGAGGTCCCATTCAACCCCACCGCCCCCACCCCACCACTACCCCCACAGCAACACTCTCTCCCATCATCATGTCACATCCATTGCATTTGGTAAGTATATCTCTGGGCATCACTGCACCTCATGGTCAATGGTCCATATCATAGCCCATACTCTCCCACGTTCCATCCAGTGGGCCCTGGGAGGATCTACAATGTCCAGTAATTGTCCCTGAAGCACCACCCAGGACAACTCCAAGTCCCGAAAATGCCTCCACATCTCATCTCTTCCTCTCATTCCCCGCACCCAGCAGCCACCATGGCCACTTTTCCCACACCAATGCCACATTTTCTCTGTGGACCTTGGATTGGTTGTGTCCATTCCACATCTATGTCAAGAGGGGGCTTAGATTCCACATGGATACTGGATGCAATCCTCCTGCTTTCAGTTGTAGGCACTCTAGGCTCCATGATGTGGTGGTTGACATTCTTCAACTCCATGCTAGCTGAGTGGGGTAAATCCAATAAATCAGAGTGTAGAAGTTGAAGTCTGTTGAGGCTCAGGGTCTGGCTATCATATTGTCAGTCAGAGATTCAAATCCCCTAGATATATCTTAAACCCCAGCATCAACTACAATTCCAGTAAAGTAGCATGAAAGGCTTGTGAAAAGAGATGCCATCTGTGTCCAGCTCCATCACGCAGAAACACCAGCTCCAAAGAAGGGCCAACTGACATGGCAGTGAACCCCATCTGCCATGACCATAGAGCCTGTGGGTCTCTTTAGCCCTCAAAAGAACCAATACCTGGGGTTGTATCTACTTTATCTGTCTCTGAGACTCTGCTCAGGTGTGCATAAGGGCATTCCTTCTGACAACCTCCAGACTCTTTTTTAGAGACTCATAGCCATATAAACTCATTTCTCCTTTCCATTTCCCCTTAATTTAGGTCAAACAGCATTCTTAACTCCTGTTATTATATGTAGACAAGGATATTCTGCTGGTCCACGTTGAACCTTTAATTCAAGGTCATTTTCTAGTTGCATCATCAGCTGGTACTTGGTAGTGATCCCTCGGTGACAGGGAGGCTCATCCCTGGGTGTCATGTCCCACGCTGGGGGGAAGGCATTGCATTTACATGCTGAGTTTGGCTTCGAGACTGGCCACATTTGAGTAACATGAAGGCTGTCAGGAGGAAACTCCTAGGCACAGTGCTGCTCTAGGCCTTGTTCTTATTTCAGGTGTATAGGCTCACAAACATAGTCATTAGAATCAGGGGCTTACTGTTGGACCCTCATTCCTTCCTGGTCCTTACCGTTGCACCTGGGGGACTGCTGCTGCTCCCCTAGGGACCATGACAGAGCACCCCGGCCAGGAACCCTGTACCCCCCAGCTGTTGTTTTTAATTGTTGCCACTATGAGTATATCCAAACATTACCATGCCCCCTGGACATATGCCCTGTATATCTGCCTGTCAACCATATATCACCTGTCAATAACATCTCATACCAGTATTCCTCCACTGCCATTGTTGAACCACTCTGTGATTCAAAACTTCCTGAAAAGTGAAGCCCAATATAATGTCAGGGTCCCTTACTAGTAAAATGGAATATAGCGATGGGTTTAAAGGTTAGATATAGAATACGTATTGATTTGGAAAAATTCTACATCCTATCTTTTTCTTTTCTTTTTTCCTAATTATTGAGCTTCTCTTCACAAGAGCCTTAGATCACAGTAATTCATATATACAATATACAGTACTCCCACACATCCACCATAAAACCTTTTCCCTTCCACAGCAATATTCTTATAACTTATTCATATCATATTTACTTAAACTGATATACAGACTCTGAGACAATAGCTTTCAAACAAGGTGACATCTGTGCTTACATTGTGGTCCATACTTTAGGATATACAGTTTTCTAAATTTTTAGTTATCCTATGTTTTACATTATGGTTTTCACTATTAGTTTGTCATCCCCTATATGTTTTTGGTGTAATATTACATGTTTTATATCCATCCTTGTGTACTCTCACGAAACTCCTCTCTTACCCCCACATTTACCTTGGTTCCATCCATTCAACATCCATTTTCCCCTCCCCTTGGGGCCCACAGCGACAGCCAATCTCCATTTCCCGAGGAGCCACGTCCAGAGATACTTGCAACAGTGTTGAGGGCTTGACTTGCTCAACTGTCCTAATGCCCTGGGAGCCATCCTTTCTCTCGAGAGATACAGTTCCCTCTTTTTTGATGGCATTAGTCCTCCCCAGGATGTGGGTCCACCCCCACTCTCACTACTTGGGTCTCTATCCAATGGTACAACCCACCCTGGCAAAATGAGCATTCAGACATTCCCCAGGAGTCTGTACCATGTCAGACCATCCCCTCTGAGCATCCTAAACAGATAACCCTCTTATATTTCGTTACGGTTTTCTCTGCATTTTACTCTCAACCAACACCTGACACTCTCCTATGTTCATATGTTGCCCCTTCCTCCCCCCAATTTTTTGGGCACTATTACCCATCCGCCCATCCCCAGCCCCCCTCAAACCCGCAAAGCCCCACCCAAAGGCAATCCCTTGCCCCCATTTTATATCTTCTTTGTGCTCATACTTACCGCCAGCTCATCATAGATTCCACCCCTGCAGACGTCGGCTCACATCCTTCCTCCACCCCCCGATTTCCTGTGAGCCTATCTTCCAGTCTCTAGCTCTCTGAGGCAGCTTGTTTATTTCATATCATTGAGGTCATGTAGTATTTGTCCTTTAATGCCTGGGTTGCTTCACTCAGCATAAGGTTCTCAAGATTCATCCATGTTATCACGTGTGTTTGTAGTGTATTTGTTCTTAAAGCCGAGTAGTATTCCATTGTGTGTATATACCACATTTTATTGATCCACTCATCTGTTGATGGGCATTTGGGTTGATTCCAACTTTTGGCGATAGTGAACAATGCTGCTATGAACATTGGTGTGCATATATCGGTTTGTGTCCCTGCCTTCAGTTCTGCTTTGTATATACCAAGCAGTGGTATTGCTGTGTCATATGGCAAATCTATGGTTAGTTTTTTGAGAAACCGCCAAACTGTCCTCCAGAATGGTTGGATCCTTCTGCATTCCCACCAGCAGTGGATGAGTGTTCCCATTTCTTCACATCCTCTCCAGCATTTGTATTCTTCTGTTTTTTTCATAGCTGCCAATCTTATGGGAGTAAGATGGTATCTCATTGTAGTTTTGATTTGCATTTCCCTGATAGCTAGAGATTTGGAGCATTTTTGCATGTGCTTTTTAGCCATTTGTATTTCTTCTTTGAAGAAGTGTCTGTTTAAATCTTTTTCCCATTTTTTAAATGGGTTGTTTATCTTTTTATTTTCAAGATATATGAGTTCTTTATATATGCAAGTTATAAGTCTCTTATCAGATATATGGTTGCCAAATATTTTCTCCCATTGTGTGAGTTCCCTTTTTACTTTCTTGACAAACTCTTTGAGGTGCAGAAGGCTTTAATTTTGAGGAAGTCCCATTTATCTATTAGTTCTTTTGCTGCTCGTGCTTTTGGTGTGATATTCATGAAGCCATTTCCTATTACAAGGTCCTGTAGGTGTTTCCCTACACTGCTTTCCAAGGTCTTTATGGTCTTGGCTCTTATATTTAGGTCTTTGATCCATCTTGAGTTGATCTTTGTATAAGGTGTGAGATGGTAATCCTTTTTCATTCTTCTACATATGGCTACCCAGTTCTCCAGGCACCATTTGTTGAATAGGCCATTCTTTCCCAGTTGAGAGGGTTTGGTGGCTTTATCAAATATTATATGGCTATATATATGAGGTTCTATATCAGAACTTTCAATTCGATTCCATTGGTCTGTGTGTCTCTCCTTATGCCAATATCATGCTGTTTTCACTACTATAGCTTTGTAGTATGTTTTGAAGTCAGGTAGTGTGATTCCTCCAATTTCGTTTTTCTTTTTCAATATGTCTTTGGTTATTCGGGGCCTTTTTCCTGTCCAAATAAATTTCATAGTTAGTTTTTCTAGTTCCTTAAAGAAGGCTGTGTTGATTTTTATTGGGATTGCATTGAATGTGTAGATCAGTTTTGGTAGGATAGACATCTTAATAATATTTAGTCTTCCTATCCATGAACAGGGAATATTCTTCCATTTATTTAGGTCTTCTTTGATTTCGCAAAGGAGCTTTTGATGTGAGGGCTTTTAATATTGGGGTTTTGATTTTGGAGTTTGATGCTGAAGACTTAAACTGGAGCCCTGGGAAGTCAGCATGCAGAGGAAAGAGAAGCCAGCTCCAGGAAGAAGGAAACTTGAAGCCAGAGTAAAGTAAGCCCCAGGAACATAGGAGCCAGGAAGCCTGAAGCCTCACAGACTTCGGCAGCCTTCCTGCTCTAAATAGACTTTGATGAGGGAATTAACTTATGCTTTATGGCCTAGTATCTGTAAGCTCCTACCCCAAATAAATGTGCTTTATAAAAACTGACCAATTCCTGGTATTTTGCATCAGCACCCCTTTGGCTGACTAATACACTAGTATTGGTAGTAAATGCTAGTAGAAGAGCCATATAAGACCTAGAAGAATAAATATTTAACTCATGTAAGCAGTGTATAGTAATAGGAATAATAAAATGGAGTTCCTACAATGAAATGGGAAACTGAATATGGAGAAGAATGTAGTATGAATTAAAAGGCTAGCATAATCAGTAGAGAGGGAAAGAGAAAAGAAAGGACAATAACATAAAGAGTTAATAAAAGATGGAAAACGGAAGTGTTAGAAATAAAAAGTCAGAAAAATTGGGGATGGAACAAAGAGAGGTGGAATACAAGAGAACAACAGAAGGTGGAAGGTAGAAAGATTTAGGAAGGAAATGAGATAGCATTGGTAGCCAAAATCAGTACACACAAAAAAGAGGAAATTGAGGATGATGAAGCACAGCAAACAATAAACAAGCTGGCAGCACCTAATTGAAAAAAGAAGAAGAAAAAAGGATAGGAAGATAAAGAGAAAGGAAAGACAAGATAACAAGAAAAACAAAAACAAAAACAAGCCCTCAGGCAAGGATTCAACCAAACATAAAAAAAACAGACTTCCCTCTTAAGCTCTTATTTAGGGAAAATAAGAGACCCAAGGGAAGCTAATATACAAGGATAATATCTCTGCTCTCCTTGTCTCAAAGTATCTGCTAATATCTCGGTGAGTCAGTACTCTAAGAACCAGAGTCCTTGCACATTCAAGGGTGAAACTCCTCCACTGAGCCAAACCCTCCTTTCGAGTCAACCTGCTCCTCAAAAAAAGTCCCTTTCCTGGGCAGGATAGACTCTGCAGTCGAATAAACTGATTAGGAATCTGCCCTTCCCCCTTTCTCCTTTTCTCACTTCCCTCTCTCCCAGGGCGGCAGAAAGCCTGTGTGAGAGCTCCCCTCTGAAATTCAAATACCTGGTGAACCAAATCACCACGAAAAGTAATGCCTCTCAGTCTCTTTTAGAGAGAGCACCCACACCTTGCTGGGAACCCTAAATATGCTCTTGGAAGCCTACCACGCATTTCCTGGGGTCCCCTTCCCTTAGGTGTGTTGCACAGGATTATTTCATTGCCTGGCTTCACCTTCTCGCAGACATAACCCACAGAGGTTAGGTAAATTGGTCTGCCTCAGCAGATTCGCCTCTCCCCTTTTCCTGGTTTCTCCTCAAGCTAGCTGGTATGCTCCTCAAAGCTCAAAAAAGGGGGTCCATACAATTGAAACCACACTCGTAGGACCCCTCTCCATCCTTCATCAGAACCCTCCCACTCTCAGAGTTTTTCTCCTCCTGCTGTGTGACCAGCAAGGTTCTGAAATAGCCACGGCTTCTTACCCTGGGGGAGGGGCAGAAACCCATGGTTTTACCTTGAGCTATCACTCCTGTTGTGCTCTTTCTGGATTGATGTCCAGCAGCCTCCTGCTTTGTGGGTTCCCAAAACAGATCATTCAGGCAGGATTTTGTCCCCACTCAGTCATTTTTTTGTAAGAGTGATGATGTAGATGCACTTACTCTGATGCCATCTTCTCTGATATTAGCCACTATCTTTTGATTGGGGCATTTAATCCATTCACATTCAATGATATTACTGTAAGTGTACTATTTACTTCCACCATTTTATTCTTTGGTTTTCATATGTCATATATTTTTGTCTCTCTTTTTACTCTTTTGGTTATCCTTTCCACTATTCTTTCTTCTATACTCTCCTCCTAGCCTGTGTCTCCTGTCTTTTTCATTCAGTCTCTAAGGCTTCCTGTAATATATCCTACAAAGGTGGGTTCTTTTTCGCAAACTCTCTTAGTTCCTGCTTGTTTATTAATATTTTATAGTCACTTTCATATTTGAAGGACAATTTTTCTGGATAAAGAATTCTCTGCTGGAAGTTTTTCTCTTTCCGTACCCTAATTGTATCATACCACTGTCTTCTTGACTCCTTTGTTTCTGTAGAGAAATCTGTGCTAAGTCTAATTGGGTGCCCCTTGTACTTGATGGTTTGCTTCTCCCTTCCTACTCAGAGAATGTTCTCTTTTTATTTATTTATTTATTTATTTATTTATTTATTTTTTATTCATTTTTTAAAAAAATATGAGGTCCCCATTCACCCACACCGCCCCCACCCCACCACTCCCCCCACATTAACACTCTCCCCCATCATCATGACACATCCATTGCATCTGGTGAGTACATCTCTGGGCATCGCTGCACCCCATGGCCAATGGTCCACACCATAGCCCACACTCTCCCACGTTCCATCCAGTGGGCCATGGGAAGACATACAATGTCCAGCAATTGTCCCTGCAGCTCCACCCATGACAACTCCAAGTCCCGAAAATGCCTCCACATCTCATCTCTTCCTCCCATTCCCCGCACCCAGCAGCCACCATGGCCACTTTCTCCACACCAATGCTACATTTTCTCAATTATTAACCACAATAGTTCATGTATAGAATATCATTAAGTCCATTCTAATCCTTACTGTATTCCTCCTTCCTGTGGACCTTGGCTTGGTTGTGTTCATTCCACATCGATGTCAAGAGGGGGCTTAGATTCCACATGGATATTGGATGCAATCCTCCTGATTTCATTTGTAGGCACTCTAGGCTCCATGATGTGGTAGTTGACCTTCTTCAACTTCATGTTAGCTGAGTGGGGTAAGTCCAATAAATCAGAGTGTAGGAGCTGAAGTCTGTTGAGGCTCAGGGCCTGGCTATCATATTGTCAGTCCAGAGATTCAAATCCCCTAGATATATCTTAAACCCCAGCACCAACTACAATTCCAGTAAAGTAGCATGAAAGGCTTGTGAAAAGAGATCCCATCTGAGTCCAGCTCCATCACGCAGAAACACCAGCTCCAAAGAAGGGCCATCTGACATGGCAGTGAACTCCATCTGCCATGACCACAGAACCTGTGGGTCTCTTTAGCCCTCAAAAGAACCAATACCTGGGGTTGTATCTACTTTATCTGTCTCTGAGACTCTGCTCAGGTGTGCTTAAGGGCAATCCTTCTGACAACCTCCAGACTCTTTTTTAGAGACTCATAGCCATATGAACTCATTTGTCCTTTCCATTTCCCCCTTAATTTAGGTCAAACAGCATTTTTAACTCCTGTTTTTGTATGTTGACAGGGATATTCTGCTGGTCTGCATTGAACCTTTAATGCAAGGTCATTTTCTAGTTACACCATCAGCTGGTACTTGGTAGTGATCCCTCGGTGCCAGGGAGGCTCATCCCCAGGTGTCAAGTCCCACGCTGGGGGGGAAGGCATTGCATTTACATGCTGAGTTTGGCTTCGAGACTGGCCACATTTGAGTAACACGGAGGCTGTCAGGAGGGAACTCTTAGGCACAGTGCTGCTCTAGGCCTTGTTCTTATTTCAGGTGTATAGGCTCACAAGCATAGTCATTAGTATCAGGGGGTCACTGTTGGACCCTCATTCCTTCCTGGTCCTTGCCGTTGCACCTGGGGAACTGCCGCTGCTCCCCTAGGGACCTTGACAGAGCCCCCCCCCCCGCCTCCGGCCAGGAACCCAGCATGCCCCCAGCTGTTGTTTTTAATTGTTTCCACTATGAGTATAACCAAACATTTCCATGCACCCTGGACACATGCCCTGTATAACTCCCTGTCAACCATATGTCCCCTGTCAATAACATCTCATACCAGTATTCCTCCGCTCCCATTGTTGAACCACTCTATGATCCAAAACTTCTTGAAAAGTGAAGCCCAATATAATGTCAGGTTCCCTTACTAGTAAAATGGAATGTAGCGATGAGTTTAAAGGTTAGATATAGAATACATATTGATTTGGAAAAATTCTACATCCTATCTTTTTCTCTTCTTTTTTCCTAATTATTGAACTTCTCTTCATAGGAGCCCTAGATCACAGTAATTCATATGAGAATTTTCTCTTTATCTTTGACATTTGACATTCACAGTAGTATGTTTCTTGGAGTAGGTCTATTCAGATTTATTATGATTGGGGAATGGTGCACTTCTTGGACATGTAAGTTCATTTCTTTCATGACAGTTGAGAACTTTTCAGCTATTATTTCCTCAGATACTCCTTCTGGCCCTTTTCCCTTCTCTTCTCCTTCTGGAACTCCCATGACACATATGTTGATGCATTTTGCATTGTCATTCAACTCTCTGCGCCCATGTTCAATTTTTTCCTTTCTTTTTTCTCTTTGATTTTAGCTGTTTTGTCTTTGGTATCACTTATTCTTTCTTCTATCATTTCAGGTCTGCTGTTGTATGCCTTTAGCTTGTTCTTGACCTCACTATTTTGTCTTTCATTCCCATGAGGTCTGGTACTTTTCTGTTTAGGATTTCAAATTCTTCTTTCTGCTCATTCAGTGTCTTCTTGATGTCATTTATCTCTTTAGCCCTGTTGTCTTTCAACTCATTAATTTAATTATGAAAAATTTGTGTGCATCTCGCTGATTCATTCTCTCAAATCCTATGTCTCTTCTTGGGCTTTGATATATTCCTTTTCTTTGGCCATGTCTTCTATTTTCTTAGTATGGCTCATAATTTTTTTGCTGATGTCTAGGCATCTGATTTGGATGATGTTTACTCAGATGCTTAATTTCTTTCTCTTTCATAGGGATTTAGTGGCAGGAAGCTGTGTGTTACCATTCTTCTTTGATTCTTTTCTCAACCTGGATTGTTAGGATTGTCCTGCTGTTTGATCAAAACTGGTCCCTGGACCCAGTAATTGGTTGTAGACTCAATTCAAAGGGCCTTGGTTAGGGAAGTTATAAATGTCAGAATCAGCCTCTCCTACTTATTTTTAATTTTCTCACATGTACTTCCTTGTCCTCCCAGCAGATGGTGCTCTTTGGCAGATCTCAGTTCAGTGCCTGGTCAGAAAGTATTTGTTGCAACACAGACTGGATCAGTGTCATAGAGCTTTCTGTCCTGAGGCCAGCAGACTTGTAATTTAAACTTTCTCTGAGACAGTTCTCCAGCCTTCTCTGGCAGCCCCCTCCCTTTTCTTGGCTAGGAAATATTTCCACCTGCCTCTAAGTCCTCAATAACCAGTCCCAGTTAGTAGAGAAGGAGATTGGGAGGGTTGTGTATCTTTAGTCCCTTGCTGGCTCGCAAGGCAAACAGTGGCATGGCCCTAAACAGCCTGGAAGGGCTCATGGGACACAGCAGACCAAATTTGTGGGTCAGAAGCTGCGTCAGCCTTAGGTTGTGTCCCTCTCTCTCCCCTTTCCTGTGGTAGTACATTCCTGGAACACTCTTTATCTGTAGTGGCAGGCCCAGAGGCCTCAGAATTCCAAAGTGTCTTCAGTGTGGGGAATGATGCTGGCAGCAGCTGTTGGTTTCAACTCCAGTTCTGTCATTGTGATTTCTCTCCTTTTTCTCCTCTTTTCTCTGGATGGTGTGCAGCCTTTGGCTGGTGTCCTAAACCATAGCAGATCTTTTTCTAGGCTGTTTCAGCCTGTCCTCTAGCTATTTTTCTGGAGTAGAAGAGAATCCTGTGTCTTTCTAGTCTGCCATCTTCCTGGACGTCTCCACTCTTTTATTTCTGAGCCATTTTTATGCCAGCTCCATGAGTTCTTAAAAGATAGATTTTCCTTTCTGAGATGTGGTACTTTCATAATACATTTGTTGAATAATTTTGAAATTCATTATATTTTTTGAGAAAATATTAAGCATTTTATTGTCAAAACAAGTGAGAGACTCAAGCATAACCAATGATAAATAAGTTAAGTAGGCTCTATATGAAATCTCTCATGCTGAGCCCTTGTCAACAAATCAAAACTTAAGTAAATTCCTGTAAATGCTTCTTTTCCAGGACCCTGAAATCTGAGCACAACCAATCATAACTCACCAGCTCCCCTTTTCTTTTGTAGATTATTTCCCCTAATTCAAGGTTAAGGTAAGTAAGGAAAACTACCCCTTACCAATCAGTAAAATTATTTTCTTTAAGGCTCCCTTGTTCAACCTGTATGAGCCTTGCTCTTGGACTGAATGTCCCCTAATGCATTAATTACTTAATAAAGGTGTGAGATAGAAAAAATTAATTTCCTTGTTTATTTGCTTGTTTTTTTTTCACAGTTTTAGCAATGAGAACAAAATCCAAAGGCCACTGCGGAGGACTCTGGAAAACAGAAAGACAGAAAAAGCCTCCTGCTCAGTCCTTTGCATTCTCTGTTTTCCCCACCGTCTACAGAATTTATGGGTGAGTCCCTCTTGGATCTGTACTCCCAGTCTTTGTGTGTTTGAGCTTTTTGATCTCATTAGTTTTCCATCCAAAGATCAGCAGGTAAATCTTATTGATGAAAAATTCAAACTTTGAGTCTGAGTCTCTGGACTTATGGCACAGTCCACAATTTCATCTTTGCTATTGCTGTCTTCTCTGCCCTGTGCACAAGGTAAGAAACAAAATGATAAAGATGTTATCCTTGCACTCCTTTAAAATTTTGTTTCTCCACCATCTGATACTCTGGCAAATTACATGATCAAAGATCATGGGGCTGGAAGCTGTGCTTATTTAACAAAATGGTAAAGCCACACAACCTAGAATTTCCATGTTCATTATGTGCCTCATTCCAAACAGATAAAATTACTCATCTCAGAAATGCACTCCAGAAAGAGAGTGCCTTGTCAAACAGGGCTAATTTAATATTAGCAGTCAAATTAAAATAGGTGTGTATTTGGGATTATCAATGTAAGTAGAACAAAAGCATAT
The DNA here is from genome assembly GCF_030445035.2 of Dasypus novemcinctus. NCBI lineage: Eukaryota > Metazoa > Chordata > Mammalia > Cingulata > Dasypodidae > Dasypus > Dasypus novemcinctus. The sequence continues at coordinate 55,056,548 of NC_080698.1, forward strand.
AAATTCATTCTACCTGGGTGTTTTCTTCCTAAGTTTTAGAGATTTACTGATCAAATTAGTATTTTATCTGATAGATCTTTATAATGATGAAAATGTAAATTTATATTTAAAGAATAATTGTGCTTTTTAAGGATATTAGTTTTTAGACAGCTTCCAAGATCTCTTTGATAACTTAAATATGTAAGGCATGCAGATATGTTTTGTTAAGGGAAAAGAAAATAGTTTTGTCTTTAAATTAAATAACTGGTTGTTGCAGAATGAGAAACACGAATATGTAGGACAGTCATGAATGGATATAGAAAATTGTAGAACATTTTCAGGAAAGGAATTTTATTTGGTATGGTCAAGGTTTGCTAAGATTTAATAGCTATAGAATGTTTTTAAGAGTTTTCTTTTTTTTAAGATTTTATTTTTATTTATTTCTACACCTGCCGCCCTCATTGTTTTTGTCTGCTGTCTGCTCTCTGTCTGTCTGTTTTGTGCTCTCTGTGTCTGCCAGTCTTCTTTTTAAGAGGCACCAGAAACTAAACCTGGGACCTCCCAACTACTTGAGCCATACATATCCACTTTCAGCTTGTTGTTTCTCTAATTGCATCTTCTTATTGCATCATCTCATTGTGTCATCTCACTGAGTCATCAGCATTGTTGTGCTGGCCCATTGTGTCAGCTTGCTGTCTTGCTTGTCTTCTTTAGGAGGCACTAGGAACTGAACCTGGGACCGCTCATGTGGTAGGTGGGCACTCAACTGCTTGAGCCACATTTGCTTCCCAAGAGTTTTCTTATCAGAAAATATTTTCATGTAAAAGTAGAATTTTATTTTCTCTGTGTTGTAATAGTTTTCTTGGGTTATTGGTCTGTTCTTTTTTTTTTTTTAGATTTTTTTCTTCTTTATTTTTAAAAAATGTTACATTAAAAAATATGAGGTCCCCATATACCCCTCACCCCCCTCACCCCACTCCTCCCACATCAACAACCTCTTTCATCACTGTGGCACATTCATTGCATTTGGTGAATACATTTTGGAGCACTGCTGTACCACATGGATAGTGGTTTACATTGTAGTTTACACTCTTCCCCAGTCCTCCCAGTGGGCCATGGCAGGACATACAATGTCCAGCATCTGTCCCTGCAGTACCACCCAGGACAATTCCAAGTCCTGAAAATGCCCCCACATCATATCGCTTCTTCCCTCTCCTTACTCTCAGCAGCTACCTTGGCTACTTTTTCCACATCAGTGCTACAATTTCTTCCATTACTAATCACAATAGTTCTATAATACAACACCAGTAAGTACACTCTAATTCATACACTATTCATCCATCTTGTGGACCCTGGGATGGTTATGTCCACTCTGCCTCTATATCAAGAAGGAGCTTAGATTCCATGTGGATGATGGATACAACTTTCCTACTTGCAGTTGTAGGCACTCTTGGCTCCCTGGTACGGTGGTTGACCTTCTTCACCTCCCTGTTAGCTGGCCAGGGTAAGTCCAATGAACCAGAGGGTAGGAGTTGCAAGACTGCTGAGGCTCAGGGCCTGGCTGTCACATGGACGTTCCAGAGGTTCAGGTCTCCTGAGTATACACCAACCCCAGTGCCAACCACAGGTCTGGTAGAAGTGACAAGAGGCAGGTGTGGAAAGGTCATATCTGAGTCCAACTCCATCACACTCAGCAACACAAACTCCAAAGTAGGGCCAACTGACATGGCACTGAACTCTAGAGCCATCTGCCATGACCACAGAACCTGTGGGTCTCTGTAGCCCTCAGGAGAACCAGTACCTGGGCTTCTATCCACTTTGGCTGTCTCTGGTACCCTGCTGAGGAGTGCATAAGCATTACCCCTCTGAAGACCTCCCAACTCTTTTTTGGAAACTCATAGCTCTTAATGGGAAGTTGTAAAAGGATAGTTATCAGTATCAAGGGCTCATCTTTGGACATCCTTCTTCACTGGTCTTTGTCCTTGCACTTGGGGGGTTTTGCTCTTCCACAGGGAATGTGGCAAAGCTCCTCTGGCTAGGAACTCAGTTGTCATTTGTAACTCTACCTACTATGACAATACCCAACTAATATCCAAACATTTTTTACACCCTATATACATGCCCTGGAGAACTCCCTCCCAACTATATGTCCCCCATCAATAACACCCAACACCAGTGTTCCTCCCCTGCCATAGTTTAACCCCTCTGTGGTCCAAAACTTCTGCAAAAAATGAAGCCTAATACGTTGCCAAATTCAATTAGTAGGAAAATGAAATAGTAATGATAGGCTTAAAGATTAGAAATAGAATACATACTAATTTAGAATAACTAAAATAACTTAAAAATTTGGGGTATTAAAAAAAGAAAAAATCATAAAACTTTATTTTTGACATTTTGCCTTTCATCACTTCAATAGGTATTGCCCTGTATGTACAGTGGTAAGGCAATTTCTTTCATTCCTTCCTCAGTGTCTACATCCTTTTTTTTTTCTAATTTTTAATTTTGTCTTAAAAAAGTCTCAGATCAGAGTACAGTCATATATACAATATAGGGGACTCCCACATAGCCAACATCAAACCCTTTTCCCCCTTCCCCAGCAAAAACTATTTTTAAAGTGACATGCTGTCTCTTCAGTTGATAAGTCACAGGTTTGTGTTTAAACTACAATTTAAAAACTTTGACTGTCTTCTTTTAAAGATTTAAGAGACTCTAAGGTCTAGTTTTTATCATGAAATAAGTTCTGAAATAGCACCACTTGCATAATTTTAGTGACCACTCTGTGGATAAAATTTCTGTGGACCAAAGCATTAATATTGTTAGAATGAAACTTTTCAGTATTAGTATTTGAAATTGGGATGGTAGTTTGCTAGAATCCAATGTCAGTGTCACCAAACGATGTTAGTGAACTAGTCCTAGGATTTTGGGAAATTGGAAGATTACCGAATAAACTCTTTTGCTTCCGTGGTGCCAAGGATTGGCTTACTGAAGAACAAGCTAGTCTGGGCTCTCAGCATTGTCTGTGTTTGAGTAGTAGAGGTGAATTTGATGGTGGCGTGTTCATATTTTACTTCAAAATATGTGCCAGAGGTATCGCTTGTTCTAAAATTCTTGATACTTGGAATCTTAACTTTACCAAATTTAAAAGTAGAAATTTTCATTGTAAATTTTACCTCAAATTTAAGAAAGTTTTGTGTTTTATAGATCCAATAAGCAGTGCAAATAAAGTCTGGCCTGTTAAAACATTTTAGCAACAGTCATTTATGTAAAAATCTAATGGTTATTCCTATATTTTCACAAGATCTCTTAGAGGAAAAAAAGCTGTCAGCTCCTGCATGTCTATATAGTTAGTTAAGGTGCTTTTATTTAGAAATACCTAAGTTTTACCTAAATGGTCCTCTTTCTTCTCATCAAAAGTATAAATTTTATTATGTCAGTACAAATATTACTTCCCACTTAGTCTAAAACAGTGCGTTTTTAAGCTGTGCTGGGTATCTAGCTACAGTGAAGGCGGTCACTATGCCCGGAGCACAGTTCTGATTCCTCTGCATAGAAAAGAAGTACTTGACTTTCACTGACTTGTTATACCTCATATAACATTAATCTAATGAATTTAATAGCATCTATATTTGTATTTTCATTATAGTCGCAATCTCTTTAAAGGTAGCAATATCTTCAGTTGTGATCACAATGTGCCCTAAATGCTCCACTGTCGACCCAAAGTGTGGGAAACTGTACCATTGGATAAGTTGTTGGTGACAGCCTCATGACCCTTTGCATTTGACTTGAGGAAGAAAGACTGATTTTGAGAGCCTCCTTCCCTTGGAACAGGGCCTAATATGGGTGAGTTCAGGGTTTCTGAGTTGGGAACCCCATTTGATACCAAGCAAAAGCAGGTTCTTGCCTAATGACCAATTCCTGAGACATGGGGTTTCAAAGAGAGTTTATTTGCTTGTGCATACAAGGAGCACAGTGGACCAAGAGCCAAAGAACTGCCTCCCAGAACTGCAGCAATCCTGATAGTTTTATAATATTCAGACTTAGCTGTTTATGCTAATAAGTAATTGGGGTGGGGTTGGCTCAGTTTCCTTCCTTAATTAAGAGATTGAACAGAGTGGAAGGTGGCTACAAAATGAGGTGGGTCAAGGTTATCACAATCACAAAACAATCTTGGAGAGATCAAGGCATCTGGGGATGGAGTGTACAGATTGGGGTCCATTACAAGGCTTTTCTTAAGGATTCCAAACAAGGAAGGGTGAAGTGGATAACGTGGCAATAGAATGTTCATATACAAGGGCAAGTACCATCTGGAAAAATCTTAATAGCAGGCCTTCATTAGAAATGACCATAAACAAAGGTAAGATCCATCTGGAATAACCATCACAAGGGCAAGTTTTTAGTTAGAAAGGACCATATAAAAGGGTGAGGTCAACCTAGCCAGTTTCAGTAATTTCAGATATTAACCTTTGGCTATTTTATAATATATTGTCAGTAAAAGGAATCTATATAATGATTCAGTGGTCATAATTATTTGTTATTTCTTAACCCTCAGTTACAATTCCTCTTTCTGTTTATTCCTACCCCAATCTTGGGGACAATAAGAAACATGACTGCTCTGACTTCTTCATACTGAAAAAGGAACATGGACATTGGGTAGAGGAAAGGAGCTGGTTGTCGTCTTGAAGAGTCTGGTACCGCTGCATTTCAGGGCTTATCTGGCATAGGAATAATCTGGAGGCTTAATTTTCTGAAAAATAAACTTATTAAGTAAATTGAGAATTTTAGGTTTAAATACATGGAGGAAACAATCTTTACAGCTTCTTTAAGGTAGAGCCTGGAATATTCCTTAGGATTTTCAGAAATACTTGTTTGGGGTTTTGCCTACTACAGCATTTTGCTTTATCTGGCTGAAACCTGCATAAGCATAACTTCCAGAATGACCTACAGACTCTCTTTGAAATATCTTAGCCCTTGACACTTTATTGTGCTTTCCCCCTCTTTGGTCTAACCCCACATTGCCAGCGCGGGGCTCATCTCTTGGAGTTGTATCATGTAAATGAGCTAAAGATGGTCTGTGTTTTTTCTTCACTGCAGCTCGGCTCTGTTAGAAAAGGTCACTGGAGCCAAAGAAATTCTTACGTCTCCAAATGTTTTAATAATCCCCCAGTAAGTGCATTTACAAGGCTCTGAGGGGATTTGGCTCACTGGCACTCTCCAGCCCAGAGTCCCGTGGTGTTGATTCTGCGATGTAGCCTAGACACAAGTCCTCCTCCCACTTTCCCTTTCCTTGGGGTGTTTGGGGTCTTCCGTTGTCCTGATCCCCCTCTGGTGGCTGTCTAGCACAATGGCCTCCGAAGGGTTTACAGCTGGGACCTATCCCTCCTTCACTGCAGAGCGGGTCATGTCGCTCCCTGCAGCTGGTATGGTACTGCCATCCAGTGTCATAATGGTGTTTTTTGGTCAACTCCAAACTCCTAGAATTCTAATGCACTACAGATGGCTTTTGCAGAAGGAAGAAGGTAAGGTTACTGGTGGTAGGATGGAGAGATACACTGAGACAAAAAGAAAAGAGGGGAATTACATGGAGGTGAGGTAAGCATATGGGAGGTGAGTGAACCAAGGAGAGAGAAGGGGAGGGGACGTGAACTGAGAGGAGGGGAGGGAAGAGTAGGAGTGGTGCGATAAATTGAGGGTAGAGGGGAAGGGAATTGAGAAGAGGGGACATGAACAGATGTGGATGAATTGTTGGGGGGAGTCAAGTAAGGATAGAGGACAGGAGTGGATGTGAACTCCAGGGAGCAGAGGGGAAGGGAATGGAGATGTGCAATCGAGAATGGAGGTAATCAGCGCCCTCAATTGGAAGAGTGATGATATGAACCGGGGGGGTTAGAGGAGCTGAGGGGACTCAGGCCAGTGGAGGAGAAATGAGCTCAGAGGTAAAAGGGATGCAGGAGTTAGTGGAGGCTCCAGGAGACGGAAGTACCACCACAGGGAGGGACTTGATTGCATTGCTGAATAAGAGGTCTTTTAGGAAGGAAAGGACAGGAGGCTGAGCTGCTCCTTGAAGGAGCTGCAGGTAAGAAGACATCCTAAAATAGAGCCAGGCCACAGCTGGCCGGTTCTTTCTCCTATTCTCACCATTCCTACCCCACTGTTTAACTTAGAAAAGTAAAGTCATTCTTCTTCACCATCAGCATATTTACCCCATTACCCCATAGCTACACTGAAGATCATGATGACGTGTAGGTGAGAGGACCTGGATGTTGTTCTTTCCACTGTACTTCGTATTTCCCTGGACTTACATTAAACCGGATTTAGAAAATTTTGATGACACTTTGTTCCATGTTCGTGTCTTTCTCTTAACCACATGTAAATCTTTTATTTCTCCCACACTTTTGTGGATTAGAATGGTCCATACCAGAAACTTCAGAGAGGGAGTTCATGCTGATTTTGACATAAGGAGGAAAATGTTACCCCCCACCCAAAAAAAAAGAGAGAAAACCTGTCTGCTAGATATCTTTCTTACATGCCCCTTTTACATGGGCAAGCCAGAGTTGGCTATGTGCTTGCATTGTGACCAGTGACACAGAAAGACAGACTAAATGTGTTTGCACACTTTGAGACAGTTGGAAGAACTAAGATGAAATCAAGATTTTTAGCTCACAGCTTTTATCTTTTCTTTCAATGGCAAAGCAGTTAAAATTTCATTTTTTCCTCTTCAACAACTATTCTTTGCACACATATTTTGTACCATTCAAAGTGTATGTCTATCCCAATTGTGAACTTGAATTTGACCTAGATGTTGGCCTTGAACATTGGCTAGATTTTGACACCAACCATGAAATTGACCTTGACCTTAAACATGTAAGAATTATCAGATCTTAATGCTGAGCCTTAATGACGATCTGTATTTAACTGTCATATTAAGTCTTACTTTGAATTCAAACTTAATCTTGAATATGACCTTTGTCTTACACTGACCTTGAAATTTACCTTGACCTTTATCCTGATTCAGATCCTCATTTGGTTCCTTTTGCCAAGATAATGTCTAAATATAACTGTGAATTTGACATTGATCTTGATCTTGACTCAGATCCCCTTCCTGTGCCTGTCATGCAGGATACATCTAGCCCTGATTTTGAACTTGAATGTTTTGTCAGCTTAATTTTTATTTTGACTTTGGTTCTTGACCATAACTTTGACCCTGAATAAAATACTGCTTCTATCCCTGGCCATACTGAACTTAAACTTGACAAAGACTTTCACCGTGACCCTGATGCAAACTCATGTCTTGTCTCTATTTTTCAGATAGTATTTAGCCTTGCTGTAATTTTAAATTTGACCTTCACTTTGAACTGATTCATGTCCTCATCAGCGATTGCTGAACCTGAATTTGACTGATTTTGACATTGAATTTAACCATCATCTCAACATTGGACTTGCAATTGATCTTGACATTGATAGCGATTGAGTTTCATATCCTGTTTATACCTTTTCTAGTATTGAATGTGCACTTGAATTTGAACAAAGATCTTGACCTAGAACTTTATCTTGACATTGCCCTGATGCAGTTACACATTCTGTCCTGGACCCAAACCATGCTTCCTTCTGTTGTGAAATTTGACAATAAACTTGACCTTGAAATTAACTTGATCTTGAAACTGAGACCTCATTCTGTCTCTATTGGACAGAACATATATAGGACTGACTGTTGCCCTGACATTCACCTAGACCTTGATCATGGCATCGACCTTGTCCTTGTATATGAATTTGAGTTACCCTGATTAACCTCTCTTGTCACTGATTAGCCATTAATGTAAAACTAACTACCTTGAACTTGACCTTGACCATATTTCAGACTCACCTCCTGTTCTTGCCTATCATCTAGACCATGGCTACTACTGAGTGTAAACTTGAATTTCACTTTGACTTTGATTTCAAACTTAAAAATCAAACTTAAAACTGACCTTGATATTATATTTGATTCAGACCTACAGCTTGTTGCCAATTTTGTCTAAACATGTCTGCAATTGTCTAGCCCTGATTGTAAACTTAAAAGTGACACTGATCATGTTCATGATCTTGAACTTTATCCTTGACCTTAAACTTGATCTTGACTTTTATCAATAATCTATCCCTTTGAATTTGAACTTCACTTTGAGTATGATTCAGACACACTTCTGTCCTTAACTGTCATCTAGACCATTACTCTGTCATTGAATTTGTTGGAAACTGAGGCATAGTGGTCTCACAAAGAGAGACGTGCTGTGTCCATGGCTACACTTACAACCTAAGGAATGCAGTAATTATGGGGGCCTCATATTTTTTTAATGTAACATTTAAAAGAAAATGAAAAAAAAAAAAAGAGTTCCCAGCAAACAGGATGAAGCTCTTAACCGCTGAAAGAAAAGATGAGCAGATACACTTTGTAGTTAGATAGAACACTTAGACTTTGTATCTTGAGATAAGATTTTTTTAGTTCCTTAGATCATGAGTAATGCTAATAGTTAACTGCATGCTTATTCTCACATAGACTGGGGTATATAGAGAGCCCCTTGTAAATTGTAAAGTTGTCTGATGAGTCTCTACTAGCAGACCCCCTGATCCCAGCTCTCTTTCTTTCTCTTTGGTTCATTTTCCTTTTTCTCTTTCTTTTATTTCCGATACCCTTCCGGCCCAAATCTCCAACAGAATTAACTTGAGTTGGCCCTAATTTAGAACCTCATCCTGTCCCTAAATATCTTCCTAACCATGTTTAGTCCAAGACTTAGCTTTTTTACTTGACTTTGACCTTAACGTTTAACTTCACCTTAACTTGATTCAAACTTTCATCCTGTCCAATACTATCATCCAGTCTATACCTGGAACTGTGAATGTGAATTTTACCTTGCTTTAACCTTGACCTTAACCTTGTACTTTACATTGACACAGAATAAAACCCTAAACCTACCCCTATCATCTAGACTATGTCTGTTAAAGTTTAACTTGAACTTTAGCAAGACCTGGAATATTATCATGACCTTAACCCTGATTAATACCTACTTTCTGCCCTGAATGAGATCTAGACTGTATCTAGCCTATATAATGACCTTGGATTAGACCCTGATTTTAACCTTAACCCTGAGGTTTATTTCACTTGAAATTGATCCTGATTCAGAACATCATTCTTATTTATACGGATGGACAGATACTCATCCTATGAGTTTACCTTAATCTTGTTGTGGCATTTGTCCCTATTGATGACCTCAGTACTGCAACTGGGCTCAAATCTGATGACCTCAGCCCTGCATAATCTCTAATTATGACCTCATTTCTACAGAAAGACTTAGCCTAGATATTAACCTTAGACCCACAACAGGATAGCTCCCCAAAGATGACCTCAGTCCATATCTGGATTCATCTCCACTGTAAACCTCAGCCCATAGCTGGGTGCCTGCCCAATGATCTCAGCACCACAGGAGAAACCATCCCAGGGGATGATTTCAGCCCTGCCACTGTGTTCATTTCAATTATACCAGGCCTGCACATAGATTCATCTCTGATGATGGCCTCAGCATCAAAGCTGAGTTCAAACCTGATGATTACTGCAGTCCCGCAGGGAAAAAAAAAAAAAAGTCATCCCCAATGTTGACCCCATCCTGGCAGAATTCATCCCAGATATTGACCTCAGCCCAGCAGGGTGATTCATACCTGGTGAAAACTTATGCCCACAGCTGGATTCATGCTCACCATGACTTAAGCCCCACAGCTGGCTTTATCCTCAAGGATGACCTCAGCCCCACAGATTTCAATCCAGATTTTGGCCTCGGACTCACAGCAGGATTCATCCCAAATGAGGTCCTGAGTTGCAGAACCAGGTTCATTTCTTTAAATTACCTAAGTCCCACCCCTGGGCTTATTACCAATGACCTCAGCCCTGCACCAGGGTTCATCCAGATGACAACCTCATCCTTGCAGCCCGACTCAGCCCTGATGATGACCTCGGCCTGGAAGAAACATTCCAGATGCTGACCCCATTCTAGGAGGGTACATACCTTACGATGTCCTCAGCCCTGCTGTTGGGTCATCTCTGAGGTCGACCTCAGCCTCACAGAGGCATTTATACAGTATATAGTTGAACTTAGCTCTGTAGTTGAATTCATCCCACATATCCAGGTGTTTTAACTTCATTTCTGCAGCAGGATTCGTCCATGATTTTAGTTCCTATTCCTATCTTTATCCCAGCCCATACTCTCACTGGATCCTAACTTATCTAAGGCTACTTTAAAATCAGTTTTTCTCATGCTAGCTAATTGGGTCTCTGTCACTTGGGAAAAAAGAAACAAAAGGTCCTGAGCAATATGAAACATAAGGTGGGAAATTTCTACACTAGGATAGAGTCTGGAGGCTTTTCCTGACACAACCTGCCTTGGGTTTAAGAAGAGGGAAATGGTTTCTAGCAACTTTGTTGATTCCTACAGGATACAAACACCAGATTCCAAAGTCAGGGAATGTAAGATGCAGAATAGCAGAGGAAATCAAAACTTTTGTCACTGAAACCCTTAGTTCCTTTGGCAAGGAAGTCCTTGAATAAAAGTCAACTCGGACCGGCAGAATATCTCAGTCTACATATAATACCAGGAGTTAAAAATGCTTTTTGACCTGAATAAAAGGGGGAAATGGAAAGGACAAATGCGTTTATATGGCTATGAGTCTCCAAAAAGAGCCGGGAGGTTATCAGAGTGGTTGCCCTTATGCACACCTCAGCAGAGTCCCAGGGACAGATAAAGCAGATACAACCCCAGGTATTGGTTCTTCTGAGGGCTACAGAGACCCACAGGTTCTATGGTCATGGCAGATGGAGTTCAGTGCCATGTCAGTTGGCCCTACTTTGGAGTTTGTGTTTCTGTGTGATGGAGCTGGACTCAGATGTGATCTTTGTTCACAAGCCTCTCCTGTTACTTTTACCAGAACTGTAGTTGATGCTGGGGTTTAGTGTATACCCAGGGGACCTGAATCTCTGGACTGACCATGTGATAGCCAGGCCCTGAGCCTCAACAGACTTGCAACTCCTACACTCTGGTTTATTGGACTTACCCCACTCAGCTAACATGGAGGTGAAGAAGGTCAACCACCACACCAGGGAGCCAAGACTGCCTACAACTGAAAGCAGAATTGCATCCAGCATCCATGTGGAATCTAAGCCCTTTCTTGATATAGATGTGGAGTGGACACAACCATTCCAAGGTCCGCAAGATGGAGGAATATAGTATGGATTAGAGTGGACTTACTGATATTCTATTCATGAACTATTGTGATTAGTAATCGAAGAAAATGTGGTATTGGTGTGGAGAAAGTGGCCATGGTGGCTGCTGGGGGTAGGGAATGTGAGGAAGAGATGTGATGTGGGGGCATTTTCGGGACTTGGAGTTGTCCTGGGTGGTGCTGCAGGGACAGTTACTAGACATTTTATGTCCTTCCATGACCCACTGTGTGGACTGTGGGTGAGTGTGGGCTATGGTGTGGACTATTGATCATGAGGTGCAGCAGGGCTCAGAGATGTATTCACCAAGTGCAATGCATGCCTCATGATGATGGAGGAGATTGTTGCTATGGGAGGAGGAGTGGGGTGGGGGGGGTGGGGGGTATAGGGGACTTCATATTTTTTTAATGTAACAGTAAAAAAATAAAGACAAAAAAATTTTTTAAAAAGCAGTGGAATGATCTTGATGAACCCTATCGCAGTGGCGTGGATAAACCTCCAATCTAGTGGGCAGAACTGGGTCATCCCTTGTTTTCACTACCAGCTCATATTTTTGTAAGCTGCTCCTTCTTTAAACTCTGCTCAATTACATCAGTTGAGTGTGCCACCTATTTTCTTCTGAGACCCTCACTGATATAGGAGGTTCTAAGCCAATAGACGTTGAATGATTTAAAGAAATAATTCCACCTCTCTGGGCCTGTTTTACCAGATAAAGATGATAATTCTCAGTCTATCATGTGGTTGTGAGGAGCAACAAAGAAACAGGACATGGACACACAAAAAAAGATGAAGCTCTGGAGCAGTGGTTCTTAAATGTGAGTGTGCATGAGAATCACCTGGAGGGTTTGTTAAACCTACCCCAAGAATTGGGATCTGGTAGGTCTGGAGTGGGGTGAGGTGGAATGGGAGTTGATAATTTGCATTTCTTACAAGTTCCAAGTGATGTTGATGCTTCTAGCCTGGAGACCACACTTTGAGAAACACTACAATAGAAAAATGTGAGAAGGTTTTGTTGCTTATAGACCCTGAGTCTCATGGTTGCATTAACTATAGTTAAAAACAAAAAACCCCAGCATAATATAATCTATGGTTTATTTTATACTTCTCTGATTATTGAAATCTAGTCACAATTTCAATTAAAAAAACAAAACAAAACAATGGAAAACAAAACTAGCAAAACGATTAAACACTGTGGAGCAGAGGATGGTGTGTGCAAGGCTGGTCCAGCGAAGGGTAAACACATTTGCAGGAGAGACCAGCAGAGTGGCCCATGGAGCTGGAGCCCAGTGAAGATAGCAGTTCAAGCAATGGTTCTGAGTCCTGAGGCTTGGATCCCAGCTCTGCCCCACCCCGGACTGCACAGGCATGGAACACTGCAAACACACCCCTCAGAGTGTACCAGACATGCCCCTTCCTTTAGTTCCTCAGGCCAGAACACTCTGCTCTCCACACATCCATCCACGTTTATCCACACACTCACCCAGACAACCACAGCTGCCCTCTCATACTCATAAAACAATGCTCCCGATTTCAGGGCTCCATCCCAGAGTCAGGGTGTTAGCCATCCTGAGGATCCAATGAGGGAGAAGGCTGCATTCTGTACCCTGTAGGCATAAGAGAAAATTCCGCCAAGCACCTGGGGCTGCATGGGCTGTTAGGGAGACACCATCTCTGAGAGGCCATCCAGCTCGGCTTTGCTTCTCAAAAGCCAGGAGATAAGGAAGCACAGTGCAAGGAGGCTGGTCCCTAGAAGGTCCCCAAGTCCCGTAAGGTAGGGGATACAGTGGCTGTCAGGGTCCAGGGCCTGGTGCCACGTCAGTCGGACCATCACTTCCGCCAAGTACAGCAGGATTGTCACCTGGTTATAAGAGCAAGCAGACAGAGAAGGCCAAGTCAGAAAGCCAGGCATAACTGAGAAACACTAGCAGATTTCCTAGGGCAGAAACCAAAGTAGACAGTATCAACCCCAGTCCATCCCCTTCTTCCAGCTTCTCTTGGGGTTTGAAGTCCCATTCAGAGCTCACGCAGCAGACTAGAGAGGTTGAGCCTCGTCTAAACTTTTCTAGTCTCCGCCACTTGTGGTAGGGTCTTGTTCCCCGCATCCTGAAGTGCCAGATGAACCTGCTGCCATTCACAAGCCTTGACCCTCTCCTTTGCAGTAGATTCTACTCATAGATCCCTTGGATATTTAGACCTTGACCTGGCTGGAAATTAAACTTTGGATTGCTTGAGCCCCTCTCACTTTGAGCTCTGGACAGTTGGCCCTTCCTGAAGGTGACTTGGGTAGCCCCTGCTCCAAGTCCGTTTTACTCATCCCTTGTTCAATGCTGATCCCAGCTGCCCCTGGAGCCATAAGCATGCTACTGATCAGGATAAATTCTTGGACTCCTCCAGCCTATCCCTCAGGGTCAGGAATATGCTGGGATTGCAATTGCTGGCCTCTTTACACTAACTCCGGGACATCTGAAAATGCCAGTCCCCAGTATTAGCACCACCCTCATGGAATTACCCACCAGTGTCCACAGTTCTCCCTGCAGGAGCCCTGCACTCACATTTCTATCCCTACCTAGGACATCAGTCAGCTAGAGTGTTGGCAGACAGCCTGCTGAAAGAACTGCTCTGAAGGAGGCACCCCAACCTAATCTACCCCACTGCCCTCAACACCTTTCAACCTTGCCTTTAGCAGTGGGCCCACTGGGCCTAGTGGACTCAGCTGGACTACCTCAGTGTGCTCCATGATAAGTTGTTGCATCCTCAGGACTGATCTTCTGACAATGAGTGTGCAATAGCCTCGGAGTCTGGAACAGGTTGACTCAACTCTTGGAAGTGTCCCGTATGTCTAGAATCCCATATGTCTAGAATCTGTATGTCTAGAATAGCAGTAGGCCCAATGGACCTAGTGGTTTCAGCTGGACTACTTCAGTGTGCTCCATGATAAGCTGTGGCATCCTCAGGATGGATCTTCTGACAATGAGTGTGCAATAGCCTCGGAGTCTGGAACATGGCCTTGGGTTTGACAGGTTGACTCAACTCCTGAAAGTGCCCCGTATATCTAGAATCCCCCTACCCTCGCTCAGCACTCACCCAGGAGCAGGAATAAGAAAGGGTGACAAAGTCTGCTGACTGACTAACCAAATGTATGCTGCTTTCCTGCCACAGTCATCCTTACCTGGACCAGGCTTGCCAGTAGATATAGCACCACAAAGGTCTTGCTGTTTGTGACTGAGTGACCGTCTACCAAGTAGATGACATAGAAGAAAATCAGGTGACCTGGAATCACCAGGAAGAGTAGAACTCGGGCTGACACAGAATTGATTTCTGGAAGAAAAAAACAAGACGTTCTTGTGACATGCCTGGCAGCAGAGGCCACCTCAACATATGACACGCTCCAAGGATGCATCCACATTCACTCATCCCTTTATTCCCCAAGTGTTCACTGAGCACCTACTATGTGCCAGGTGTTGTGCCAACAGATGGGAAAACAGTCTTTTCCCTTCCCTCCTGGAGCCTGCATTTTAGGGAAGAGAGATTGAAAAAAAAAACAACAGAGAAAAAAACAGAAACAAACAAAAAAGACCCTTTCAAAGAGGGCCAGGATAATGCAATAGAGAATGAAGTTTATGTTACAGGGGATGAGCTACTGAGTTTGGCAGACTTCTCCAAGGAGATGACATTTAAGCCGAGGTCTGAAAGAAAGGATACTGGCAGGAAAAGGGAAAGTACAAGGGGCTTAAACAGTAGAAAACAGCTTGGGAATATAAAGGAATTAGTGATCTAGGGAGACTGATACAAACAAGAGTCCACCAGTGTGAGGAGACTAGATTTTATTCCAAGTATACTGGGATGTCACTGGAAGGTTTCAAGCAGACAAGAATATAATCTTTATACTTTCAAAAGAAGAGTGCTCTAGCTGCTGTGTGGATTCAAGGCAGCAAAAAAAGAAGTAAGGAGAGGACAGAGGCCACTGCTGAAGTCCAAGAGAGAGATGGTGATAGAAACGGTTGACTGATATGAGATATATTTGGAGGGGATAGCAAATAGAACTTGCTAAAGGAATGCACATAGGGAACAAAGGAAAGAGATCCGTGATCACTTCTAGGGTCTTTTCCTTGAACAACTAGATAAATAGGGTACCATTTATAGAAATTGAGAAGCCTAGGGGTGGAGGTTGGGGCAATGGGATATGAGTTTAAGATGCCTATTAGACACTGGAGTAGGAAACAGGGCAATGAATCTAGAGTCCAGGGCTAGAAATGTCAATTTGAGAGTCACTGGTGGTAAACTGAGCTTTATCAGAACTGAGCTGGGACGAGACTCTAGTCTGAGAATCAGGAATATAGATGGATTTATTGCTACCTCCAGGGTGACATTAAGCAAGATACTACTGCCTCTCTATTTAGGGAATAGTTACAATGAGGGAGCATCCATCCTGGAGAGGGAAGTCCTTTGTCTGAGGTTACAGGCCATTGGTCTCATGCTCTACTGGCCAGAAGTCTTCACTCCAAAGGAAGGAGTGTTTCCCTTGGTAGCACAATGATTCCATTGAACTGGGAATTAAGACGGCCACCCAGCTACTTCCAGCTCCCATGCCTCTATATCAGCAAGCAAAGAAGGAGCTATTAACCCAAATTACCAAGGGGAAATTGGACTGCTATTACACAATGGAGGTAAAGAAGAGTGTCTGCAACACTAGAGAGCCCTTAGAGTGTGTCTTGGTACTACCATGCTCTGTGATTAAAGCCAATGGAGGGCGGTGGACTTGGCCCAGTGGTTAGGGCATCCGTCTACCACATGGGAGGTCCGCGGTTCAAACCCCGGGCCTCCTCGACCCGTGTGGAGCTGGCCCATGCGCAGTGCTGATGCAGCAAGGAGTGCCCTGCAACCCAGGGGTGTCCCCCACCTAGGGGAGCCCCACGCGCAAGGAGTACGCCCGTGAGGAGAGCCGCCCAGCGCGAAAGAGAGTGCGGCCTGCCCAGGAATGGCGCTGCACACACTTCCCGTGCCGCTGACGACAACAGAAGCGGACAAAGAAACAAGACGCAGCAAACAGACACAGAGAACAGACAACCGGGGCGGGGGGGGGGGGGGGGGGGGGGTTGGGGAATTAAATAAATAAATAAATCTTAAAAAAAAAAAAAAGTCAATGGAAAACTGGAAAACTACATCACCTTGATCCAGGCAGGACTACAAATGGCCCAGGCCTTTAGGAATAAAGGTTTAGGTCACCCATCAGGCAAAGAACCACATCCAGCTGATGCGCTTGCCAAGGGCAAAGAAGACATGGAATGGGTAGTGGAAGAAGGTAGCATTATAAATACTACCTGCCAACCACATGACCAGGTGTGGAAGCAAGGGTTGCAATTATTATGAGTATTTTTCATTTTGTTATACATGTGCTTGTGTATTTGCATATATGTATGTGTGTGTACACATGTATGTATATGTAATACATTTATTTTCTTCCCTCTCTTGCACCTTTATCATACAACATAAGATATATTAACTTTACATCTTTTTAAAAATTAACTTTATTTCAAATTCACAAAAATAAAAGAACTGAAAAAGGCAGCTCAACAAGTTATGGAAACATTCCTCCTAAAAAAGTTCTTTTTCAGGCCCTTTTATCTCATCTAATTCCAACAGCTAACTCAGTTGTTCTCTAGTGTTCAGAAAGATACACAGATGAATGCAGATAAGTTAAATGACATAGTCAAGGTCTCCTTATTAACAACAAAAGAAAAAAAGAAGAGAAAAAAATGCTTAATCATATTCATATCTCACGAAACTAAACTCCATATTCTTTTACCCTTAGAATTAATATAGTACCAACTTCGCTCTAACTATAGTCCATAAATTACATTATTATATTTTTCCCATGTAAACCACATTCTTAACACCCTGTAGAACATTCCTGTACCTGTAATATTAACCACACTCCTCAACTACTTCCAAAATCATTGTTAGACATTCCAAATATTACCCTCCAGCTGGTCCTCCAACTAACATTAATCTTCCTAGACTACTCATTTCAGCCACAATCACATCCATAAATCAACAGTGTTTGTTACAATCATTATAATGTGTTACCATCAAGTCCAACCATTATCACATATTTACATTTGACCTTATTAAACATTCTACATACATCCAGCATCTTCTTCCCCTTCTCATCCCACATTCCATCTCTCAACAACCTACACTTCAAAGTCCAACTCCAGAAGTCTATTGATTGTATTTAGTTCATATCAGTAGGACCATACAACATTTGCCCTGTTGTGTCTGGTTTATTTCACTCAACATAATATGCTTAAGGTTCCTCCATGTTTTCATGTACTTCCCTAATTGATTGCTTCTTACAACTATATAATATTCCATCGTGTGTGTGTGTGTGTGTGTATCTTGTTTATCCACTCATCCGTTGATGGACACTTAGGTTGTTTCCATCTTTTAGCAATTGTGAATAACGCCACTATTAACTTTACAGCTTAGTATTTAAGTTACAGGATATCAAGTATTAGAGTAAATATCACCCAAAGACTTGCATTCCTTTCTGGGAAAAGGGTGAATGTGTTTGGCTGTACACAGGACAATCATCATATTTAAGTGTAGGTAGGACTTCGTTATTTTCTTTATTTGGAAGTTACATATGGTTTAAGAAGGGCATAGGTGCTAAGCTGACAACTAGTGAATTGTGATGGTGAATTTTAAGTGTCAATTTGGCTGGGCTCTGGTTTCCATTTGTTGGCAAACACATGTAGACTAGTTGGTAAGCACTTGTCTACATGGTGCTGTGAAAGTATTTTGTAGAGGTGATTAATATCTAAAATCAGTTTAAGAGATTACCCTGGAAAATGTGGGTGGACTGCATTCTATCAGTTGAAGACATTTCAATCAAAACCCAAAGTTTTCTGGTGTAGAAATTCTGCCTCAAAACTGCAGCATCAACTATTTTCCAGCCAGCCCTCCTCCCCTATGGAGTTCAGGCTCAAGAATGTAATGTCAACTTTTGCCTGAGTTTCTGGCCTGCCCTAAAAATATTGGACTTGCCAGTCCCCACAATACCAGGAATTAATTCCTTAAAATAAATCTCTTAATATATGTGTGGTATATGTACACTTTGGGTTCTGTTTCCCTGGAGAACTCTGACTGATACAGATTTTGTTGTACATCAAATTTGTTCAAAAAACAAAACTGTACACGAGGTTCTATCACCTGCATTTATCATACACTCAATATATATTGAACATCTTTCTGTATTAATAAGTTCCTTCCATAACACTGTTTTTAGAGACTCTATGGTATTCCATTGTGTAATGGACAATAGAACATCCACTCCAAAAGAGCTGAGACATTGTGTATTTTATTCACTTTCACTGCTATACAGTCATAATGATAATTGCTCATAATTATAGACCATTTACTCTGTGCCAACCATTGTTTTAAATACTTTTTATACATTTTAAGTCACTCACTCCTCATTTTTAACAGTTTGAGGGAAATATTATTATCCCCATTTTACAACTGAGGCTAAGAAAGGTTAATACTTTTGCCCACAGTCACATAAATATCTGTTCAATTAGTGACTGAATGGATAGGCTAATGCTTCTCAAATGGAAATAGTCCACATCTCCTGTGACTGATCCCTGCCCTCAGTCTGCACCCAATCTTCCTTGTTTACGCCTATCAATTAAGAATTAGGGTGGTGTAACAGTTTGATATGGTTATAAATTCCAAAAATAGGTATTGGACTATGGTTGTGATCTGGTCTGTACTGGGCATGACTGAGTTATTATTAGGGCTTTGATTGGGCCACATCATTAGGGCAATGAGTCCCTACCCACCAAGAGGTGGGGACTCACAGATAAAAGGCAAAGGACAGAGTTGGAGGGTTCTTAATGTTGGAGTTTGATTGTGAAGTCTTAAGCTAGAGCCCCAGGGAAAGAGACAGAACCATTTCCTTGATGGGCTACAGCTGACCTTGTGGAGAAAACAGGAGCTGAGCCCAGAGGAACCCAGGAAGCCAGAACCCTCCCAGACATCAGCAGCCATCTTGCTCCAACACGGGAAAATAGACTTTGGTGAGGGAAGTAACTTAGGCTTTATGGCCTGGTATCTTAAGCTCCTACCCCAAACAAATACCCTTTAGAAAAACCAACCAGTTTCTGGTATTTTGCATCAGCACCCCTTGGGCTGACCAATGCAGGTGGTTAAAAGGGGCAAATTTTAGGTTGTCTGTATTACTGCAATAAAAATCAAAACAAAACAAAAACATAGCATTGCACAACACAAACAGTGAACCCTAATGTAAACCATGGACTGTAGTTAATAGTACAATTATAAACATGTTCTTTCATCAATTGAGCAAATGTACCACACTAATGCAAGGTGCCAATAATAGGGTGATATATGGAAACTCTGTATTTTATGGACAATTTTTCTGTAAACATACCACTTTTCTAACTAAAATAAAATAATAAATAAAACAAAAGAATTAAATAGTACAACAATCAGTTTGCATGAACTATGAGATCCAGCACCAGGAGCACTTTTTCCTCTTCTTCTATCATCCCCGGGATTGAGGGTTTGGCATCAAGTAGGCTCCCACTAAATAGGCCCCTGCTAGAGCTTGGCGCCCACCCATCTACTAGGGGTTAGCCTAAACAATTCCCCGGAGACAGCATTATACCTCCAACCTGAGGCCCAGCCCTCTGCCACCCCTGGGGTCCCCAATATATACACCCCTCTGGCTTCTGCTCATCCTCTCTACCTCCTTCTCTGCTGGCTCTCTGCTTTAGCCCCCCAGACCAACATTCCGCGCCCCCCCCCCACCAAGTCTAAGGAACACCTTCATCCTCTCAAGTGCCTTCCTCTTTAACCCCATAGTCATGGCCTTAGTTCAAGTCCTCTTGAGCCCTTTGCTGAACCAGCTGGTCATGCAGCCTTTGTCCTCCCTTCCCCTGGTGTCCCTACACTGTCCTCTCCACCAGGCCTACTCAAAGTAGGGTCCGCGGGCCTATAACGTTGCCATCACCTGGGAGCTTAGAAGAAATGTAAATTCTCAGGCCTCTGCTGAATCAGAATCCCTGAGAAAGGGGCCCAAGAATTTGTATTTTAACAAGCTGTCCTCAGATTTTTAGGCAGGCTAACATTTTGAGAAATATCGCTCAACACCGTGGTGATCTTTCAAGTGAACACATCACAAAATTGTCAAATGGCAATTCGCCTATTTCCCAAGTAATACAACCTGAAGGACTTTGGCAACGAAAGAACCGTCTTGATCTGACTCTCACCCTCTGATCCAGAACCTCTTGGCTCACCACTACCACCCTCTTTGCCCCAATTTACTCAACAACTGGAAGTTCCCTAAATAATGCAAATTTTTCTCACACCTACCTACCTCTGCATATGGATCACACTGTCTCTCTCCCTGAACTCCTTATCATTTAAATCATAGCCCTTGCTGGGAAATGCAAGGTCTCCTCCCTGGTAAAGGCCTTGCACCTGGTTTTGAGAAGCTGGGGCCGAGGCACTGTTGGATAGCTTTGTCTTCCTGTCTCCTTTCGCATCCCTAGAGGTGGGGTCAGCCTACTTGTCAACTCTAGGGTAGAGATCTTCAGGGAAGGGATGTGTCCCCGATCTAGCACCTTCTTCTGATACTTGGGACAACACCACATGGCGGATATTTTACTACAGAGGAAACTTTACCACCTCAAAGTGGTAAAGTCATATGTGTCATGGACCCATTTATTCCAAGAATGTAACACTGTGGATGTTCCACTCTGGGAGACCCAGCCCTAACAGTGGGACCTCAGGTAGCCCCTTCCTCACACCCTCCAGTACCGTCAGCACATTGCACAAGTGACAGATTAGTGATCCCCAACTTCTCGTCAGGTTCCACTACTCTATGACTCGGGACATTGCAAGAAATTGATTCCGCCTGTACACACACACTTCAATAAAAAGACAAACCTGTCCAGTGGCTTCCCATAGATCTCAGCGTAGAATCCAGTCTCCTTTCCTCAAGCTTCGAGGCCTCCTCTGCTCAGCTCCTTCCAACTTCTCTAGCCGCTGCCTCCTTCCTTCTCACCCTTGCTCGTCATGCTCAGTTCTAACTGGCCTTTCAAGCTTTGAATATGCCAAGCTCCTTCCTACCTCTGGGCCTTTCCTAGGCTATTTAGTCTTATCTGAGCAGCCAACCCCTGTTCAGCCTCACAGAAGAACTTTCCAACCCCAAATCTCAGGCTCTCCTGTAATTCTTTCTCAGCAGCATCCAGTACTTTTGGTTTATATTCTACACCACGCACTCCATGAGGACGAGAATCAGCTTTCTATTCCACCACTGTAATCCTGGCACTGAGTACTTGGTAGATATTCAATAAATACTTCTTGAATGAATGAACTAATGAAATAATTAAAGGCAGGGCTGGGGAGGGGAGGTCTCTGGGAGGAGGAGCGGGTGCCCTGGAGATGATCCATGCCAAGGTCAGCACTGGCCTCAGGCTTCCACTGCTACAAACACCAGATTCCACCAACATGGACTTTTACTTGTTTAAAGAAAAGGCCACATGGCCTCTGGATGACACCAGACCCACCTGAGGCACAGAAAGTGGAGCACGGGTTAGGCCAGAACTTTTTCATCCAGAGGGGCAAGACCCCAGGTGTGCTCCAGATGTGCAGGTAGGTGGAGATCCGACTGGTCTGAATGGCCACTAGATTGCCACCAACACCTGGAAGGAGAAAAAGAATCTGGTTTCCCCTTTTTCATGCCAGTCTCTGGGTTCTATCCCTCATTTTAAGTGTACTTCTCCCAGGAAACCTTCCCTGACCGATTCATTACTTGATATGTTTTCCTTCCCTCCCATCAGTCCACAGGTCCTGTCTGGTACCAAGCAAAGGTGGCCCAGACCCAACCAGGTCACATCACCTTAACAGCTGGCATCTCTTAAAATGAAGAAAGGGTGTCTGGCAAAGTGGGATCTCAATAAACACCTGTTGACTAGAGGGAGAGTGGAATGGAAGCTCAGGAAGGAAGCAAGGATGACAGAAGGGAAGAGAGAGGATGGCTGGTGTCTAAGCAAAAACAGCTTGACAAGCCTCTGTGGTTTAGACTGTAAATGCCAATAGGAACCAGACTTAAAGATGCTTCAGGTGGCAAATGAGAGAAAATGAAAAGGATTTGTTCACCTAAAGGTGGAATGGGGCAGGAATGAGAATGTGGATAAGAACAAGAAAGGGAAGGGAGGAAGGAGGAGATGACCCAGTATCTGACGGCAGCAGGCACTTTACCAAGTGAAGCACCAATTAGAAATCTCCTCTGGCTGGGTGGCCTAAAAGCTTTTGAGAAAAGGCATTTTCTACTCTGTGATTTCCCACTTCCATGGATGTTTTGGGCATGTGCATGGAGGAATTTTCTTGGGGGGAAACTTTGGAAGGGCTGAGTTCATGAATAAAGTGATAGGGACACAGAACACAGAGAGTCGTCCCAAAGAAGCAGAGACAGGGGCCAAGAAGACCACATGCACGTGTGCACCCCTGAAATCCCAGGACGTCTTGCTGAATGAGGCTCCAGGATTCCATAAGAGTATGGAAAAGTTTTCAAGCTGAATATCCAGCACTGGCAAAGCCAGAGGGCGCAGTGGACAAAGGTCAGGCTGAGCTCTCTCTGCACAGTCCACCCACGTGACTTTTCTTTAGAGGGTGGCGAGAAGAGAGGTGTGGAGGTATGTTGACCCATTCTACATCCTCAGCCCCATGGAGAAAATTCCCTTAACTGGGCAAGTCATGCACCAGTGACCTCCAAAGGTCAGCCAACTGCCTCAGCTGTTCCAGAGGATGCAAAGAATGGCCTGTAGGCTAAGGACAGTTACAGACCTATTTTTTTTGGCCTGCACATGATTTAAAAAAAAAAAAATTCAAATTAGTTGGCAGCATTTACAAATTAGACACTTTGATTAAAAAATCCAGACTCCCAGCCTCTGTTAACCACTCAGCTCTGACACCTCTGGATCTACATGTCCACAAGGCAACACGTGGTTTGGGCGTGTAGTCATCACTCCAGCGCTTCAGACTAAAACGTGTTCTGAGATTACCTCACATACCATCATTTCCTACTGCCTAGCTGTTGCCTTGCCTGCTTAACTCACTCATATTAATTGTTGACCCCTGAAGGCATCTTAGTGGCGTCAGAGGAAACCATGCCAGCTCATAGTCTTCTGGACATGACTTAGCTGTTGCTCTCCAGATACTGCAGGGCAGTGTCAGGACACTGACATGCAGGTGGGCCAATGACATGCAAGGCACACAGGCCTGGGCCAATGGCTGGCATGCTATGAATATTCAGGGACTGCCCAAGGGTCTCAGAAGCCTGTTTCTGCATCCCATAAGGTCAAGGCCTGGGGACCTCTCCAAACTGGTCAGTTCCATTTACAGAGCCTTATAATGAACCAGACACAAGTTCAAGCTTTGGTTATGAAACAAGGGCCATAACTGCAAATGCTTACAAGGTCTAGGCCTAGAGGGTAAATAGGTGCAAGGAGTCAGGTGTAAGGTAATAAGGAGTGATGGGGATTGAAGCAAACTGGAAAGCACAAGTCCTATCTCAAGGAAGGATGGGAGCAAATGATACTATTTCAGATAGTTGCCACCAAACCTGGAATGTTGACCCACTATTGCCATATCCTTAAATTTTAGGGAGAATGCAGAAACCAAGATTTTTATATGTAAATATCTGATTTTTAAAGCATCATTAATAAATCTAAATTAAAAACAAAAATAGACCCACCCCATTAGCATGGCAGAGTGAGATGCTTCAAGGCTCTGAGCCTCCACACAAACGTCCAGCAAGAACTGGCAGAAACATATTTCTCAAAGCTCCAGAAAACAGTCATCTGACACATACCAGACAAAGACTTACACTCAGGGCAGCAGACTTGGCCCAGTGGTTAGGGCGTCCGTCTACCATATGGGAGGTCTGCGGTTCAAACCCTGGGCCTCCTTGACCAGTGTGGAGCTGGCCCATGTGCAGTGCTGATGCTCACAAGGAGTGCCGTGCCATGCAGGGGTGTCCCTGTGTAGGGGAGCCCCACGCACAAGGAGTGCACCCCGTAAAGAGAGCTGCCCAGTGCGAAAGAAAGTACAGCCTGCCCAGGAATGGTGCTGCATACACGGAGAGCTGACACAAGAAGATGACGCAACAAAAAGAAACACAGATTCCTGTGCCGCTGACCACAACAGAGGCGGACAAAGAAGACGCAGCAAACAGATACAGAGAACAGACAATCGGGGTGGGGGAGGGGAGAAAAATAAATAAATAAATAAATCTTAAAAAAAAAAAAAGACTTATGCTCAAAGAGCTAAAGGCAAATGTAGACAAAGAACCAAAGGAAATCAGAAAGACTAGAGATGAACACAAAGAAAATATCAATAGAGGGATGGAAAGTATGAAAAAGAACGAGAGGTAAAGACCACAGTAACAGAAATGAAGACTTTCTTACAGGACTTCAATGGCAGCTTGGAGCTGGCAGAAGAATCAGAGAACTTGAATATAAGACAACCGAAATTCTCCAGTCTGAGGAGCAGAAAGAAGAAAGAATGAAGAGACCTGAACAGAGCCTGAGGAACCTGTGGAGCACTACGAGGGATACCAATAAACAAACTGTGGGAGGCCCAGAGCAGAAACAAAGGGGCAGAGAGAATATTCAAAGAAATAATGGCTGAAAACTTCCCAAAAGATGTGACTATACAATTCCAAGATGCTCAAAAAACTCCAAAAAGAGTAAGTCCACATAGATCTACATAGTACCATGGTATTATCAAACTGTCAAATGCCAAAGATGAAGAGAGAATTCTGAAAGCTGCGAGAAGCAACATGTAACATCAAGGGAACCTCAATCTGATTAAATGCTGATTACTTACAGAAACTGTAGAGACAAGAAGGCAGGGGGATGGCATTTTAAAGTGCTGAAAGAAAAAAATTACTAACCAAGAATTCTATGCCTCGTTAAAAATGAGGGAGGGATTATGACATTCCCAGATAGACAAAAGCTGAAGGAGTTGTCACCACTGGACCAGTCCTACAGGATATGCTAGAGAGAGCTCTGCAGGTTGAAAGGAAAGGGCGTTAGACAACAGACCAAAGCAGCATGAAGACGTAAAGATTTCTGGTGAGGGTAATGGGCATAGGTAAATATAAATGCCTATTTTTTTTTCAGTTTGTAATTCCATTTCTTACATCCTATAGCATCTAAAAGGCATATCTATAAAGTACAATGACAAATTAGTATTTTGGATTCATAATGTATAAACACATCATTTGTGCCAAGAAATACATAAAGGTGGGGAGACGGATGAGTATGTGAACACAGTTTGTAGATACTGTTGAAGTTAAGTTGGTACCAAAGCAAATGTGGTGGTTATATATTTAGGATGTTAAATTTAAGCCCCATGGAAACTACAGAGTAAACATCAGAGAATAACAAAGCTCACAGAGACAGAAATTAGAATATAGGTTGCTAGGAGCAGGGGACGGGTGAAATGGGGAGTTAACGCATGATGACAACTCTTTATTAATAGAAAGTAGAGAGGGTATCACAGTTCTGAGAATGTGATTAATCCCAATGAATGGTATGCTTGGGAGTAATCGAGATGGGAAAGGTTTTGCTGTGCATATGTTCCCACAATTTAAAAAAAAAAAAAGAAGAAAGAAAAGAATAATAAAAGAGACAATGAAAATTAAATGCAATACATGATCCTGGAAGTGATCTAACAAAGAGGGAGAAAAGGCCCAAAGGGACATTATTGAGACATATGAAAAATTGGAATATTGACTGTAAGCTTTACATCAATGTCAAATTTCTTGAATTTGATAACTGCACTTAAGGTCATTATATACTTGAATATCCTTATTCTTCGGAAACATACATGGAAGGAAAAAGTGTTTAAGGAGCATGATATGCAACCTACACTCAAGTGATCAGAAAATGGATTGATAAATTGATAGATAGATGGGGAGGTGAATAGAATGATATAGTAAATGTGGCAAAATGTTAAAATTGGTGAATCTGGGTATTTGGGGGAGTAGGGTTATGTTGGAGTCTAAGTTTCTATTACAAGTTTGAAAGCATTTCAAATAAAAAGTTGAAAACAAAACAACAAAAAACATGACAGCCAAACAACCCACTTCTGAAGGCCACACTAAGCCTGCAGGCTGGCAGGAAATTCTGTATTAAACCCTCCAGCTGACTGCCTTCAGGGCATGTGATGTCACTCTCAAGGAAGCTCAGGTTTGATGGCACTGATGAAGAACAAGGGATGGCTGATAGGGCTTCCTCCCAACCGAGGGCTCCTCCACCCCAGAAAGCTCAGCTCCCACCATTCCTGCAGAACAGCAGAATGTCCACAGCTTAGCTTCCAAATATGCCTCTAGGGTCTGGAACCAGACCTTTGAAGTCATTTCTATGTCAGTCCAACCCAGCTCCTGAGAATCAGCCTGGCTCGGGGACTGCAGGGGCACAGGTGAATCACTTCAAGTACTTACCACATATGACTGGAGTAAGTATGGCCATGCCTTTGTACTGCTGTTTAGAAATGGTTTTGCTCAAGATGAGCCCTCCGAAACTGGGGAGAGAGCAGATGGCATTCACATGTTTAGTGAGTCTGTACTTACAACGGCCCTATAATCCTTTTCTATACACATCACCTCATCAGCCTGTCTTCCCAGCCTGAGCTTACACTTTCCCTTCCCCTACACAAATCCTGGGGCAGCCAAACTGGTCTCCCTAGGACTCTCTGCCCACTGCACATGCTCTTCTACTCCCCCCATCCTAGGTTTTAAGCCTCGGCTATTCTAGACTCCCCATCAGATAATATCAGCCCATTAAAAACAATCTAAGGCTGCTCAGCTGGTTGGGCTCTGTCATAATAGTGACAAAATTGCCACTGAAATAGCTTTAGCAGAAAACAAAGTATGTGTGAACATCATCTCTTGCCCCTGTTCTAGGAAACTGCTGCAGCAAGACCTATCCCCAACCAGCCCTTGTAATTTGCAAAGGCTGCCCCAACCCTTGAAACTAGAAAACTTGGAAAGGTTAGGCCAATCTGTATAAGGAGCAGGAGCCTTCTGCAAGCAACGTTATCTCACTAGCACATAACCTCTTCTCTCTGATATTCCAAGGTAGGAATGCATGTTAGGAAGGCATGGGGTAGGCCTGGGGAGCCTGAGCAAGGTCCAGCTGCAGGAGAGGATGCTGGAAACAATGCCGGCCGGTAAAAGACCACTGAGTCAGTGACCTGGGCTCAGCTGTAGAGCCTCAGGGCCCAAGGGCGGGAACTGATCCCATATCCCCTCCTAATCCCACCAGCAGCCGAGCTCTGCAAGTGGTGACTGGACAGAGGAGTGAATTAAACGGTTGCAGCCTTGAGACCTAGGGAGGGACACCACTGCAGCCTAAGGAGGGTCAGCGCCCCTAAGTGTCCTTCAGCAGCAGGGGGTGCGCTAGACCAGTGTTCAGCAGCTACACCATGTGGTTGCAGACTGTAACAGCCACATCATATGACCCTGAGCTATAGCAGCACAGCGACCCCATGTGGCTGCAAGCTGTACCAGCAACACCCCGTGACCTGGAGCTGTGGGTCTAGTGGACCAGTTTGGGCTCTTCCTGGAAAGCTGGTGCTCTGGTCACTGTAAACAGGATTGCCTCTTTTAAAGGTCTAGGCTTCTTGTGAAAGAGAGAGAGATGCCTTGAGTAGACTTCCTGCCGACTAGAAAAGTACTGGGAGTTAGTGGAGGAGTCAACATGGGTTCCATAGCATTCCAACCACAACCATCCAGGTGCTGCTCAGGGCAGCTCTCCTGATCACAGAGGCTGGAGTGTGGGGAGGGGAGAGAGTGAAGGGGAAGTTGTCCTTGCTCACGCTCACCTGCTGATGATCATCGCCAGGATGATTGGGAACCACCCAAACTTTAGGATCCTCATGATTGGTGGGCTCTGCTTGACAACGATAACCCACAGCGGGATCAGAGCAACAAAGCCAACACATGCCAGGGGGGCCAGATATCGACTGTCTGGTAGAGAAAGAGGAAATACATGTAGCTCATGTTGGGCAGGGCACAGGATGCAGGGGATGGCCTGGGCTGGGTTGCAGAGATGAGGGGTCAGCTTGGAATTAAAGATACTAGAGGTCTAAGTCTATACCTCGTCTGTGTAGGGTGGACTGTTGTACCCAAACATCCAGAGAATTTTCACCACCCCATTATACAACTGAAAAAGCTCCTCCATCCTGAATTCCTGCCATATTTACCGCAGCATTTTGCTATTTTCCCTCTTTATCTCCACCAACAAAACCTTATTATTATTAATGGAACCATTTATGGGATAGTGGCTCTGTGTCAGCATTGTGCTAAGTACTTCACATCTGTGATCTCATTTCCTCTTCTCAACATCCCCACTGATAGGCACCCTGCAGAAACAGAAGACTAAAGGGGTGGCCTGCCCAGAAACACAGCTAGTAAGTTAGTGACGTCAGGGTACAACCCTGATTTGTCCAGAGCCAGAGTTAGTAACAAGATGTTCAATCCTGCTCCTTGAGAAAGGCCTAGGTCCAGGGGATCTCCTTGGCTTCTGGGGCGTCCGGTTTGGCACTGACAATGGTTGGCTTCATAGCAGCCTGTGTAACCACTAAGACGGACCTGAGGCTAAGTCAGTCTCATTTTAATTAGACCCAGGATGGGCCCCGACGTACCGGGGCATACATGTGAGTACCACTTTCCTTCTTGTCTTACTGTCTTGTACTGGGTATACGTGTGCTCCATCTTCCAGACACATAAGACAAAAGAGCACCTTCGAGAAACTGGTCTTCTCCAGAACTGTCCTATCAACTCCAGCCCCATCCTCAGAGAGCAGGGTGGAAGGAGGTACACACCCTCCCTGCCCAGGAACTACTTGCTGACGTGGTGCTAACACTCAGTGGTGTCCAGGCATGAGTGTGTGTCCCACAGCCTCTTTCCTGGGTGAGGAACGCCAGGAACATCTGCCTCCTGTTCTTTCTATCCTTTTCTGCACCCAAAGAATTATAGTCTGTCCCTCCACTGCAGGTGAAGCCCATTTTCATGGACAGCTGGAAGGAAGGACAGGCTACAGATGCCCATGTCTGGCTAGAAGCAAAGTATCCCCTGGCGGAAAGGGCTAAGCGTTTTTCACCACTCCAGAAGACAGGAGGGAGGCCCAGTAAGCTTCAAACACACTCAAACTCTTTGAGAAGCAGCAGCCTGTGGGAGCCTTGCCTTGCAGGGCACTTCTGACTCCAGTCCAATTTTTGTGTAAGGACTTGCAAGGCCCTATAGAGAGGTTTACGGTTCCTAGACTCCCAGGCTCTGTAATGGAATACTTCCTCTATGTGGGGCTTGTCTTCCGAAGTCCTCAGTATGTCTGTCCACCAGGGAGGTGGCAGAGTGGAGAGTTCACTCACTCAGCCTGGATTGTCTAATATGGGCCAGGTCCAGCGAGTCACCTTAGGGCAACAGAGATAGGATTATAGCCTAATCAGAGCACTAGACCATCAGACAAGGAGGTAACTTCTAATAAGGCAGGTGTTAAAATACTGGCACTGTAGAGGAGGGGACAAAGAGTCATATAACTAATTCATTTTGCAAATAGAGCTCAAATAATTAACCTACATACAAATCGTGTTTTAAACTCAGTTTGGTTTAAAAATAAAATGAGGTCACCTCATTCAATTCCTGCAGATCTTCACTGCCATTTTAAGAATCTTCCAGGTATTTCCAAATTACTAAATATTGTTGATAGCAGGTGGGTGATTTGGAGCTGTACATATCCCCCAAAATACACCCTTAATCATTTCTGTGGGGGTGAACCCATTGTAAGTAGGACCTTTCTTTGAGGTTATTTCACTTAAGATGTGGGCCCAGGATGGTTATTAATCCTATTACTGGAGTCTTTTATAAGAAGAACAAAATTGACAAAGAGAAAGCCATGGGAAGCAAGAAGCTGAAATTCAACGGAACCTAGAAGAGAACAGAGAGGCCAGGAGAGGCCGCAGGTTCACTGTTGTAGGATGGAGAAGCCCAGGACCAAGGATAGCCGGCAGCCAGCCCCAGAACGCCAGTCTTCGGAGGAAAGCATCGCCTTGGTAACACCCTGATTTGAACTTTCTCTTAGCCTCAAAACTGTAAGCTATTAAATTCCCATTGTTTATCCAACCCACTGCATGATACTTCCTGAGCAGCCAAGGAAACTAAAACAGAAGGCTATGCCAAGGATGGCAGTGAGATGGCCCCAGAACTGGGACAGAAAGGGTTCTGGTACTGTTGTGCTCTAAATCAGAACTGTGTGTTTGCTTCACTTGCCAACACTTAAAAATGGGGGGATTTCAAAGATCCCTAGATCCATATTCCCACATGGCAACAGGTATGTGCTGCCACCTACGGGAGTGTGGTACCAGGTTGAAAGTCTTGGTTTATCTGAAGCAAAAATGTGGCGCTCAAGAGGAGTGGTTGGCTGTGGAATCCCAGCAAGGGGAGAATTCTCTGGGCAAGGCTTGTGCCACCTGTGCAGCATTGCCCGGGATAGGAGAGCGAGAAAGCAATGCCTCCCCAGGGGAAGATCTGGCCCACGGTGGAGTTAAGACATCTGGTAAGGAGGTTAAACTGTGTTCCCCAAAATAGATGTTCACATCCCAACTTCCAGTCCATTTGGAAACAGGGTCTTTGAAGCTGTGATTTGATAAGATGAGGCCAAAGTGGAATAGGGTGACCCTGACCCAAAAGGACAAGTGTCCGTACAAAAATAGAACTGGACACCAACAGACACAGGGAAGAAACACCACATGAAGATGAGGCAGGTGTATCTACAAACCATGGAATGCCAAAGATTGTCGGCAAACACTAGAAGCTAAAAGAGGTAAGGAAGAGAGTCCCCCTACAGGTTTCAGAGGGAGCACAACCCTGACCACACCTTGGTTGTAGACTTCTGGTCTCCAGAACTGAGACAATATATTTCTGTTGTATCCCTGTTTGGGGTACTGTGTGGCAACAGTCCCAGGAGACTAAGGAAGGACCTGCTGCCACAAGACACGTAAGGGACTCCGAGCGGCTGACACAAAGCCACTTTCTGAGAAGCCCAGGCCATCTTGCCCACAGTGAAGGGAGGTGCTGCTGCCGCGACTGTGGCTGTGACATTTATTTCTCCTTTGCACTTTCTTCTAGACAGTGGGTGGCTTATGTGCCCCATGTGAAGTGCCTTCTCCAAGGAGATGTTGTTACCCTGTGAGAACACACTGAGGTGGCCAAACCACCCACCTATCTTCAGGTACCTGGAGCTCTTTGGTACCTTTTGAACAGAGGCTAAAACTAACAATCTATATTTATAGAGAATTAAGCTGGTTATCACCCTATGAGGCAGTTGCTGTAGAACACTCCAACTTGTTGCAGGACCTCTGGATTTCCCTTTGAAAAAAGGAAGATTCAGGGATCAATGACCCCTTAGATTCCTTGCTGCAGAGACAGTACCCAATTGCAGTGCTGCAGGTTGGATACCAAAGCACCCTTGCTCAGCCATGCTGGTGGCCCGGCCTGGAGCTCCTCTTCCTTGGAGCCCTTCATACCTTTGTGCTTATAGAAGAAGCTGCTAACCAAAGCCAGGATGGATAGTGTAATGAGATCTCCCAGGCTGGCTGCAATGGGGGTGGCAATGTTGTCTGGGTTGACCCCAAGCTTCCGAGCACCAATCACTATGCAGACCATCAGCATTCCTGCAGAAAGAGAGAGAGAGAGCACGCAATTGAGTGGTGGAGCCGGGGAGAGAAAAGAGACTCAAATTCTAGGAAACCAACTCTCACTCAAAAGGCTGAGTGGCACAGGGTCATGGCATGATGTGACTAGAAGGCGATCTTTAGGCTGCTGGTTAACATCACTTACATTTCTCTAAGCTCAGACTTTAAGCTAAGCTGCCCTGATGCTTTCAGTTTCTTACACTGTGCTGTAGGGCTGAGAAGATTGGAAGAGGTAGGCTTTCCTTTCTGACTTTCTAAGAGGCACCAAGAAGGCTTTAAAACAGAAGGACAACCAGGACAGGGGACTCCTTGGGGCCCAAATTCGCCTGTAACTAACTACAAAGACAAGGTGCTTACAACCCCAGGTTATTTGGAAGGCTACTCCAAAAACACTCAAGTAATGGGAGACCCAAGATACTGAGTATGTTAGTCAGGGGCCTCTGAGAAAAAGATGCCAAGATACAATTAGTTGGGGGGGGCGGGGGCAAGATGGTGGCAGAGTAAGGAGCTACTGGAGTCAGCTGGTGTTACAGGGCAGTTAGTAATCACCTAGAGCTATCTAAAGTGCCTGCTTAGGACTCCAGAGACCAGGAGAGCATCCTGCAACATCCTTGAAGAATGGAAGGAAACTGTCCATGTGCAGAGAAGACTTATGAGTAGAGCCCTCCATGCCATGAGGTCGGTGTCCATCCTCCACTGGAGTCACAAGCTGCCTCGGGAGCTATTCCATGGCTGGAGTTGGAAGCTCCATTCCCAAAAAACAGAAGAGGAAGAGACAGTTGAGCGCCAACTCAGCTACTAATTAGTATATTTGGCTAGCTAAAATATAATACTAAGAACTGCTAAAGTTTGAGCCTTTCCAAGTCAGAAGGAGGCCAGTAACCACCATTTTGAAACTCTGCCCCCACATGAGGGGAAGTGGGGCAGACTGAAAATCAGTGACAGTAGAGACCAGCTTTCTTCCATCTAGATCAGTCTGCAGCCCTAGCCTAGTCTCCAAGCCTGCCTCTGGCAGGAAGGAAACTGGGGCGATCTGCATCAGCCTCTCCATGTAACTGCAGGTACATTTGGCCAGCACAGACTGAATAGTCAGGCACTGGGGTCTCCATCCCCTCACCCCAATAAGATAGGAGAAGAGCTGTTTCCTTGGGCTCTCTGGGCTACTGTAGGTGCATTCAGCTTGTACAGATTTGTTGAGCACCTTCAAGTCCATCCCTACCACATTTCCCATAGGATAGGAGGGGACTGGTGTTTCTTCAGCTTCTCTGGGCAACTGCAGCGGCTTTCGGCCCACACAGACTGGATATTCGGACACTTGTAGCTCCATCCCTGGCCCCCAAAAGGATAGGAGGGGAGCTGTGTCACCTCAGCCTCTCTGGGAAATTGCAGGTGCTGTCAGCCCAAACAGTACTGGTTTGTTGAGTGCCTGGGACTCCACCACCCAACCCCCCACCATAGGATAGGAGGGGCTGGTGATTCCTCAGACTATCCAGACAACTGCAGGCACTTTCAACCTACATGAACTGGACTGTTTGGTGCCTGTGGCTCCATTCCCAGTCCCCAATAGGAGAGGAGCTGTGTTTCCCCAGCCTCTCAGGGCAACTGCATGTGCTTTTGGCCCATTGGGATTAGATTCTCTAGTACTCAAGAGGGTCCATCCATACCCCTCATAGGGGAGGAGGAGGGCCAGTGCTATGTCAGTCTACCTGGGTAACTATGGTCAGTTTTGATCTGCCTGGTTTACTTTACTGCCCATACCTGCAGCTCCATCCCTGCCCCAGGCAGAGGAAGAAGGGGTGTGAAGCTTCATTAGTATCTCCAGACAACTACAGAGTCTTGGCCTGCATGATTTGGATTACTACACACAGCTGCAGCTCCATTCCTACACCTTGTAGAGGAGAAAGGTGGGAGAAGCTTCATCAGTTCCAGGCAGCTTCAGCCTCCATAGCTTACAGTACCTACTACATCCTACTACACAATCAGCAAGGAGAAAGGGCAAGAAAGCCCTAAACTAAAGAGAGAAACTGCACCCAGAATAAATACATGTAGTAAGCCAGATGCCAAGATACCAACAAAAAATAACAACCCATATAAGGAAACAGGAAGATATGGCCCAGTTAAAAGAGCAAGATAAGCCTCCAGATAAAATAAAGGAGTTTAGACAACTAATCATAGATGTTCAAATCTTAATAAATTTAATGAGATGGCCACAGAAATTAAAGATATAAAGACACTGCATGAACACAAATAATTTTGAAAGCACACATAGAAAACAGCAGATCTACGGGAATGAAAGGCACAATAAATGAAATTTAAAATACACTGGAGGCATATAATAGCAGATGTGAGGAGGCAGAAGAAAGAATCAGTATGCTTTGTGCTCTGAAACTGAATATTCAAAAGAAAACTTAAAGAATGGGAAAAAAATGAATAAACCTAAGACATGCACAAACATATATGTCATGAGTGTTCCAGAAGGAGAAGAGAAAGGAAAGGAGGAAGAAGGAATATCTGAAGAAATACAACTGGAAATTTCCCAACCCTATTGAAGGACGTAAGTATCCATGTCTAAAAAGAACAATGTATTCCTATCCAATAAATCCAAATAGACCTACTCCCAGACACTTACTAATCAGAATGTCAAATGTCAAAGACAAAGAGAAAATTCTGAGAGCAAGAGAAAAGTGATGCATCACATACAAGGGACAGCCAGTAAGATTAAGTACTGATTTCTCATCAGAAACCATGGAGACAAAAGGCAGTGGTATGATATATTTAAGATACTGCAAAATAAAAACTTCCAGCCAAGAATTTTTTATCTGGCAAGACTGTCTTTCAAAAATTAGGGCATATTTAGAATATCACAGATAAACAGAAACTGAGAGAGTTTGAAACTAAGAAACAAGCTTTGCAGGAAATACTAAAGGAAGTGCTACAGCATGAAAAGAAAAAACAGGAGCGAGAAGCTTGAAAGAGTCTAGAAATGAGGATTATAACAGTAAAAGTTACTAAAAGTATAAGTGTGGCGAAATTAAAATATGACAGATAAAACCCAAAGGTCAAAATGGGTGAAGAACTGTCTTTACAGTAATAACATTGAATGTTGATGGATTAAACACCCCAGTCAAAAGACAAAGAATGGCAGAATAAATAAGAAAATATGAGCCATCTATATGCTGTGTACAAGAGACTCACTGTAGACCCAAGGATACCAACAGATTGAAAATGAAAGGCTGGAAAAAAATATTCCACACAAAAACAAAAACAAAACAAAACAAAAACTGGAATAGCTATACTTTTATAGGATGAAATACAGTTTAAAAGGAAAAACGTTATTAGAGACAAGGAAACAAGGAAGGACATTATATATTAATAAGTGGGGCAATTCACCAGGAAGAAATAACAATCATAAACATATATGCACCTAACCAGGATACCCCAAATTACATGAGGCAAACACAGGAAAAACTGAAGAGAGAAAAGGATGTTTCTACAATACTATAGACTTGAATACACCACTCTCAACAGTGGATAGAACATCTGGTCAGAGGTTCAATAAAGAAACAGAGAGCCTGAATAATATGAAAATGGAATAAACCTAACAGACATAAACAGAACACTGTACCCAAAAACAGCAGGAGTATATTCTTCTCAAGTACTCATGGATCTTTCTCCTGGATAGACCATATGTTGGGTCACAAAGCAGATCTCAATAAATTCAACAAGATTGAAATTATACAAAGCACTTTCTCTGATAATAATAGAATAAATCTGGAAATCAACAACAGACAGAAAAATGGAAAAATTACAAATATATGGAAATTAAACAACACACTCTTAAATAATCAGTGGGTCAAGCAAATTTTGAGAGAAAGCAATAAATATCTAGAGATGAATGAAAACAAGAACACAACATATCAGAACCTATGGGATGCAGCAAAGGCAGTGCTGAGAGGGAAATTTATAGCCCTCAATGCTTACATTAAAATCAAATGACCTAACTACACAGCTGGAGGAACTAGAAAAAGAACAGCAAACTAATCCCAAAGCAAGCAGAAGGAATGAAATAACAAAGATCAGAGCAGAAATAAATGAAATTGAGAGCATAAAAACAATAGGGAGAATTAAGACCAGAAGTTGGTTCTTTGAGAAGACTAACAAAATTGACAAACCCTTACCTAGACTGACAAAGGAAAAAGAAAGAAGATGCAAATAAAATAAAAACAGCAAATAGGGACATTACTACTGACCCCACAGAAATAAAAGAGATCATAAGAGGATACTATGAACAATAGTATGCTAACAAACTAGCCAATGTAGATGAAATGGAAAAGTTCCTAAGAATGTACAACCTATCCCAACCCTAGAAGCCAACAGAAGACCTCAACAAACCAATCATAAGTGAATTGATTCTAACAGTTATCAAACAACTCCCCAAAATGAAAAGCCCACGACCAGATGGTTTCAACAGTGAGTTTTAACAAGCATTCAGGAAGCCTTAATACCAGTCTTACTCAAACTCTTCCAAAAAACTGAACAAAAAGGAATTCATCCTTTAAAGCCAATATCAGGGAAGCGGACTTGGCCCAATGGATAGGACATCTGCCTACCACATGGGAGGTCTGTGATTCAAACCCTGGGCCTCCTTGACCCGTGTGGAGCTGGCCCATATGCAGTGCTCGTGCACGCAGGAGTGCGCTGCCATGCAGGGGTGTCCCCCGCATAGGGGAGCCCCATGTGCAAGGAATGTGTCCTGTAAGGAGAGCCACCCAGGGCAAAAGAAAGTGCAACCTGCCCAGGAATGGCGCCGTGCACACAGAGAGCTGACACAATAAGATGATGCAATAAAAAGAAATACAGATTCCCAGTGCAGCTGATAAGGATAGAAGCGGTCACAGAGCAACACACAGTGAATGGACACAGAGAGCAGACAATTGGGGGGGGCGATGGGAGAGAATTAAATAAATAATCTTTTTTTTTTAAAAAAAGGAGTGGTGATTCCATTTTAATAAAAAATAAATAAATAAATAAAGCCAATATCACTCTATCACCAAAACCAGATAAAGATATTATGGCAAAAGAAAATTAAAGACCCATTTCCCTAATGAATACGGATGCAAAAAGTCTCAACAATATACTTGCTAATCAAATCCAACAATATATTAAAAGAACTATTCATCATGATCAAGTGGGTTTTATACCAGGCAGGCAAGGATGATTCAACACAAGAAAATCATCAGCATAAAGAGTAGATCATCAAATCAAAGAAGAAAAATCACACAATTCTATTAATTGATGCAGAAAAGGCATTTGACAAAATACAGCATCTTTCTTCATAAAAATACTACAAAAGATATAAATTGAAGGAAAATTTCTCAACATGATAAAAGCAACATATGAAAACCCCACAGCTAACATTGTACTCAATGGTGAAAGACAGAAAGATTTCCTATTGAGATTGGGAACAAGACAAGGATGCCCACTGTCACCACTGTTGTTTAAAATAGTGTTAGAGGTTTTAGCTAGAGCAATCAGGCAAGGAAAAAATAAAGTAAAACCATCCAAATTGGAAAGGAAGAAGTAAAACTTTTGCTATTCAACAAAGGTATGATCCTATACCTAGAAGGTCCCGAAAAATCTACAACAACGCTGCGAGAGCTAATGAACAATTTCTGAAGAGTGGCAGGATACAAGATTAATATGCAAAAGTCAATAGTGTTTCTATGCACTAGTAATGTGCAATTTGAGGAGGAAGTCAGGGAAAAAATTCCATTTATAATAGTGACTGAAAGAATCAAATATTTAGGAAGAAACCTTATCAACAATGTAAAGTACATGTATTCAGAAAACTACAATACGCTGCTAAAGGAAACTTTTTTTAAAGACCTAAATAAAAGGAGGAACATTATATGCTCATGGATTAGAAAACTAAATATTGTTAAAATGTCAATTCTACCCAAATTGATACACAGATTCAATGTAATCCCCCCAAAAATCCACCAGCATTTTTTAAACAATTATTAAATTTATTTGGAAGGAAAGGGGTCCCAAATAGCCAGAAACATCTTAAAAAGGAAGACCAAAGTTGGTGGACTCTTTCACTTCTGGACTTTAAAGCATATTACTATCTACAGCAGTAAAAACAAAATGATACTGGCATAAAGATATTCACATAGACCAATGGAACTGAACAGATCATTCAGAAACAGACCTGCACATCTATTATGGTCAAGTGATTTTTGACAAGGCTGTCAAACCCACCCAACTGGGGCAGAAAAGTCTATTAAACAAACTGTGCTGAGAGAACTGGAGGATACCCATAGCAAAAAAAAAAAAAAAAAAAGTAAAAGGACCCCTATTTCACACCTTTGACAAAAAATTCACTATAAAATCTACACCCATAAAGCTGCTAGAGGAAAATGTAGGGAAACATCTTCAAGACCGGCGGTAGGTAGTGGATTCTTAAACCTAATACTGAAAGTTCAAGGAATGAAAGAAAACATGTACAAATAGGCCCTCCTCAAACTTAAGCACTATTGTAGTTCAAAGGGCTTTGCCAAGAAGGTGAAAAGGCAGCCCAGTCAATGGGAGAAAGTATTTGGAAACCACATATTTAATAAGGGTTTGATTTCCATTCTATATAAAGAGATTATACAACTCAACAACAAAAGACTAAGCAATCCAATTTAAAAACAGGCGAAAGACTTAAATAACATTTCTCCAAAGGAGAAATAAATGGCCAAAAATCACATGAAAAAATTTTCAATATCACTAGCCATCAGGAAAATGCAAATTAAAACAACAATGAGATTATCTCACCCCACATAGAATGGCCATTATTAATAAAACAGAAAGCAGTCAGTGCTGGAGAGGATGTGGAAAAACAGGAACACTCCTTCACTACTGTTGGGAATGTAAAATGGTGCAGCCCCTATGGAAGGCAGTTTGGTGGTTCCTCAGGAAGTTATATATACAACTGTCATATGATCCAGCAATTCCTCTACCAGGAATATATCCAGAAGAACTGAAAATTGTGGCACAAACAGACATTTGCACACCAATGTTCATAGCAGTGGAATTCACAATTGCCAAAAAATGGAAACAACCCAAGTGTCCCTCAACCAATGAATGGATAAACAAAATGAGGTACATATGTATGATGGAATACTATGCTGCAGTAAGAAGAAATGAAATTGGGACACATGTGATAACATGGATGAATCTTGAAGATATTATACTAAGCAAAGTAAGCCAGACACAAAAATTTCATTGTCTCACTAATATGAACTAAAAACGAATAATAAATGCAAGGAGTTAAAACCTAGTTGAGGTTATTAGATAAAAGGTGGGCTGAGAAGGGTACTGATGCTTAATATACATGGAAGTTTTCATTAACTTGACTGTAAAAGTATGGAAATGGATGGAGTTGATGGTAACACATTATAGTGAGTGGAATTAACACGGCTGGTATATCAATGGGATTGTGCCTGAAAAGGGTAGTCTAGGGACATAAATGTCAATTGAAAGAAAATTAAAGAATAGAGAATAATCTAGGTACTGAATAATGTAGTAAACCAGAGGTGGATGAGAGTTGTGGCTAATAAAACAAATACAAGAATGTCCTTCTACGAACTAGAACAAATGTATATGACTATTACAAGATGATAAGAATATGGAGAAGCATGGGAAAAATATAAATAATGCAACCTATGGACTATACTTAATAGCAATGCCAAAGATGCACTGTGATAATAATAGGGGGATATGGAAAAAATATACCAAATGTACACTATAGACCATAGTTAGTGTTAACAGTCTGATATCTCACATCTGTAACAAATGTTCCACAACAATGTAATGCATTGGTAGAGGGGTGTTACAAAGAAAAGCCACCCATGTTCATGATTGTTTTATAAGTTCACAATCTCTCTAATAAAAATATATTAAAAACAACAACAACAATAACAACGATGCAATTAGAGTGCAAGAGATGCATTAGGGACATCCCTGGAGGAAAAAAGGGGAGGAGAGTCAGGAAGCCTCCAGAATGTCAGACCCCAGGGAAAGGACAGAAGGGAGAAAGGAAGGTGGGGAGGAAGTATCTTAGGCTCCAGAGAGTTCAGCAAGGCTATTGGGGAGTCCTGAGCCAAAGGTCCCTCAGATGAGGGCCACATCTCCAGGAGCACGCCTGCAGCACCAGGCACTGGCTGGACCAGCTCGTGGCCTCTGAGTGCCGGTGGCGATGGGCTTTAGAGCACAGCATTTGGAAATCTGCTCCCATAGGTGGAGATTGCACCTTCATGGCTACCACACCTCCTAAGAGTCTCCCTGCTTTTCTGACTACAAAGTAAAAGCCAGAAGTGGCATCTAAGCTTTCTAGCCTGGTATCCACCTCCCAGAACTCCACTCAAGAGAACGATAGTTGATTCTTTTAAAAGATTCCTTGTATCTTGGCTACTGGTGTTTTAACACTTTATCCAAAGTGTTGAAATGGGTCCCCCTAAAATATAAGTTGAAGTCCTAAGCCCCAGGACCTCAGAATGTGGGTTTATTTGGAATAGGGGCATTAGAGATGCACTTAGGCAAGTAAAGATGAGGTGACACTGGAGGAGGGTGGGCCCTGCATCCAGTATGACTGGTAACCCTATAAGGAGGGGAGAAGAGACAAACACAGAGAAGAGGGCCACATGACAATGAAGGAAGAGATTAAGTTATGCCATAAGCACCAAAGACTGCTGAGAGAGAGACAAAGATCAGATTCTCCCCTCCAGCGACTTCAGCAGAGGACAGCCAGCCAACACCTTTATTTAGGACTCCTGGCTTCTAGAAACTGAAACAATACATTTCTGCGGTTTTGAGCCATCCAATTTGTGGTACCTTGTTACACAAGTCCTAGAAAACTAAGACACCAAGACACTAAAATTATTATCTTGATGCCTTGCCAGCTGTGATTTGGGTCCTACTTTTATGACCAGGTCATAGCTACTGTATTGCCTTTAGAAATCCCTTTTCTGAATCATTCATCTTTATATGGCTGAGTTGGTAGTCTTGGGACAACCCCAAAATGACCAGTCATTTGGAGACAACCCCAAAATGACTTACAGGATCCACCAGGAGCCACTGGCAGTGTTTCTAAACCTCCGCACATCTTTGGAACAATACTGACCATATCCATGCTGATAGGATCCCTCCATCTCTGGGCCCTGGTTTACCCATCTGCAAAATGAGGAGTTAGGAAGTGTGTTCTAATCAAGGCCCTATGAGAACACAACCAACCTTCTGAATCATTATGAGATTTTATTATTTTCAGAAGCAATTTCTTGCCAAATGTCCTGGGTTCTATTTCTTTGGAAGGAATGTGAGGGGGACTGAATCAGTCCCCAACAAAAGACATGTTGGGTATGAACTTATTTGTCAATAGGAACTTCTGAAGATGTTGTTAATTAAGCTGTGGCCAGACTGAACCAGGGTGGGTGTAAATCCATGTTACTGAAGGTCTTATAGAGAGGGAATTCAGATGCAGTCAACCAGTAGTAATGAGAAAACAGAAGAAGCCAGAAGACAGACAAGCCAGAAGTCAGAGAAAAGACACAGTAGGAGACCAAAGACATTGCCATGTAACGGGGATAGAGATGAGAAAAGGAAACAAAGGATTGTGGCAAGCCAGCACAGGAAGGCAACAAACTCAAAAAGGATGCGTGGCCTTGCCAATGCCTTGATTTGGGTCTTCTGACAATAAATTCTTGCTATTTAAGCCAACTCATTTTCTGGCAGCTGTCGTAGCAGCACTGGCAAACTAAGACAGTATGGCATATAGGTTCCACTCCATTTTTTGACCTTC
Source organism: Dasypus novemcinctus (assembly GCF_030445035.2). Taxonomy (NCBI): domain Eukaryota; kingdom Metazoa; phylum Chordata; class Mammalia; order Cingulata; family Dasypodidae; genus Dasypus; species Dasypus novemcinctus. Next base: position 55,098,394 of record NC_080698.1, read on the forward strand.
CTGGAAAATGGTTCTCTACCACCTGTGCATGTACAGATGCCTATGACCAGGAGTTCACCTCTGCAAACCTCCAGGACAGGGAAGCTGAGTCTGTACACTCTAACTGGGCTTTTTCACATGCTTCTCTTCTCGAGCCTCACTCTCCACCTGGATCCCGTGCACTAGTACACATGTATACTTGATATGCTTCCCTGGCAGGAATAAGAAATCATGAATCAACTGCCAGCTGTAACTCAGAGAACTGAGGTTCGATGGATAGTGAGTGGACAATCAGATGGGGAAATATAAGAGCAATCAGAAGTCCATTTTACAAAGTTATCAGTCATTCTTTTCAGCACTGAACAAAAGCAAGGCACGTGGTCTGCAAGAAACACAGAAGCTCAATCAGATGAACTCCAGAAGAGATGGAGAAGGAAGATGCAGAAGGAAGCTCACTCACGAGGTGAACACATGGGAGCTGGCTATATGCCTGGCTGCGTGGTAAGTGCTGAAAACAACAACTAAGGCTCTGCCCTCCTGCAGTGACACACCAGCAATAAACAAAATGCATTTTGAAGGAAATGAAACAGGAGGCCAAGGTAAAGCACAACTCAGAATGGAGGATAATTTAGAGTGCTGCTCAGAGAAGGCCTCATGCAAGAAGTTACATCTGACACTTACCTGAAGTAACCCATATCCTAATGTACTCAACATCTGCCTCCTGCCTCCACCCTAGAATACAACCATCAGAGAACAGGAGCCTTCTGCCATTTTGTTCGCCAGAGTTCACAGCATATATGAGAGTGTCTGACACATGGTAGATACTCAATAAATAGTAAATAATGAATGGATGAGTGGCACGCTACTGTAATTGCGAGTAGACTGTTATCCCCACCACATGGTGTGTGAGCTCAAGGACAGGGATTACGTCTGCTCTCCTGGCTTCCCATCTCCCACAGGCATTTATTATTAAGCATTTACCATATGCCAGGGGCTGTAACAGGAGCAGCAGAGCAGAACAGACCAGGTGTCCCTGCTCTCGAGGAAATGACATTTTAGCAGGTTAGTGAGACAAAAAAAGGAACAAAGAAACACGCGAGATAATTTTAGACTTTCACAAGCACACTCAAAGATAGCGATTTGGTAGAGTGGCTGCAGAGGGCAAGAGAGAAAGGGAGGGGACAGCAATTTTGAACAGGTGGCCAGGAGAGGTCTCTTTGGAAGGCTGAAATTTAAGTTAAAACCCAAGGCCTGCTTCCACTGCCTCCAGACCCTCAGCCCATCGTGGCACCTGGCATGCACATCGTGCTCAGTCCACACTGAGCCAGTGTGTCACTCAGTCATTCAAGAGTGAATGAATGCGGAAGCAGCTATGGCTCAAGCAATTGAGCTCCTGTTTACCATATGAAGGACCCAGGTTTGATTCCCCAGACCACCTGGTTAAAAAAAAAAAGACATCCCAGACCTGCGTGGCGAGGTGCAGGTCCCTGCGTGGCAAAGTGACACATGAAAAAGACGATGATGCAGCCAGATCTAAAAAAAAAAGGGGGGGGGGAGTGAATGAATGAATGAGTGAATGAATGAGTGAATATGCCTTCTGTGTTCAGGTGCCTTGGTTTCAGCAGCGGGAAGAGGAATGGAGTTGGTGGCACCCTGGCCGAGGAGCGGGGTTCACAACATTCCTCACTGGCCCGCTTGGTAGGTCTTCTCCACCCCTGGACAGGATGCTGGGAGATGCCCCATGGTCAGTCCCATCCTTTACAGTTCAAGGAATGGACAACACGAAGAGGTGAGAACAGAGCCCCGAGGAGTGGACGCTGGGGCCAGGCAGAGAAAGAAGAGGGTGGCGTGGTGGTGGGGAAGCTGGGGGCGGGGGCGCAGCTCACCTAGGGCAAAGGCAGCGAGGAAGGCAGTGATGACGCTGCTGGCACACAGCAACCCCACCTTCGCCAAGTCCAGCTCCTCCCTCGACACGGCTCCCAAGAGGAGGGCAGCAACGGCGGCCAGGAGCCCCACGACGATGGCCTGCACCTGTCGGGGCAGAGACCACAACATGAAGAGAAGGGTCCCCTCTGAGCCACAGCCGCGCCCTCCCTCCACTCAACAAGACCCCGAGGGGTCCAAAGACCACTTGCCACTCCTCCTTTCCCCAACCCTAAAGACTGCTAAAGGCAACAGTGAAGCAGATGATGATGGGCAACGCCCATCCCAAGGAACAGGAAGTCTGCAACTGCAAGCAAGGTGGGTCCAGCCATCTGCCCCATGGGATCTAAGCCCCCTCTCAATTAGAGGTGAAGGGGCAGCACCAGCCCCAAATCCGCAAGATTGGGGAATGAACAATGGACTAAAGTAGACTTAGTTTTCTATTATAGACATTATTATTTTAGCAATGGAAGAACTTTTACCATTGATATAAAGGCAGTGGCCACGAGAGGTTCTGGGGGGAGGGAGAGGGAAAAACAGGTGTAATATGAGGACATTTTCAGGACATTGGAATTGTCCTGCATGACATTGCAATGATAGATACAGGCCATTATATATTTTGTTATAACCTAGAAAATTGTGTGGGACAGAGTGTAAACTATAATATAAACTATAAACCAGGGTTAGTGGCAATGCTCCAGTATGTGTTCATCAATTGTAACAAATGTACCAAACTAATGAAGGATGCTGTTCATGTGGAAAAGTGTGGGTGGGGGGTGGCATGGAGCATATGGGAATCTCCTATATTTTTTATGTAACATTTATGTAATCTAAAGGCTTTTTAAAAAATAAAAAATAAAAAACTAATTTAAAAAAATGAAAGACTGCTAAAGGCCCCTCAACCTTGTGAAAAGAAAACTCACTTCCTATGGTGGCTTGAAATTGTATGTACACCAGAAAAACATGTTCTTAAAGTTAAACTATTCTGCAGGAAATATAGCTGCAAATGACCCACATACCTGCTGATCTAGTATCTTTCCCTGAGAAAATTTGCACTGATGTACAAGTACCATGCAATAACAACAATAATGATTAGCAGCTGATATTTACTGAGTGCTTACTATGTTCATTAATTCTAATGGATTTTCATTCATTAAGTCATTATTAAGAGAAAAGTATCAGCTACAGAATTATGTGTACAGTATAATGTATATTATGTTTGTTTTTTTTTAAAAAACACAGACATCCATATCATATATTATTTATGGGCTCTTACATATATACACAGAAATGCAAAAAAGTGATTTGGAAGAATACTTTTAATGCTAATGAGGTTATAGAGAAATTAATAATTCAAATATTGCTCAAATATTAATCCTAGTGCCAATTATTTAATATTAGGACTCAGATATTTTGCAATTCTTTTGAAAAATCGAGAGCTTTAAACTGTTCATATCCCTTGAATGTGTGAGAAGTTATGAAATTACACAAAGCAGAGTATTACTACTGTTGTACAATAAATCAAGTAAAAGACCAGAAACAACTCAAGATGCACCCAAATGGAAATGGTCCAGTGAAGTACAACACGCACGACCTTCAGCAGGTCTGTCTTGGCACTGCTTGACCAGCTCCTGATAGCCAGTCTCCACTCTCACTGCTTAGTTCCCATTCTCTACCAGCTGTTAACCATTTTGAACATCACTCGTGGTTCTGTTTACATGACAGAGTATGCTGAAGTTATTACAAAGTTTAATTGTGAAACGTATCCCACGCTTATGAATCAATGCCAAGTTTTAAAAATGGAGGAGACAAAAAATTATATGCATGCTACGATTAGAACCCTGTGCCAAGCTGGTGCCTGGCTTGGAGCAGGGTTTAATAAATATTTGTTGAGAATCAGTTATGTGGAAATGTGCACACATAAGGATGAGGAATTGTTGGAAAACAGAAAAATAAACTAAGAATGATAGTTGAGTTTTTACAGCATTGATTACCTGGCCCCTCTTACCAGATGTTTATTAGGGGCATAAGGAGTTGTCTCACTTAATCTCCACAGATCTTCTGCCCTAGGACAGAGTCCTGGCATTTGAGACTCACCTACAGTGTGGCAAGTACAATGCAGAGCAGCATGTACAAGACACCAAGGAAGTAAAGAGAGAGCAAAGGGACCAAGTCTACCTGGGTAATGGCTTGAAACAAAATTCTCACTGGAGTTTTTAAAGAGCTTCATTGCTAAGTAAACAAGAGGAGAAAGGACATTCCAAGAAGAGACAACTGCATATGAAAAGGGAGGTGGGAAGTGTGTATGGTGTGCCAGTTCTTGAATCTGAAGAGTTGGGGGTGGGTTGGGGGGAGTGGGTGGCTGGAATAAGGCTGGTGAGGTTTGGTAGGCAGGGGCCCAAACCATGAAGTGTTGACATTCGGGCGAGGGAAAACCTACAAAGGTGCTTAAGGAAGAAGAGGCATGATCAGCCTTGTGTCTGGGTCACCCAGGTGGCTGTGAAGAAGATGAGCTGGTGGTCAAGCAGACTGGAAAAGAACAGTGGGGAAGTGCAGTCATCCAGACTGGAGAAGAAGCCAAAGCAAGGGAGGAAGAGAAGCAGAACTGGATTTCAGCACAATTCACAGGTAGAAAGACTGGTTATAAGGAAGAGGAGGAGAAAGAAGTTGAAAACATGTCACAATTCTAAATTGGCCAACTGAAAAGAACTATTCACTAGTTATGGCTAAGGTGTATTGAATGATTACCACGTGCTAGTTAACATCACACCCCTTATATGATATAAACCTCATTGCAATCCATTTTTACAGATAAGGTGAAGTGATTTGGTCAAGGTCCCTCAGCTAGGTGATTCCAATCGTAAGCTCTCGATTGTCAAACTAGACAGAGTTGGGTACTCCAGAAAAGTTGAGTGTGAGGAGGAAAGATGGCACAGCCAGAGTAGGCTGTGGTGGTGGGACAGGCAGATGGAGATGCTCAGTAGGGAGTTAGAATTAGGGGTTCTGGAACTCAGCTGATAGGTATAGTGAGTATCATATTAATTTTATGGACAGGAAGATACAGCTAAACAAGACTATGTCCCCTGCCCCAGGCCATCCAGTAGATAATGATGGTTTTAACTCCAAGCCTATAGGATCCCAAAATGCAGGTTCTCTATGTTTTCACAGGATGACCCTGTGCAGAGAAGCCAAGAAGGTTCTAGGAAAGAGCTACTTTCTGTCTGGGTTCACACCCAGCCTTCCCTCATGCCCCTGAGCCAATCACTTCCCAAGCTCCTCCTGCCACAGGTCTTGTAACTCTGTAAAGCTCTGAGACTCCCAGAAAGAGAAATTGCACAACTGGAGTCTGACCAGAAGCAGATAAAAGTTTGAAAGGAGCATGGGGCATGTAAGGGACAAAGAAGAGGATCTCACAAAGGCTGAGAAGGAATTGGACGTGAGGAAGGAGTAGGGCTAAGGGGGAATTTCAAGGTAGGAAGGCTCCACAGTGTCAAACGCTCCAGAAAGAATTAGCAAGATGGCATGTAAAAGGCAATTACCTGAAAGCTGAACCCAGAAGTACTATATGACACAGCAATCCCACTTCTCGGTATATTTGTATATGACCAAAGGAATTGAAAGAAGGAATTCAACAGATATCTGTACAACGAAGTTCATAATGGCATAACCCAAACTAGCCAAATGGTGGAAACAACCCAAGTGTCCTTCAACAGAAGAATGGATAAATAAAATGTGGTATATACATACAATGGAATAAAAAGAAGTGAAGAATACATGCAACACGAATGAACATTGAAGATATCACAGTGAGTGTAATAAGCCTGATACAAAAATACAAATATTGTATGATCTCAGTTATTTGAAATATCTAGAATGCGCAAGTTCCTCAGAGAGAGAGTATAGATTACCAGCAACTGGGGAAGTTATTGTTAAAGAGTACTGAGTTTCTATTTAAAGTGATGAAAAAGTTTGAGTAATAGATAGTAGTGAATGGCAGCACAATACTGGATATATAATTAATACCTTTTGAATTGTACGCTTGAAAAGTGTTAATATGAGAAATTTTGAACTGTACATATGTTACTCCAATAAAAAATTTTAAAAATAACTTAAAAGGCCATCACAGTATTTATCAATTTGGAGAATATCAGTGACCAAAGAAGTCTGAGTTGATGGAGAGGGAGGCCAGTATGCCTTGTACAGACTTTGAGAAAAAGAGGTCAGCAATATAAGCAAATCTTCCAAAAAGTTTGGAGGAAAAGAAGAGATTGGGGAAGCTGGAGGTACCTTGGGCTTCCAAAAGAGGCATCTGCCCTGGGGTTTGGATGAGCCTCCAGCGGCTGTGTGAGCGTGGTTTGGTAGACATGGCATCTGGACACCCGTCCTCAAAGTCTAATCCAGAGCACAGAGGCGAGGGCCCACCCAGCCCCCACCCTTCCCACCCGGAGTGGGCGCAGCTGCAGAATCAAAAAGAGGGAAGCAAAGCCATCGACCTGACAAAGCGAGGTTCACCTGAACAAGGGCGAGGTTGCTGCTGACGACTCTCTGTTGCTCCTGGGGATTGTCAATTTGTCCAGTGTTGGCCTAGGACGAGAAAGAAAAGAAAAGGGCCAAAGGTCTGGTAAATCCCTCCTGAGAAAAGATCATCCCTCAGGACAGAAACAATTACCATTGCAACAATTACCATTTCTTTGGCACCAGAACAAATGACTCTGCCCAGCTTTCACGCCAGTGACTGTATCTTTTTTTGAGGGGAAGTAGGGAGACAGGTAAGGGCACAGGTCCCTTACAAGGCTGGATTGGTGTCATGGGCCACCTCTCCCACACGCACAGGCTAGCAAGCACACACAGAGGCATGCACGTCACCTCCAACCTAAGGTCACCCACTGACCTCTCAAAACTCCTCCATGGAGCACAGGGCAAGAACTTCAACAAGGAAATCAGACCCGCTCCTCTCAACCAGGCCTTGGCCATGTTCTTCCCATTTTTCTCACCTCCAGCAAGTTATGTCTTAAATGATTACCAACCCAACCCAACCTCATGCCTAGAAAATCATGCTGTTTTAAAAAAGCATAATTTTGTGTGATCTGTGTACCTTTAAAAAATAATAATAAAATTTTAAAAAAAAAAAAAAAACATAAGTCCCTCTTCTCTTAGGTTAAAAAAAAGGTCATAAATAAATGGTGGTCATATTTATATACTAACATTCATAGCAGCCTTATTCACAATCAAAAGGTGGACACAACCCTGGTGCCATCAAGAATTGAATGGATAGACAAAATGCGGTATATACACATGGTAGAATATTATTCAGTCATAAAAAGGAATGAAGGTCTGATGTATGCTACAACATGGATGAACCTTGAGGATATCACATTATATGAAATAAACCAGACACTTAAAGACAAATACTGTATGATTTCACTTATATGAAACACCTAGAAATGGCAAATTCATGAGGACAAATAGAATATAGATTACCAAGATCTGGGGGAAGGAGGCAAAGAGGAATTATTGCTTATTGGGTGCAGAGTCTCTGTATGAGGGGATGAAAAAGTTTGGATAATGAATGTTGGTGATGGTAGCCAAGTATTGCGACTATAATTAATACCACTGAATTACAAATTTGAAAGTGATTAAAATAGGAAATTTTGAACTGTGTGTTACTATAATAAAAAGTATAATTAAAAAGTTAAAAAAAAGAATGATAGCTCCAAACACTGTAGCATTTTCAAAATTCAAGACATAGATTTTTTTAAAAGTTCCAAAGCAAATAGATTTTCCTAGCTTCTTGTTTTTTTTTTTAAGATTTATTTATTTATTTATTTCCCCTTCCTCCCCCCACCCCGGTTGTCTGTTCTCTGTGTCTATTTGCTGCGTCGTCTTTGTCCGCTTCTGTTGTTGTCAGTGGCACGGGAATCTGCGTTTCTTTTCGTTGCGTCATCTTGCAGTGTCAGCTCTCAGCGTGGGCAGCACCATTCCTGGGCAGGCTACACTTTCTTTCACGCTGGGCGGCTCTCCTTATGGGGCGCACTCCTTGTGCGTGGGATACCCCTACGCGGGGACACCCCTGCGTGGCACGGCACTCCTTGCGCACATCAGCACTGTGCATGGGCCAGCTGCACACGGGTCAAGGAGGCCCGGGGTTTGAACCACGGACCTCCCATGTGGTAGACGGACGCCCTAACCACTGGGCCAAGTCTGCCGCCCCCTAGCTTCTTTATATCATTTTTCATTAAGTTCCTGAACTCCAAAGCAACAGCCCTGCTTTTACTATGTTTAAAAGTGCTTACAGTAACCACTAAGTACAGCATTCTGTTAAGGCTGAGCAAGAAAGGAAATGAAACCAAGAGGTAAAAAGGGGAAGCATGGAGGAAGGGGTAGGATGGAGATTTCTAGGGGGTGAGGAAGTTGAAGAACTAGAAGGAAAAGAAGCTGTAATAAAAGGTAGAGTGTAAGGAGGTAAGATCAGAGAGGAGGTAAGAATTGAGGTATTTTGAAAAGGCCAGGTGATGAGGAGGAGGGACTGAAGTGGAACGGAAGTGAAGGTCACTGGAGATAAACTGTCCAAAAATTGTGAGGCTTGGGTTTTGCATGAATTATCTATGTGGATGCTGAATTTACCCAAGATGGTGGTGGGATTTTGTCTGAAGATGAAGATTCTTAGACTGTCAAGTTTTCAAGAATGTGGAGAACTGACCAGGCAGTGATAAGGATGGGAAAGAAGTGGGTTAGGACTCCTCAGTTCCAAAGAGAATGGTCAGGAAGGAGCACATGGCCAAGCCAGCTCACCACAGTGAGAGGAAAGGAGTCATCTCCATCCAGGAAAATGCCCAAGGAAGGGGGAGAGGGTCCTCTGGGAAAGCAGTCTCCATCAAGGCAGAGCCAAGCTTCTTTACCATGGCAAGAAAGGTTCTAAAAATGTCAGGGGAAAGAGCTGGACCAACTGGACCAGTCCAAAAACAGACTTGGTGGCTTTTTGCTGTGAGTTCAAAGAGAAAATTAGTGGGAAGTTGGAGCATCTATAGAGACTAACCCAGATGATTTATCTCAGCAGAAGTTGTTCATGCAGGCCCTTCTTCTATTCTTTTTTTTGTCTTTATTTTTTTAATGTTACATTCAAAACATATGAGGTTCCCATATACCCCCCAGCCCCCTCACCCAACTCCTCCCCCCATAACAACAACCTCCTCCATCATCATGAGACATTCATTGCACTTGGTGAATACATCTCTGAGCACCGCTGCACCTCACGGTCAATGGTTCACATCACAGCCCTCACTCTCCCACAGTCCATTTGGAATCAATATTTTTTTGAATCTCTTTTAATCTTAAAATTCTACACATAAGAAATCTTATAGAATCCTGCCTCAGTTTTAGATTTTCTAAATCCTTATTGTCTACATAAAACAGGCTGCTTTTGCTAGTTCATATAAGGATGGTGCCAGATATTGTCCATGTGCCCCTTCAGATCTGCTCTCCCCTGTCCCCTCACTGTGCTGCATGCTGGAAAGGCTGGTCTGTATAGACTTCATCAACAAGCTCCCTTATCCCTTGGCTTCTGGTTGATTTTGGCCAATGGGGAACAAGATACTTGAGGGTGGGAGGAGAGTGAGATTGGGGCATATATAAATATAACTATCAAACTCGCAGTTCCTATCAGATGGTCCTCTCCTGTAACTGTAGGAACAGCTCTTTCTCCAGGTTCTAGGAACCACTCCTTACTCTAGGATCATCACTCCCTGCTATTACCAGTGTCACCATCTCTAATTGGTTTCCCACAACTCTGGGAACAACCCTTTCATCAAACTCTGCTCTTTCCTGCCAGGATTTTGACTTATCCACTGTCTTATATCTTAAGAAGTACACTTAAGCCATTTACATTGAAATTATTTTGTCATTATTTTGTATATTTTTTTCTAATAACAATAAATACTTACTGGATTAAGATAGAGGCCTGAATATATGTTTTCCTGTCCTTCTCTTCCCCAAATAGGAGGGTATGGTTAGATGATCTTTTTAGCTTTTTATTTAAAAGTAATTTTAGATTTATAGAAGAGTTCCCAAGAAAATACAGAGAGCTCTCATATCCCCTTCACCAAGCTTCTCCTGATGTTAACATCTTACAAACAGGGCACATTTCTCAAAAACTAAGAAATTAACATCACACAAGATGATTAACTAAACTATAGAATGTATTCAGTTTTCTCTAGTTTTTTCATTGATGTCCTTTGTCTGTTACAGAATCAATCCATGATTCCATGCTGCATTTAGTTGTCATGTCTTCATAGTCTCTCCCAATTTGTGATAGTTCCTTGCTTTACCATGTCTTTTATGACCTTGACAATTTTAAGAGTACTGGTCAATTATTTTGTAGAATGTTTCTGAGTTTGTCTGATGCTTCCTTGTGAGTAAACTGTGATAAATACATATATACAATGTAATCATACATAAAGCAATCACCAAAATCTATGCAAAATGATATGCTCAAAAATACTTAGATGATAGATTGTATGCTTTATTATTATGTATCAATAAAACTGATTAAAAAATAGTTAGATAAATCAAAATGGAATTCTAAAAATGTTTAAGTAACCTACAGGAAAAAAAGAAAACAGAGGAATGAAAAACCAAGAGATAAAACAGAAAACAAAACATAAAATGGCAGACTTAAGTTCCTACATATCAATAATTACATTGGTGGCTGCTGGGGGTAGGGAATGGGAGGAAGAGATGAGATGTGGGGGCGTTTTCGGGACTTGGAGTTGTCCTGGGTGGTGCTGCAGGGACAGTTACTGGACATTGTGTGTCCTCCCATGGCCCACTGGGTGGACTGTGGGAGAGTGTGGGCTATGGTGTGGACCACTGACCATGAGGTGCAGCGGTGCTCAGAGATGTATTCACCAAGTGCAATGAATGTCTCATGATGATGGAGAAGATTGTTGCTATGGGGGGAGGAGTGGGGTGAGGAGGGTGGGGGTATACGGGGACCTCATTTTTTTAAAATGTAATATTAAAAAAATAAATAAAGACCAAAAAAAAGGATGTAAATGATCTAAATATACCAATTAGAAGACAAAGACTGGCAACGATATGTTCTAAAAGAAGCTCACTCCAAACATAAAAATATAAGTTGGCTGAAAAGTAATAGGATGGAAAAAGATCTACTAGGCAAACATTATTCAAAAGAAAGCAGGAAGGGCTATATCAATAACAAATGAAGTAGACTTCAGAACAAAGGAAACTCCCAGGACTGGAAAGGACATGATAAAAAGTTAACCCACAAGAAGACATAGAAATCCTAAATATATACGCACCAGATAACAGAGTTGCAAACTATGTGAAGTAAATGCTGATAGAACTGAAAGGAGAAATAAATTCACAATTATATCTGGAGACCTGTGCATCCCTTTCTCAACAATTCATAGAACAATCAATAAGAAACTCAGCCAGGTTATAGAAAAACAACTCCATCTACCAACAGGATATAAATGACACTTAAAAAAGAATTCGACCCACAACAACAAAATACACATTCTTTCAAAGTGACGTGGAACATTTATCAATAAAGACCATATCCTACACCATAAAACAAATCTCAACAAATTAAAAGGAATTGAAATCATAAGGAGTGTGTTTTTGGATGACAGTGGAATCAAGCTAAAAATCAGTAACAGAAAAATATGGAAAATCTCTAAAAAAACAATGAGTCAAAGAAGTCACAAGGGAAATAAAAAAACACATTGAACTGAATTATAATGAAAATATAATATAAAAAATAGTGAGATGAAATTAAAGCAGTGCTGAGATGGAAATCTAGGGCACTAAATGCTTACATTTGAAAAAAAGAAAAGTCTCAAATCAATATTCTAAGAGCTTACTGTAAAAAACTAGAAAGCAAAGAACAAAATAAACCCAAAGAAATCAGAGGAAAGGCAATAATAAAGATACAAGTAGAAATCAATGAAATTAAAAACAGAAAAATAGAGAACTAAGTATACAAAAAGCTGGCTCTTTGAAAAGATCAATGAAATTAACAAATATCTAGCAAAACAAAACCAAAAAAAAGAATATACAAATTGCTAGTGTCACAAATGAAAACAGGTGGTATCACTTAGAGACTCTGCAGGTGTCAAAAGGTTAATCAGGAAATAGTACAAAGAACTCTACACACATGAATTTGACAACTTAGATGAAATGCACTAATTCCTAGGAGTGTATAAACTATGACAACACACCCACTATGAAATAGATACTTTGAATAAATATATAATAAGGAAATAAAATTAATAAATTTTAAAACACCTTAAAAAGAAATCTCCAGGCCCGGATGCTTTCATTACTAAACATTTAAAGAGGAATTAACATTAATCTCACACAATCTCTTCCAGAAAATAGAAGGAAAACTCCCCATCTCATTTTATAAGGTCAGTATCTCCCTGGTACCAAAATCGGACAAAGAGAGAGGAAAAAAAAAGGAAAATACAGACTTATACCTCTCATGAATATAAAGGCAAACATCCTTAACAAAACCCAAGCAAATAGAAATTAGCAATATATAAAAAGAATGACATACTATGAATTAAATGGGATTTATTCCAGGGATGTAAGGCTGGTTCAATATTTGAAGCTAACAATTTTGAAAAAGAAAATGAAAGGAATTACTCTACCCAATTTCAAGACTTTATTACATAACTACTTTCATCAAGGCTGTGTAGCATTGACAGAGGGACAGACACACAGCTCAGTACAACAGAATAAAGAACCCAGAAACAGTCCTATACAAGTACAGCCAACTGGTTGTTGATGCAGCAGTTGAAAACAGGATGTGGGCTTAGAGCATTGGGAGATGACAAAATCCAACAACACTTGTCATGGTCCTAACACCTCACCTGGAGGGCATCTTTCTGAGAATACAACTCACCCGTCTACAAGCTATTGAGGGGAAGACTGGTGGTGGGAACCCATCTGCCTCTGGGCTGCTGGGTGGCCCCATAAGCCCAGATGTTGACTTACAGCAGTGGAGAGTCGAGATGCCAGTGTCATTTCCAGGTTCCCCTTCAGGCCCACGAGGGGAGGCACCAACGTCAAAAGGTCTTTCACCTCCATAAACACAGGCCAGTGCTGGTAGGGAAAGAATAAGGAGATGAACCCAAATACCCATATTGGTGTATCTTTGGGAATTTCAGAAGTTACTTCTCAATCCCTATAAAATGAAGAAGACTAAGTTGTTTCTTAAACTGTTTTAAACTACAAACAAACAATGAGGAAGCTGTGAAATTTTCTGAACACTAATGACTCACCATTAGCAGCCACAAGCAAGCCCCCTTCTTTCTCTGACCCTCAGTAGTTAGGATGATTGGGGGCTAGGCTAGGTTAAGGACCCTGGGTTGGGTCCACCCTGTGAATATGCTTTATTTGGTCTGCACAGTGTGTTTTACAGAACCATGAATTAGTTAACAATTTAAAAATTTGGAAATGTCTCATAAATTGGGAGATTTGGTGGCACCTGGAAAGACCAACTGGTATACCTCTTTCCCACATTCTCTTTAACCCAGCTCACTTGTGCACACTATCTCTTTTTGCCTACACACAAGAGCCAAAAATAAAAATAAGCTCTCTTACTCTCATCTGCCACTTAAGCCTTCCTTCTCATTCTTTCCCAGTACCACTAAATTCTGAGTGACTTACCATTCTCAGTTGACTCATAATTCAATGTTCTGCCAGGTGGAGTTCATTCCCTGCACCCTTAAATGACATTCGTCAACATAAAGGAAACAGAAGCCTCCAGATGGGCAAATCCCAAGGTCTCTTCTGACCTTCATTCTGCTGTTCTCTCTGTGGTATGACACATCCCTTCCTCCCCACATTTACCTGGTACCCACTACACGTGAAGTACACTGCTGAGTTCCCACTGGTCTGGCTTCCATAACTGGTCTCCCCAGCCCTCTAACGACCTCTCAAATTTTTCCCTATTCCTTCCTCTGATCTTTTAATACTGTCTTTCCTTCTTGCTGCTTTCTTCAGTTTGCCCGTCTTTCCATACACTCCCCCTCCCAAGACTTGAATTATCTTCCATATACACCCTGGGCTTACCTTCCCAGCATCTACCTCTCCCACCTTTTCCATGTACCTACAACTTTCAACAAGAGGACTGAAGTGGGTGGAGGGGTGGAGGTGAATGAATCCTGACTCACAGTGGTCCCATCCTCCTCGCTGGTGGTTGCGTAGATGTGGGGCTAACATACAATTCTGACCAATGAGATTTGAGAAGTCATGTTTGGGCACATCAGTCAGGTATCATGCAACAAAGAGGAGGACTTTTCTGGGACAAAGTAAAAAAAAAGAGAGAGAGTAGAAAAATGGAAAGAACGTGGATCCTTCATGATACCAGTAATACAGTGAATTAACTAGTTCTGAATCTGTCCAATCTCCAGACTTCTATATATACATCATAAGTGTCCTTGTTTTTTGTAAGTCACTGTGAGTTTTCTGCTATTGCAGTCAAAAGCATCCTGAATACTAGTTTCCTCTATTTGGTGACTCTGTTATTTGTCTCCAGCTCAGATTTGTCTTCTGAGGTTTAGACCTAACTATCCAACTGCTGATGGAACCCTGGACAACCGACAGGCACCTCGAATCCAAGTAGCCAAAGGCAAACTGCTCCTTATAGATGTCCCTCTTCCCTTGCCCCACCTACTGTGGTTCAGAGATTTCTCCCTCTTTGTTAGCCAGGATTTAATGCCTTCTTGCTCCTCAAACTTATATCCAAGTATTATTAAGAGTTTTAAATTCTGCCCAGGAAATATGTCTTCACTTTATTTCCCCACTTTTCATCTGCACTGCCACTGCCCTTTTTAGCAACACCTTAAAGACATCTATGGCAGCTACTGGAGTAGAAGAAATCAACTGGAAATGGTTCTTGCACTTGGGGATGGGTGGCCTCTGAATTATGGCTGTGGCTTCCCAGCTCTTCCTCTGCTGCTTCAAGCCTCCCTCACCAGTTCCTCTTTGGCACTTATCTCAGGGTTGTGTTTTATTACCCATTCACTTAGGCATTTATGACTTTTCATTGCTAAGTACACTTCTGAGTATATGCCCAACAGATACATGTACTCATGTCCAGTAAAAAACATACAAGAATGTTCACAGTGGTATCATACTTGAAGAACAATCAAAATTAATCTATATTTTTAAAAGCCAGAATAGTGATAGAAAGTAAGACAGGCCTGGAATAACTTTCTGGGGTGCTGAAAATGTTCTTGATCTGGGGGGTCAACAGGGGTATTTATCTCACCTATTGTAGGTGAGGCCTTTTGATTAGGTTACTTCAGTAAGGCATGGCTCGGAGTGGGTCCTAATCCTCTTTCTGGAGTCCTTTATAAGAGAATGAAATTTAGATGAAGAGAGAGAAAGTCATGGAAGTAAGCAACAAAGCCTAGAATAGAAGGGAGAGATCCGCAGGTGCTGCCACGTGCCTTGCCATATGACAGAGGAGTCTAGGATTGCTGGCAGCCAGTCTTTGGAGAGATGCCCGATTTGGAGATTTTCCTCAGCCTCAGAAATGTAAGCTTGTAAGCCAATAAATCTCCATTGTAAAAGCCAACTTATTTCTGGTATATTGCTTTCTACAGCCTAGAAGACTAAAACAATGGTTTATACCAAACTGTACACATATGAGTTGTGCAATTTTCTCCATATATATACTATGTACTTCAATAAAACAAATAGATCATTATTAAAAACAAAATCTGACAACAAAAAGAAACCCTTGATGGTGACCCCTTGCACTTGGTATAAAATTCAAGCTCCTAAGAGCATACAAAGCCCCTGACTGCCTGCCCACAGTCCCTCCCCAACAACAGGGCTATCCACCTTACTCACTGCTTCCCAAGTACACACTCACATTCGTCCATATCTGTGCAACACTCTGTACCTTGTACCTGGAATGCTTGCTTCTTCTCCTGTCATCTTGGAAATTGCTACATTATCCCTTAAATTCCAACTCATAGTGTCCTGCTAACACTGTAGATTCTTTGACCCCTCCTAGGAAGAATGAATGGTATCCTTTTCCTTCACAGGCAAAGTTCTGCTCATTGCCATCACTCCCTTATACATTTGTTGGATTATCTGATTAATCTCTGTCTCACCCACGAGCCTATAAACTCCATGAAAGTGTGGCCAGGATCTGTTTCTTTCTACCATGTGGCATCCCATGGACCCAACATAGCAGAAAGCACAGAGTAAGTTCTCAACGAAAATATGCTGAAGGATTCATGAAAAATGGCATTAGTGAATGAAAGAATGAGTTCATTTCTGTATCCTACTCTACCTGCAGTAACAGAGTATGTGATTCATCTGCCTGATTCATCTCTAGTTCAGGGAAGATCAATCACACATTCGCTAACAACAATTTTTTAAAATACCAGAAAACACTCTCCTTGTCTATTAGTACACATATGTGCACATAAAATAAAAGAAAAAAAACGCCTGGAAAGACACAAAATGACTTGATAATATACACTTCTTCCAGGGCTAAGGGGAGGAAACTGAGATTGGGAGTGGTAATCAAAGACTTTAACCTTATATGCATTATTTGTTATTAGGAAAAAGAAATATTTAACATCACTTGTAAAACCAGAAAATAATTTTTTGGAAAACTCAACTGATACTCTCTAGCCATTCACTGAACCAATCCCTGGGCCTAACCAGAGAATCAACCCAGACCTGAGAAACAGAGAGACTCCTGTATCAAAACGGTAGGGAAGTGGCTGTGGCTCAACCGATTGGGCTCCCATCTACCATATGGGAGGCCCTTAGTTCACGTCCCAGGGCCTCCTTGTGAAGGCAGGCTGACCTGTGCCCATGTAGAGCTGGCACAGCAAGATGACACAACAAAGGGAGACAAGCAGACACAGAAGGACACACAGCAAATAGACACAGAGAGCAGACAGCAAGCAAGCGGCAAGGGGGGCGCGAAATAAATAAAATAAATCTTAAAAAAAAAAAAATTGGTAAGTGAAGCCCAACATCTAACAAATGTGTCTTTGGCCCTGGTCACAGGACTGGGGTGGGGACTGCCCATGAGGCTTGCTTCTTGAGCTGGACACTCATCCTCACTTGTAGGCTTATGAGCGTCAAGGCCAACAGGCAGTCAAGAGGGAAGCCAGCCACCAAAGTGAAAGAACCCATGCTGAGACCACCTCAGCAACAGGTTTGCATGAAAGGAAGGCAATACAGAACTGAAGAAATAAAAGGACAGAGAGAGAGACACAAGAGAGGAAATAAAGATGGCACCAGGGGACTCACAGTTTCTGAAACCGAGAGCCTCAACCCTAGTTTCACATCATACTTAATTAGGAACTAAAAAGCAGCCGTTTGTTATTTACTATAATAAGGGACAAGTGCAACATTTACAATAATAAGGTACAGGTCATACAAAGTTCAAATGCCTCCTCACAAAAACTTTTTTTTGTGCTGACCAGGTGGTGTTCCATCTAGTCAAGGCCCAATGTTCCTAAGCCTGTACTTTCTGTCTGTGTTATGGAAACGTTTCAGCTTCAAACCATGTTCTTTACTGTTTTCCCACAACAAACTCAAGTGTCCACTGACAAGATGAATGCATAAATAAACTGCAGCATATCCATACAATGGAATATTATACAGCTGTAAAAAGGAATGGCTCTGATTCATGTGACAACATGGATGAAACCTGAAGACCTCATGTTGAGTGAAATAAGCAGATATGGAGGTATTGGTATGACTCTACTAGATGTTGCTGCTTTTTCAAAATTTTTGGTGGACATAAATTGGGTATTGTTTAGTTTCCTAGTTGCTAATTCAAACCATGCAATGGGTTCGCTTAAATCATGGGAATTTATTGGCTCACAGTTTTGAGACTTAGTGAAATCAAAATCAAGAAAATGCTTTCTCCCAGAAGAATGTGGCATGTCTGTCTCTCTCTCTCTCTCTCCCTCCCCCCCCCGTGTGTGTGTGTGTGTGTGTGTGTGTGTGTGTGACCTTCCGTTCAATAATAGGATTATGACCAATCCTGCTTCAGTTGGACCACACCTGAACTGAAGTAAGTTCATCAAAGGTCCTATTTACAACAGTTCACAACCACAGGAATGGATTAAGTTTAAGAAAATGTTTTTCTCGGATACACAAATATCAGAAGTGAAATAAACAGTGAATGGCTATAAATGGCTGAGTGGCATGGAATATTTGTGCAATAAAACTCAACCCTGAAATATCTAGAATAAGCAAATTCATAGACACACAAAATAGATTAGAGGTTACCAGGGGCTGGGGGAAGGGTGGAGAGTGATGAGTTAATATTTAATGAGAAGAGGCAGTGCTCAGAAGGAAATTTAGGTCCTAAATGTGCTTATATTAAAAAAGAATAAAGACACCTACCTATATACCTGGATGAACTAGAAAAAGAGCAGCAAAGTAAACCTAAAGTGAGCAGGAGGGAAATAAAGATTAGAGCAGAAATAAATGAAATTGAGAATTTAAAAGAGACAGAATTAAGCAAAACCAAAGGTTGGTTCTTTCAAAGGATCAATAAAATCAACAAACCTTTAGCAAGATGGACAAAGAAAAAAAGAGAGGGGACACAAATAAAATCAGAAATGAAAGGGGGAGCATTACTACTGACCCCATGTAAATAAAAAGGTTCGTAAGAAGATACTAGGAAAAGCTGTAGGCCAACAAACTAGATAAAATGGACACGCTCCTAGAAATACACAATCTATGCTGACTCTAGAGGAAAAAGAATATCTCAACAGATCTGTTACTAGTTAAGAGATTGAATCAATAACCAAAATCTTCCTAACAAAGACAAGCCCAGGATCAAATCACTTTACAGGTGAATTTTACCAAATAACTCAAGAAGAATTAACAACGATCATGCTCAAGCTCTTCTAAAAAATTGAAAAGGAGGGAACATTCTCATACTCACTCTATGAGGCCTACATCAAACTAACACCAAAGCCAGATAAAGATACCAAAAGAAAATAAACTTACAAGACAATATCTCTTATGAATATAGATGTAAGTATCCCAAACAAAACATTAGAAGCCAAATTCAAAAACACATTAAAAGAATTATATACCATAAATGACTGCAATTTATCCCAGGTATGCAAGGGGAGTCCAACATAAGAAAATCAATATAATATACCATATTTACAGAAAAAGGGGGGGGGGGGGGAAATCACGTGATCATTTCAATTGATGCAGAATAGGCATCTGACAAAATCCACCCACCATTCTTCATAAAAATCATTTAGAAAACTAGGAATAAAAGGAGACTTCCTCAACACAATAAAAGGCATAAATGAAAAACCCACCACTAACACCCCACTCAACCATGAAGGTCTGAAAGCTTTCCCTCTAAGAGCAGGAAGAAGAAAAAGATGCCCCCTGTCACCACTGTTATTCAACATTGTGCTGCAAGAGCAATCAGGCAAGAAAAATAAATAAAAGACATCAAAGTTGGAAATGAAGAAGTAAAACTTTTCCCATTTGCAGACAACATGATCCTACGTGTAGAATGTCCCAAAGGATCTTCAACAAAGCTACCAGAGCTAATAAACAAGTTCAGCAAAGTGGCGAGGCATAAGATCAACACCCAGAAATCAGTGGTGTTTCTTTATACTAGTAATAAACAATCAGGAAAAGAAATCAAGAAAAAAATTCCATTTACAATAGCAACTAAAAGAACCAACTCTCTAGGAATAAATTTAAAGAAGTAAAGGACTTTTACATGGAATACTACAAAACATTGCTAAAAGAAATCAAAGAAGACCTAAAGAAATGGAAAGACATTCCTTGCTCATGGATGGCAAGAATGTTAAGATGTCAATTCTACCCAAATCAATTTACAGATGCAACACCATTCTAATCAAAATTCCAACAGCCTTCTTCACAGAAATGGAAAAGCCAATCATCAAATTTATATGAGAGCAAGGGGTCCTGAATAGTTAAAACCGTCTTACAAAAAGGAGAATAAAATCAAAGGATTTACACTTCCTGATTTTAAAACTTATTACAAAGCTACAGCGGTCAAAATAGCATGCACTGGCACAAGGACAGACATATAAAACAATGGAACTGAACTGAGAGTTCAGAAGTAGACCCTCACATCTATGGCCAATTCATGTTTGACAAGCCCACTTAACTGGCAAAGAATAAAGGGGACCCCTATTTCACACCAGATATGAAAATCAATTGAAAATAGACCAAGGACTTAAATAAAACAACCAGAACAATAAAACTGCTAGAAGAAAACATAGGAAAGCATTTTTAGGACCTTGTCAATGGCTTCTTAGACGTAATACCAAAGGCACAAAAACATAATAAAAAAATAAATGGGACCTCATCAAAATTAAAAACTTTTGTGCATCAAAGGGCTTCATCATGAAAGTAAAGAGAATCTACAGAATAGGAGAAAATATTTGGAACAATATTTCTGATAAGGGCTAATATCCAGAAAAAACAAATCCTATAACTCAACAAACAAAAACAAACAAACTGAAAAATGGGTAAAAGACTGGAATAGACATTTCTCCAAAGAAGATAATCAAATGGCCAGGAATCACATGAAAAGATGCTCTCTATATTAGCCATTATGGAAATACAAATCAAAACCACAATAAGATACCATTTCATACCCACTAGAATGACTATTATTCAAAAAATAAAAAATAAGTGTTGGAGAGGATGTGGAGAAAGAGGAACACTCATTCATGGCAGGTGTCACTGAAAAATAGTACAGCCACTACGGAGGACAGTTTGGTGGTTCCTCAGAAAGCTAAGTATAGAATTACCATATGACCTGACCATCCCACTTCTAGGTATATAGTCAAAAGAACTGAAAGCAGGGACTTCAACAGATACTTGCTCCCGCTGTCCACAGCTGGCATTACTCACAATTACCAAAAGTGGAAGCAACCCAAGTGTCCCTCAACACTTGAATGGATAAATGATGTGGAATATTATTCAGCTGTGAAATGGGACAAAGTTCTGATATGTGCAACATGGACAAACCTTGAAGACATTTTGAGTTAAATAGGCCAGAAACAAAAGGACAAAAATGTATGAGTTCACTTACATGAAATAATTACACTGAACAAATTCATAGAGTCAAAACTAGAGTACAGGTTACCAGAGGGAAGGAGAGAGAAGGGATGGAGGGCTAATGCATATAATACAGAATTTTTGTTTGGGGTGATGGAAATGTTTTGGTAATGGATAGTGGTGATGATACCACAACACTGTGAATATAATTAACACCACTGAATTATATAACTGAATGGAATAAAAGGGGAAATTTTAGGTTGTATATATGTTACAAAAAAATATTTTTACATGTGCAAAAAAGTACATATGCTTCAACCAATAAAATAAATTAGTCTTAAAAAGATATGCTACCTAAAATGGAGAAATACTAAAAATGTTTACCTTCTACCTTGGTATATCCATACTGTGCATTGTAAAGAATGATATTTTCCTTTCTCTTGGGAAGAAAAACATCCTAAAAGCAAAGCAATGGTAAATAATTATCTGACAGAATAATAGGGAAAAATAAATGAGTTCATTATTATGGAGAAAAAATGCTTAATGGGTGCAAAGTTTCTGTTTGGGGTGATAAAATGTTTTGGCAATGAATAGGTGATGATAGCACAACAGTGTGAAATGTGACTAATGGCAATGAAGGGTACACTTAAAAATGGATAAAATGGGAAATGCTCTGTTTTATATATATAAACATATATATATATATGTTACCACAATAATTTTTTTAAAAAGAGCAGTGTCAGGTGTGTGTGTGTCCCTGACAGGCAGGCATGCTGCTTCAGCCTGAGTGTGAGGGGAGGTGAGCCAGAGCCTCTTCCGATGGCCACGGGGGGCCTATTTTGGATTGGGGCTGGGTGGTTGCTGTCCACACTTGAGCAGTGGTGGGCTGGGAGGTGGTGGCACACGCTCTGGAGTCAGGCACACCTGAGCCGCTTTGGACCTCACTTCACTCTGGTGTCTCAGTGTCTACATCTGTAACGTAGGTAGAATTCTTAACCTGCTTCCAGAGCTGGGAAGGGAGTTTAAAGGAATAGTACCTGTTAAAGCACCCTGTGCAAGCCCTGGTATCTGACATACTCGACCACTCTGAGTTGCCTTCTGCAGGAAAATCCAGGGTAGGTTTGGGAGGACAGAGGGGAACTGTGCACCTCGTCTCAGCCAGGCCTCTGACAAGGCCATGGTGGCATCTCTGGCTTGTCTCTTTCTTCAGGTTCCTTCCTCTCCATCCCTAAGCACACTCCAATATCATCCAGCTTTAAAAAAAATCTTCCCATTCAATGAACACAGCACATAAAGCGCTCAACACCAGTTAAAGGTCCAACCAAGAAGGAGCTTGGTCTCTAAGCATCCATCACTTGTTGAAACAGATCTCCAGAGACAGAAGATGGTAGAGGCTGAAACCTTGAAGATGGTCTCTCTGAGAAATCTTGCTAAGGATGACTTCAGTTTTGAGAACCTCATTCAAAGTGAGACATCCAGGAATGATCCTGGATCAGAGAATCTAGAGCTTACACCCATTCAAGTTCCAGCTGCCCAGAAGAAAAGAGGAGATCTCCGAGTTCCAGGGCACTCTACTCAGATTATTTCAAATAAGCAATAACTTACGTAGAAGGAAAAGGATTTCAAGGGACTCCATAAGTTATTTTGAGCCAGAAAAACACAGCAAGGGTGAAATTATTTCTCAACTGGCCCTAGAGCAGTTTAAGATAAATGGGCACAGCAGGAACAGATCCACTTTGAAAGAGAAATATCCAAGTAGCAGAAACCTGGAGAAATTCATGGAAGACCTGACTGACAACTGCATGAAGCCAACTGGCTCCGCCCTCTTTTCCAAGACTGTACCTTCAGGGCAGGCAGTGTTCACCTCCCAGAAGTCACCAGCGGGTCCCAATAGGACAGAACATGAGGACACCCTTCCAGACCTGCCCAGGAGACTCCCCTGCCAACGGGACGGGGAGAGGGACAGAGAGGGGCACGGCAACATTTCTCTGAAAACTGCTTACGTAAATGGTCAATGCTAGCTGAGGCAACCAAGTATCTTCCCTCCTTATCATCCAGGAAGAGAACTGTCCCAGCCTGAATAGGGAGGTGTTTCTTAGGAGAACCCACGAAGCTGCAGAAGAGCAGGGCAAGGCCTGTCCAGGCTGCAGCGTCCTCTCACCCAGGGTCTCCATGGGGGAAGGGCTCAGCTTCCTAGAGCTGCCGTAACAAAGTGCCACAAACTGGGTGGCCTGAAAGAACAGAAGTTTATTGTTTTCACAGTTCTGGAGGCCAGAAGTCCAAAATCAAGGTACTGGCAAGACCCCGCCCCCTCTGAAACCTGCTTCCGTGCCTTTGCAGCTTCCAGTGGTGGCCAAAGTCCTTGGGATTCCGGCTTGTAGTACCCCAGGCTCCCCCTCCGTCTTCCCCGTGGACTCTTTACCTGACTCCTCCTTCGTATGACCGTCTCTCCAGCATCCGCCTGTGTCTCCTCGCCCCTCCTTACAAGGTTACCAATTGTATTGTATGAAGGGTCCACACAAAGTTAAAATGACTGCATTCATTTTAACTTAACTAACTCCATTGGCAACAGCCCTATATCCAAATACGATGCCGAAGGTAGGATTTCAACGTATCTTTTTTGTGGGAACATAAGTATCCCCAGTGCCTAGAAAAGTGGCTAACACATTTCAAACAATAAATCTGTTGAATAATATATACACATGTATCTTCTCTGACAAACCCCCAATCTTTCTCCAAGCAGTCCAGCAACCTTTCTCCTCACTCCGAGCCGAAACAATGGGCCTGTGTGCACATCCCATCTCACGGTCCTCGCCTGCTCCATCCACCGCCACCTGGCTTCTGCTTGCCCCTTCTTGTCCTTCCCAGTTGCCCAATCCACTGGCCATTTTTCAGGAAGGACCTCTGAGCTACAGACAAGCCAGCTGACCATTTATACCTCCCCGAAGTTGTTTCCTTGACATCATACTCTTCAGGCCACCTCTCATTTAGCCCAGTCTCCTTTTGACACACACCCGTTAAATGGCCCGAGTCCCTCCCGGGGCCACTCTTCTGTCACTGCACATTTCCCGTCTGAGTGACCGCATAACCTCCTGAGGGCCCCAGCCTGTGACGGTTAGGTTAATGTGTCAACTCAGCCAGGTAAAGCAAACACTGAGCTAATTGTAATACAAGGACATTTATGGGCTTCAGTCATCAGTGAGTTTACTGCATAGATGGCTGATTACATCTACATCAACCAGGGAGATTGCCATCAGCAATGAGTGACATTCTATACAATCAGTTGAATGCCTTAAAAGGGGAAGTGATTTCGGCATTCAGGGAGAATTTCCCAGCTGTCTTTGGACAGGCAGTGTCTCCTGGGAACTCATCGAGGACTTTTATCAGAGCCCCTGGTTTGCAGCCCGCCTGTGGAACCTGGACCTGTGCATCCCACAGTCACATGAGATAGTTTTACAATAACTCCTCCTCTTTACAGATACCTCCTGTTGACTCTTTCCCTAGAGAACGCTGACTAATACACAGCCCCTGCCCAGTGCTGCTGACCCCCACGTGGAGACTTTCACTGGCGTTCATAGCTACCTGCCAACATCCCTTTGGATGTCCCACTGGTACCCAGAATGCTGGGAGTCTGAAGCAGAGCTGCTCATCTCCCCAGGCTAGACCTCCCAGGACCCAGGCTGGACACAGGGTATCCTCAAATGTCGAGCCTTCCTCTCCTCCCCGGGCCTTTGTAAACAAGAGTCGCTGGCTTCGGCTCTGCCTGACCTTCCGCGTCATTCCTACCTCACTCACATCTCGGGATCTATCAGGCCTCCTGGACCCCCAACTCACTCACCCTCATCCTCAAGGCTTCCAGAGAGATCTTTCAAAGACCAAAGCTGCACACCAGTGTTCACAGCAGCATTAGTCACTATAGTAGAAAACTAGAAACAGCCAGGTTTGTAATACAATGGGATACTGCTCAGACATGAAAAGGAATGAAGGCCCCGTCCACGCTGCAACACGCCTGAACCTTGAAAACACGACGCTGAGTGAAATAAGTCAGGCACGAAAGGAACGTATTGTATGAGCTCCCTGGAAGGAGGTACCTAGAACAGGCAAGTTCATAGACACAGAATGTTGATCCGAGGTAACCAGGTCAGGAAGGGGAGTCTTTGCTTAATAGGTACAGAGTTTCTGTTGGGAGTCATAAAAATGCCTGGGCAATAGATGGTGGTGGCGGGAACACAACATTATGAAAATAATTAATACCACTGAAGTGAGCTACTTAAAATGGGTAAAATGGGTTTTTTTTTTTGTTATACATGTATCACCGCAATAAAAAATAATAAAGGTCTTTCTCAACTTGAAATCGCTCACATCTCCCTTTAACCCACAGGATCAGGAGAAATACTCAAGGCCTTTGGTGATGTGTCCACTGCCTGCCTCTGCAACTGCAGCCCTGGCTGCCCTCTGGCATTAGCAGGAAGCTCCAGCCCTGGGGACCTGTCTGTGGCCATCCACACAAACCATGTAGCTTCCTGCTGCTGACCCTTTGTCCATGAAGCCCCTTGTTCCAAAAAGTTCCTATTTCTTGGCGAATGTTCCTTAAGGTTCTGTCCAGATGCCACCTCCTCCAGAAGCCCTCCCTGACTGCTCTTTCACCCAAGCTGTTTTTGAGCTTACCACCCCTCTTCTGTGCTCCCATAACACTAAGTTCCAGGAAGAGCCCCATCAACCCCTGCCCAAACCATGACACTTGGAGGTCTGGACCCTCCACTAGCCCGGTGGCCCCCGATAGCGAGGACCGCATCTCCTTCACCTCTGCATCTCCAGCTTCTGGCACAATACTTGGCAGGCAGGAGGGATCCAGCACTGTGCACTCATTGAACAAAAAATAAAATAAAATAAAACTGGGTCGCAATTGGAGAGCCACGGAAGTCAGTGTCCAGTGTAAACCCCAGGCACTCAGCCACACGCGTTGATGAGTGCTGCAGAGGTCTGGGGAAGAGGTCTCCGCAGGTGCACCGCGGGGCTCGCGGGCAGCTCTGCAGTTGTGAACACTGTTAAACACCACTTGCCCTGAGCTCTCGACAGCAGGCTTATGAAACACACAGATGAAAGGAGGCGGGAGGAGCAGCGACTGCAGCAGGCAGCAGAATCCTGGTCGGAAACGTGGTCATTAAATGGAGGCGGGGCCTGCCTGGGGAGCTGCCCAGGAAGTATGCACCCTCAGAAGAGAAGAGGAAGGCTTGGCTTCAGAGCAGCGCGCCAGGCTGGAATCCAGCGCCTTCCAACTACGGCCCCGAAAGCTGCGGGGCGCTGCCCGGTGTCAGCACCCACCCCTCTCCTCCCCGCAGGGAAGCACCTAGGTTCAACCAGCCCCAGGTTTAACGCTGGAGCATGGTGCAGGAGCATGGTGAGAGCGGGACCTGGCCAGCTCCCTTGGCGGCCCCGCCTCACGAGGTCCTGGCCGGACCACAAGGCCTCAGTCCCGCTGCACCCACGCCCACTTTCCTTCCCTCCCAGCCGCCAGACCCCCAAGGGCAGCTCAGTACAAGGCCTACCGTGTGAAGCAGCCTCCCCCACGCACGCCCCGGGCCTGCCCCCCAGGGACCCCAACTAACTAGATTGGCCCCAGGATGGCACCTTCGGACAGCTGCCATGAAAGGAGGGGGGCTTGCTCCCGTCCAGCCTCGGGGCGCCACCCTGTCCACGCCACCCCGCCCCACCCCATCTCTCCAACCCTGCCGACTGCTCCCACCAGCGGGACAAACCATGCTCAGGCTTCTTCAGCTGGAACACTAAGGAGAGGAAAGCACTCCCAGGGGCTCGGGCAGCTCGGTTTCACAGGGCTGTGGGGGCAAGCAAAGGGATGGAAGGGGCTACAAGCTCCACCAGGAGTCGTAGAAGAGGTTGGAAAGAGAAGGCTCAGGGCAAATATGGTCTCTCCCCCCAGGAGCCACAGGATGGCCCTAGAGAAGAAGGGACAAGCTCTTGGCATGGCCCCAAGGGGGAAGACACGAGGCAGGGGACAGGCGGCCAGGCCACAAGTCTAAATAAGTGCCAGCTCCCCAGCAGCCGAGGCAGCTAGTGTGAGATGGCTGCCACCCCAGCCCGAGAGGGGGTAAGGGTCCCGTCTGCTGGGGTGTGCAAGCAGAAGCAGCCTGGCAGGCATCCTGAGCAGACATTCAGGGACCAAATGGCTGGCCGGCCACAGTGGGTATCGACCAGCCCCCTGCAGGCCCGAGGACAGGTTGCACAGCCATCAGAAACAGGAGCTGCTGTGCTACCGACATAAAATGCTCTCCAGGATGTGCACTACGGGTTGGAAAATCAGATGAAAGGGGCAGCACTAAGCAGCGTGAGCCCAGCTATTCATGTTTACACGTACAGAGTCATCTTGTGGACTGCACCAAAAGGTCGGCTGCAGCTGCCGGGTGCCCTGCTGCCCTTGCTGGTGTCTGTTTGCTCTTTCAGTGTTCCTAAAGCAACACGCTAACTGCATAGTAAATAATTAAGTGGGCAGACAGCGTAACAGCGTTCGTTCCCTGAGCCCATGGCGACATCCCAGCGCCTTGCCTGGGAGAAGCGGACTGCGGGGTGTGTGCCAGCTCATCGGCCCACACCCCTGGCTTTCTGGGCCGGCCTCCTGCCAGTGTCTCCCTCCACCAGATCAAGACGGCCACCTCGCTCGCTGGCCGGAGCTCCGTGCCTTTCCCTTTCCACCCAAGAGCCACGCGGGGATCTCAGGGCTGGTCCCACAGCAGCTCCGCCTGGACCCAGCAGTGCCTGCAGCCTCACGGGGGCTGATACCACATACCTGCCCTAAGTCACTGGGTCCCCACGACAACCCAGCGAGCTGGGTGCTTTCGTGATCCCCATTTCACAGGTGGGGAAACTGAGGCAGAGAGCAAACAATTCACCCAGCTAGTGAGTGGCAGACCCAGGCATCGAATTCTTCCAGCTCCTGCCTAATTAGCCCAAGTTCACTGGAAGGAAAGCAGGTTGACTCCTGGGGCACGCGCAGCTCGTCCAGGCTAACCTCTAGAGGGTCACCGGAAGCCCCAGACTCACTCCCTGGGATTTAGGTGTCCCGCTGGCCCTTAATACCAGGGACTCCAGGGGATGGGGCAGCCCCAGGGCACCGGGCTGCTCCTCCCGGCCTGCCCCATGGGGTGGCATCCAAGTGCTGGGGGGCTCTGCCCTCTCCCACCCCCACCCCATCCATCAGAGCCCCGAGCCCTTCCAGAAAGGCTGATACGCACTTGGACCACGTTCATCACCAGGCCGGCAGCCAGCATGCCCAAGCCGGAGAGGAGGATTGGCACCAGGACCTGGCAGGTGATGGCGAGCGCCGACTCAGGGAAGACGCCGGAGGGCGAGCGGGTGAGCTCACAGCTGAAGCCTCTCAGCTTCTGGCCGTGGAAGCGGAACTCCAGCTTCAGCCGAGTGACCACCATGCTCAGGCCATGCACAGCATGCCCAGGAGCAGACGCAAGCCCGGGCCCAGCGGGGCCCTCCGTCCTCTCTCTTCCCTGCCCACACCAGGACGCTCGTCCTAAGACGCGGAGGATTCTAGGTTGGCAGGTGCCCCGGCTGGAGCCGGAGGAAACAGGGAGTGCTCAGAGCCTCATTCCGGAGACTTCCACCGGCTCCTACTGTCCACTCCCTGCAGATTAAGTTTCTCTCGAATAAGCGGCCGCCTTGTTAGCGGGGACCCCCCTTGGCCAGTCTGCCTTGAGGAGGCTCAGTGTTCCTCAGCCCCGACCTTGACACCGTCCCCTGCGCTGGCTGAGCTCGAGAAGGGCCCACGTGAGCCCTGGCCTTGGTGAGTGTCCCGCGCGGCCGCAGAAGGCCGCCTGCCCCTGCACGCGTGTCCTGAGCTGCCTCTACTCTTGGCAGGAAAGGGCCCGGAAAGACGTCAGCCGGCCAGGTCCCGTGCACTCAGGCCAGGTCTCTGACCACCGCCCTCCCCGACGAGTTTCATTCCTCAAGGTCCAGGCCCCAGACAGAAGCCCACGTCCTGGGGCCACCTCGAGGGGTGTTTTCGGGGGCTCATGGCACAGAAGAGGCTGTGCTCACAGGAGGAACGCTTGTCAGTGAGTCTCCACAGGGACCCTCGCCCTCCTCCCCTGCGAAGGCTCGCCTCCCAGCTCTGAGGAAGCCCCCTTTGACTCCTGGGGTGCTGTTGGGTGTCCATCCCACAGCCAGCAGGAACAGAGAGTCCAGACCTGAGGACAGGCTGGGGGGGAATCAAGACCCGGCGGAAGACTCCCAAGGCCGATGTTCTGAGCCACACTCGCCTCCGATCCCTGGGGTAGACTCATTCCCGCTTCTGTTCCTGAACCTTCGCCCTCTGGGCGCCTTAGCTAGATCCCCCCTGTTGGACGGCGTTTCCCACTCTCAAGCCCAAGCCCCTTGGCATGGCGTTCAGAGCCCTGACCATTCCAGAGCCAACTGGCCTCCCCAAGCTTACGCCCCCTCCTCACAACCTCCGGCCAAACTTCTCCGCGGCCTCCTCCCCCAACACCTCCCACCACATCTTTGCTCGCACCGTCGGTCACGCATTCCATCAACAACTATTTCTAAGCTCCTCAAAGGAGGCAGGCACGATGGGCCCTAAATTTCTGTGGCACTCTTCGCATTGAGAGCTGGAGTTTTTGTCCCTTCGATCCGTGACTTGTTTGACCACTAGAATACGGTGAGAGACACTGTGCCAGTCAGTTTCTGGGCACAGATCCTAAGAAATGGGCAGTTTCTACTTCCTGTCTCTTGGGATGCTCAGGCTGGACCCCAGCTCCCACGCCGTAGGGAAGCCCAAGCAGTTATGTGGAGAGGCCACCCAGGTGTCCCAGCCAGCAGCCCAGCGGAGGTCCCAGCTGGGGGCCAGCTGCAACCTACCAGCCACATGGCGAACTATCTTGTCTGGGGACAGCCTCTGGTCAAGCCACTCCAGCTGATGCTGCTTAGAGCAGGCACAGCCATCCTTGCCAAGCCCTGCCCAAACTGCAGAGCTGCGATCAAACCAGATGATTGGCTTTCCACAAGCCACTACATTTTGGTATGGTTTGGTACAAAGCAATAGATAACTAGAGCATTTGGGAAACCTCATCCCTGCCCTTGACTTTATTATCTCAGCTATGCCAACTCCCAAATTGATCTCCCCTGAATTTTCAGACCATCCACCTAATACCCTAGTGGAGAGGCACAAGTACCTCAAACTCAACCAGTATTCCATGACCATTTCTTCCAAGTCCACCTTCCCCAAGTTTTCTGCCCAATAAATGGCCCTACCAGAGACCGAAGCCTCAACCAGACCCCATGACCACTACCACCTCCACCCCACATCCACTCTGTCTACCTCAGTCTCTCCTGTATCTGTCTTCTCCAGTTCCTTCGCCACAGCCCCTCTTACCTCCTAACCCATCTCCCTACCAAAAGCAATGCCTGCTTTTCACGTTAACATCTTATATGCACATCTCTAAGAAAGTTACTTGTGTGCCCTCAAATCCTCAACAGTCTGTTCATTACCTGAGAAAATTCAGATTTTGTGAGATGTTCAAGGCCCTTCACAATCTGGGGGGAAAAAAAACAACACGTCTATTTGAGCCTTCTCTCTTTGTAGAGCATGGTCATGTACTGCATGTAGAGCATGGTCATGCTGGGAGAAGGTCTCATGGATCCTCAAGTGGACCATAACCCACGCCATGCCTGCGCCACCTCCTGCAGGCACCCACACGTCACCCGGGCCAACTCTTGCATGCCTCAGGGACCAACCGGCTGGCCTGTGCATCTTTGAGGACTCCCCAATTTCCTGGTTAGACCCTAACAGCTCCTTCCCCAGGATTTCCAAAGCTCTTTTTCAGAAACTCTCTTCAAGCAAGTCCTACTTTTGCCTAATAGTAGCATGAGTTGCACATGTACCTTCTCTTCCTCCCTCTTAAGACCAGACTCTGATTCACTGCTGTAATCTTGAGATTACAAGGAACGGAAATTACTCAATTTCCTCCCTACATTAGTACTTAGTGCCTAGTATTTGCCAGATTCCATTCTAAGTGCCAGGGTAGATTTGTGAGCCAAAGAGATGTGTCTGCAGTCTCTTTTTCAGTGTCATAGATAATCATCAAAAGACACATGTAACTACACCTCATGACAAGCTCTCTGAAGGACACTCTGAGGAACGATGACCATGTACAGCAGGGTCAGCTACACACCAGCACCGCTCAACGACCTTCAAATGAACGAACAGATCAAAAAGCTTTACCTCCATGCCTTAGCAATTTGTGCTTCTCAAGGCCCCATTTGGTCAATCACGGGACCCTTGAAACACCCCTAGGCTGTTCACCAGAAAGCACAGCATTCTCTGTTTCCAAATGAAGACACTACAGCCTTGAGAGCACTTGCCCAGTATCACAGTGCAAGTTGGGATTAGAGGAAGGACGGGCTCCCAGCCCTTGCCTGACCCTGCACCCACCTGCCAATCCCCACTTCTGCCCATCATCCTTGGTTTTTTGTCAGTTTGTTCAAGCAAGAATTTGCAGCAGTAGAAGGCCAATGGAAATGGCATGTTTCTGAGAAACGTGGTACAGAGTTAACTGGCTTAAGGTGAGTCACCTAAGACAGAACCGCTCTTGGCTGGCCTAGGTTCTCTGTTTGCTGAACACAACCAGAGCGGGACACCCATTCCCAGGGCACGCAAGTGGAGAGACCCTGCTGGGGATCGAACCGTGTCCCCACAAAAACATATCAAGCCCTGAGCCCTGCAACTGCGGGTGTGGACTCATCTGTGAGCAGGAGCTTTGAAGACGTTATTAATCAAGACGAGGCCAAACTGAATCAGGGTGGGCTTTCGTCCCAAATGACAGGGGTCCTTGGAAGGCGAGAAGAGTGTAGCTGGAGGAGTGGGAGACGGGAGGAAGTCTCAGGCACTGAGTTGGGGTGTGCTGGCAAGTCACCTCCGGAACGCGAGAGGCTGTGGGGACAAGCACGACTGCCGACATCGTGACGTCGGACTTCCGGCCTCCAGAACGCTGAGACAGTGCATTCCCAGGGCCCCAGCCGACCCGACTGCAGGTCTGCTATGGCAGCCCTGGCAAACTGTGAGAGGCCCCGGAAAAGAGCACGCTTTCTTCTGGCTGCAGCACCTCCTGGAATTTCTTTACAGTTTTGAAGATGTTCAAGCATCATAATATAACGTTGAGTCATACACCGTACATAGTGGATGCCTGGACCCTCCTCATCAGCACAAGAGGTACAGAAGCGGGACCATCATTTGTGTCATCTAATATAAAAAGAGGTTCTGGATCAAGGGAGTTACAAATCATTACAAAAAATTTTGTCTTGTTTTGCTTAATAAAATAGTGCATAAATGAAAAAAAAAGGAGGAACAAATAAAGAGCAAGCATACACACATACATACATTATGTAGTAAAAAGTCCAGAAAGATATAAACCATAATACTAAAGGGGTTTCCTCTGGGTGGTTTGATTATAGGTGAGCTTTATTTTATAATTTTCTGTATATTCTGACTACTATGATTATTTGTTTTTATAACCATAAAAAAAAAAGTTGCCCTCCCCAATAAAAAGAATGTTAAGAGAAAAATTAATTTTCCCATGCAACTTGAGAACAAAACATGTCAACACAGCTTATTGGGTCACAGTCCAGAATATTAAGAATGTAATTTTAAAAATAGTTCAGTAGTCTAGCGGAAAATCCCAAAGAACTTGAACCAGATTCCAAGGCTGCCCTGGGCAGTGAGTGGACAGAATCTGGGTCAGGCATCAGGTGGCTTCCCAGGCGACCTTGAACACGTCTCCAGCGCCCTCTCACCCACTCCCGCAGCCTCAGAGTCAGGGACCAGATCAGACGTTCAACCCATTATGTCCGTCACAACCACCTGCAGAGCTCGTAAAAAATACGGCTCAGACCCCACCCTAGACCAGGAAGCTCAGACCCCCGGGGACTGCGCCTGGGCTTCGGGACTGCTGGTACATTCCCACGTCCTCACTTTCAGGGGGGCTGGCCCCCCAGAGCCGGCAGAGAGCCATGCCCAGCTCCCACCCCTGATTCCCCACACTGTCCCCAGGAGCAGTTTCCACGCAGTCTCCTGGGCCCCTGCCGGGGTCCCCTTGAGCCTGGGCTGGTTCTGAACCAAATGTCCTTCTTAAAGGCCTGGATTCGTCCCCGTTCTGCAGAGAACTCAGGCCAATCAAATGTTAAAGAGCTCGAAGTGCTATTTTCTCCTTCTGATCCAGACCAGCAGAATGTGCCAATGGAGAGAAAGGAAGGCTCAGGGGCTTTGCTCCCCCTCAGGCCCTGGCCTGAGCCCATGCAGAGCTGCTTCTCTCCAGAGAGAGCTCCCCCGCCTCTCCGCCAAGACTCCTTCCACCCCAGTCGTCACTCTTCTTTCAGGGCTGAGCTGGGTCCACCAAAAGGATACGCTGACATCCTAACTCCCAGCACCTGTGCAGGGGACCTTTTTGGAACTAGGGTCATTGCAGATGAAGTGTGTTAAATGAGAACAAGCTCTTAGGGGAGGAGGGTGGACCCTTCATCCACCAGGACTAGTGTCCTCCTAGGAAGAGGAGACATGCGACGAAGACCAAGACTGAAGCGCTACCAGCACTGAAGGCATGCCAAGGACCCCCAGTCACTGCCAGCAGCCAGGGGCGGGCACAAGGCAGATTCTCCCCTTCAGACTTCAGGACTCCCGCCCCCTGGTCTCCCTGCTCTTGTGTCATCTCTGCTCCCTGAAAGGGTGATGAATCCCATGACTTGCTTTTAACCTACAGAAGCAAAGGGGATGGGATGTCACGTCTGTGATTTCGCTACAAAAGATCGTGGCTTCTATCTTGCTAGCAAAGTACGCGTGTTGATGGAGCAAGGTGCCTTCCTAGAAAGGTCCCCCTAGGAGAACTGTGATGGCCTCTGGGCAAGAGCCAGGGAAGGAACTGAGGTCCTCAGTCCAACAACCAGCAAGGAGCTGAATCCTGCCAACAGCCTCATGAGTGAGCTGATGCACGCAAGGAGTGCCGTGCCACGCAAGGGTGTCCCCCGCGTGCGGGAGCCCCACGCGCAAGGAGTGCGCCCGTGAGGAAAGCCGCCCAGCGTGAAAAGAAAGTGCAGCCTGCCCAGGAATGGCGCCGCCCACACTTCCCATACCACTGACGACAACAGAAGCGGACAAAGAAACAAGACGCAGCAAATAGACACCAAGAACAGACAACCAGGGGAGGAGGGGAAATTAAATAAATAAATAAATCTTTTTTAAAAAAAAAAAAAGAAGATGACAACAGCCTTGGACGATTCCTTGACAGCAGCCTCACAAGAGACCCTGAAGCAGTCCAGTTAAACTAGGCATAGATTCTTGACCCATAGAAACCACAAGATAATAAGTGTGCACTGTTTTATGCTGCTAAGCTTTGGAATAATTTGTTACACAGCAATGGAATCTAATAATAATGAAAAGCAAATTTTTCCACTCTCAGATTGTTAAAGTCAAAAAGGTTGACAATAAACCGCATTGATGAGTGCTGAGGAAAAGATGTTGGAAGGGGTGTAACTGGTCCCACTCCTAGGAAAAGCCATTTGGAAATGTCTATCAAAATCACAAATGCACACACCCTTTGATCCAGAGATTCAACTTGCAATAATTCATCCTACTGATTTAAATGACTTAATGTCATGATAATTCATTGTAGCATTTGTCAGTAATATAGCTATTTTAGGTTGTTAAACTTAAAAGTGCATCAGAAGGGGGGTGGTTAAATACAATATTGATGTTCTTAATGTACCTAGAAAGAAAAATCTCCAAGATATATACTGTATGTAGTCAGTCTGGTTCTAGAATCAGGGCCCTTAACCATTGCAGGATATTGCCTCTCAATTTGTATTTATGAATCTATATAAATGTATATAGATATGTGCATGTGTTTGTTTATATTTATGTGTGTGCATGTATATATAATTCATAACCAACATATGTATGTATAGATAAATATACAAATAAAACATTGTATGGTGTGTACAGGGTCTACATGTTTAATGATGCTTTACTGATAAGAACATTTGATAAAATGACTTTTTGAAAATCACTGGTATAGGGATAAGACTGCAGGGAGTGAAACTAGAAATAAGGAAGGCAGTGAGGAGGCTGGAGCTAGAGGCAGCAGTGGGATGGACAGGAAAGAATCCATGGGAGGAAATATTTGGGATGTGGAGCTCCTGGCACTCAGAGGCTGAATGCTTAGGTGCTCTTGAGTTTACAGCAAAGATGACCAAGAAGGATGTGAGCCTGGAAGGGTGAGGACAACGGAGAAAAGCAGAGGGAGCAGCACTCTGGAGACACAGAGAGGCCAGATATGAGGAAAGGGTCCAAACCACTGTGGGACTTCAGGGATTATAATTTGACACCTAGTGATTCTGGGGTCTGACAAGGTCCTGGTGGAACGCAGGAAGCAGGGCTGATGTGGGGGTCACTGAAGGCTGGGACTTTGAGGAACTAGTTAGCTGGGGTGTTGGAAGGGTCCCTGAGAACATGACAGGGGCCAGGCAGGTCAACTAGTGAAGTGGGATTGTGTGAACAAGAGAGAACAGTGGAGAGTGTGGCAAACTGGAGCGAGTAAGGCAGCCCCTACCGAGCATGACCACAAGGGAATGTGGGTCCAACGCTACAAGATAAAATAGAAATTCACATTTTTTAGGTGAAATCTGATGATTTTCAAAGGCTAGTTTAAAAATATTTAGAACCCCAGTCTTACAGCTACTAAGCGGCGGAAATTGGACTCAGCCCTGGTTGGTTCCAAATCAGTGAAGGGATTGGCCTACGCTCCCTGGCAAGGGCACGAGGATTCCACGACGCTGATGTCCTGTAACGTGAGCGAGGCAGACAAGGGAAGCTGTGGCGTCCACGTTTCTCCCAGAGCCCTCCTCCTCCCAGCTTGCCCCACTCCCGGGAGTCCATGTTCTCAGCTATTTGGCAACTAATAGGAAAGCCCTGTCTGGTAATGAAAAGTACACTTGGGTAGTTTTGCCTTTCCAGAGAGGACTTCTGAAGAACATTAGGAAAAGAACAGGGCTTTAATGATGGAAAACAGGAAGGGCACGGTACGTTTGTAACTTTTTTGTCTAATGGGTAACTCCCGGTTCCTCCCCTGTAAGATCCCAGTGTGGATGAAAATCAAGAGTGATAACAATGTGATCCCGGCTGGCCAAGCAGAGGAGAGCATCCCAGGAAATAGTGATGGGGGCAAGAGGACTGGGCCAGGGTCAATTTTTGGAGATTGAGATGGATATTGACAGAAAGAGCTCTCTTTTTTCTAAGAGTTAAGTATTCTAAGGACTGACTCTCCATTAGATAGAACAATCTTGCCTGAAAATGAAACAGAATTTAGAGAGCAAGGAAGAGCCAGGATCTTGATATCATCTAAGCACCTGGATGATGCCATGCCTGAAATCCAACTACTTAAGCTATTTCAATTATATGAACTAACAAATTGTCTTTTCAAGCTTCAACTGGATTAAGATTGATCTTTGTCACTAGTAACTAAAAGAATCCTTGATATACAGAAAAATGGTATTTGGGGGAGAGGAGGCCCTGCCCTGTGTCCCTCCAGCACCTTCTCCTTGGGGTGACATTAGGCAGTGTCCTTCCCACTACTATCCCCATTCAGTTCCCTCTTACCTGGAAATAGTTCAAAAGGACACCAGCCATGGAGAGCCCCAGGCCTGCAAACATGAAGGGTACTGTCACCTGAAGGCCAATAGATACGGTGGTCTCACTGCTAGGCTCAACCCATGGTTTAGGGGCAACATCTTCACTCTCGGGGATACTCAGAGCTCCATCCCCTAAGGCTGCAGAGGGTCTTCCCAGGCTACCGTGGTCTTCCAGCCTCCGCTGTCGGGTCTCCGCCCCGTCCATCTGCGCACAGCCAAGCACCAGCAGCCCCAACTTGGGAGACACAAAACAATAGGGCCTGTGAGGCAGAATTCCGGATTCCTATGGGGTCTACCCCCACAGCCTCTTAGGCTCTCTGTCCAGCCCTCCATTCAGTACCTGCTCTGCCGGACCTCCTAGGACCTCATTCCATGATTTTTCACTTAACAAGCACATACATTAGAAAAACACATAAAATACAGCAGAGAGCATGACATAACTATGAATTGGAAACCAGCAAAAATGACCAAACAAGGACCTCTAAAAATTCTTTCCTCCATAAAAGCAAAGAGAAAAAGAAAGAAAATGGTGAAAATCAACATTTTCAGAACTCTAGGAATCCATCAAAGCCTTGCAGCAACCCAGGGAGTGTTAATTCAAAAAAAGCTTGCTGATTCTCAATGCAAACAGCAAGCTTTGTGACATTTTAAGTTGCCCTAGTCCTAACCACCACTGTCCAGCTCTGCTGCAGTAGCCTTAAAAATTAACAGCCTATAGTTTCCACCAATCTCCAGTGTTTACCTGCTCCCTTTCCCAACCTTCTCCTCAATACCATAGATAGTCCAACCCTCCCTCCCAGCCCTACTCCCCTGTCAGACCTGCACCACCCAAGCCAATAGTATCACCACACCCCTGCCATGTTCCCACCTGGGAAAACATATAAGACATATAAATGTGTTCAAGTGTTCATGAGGCATTGTCACAGTGAGTGGAGATTCATACAATAACCAAAAGAATATTCAATTCCCATCCTGGGGACCTCTGCCACATTCTCTGATGAAACAGCAAGAATCCCCCAAGTACAGGGGCAATGACTAGTGAAGGAGGATGGTCCACTGATGGGCCCTTGATAATGATGACTATGCTTATGAGCCTTTGCTCTTAAAATTGAAACCTAGCCTACTGTTGTAGGGTGCTTAAGAGTTACCTACTGAGCACCTCCCCATTGCTCAAACGTGGCCCCTCTCTAAGCTGAACTCAGCATATAAATGCAATAACTTTCCTAAAGCATGGGACATGACTCCCAGGGATGAGCCATCCTGGCACCAAGGGAATGCTACCGAGTACCAATAAGCAACACAACTGGAAAAAAAAAAGACCTTGACCAAAAGGGGGAAAAGGTAAAGACAAATTAGTTTGTATGGCTAAGAGACTTCAAAGTGAGTCTGGAAATCATTCCAGAGATAATGCTTATCCATGTCTCAGCAGGATCTCAAAGACAAGAAGACACTACCCAAATAGCAGGACTCCTGAGGGCTCTGGAGACATCCAGACACTATAGTCAGGGCAGATAGCTCAGGATTTTGGTCCCTTGTCAGTGGCCCCTACTTTGGAATTTATGCTCCCCATTGTGACAGAGTTGGACTCAGATGTGGTTTCCTTCCACATGGCTCTTCTGTCCTTCTACATGAACCTACAATTAGTACTAGAGTTGGTAGGTGTATGTCCAAGAGACTTAAATCTTTGGGCTGTCCATGTGCCCTGGGCCCTGAATCTCAACAGAGTTGTAACACCGACTCTCCAGTTCATTGTACTCACCCTGGACAACTAACAAGGAGTAGACAATAGACAAACAACATACCAAGGAACCAAGAGTGTCTACAACTGCAAGCAAGAGAGTCCCATCCACTGGCCATAAGGGATTGAAGGCCCTCCTCAATTAAAAGTGGTGAGGGGGAGGGGATGTGGCTCAACTGGTTAGACTCCCATCTATTATATGGGAGGTCCTGGGTGGGCTTCCCAGGGCCTCCTTGTGAAGGAAAGCTGGTCCGCATCCGCAGAGAGCTGACACAGCAAGATGGCACAACAAAGGGAGACAAGCAGACACAGAACGGACACAGAGAGCAGAGAGCAAGCAAGCGGCAAGGTGGAGGTAGGGATAAATAAATAAAATAAATTTTTTAAAAAAATGGGTGGGAATCACCATCACAGAGCCCTCAAGTTTGGGGAATGAACTATGGACTAAAATAGAGCTTACTAGTATTCTACTATAGACTTACTATAGACTTCTAGCAATGGAGGAAAGATCACTGATGTGGACACGGTGGCCAGTGGAGGGTTCTAGGGTTAGAGTAAGGGATAAACAGGTATAATATGGGGGCATTTTGGGGACTTGGGAACTGCCTGGAATTACATTACAACAACAGATACAGCCCATTATATATCTGGCCATAACCTACACAGTTGAGTGTGAGAGAGTGTAAACTACATTGTAAACTATAATCCATGCTTAGTGGCAATACTCCAAAATGTGCTTATCAATTGCAATGAATGTATCACACTAATTGAAGATGTTGCCAATGTGGGAAAATGTAGGAGGTGGGGGAAGTAGGGTATATGGGAATCCCCTCTATATTCTATGTAACATTTATATAATCTAAGTATCTTTTAAAATATAAAAAATATATATATACTAAAAAAAATAACAGCCTGCAATTGAGGTGAAGACTAGCAATCTGGAGGGAGCAGAATGGGCTGAGATTCTTTTAAAGATTCGTTCTCAAAGAATTGTCATATCTGACCTGTCTGGTAGTTCCCTGGAAGAGGAAGATCCCACTTGCAAGGCTGCCTGCATCTGATTGGATTCATACTTCATTTAGTGCAAAAAG
Organism: Dasypus novemcinctus; assembly: GCF_030445035.2. Lineage (NCBI taxonomy): Eukaryota > Metazoa > Chordata > Mammalia > Cingulata > Dasypodidae > Dasypus > Dasypus novemcinctus. Next base: position 55,137,910 of record NC_080698.1, read on the forward strand.
ACTTTTCCTTGATGGACATTCACTGAAAACAATTGCAGACCCATGCGTGACTTCATGGCTGCCAGAAGTGGTGGATAACAGTGGGGTAAAGAACAGACTAACCATCGCTTCTCAGCCTTTTGGCTAAGATCATGGGTAGTATCTGTTCTTATCAGTTTAATAACAGACTAACAAAAAGCTTAAAGGTAAAATATGAGGAATGAGATGATGAGATGTTCATAAGCGTTTTGAAAAGTCTGCACATATTGCTGGGAATCTAGAGGCCACATGCAGGTGTAAGGCTGAGAGCATTCCCAGGGCTGTGCATGTGCTCAGGAAAAACCTGAAAAGGCCCTAACCCCTCACCTCTGCCGGACCTTGAGGCTCCACACAAGCAGGAACTGAAGGCTAACACAGATGTGTCAACAGCCTCATGGAGCAGCAAACGCCTGCCCCAACACGTACATAGAATCCCACAGCAAACCCTGGGAGAATTGTCGGTTCCAGGAGCGGGTTTGAAGAAATCTCTAATCAGTCATTAGCTGACCACTAAGTAGAGACTTCAATGGCCACAAACAACAAAGAAAACAGACTTTGCAGAATTCCTTCAGAAAAGTCACTAAGCAAATAAATATCAATTACTACAAAGAAGCAGCAAAACAACAAACCCTTGGGAGAGGGGAAAAGCTGAGTTTCAGAGTTGCCACATCATTTAAAATCTCCAGTTTTTAACAACAACAAAAAAAAACCTGTAAGACATGCAAAGAAACAAGAAAGTATGGGCCATACATATGGGAAAAAAAGCACTTAAAAGAAAGTTCACTGAGGAAGCCTGGATATTGGACTAACTAGACAAAAAACTTTAAATCATCTATTTTAAATACCTTAAAAGAACTAAATAAATTCTGTCAAAAGAACTAAAAGAAAGTATAAAAACAATGTCATACAAACTAGAGAATAACAATAAAGAAACAAAAATTATTTTTAAAAGCCAAACAAATAAAAATTCTGGAGCTGAAGAGTTTAATAAGTGAAATGAAAAATTCACTAGAGGAGCACAACAGTTGATCTGAGCCCAGAATAAAGAATCAGTGAAATTGAAAATAAATCTATTGATCCAGTCTGATGAACAGAAAGAAAAAAATAAAAATGAACAGGATCTCAGAGACCTGTGGGGCACCATCAAGCATACCAACATATGTATAATGGGAGTCCCAGAAGGAAGGGAGAAAGATAAAGGAGACAGAAAAAATATTTGAAGAAATAATGAGCTTTCCAAATTTGATGAAAAACATTAATATCCACATCTAAGAAGTGCAACGAAATCCATTTCTAGAAATGGAAATCCTGGGTCACATGGTAATTATGGGGGTTCCAATTTCTCCATGTCCTCATCAATACTGTTATTGTCCATTAAGAAAAAATTAAAGATATTCTTGATATATACCCAAGAGAAATCAAAACATGTGTTCACACAAAAAGTTGGACACAAATGTTAAGAGTTGCTTTATTCATAGTAACCAATAAGTGGAAACAGTTCGAATGTCCATCAACTAATGAATGGATAAACAAAATGTGGTCTATCTATATGTATTAGTCAGGGTTCTCTAGGGAAACAGAATCAACAAGAGGTAATCTGTCAATAGTATGCGATTCTGTAAGAGTCTTTCACGTGACTGTGGAGATGCACAAGTCCAGGTTCCTCAGGCAGGCTGCAACCAGGGGCTCCAATGAAAGTTCAGTGAAGGTTCTTGATGAGTTCTGGGAGACACTGGTTGTCCAAAGACAAGCTGGGAAATTCTCACTTACTGCTGGAATCACTTCCCTTTTAAGGCATTCAGCTGATTGGACAAAGAGTCACTCATTGCTGATGGCAATCTCCCTGATTGATGTAACTGTAATCAGCTATCTATGATTTACCACAGCAGTAAAGTCAATGGTGACTAAAGTCCATAAATGCCCTTGTATTACAGTTAGCCCAGTGCTTGCTTGGCCAAACAACTGGGCACAATTACCTGGCCAAGATGACACAATAGCCTAACCATCACACCATAAAATGAAATATTATTCATCCCTAAGAATGAATGAAATACTGATACACAAAAGGTTACATACTGTATGATTCCATTTATATGAAATGTCCCGAAGAGGCAAGTGCATAAAGACAGAAAGTAGATTAGTGTTCATCAGGGACTGGGAGCGGGTACACGGGGTGGGGACAGCAGGAAGATGGCTAAAAGGTATGGGGTTTCTTTTTGGGATAATGAAAATGTTCTGGAATTAGATAGTGATGATGGTTGCATACCTTTGTAAACATACTAAAAACTACTAAGTTGTATACCTTATATGGCTAGATTTTATGGTATATAAACCATATCAATAAAAATATCGGTAAATCATTTATGCAATACTTTTAAAGCGAGCACACTTGTATTCTGTGGTGTTTTAGAGCTGTATGAACCCCAGAAAAATAAGTTCTTAAACTTAATCCATTTCTGTGGGTGTGAGTCCATTGGAAGCAGGACTTTTTTATGAGGTGACTTCGAGTAAGCTGGGACCCACCTCAATAAGGATGGCTTTTAACCCTGTTAATGGAGCCCTTCATAAGCAGAATGAAATTCAGAGAGAAAAAGAGAGAAACCCACAAAGGAAGCAGCCAGAATCTGAAATCCACGGAGGGAGCAACCAGAAGCTGAAAGCCACGGAGAAGGGAGAGACCAGGAGGTGCTGCCACACGCGTTGCCATGTGACAAGCTGCGGCAGTTTGAAATTATTTTATGAATTCCAAAAAGAGAAAGAACATGTTTGTGGGCTGAACCACTCCTGTGGGCATGAGAACTTTTTCAACTGGACTATTTCAGTGAGACATGACTCAGGTTGACTTTTGCTGGGTCCATAAAAAACAGAGATACACAGGCAAAGAGAGCTCTGCCATTTTTCATCTTGCCATGTGACAGAAAGGAGAGGCTCAATCAGCTGAGGCTCCAAGGAGAGACGAGCCATTGCCTGATAGCTGCAGCTGAAATCAGGAAGAACGTGGAGCAGCTGAGCCTGAGAGCAGAGACAAGCCAAGCAGAGATGGCCGGCATCTCGCTTCAACCCGTGGCAGCTGACTTGGGTGAGAAAGTACTTCTTATGGTGCCCTGAGTTGGACTTTTCATGGCCTTGGAATTGTAAGCTTCCAAATAAATATCCATTATAAAAGCCATCCCATTTCTGGTACTTTGCATTGGCAGCCTTGGCAAACAAAAACACAAGCTAAGAACAAAGGATCCCCAGCAGCCAGTCCCAGAACATCAATCTTTAGTAAGAAAGCACTGTCTTGATGACACCTTGATATGAGGCTTTTCTTAGCCTCAAAACCATGAGCTAATAAGTTCCCGATGTTTAAGTCAACACATTGCATGGTTTTTGCCCAAGCAGCCAAGGAAACAAAAACATTCATGGGAAGTGGATGTGGCTAAACCAGTTGGGCACCCGCCAACCACATGAGAGGTCCTGGGTTTGGGTCCCAGTGCTTCCTAAAGAAGACAAGCAGATGCCCACACCCGCCACAAGCCAGACACCTCACCCCGCCACAACAAGTCAGACATCACACTCACCACAGTGAGCAGATGCATAGGGGAGCCAAGGTCATAAGCCAACAGACACTGCAGCCCATGGGGAGCAGATGTGACTCAAGCAATTGGGCACTTGCCTCCCATGTGGGAGGTCCCACGTTCGATTCCCAGTGTCTCCTGGAGAAGGCGAGCAAACAATGAGCAGACAGACGAGAGAACCATATGGGGGAGGAGGGGGATAAAATATAAATAAATAACCAGATAAATAAGGTAAATAAATCATATGTATATATTTTTTTCCACTAAGATACAGAAACACACACTACCAGCTTCCCAGAATCCTCTGGGCCCCTTTCCCATAAAAATTCCTGCTCCCACCCATTTTATTTCATTGCTATATATAATATACCACAATCGTCTATCTTCTCCTGACTTCATCTAGTCTACCAACTTACTTTTCTTTCAAAAATAAAAATAACTTGATTAATTTTTCTGATTACAAAAGTGTTATGTATTCATGAGAGATATACTTCAGATAAGATAGAAAGGTATAAATAGAATGCTTAAATCACCAGTAACTTCACTACACCAAGCAAAGTAATGCTAAATTTAGGGTATAGCCTTCCAAAGTTTATACCCTAAAACACGCACACAAAACTTAAAAAAGAAGTCATGCCATAGATCCTATTTCTTCATTTGATAAAGTATCTTCATCTTCCTATCCTCTTTTTTGGTACAGATGTAATTTTTGTCATCCTTGAGGTGATCTCAGTTTCAGGTGAGGAATGAGGTGGTGGGCTTACCCCATCCAAATACTGGGAAAACTTTTTCCATGGGATTTACAGATTCAGGAAGAGCAGAGGGAAGAATCTGAGATTCTGCTACATAGTTTACCTTGTAGCAGCCAGGAGGTGAAAGCTGCCAGAGCCGCCCTCCTCCCCCAGCTGCTGACCTCACTGGCCTAAGAATGTTCCATTGTGAGGAGCAGGTTTATCAAATCAGCCAAGGAGGTTCTGGGTCTGAAAGAGCCAATGTGCAAGGAGCAAGAGGAGCACAAGAGTCATCTCGCACCTTTAGGGGATACCCTTGAAGGTAAGGAGCTGTTCCCACCCAGCCTAGGTAGGAGTAGGTTTAACCAAAGAAGCAACAAACCAACTAAAACACAGATGAGAATTATTTATCCTGACGTGACTCCTAGCTTCCTAAAGGATGTACAGCAGCCCAATAACAGGGGCAGAAAATGCGGTTCTGTTTGCCACACCCGGTCCACTTCCACCTGCCCCTTCCCAGCCCCGCATCCACCACCCTGGAGAGCAGGAGCTGCTGCTCACCTGACCGGCCAAGCCCAAGACGTCTCTTAGGACATAGCGGCAGGAACTTGCACTCCACCTTCCCAGGGGTCTTCCTGTCCCCAGCACTCCAGCCTGACCCTTGGGGGAGATGGATCATTTTCTTTAAATTCCTATAGATTCTCGATAGCAATGCTGGTAAACTGAGTCAGGCCCACACTGGAGCCCTGGCCACAGGGAGAGAAGAAGGGAGGGGAGGAGGGCTCACTAAAAAGACATCTGTAATCCATCTGGGGGGAACCAGGAACACACAGTGCTATTAACAGTTCACAGTCCCCATCCTGCTGTTCTATATGGCCCTTCCAAGTCCACCAGAAGAAAGGCTCTCAGAACAGGGTTGGGGCTCCTGGGTCCCCTGCACAGCCACATCCTCAACCTCTTTTAAAAATAATAAACACAGGTATCAGTTACCCATGCCATGTTCTAGCTCATTTAATCCTCACAAAACCCCAGTAAAATGGGGCTATTATCATCCCCATTAAACAGAGGAGGGAACCGAGGGTCAAAGAGAAGCAGGAGATCCAGTCCCTTCGTTTGTGCCCTACCTGGAATCCACTTCTGCCTCCTTAAGGATTCACACCTAAAAAGGATGTCCTCTCCCTTGCCTTCTTGGTTTCTCCCCTGTGGGATTATCTGGTAAGAGGAGAGAGTGACTCTGGGATTTGCCTCTTAAAAACCTTGCCAGCTACCCTCTAGCTCTCACCCCACTCCTCTCCTGATTAACAGAAAAATTAGACAAATGGTCCCTACAAACCTCCAGCTCCCATTTCCGAGCTTTGACCAGCATCTTTCTTCTAAGGCCGCATGAAACATTCCTCCCTCCGTCCCTGGGTAGGAATGTTCCCTTGGAGCCTTGTGCCCGGCATTCTAGAAAAAAGACTAAGAGAACGGTGCTCAGGTTGATTTTCTTCTGCCTCGGGCTCCCTGAGGCCCTTCTCTTTCTGGTTTAGGCTTGCCAGACATAGCAGATGGAGTGGGGCCTACTTAGGCGCAGAATTATTCATTGTTTTCCTGAAATTCAAATTTCCCTGGGCATCCAGTATTTTATAGGGCAGCCCTTTCCAGCCAGCCCCACACCCGCCGCCTCTTTCCCGATTTCACTGGCAGCTCTTTCTCTGTCTTTTCTTGCTCTGCATCTCCCCCTGCCTTCCACACAACAGCAAGCTCCAGCTGCTGTCCTCCTCTCTCTTCTGTTTGCTGCTGCCTGGCTCTTGATGCGCTCGTCCAACCCTGTGGCTTTAAATGACAACAACATGCTGTTTCCTCGCACATTTCCTGAGATCCTCACATGGAGAACCTACTGCCCACTCAGGCATCTTAGAGGCACTGCAGATATCACAAGTCTAAAACCAAACTCTTGATTTTCCCACTTGTCTACTTCCCTGTCTCTTCGTTCTCATAAAAGACACCACCACCCCCCCAACTAGTCAGCACAGGAGAAAAAGACTAAGGGTTGAGGAGACAGAAAGATACAATCCTTTTTATTGTATATACTTCTATATGGTTTTGACTTTTCCCCCAATGAACGTGCAATTTTTTTAAAGGAGGTGTGGGGGCTTGAACCCAGGACCTCATACATGAGAAGCAGGCGCTCAACCACTTGAGCTACATCCACTTCCCATTGAGAGTTGTTTTTTCATATTGTTTGTTTTTAGGAGGTACTGGGAATCGAACCTGGGACCTCATACATGGGAAGCAGGCACTCAGCCGCTTGAGCTACATCCACTCCCCAATATTTTTTTTTATTTTTATTTATTTATTTTTAACTGTTTTTTTTTGTTTTTTTTTTGTTTTTTTTTAGCTTTATAGTATGTTTTATTTTTTTTTAATATTTATTTATTATTTTTTTTTAAATTACATTGAAAAAAAAATATATGAGGTCCCATTCAACCCCACCGCCCCCGCCCCCCACTCCCCCCACAGCAACACTCTCTCCCATCATCGTGATACATCCATTGCACCTGGTAAGTCCATCTCTGAGCATCACTGCACCCCATAGTCAATGGTCCACATCATAGCCCAGACTCTCTCACGTTCCATCCAGTGGGCCCTGGGGGGATCTACAGTGTCCCGTAATTGTCCGTGAAGCACTATCCAGGACAACTCCACGTCCCGAAAATGCCTCCACATCTCATCTCTTCCACCCGTTCTCCACACCCAGCAGCCCCCATGGCTACCGTTCCCACACCCATTCCACATTTTCTCTGTGGACATTGGATTGGTTGTGTCCATTGCACACCTATGTCAAGTGAGGGCTTAGATTCCACATGGGTACTGGATGCACTCTTCCCGCTTCTAGTTGTAGACACTCTAGGCTCCATGTTGTGGTGGTTGACCTTCTTCAACTCCATGTTAGCTGAGTGGAGTAAGTCCAATAAGTCAAAGTGTAGGAGCTGAAGTCTGTTGAGGCTTTGGGCCTGGGTATCATATTATCAGTCCAGAGATTCAAATCCCCTACATATATCTTAAACCCAGCACCGACTACAATTCCAATAAAGTAGCATGCAAGTCTTGTGAAAAGAGATCCCCTCTGAGTCCAATTCCATCACGCAGAAACACCAGCTCCAAAGAAGGGCTATCTGTCATGGCAGTGAACCCCTTCTGCCATGACCATAGAACCCGTGGGTCTCTTTATCCCTCAAAAGAACCAATACCTGGGGTTGTATCTACCTTATCTGTCTCTTAGACTCTGTTCAGTTGGACATAGGGCTATTCCTTCTGACAACCTCCAGACTCTTTTTTAGAGACTCACAGCCTTATAATCTCATTTCTTCTTTCCATTTCCCCCTTACATTAGGTCAAACTGCTTCCCGAAGTCATATTATTATATGTAGACAGGTATATTCTGCTGTTCCGCATTGAATCTTTAATTCAAGGTCATTTTCTAGTAGCTTCTTCAGCTGGTATGTGGTAGTGATCCCTCGGTGCCAGGGAGGCTCATCCCCGGGTGTCGTGTCCCACGCTGGGGGGAATGCATCGCATCTACACGCTGAGTTTGGCTGTGAGAGTGGCCACATTTGAGTAACATGAAGGCTGTCAGGAGGAAACCCCCAGGCACAATGCTACTCTAGGCCTTGTTCTTATTGCAGGTGCAAAGGCTCAAAAGTATAGCCATTAGTATCAAGAGCCCACTGTTGGGCCCTCCTTCCTTCCTGGTTCTTGCCGTTGCACCTGGAGGATTGCCGCTGCTCTCCCAGGGCCCACAACAGTGACCCCCCGGCCAGGAGCCCAGTACCCCCCCAGCTGTTGTTTTTAATTGTTTCCACTATGAGTATATATAGACATTACCATATACCCTGGGCATATGCCCTGTATAACTCCCTGTCAACCATATATATCCTGTCAATAATATCCCATATCAGTATTCCTCCGCTGCCATTGTTGAACCATTCTGTGATCCAAAACTTCCCGAAAAGTGAACCCCAACATAATGTCAGCTTCAGAAGAGTCTTAGATCACCAAAATTCATATATACAATATACAGTATTTCCCCAGATCCACCATAAAACCTTTTGCCTTCCACAGCAATAATCTTTTAACTTATTCATATCATATTTCCTAAAACTGATGTACAGATTCCGAAACTATAGTTTTCAAACAAGGTAACATTTGTGCTTACTATGTGGTCCATACTTTAGGTTGTACAGTTTTCTAAATTTTTTAGTTATCCTATGTTTTGTCTTATGGTTTTCATTATTAGTCTGTCGTCCCCTATATGTTTTTGGTGTAATATTAGCTGTTTTATATTCATCCTCGTGTACTCTCACATAACTCCTCTTTTGCCCCCTTATTTACCTTTGTTCCATCCATTGCACGTCCATTTTCCCCTCCCCTTAGGGCCCACAACGCCTGCCAATCTAATGCCCTGGGAGCCGTCCTTTCTCACGAGAGATACAGTTCTCTCTATTCGACGGCATTAGTCTTCCCCAGGATATGGGTCCACCCCACCCAATGGTAGAACCCACCTTGACAAAATGAGCCTTCAGCTATTCCCTCCGGAGTCCTCCCACATCAGACCATACCCCCTGAGCGTCCTAACCAGGTAACCCTCCTACTTATACTTTGATACGTTTTACTCAACATTTAGTTCTCAACGAACTTCTGGCACTCTCCCATGTTTGTGTGTTGCCCCTCCCTCCCACCTATTTCTTGGACCATATTGCCCCTCTTCCCATCCCCAGCCCCCCTCAAACCCAGAAAACCCCACCCGAAGGTAACCCCTTGCCCCCATTTTGTCCCTTCTTTGTGCTCATACTTACCCCCAGCTCATCACAGATTCCACCCCTACAGACATTAACTCACATCCTTCCTCCATTCCCCGATTTCCAGTAAGCCACTTTTCCAGACTCTAGCTCTCTGAGGCAGTTAACTTATTTCATATCATTGAGGTCATATAGTATTTGTCCTTCAATGCCTGGGTTGCTTCACTCAACATAAGATTCTCAAGGTTCATCCATGTTATCACGTGCGATTGTAGTGTATTGGTTCTTACAGCTGAGTAGTATTCCATTGTGTGTATAAACCACATTTTATTGATCCACTCATCTGTTGATGGACTTTTGGATTGATTCCAACTTTTGGCGATGGTGAACAATGCTGCTATGAACATTGGTGTACATATATCGGTTTGTGTCCTTGTTTTCAGATCTGATGGGTATATACCCAGCAGTGGTATTACTGGGTCATATGGCAAATCTATGGATAATTTTTTGAGAAACTGCCAAACTGTCCTCCAGAATGGTTGGATCCTTCTGCATTCCCACCAGCAATGGATGAGTGTTCCCCTTTCTTCACACCCTCTCCAGCATTTGTATTCTACTGTTTTTTTTATGGCTGCCAATCTTATGGGAGTAAGATGGTATCTCATTGTAGTTTTGATTTGCATTTCCCTGATAGCTAGGGATTTGGAGCATTTTTTCATGTGCTTTTTAGCCATTTGTATTTCTTCTTTGGAGAAGTGTCTGTTTAAATCTTTTTCCCATTTTTTAAATGGGTTGTTTATCTTTTTGTTTTCGAGATCTATGAGTTCTTTATATATGCAAGTTATAAGTCTCTTATCAGATATATGGTTGCCAAATATTTTCTCCCATTGTGTGGGTTCCCTTTTTACTTTCTTGACAAACTCCTTTGAGGTGCAGAAGGCTTTAATTTTGAGATAGTCCCATTTATCTATTTGTTCTTTTGCTGCTCGTGCTTTTGGTGTGATATTCATGAAGCCATTTCCTATTACAAGGTCCTGTAGATGTTTCCCTACACTGCTTTCTAAGGTCTTTATGGTCTTGGCTCTTATATTTAGGTCTTTGATCCATCTTGAGTTGATTTTTGCATAAGGTGTGAGATGGTAATCCTCTTTCATTCTTCTACATATGGCTATCCAGTTCTCCAGGCACCATTTGTTGAATAGGCCATTCTCTCCCAGTTGAGAGGGTTTGGTGGCTTTATCGAATATTATATGGCTATATACATGAGGTTCTATATCTGAACTTTCAATTCGATTCCATTGGTCTGTGTGTCTCTCCTTATGCCAGTACCATGCTGTTTTCACTACTGTAGCTTTGTAGTATGTTTTGAAGTCAGGAAGGGTGATTCCTCCTATTTCGTTTTTCTTTTTCAATATGTCTTTGGCTATTCGGGGCCTCTTTTTATTCCAAATAAATTTCATAGTTAGTTTTTCTAGTTCCTTAAAGAAGGCTGTGTTGATTTTTATTGGGATTGCATTGAATGTGTAGATCAGTTTTGGTAGGATAGACATCTTAATAATATTCAGTCTTCCTATCCATGAACAGGGAATATTCTTCCATTTATTTAGGTCTTCTTTGATTTCCTTGAACAATCTTGTATAGTTCTCGATGTATAAGTTTTTTACCTCTTTAGTTAAGTTTATTCCTAAGTATTTGATTTTTTTATTTACTATTGTGAATGGTATTTGTTTCTTGATTTCCTCCTGATCTTGCTCATTATTGGTGTATAGAAATGCTACTGATTTTTGCGCATTGATCTTATAACCTGCGACTTTGCTAAACTCATTTATGAGTTCTAGGAGCTTTGTTGTAGATCTCTCAGGGTTTTCTATATATAGGATCATGTCATCTGCAAATAATGAAATTTTGACTTCTTCCCTTCCAATTTGAATGCCTTTTATATCTGGTTCTTGTCTCAGTGCTCGAGCAAGTACTTCCAAGACAATGTTAAATAGGAGCGGAGACAATGGGCATCCTTGTCTTGTTCCTGAGTTTAGAGGGAAGGATTTCAGGATTTCGCCATTGTAAACAATGTTGGCTTTCGGTTTTTCATATATACTCTTTATCATGTTCAAAAAGTTTCCTTGTATTCCGATCTTTTGGAGTGTTTTTATCAGGAAGGGGTGCTGTATTTTGTCAAATGCCTTTTCTGCATCTATAGATATAATCATGTGGTTTTTTTCTCTCAATCTGTTTATATGGTGTATTACATTGATTGATTTTCTTATGTTGAACCATCCTTGCATACCTGGGATAAATCCCACTTGGTCATGGTGTATAATTCGTTTAATGTGTTGTTGAATACGATTAGCAAGTATTTTGTTAAGTATTTTTGCGTCTAGGTTCATTAGAGAAATTGGTCTGTAATTTTCCTTTCTTGTGGTGTCTTTGTTTGGCTTTGGTACTAGGGTAATGTTGGCATCATAGAAGGAATTAGGCAGTGTTCCTTCTGTTTCGATTTTTTGGAATAGTTTCAACAGGATTGGTGTTAGTTCTTTCCGGAATGTTTTGTAGAATTCACCTGTGAAGCCGTCTGGCCCTGGGCTCTTCTTAGTTGGGAGATTTTTAATAACTGATTCTATCTCTTTGCTTGTGATTGGTTTGTTAAGATCATCAATTTCTTCTTTCGTCAGTATGGGCTGCTTATGTATTTCTAGGAATTTGTCCATTTCCTCTAAATTGTCATTTTTGTTGGAATATAGTTTTTCAAAGTATCCTCTTATGATAGTCTTTATTTCTGTGGGGTCAGTGGTGATATCACCTTTCTCATTTCTTATTTTGTGTATTTGCATCTTTTCTCTTTTTTTCTTTGTTAGTCTCGCTAAAGGTTTGTCAATTTTGTTGATCTTCTCAAAAAACCAGCTCTTGGTCTTGTTTATTTTTTCAAGTGCTTTCTTATTTTCTATTTCATTTAGTTCTGCTCTTATCTTTGTTATTTCCTTCCTTCTTCTTCCTGTTGGGTTACTTTGTTGTTGTTTTTCTAATTCCTTCAAATGTGCAGTTAATTCTTCAATTTCTGCTCTTTCTTCTTTTTTGATATATGAATTTATGGCTATAAATTTCCCTCTCAGTACCGCTTTTGCTGCATCCCATAAATTTTGGTATGTTGTGTTATCATTATCATTTGTTTCAAGGTAGTCATTGATTTCTTTTGAGATTTCCTCTTTGACCCACTGTTTTTCTAAGAGTGTGCTGTTTAATTTCCAAATTGTCGTGTGAAGTCTGGGTCTCTGTCCCTTGCAAATTTCCAGCTTGACTCCACTGTGGTCAGAGATATTGTTTTGTATGATTTCGATCTTTCTGAATTCATTAAGCCTTTCTTTGTGGCCTAGCATATGGTCAATCTTGGAGAATTATTTTTTTTTTTTTAAAGCAAATTAAAATTACTAACAAAAGTAGCAGTAGTCTGCTCTCATCGACACATTCTGAGAACCACTGATTTCACTATTCATTCAACGAATGTTTTATTCCTTCCTTTCAGGCCAGGCATTTTCTAGGCACCAAGAATATGGAGACAGGAATGTACAAGTACCCAAACAAATGAACAGGGTAAATGCAAGTATGAAGAAAATTAAATACGGTGACTTGGTAGGACTATCTGGGGAAGGTGGAAGGGATGGTTCAGCTGGACCCTATCGAGGAAGGCTCTAGAAGAGTGAGTGACATTTTTATTGAAACCTTACTGACAACAACAAAAAGCCAACTCTATAAAATTCTGGGGGAAGAACCTTCAAAGCAAAGAAAGAAGAAAGTGCCAAGGCCCTAAGGTAGAGGCAAACTTGGCACTTATGAGGAAAGACAAGCAAGTGGTCCCCCATTAGAAGAAGAAAGGCAGGAAACGAGGACAGAGCAGGGAGCAGGGGCCATCACCGAGGGCCTCACCTGCCTGAGTAAGGATTCCCGTTTAATCCTAAGGGTGAAGGGAGAGCACTGGAAGGTCCTGAGCTAGGGTGTGACATGATAGTGGGCTATGCTTTTAAAAGATCACTCTGCTGCTTTCCCCACTAAATGGAACCAAGGCCCGTGAGTGACCCCAGATGACCCCTGTGGAGCTGAAGAATTACCCCAGCAAACCACAGAATTTTGAGAAATGAGAAATAGTGGTTTATGTCCCTACATTGTGCAGTGCTTTGTTCTGCACCAAAAGATAACTCATATATCCCATTTTGTGATTCCATAACATTTCAACCTACTTTTCTGTGGATTAGGAAAGGGTAAGGTGGTAATGACCAAAACTGTAGAAAGATCTTAGTGGCCAATGAAGCCATGTCCTCGAAGGACAGTTAGGTACATATCACTGAATGGGTAAAAATCAAAGTGAAGTCTAACCTTGAAAACTATATATTTCCAATTCTGACACTTCTAAAAGTAGTTGAAAGCAACAGGACTTTACCCCACTGTGAGGTGAGGTCCCAGATTTTGATCTCTAAAACGAGGAACAAGAACTCTTGGAAAACAACGGAACCCAAGCAGGCAGGAAAAAATTCAAGATGGCCCTGGAACATTCCGCAGTTGCCAGAAATCAACTTTCAAGGGGCCAACGGAGGAGCTCGACCAATGTCAAACAGTGACAAATTAAGTGTTGAATAGTAATAAACACAGTATAATTATCACCTTGCAAGTTAAATCTGCAAAAGACAATAGGTTCATTATATCCAAAGAGAAGTTGAAATTAATATTGGATGAGGAAGTGGAGGTGGCTCATGCCATTAGGTGCCTCCCTCCCATAGGAGATGGTCCTGGGTTCGGTTCCCAGGGCCTCCTGAAAAGAGGACGAGCACACAACAGACACAGCAGTGAGGCAAACAATGGGGGGGGGGGAGCAATAAAGAATGAAATAAATCTTATTACAGAAACCTTTATTGATTTTAATAGGTAGAAGAGTATGAATACAAAGCCAGGTTTCTTGTTAATTCTATCACATCCATCACTTCACAAAGAAGAGAAGTGTCCATGATCTGATCAAGTGGGAAAGAGAGAATGAAAACTTGTAAGCAAGTCAAAACAGTCCTGCACAAATAGGAACTGCACTAGGAAGAGCGAAACTCAGTCTGCACCTGTGGTCATACAATAACCAGGCAGAAGGAAGCGTCAACAGCTGACAAGCACAGGTGGTCAGACAAAATAACTAATCAAAAAAGGGCCAACATATGATAGACAGGAGAAGGCTCAAACAGCTAAAGCCCAGGGGAGAGCTGAGCCACTGCCTGATCGTTTGCAGCAGAAGAGACCAGAGCCCTGAGCGGCTGCAGGCCTGGGAGGAAACGAGCCCTCCAGCCGACAGCTGAGATGGAAGACGTCACTGAATTATGAAGTAAGGACAGCGGGTTAGATGTTGTCAGCCATGAAAAACTGAGGTTCCTTCATTGCTGAGAAAGACTCCAAGTCTCAGAAATAAATGAATAAGTAAATAATTCTCTAGGAGCCTCAGGGCATAACAGCTAAACCTTTATAAAACAGGGCTCAACCTAGTGTCATGCAGATTGGAGATGCCATGGAATGCACGACCAGTTCCCATTTGCTAACCAAGAATCAAGCAATGCATAACATGGAACCGATAACTTTGGCTGGTCTGACACAGTTCTTTCTTTCTCAGATTTTGTAAGAATCCTGAAACCCCAGGAAGACCCAAAAATAGTAGTGAAATTATTTACATCCTAGGAAAACAAGAGTAGTAAGGAATAAGAGTAACAAAGAGAACTAAGGTATAGAAATTCTATCAATGATATTTGGGATTTTCAGGTTCTTCGGCTCTGTCCCTCACCCGTCTGGGAGTGATGCGGCTCTACCCTAGTCTGCTGACCTGCAAATCAGTTCCTTCAGACAGCGTTTGACCCTTTCTCCACTGTTTTTGTGAGAGAGTTGAGCCCTGTCTACTTACTTGGATGCCATCTTCCCAGAAGTCTCAATATTTGGGGTTATAGAAACAGTTTTAGTGTTGTAAGTGAACTGATTAATTTTGTAATCATTGTAAATTTTTGCAGGTATTTAAAACATTACAACAATCAGATGTATTCCATGTATGGTTTTAACTAAAGGCACAGAAGCATTTGATTAAACACTCATTTGTGATGAATGTGTAAATGGTATAACCATTTTGGAGAAAACTGACTGTTGGATACCTAAAAATCTTAACTGCTCAGTAAATTAATTAACACACTGGTTGTTACACAAAGTTTACATAGAGAGAATGCCTCTGCAAGGGAACTGCCCACGCTTCAAAGTGTCACTGCCAAGAACAAAGAGGGGGGGATCAGACTTCATCAGGTCTCCCACAGCCAGCCAGGCAGGACTTGAATTACTTGAGAAGGATCCAGTCACCCAGAAGATTTTTGCCCCTCTCTTGGGATTTAAGCCCCTAAACGCTGCAACAAGGAAGGCCTTCAAAACAAACAATTCTCACGACAATCCTCTATCAGGCAAGGTCGCAGTGAGAAATGGAGGACGTGCCCCAAAGACTTTATCTGCAAAGAATATAAGGATCAATGTGCATAGAAATTAAGAACTCCTACAAATAACAAGGAACTGAAAAACATGGAGAAATTAGCAAAGGAGGTAATCAGGCACTAAGCAGAAGGGGAAATAGAAGCTCCCAACAGACAGGAGAGAAGACAGCTGCTCGCGGGGTGGGTCTGGGTTTTCCTTGCCCCAGCAGCTGAAAGCCTCTTCCTTCAACAGACCGGCCTGCAATGAGAAGGGTCTGCCAGTGAAGCCACAGGGAAGGGGAGGGAGGGGAGCTCCCACCCCTGCGGGGGGCAGGTCCTTGGAGCCTGGGAAAGGAGGCATGGCAGCCACTTTCCTGAACGTCCACACCCCACCGGGCAGCAGTGGGGGCCCCAGAGGGCACAGCAGCTTGGCTCGGGACGGTGTCAGCAAACGCCAGAAGCACCGGCGTCCCTCTGCTGCTGTCCATCCCTGGAGCATCACGCAGCTGCCCGAGGCCCGAGGCAGAGCTCTGCGCGCCCGCGCGGGCCCCTCTCCAGGAGCCCTGGAGTGAGGAACGCACCCCGCAGGGCGGCCCCTAGACCTTCCCAACGCACTGCCACGGGCTGGGGCCTCTGCAGTAGACATGGAGGTAAACGCAGGGCAGAGGCCTGGCCGGGGGCACCTCTGGGGAGGGGAAAGCCCCGCCCGTATCAGCACCAGGCAGCGGGGGCCACCTGCCCGGTGCCGCTGCGCTGGTGCAGGATTCCATGGGGCGAGCAGGGGTCCCACAGTCACTGCATGTGGCCCGAGCCACCCCCAGCGGACTGCCCTGTAAGGGGCACATGTTCAAGTGATGTCTCTTGTGTACTTGGAAACTAACACAGATGAGCACTCCCGGCCTTTAAGGAGGGGTGTGGCCAGGAGGCTCCTGTCCCTCAGTGGGGCTGTGGACACAGGAGACCTTCCATCCGGGAACCCAGGGAGGGGCAGGCTGGAGACCCAGGGTGGTGACCCGAGAGCTGCCCTCTCCAGAGGAGCCCACTCCCCCGCCTCCAGGCAGCACTTGGCAACATCTGGAGACATTTTTGGTTGTCACAACTGGGAGAGTTGCTCTAGGACAGCACCCACGCTATGGGATTAGGCATCCCAACTGTCAAAGTGCTGCACTTGAAAATCCTGCCACAGGGGATACTGCTCAGAGACGCTCCCTGGGGAGCAGGCTTGGAGCAGAGCCGGGGATTGGGTGGACCTGGTGTCCCTCAGGCCTAGACACGACTCTACAAGGGCCCTGACCCTCAATCACCTGCAAGGCGTGTCCACACCATCGCGCCCACAGAGGGGCTGGAAGATGCCCGGCTCACACAGCCAGCCCAGGTGCGGCAGGATGCGAACCCAGGCCCCCGGCTCCTGCCCACCTGCTCCAGTCCTAGCACATCAGGTCCTGTGTCCTTGCCCCTAGCCTCGCACATAAACTGATACAGTTTGGCATTATTTGTGAATTCCAAAAAGAGATAGTATGTCTGTAAACTGGTCTTTTTCTCTGGGTGTGATACCCTTTGAATGTATTAGATTCAGTTGAGATGTCTGGTTAAATTATGTTCAGATTAGGGTTTTTATCCTATCACGTCACTAGAGTGTGACTCAGAGATGAGTCCCCTTGGGCTGATAAAACAGACTCTCACATGGAAGTAGACACACAAGAACATACACAGAGGAATAGAGACAACTCCATAGACACAGCAGAGGCCCCAGAAAGAGATAAGCCTGATAGCTGAGCCTGGAGAAAAGAGACACCCAGCGAGAGAAAAGAGCCTTTAAGCCAGACTACAGCTGAGATCAGAAGAAGCTGGGACCTTGGAGCCTTAGGAGGAAGAGGAAGGTTGAACCCTTGCAGAGAGTGACAGCAATCTTGCTCCAACCTGTGGCAACAGACTTTGGTGAAGGAAGCAGCTTACTTTTTATGACCTTGTGACCATAAGCTTCTACCCCTAATAAATACCCTTTATTAAAGCCAACAGTGTTCTGGTATTTTGCATCAGAACTCCTTTAGCTAATACAGCAGGAAAACAGGGTAATTCTCAACCGTGGACCAGGTGGGCTGATATTCTGGAAACCCCCTAACTGGCAGGGGCCAATCAGCACCTCAGGACCTCACCTCCACTTCACAGGGAACCTCCTAGTAAGAGGAGAAGCTCTGGAGCCACCAGCCCTGACTTTGAATCCCAAATCCCAGCTCCCCATCTGCCTAGCAGTGTGACCCTGGGAACAGTACTTATTTACTGTGGGTGCATTGTTTCCTCAGTAAAATGGAAATAACGTAACAATTCAAAGATGGGACAATCAAATGGAATGCTGCATTTGCATCAAGGGGTGCCTGTCCTGAGCCCACTCCCAGTTCAGACTCCTCAATGCTCTGCTCTTTGAAATCAGTGGTTCTTAAACTATAGTGTTCATCAGAGACACCTGAAAGACTTGTTAAATGCAAGGATGGCTGGACCCCACCGCCACAGCTTCTGGTTCAGCAGGTCTGAAGTGGGGGTGGAGAATTTGCACTTCTAAGCTGGTGTCTGGTGACAAAGGCGCTGGTTTAGAAGAATTCTAAAAGAAGTCTAATTTTTAAAGAGGCTGAGTCCACCAGCTGTCCAGGCTGAGTGGGAGGTATGAGACTCCAAAAATGCCCCCCTACCTGGCATCCCAGTAGTTTTTTCCTGAGCCCACCCAGGACACGTTTGCCGAGCCTGTGGCTGAGAGTAGAGAGGCCTCCAGCCAAGGCGGGGGCTGTTCCCGGGGCGGTGGGGATCTGTACTGGAGGGGTGTGATGATGCGCGACATCTAGACAAAACCATGCTCCCTGGGCCTGAAACTTAACAGGTCGGGGACGGGATGGGGTCGTGGGTGAAGTCCAGGCACCCGAGGCGTGGGCAAGCAAGTTTCGGCGCTTTCTAAAGCGCGGGCCTGCTCCGCTCCCCCATCCCAGGCTCTCCAGGAACGTCCGAGCTCACCGGGTCCGGGGAGAGCCCAGAGCGCGCCCCGGCACAGCCACGGACGCTCTCCACCCGCTCCCGGCAGCACCGGCCCCCCAGCCCCCAGCGCGCGGGCCCACGCACCGTCGCCCTCCCGCGCGCCTCCCGGCTCCCCAGACGGCCCTCGGCCTCACCCCGCCCCGGCTCTGACGCCTCCGGGGCCGACCCCACGCGGTCCCTCCCAGCAGTGTCCCGGCCCCGCCCCGGCGCGCATCGCCCCCGCGGGAAGGCCGACCCGGCGCGCGCCTCGGGTCGCGGGCAGGGGCCGGCGCTTACCCGAATCCTCCGTCCGGAAGCGACCCGGCGACCCTCTCGGCCCGGCAGCTGCCGGGACCTGGGCGCTGGCGCGGCGCGGCCGCGGGAGGGGTGGAGGCGGGGACCGGCTCGGAGGGGACGCGCTCGGAGGCCGGACGGCCCGCCCCTGCCGGCCCAGCTCGGCGCGGACCGGAGGGACCCGCGCGCTCTCGGAGGAAACAGGAAGGCGCCGGCTGCCACCCACTCGCTCCCCACCCGCGCCCTGAGCGCCGGCCTCGCCGCCCTCCGCCTGGCAGTCGGGGTCGGCTTGGGTGAGCCTTGGCCGGAGGCAGACGCCCCCTCGGTTCTGCTCCCTGGCTGCAGATGCCCCAGCTCTTGAGTCCAGGGCCGGCAGAGGGAGACCCCTAGGAGCGGGGCGTCCCCAGGGGCCGATGGGGACAGGGGAGCGCTGTTAGACTCGATCTTAAACACCTAGAATGAATTGGAACGGTGGGCCCCAAAGCGGGGGGCTGGCGGGGCCCCCAGGAGGCCTCGGACACTTGGACACAGTGCTTGCTCTCCGCAGAAGAGCTTTTTGTAGGCGAGGGTCCCTGGAGGCAAATTTAATCTTTGCCTGACATAACCGCCCGTGACTCAAGTGAGCTGAGCATTTGAGAAAGCATGCTAGGGCCTTGGGCATCCCAACATTGTTTCCTTGAATTCTCTTCTTAAGCCTCTTTTACAAGGGAAAACTAATACTTAATTTCCGAAGCACTGCCAGGACCCAGGGCTGCTTCAACCGTCTTCCACAATTTGTATTGCGTTTTTCACCTGTACTCCTCACCTCCACCCCTACATACACACTTTTTTTTTCTTTCCTGGAGTAATGTTAAAGTACATCCCTGCAGACATATAATTTCACCTTTATATAATTCGGAGGTTCAATAAGGATTTTTTTTTAAAGTTACCATGCTTCTATTATCACAGCTAACTAACAATTCTTTAAAATCATCTGATCCCCAGGTAGGTTCCATTTCCTTCCCTGGCTCATGTCTTTTCAAGTTGTGTTGCTGCTGTCTAGAGACAAATAGGAGTTTGTTTGCAGACTACAGCATTTTATTCAGCCAGATCACTTGCAAAAACAAAAGTAGCTTTGGACTTCTAGGGACCACAAAGGCTTTTTATAGATATAAAATGGAAGTTAATTTGACTCCCGTTGATTGGACTGCTTTGTCCAGCCATATACGGATCAGGTGCGCTTTATTTTGTGTAAGGTCGAACATAAGGAACCGGTGGCTTGATTGGCTCTCTGTGTCAGCCGCTGTGGTGGGCATTTCAAATTTCACAATGTCAGGAGAAAACTCAAGAGGCAGCGCGAAGAAGAAGGCACAAGGTTGGTTTTTTTTGCCTCCACGGGGTCCCTGGTGAAGTCGACTAGTAAGACAGGGAATCAATAGAAAGATCTGGAACCTGGCAGAGTTCACGTGAACACCAATAATCCCATACTGGTGGCTGCTGGAAGACCCTCTCCACTAACACACACACGATTCTGCCATCAGAACAAGATTTCGTCCGGAAGAAGGAAATTCCAAGGACTTTATCATTGGGCCCTCCTGGGGGATTGACAGGTGGGATAATCAATCAAAACAGTAAACAGCTGGGACTCCTCCCTTGCTAATGGATTGACAGGTGGGATAATCAATCAAAACAGTAAACAGCTGGGACTCCTCCCCTGCCATTAGCAAGGGGGCGAATAATAACAGTTTTAAAAAGCTATGGGAAGTGGACTTGGCCCAGTGGTTAGGGCGTCCGTCTACCATCTGGGAGGTCCGTGGTTCAAACCCCGGGCCTCCTTGACCGGTGTGGAGCTGGCCCATGTGCAGTGCTGATGCGCGCAAGGAGTGCCGTGCCATGCAGGGGTGTCCCCTGCGTAGGGGTGCCCACACGCAAGGAGTGTTCCCCATAAGGAGAGCCGCCCAGCGGGAAAGAATATGCAGCCTGCCCAGGAATGGCGCCGCACACACGGAGAGCTGACACAGCAAAATGACGCAACAAAGAGACACAGATTCCCATGCTGCTGACAACGACAGAAGCAGACAAAGAAGAACACGCAGCAAATAGACACAGAGAACAGACAACTGGGACAGGGGGAGGGTAGAGAAATAAATAAATAAAAATAAAAAGCTAGCACAAAGCCTCTTCTTCTCTTGCCTTTGCCCTGTCCCAGTGCCAGTCCCAGTGCAGGCTCATGTGCCTGTTCCTGCCCTCTGCGTCCTGCTTCCGCCGTTTTTCCTGCCATGGCCGCCATGCAAGTAAAACCTGGGCATTTAAAATCTATAATGGGGAATTGTCTATAAATCAGCCCACTTTATCACTTTTCAGCCCCTTCTCTACCTGGACCCATGATCTGTTATTTTCTCCCATTTCTCTTCCCTCCCTACCTTAATAAATTACTGGCCTAACTCACCCGACATACTCTTGAAAATCATTTCTGCAGCATCGTCAAGAACCTAGACAAAATCTGATTACCCTGGATCATTCCCTGTATAATGTTATCACAGCGGGATCCCAAGGGGCATAGAGATTTGAAGGGACTGGGCATCATACAAAGTTCAACTTGAGGATTTTGCCAGAAGCCTGGGCAAGCAACAGGGTCAGATGGAAGGAAAGTCCCAGGCAGGGGTGGAGAAATCAAATGGAGAGAGAGGGCAGCTGTTGAACAAGACTTAGCAAGACACTCAATGATATTATTTCAAAAAAAGACAACTTCGCACATGAAGCACATAGGGATATCCTCCAGGTTTTCACACACGCGCATATGCCTTATCCTGTTTTTCTGCAAGTGGGCAGCCTCTTACTCTAGATCTTATTTCAAGCCTGCCCAGACACTTCCCCAGGGCCCTGGGCTCTAGAGGGCTGCACTTGGGCCCTCTTCCAGCTTTCCCTCCCCACAGGGCCACACCCACTAGAGGCCAGTTGCTCTGCCTTAATCTTTCTAGATCATTCTTCAGCTACCTGGTATTCCCCAAGGGGCTCCAAGTAGGCTTCTAGGGTATGTACAGGCCACTCGCTGAGACCCAGCTCTGGTTTGGGGCCACTGGCCACCTTCCCCCACGGCCACATGGACCTCCAAGGAGTACAAGAATTCTAAACCTTGTGGGGGGAGTGGTGCGGTGGGGGTGGTGGGGTTGAATGGGACCTCATATTTTTTTTAATGTAATATTTTTACAAAATCAATAAAAAAAAAACAAATTCTAAACTTGAACCTGGCCTTCCAGGTTGCTCTGTAGGTATATTTGTGAAGACAGTATTCTAGAATGAATTCCATTTCACCATTTGTTAATTTGATTTATCTTTAACTATGTAGACTTGTGGTTCAGAGGCCTCCATCTGTACTCTCACCCAGGGCTCTGCAAATTGTTAAATGTTTGGTTTCAATAGTTGCAGGTACAAGAAATAATTCCTTTTTTTTTTTTTTTTTTTTTGATCTCTAAGGCAAGAAAATAAACCAGCAAACGTATAATGATAAACAGCGACTAGCTGTTGGCCTCCATGCCACAGTCTTCAAAGAGAAAGCATTGCCTGGATGATGCCTCCAGTTTGGAATTTTTCCTGGCCCCAAAGTCATGAGCTAATACATTCCTCTTGTTTAAGCCAACCCATTGCACAACAATGTGCCTGAGCAGCTGAGGAAACTAAAACAGACACCGACTGCGAGTGCTGCAGGAACTCAACCCAGTTCAACCCGGAGTTAGTCCAGACTCCAAGGACCTTGTCTTCTCCACAAGATTGTCCTTCAAGCACCAGTCACAAGTTAGGGAACCTAGGCCATCTGCTCTTGTCACCAGCTGGCTACAAATTCTGGGGATTCCCACCACCCCTTCAGGTTTTACGATTTGCTGGAATGCCTCACAGAACTCGCTGAAACTGTAAATTTAGGATTATAGTTTTATTATTGTAAAAGGATACAAAATAAGAAACCAAAAGAGGAGGTCCGGGAGGGTCTCAAGCACAAACTTTCCTGCTGTCCAGGTGGAGTCAGAAGTGTCACCCTTCAGCACAGGGAGGTATCTTATAAATCCCAGGAGCGCCTCGAGGCTTTGAGTGGCCTAGCTTTCCATGGCGTCTCGTTGCATAGCCGCAATTGATGGACTCCATGTCCACGTGGTTGAACGCACTCTGCAGGTTGTGGAGGTGGGCTCATGGGACCTGGCTCAAAGCCCCAAGCCCCTTTCCAGTGGTCTTTCTAATGGAGCCAGCCCCCACCCTAGGGCTGCAGGTGTGGCTGGCCCCTCCCATCCCCTCACTGGCCTGTGGACTACCACATGCGGTCCTGGCCCAAGAACAAAAGACACTTCTGTCACAGGAAATTCCAAAGATTCAGAGGTTGCTTCCCCAGGAACTGAGAACAAAATGCATGGCGTTTTCCCCATCTCTGTGTCGGTGTCCAGTTCTCCCCTTCTTATCAGGACACAGCCATGTTGGGTCAGGGCCCACTCCAGTTTGCCTTCCTCTCCACTAATCACATCTTCAAAGGCGCCGTTTCCAGATCAGGTCAAATTTTTCATTATATCACAGATATGCGTAAAGGACATTTGTAAATGATAAAAGTTCCATTCCATGTTAGGAAGTTAATGCTTGCAGAGCCAGTTGACCTTGGGAGAGTCATTAAGCCCCTCATCTGGAACGCAGGGGCACTACCAGTACCTTCCTCACAGGATTGAGGATGGTGTGGGGAAGCCATGGAGAGCTCTCCGCCTCACATACAGTGAGAACGATTGTTACTGCAGTTCTGAAGGAATAAATCGTTAATGGAAGGAAGATTCCAGGCGCCCAGTCAGACCACGGTTGGGGCTGCCAGTTCAGTCAGTTTGGGCATCCTGGTGGGCCTCCCCCTGCCCACCCCCTTCCTCACATCTGCCCCAGCCTCCTGTGGTCATAATATAGCCTGTGCATAAATTCAAAATTATCTAATTCTGGATCCAAGTGTGCCTGGTTTCTAAAAAGCCAATTAAGTAATATAGACCCTATAGGCTTTCATTTTCAGAAAGGATATAGACTGAACGTGTATTCAAAGTTCCATCCAGGCAGACTGTGGGTGATGTGTTAACTCAAGCTTACCTGGAATGTGGGGGATATGTTCATTCAAAACCTATCTGGTACTCAGACAAACACTTAAAACCCTAAGAAACTAACAAAGAAAAGTTCTTTTTTTTCATAAAAGCACCATTTGACTCCCTCCCACCTACATCTCCGTATAAATGGGATCCAGAAATCCTATTCGGGGCTCAGGTTTTTCAACAGGAGTCCCTGGGCCCGTCCAGTCATTCATAAATTTTTCCTTCTCAAGACTCTTCCTGAGTCTTGGCCTTCAATACGCGATCATTAAATCTCTCTGCTTCCTCAACAGTCACACCACCCTTAGTCTGTACGCGGTGTTCCCGGCCAGTCCCCAGGCTTCTCTGCTCCTTCCCGAAGAGCCTTCATCTCATGGCAGCAGCCCCAGCCCAGGGCTGCTTCAGCCCCTCCTCACTTCCTCCCATTCCTTCATGACCCAACAGCAGTCTCAGAGGGACAGTGGCATGCCCCCCCTTGACCAAGGCCCTGGGGACCGATTGGTGGCCGCACCTTGCCACCCCCAGCCCTGAGCTGTGAGAGTGGTTTCCAAAGTGTAGAGGAGATGTCTGGTCCCGCCCAGGCTGACCCCTGCAAATTGGTGCCTCTTCTGTCACAGCTGTCCGCTTCTGAGGCTGCAGCTCCCCAGGAGGCCAATTTCATGCATAGCCCAGGGTCTTGGGAGCCACTTGCCCTCGTGACAATGGCTCCTGGAAGACTTTACTGGAGGCTGTCCTCCTCTGAGAAGTGTGGGACAGATGTCCTAGGCCTCGGTGGCATATCCCCAGTACTGAGCTAGTACACAGCGGTCACTCACTTTAGAATGCCCACCCCTCCACCCTGAAGCACACATCAGGCCAAGGATTCAAGTGCCAGTGGTTAATGTGGGAGATGGTTCCAGAGAATACTGGGGTTGGGGGGAGTGAGACAGGGAAGGAGAGCAGCCAATAAAGGCTCATCATCGAGCAAGTTAACGTGGGGGCAGCTGGAGCCCAGTCCTGCTGGGGGCCTCTGGGAGGTGGTGCAGGACACACCTCATTGGTACCCCACCTGAAGGGCCAGGGGGATGGGGCAGTTAAGTGCCAGCTCCCTCCAGTCTTCACGTGAGGACGATTTCCAAAGGACGTAAGTGTGTGGTCAGGCAACGTGGGCCAGAAGAAGCCCTCTGACTGGGAGCTGGGAGTCAGGCAGGCGTGCCCCAGGGGAGGGCCTGAGGACATGGGAACAGGACGCTGACGTGACCTGCTCAGCACTCAAAGACAAAAGGCATAAACACCTGGCAGAGCGCAGAAGTGAGCTGTCCAGGGGCCCAGGCTGGGCTGGGTGCTGGGATTTCTGCACACTGTTTGCTAACCCTCAGGGTGCCTGTGTAAGGTAAACATCCGTGTGCCCTTTTACAGATGAGGAAACTGAATTTCAAAAGAGTTCCTTCTCCAGGCCACCCAGCCAGGGCGGGCCAGAGTGGGGATTCACACAGTCCTGACAGCCCAAGGCCACACCCTCCCTTACGTCCGGCACTCCCTCAGACAAGCAGTCACCTGAGACTGCTGCCACAACATGCCACAAACTGCGGGGCTTCAAACTACAGCAGTTTATGTTCTCACCATGTCCCAAATCAAGGTGCCACGCTCCCCCTGAAGTCAGTAGGGGAGAATTTGTCCCGTGCCCTTCTCCTGGCTGCTGGTGGAGTTGACCAGCAGTCCCTGGTGTTCTCTGTTTCAGGTGTCATTGCTTTGCCTGTTCTCCTCGTCTGTGTCCAGTTCTCCCCTTCTGATAAGAACACCAGTGATGCTGGGCCAGGGCTCCCCATCATCCGGTTTGCACTCATCTTCACTAATCACATCTTCAAAGACCTCATTTCCCAGTCAGGTCCCATCCACAGGATCAGGGGTATGATATGAACATGTCTTTTGGGGGAATACAATTCAACCCCTGACAAAGAGAATCAATGAAGAAATCGATGAGTCCTTAGGAAGGGAGTGGCTCTGGTCCATCCACAATTCCAGGTAAGATACCACCACACCATTGGCTATTGTCTTTTTGGCATTAAATGTATAATATCAAATTTACAGATGAAGCAGTAAAATCCCAAGGAATGAAATTTGGTCTCTGATGATTCCAAAGACATTTTGCGATCACACGGGGCCTGCACACCTGCCCACCCTGCAGCCTGCCCTTCTAGAAGGCAAGGGCTGTCATGGTGCCTTCACTTCACTTGGTTGTTATTGTTTGGCCCATGCAATGAGCAGACCCCATCCTAGAGCTCTGCAAAGAGAAAACCAGGAAATGCAGAAGGAAAGTGTGCAGGTGTCGAGGTGGGACAAGCCTGCAGCTCAGCACATCCCTGGGTCCAGACCACTAAAACCTCTGGGCACTCTGCCTTACAACTACCTGCAGGGAAGACCACAGAGCAGCGGGAATAGCTCCAATGTGCAAAACCAGGAGCTAGAAACAAGAATGTCCACGCGTAAGAAAGGTCTAAAAGGGTGAACCACACAATTTTTGCCTGGAACTTGATTGTTCAGAATCAAAAGTCTCTGTTGTATACTATTCTGCCTTCTTTTTGTATTTTCCCATTTTCATGTGACTGCTTTCAGCAGACATTTCTTTTTTCATAAAAATAAACTTTAATAAATATGCCAAAAAAATAAAATGCTCATGCTTTAATAGAAATAATCATTTTCATTTTACTAGGACTTTACAACACTCACAATCCTTGAAATTTGGCAGGCGCGAGAAGCAAGCAGAGCAGGCATCACGATTGCCATTTTCAGGTGAGGGAACAGGCTTGCCTTGCAATGAATGTCTGGACTTAGAAGGCCAAGGATTCCTCCACCTCTTTTTAAAACCTCCCAACAGCAAGACCTAGAAGTCTTCTCCATCCACCAAACTGCCCTGAGGATGATAGCAAGGGACAGACTGCTTCTGTTTTGTGAAAGGCGTGTGCAGGGGAACTTACAGTGCCTGCAAGGTGGTATGGACTCGGGGCTGGCCTCGGTGAGGTTTCTGTTTCTCTCCAGAGGTAGGAACGTCAGGAGCGACTGTTCAGAAGCCAGCAGAGCCAGGCTCTGGGACCCGTAGGCGGGCACGCTTCCACCAAGAATGGACAGCAGTGTGTGTGCCCAGCAGCTGCTGACCGAGCCAGACCCCACAGGGACACCACGTACGGGCTGCTGGGTACACCCCTGAGGACGGCGGTGACTGACCCTGCAGCTAAAATTAACAGTGCAGATTCTGCTGACTTCACTTTGTGGAAGAGTTGGCAAAAGGGGTTGAGATTTGGAGTCAGCCGCTTAGGCAGGGCCTGTGCCCCTGGCTAACAGCTCCATGTCTGAGCCTATAAAATGCTATCATTCTCCTGTCAAAAGCTGGTGAGGTGGCCTGGACTAATTCCATTGTTAGAGGCTAGCAGTATGTTAAAAAGACATGCTGAAGCAATGCTAAAAAGCTTGTGGTCTGTTATAAATGCTTACATGGAGCACATCGATGCTTAAAAATATAATGTAATATAATTGTGCTATTATTAGATATTGCAGATTTGTTAAAAATACAAAATCATATACTGTTTAGGAAAAGGAGATGGATTTTTAATGTCAGTGGCCAATGAGGCTATACAAGGAGATTGAGGTATCTAGGCTTGGGGCCTTTTGTGAAAGAGGGGCAAGGTCAAAGGTAAGCCCCCACCTGCTATGCGATTGAGTCCTCAGGTTCCGAGATACCTCTGGAAAAACTCTGAATGCAAGTAAGTGCTCTACAGGCGCCCAATCTGGGTTGAATCACGGTGCTTCTACCACCTACATTTTGAAATACATTTTATTTTAAAATTGCTTCCCTTTATTTCTTACTTATATTGGAATTAGGGCAATATATTGTTCAATTCACTTAGATTATGTGTATAGGTTGTTAATATGACCTATAAATTTCATTAGAGGCTATAAAGAGGGTGATCTCAAATATTTGTTATAAAATGAAGATTTTGGAATGGATAGGGCTGAGAATCATTGATTTAACTCTTCCCATCTGCGATGGTTAGGCTAATATGTCAACTTGACCAGTTAATTGTGCCCAGTTGTTTGGTCAAGCAAGCACTGGGCTAATTGTATTACAAGGACATTTATGGGCTTTAGTAATCAGTGAATTTACTGAATAGATGGCTAATTACATCTACAATCAACCAGAGAGTGCCATCAGCAATGAGTGAGCTTTATCTAATCTGTCGAATGCCTTAAAAGGGGAAGTGATTTCAGTATTCAGAGAGAATTTCCCAGCTCGTCTTTGGACAGCCGGAAACTCATCAAGGACCTTCACTGGACTTTCATCGGAGCCCTGGTTGCAGGCTGCCTGCGGAACCTGGACTTGTGCATCCCCAGGGGCATGTGAGACTCTTATAAAATCGCGTACTACTGACAGATAGCTCCTGTTGATTCTGTTTCCCTAGAGAACCCTGACTAATACACCCTCCTGTCTGATATTTCAGTTGCTCCAAAATTTTCTAATATTATAGATGATGCCCAGATGAACACCCATATATCAGCATAGGTGTCAGGACGAGTTATGTCAATAAAGAGCCCTAAAATTCCAGCAGCTTATTAAAACAGATTTATTTCTAGTTCCTGTCAGACATCTCTTGTGGGGATTTGCTTGTTTTGTCACTCAGGGTGCAGGGGGCAGGACAGTAGCCTCTCGAATATTGCCAATCACTCAACAGGGGATGAAAAAGGGTCTTGTCCACCATTACATTCTCGCTCAGAGGCTCCACTTCTCCTCACATCTCATTGGGCAGAATGAGTCATGTGACTCTGTCCACCCACAAGAAGTCCAGGAATTGCTGTTTCCCATGTGGCTGGAAGGCAAAGAGAGCCAGATATTGGTGAGCAGCACTAACGACTCCCACAATCCCCACACCTAATTAATTCCTTAAGATCGATCTTTAGACGTGAGATCACTGGATCAAAGGCTCTCGATTCCTATTAACAAATGGCTTTTCAGAAAGGTTTTAATTACTTAATTATTCCACAGCCTTATCCCAAAGGTATTTATGTTTGCCTTGATATTGCTCACAAATAATAGTTTGGTTTCTGACCTTTGCAATATTTGTACTTATCCCCTGCTTAGTACAGTGGCCAAACTCATGCAACTAAGAAGCAATAGAGATATTGGACAAAGGTGAGAATTGCCTTAATTGCCTTGTGAGGTTAATTTCCTCATTAATTGCCTTAATGAGACTATATCTAACAATTCACCATTAATAATGAACAGTGGATGGGACCCTCTCACACACTGGGTTTCACCCTCTAACTGACTCAAGGCTTCATGGTAGTAATTTTTCCCTCTCTCCCCTGCGTTGTAATAGTTCTCTGTTGGAACTTTCTCGCAGCATACAGCAAGGTACACCCCACTTTTTCAACCCTTTTTCTACATACGCTTTGGAAGAACTGCCTATGCTTTCCCAACTACTCCCATTCTCCTTGGAACTCACTCACATCAGGCTTTTGCCCTGACTGCTTCTCAAAACTTTTCACATCAAGGTCACCAATGTCTACCTTACTGACAAATCCAGTGGCCAGTCCTCAGTTCTCATCTAATAGACCATACCATCTGTGGCAGTTTAGTCTTTTGTGGGCCTTAGAAAATTACTTTCTTAAATTGGCCCATTCTTGTGGCCGTGAACATATTGTGAAACTTTGATTTGACTCGACTTAATTAAGGGCCATTTGATTACACTACTCCAGTAAGGCGTAGCCTAGGGTGGGTCTTAGTCCTCTTACTGGACTCCTTTTAAATGGAATGAATACAGGAAAAAGCCCACAGACACAGAGAAAAATTCCTAGAAGCTGAGAGAGAAAGCCACAGATGGAGCAGCCTGAAGCTGAAATCAATGGAGCCTGGAGGAGAAGGTAGAGATTGGCAAATGCCTCTGTTGTGCCCTGCCATGTACCTGAGCACCTATAGTTGCAACCTGAGAGAGAGAAAAAATCTCCCAATGAAGCCTTGATTTGGACATTTTTCTAGGCCTCAAACCTGTAAGCTTTTATAAATCCCTGGTGTAAAAGCCAACCCATTTTTGGCATATTGCCTTGGCAGCCTTTAGCAAACTAAAACATAATCCCTTCCTTATGCATGTTTGCATCACTCTTTGGGCTCACCTCCTACTTCACTAGTCATTCCTTCTCATTCACCTTTGCTAGCTCCTCCCAATCTTCCCAACCTCTCTTGTCCAGTGCCTTGACCCTGCTGAGACCTCTGCCTTCCCTTGGGCATCTCTGTTTTTCTGCAGTCCTCTCTCTCACGTGACTGAATCAACTATGGCAGAGCTGCATTTTCTTGTGTATGTCTCCACTTATGTCAGACCCAGCAAGAGGGTGGTGACTCATCCTGAGTCACACCTTGCTAATGTAGTCCAATTGAAAGCATCTCACACACACAGGAATGGATTAGTTCAGAAGCATAATCTTTCTCTTTCTGAGATCCATAAAAGAATTTCAAACTGTCACAATTGGGGAATATGGTCAAACCAGGTGTGGAAGGGAAAATTAAGAGGGTTGAGTGTGGATGCGTGACATGTGAAGTGCCTATTAAGTCTCACTCCTTTGCTCCCTTTAAGAAAAACGCCTCTTGTGCCTTTATTTTGGCTGCTCTCTCTCTTGCTCTCTTTCCACCGCCATAGGAAATAAGGTATCAGTATTTCAGTGCTTTCCACCGGGATGCATCCTGAAGAATTGGTCTAAATTTGAAAGATCTTGGTTACAGAAAAATGAATTGGTTTTTGTGATAAAGCTTAGTCTGAATATGAATTGAGCAATGGAGAAGTTTAGCCAGAAATGTCTTTTAATTTTAATGCTGGATTGCAATTGAGCTTGTTTTGTAAACAGCAAGGGTAGGCAAAGAGTTCTGTCAGAAGTTTCCCCTCACTAAGGTTGCAATAATTAACTAGCTATAACTCAGTTCCCACTGATATGCATTAAAGAAAGATAAACCCCTCCCCCTATAGCCTATGATGGCACTTCCCAAAAGTTAAACAAAGAAACCTCGTAAAAATAAAAGTAAAAAGTAGAAAGCTCAGAAACAGCCATATCGGAGAAATGGAAATTATGAGTCAAACTGATAGGCTTTCTGTTTCTGTCTGTGTGCCATGGCTCTTTAGTGTTTATTTGATGCCAGTGTATGTTTTCATGTCTCTGGATGGTGGTATTGAATTGTGCGAAATAGTGAACTTTGGTTAGGCTGGAACTCTGGGATACCAGGTGAGTCAACTAAAAGGGTGTCTCTTCATTCTTCCTAGAATGATAAGCACAGCTTCTGGCATGCCAGCGGGCTCCCCATGGGAGTCTCTTCTCAGGAATCGGGAAGTTCTGCCTGCTGCTGGTCCACATAGACACAGAGCAGGCTCCATGTGGAACCCTGAGATCCAGTTAAACAAGCATAAAAAAGAAAAGGAACAGATAGATCCAAGACCTAGAAACCTCATGTGATGTTTCCTTGAAGAAATGAGGAAGTAAACCTCAAACTTCTCAGTTTAAACTTAGCCGTGCCTATAAAAAGTGTGAATAGTGAGCAAAATAAAGAAACCTCATGTGTGATCAATTAAGGTCAAAGAGTTCCTAGAAATGCTAAAGATATAAAATTCTTCTGTTTTAATCTGTGCGTGACCTTGTGTTCAACTTTGAAATCTGTATTTAACTTTGTCAGTTTGCTTGTGCCTAGGAAATCAGATTTGGGGTTCACCTGTTACAAGCTGGATAATGGTGAAAGGTAACCTAAAAATGAATCTTTAAATGCCAATACTGTCTTACTAGGGGATTTAATGCATAAATCACAAGTGAAATTTATTTAATTGCTGGAAAAGCAGAAAAACTACACAAAGTTGTTACTAATAAAATTGTTTTAATTGCTTAGTTAATAAATAAAGGTGCCCAAATTGATTTTTTTAAAAGATTTATTTATTTATTTATTTCTCTCCCCTCCCTCTGCCCCAGTTGTT
Source organism: Dasypus novemcinctus (assembly GCF_030445035.2). Taxonomy (NCBI): domain Eukaryota; kingdom Metazoa; phylum Chordata; class Mammalia; order Cingulata; family Dasypodidae; genus Dasypus; species Dasypus novemcinctus. The sequence continues at coordinate 55,169,818 of NC_080698.1, forward strand.
TGTTCTCTGTATCTATTTGCTGCATGTTCTTCTTTGTCCACTTCTGTTGTTGTCAGTGGCACAGGAAACTATGTTTCTTTTTGTTGTGTCATCTTGCTGTGTCAGTTCTCCATGTGTGCGGCGCCATTCCTGGGCAGGCTGCACTTTCTTTCACGCTGAGCAGCTCTCCTTACAGGGCACACTTCCTGCACGTGGGGCTCCCCTACGTGGGGGACACCCCTGCATGGCACAGCACTCCTCGCACGCATCAGCACTGTGCATGGGCCAGCTCCGCACTGGTCAAGGAGGCCCAGGGTTTGAACCACAGACCTCCCATGTGGTAGACGGACGCCCTAACCACTGGGCCAAGTCTGCTTCCCCCAAATTGATTTTAAGTCAAAACTTTCTAGAAACTAAGAGTTGAAATCATTATATAAGGGCCTTTATATATAAAACAGTAAAAAAAATTAATACCTGAAATTATTACAGCAGAGTAGATATAGCCTAGATTTCAGCTATTATAATGGTAATCTTTAACTTACCTTTGTTTATGACTACTTCAAGTCTATCTAGTGCTTACTATAGTAATGGTAATTATAACTTAAACTTACCTCTAATTATGATTATTTTATAGCTAATTTCACCTTGTCCCTAGACTTCAACTATTGTGATAGTGATTATAAACTGAGTTTGCCTTTGTTTATGGTTACTGCAAGTCTGACCCCACCCCTTGCCTTTGCTTACTGTTCTGAAGCAAAGAAAAATTGTATCATAGCATTGGAAACATTTTGGTTATGAGCCATTAATTAAGAAATCCACAAAGTGGGGAAACCATGAACCCCTAGTCTAGAGAAGCCTGCAAAGGAAAGCCTTCAGGGAGATCTTTCAACTGTTGTTTTACAGTTGAACTTGTTTTGTATAAAAGAAAAAAAAAAGAAACATTTTAAGTAACTAAGTTGTGTTTCCATGTCAAACTATTCATGTCTGCCTATCTGCTCAGTGTATATCTTCATTCATCAGGATAATAACATCAAATTAACAAATAATTCTTTTAAAAAACTCTATTCAAATTGTTAAAAATTAAATATGCAGTTATATATATAATAAATGTTCCTAGAACCCAAATTAGGCTAAGCAGTATGGAAAGGTCATATAGAAATCTGAATATAGAAACTATTGGGAAAGGAAAAAAAAATTTTTCTGAGCTCTTTGACCTGCCCAGCCCCCAGGGCCTTCTCTTTGCAAGAGCTCTGAGAGAGGGGCCAGGTTTGACAGATTAAAACTCTGTCTTCTAGGCTGGGGAATTGACAGTTTCTCTTGTAGTCCCCCATTTTAAACCTTTTAACAGCCTTAAATAAGGGTGATTACTAATCCTATTGCCAAATTTCAGTAAAAAGGAAAAGTCTTTGAAAGGTATGGAAAATCCTTACTAAATCATAATTAAAGCAAATTAAATAATTATAATATATTCCAGAGCCTAGAAGTCAGTATGCTTTTAAGATTATTCACAGTTTTAGAATTTTATCAGAAACAAGAGGTTTTAGCTCCCTGTAAAAAAATGAAAAACAAATAAACAACATTCTTTTTATAAACTATAACGCTTTCAATTTATTTAGCTTGGGTGTTATCTCTTTGGTTTATAAAATACCAAGTTAATAAATTAACATCATATGTGTTAAATCTTTAAAATGATAAAGGCTGTAAGTTCATGTTTAATGAAATTAAACTAAAGGAGAAAATGTAGATCTGCCCTCTTTTAAATGCATAAAGTAAAATCCATCGGTTGCTAATTGTAATCTAAGGTAATTTAACCAATCTGTATAGTTGAGGTTAATTATAAAGAGTTTGTAAAAACATCTTCTAAACTGAAGCATTTAAATAGCTAGTTCTAAAAAGCCATTCTTAAGTAAAAACCTAAATTGATGTTAACAGCAAAAAGTAACTTCATAGCAATAAAACCTGTCTAGAAGTCACCTCAATGTGCATATTCAAGTGGTGATAATAAAAATTTACCTTAATTCCATTGGGAATCTTCAGTTTTCATTTTAAAAATAGAAAAAGTAGTTTTTCCTCTACTGCTAAAGTAAAATACCTGTGTAATTAACATCTTCATGGTGAAAGTATAGAAGTAAAAAGCAAAGTACTAAAAGTTAATGAATAGATAACATATTGCATTAAAAAGGTTTAAAAGATATATAAAATCAAGAGATAAACTCTGGCATTGTCAGACTCTCTTGTGCATTCAAACCAGGTGTCCAGTACACTGCAAGGTACTCCTCCACATGAGTTATTGGCTGGGTTGGTCACTAACCCCTAAAACAATAAAAGTATCCACTACATCTCTGGTTGTGCTCTTGAGGTGGATGGGAACTACTTTACAGTTTCAATCTCCTGCAGCAGCCAACAATGGCTTGGTACAGCCAAATGTACAATGGATATTGCCTCCAGACTGGCACTGTTTCATAGTTCCAAAGGGCGCTATGCACCAGGCCGGTGAAATACGGGAACCTGCTTTCCTAGCTTCTCTCTAGGGTCAACAGTGCTGCAGCTTCTCTGAAGAACACACGAAGTGGAGCTATGAATACCAGAGTACTGTGAGTAGAACTTAAACACGATTGGCACTATAGCTTGCTCCCATGGAGAGAGAACCTATATGGTATTGCAAACCTGAAACTTAAAGCTATTAATTGCAGCTCAAGGAGAAACTTATGCATTGAGTAGTACATTAATTAGTATTAAACACCGTACCTATAGCCTATTCTAAATGTAAGTCTGATGATTATGGTAATACTTCTAGTAAATCATATGCAGAAGGACATTGAACATGTAAAAAGTCCTGGTAAACTTCATTTTCTAAGTAATTAATAAACATGCCTGTGAAATTTAAAAAAATGGCCACCTTGCCTGAAAACAGTGGGACCAACAGCCCTTTTAATTAATAAAGCCACCAAATTAACTTGGGGGCAACGTCTCACAATCTTCACCCCACACCAGGTGAAGGATGTGCTTGAGCCAGGGCCACCAGTGGCTTACAGGTAGCCAGTTAATTCATACCAGGTTCAGTGACTTAAAACTTCCAAAGTGTAAAGAAGGGTGTGTCAAACTCTCAACCCAGCCACCCTACTACTGGTCAGATCCTGAAAAACCTTTTTTCCAAAATCAGATCCTGAAAAACCTTTTTTCCACTCCTGCCTTAAAACTCTTAGCCAAAACTACTCAAGCAGGCCAGATCTAAAGAATGAGCCTCTTGTGAACCAAACATTAAATGGTTCACAGATAAAAGCAGTTTTATTAAGAGAGGAATTAAAAGGGCAGGCTATGCAGTGGTTTCTCAATTTGAAACCATAAAGGCCAAAGCTCTTCCCCCTGAAACTTCAGCCCTGAAAGAAGAGCTAATTGCCCTTACCTGAAGTTTAAAGCCAGCAGCTGGGAAACGGGCTAATATTTACACAGACTCTAAGTGTGCTTTCCTTGTCCTTCATGCTCACTCTGCTAAGTAACAAAAACAAGACCTGCTTACTAACAGTGGGTCACCTATTAAACACAGTCAAAAAGCCTAGATTTACTTAGAAGCCATACTGTTACCTCAGAAAATAGCAGTTATGCATTATCCAGGGTATTAGAAGACAAACACTGCTATAGCAAAAAGAAATACTTAAGCTAATGCAGCTGCTAAAGCAGCAGCACGAACCTAGGTTTCCCTCCTACCCCTTATTCCAGCACCTGTACCAGTACTTGAAGTTCCACAGTATATCCAGGGTAAACAAACCAGGGCAGCTAGCCTGGGGTTCACCCTGGCAACTGATGGGCGGCTTGTTAAAAATACTCAGATCTACCTCCCAGGAGCAGTGCAGTGGAAACTCCTTCATGGACTTCACCAAGGCACTCATCTGGGGAGGAATGCCCTAACCAGCTTAGCCAAGCAGGTTTTCAAAAAACCAAACCTGGTGAAAACAGTCAAAGAAACTACCAGGAGTTGCTCAGTTAGAGCCAAAAATAAAAAACTTTACTCTCTAGTTTTGATCGCTCCCACAGCTATTGAAGTTAAAGGAATATCCAGCTTGGTGCACTAATCCTGAATAAAGCCAGTTGTCCAAGAGAGCGCCAGTTCACCAGAAGCACCTGAAGGAACACCCGGGTGCCAGTCATTGGACAGCCTGAGATACCTCTTCAAAAAACAAAGCTAAGCAGTGTCTATGTCAAAATCAACTGTTCCCTCTAACTCTAACCCAAACGCTTAATGCTAAGGGAAAGGCAAACTGAACTTCCTTTTTTAAAAAACCTTACCTCTTTTCATCTCTTCAAACTTAACTGAAAAGAAAAATGCCTCTTCTCATTCCGCTCCTCTACCATAGGAACTGATATTGACCATTTATACCCAACCCTGTTGTCTATTGCAATTTCTCTTTGAAGTTAACCAACAGCATAAAATAACTCAAAGAAAAATAGTTTCCTACCGACCTTAGGAAAATGCAGCCTTTTCAGGCACCTGATCTTTTCTACTTCTGTGGTCCAGTGTCCTCTTAGTGGAACCATATATTCTCAAAATTCTAATTAAGTTTATTTCATCCAGAATCAGCATCTTGTTAGCCATATGGAAACTTCATCCAGCCTAACCCAGGATGCCGGATCCATCTTCCACCAACTGAGATAAGATAGCAAGAGAATTTCATACCTTGTCAGGTAGGACTGACTGCCCCTGACCAGCAGGAAGTAGCTACAGAAAAAATATCATCTCCCTTCAGTAACCCTTTTAAGATTAAAGGTGTAAACTCTCTAAAGTAAAGATAGGGCAGGCTAATAAGATAGGAAATCAGTAGACAGATCTGGAACCTAGCAAGAAATCTCCCCAAGATTCCACCACTTGGAAGAAGACTTCCTCCAGAAGCCAAGAGAAGCCCTGGATGTTCCCAGAGACTTCATCATTAAGCCCTCCTGAAAAAATTAGTGGGAAAAAATGAGCAGTCCAGATGGTGAACAGCTGAAACTCCTCCCATGCTTTCATCATACTTCCCTACTTCCTCCCCTTAATAATAAGTAGAGTGTGCACTTTAATAAATAATGTAGTAAGAACACAGACAGTGACCCACCTCATAACCCCAACAATAGTGATGCCAAAGCTTAACAAACTTAAGCAGGCATCAAAAGGGGGAGATAACATAGCCTGTGCATGAATTCAAAATTATCTAATTCTGTATCCAAGTTTGCCTAGTTTCTAGAAAGCCAAGTAAGTGATATAAACCCTATAGGCTTTGAATATTCAGAGTGGATGTAGACTGAATGTGTATTCAAACTTATATTCAGATGGAATGTGGATGATATGTTAATTCAAGCTTACCTAGAATGTGGGTGATATGTTAATTCAAGCTTACCTGGAATGTGGGCAAGATGTTAATTCAAGCTTAGCTGGTATTCAAACAAACCCCTAAACCCTAAAAAAACTAACAAAGAAAGTCTTTTTGACCCCTAAACCTTCCTGGCCCCACCGTGTGTACCTCTTGTATGAAAATAACCTAAAGGCCCTACTCAGAGCTCAGCTTTTTGGACAGGAGTCCACCAGGCCTGGCCAGTCATCATAACAAATCTTCCTTCTCAGAGAATTCCTTCATCCTAGCCTTCAATATGCGATCACTGAATCCTCTCTGCTTCATAAGCAGCAGCAGGTGCCCTTCCCCCACCTTCAGATCAAACAGCAGTCTGTAGACCACAGCTGCTGTGGACTGCAGCAGCTGCAGACTGATTGGGCTGCAGGGACCCTCTTCCCCAAAAAAGGGGAAGGGGGTACACAGCCAACATCAAATTCATTTTTTGGCTGGTAAACTTGGTCTGCTGCATTGGAGGGGTTGCCAACTTCCAGGACAGGTGAAGCTATGACAATTGTTTGCCCTGAGAGCCTACAGGGAGCTGAAGATAACTTGCTTTCTCCAACACCTTCCCTACTGTCCAGGGTGCTTGCTAAGTAGACAGAGGGAGGGAGAGGCCAGCCAAGTGAGGAGAACAGCTTCTGAGACTATTTATCAGGCTTGGCCAGCCCTGAGGACATTGCAGCAGAGTTACACTGAATGCATTCCCACCTAGCACCTGAGGTGAGGGGTCTGCCAAAAAGCTCCATCTGCTGGCCAGGTCAGAAAAGTATACAAAAAGGTAAAAAATAATAAATAAAAGAGGCAAGCAGGTGCTTTTACTGTCCCCCTTGCCAAGGCCCTTGGAAACTGGCTTGTACTCCACTACTGGGCCCTTAGCCCTGGTTAGAGCAATTACATAGGGGCAATCTTAAATAGCTAGAATGAATTAATACAAGAGTCAAAGGACAGTGGCAGCACAGAGCTACTTAACAGTAAATCCCTAGGCAAGAAAGAGAAAAAACATCAGAGTAAACTCAGCATCAGAATCAGATGTATAGACATGAGCAAAAACTTACAAGCCATACAAAGAGAAAGGAAGATATGATTCAGGCAAAGTAACAAATCAAAGTCCCAGATGAGACACAGCTAATCAATGAGGTTCATACAAATCTCCTAAATCAAATCATGGAGTTGAAGGACAACATGGCCAAAGAAATAAAAGACATTAAGAAGACACTGAGTGAGCACAAAGAAAAATATGTAATCTTTGATAGAAAAATAGCTGAGTTTATGGGAATGAAAGACACAATAAGTGAGATTAAAAATACAATAGAGTCATACAACAGCATATTTGAAATCATGGAAGAAAGAATCAGTGACATAGAGGAAGGAACAACTGAAACTGAATGGAGAGAGGAACAGAGGGAGAAAGAAATGGGGGAAAAATAAGCAGGGGCTCAGGGAATTGAATGATAGCATGAAGTGTACCAACATATGTGTTATGGGAGTTCCAGGAGGAAAAGAAGGGAAAAGGGACAGAATGAGTATTTGAGGAAATAATGCCTGAAAATTTGCCAACTGTCATTAAAGACATGAATATACATGTCTAGGAAGCACAGTGCACTCCAATTAGAATAAATCCAAGTAGATCTACCCCCAAAACACATAATATTTATAATGCTAAAGATAAAGAGGAAATTCTGAAAGAAGCAAGGAAAAGCTAAGCATCATAGACAAGGGACATACAATATGACTTAGTGTGGATTTCTCTTCAGAAATCATGGAGGCAAGAAAGCAGTGCGATATAATTCAGGGTCTAAAAGAGAAAAACTGCTAGCCAAGAATTCTTTATCTGGCAAAACTGTCCTTCAAATATGACAGAGAGTTTAAAATATTCACAAATAGACAGAAACTGAAGGAGCTTGTAAATAAGAATCCAGCTCTGGAGGAAACACTAAAAGGAAATTATTCAACCAGAAAAGAAAAAAGAAGAGAGAGGCTTTGAGGAGAGTGTAGAAGTGAAAACCATCAGAAAGGATAACCAAAAAGGTAAAAAGATGGACAAAAATAAGATATGGAATGAAAGCCAAAGGATAAAATGGTTGAAGTAAGAAATATCCTTACAATAATAACAATGAACATTAATGGATTAAACTCCCCAAACAAAAGACATAGGCTGACAGAATAGATGCAAAAACATGAGCAATCCATATGTTCTCTGCAGGAGACTCACCTTGAACCCAAGGATGCAAATAGGCTAAAGTGAAAGGTTGGAAAAAGATATTTAATGCAAATAGTAACCAAAAGAGAGCAAGGGTAACTATACTGGTGTCAGACAAAACAGACTTAAATGCAAAAACTGAAAAGAGATGCAGAAGGCCATTATATGTCAATAAGAGGGACAATCCACCAGGAAGGACTAACAGTCATAAATATCAATGCATCTAACCAGGGTGCCCCAAATTATAAGAGAAAAATACTGACAAAACTGAAAGGAGAATTAGATGTCTCTACAATAATAGTTGGAAACTTCAACATACCACTATAACAACTAGAAAGAATATCAACCAGGAAACAGAGAATTTACAGAAGCTAGACCTGACAGACATACACAAAACATTGCATCCCAAATCAACAGCTTATATATTCTTCTCAAGTGCTCAGGGATCTTTCTCCAGGACAGACTACAAGTTGAGCATAGCACAGTTCTCAATAAATTTAAGAAGATTGAGATTATACAAAGCACCTTCTCTGATCATAATAAAATGGAGCTGGAAATCAATAATACGTGGTAAAGGGGGAATTTTGCAAATATATGAGGCTAAACAACACACTGTTAAATAACCAGCATGTCAAAGAAGAAATTGCAAGAGAAATTAACAGATATATTAAGACAAATGAAAATGAGAACACAACTTATCAAAATTTATGGGATTCAGTTAAGGCAACACTGAGAGGGAAATTTATAGCCCTACATGCCTATATTAAAAAAGAATAAAGAGCTAAAATCAGAGCTCTAACTGAACAACTGGAGAAACCAGGAAAAGAACAGCAAACCAATTCCAAAGCAAGCAGAAAGAAAGAAATAGCAAAGATTATAGCAGAAATAAATGAAACTGAGAAAAAAAAATAGAGAAAATCAATAAAACCTAAAAGTTGGTTCTTTGAGAAAATCAATAAAATCGACAAACCCTTAGCAAGATTAACAAAGAAAGAGAAAAAAGATGCAAATAAATAAAATCAGTAATGAAAGGGGGGGCATTATGACTGACCTCATAGAAATAAAAAGGATCATAAAAAAGTATTATGAGAAACTACATGCCAACAAATTAGACAACATAGATGAAATAGGCAAATTCCTAGAAATGCACAAATAACATATGTTGACTCTACAAGAAATCTGGGTACTACACAAATTAATCACAAATCAATCACAAGTACAGAGAATGGATCAGTCAAAAAAATCTACCAACAAAGAAAAGTCCAGAACCAGATGGCTTCACAGGTGAATTCTTTTAAACATTTCAAGAAGAATTAATACCAATCCCATTTAAACTCTTCCAAAAAGTGAAAAGAAGGGAAAATTACCTAACACATTTTATGAAGCCAACATCACCCTTATACCAAAACCAGATAAAGATACTACAAGAAGAGAAAATTACAGACCAATCTCTCTAATGAACATAGATGCAAAAGTTCTCAAAAAATACTTGCAAATAGAATACAACAGCATATTGAAAGAATTAGACATCATGATCAAGTGGGTTTTATTCCTGGTATACAAGGGTGGTTCAGCATAAGAAAATCAATTAATGTAATGTAATATATCACATTAGCAAAATGAAGAGAGGGAAGTGGATTTGGCTCAACTGATAGAGCATCCACCTACCATATAGGAGGTCCAGTGTTCAAACCCAGGGCCTCCTGACCTGTGTGATGAGCTGGTCCATGCGCAGTGCTGATGCACGCAAGGAGTGCCATGGCACGCAGGGGTGTCCCCTGCATAGGGGAGCCCCACACGCAAAGAGTGTACCCTGCAAGGAGAGTCGCCCCACACACAAAAAAGTACAGTCTGCTCAGGAGTGGTGCCACACACACACAGAGCTGGTGCAGAAAGATGATGCAACAAAAAGAGACCTATATTCCTGATGCCACTGACAAGAATGTAAGCGGACACAGAAGAACACACAGTGAATAGACACAGAGAGCAGACAATGGGGGGAAGGGGAAGGGAGTAAATAAATCTTTAAGAACAAAACAAAACAAAAATGAAGGGATAAAACCACATGGTCATCTTGATTGATGCAGAAAAGGCATTTGACAAAATCCAGGATCCTTTCTTGATAAAAACATTTCAAAATATAGACAGAAATTTCTTCAACATAATAAAGGGCATATATGAAAATCCCACAGCCAACATCATACTCAATGGAGAGAGATTGAAAGTTTTCCTTCTAAGATTGGGAACAAGACAAGGATGCCTACTGTCATCTCTGTTATTCAGCATTGTGCTAGAAGTTCTAGCTAGAGCAATTAGGCAAGAAAAAGAAATAAAAGGAATCCAAATTGGAAAAGAGGAAGTAAAACTATCACTATTCATAGATGACATGATCCTATATTTAGAAAATCCCAAAATATCTATAACAAAGCTGCGACGGTTTGCTCGGTCGGTAGAGGTGGGGTCTGGCTGTGGACAAGGGGTTGGTCCAGCTTAGGACGAGGGGTCGGTCCCACTTGGGACGAGGGGTCGGTTCCACTTGGGACGAGCGGTCGGTCCAGCAGCAGACGAGGGGTCGGTCTCACAGGGGTTGCGCGGTTCGGCTGATGGGGTCGCCTGGAGAAGCCGGCGACGAAGGGGTCACCTGGAGAAGCAGGTGACGAACTGGGGACAAGGGAGGCCAGGCCCTTGTCGGGGGCTCTCAGGACTGGAGGGCGCACGGCAGAAGAACTACCGCGGAGACAAGGTAAACACGCAAGTCCACTTTATTGAGGGAGAGGCAACAGTTTTATAGGGGCTGGGGAAGGCTGATTGGTCGAAGCCACGCCCTGTTCTGATTGGTTGCCAGCGAAAGGTCAGTGGGAGGTACTGGACGCGGAAGGGGTGGTGATTAGGGATTGGCTGTTGCTGTTGCTGGGGGAAGTGGCAGGGCTTAGTGATTGGTGGCTGCTGTTGCTGGGGTAGAGGGCAGACTTGAGTTTCCCGCCCACGCCTGGCTGTTGCTGCTGTCGGGGGGAGGGAAAAGGGCAGACTGGATTTTTCTGCCCACGCCTGGCTGTTGCTGCTGTCAGGGGAGGGGAAAAGGGCAGACTGGAATTTTCTGCCCTGCGCCTGCGCAGGGAGAAAGAAGAAGAAGGGTGCCACCCCACAGGCATCGTGTGGCGCCATCCGGAAGGAGGGGCGGCCACGGGAGCATGGCTGCCGAGAAGGGGAGACCCGAGGGCACTCTGCGCCCATGCCGAGCTCCCTTCAGGGGTGGCGGTGAGTCCGACCAGCCACCCTATTATGGGGGCAGCAGTTTGGAATAGGCCTACCGCGGCCGCCGCCCCTCGCCAGGCCAGCAAACCACACTTCAGCCCGAGGGGCGACCGCACAAAGCTATTAGGGCTAATCAAGAAGCTCAGTAAAGTGGCAGGATACAAGATCAATGTACAAAAATTAGTAGTGTTTCTATACACTAGTGATAAGCAAGGTGAGGAGGCAATCAAGAAACATAAGCCCATTTACATTAGCAACAAAAGGCTGAAATATCTAGGAATTAATTTATTTGGGAGTTTAAAGGATCTGCATTCAGGAAAGTACAAAACTTTGCTAAAAGAAATCAAAGAAGAGGTAAACAAATGGAAGGAAATTCTGTGTTCATGGGTTGGAAAACTAAACATCATGAAGATGTCAATTCTACCCAAATTGATTTATAGATTGAATGCAATACCAATTGAAATTCCAACAGCCTACTTTACAGAAATAGAAAAGTCAGTTACCAAATTTATTTGGAAGGGAAAAAGGTCCCAAATAGCCAAAAACATCCTGAAAAAGAAGAGCAAAGTCAGAGGACTCATGCTTCCTGACCTTGAAATGTATTATAAAGTTACAGTGATCAAAACAGCATGTTATTGACATAAATATAGACACATTGATCAGTGGAATCAAATTGAGACTTGAGAAATAGACTCTCATCTCTATGGTTAAATGATTCTTGATAAGCCTTCCAAGACTACTTTTCTGGGACAGAACAGTCTTTCTAACAAATCGTGCTGGGAGAACTGGATATCCATAACCAAAAGAAAGGAAGAGGACCCCTATTTTACTCCCCATACAAAAACCAACTCAAAATGAATAAAAGACCTAAACATAAAAGCCAGCACCATAAAACTCCTAGAAGATATGTAGGCGAACATCTCCAAGACCTTGTAGTAGGAAGGGGGTCTCTTAAACCTTACACCCAAAGTACAAGCAAAAAAAGAAAAAATAGATAAATGGGACCTCCTCAGAATTAAAACTTCTGCACCTCAAAGAACTTAGTGTAGAGGCAAAAATGCATCCTAGTCAATGGGAGAAATATTTAGAAATCACACATCTTACAGGGGTCTAATTTCCATGATATATAAAGAGATCCTACAGCTCAACAGTAAAAAGTCAAATGACCCATTTAAAAAATGGGCACAAGATCTGAATAGACATTTGTAGCAGTTTGATACAGTTATGAATTCCAAAAATAGATACTGTATTATGTTTGTAACCCAGTCTGTACCTGGGCATGATTAAATTATGATTAGGGCTTTGATTGGGCCACATCAGTGGGTATTGAGTCTCCACCCACTGGTAGGTGGGGACACAGATAAAAGACATGGCAAGCGGCGGCATACGGAGCCGGGCGGGGCTGGTGCAGGCCGCGGTGGCGAGAGGCGGACGCCGGAGCTGGGCCGGGCCGCTGTAGCGAGCGGAGCCAGGCGGAGCCGGGTCAGGCCGCGGCGGGTACGGAGCCGGGCGGGGCCCGTCCAGGCCGCGGTGGCGGGAGGTGGACACGGGAGCCGGCTGGGCCGCTGTAGCGAGCGGAGCCGGGCAGAGCCAGGCCAGGCTGAGGCGGCGTAAGGAGCCGGGCGGAGCCGGGCCTGCGGAGGGGTTTCTGTTCTTTTTTTTTTTTTTTTTTTTTTTAATTTATTTTACTTTATTTTATTATTTTTTTTTTTTTGGAGCATCTGCAGTACTGGGGAGTTCGTGGGCCCTGGGCGGCCTATTGGGGGTTTGTGGGAAGGGAGGTGCTTGCAGACCCATTTGGGCAGACAGATGGGGGGTTTTAGGGCAAAGCGGGGGGAAGTTGTTGTTTTAGATAGTGTTGCAATTGTGACACGTGTATACCTGTATCTCTCTTCTCCCTATCCGTTCCCCACCGTTTGCCCATCCTCTTTTTCTTTCTTCCTTTCTTCTTGTCTTTCTTTTTTCTTTATTATAATTAGTTTTTTCTTTTTTTCGGTTTTCTCTTTCCCTCTTGTCCCTCATCTTCCACTTATTTTTATTTTAATTCAAGTATACAATAGGTGCTACAGGGAACACCTCACATTTGCTGGGTTTTCCGATCCTCCACTGCCTCATTTCTGTGTGAACTGATTTAGGCTACCTACACTATCCCCATTCCCCTGCATCTTGATATCCACTATCATCTACTGTCTCTCCTATATTCCACCCCCAACCTCCCGTTCTTTGATCCACAAAGTGTCTAACTCTTAATTTCTAATACCTTTGTTCTGTTTTCTGTCTATTATCCACTCTTGAAACTATTACCTCTCCTTTCTTTCTCCCTCTCTCATGAAAACAATAGCTTTGTAGTTCATACCATATTCCTCCCAAATTCAGTCATCTACTTCATAAAAGGTACTCTACCTACAGCTATAACTCTATACAATCTACATGAATCTAACCTCCATCCTTCCAGATCTCATATTCTTGCTTTGTTAACATACATCACCAATACAACTTTACACTTTTCCCTTGCTTACACAATTGCCTTTCCCCAACACTAATACTTTCCTCTAAAGTGAACTTAACCAACAAGTAACTAGAATAAGAAGAAAAATCTGATAAAGAGAAGATATAACACCTATGCAAAAATAACAACTAATTAACCTCCAAGAGCAGACAAAGAAGCTAAGGAACTGATTAAATTCGTCAAAATAAAGAGATGACCAGAAAGCAACAAAAATCTACAAACCAAACCAATAATCAGGAAAACATGGCTGAATCCAATCAACAAACCAATAATCACGAACGGGAGCAAAACTTGGCACAAGCAATGAAAGATCTTAGAACATTTATCACCGACAAATTTGATGCAGTAATGAAAGAGGTTAACAACATGAAGATATCACTTGGAGGGGAAATTGCAGACATACGCAAAAACATAACAGATATGATGGGAATGAACACCACAGTTCAAGAAATCAAAAATACACTTGCAGCAAATATCAGCAGACTAGAAGAGACAGAGCAGAGAATTAGTGATGTGGAAGACAGTACATCAGAAATCAAACAGATAGTAGAAGGGGTCAATAAGAAGATAGAAAAAATCCAATTAGGATTTAGGGACCTGAATGACAATGCAAAATGCTCAAACATACGTATTATAGGCATTCCAGAAGGTGAAGAGAAGGGAAAGGGGTCAGAAAGAGTGTTGCAGGAAATAATGGCTGAAAACTTCCCAAATATACTGAAAGAGACAGATGTACATATCCAAGAAGCACAGCGCACTCCACAAGTCATAAACCTCAACAGGCCCACCCCAAGACATATACTTGTCAAATTATCCAATGCTCAAGACAAAGAGAAAATCCTAAAAGCAGCAAGAGAAAAGAAAACCATCACATACAAGGGAAGCTCAACTAGATTAAGTGCTGATTTCTCTTCTGAAACCATGGAGGCAAGAAGACAGTGGTATGATATAGTCAAGGTACTAAAGGAAAGAAATTTCCAACCAAGAATACTTTATCCAGCTAAACTAGCATTCAAATATGATGGAGAGTTCAAAATATTCGCAGACAAACAGAAACTGAAAGAGTATACCAACAAGAAACCTCCCCTTCAAGAAATTCTAAAGGGAGTTCTGCAGGAAGAAAGGAAAAAACAGGAAAGGCAAAGTTGGAGGAGAGTATAAGACCAACAACAACAAAAAAAAAGACAAAAAAAATATACAAACAAAATATGACAAACACAAATCCAATCAAAGTATGGCTAACACAAATAATTCCTTGATAGTAATAACACTGAATGTCAATGGATTAAACTCACCTATCAAAAGATTCAGACTGGGACATTGGATAAGGAAATATGACCCATCCATATGCTGTCTACAAGAGACACATCTTAGACCCAGAGACGCATGGAGATTGAAAGTGAAAGGCTGGAAAACAATCATACAAGCTAACAATAACCAAAAAAAGGCAGGAGTAGCTATATTAATATCAGACAAAATAGACTTTAAATGTGAAACAATTGTGAGAGACAAAGAAGGATACTACATTTTAGTGAAAGGGAAAATCTGTCAAGAAGATCGAACAATCATAAATATCTATGCCCCTAACAAGGGTGCCTCTAAATACGTCAGGCAAACGCTGGAAAAACTAAGTGAAAGAATAGATACATCTACAATTATAGTGGGGGATTTTAATACACCACTATCAACTCTGGACAGAACATCTCAAAAGAGAATCACCAAAGAAACAAAACATCTGAATAGTATATTAGAGGAGCTCGATCTAATAGACATATATAGATCGCTACACCCAAACACAGCAGGATATACATTTTTCTCAAGTGCACATGGATCATTCTCCAAGATAGATCATATGCTAGGCCACAAAGAAAGGCTGAATGAATTCAGAAAGATTGAAATCATACAAAACATTATCTCTGACCACAGTGGAGTTAAGCTGGAGATTTGCAAGGGACAGAAGCCCAGATTTCACACCACGATTTGGAAATTAAACAGCACACTCTTAGAAAAACAGTGGGTCAAAGAGGAAATCTCAAAAGAAATCAATGACTACCTTGAAACAAATGATAATGATAACACAACATACCAAAATTTATGGGATGCAGCAAAAGCAGTACTGAGAGGGAAGTTTATAGCCATAAATTCATATATCAAAAAAGAAGAAAGAGCAAAAATTGAAGAACTAACTGCACATTTGAAGGAATTAGAAAAACAACAACAAAGCAACCCAACAGGAAGAAGAAGGAAGGAAATAACAAAGATAAGAGCAGAACTAAATGAAATAGAAAATAAGAAAGCACTTGAACAGATAAACAAGACCAAGAGCTGGTTTTTTGAGACGATTAACAAAATTGACAAACCTTTAGCAACACTAACAAAGAAAAAAAGAGAGAAGATGCAAATACACAAAATAAGAAATGAGAAAGGCGATATCACCACTGACCCCACAGAAATAAAGACTATCATAAGAGGATATTTTGAAAAACTATATTCCAACAAAAATGACAATCTAGAGGAAATGGACAAATTCCTAGAAACACATAAACAGCCCATATTGACAAAAGAAGAAATTGATGATCTTAACAAACCAATCACAAGCAGAGAGATAGAATCAGTTATTAAAAATCTCCCAACTAAGAAGAGCCCAGGGCCAGATGGCTTCACAGGTGAATTCTACAAAACATTCCGGAAAGAACTGACACCAATCCTGCTGAAACTATTCCAAAACATCGAAACAGAAAGAACGTTACCCAACTCCTTCTATGATGCCAACATTACCCTAGTACCAAAGCCAAACAAAGACATCACAAGAAAGGAAAATTACAGACCAATTTCTCTAATGAACCTAGACGCAAAAATACTTAACAAAATACTTGCTAATCGTATTCAACAACACATTAAACGTATTATACACCACGACCAAGTGGGATTCATCCCAGGTATGCAAGGATGGTTCAACATAAGAAAATCAATCAACGTAATACACCATATAAACAGATTGAAGGAAAAAATCACATGATTATATCTATTGATGCAGAAAAAGCATTTGACAAAATACAGCACCCTTTCTTGATAAAAACACTCCAAAAGGTTGGAATACAAGGGAATTTTTTGAACATGATAAAGAGTATATATGAAAAACCTAAAGCCAATATTGTTTACAATGGAGAAATCCTAGACTCCTTCCCTCTAAACTCAGGAACAAGACAAGAATGCCCACTGTCTCCGCTCCTATTTAACATTGTCTTAGAAGTACTTGCTCGAGCACTGAGGCAAGAACCAGAAATAAAAGGCATTCAAATTGGAAAGGAAGAAGTCAAAATTTCATTATTTGCAGATGACATGATCCTATACATAGAAAACCCTGAGAGATCTACAACGAAGATTCTAGAACTCATAAATGAGTTTAGTAAAGTCGCAGGTTATAAGATCAATGCGCAAAAATCAGTAGCATTTCTGTACACCAATAATGAGCAAGATCAGGAGGAAATCAAGAAACAAATACCATTCACAATAGTAAACAAAAAAATCAAATACTTAGGAATAAATTTAACTAAAGAGGTAAAGAACTTATACACCGAGAACTATACAAGATTGTTCAAGGAAATCAAAGAAGACCTAAATAAATGGAAGACTATTCCTTGTTCATGGATAGGAAGACTGAACATTATTAAGATGTCTATCCTACCAAAACTGATCTACACATTCAATGCAATCCCAATAAAAATCAATGCAGCCTTCTTCAAGGAACTAGAAAAACTAACTATGAAATTTATTTGGAAAGGAAAGAGACCCCGAATAGCCAAAGACATACTGAAAAAGAAAAACGAAATTGGAGGAATCACACTACCTGACTTCAAAACATACTATAAAGCCACGGTGGTGAAAACAGCATGGTATTGGCATAAGGAGAGACACATAGACCAATGGAATCGAATTGAAAGCTCTGATATAGAACCTCACATATACAACCACATAATATTCGATAAAGCCACCAAACCCTCTCAACTGGGAGAGAGTGGCCTATTCAACAAATGGTGCCTGGAGAACTGGATAGCCATATGTAGAAGAATGAAAGAGGATTACCATCTCACACCTTATACAAAGATCAACTCAAGATGGATCAAAGACCTAAATATAAGAGCCAAGACCATAAAAACCTTAGAAAGCAGTGTAGGGAAACATCTACAGGACCTTGTAATAGGAAATGGATTTATGAATATCTCACCAAAAGCACGAGCAGCAAAAGAACTAATAGATAAATGGGACTTCCTCAAAATTAAAGCCTTCTGCACCTCAAAGGAGTTTGTCAAGAAAGTAAAAAGGGAGCCCACACAGTGGGAGAAAATATTTGGCAACCATATATCTGATAAGAAACTTATAACTTGCATATATAAAGAACTCCTATACCTTGAAAATAAAAAGATAAACAACCCATTTAAAAAATGGGAAAAAGACTTAAACAGACACTTCTCCGAAGAAGAAATACAAATGGCAAGAAAGCACATGAAAAAATGTTCCAAATCTCTAGCTATCAGGGAAATGCAAATCAAAACTACAATGAGATACCATCTTACACCCATAAGATTGGCAGCTATGAAAAAAACAGAAGAATACAAATGCTGGAGAGGATGTGAAGGAAGGGGAACACTCATCCACTGCTGGTGGGAATGCAGAAGGATCCAACCATTCTGGAGGAGAGTATGGCGGTTTCTCAAAAAACTAGCCATAGATTTGCCATATGACCCAGCAATACCACTGCTGTGTATATACCCAGCAGAACTGAAAACAAGAACACAAACCGATATATGTACACCAATGTTCATAGCAGCATTGTTCACTATTGCCAAAAGTTGGAATCAACCCAAATGCCCATCAACAGATGAGTGGATCAATAAAATGTGGTATATACACACAATGGAATACTACTCGGCTGTAAGAACAAACACACTACAAACACATGTGATAACATGGATGAATCTTGAGAACCTTATGTTGAGTGAAGCAACCCAGACATTGAAGGACAAATACTACATGACCTCAATGATATGAAATAACCAAGCTGCCCTAGATAGCAAGAGACTGAATGATAGGCTTACAGGAAATCGGAGGGTGGAGGAAGGATATGAGCCGATGTCTGCAGGGGTCGAATTTAAGACGAGATGGTGGTAAGTATGAACACAAAGAAGAGATAAAAGGGGGGCAAGGGGTTGCCTTTGCTTGGGGCTTTGCGGGTTTGAGGGTGGCTGGGGAGGGACGGATGGGTAACGTTGCCCAAAAGTGGGGGGAGGGAGGGGTAGCATACGAACCAGGAGAGGGTCAGGTGTTGGTGGAGAGTAAAATGCCGAGAAAATCATATCAAAATATAATAAAGAGGGTTACCTGTTTAGAATGCTCGGAGGGGAGGGTCTGATGCAGGACGGACTCCTGGGGAATGTCTAAATGCTCATTCTGCCAGAGTGGGTGACACTATGGGGTAGAAACCCAAGTAATGAGAGTGGGGTGGACCCACATCCTGGGGAGGACTAATGCCATCAAATAGAGGGAACTGTATCCCTCGAGAGAAAGGGTGGTTCCCAGGGCATTGGGGCAGTTGAGTAAGTTAGGACCTGAACACTATTCCATCTATCTCTGGAAGTGGCTCCTCAGGAAACGGAGGTTGGCTATCACTGAGGACACCAAGGTGGAAGGGAAAATGGACGTTAAATGTGTGGAACCAAAGTAAATGGGGGGTAAGAGAGGAGTTTCTTGAGAGTACACAAGGATGGATATAAAACATGTAATATTACACTATAACATATAGGAGATGACAGACTGATAATGTAAACCATAATGTAAAACATAGGATAACTAAAAATGTAAAGAACTGTGTATCCTAAAGTATGCACCACAATGTAAGCACAGATGTCACCTTGTTAGAAAGCTAATGTCTCAGACTCTGTACATCACTTTAAGTAAATATGATATGAATAGGGCATAAGAATATCACTGTGGAAGGGAAAAGGTTTTCTGGTGGATGTGTGGGAGTGCTGTATATTATATATATACATTGCTGTGGTCTAGGACTCCTGTGAAGAAAAGCTGAATAATTAGGGGGAGGGAAAAAAAAAAAAAAAAGAAAAGAAAAAGATAGGATGTGGAATTTTTTCAAGTCAACATTCTTTATCTAAGTTCTTTATCTAACTTTATCCAAGTTCTTTATCTATCCTTTAAGCTCATCGCTATATGCCATTCCCTAGTAAGGGACCATGAAATTATATTGGGCTTCAAATTTCGGGGAGTTCTGGATCACAGAGTGTTTCAACAATGGCAATGGAGGGATACTGGTATGGGGTACCAATGACAGGTGATATATGGCTGACAGGGAGCTGTACAGAACATATGTCCAGGGTGCATGGTAATGTTTGGATATACTCATAGTGGCAACAATTAAAAACCACAGTAGGGGGGGTACTGGGTTCCTGGCCAGTGGTGCTCTGTCGTGGTCCCTAGGGGAGCAGCGACAGTCTCCCAGGTTCAGTGGCGGGGACCGGGAGGGAGTGAGGGTTCAACAGTGAGCCCCTGATGCTAATGACTATGCTTGTGAGCTGATAAACCCAAAATAAGAACAAGGCCTAGAACAACTTTGTGCCTGGGAATTTCCTCCTGTCAGCCTTCATGTTACTCAAATGTGGCCAGTCTCGAAGCCAAACTCAGCATGTAAATGCAATGCCTTCCCCCCAGCGTGGGACATGACACCCGGGGATGAGCCTCCCTGGCAACGAGGGACCACTATCAACTACCAACTGATGATGCAACTGGAAAATGACCTTATACGGAAGGTTCAATGCGGATCAGCAGAATATCCATGTCTACATAAAATACCATGACTTTAAAATGCTGTTTGACCTAAAGTAAGGGGGAAATGGAAAGGAGAAATGAGTTTATATGGCTACGAGTTTCTAAAAAAGAGTCTGGAGGCTGTCAGAAGGATTGCCCTTATGCACAACTGAGCAGAGTCAGAGAGACAGATAAAGCAGATACAACCCCCAGATATTGGTTCTTTTGAGGGCTAAAGAGACCCACGGGAGTTATGGTCATGGCCGATGGGGTTAACTACCAGGGCAGATGGCCCCTCTTTGGAAATGGTGTTTATGTGTGATGAATCTGGACTCAGATGGGATCTCCCTTCATAAGACTTTCATGCCAATGTGCTGGAGGTGCAGTTAATGTTGGGGTTTAAGATATATTTAGGGGATTTGAATCTCTGGACTGACAATGTGATAGCCAGATCCTGAGCCTCAACAGACTCCAGCACCTACAATCTGATTTATTGGACTTACCACACTCAGCTAAGATGGAGTTGAAGAAGGACAACCACCACACCATGGAGCCTAGAGTGATTACAACTGAAAATGGGAGGATTGCATCCAACATCCAGGTGGAATCTGACCCTCCTCTTGACATAGAGGTGCAATGGACACAACCAATCCAATGTCCACATAGAAGAGGTGGCATTGGAATGGGAAAAGTGGACATAGTGGACGAAGGGTATGGGGAAAGGCAGGAAGAGATGAGAGGTGGAGGCGTCTTTGGGACATGGAGCTGCCCTGGATGGTGCTTCAGAGGCAATCACCGGACATTGTAAATCCTCACAGGGCCCACTGGATGGAATGGAGGAGAGTATGGGCTATGATGTGAACCAATGTATATGAGGTGCAGAGGTGCCCAAAGATGTACTTACAAAATCCAATGGATGTGTCATGATGATGGGAACGAGTGTTGTTGGGGGGGGGGAGAGGGGGGGTGGGGGGATGGGACCTCACATATATATTTTTAATGTAATATTATTACAAAGTCAATAAAAAATAAAAAAATTAAAAAAAAAAAAAAAGACATGGCAAAAGAGGTGGAGGTTTTTGATGTTAAAGTATTAATGTTGGAGTTTTGCTGTTGGAGTTGGAGCCCAGGAAGTGAACACACAGGAGAAGAACACAGAGGAATAGAGACAGCTCCTTAGACATGGCAGAAGCTTCAGGGAGAGAGACAGAGCTATTCACCTGAGAGTCTACAGCTGACCTCGTGAAGAAAACAGAGGAGCTCATCCCAGAGAGAAATTAACCCCGAGAAGAGAGGAACCCAGGAAGCCTGAACCCTGGCAGACATCGGCAGCTATCTTGCTCCAACACATGGTAGAAGACTTTGGTGAGGGAAGTAACTTATGATTTATGGACTGGTGACTTTATCTCCTATCCCAAATAAACATTCTTTATAAAAACCAACCTATTTCTGGTATTTTGCATCAGCACCCCTTTGGCTAACTAGTAGAATATTTTTCTAAAGAAAAAATACAAATGATGAAAAAACACATGAAAAAATGTTCAGCATCACTGGCTATTAGGGAAATGAAAATCAAAGCTATGATGAGATATCATTTAATACCTACTAAAATGCCCATTCTTAACAAAACAGAAAACTACAAGTGTTGGAGAGGATGTGGAGAGATAGGATTGATTATTCACTGCTGGTAGGAATATAGAATGTTACAGACACTCTAGTAGTTTGTTTGGCAGTTCCTAAGGAAGTTGGATATAGAGCTGCCATGTGACCAAAAAATACTTTTACTAGGTATATACTCAGAAGAACTGAGAGCAGTGACACAAACAGACATCTGCACAACAATGTTCATAGTGACATTATTCACAATTGCCAAAAGACAGAAACAACCCAGGTGTCCATCAGCTGACGAATGGATAAATGAACTGTAGTATATATACATGATGGAATACTATGCAACTTTAGGGAAGAAATGAAGTAAAGCATATTACAACATGGATGAACCTGAGGACATTTTTGTGTGCCAGACGCAAAAAGACAAATATTGTGTGATTTCACTATTATGCACTAAATATAATGAGCAAACTCGTGGAGTTAATAGCTAGAATATAAGTCATCAGAGAATAGATGTGGTTAGGGATAGAAAGGTAAGTTTTATTTGGTTTTTGTTTTTGTTTTTTGTCTTTATTTATTTTATAATGTTACATTCAAAAAATATGAGGTCCCCATATACCCCCCACCCCCCTCACCCCAATCCTCCACCCATAACAACAACCTCCTCAATCATCATGAGACATTCATTGCATTTGGTGAATACATCTCTGAGCACCACTGCACCTCATGGTCAATGATCCACATCATAGCCCACACTCTCCCACAGTCCATCCAGTGGGCCATGGGAGGACATACAATGTCTGGTAACTGTCCCTGCAGCACCACCCAGGACAACTCTAAGTCCCAAAAATGCCCCCACATCACATCTCTTCCTCACACTCCCTGCCTCCAGCAGCCACCATGGCCACTTTCTCCACACCAGTTCCACATTTTCTTTGATTACTAATCACAATAGTTCATGAATAGAATATCAATAAGTATACTCTACTCCATACTCCATTCCTCCATCCTGTGGACCTTAGAATGGTTGTGTCCACTTCACATCTATATCAAGAGGGGGCTTAGATTCCACATGGATGCTGGATGCAATTCTCCTGCTTTCAGTTGTAGGCACTCATGGCTCCCTGGTGTGGTGGCTGACCTTCTTCGCCTCTATGTTAGCTGAGTGGGGTAAGTCCAATAAACCAGAGTGTAGCAGTTGCAAGTCTGTTGAGGCTCAGGGCCTGGCTATCACATGGTCAGTCCAGAGATTCAGGTCCCCTGGGTATATATTAAACCCCAGCACCAACTACAGTTCCGGTAAAAGTAACAGGAGAGGCTTGTGAACAAAGATCACATCTGAGTCCAGCTCCATCACACAGAAACACACACTCCAAAGTAGGGCCAACTGACATGGCACTGAACTCCATCTGCCATGACTATAGAACCTGTGGGTTTCTGTAGCCCTCAGAAGAACCAATACCTGGGGTTGTATCTACTTTATCTGTCCCTGGGACTCTGCTGAGGTGTGCATAAGGGCAAACCCTCTGATAACTTCCGGGCTCCTTTTGGAGACTCATATCCATATAAACTCATTTGTCCTTTCCATTTCTCCCTTTTATTCAGGTCAAAAAGCATTTTTAACTCCTGGTATTATATGTAGATTGAGATATTCTGCTGGTCTGAGTTGACCCTTTTATTCAAGGTCATTTTCTAGTTACATCATCAGCAGGTACTTGGTAGTAATCCCTTGGTGCCAGGGAGGCTCATCCCCGGGAGTCATGTCCCACGCTGGGGTGAAGGCAACACATTTACATGCTGAGATTGGCTTCGAGACTGGCCACATTTGAGCAACATGGAGGTTCTCAGGAGGTAACTCTTAGGCACCCTACAGCTCTAGGCCTTGTTCTTATTTCAGGTGCACAGGCTCACAAGCATAGTCATTAGTATCACGGGCTCATTGTTGGACCTTCCTTCTTTTTTGGTCTTTGCTGTTGCACTTGGGGGATTGTTGCTGTTCCTTTAGGGACTGTGATAGAGCTCCCCTGGCTAGGAACTCAGTACACCCTCAGTTGTTGTTTTTAATTGTAACCACTATGAAAATATCCAAACATTTTTATGTACCCTGGATATATGCCCTGGAGAACTCCCTGCCAGTAAGTTTTAATCTGTGAAGAATTGGTAAAAAGTTGTTTATAAATGTTTGTAAATGAGTCAAAATGGTGAAAGCACATCATAGGATTTGTAATTAGTAGCACCAACATCTGGAGTATGATAGTGGCTGCACTTTTTTCACACTGGGCGGCTCTCCTTACAGGGCACACTCCTTGCGCATGGGGTTCCCCTAAGTGGGGGACACCCCTGCGTGGCACGGCACTCCTTGCGCGCATCAGCAGTGTGCGTGGGCCAGCTCATCACACGGGTCAGGAGGCCCTGGGTTTGAACTTTGGACCTCCCATGTGGTAGGTGGACACACTATCTGTTGGGCCAAATCCATTTTCCCCTGAAAGCAATCTTAACAGATAATCTAATCAAAGGGCCCTCAACTAAATTTACTACAATCACCTAGAGGAAGAGATTAGTTCACAAACATAATCTTTCTCTTTTGGGGATTCATTAATAACCCCAAACTGCAACACCATCCTATTATTAACACTTTGCATTGGTGTGGTACATTTGTAATAACTGATGAAAGCACATTTTTATAATTGTACTGATCTCACCTATAAATCTATTTTCTGTTAAACTCCTTTGCCCATTTGAAATGCGGTTCATACAGTCTCTTTGCTCCTTGCCCCAGTTCAGCTGACCACGTAACACTGTGATAAAGTGCCATGGAAGCTAGCGTGCTCCAAGCACTTATCAGGGGATGTAACACAGACTTGCCGTGGCTCAGTGCAACTTAAAAATTCAATTGAGAGGAGCAGCGTTTTTGGAGGATCACCAATGGATACACCAGCCAGCCAGTCTCAGCTTGTGCTTGCACACCCCAGGTGTCACCCATAGCATTCCTTGTTCCCGCAGCCTGCTCTGTGCATGTCCCCTCGGGTACAGAAACCAGGTCCTTTGGGGTTCTATTCATATTCCAGCATAGGGAACCAGGAGGAATAGTTGAAGATCGTGGGGGGAAGGAGCAGAAGGGAGTTCACACCACACACTCCCACATATCCCTGCAAAGGCTCTTCCCCATTCTGCTGCCCCTCCCCACGGTGGCACCTGGCCTTGCCACGTCCCACCACCTCCCTTCCCTTTATCATGTAGAGCTATTCTGTGACCATCTTTGGTCCTAAACATCCCTACCAGATCAGAACCTTCCTTCTGAATAAATGCAAGTCTCTCCCTGAAAGAAGTTCTAGTGACACTTGTCTCCATCTCATCACATTTAAATTAAATCAATCCACAGAGTGCTACAGATCTGGTTTCTGCCCCACCACACACTCACGCCCCAGCATCTTTGCTTGTACTGGTTGTGATTTAAGTGAATCAGCCTATACTGGGGGAAGATCATAAGAAATAGCTTTAAAAAATTGAGGGTTTTTTTTTTCAGGATTAAATAGGTAAATGAGCCTGGGCAGGATTTTTTAAAGTAATGCTTCCATAATTTGTTAAGCTACCTTTTGTTTGTTATTTTAATTTCGTTTAACTGAAATAAAGTTAAAAAAAAAAGGAAATATCTATATGTAACTTACCTTTCTACCATGAAGACAGGGGTCATCAAGTGATAAGAAATTTTTATGAGAACTTAGAAGAATTTTTCTCTCATGAGGAACAATTGTCCTTCAGGAAAGCTCATTTGCCTCTATCATGTGAACATGTAAATTAAGTCACTAGTCAGGTTTCCCTCTCACTCTTAGCTGCTAGGAAGCTCAGAGCTAAATTACTGTTAACCTTTGGAAGGGTATACAATTTTGCAGCATGCGGTTTTGATATCTACCACAGTCCCAAATTTATCTTTCTCTCTCATCTCTCTTTGTTCCTATTCATTCACACATTTCTATTTTGTTGACTGTATTTGTAAGCTGAAACTCTTAAGTTCTTTTGTTATCATGGTGAGAAATAAATGCTTTTAAAAATTGCAAAAACACAGAGATAAAAGTTTATTTCTCCCAAGGAAGAGTCTGCCGGTTGCTATGCAGCGCCATGATGCTGGGGATGCAACCTTCTTCCATCACACACTAAGGTGTTGCCCTTGTTGCATTGTCGGAAAAGGCTCACCACCGTGTCTCCTGGGTCTGATTCTAGCCGTCCAAAGGGGAGAAGAAAGGGGACACCAGCAGCATGACATGACCCCACCACCAGCTTTTGAAGGGCATGTCTCAGAAGTTGCACATCCTATTGATGAGAACTTGGTCAGATGACCATACATAGCTGCCAAGGAGCCTGGAGAACCCAGTCTGTCTTCTGGGCAGCCACGTGTCCAGGTAAACCTGAAGGGTTCCATGACTGAAGAAAGGGAACAACGAAAGTGAAATTGTGGAATAAATGGTAGTCTTACTTTACAGCTTCAGGAGAATTCTTGAAGTGGGAGGAAGGAAGAAGAAAAGAAGCCCAGTTTTGCACATCCAACCAGATGTCTCAAGTGTAACTGCAATGGGGTGCCCCGGCTAAACCAATATGTTGGGGGAGAATGTTCTGATGCAACACACTGTTTCAGGACACATTGATTCCCCCTATAGTGAGGGGAAAGGCTTCTGTCAAGAAGGCACCCATCCTCACACCCATCATCCTGGTAGAAGCTCAGTTCTGAGATAGGAAAGAGTCAAAGGGCTTTCAGCTGGAGAGGACACATTTCTTTCCTTCTGTGGGCAGCAAGAGCTGACAGTGGACTCGCGAGGCGCTCCCTGTAGGGGGTGAGCTGGCCTCCACCACGTTGCACAAGATATAAAATGGGCCACAGGGTGTCTTCTAAGGGGCCTGGCTGTGGGGGGTCTGGGCTACAGGGCTCTGAGAGGATCCACATGGAGCAGGAGCTCTAAGTTCTTCCTGTATCTTAAGAAGGTCTTGTTAAAAGGTGCAGCCCGGTCACAGCTGTTTATGGGGCATTGAGAGAAGGGCCTACTTCTTGCTTGGGGGGGCGGAGGGAGAAGCCACAGGAAGAGTAAGGTCCTCTCCCTGAGCCTGGAGTCGGGGAGACTGATGGTGGGGTGCCACCTCCACCAGACCAGCTAAGGCTTCTCTAAAGCACGGCAGAATGTGCAGGCTGCGGTGGGCCTGTTTCAGGTACTGGGAAACTCTGAAATATTGGGGAGATTCTGAGGCAACACTGGGGGCTTCAAAGTCCTCATAATTTGGGAATTAAGGCAAACAATTTCACACTTGCCATGTAATCACGGGCCATTAAACTTCTCTTTGCTCAATTTCCTCATTAATCAACAGGGATAAAAAAAAGCCCTACTTCCTTGGTTTTAATGAAAGGATCAGATAAGATAAATACATACACAGGGTCTGGAACCCTGCCCCCACCTTGATTTTGGATCTCTGGCCTCTGAAACCTTGAGACGGTAAATTCATTTGCTTAAGCAAGTCCATCTTGTGGCACGTGTCCACGCACCCTGGCAAACTTAGACATAGTTTAAGGCTTTTCGTGCCCAATCCTGCTTCTTCCCCTAGTAGGATGTCACAGGTGTGGCACCCCTAAAAGTCCACCTCAGCACCTGCCTTCCGGAGGCGTGAGCTGACACACACCCATTTCTGACATCTATGTCTCCCAAGGTCATGCCACATCATTCTTGTGCTTTTCTCCATGACTTCCAGGGCCACCCAAGGACCCTATTGACTGAGCAGAGAGGGACAAAGAGGCTGGCACCTTTGGCCAGAGCCTTTATTAGTCCAGGGTACAGGCAAACAGAGAGGAGGGGCTACAGGTGGGAGGGCTTCCGCTTTCCAGCCTCGGGCAGAGGCGCTGTGTGCCCCTGGGTATGGGGAGGGGAGGGCGAGCTAGCCAGCAGGAGGCAGCCCTGGGCCTCCCCTCGAGAGGGCGGGTTAGGGCTGTGCAGGGAGAGGGGGCATCGTTGAGACGGGGCCATTTCCTCCCATGTAGACCTTTCTTCAGTACTCAAAAGTCACCGTCTTGAGCCTCAGGTATTCGTTCAGGGCCGCCTCTCCTGCAAAACAGACACCACCACGCTGTTGGGATGTGCCATTGAAAGAGTGGCTCCTCCGTTGCCGCAGGCGCTGCTCCGAGCTGCACCCAAATTATCTCAAGGAGCCTTGAAATGACCCCGTAGGATCAGTCCCGGCTCACGGCCACCTACGGAGGAGAAACTAAGACCAACGGGGTCGAGGAGAGAGGAGCAGAGTGTTGTCTCAAACCCGCTGCCCTGTCTGCTGGGTGACGGGGAGGGCTGCCCAGCACCCCTTTTTCCCTGGATGGCTCCAGGACTCCTGCCTCGTCCTGACCCTTCCCTCCCACCACAGTGGGAGTCACGCCAGTTGGGTCCCAGGATCCCACAGCCCTGCTCGTCAAGCTTGGTAGGGGCTGGCAAGGTCTGGGGAGGGCAGCCTGCTATGTCTCAGGAGCCCGGATGTCTCCTTTGGGACCTCCGGTGCCCAGCTCAGCAATCTCAGATAAGTTTGAGCTGAAGCTGAAATCCAGGGGTTAGGTCACTATTTCATTTTTCATTCACCTCACCCCCATCTTGGGTGGGGGTGTTTGTGAAAGGACCAGACCATGCCCTGAAAACCTCAAGCCACACAAACACTTGTGTACACACACATGCCCACACAGAGACACGCCCCGGACGTATCCCCATAGTGACGCACATGTGCCCACAGAGGTGCACACATGCACACGTGCCCGCTGGGAAGCCTCCTCCTGCAGGGAGCCTACATTTGCCAGGTCCCAAGGATTGAGCTTTACCACTTAAGGCTTATTCCCCTGAAAGGCCCCCAGCTCCCTCCTTTCTCCAGCATCTTTCCTGCACCAGAACCCACAGTGCCAAGAGTTTCCCACATGGGAAATGGACTTGGCCCAGTGGTTAGGGCGTCTGCCTACCACATGGGAGGTCCACGGTTCAAACCCCGGGCCTCCTTGACCCGTGTGGAGCTGGCCCACACGCAGTGCTGATGCACACAAGGAGTGCCGTGCCACGCAGGGGTGTCCCCCGCGTAGGGAAGCCCCACGCTCAAGGAGTGCGCCCCGTAAGGAGAGCCATCCAGCACGAAAGAAAGTGCAGCCTGCCCAGGAATGGTGCTGCACACACGGAGAGCTGACACAGCAAGATGATGCAACAAAAAGAAACACAGATTCCAGTGCCGCTGACAACAACGGAAGTGGACAAAGAAGAAGACACAGCAAATAGACACAAGAACAGACAACCGGGGTTGGGGGAGGGGGGAAGGGGAGAGAAATAAATAAATAAATCTTTAAAAAGAGTTTCTCACAGCCCAGCTGGTCTAGCCCAACTCTAGCAGGGCTGTCTGGATACAAATAGAGTCCAGCTGGACTAGCCTAGCTGAGTCACTGGCCTCAACACTGACCCTCTGGCCCAGCCAATAAGCAGCTTTGCAGCCCTGGGGCATTGTGGCAGATTGAGACCATTTAATGAATCTCCAAAAGAGAAAGGTTATGTTTTTAAGTGAATCTATTCCTCTGGTTGTGATACCCTTTGGTTTCATTAAATTTGGTTGTGGGCCCTTTGAGTAGCACAGACTGGACTCTGTCAGTGAGGTATGAATCACACTGTCTCCACACTTCTGCTGGGTCTGATAAAGGTGGAGACACAGAGGAAAAGGAACCTACCATATTTGATCCTGCCATGTGAGAGGGGACTAGAGGACCCCTTAAGCAGGAAGCCCCCAAGAGGCTGGGCCATGGAGCAGCTCAAGAAGAGGCAAGCCCTGCACCAAGTTGGCCTGCAGCTGCCGAGCGGCAGGGACCTGGCAGAGACCGCCCGCCATCTTGCTTCATGGCAGCTGACTTTGGTGAGAAAGCACCTCTCGTGGTGCCTCAATTTGGACTTTCCACGGCCTTGGAACTATAAGCGTTTACCCCAAATAAGCCCCCTTTATAAAAGCAAACACATTTCTGGTACTTTGCATCAGCAGCCCTTTGACAAATGAAAACAGGCATACACTCCCCCAGTGCCCGAGCCCACACTGTGGCCACCACCTGCACCACCCATACACCCCCCCAACCCCAGACTGGTTCCAAATGACAGGCTCATACCCCCACCACCCTTGGACCCCCAGTCCCTTTCGCTTTTCATGGGCTTTGCTTTAAACTAACCAATCCTCGACCTCCATGGGAAATCTCCTAACCTCCCTCCCCGGACCACCAAAAAGCCACAAAGCCACGGGCCCCTGCCGCTCTGCTTGTGTGTTCCCCACCTGCTGGTGGAGCCCCCCAGAGGCATTCGTGCTCCCTGTGGACCCCTCGAGCACCCCTCTCTGGGGCCTGCAAGTAACAAATGCTCTCTTCTCATGCAGCATGGCCTCAGTTTCTCATTGTGTCATACCTGAACTCCACCTGGATCTAAATTTAAAACCCAACTTAACACATCCGCAACATTGTGCACGTATGGGCGCATATATCCTATTGGTTCTGCCTCTCCAGAGAGCCCTGGCTAATACAGATTTTGGCCCAGGGGCCTTCGACTCCCTTCTGCCTGTATTAGTTATGCATCTCTGTGCTGAAGCACCATTGCCTCCCCTACTCCCCCCCGTGGCTCCCTATCCCTCTCGGGATAAAGCCCAAGCCCTCACATGGCCTCCAGGGCCCTCCACGCCCAGCCCCTCCCTGCCTGTCTGACCTCCCCCCTTCTTTCCTCCCCAGCCCACTCCAACCACTAGGGCCTCCTTCTGCAACCCCAATACCAAGCCTGGCTGCTCTCAGGACCTTTGCACCTGCCATTCCTGCTAGCAGGATCTCAGTGGCAGGTGCCTTCTTGTCACTCAGGTCTCAGCTCAGTTGTTGCCTCTTCAGAGAGGTCCCCCTAATCTCCTTTCCCAGACCACTGCTTTCTTTCCTTCACAGCATTCTCTAGAATGTCACTTACTGATTTAATTACAGCTTGTCTCCTCCCAGGGAAGAGAGAGCACACTGACAGCCTTTGTGTTCAAAGCTACACTCTCCACCCAAAGACCCGGAATAGGGCTTGGCACTGAGTGGGCTCTAACAGATGTTTGTTGAATGAATAAACAAAAGCAACCCTGCAGGCAGGATTAGGTTACCCAGGTCTTTGCCAAATCCAGATTGCTTGAAGCCGCCGAAGGGAGCCGCCACGTCGGTCTTGTTGTAGGTGTTGATGAACACCGTCCCCGCCTGGAGCTTGTCGCTGACGTACAGGGCCTTGTTGATGTCCCTGGTGAAGATGCCAGAGGCCAGGCCAAATTCTGTGGCGTTGGCCCGAGACAGCACAGCGTCCACGTCTCTGCAGAGAAAATCCAGGGAGAACGTGGGAGGGGACTCAGGCAAGCAGTGGCTCCCGGGGGCGGAAAGCGACCGGCAGGCCCCTCTCCAGTGGCCAGCCCTGCCCACTCCAACCTCCCTGCTACACGAGACTCGTCCTCAGGTCTGCAGGGAGAGATGTGGCAGGATCACAGGCAAACGCGTGCCAAGGTTAAAGCAAATATGCAAGAGGAAGGAGGGGCAGGGTAGAGAAAACAGAGAATGGAAGTGAAGAGAAAGACAACGGAGTTACAGTTTCACAGTCAGCCAGCCACATGGACCCTTTGAAATCAAGGGCAAGGCCCTGGCTTTACAGAGAAGGAAACAGAAGCCCCAGGGGGAAAGAAGATGGGGCCAACATCATGCACTGAAAGGTAAAAGGGAACATCAGGGCTGAGCAGGTTGGGCAGGTTGGGCACTGCACAAGGGCACCATGGGGGAGAGACTACTACTCAAATCACAGGCACCAGAGGTTTGAATACTGGTGGGGATTGACTCAAGTCCCCCACAGAAAGACATGCTCAAAGCCTAACTTGCAGACCTGTAGATATAAAAACCATTTGTGAATAGGATTTTTGAAGATCCTTATAAGCAGAGGAAATCTAGAGAGAGACATACCCGACTGAGGAAATGGAGAAGCCAGAAAGGGAGAGAGGGATTGCAGGGTGATAGAAGCAGAGCTTGAGCAACCCCCAGAATGCTACATGCTTCCTCGGAAACATGGCCTGCCAAGGCCTTGATGTTAGACATCCAGCCTCCAAAACTGTGAGACAACAAATGCCTGTTGATTAAGCCAAACCAGTGTGTGCTATTTGTCATAGCAGGCCTGGCAAACTAATACCAATGCTTATTACAATATTCACTTGGTAGATGGCATAAAATGGCTTATTCTAATAAAACCAGCATATTGTGGTGATTTTGATATTTTTTTTGACAGTTGGAAGTAATGTTATTGAGAATGAAGTGCCATTTTAAAATTTGCTCAGATGCTTTATCTATAGCCAGGAAAAAGACCTGAGGTAGGTCAAATTTAGGCCACAGATTCTTTGCTCCTTCCTCTATTAAGAGTGGAATCTAATTCCCATCCCTTTCAATCTAGGCTGGATTTTGTGACTTGCCTGGCTAATAGAATATAGTGTAAGAGATCTTCTGGGATTTCTGAGGCAGGCTCATAAGGAGCTTTGTAGCTTCTACCCAGACTAAAAATTTTCTGCAAGGAAAAACAGGTGCCTTAGCTACTCCAGGGCTGCCATTCTGGAGAGACCCTACGCAGAAGTCCTGTAACTGCATGAAGAGAAATCTCCAGGGTTCTCTAGCTGAGGTCCCAGCCATGCCAGAGAACAGAAGCAGGCCAACCTCTTCAAACCCTGACCAGAGAGCACACTTACGAGCTAAATAAATTGTTGTTATTAATCCAAGCCCCAAAATTTTGGGATGGTTTATTGTATAGCAACACACAGTAAGAGACATTGAGAGTGAAACGAGGAGGAAACAGCAAGGCCAGAAGATGTGGGAAGGGAGTTGCCTTTTTAAAATTTTTAATTTTTATTTTTTTTAATCTTTTTTAAAAAAGATACATAGATCACAGAAAATGTTACATTAAAAAATATGAGGGGAAACGGACTTGGCCCAGTGGTTAGGGCGTCCGTCTACCACATGGGAGGTCCGCGGTTCAAACCCCGGGCCTCCCTGACCCGTGTGGAGCTGGCTCATGCGCAGTGCTGATGTGCCCAAGGAGTGCCCTGCCATGCAGGGGTGTCCCCTGCGTAGGGGAGCCCCACGCGCAAGGAGTGCGCCCATAAGGAGAGCCGCCCAGTGTGAAAGAAAGTGCAGGCTAACCAGGAATGACGCCGCCCATACTTCCTGTGCCGCTGATGACAACAGAAGCGGACAAAGAAACAAGACGCAGCAAAATAAGACACAGAGAACAGACAACCGGAGGGGGGGCAGGAATTAAAATAAAAAATAAATCTTTAAAAAAAAAAAATATGAGGTTCCCATATACCCCCACTCCTCCCACATCAACAACCTCTTTCATCAGTGTGGCACATTCATTGCATTTGATGGAATTGCATTTGATGGAATTGCATTTTTTGGAATTGCCTTTTGATCATGGGAGAAGGACCCTGAAGCCCTCCAGGCCACCTGGGGCTTTTCCTCGGAGAGGGTGAGGGAGGTATGATTAGAAGTCTGGAGGCGTCTAGTAGCCCAGGCTGCTCCCACACGTGCCATCTCCCCCTACCCCGAGTTCTCCTGGCCACAGGTGGACCACCCCCCACAACGCACGCTTAGGCCCTGGAAGAGACACAGGGGCCCCTGACATGAAAGCAGGCTCCTCACCCATCGGCAAACCGGGAGATGATCATGATGGGCCCAAAGGACTCTTCCTTGGCTACAAACATGTGGTCCTCCACGTCGGTCAAAACAGTCGGCTCAAAGAAGAACCCTGCAGAAGAAACAGAAGCACGGGGGCGTCCTTCCACTGGCCCAGCTTCCCTTCAGCCAGGGCCTGGGACACACGCGCTGTGAAGCTGACACCGCACTCCTGAAATCCATTCTTCTGTGACTGTTCCACATTCTCAGGAGGGCTACCATATGCCAGGCATATTATTTCATTTAGCCGGCACATCTCTTTTAACTACAGGCTGTGTTCGTGGTGGGCTGAGATTTGAATCCAAGTCCAGTGACAAAGCTCATTACTACATCAAAGACCTGAGTTTTTCTGGTGGTATTTAAGTGTGAAAAAAATATCCAGATTCTTTGGCTAGTGTAGACTCCCAGATGGCGCGCCCATCAGCTCCAGCTGCCACAGCCTGTTAAATGAGAACAGGGAGAGTGGTAGAAGCTTTGGGCACTGGTCTTGATTGGCAGGACCTCATGTGACTGCTTCCTTTCTCCTTTCTGGAAACTGCAGAGGCTGGTAGCTGACTCCCCCAAGCAGAGGTGTGCATGCTTTCTACCAGGATACAGTGGCAGGCTCTAGAATTTACATACCAACCTACCACCTACTCCCAATCCTGGACTGCCAGCACCTACAGGCTGTGGTAGCTGAGACAGAGCCACTTCTGGTGACAGAAATGTCTTCTGTGACTATTTCTTCTTTAGCCACAGAGCCCAGGTGCCATCCAAGAACCTGCTGGACCAAGGTTTAATTCTATCTGGATCAGGGAAAAAGAAGAGACTTAAAATTTTCTCACTCTAGTTCTTGGAAACCAAATACACATATAAATATTTAAAAACTGTAAAGGTAATATCATTAATAAAACTTTTGCTATTGCTCATATATTTAAAATTACGCTTAAAAAAATAATTACAGGGAAGCAATTGTGGCTCAATCGATTGGGCATCCATCTACCATACGGGAGGCCTGGGTTTGCGTCCTGGGACTTCCTTGTGAAAGCAAGCTGGCCTGCACCCATGGAGAGCCGACAGCCCGCACCCGTGGAGAGCTGGTACAGCAAGATGACGCAACAAAGGGAGACAAGCAGACACAGAAGAACGTGCAATGAATGGACACAGAGAGCAGACAGCAAGCAAGCCACGGAGGGGGAGGGGGGGATAAGTAAAATAAATAGATCTTTAAAAAAAAAAATTACAACTTTTAAAATGTGAATTGTGTATTAATAGGTGTTGATTTATGTGGTGTGGCATTCTAGCCTCTCAGTGATCATTCACTGATGACTATGACATGCCAGAGTTCTATATAGAGACTGGGTTGGCTCTTTCTTTGTTTCCCCCCTTTTCATTTGTTCTCTACCCTTTCCATTCATTCTCCACTCTTCCCTGCCCTGTTTGGGGCTCTGAGAGGTGGGCTGCACACCTGGGCTCCCTCATCCTCTGGCTTCCAGTTGGATTTGGCCAGTAGGAGGCAGTCCCTATCCCACAGGTTTGACCCTCACTGGGTTCCAATAATTCTGTTCCCTTCTCTTGTCCCTTCAGGCCATGGGGTGGAGATAGGACCTTCCATTTGTTGATAGTGCCTGGGTGCCATACCACCCCTCGGCACTTACCCTTCTCAACCCCACTCATACCTCTGTAAATAGCACCTTAATTACACTCTTGAGCTGTGCCATCCATATCCTGCTGAGATACTATCTCTGGTCTCATGGAACTCCCATTCTAGAGGGGGTGGGTGAGAGGCTTATATAGGCAGGGGCAATTCAGGGGTTATAAACTATATTGAGACAGGAGGGTCCAAGGAGCACCTAGGACAGAAAGGTGGCCTATACTTGGGGATGTCGTGGAAGACATCGTTGGTGCTGCATGAGTAGGAGTTCACCAGGTGGAGAAATTGAAGGTGTGTTTGCAAAGCAGAGGAACGGCAAATGCATAGAGAGCAAGAAAACAGAAGTATTTGGAAAGAGAATTAAATATGACCAGAGCATGTGTGGGTTGAGGGCAAACGAGTTAGCAACAGACCATGAGGAACTTTGGATAGGAAGTCAGGGAGTATAAACTTGACATTGCAGGAGGATAGGTTACTGTGGAATTGTTTTAACAATGAAAGAAATGAAACTAGACCTCTGGCAGCTGCATAAATAAAGGATTAGCACGGTTCTAGAGGTCAAATCAGGAGGCTGCTGTGATGACCAGGCAAGACAAGATGTGGGAGAGCCAGCAGGGTGCAGGCAGGGATGCAGAAGAGTCAAGAAATAGTTCTAGATTTAATAGTATTAGGCAATTAAGGAAAATAAGGGGCCAAGAAAAGAGAGGAGTCTAAGATTCATTATTTCCTTCTGTGGTAGTTCAAGATTATTTTATGTGGGAAACGGACTTGGCCCAGTGGTTAGGGCGTCCATCTACCACATGGGAGGTCCGCGGTTCAAACCCCGGGCCTCCTTGACCCGTGTGCAGCTGGCCCATGCACAGTGCTAATGCACACAAGGAGTGCCCTGCCACACAGAGGTGTCCCCCATGTAGGGGAGCCCCACGTGCAAGGAGTGTGCCCCGTAAGGAGAGCTGCCCAGCGTGAAAGAAAGTGCAGCCTGCCTAAGAATGGCGCCACCCACACGGAGAGCTCACACAACAAGATGACGCAACAAAAAGAAAACACAGATTCCCGTGCTGCTGACAACAACAGAAGCAGACAAAAAAACAAGATGCAGCAAATAGACACAGAGAACAGACACATGGGGTGGGGGGGGGGAGGGAAGAGAAATAAATAAATAAATCTTTAAAAAAATTATTTTATGAATTCAGAAAAGAAAAAGATTATGTTTGTAAACTAATCTATTCCTCTGGATGTGATACCCTTTGATTGCATTAAATTCAGCTGAGGGGCCTTTGATTAGATTACTTGATAAGATTGCTTTAGGGCTTTTGATTAGGCTACATCAGTAAGGAATACCTCAGGTTGGGTCTCCTTCCCCTTGCTGGGTCTGATATAAACAGAAACACAGAGAAAGACTGGCTGAGACAGACACAGGAAGAGAGACTCTGTCATTTTTGTTCCTGCCATGTGACAGAAAGGAGGACGTTCAAACAGCTGAGGCCCTGGGGAGAGATGAACCATTTGTCCGATAGCTTACAGCTGACAGTGGAGAAAAAGCAGAAGAGCCGAGACTGATGTAGGAAGCGCTAAGAGACAAGCCCAATGCCAGCCTGCAGCTGGAATCTGGAAGAAAGCAGAGCAGCTGAGGCACAGAGAAGAAGCCCGGAGGGGAAGGAGAGATCGCCCGCCATCTTGCTTCAACATGTGGCAGCTGAGTTTGGTGAGAAAGCACCTCTTTTGGTGCCTTCAGCTGGACTTTGCACAGCCTTGCAACTGTACGTTTTCACCCTTTAAAATCCCCTTTGTAAAATCCAACACATTTTCTGGTATTTTGCATCAGTGGCCCTTTGGCTAACTAATACACCTTCCTTTGGTGTATCAAATTAATTGAGTGCCTACTGTGTATGAGGCTTGGTGCTAGGCATGAAGGACTAAGCAATGGAGAAGACATACATGGGTGGTAACTGTCTAGTTCAGCATAGGGTCTAATAAGGGAGCAACACAGCTAGTTCATTCCTGTGGTTTCTGGTCTTACAGAAGAGCAGGTGGGAATGCCTGGAGCAGGTGAGGTTGGGAACACTATGATGCTGAGATGGATTTAGTATCCATTAAGTTTAAAATGTCTTGGGGACATCCAGATGGAGGTGTCCAGTAGGCAGTTGGCTATGGGGTCAGGCATTCTGGGGGGGCAGGGGGGAAGCCTAGAGATACATATTGGGGAGGATCTGAGCTATGGAGAGCATGGGATATCCCCAGGAATGTGTTTAGTATAAGAGCTCCAAGCCAAGGGCAGACCAAGGTTGCCCTTGTTCAACCCAGGTCTTAGACCAACATTTAAGGAGCAGGTGGACAAGGGAGGAGAGCATTTCAAGGATGGTGTAATGTTGATGTTAATGGTAAATCAAAGTCCAGCACAATGCAGGTTAAAACCCACGCTGAGGGAAGTGGATGTGGCTCAAGCAATTGAGCTCCTGCCTACCACAAGGAGGCCCTGGGTTCAGTTCCTGGTGCCTCCTAAAAGGAAGGTGAGCACACAACAAATAGACACAGCAAATGCAAACAATAAGGGGGTGGGGAGAAATAAATAAAATAAATCCTTGAATAAAAAAAAAAAACAATCCAAAAAACCCCCACACTGAATTAAGGTGTTCAGGTCAGGGGGCCTCAACTCACTATTCCCACACCCGGATTTGGCTGTGGACAGAACAGTCAAGGTCCATTCCCCCAACATTCCCAAATGGGGCCTGAGACATGGAAGCCTGACTGTGCAGGCCTTCAGGTATCTCCATGTAGAATTGGGCGAGAAACCAGAGGCCATTCTACCTGCTGGCCTCGGTTTACCCAAGTGGGCTCAGAGTGTTCTGACCAACCTGGCCGAGGGACTTGTTTCCCACCACAGACCAGCGTGGCTCCTTCCTTCACACCACGCTGGCAATATTCAATGAGCTTCTTCAGGTGGGCGTGGTGGTTCTGAGGTCCGTGGTTGGTGTCCCGGTCCAAAGGGTCTCCAATCTTCATCTTCTTCACCTCTTCTACCTTAGGAAAGTCCTCCCAGTCAGCACCCTGCTTGGATGTCTCAGTTTCCCACAGTGAATTGCCCGACCCACTCCCATGTCTGCATTTTTGGTGACTGACCGTCGACCCCTCAAAAAGGCCCACACTCCTTATTAGGTTATCCAGGGCTTTCCATATTCTGCTTCCCAACATACACTTTGGGCCTAACTCCAAAATATGCCCTATGTGCAAAGGTTTAAGAGTTTCCAGGGGAGACACGAGTCTGGCGTCAGACGGGCCAGGAGAAGAGAGTCAAGTGGAGGAGACAGGTAGGGGTGAAGGACAGCGGGGAGGGACCAGCAGATGGTGTGGGCTTGTCTCTAACATCAGCGCTGCATCCAGCTCCATGGACTATGGTTGCAGCCTAAGGAAGGTCAGAAGCTGAAGAAACTTTTTACCAAGGTACCTTGGATATGGGGTAGGGGGTCCAGCTGCAACACCCTGGAGACAAAGTAGGACAAACACAGAATGGCAATAATCAGCTGTGCCTTGAGTCCTCCCATCTCTGCCTGCTTCAAAACCCATCTTTAAAGACCCTCCTCCAGGAAGCCTTCTCCCTTGCCTTAGCCAATGCAAAAGTTAATCTAGGCTTTACTGCCTACCAGATAGACATGCTAACCTGGGTCTCCTCCAGGAATGTGACAGAAGGTGTTATCTAATGACTCTGGAGCCTGGGGCTATGGAGAGTCATTAGACAAACTGAACTTGAGTGAGGTTAGGACAGGAAATTCAGGTGAGAATAATCTCAGGCAGGCAGACAACAGCTTTTCTAGGCTCCAGGTCTAGCTATTCCTGTGTAGGTCCTTAGAATAGAGACAGGACTAGATCAGCCACACTGGCCAGTTCTCTAACTATTATAAAAATGGAAACATTTCTTTGCAGTTTCTCCCCTCAACACATAGAGTCTCTTTCCCTACTCCTTGAATCAGAAGCAATGTTTAGTAAGTTCTCAGCCTTTACTTCAGGAAGCCCTTCAATGTCTACTCTCACTCTGGCACAGCCCCCATGTGAACAAGCCCAAGAACAAGCTGGAGAATAAGAGATCACGTGAAACAAAGATGAGCCACCCACCTGAACCACCTGAAACTAACTAGTCCTAACTTGCCTGGGAACTAACTGCAGATGCATGAGCAAGATCAGATGAACCTGGATTACCCCCAACCCAAATTTTCAATCCACAGAATCATTAGCTAAATAAATGGCTGTTATTTCAAGCCACTAAATCTTGGGGTAGTTTGTTACACAGCAAAAGCTAACTGTTACAATCTCTTCAAGAAAGTCATTTCCTTTCCTCACTGCTTTTCATGTTTTTACCCATTATTTAAGATCTAGTAGGAAATCTTCTTCACCCCACCCCTGACCTCAGCACACATGCTCTCTCTTTTCCTGGCCTCCAAAATACAATTTGTCTATAAATGTAAAGGTTGTTGATTGTCCTTCCAGCCCTCCTTCTCATATCTGTTTGGGATTCGATTCTGCTTTCCAGTACATAGGGTGGGCTCTTGACTGAAGGTAAGCCAATCATGGCTCCTCAATCCCTGTTACTACTGACTGGACCAGAGATGGGGCAAGGACCCAAGCTATACCAGCGAGCATCCTTCCCCACAACTTTTTCTAACAGAGTTGGTGGCAAAAGAATTTTTCCCTCTCTGGTTCTCTGTTGGAAGAATGTAAATCTCGATCTGCCAGCCCTCAAACCTTCTACCAAGCTCTGGGGCTGAAAAGAGAAAATGAAAACAACTAAGACAGACAATAAAGATATTCCCAAGGGCATTACTTTATTGAGGCCAGCCTCAACAGGGATTTGGTGAAATGAGTCAATAAATCCAGTGGAACATGCTGTTTAGTGGCCCGCAGATCCCCCACCCCCTAGCTTCAGTAAGAATTGACTGCTAACAGCTCATAGGTTCCTCCTTCTCAGCTGATGTGAACTGCCCTCTTCCAGCATGTGGAAAGCCAGCAGCCATTAATTAACTGATACAGGGGCTCAAAAGACTGGCCCCCTTGCCTCAGGATGTCCAGCACTCCCCATCGACTTTTCCTGAGATGATATCTTGGTCCCAAGGCTTCCTCTGTCCCATCCTGGTTCCCCTCACACCTTAAAGGTTTCATCTTTTATATTCTGTGGGCACCTGCATTTTCACCTCAGGCTCTACTTTTAGGGACCTTTTATGGACAAAATATAGCCCCCAAAGAAATGTGGAATTTCTACTACCCAATACCTCAGAATGTGAATTTACTTGGAAATAGGGTCTTTGGCAGGTGGAAGTAGTTAAAATGAGGTCATATTGGAGAAGGATGGACCCTTAATCCAGTATGACTGGGTATCTTATAAGAAGAGGAAATTTGGACACAGAGGAGAGAATTGTGCACAGGGGTAGAGAAAGCCATGGAAAGCCTTGTGCACAGGGGTAGAGAAAGCCATGGATTGCCAGCCACAGCCAGAAGCCAGGAGAACAGGGAACAGAGTCTTCCCTACAGACTTGAGAGGAGGCACAGCCCTGCTAACACCTTGATTTCAGACTTCCAGCCTCCAGAACAGTGAAAGAATAAATCCCTATTGCTTAAGCCATCAGGTTTGCATGCTTTGTTATAGAAGCCTTCAGAGACTAAGACAGAGTCTGACCCAAAACCTTCCTGCTTGGGTTATATTAATGTGAGTCATGTTGCTGTTTCTTGCTGAATAATAAAAATTAGTGACGGTTCAGTACCGCTTCTCCTAGAGGTCCCCTGGCCAAGATGAACCCTCTGAGGTGGAGCCCAGCTCCACCTGACCCACCCCATCCCACCTCCCACCTTCAGCCCCTGTCTCCTCCGCTCCGGGCTACTGTCCAGCTGAAGCAGCAGCTCCAAGACCCTAGGGCAGGACTTACCACCTTCTGCACAAAGAGGTCGTGGATCGAGGCCTCTACGAAGAGTCGGCCTGCTGCAATGCAGTTCTCTCCTTTGTTGAAGAAAACGGAGCTCATCCCCTTTGGAGAATGGACAAGAATACTGGATCCCAACCCTGGCTCACCACCAGGACTCAGTTACCCCCTTTCTGAAGGGAAGGAGAGGTTCGGCAAAGGAACCGACCTCCTAACACAAGCCCGGCCCTTGTGGGTGCTGGACGTGCACACTCCGTTCAATCCTCAGTCTCCCTCGCAAGGAAGCAAGAAGGGGCAGTGTGCACAAGTGAGGAAGCTGCGGCTTGAGATCACATAGCAAGGTGGACAGTAGGACTGAGCCCTGACCAACCCCGCCACCCATGGGAGGACGAGGCCACTGTCCACATTGTAGAGAATCGAGACCATTAGAAAACCTGGAGATCCCAAGCTGCAAAAGCTGCTCACTCTGCATATTGGGTGGACTCCCGGGCAGCCTGGGGGGGCACTGGCCCTCTTTAGAGCCCACACTCTTTGGAAGAGAGCCTGAGAGGTGCAAGGCATTGTCCGCTAGCCTGGGGAAGGCAGCCAGGTGACCGGGCAGATAGATGGGGTGGAGGCAGGTAGTAAGATCCCCATCTTGGGAGGTATGGGAGGTGCCACAGAGACCCAAGTTCTATTTCTCATGACCTCAGAGGCCCCAAGGGATCCAGCTTTTCCAAACCTGGGGAGACCTATGTGGGAGGTAAGGACAGGGGAGGAAAGAGAGCCAGGCTACTCTGGGTCAAATGTGGCCCTCCTGGAAGCTGGGACCGTGCAGCCTCCTCAACACAACCCAGTCTATGGCTCTGGGCAATGGGGAGCACCATTCGGTGCCATCTGGTGCCAAGATCCTGGTACTGGCAGACTTGCTGGGTGACCTTGAGCATGTTCCTTACCTTCCTTGGTTTCCCCCTCCCACAAGGCTGCACTCCCTTTCACGTCCACGTGGAGTGTCGTACTGTCCTCTAAGGTGTGACTTAGGTAGGGTGGGGTGCATATTTGGACACCTGGGTGAATGAGGCCTTTTGGTTTGCTCCAACAGGAATGGAGAGGGGTACTGCTGGGGATTGAATCATGTTCCCCAGAAGAAATGTTCAAGTTTTCATCTGCGTTCCTGTGGATGTGAACCTGTTTATAAAGAGGACCTTTAAGATACTATTATTAATTAAGGTATGTACTCATTTGTGAATAGAAGCCTTGAAGATCCTGCTTAGATGGGGCCAAACTGAATCAGGGTGGGCCTTAACACACATGGCTGCAGCCCTTGAAAGGAGAGGGAATAGAGACAACTGAGCAGGAGAAGCCAGAGGAGAAGCCATGTGATGGAGACAGAGAGGCAAGCCAAGGAGCCCCAAGGATGCTACAGGCTCCAGGAAAAGGCATGGCCTGTCGAGACCCTGATGTTGGATGTCTGGCCTCCAAAACCATGAGCCAATAAATTCCCATTGTCTAAGCCAGCCTACTGGATGGTGTTTGTCTAAGAAGTTGAAGGCACACAGAGAAGCAAGGCAATAATAATGATAAGAATGATGGCAAACACTCATCTGACATTTGCCATGGGTGGGCCACTGTCCTAAGCACTTCAGACATATTAATTCATTGAATCTTCCTAACAATCCTGAGGAGCAGGGGTTATTATGGTCCCATTGCACAGGTAAGAACACTGAGGTCCAGAAAGGTTCAGTAATGTGTCGAAAGCTGCCCAGATGGCAAGTGGTAGAACTGGGAATGTGTGGAGATGGCACAAAGCAGTCCACATAGGTGGGCAGACATGGCCACCAGTTGACAGGGGCCACTGGCAGAGGAGCTATGCCCATATGCTCCTAGTTTGCTTTTCCATTGGCTGGAAAATGTTACAATGCTTATTTTCAGAACAGAGAACCATGGCTCATGGCTCCCAATTGATGTAGCTGATTTTAGTCATTCTTAACAGTTACAAAACTTCTTGGGAATTAGTTTTTGGAAGGTT
Source organism: Dasypus novemcinctus (assembly GCF_030445035.2). Lineage (NCBI taxonomy): Eukaryota > Metazoa > Chordata > Mammalia > Cingulata > Dasypodidae > Dasypus > Dasypus novemcinctus. The sequence continues at coordinate 55,212,844 of NC_080698.1, forward strand.
CCATGTCATTGGGGTGACTCCATGGGCTCCTCTACATTCAAGGTCTGGGCTTGACTATGCAGGGAGAGAAAGGTATCCCTGCTCTCCCATTCTCCTAATCATCACCTCCATGCTGCCTCCACAGTTGTCCCCATCTTCCCCCGGGCTGGGGTCTCACCATTTGCACAGCCTTATTCAGGTCACAGTCTGCGAAGATGAGGAGGGGTGACTTCCCGCCCAGCTCCAGGGAGACCTTCTTCACATTGCTTATAGCACAGCTGAAAGGAAGAGAGGGCTTGCTGGGTATGGTGCCTGGGAGCCCAGAAACTCAGGAAGTTTCCCAGGTGGAACGATCCCAGGGCAGGTCCAAAAGATGCTGAGCCTTCTCTGTAGCTGAAAGACTGTGCCATTGCCCCCACCTCCACCACCTTGTGAACCTCACCTTCCACCCCTCTTCTCCACCTTGCTCACTCTGCTCCATCACACTGCTTCCTCCTGATTCCTCAACACCCCAGACACTCTTCCACCTCAGGACCTTTGCTCCTACAGCCTCCCCATCCCCACTGCCATTTTTGGATGGCTCTTCCTTCAGGTATGGACCCGTAGAACTCAATTCCTTACTTCCTTTAGGTCTCTGCCCCAATGTAACCTTCCCAGGGTACTTTCTCTCATGGCCCTATATGTCATTTCAGTCTCCTGCTGGCACCCACATCATACTTTGTTTTTCTCCACTATATATTTTTGAAACTGCCACTTACCAACCTCCTTGAAATGGCCACTTAGTAACCCACTTATCAGAGGATGCCTTCCCTTACTGGTATGTAAAAGTTTCTAGAAGTTCTACTTCCCTTTCATTCAAATGCCCACCTCCTCGTGTATATTCATGGAAGTCTTGCTGCCTCTTGAGATATACTGTTTCTTCTCCCCCTTGCAGCACCTGCTAACTCTGGCTCTGATTGTTTCTAGTCACTGAGTATGCTAGACCTCCATTTTATGACCATTAACCTTGCAACTGAGCATGTTCTGGTTAATTCCACCTTTCCCAAACTGGATTGTCCCACATCATCTCACCCCATCCTTAGCCACTCCCTTAAGCCCTCCTCTCCAGATGGTACAAATCCCCAGTGCTCCAGTTTTGTTCAGGGAGGCTGATCTGAGGCATGCTTCTGGTCTCCTTGCTGGTCGACTAAGCAATAAATGCTTTTTTCCTCAAAATTCTGGTGACTCAGTATTGACTTCTGTGTAAATGAAGTTAAATGAGCCCATTCAAGAGAGGGGAGGTGGCCCAGGCTGTACTCAGACATATGTAGGGCTGTGGAGGTGAGGGACAAGAGAAGCCTGTGGGGTGTGGGGTCAGGGTCTCCAGAATGGCCCAGGGAGAACGCTGTTCTGCAATGGAAGCTGCAAATAGGAGGCATTCTTTGAACACAACAAGTCTTTCTCCCAATGGAATTGTCATTTAGTAGCTGGATTGCCCTGAGAGGTCACGTGTGTGTCTCCCTTGAGCCAGAGACAGAAATGGTAGTCATGTGTCTTTAGAGGAAAACTTCAGAGTTCATCCAGGTCAGTGTCCTCAGCCAATCTGTGTGTCAGCATAACTTCCCACTTGTCTCTATTTGCACCATCCCAAAAGTGCAGGTGCCTGAAATCCACCTCCAGAAATTCAACTTCCACAGGCCTGAAGCTCAGGCATCAGGACTTCATTCAAAGTGGCCCAGGTCATTTTCTTCATACAATCCTGGTTTAGAGGCACTGTACTTGTGATCTGGCCCCAAACTACCTCTCTAAGCTCACCAGTGACTCCCTTCTCCTTGGCCTGCTATGCATTCTAGAACCACTGAACCATTGAACCGATAGGGGCAACTGAGTCCTAAAGACCCAGGTGATATCATAAGTTTGTGGTGGAACTAGGGATATAACCCCATTTGGTTTGAGGCCATAGTCCAAGGAATAATAGATGAGAAGATGTTCTAGGTCAGGGCTGCCCAGTAGAAATATAATGAAAACAAAAAACCCTAGCCACAAATTTAATGTTAATTTTAAGTGCCACATTTTTTAAAATCCTAAAAAGAATCAGGTAAAATTAGTTTTAATAATCTACCTTACTTTACTCAATATATAAAAAATTATATCATATCAACATGTAATCAATATAAAAAAATCTACATTTTAACACAATCTCCAGGTGATTTCTGCACACATTAAATTCTAAGAAGCACAGCTTAGATCATACAATGGCACTGTTAACTTCTAGATACTGTAACCAGAGGCCAAAGGTTGTATGGCAAGTGCTGGCCTCTCTCCAACTTCCCCACTCACTTACCTTTTCATGATGTGCTTTCCCACATCTGTAGAGCCAGTGAACCCAATTTTCCTCACATCAGGATGGTCTGAGAGTCTCTGCCCAACCACAGAGCCTATGGAGTGGGGTTGGGTGGCAGAGTCAGGTGGCTCTTAGGGGTGCTGGGAAGGAACACACATGCCTACTCACCAGGACCCCCACCCACTCATACCCAGAGAGCCAGAGCTCTGTGCAGGGAAGTTCACTGAATCTTGCTCCCCACATGGATTTCCACCCATCAGTGTATACTCCAAAGGCAAGGGCACCCAGCCCCTCAACTCTTTTAGGGTCTCCAGCAGAGACCCAAGGGATGCCTGGCCTGACCCATAGGGGACTTGGTGCCCTGAGTATCAGACTCCAAAATGCCTGCCTCTCAGGGTGAAACCTGGCTGGGAGAGCAGCTGGGCTGTGGAAAGCCTTAGTACGTGCTGTTCCACCTGCTCAGAAGGCTTTCCCTCCTAGCTCCATCCCATGTTCGAAGGTCTCACCACTCCATGCCATGCTTTGCACATACCAACCCTCACTACCTGCTCATTTCTGTCCATCCCACAGTTTCAATGCAACTCCAGGATGGGCTTTCCTGACATTGCCTTCCCCCAGGCCCAACATCTCTGGTTTAATGTTTTGGAGTAATCTTTCCTTCCTTGAAAGTCTTTCCTAATTTGGCTTCTGACTCTGTATGCTACTAGTTTTCCAGCTACTTCTCTGACTGCGTGTTTTCCTTTTCTTTTACTCACTGCTCTCCCCTTACCGAACCTTAAAATACTCAAGTACTTCTGTGCCCTCTTCTCAGTTCACACTGTCTCCTCAACTGATTTTACCCAGGCCTGTGTCCTTAAACACTACCTTTAAAAAAATTTTTTCTTATTTATTTTTAAAAGATGCTTAGATTACATAAAATGTTACATAAAAAATATAAGGGGTTCCCATATACCCCACTCCCACACCTCCCACCCTTTCCCACATTAACAACTTCTTTCATTAGTGTGGTATATTCATTGCAATTGATGAACACATTTTGGAGCATTGCCACTAAGCATTACAGTTTACATTGTAGTTTACACTCTCTCCCATTCAATTCTGTAGGTTATGGCAGGATATATAATGGCCTGTATCTGTCATTGCAATGTCATTCAGGTTTATTTCAAGTCCTGAAAATGCCCCCATATTATACTTCTTTGTCCCTCTCCCTGATTTCAGCACGTCCAGTGGCCACTGTCTCCACATCAATGATATAATTTCTTCCATTGCTGGAATCACAATAAATCTTTCAAAATACCATCTTCATGCACATCGTCCTCTAAGCCTGCATCTCTGGTCAAGCTCCTATCATGCCTCTAGCCATTGTCATCTCTATTTGGACACTGTATGACCTCTCAAATTCAGCAATTTTGAAACTCGACTCTTAATCTTTCTCCCAGACCTGCTCCTCCTCTGGTAGACTCATCCTGACAGCCAGTTCAGGGCAGGAACCTCAGAGTCATTTCTGACACCTCCCTTGCAACATTCCATTCATCAGCCACCCCTGGTGCTCCTACATCTATCCATCCCCATCCATCTCCACTGCCTCCATGCAATCAAGCTTTTAACACTTAAAGACGTGCCCAGGCCCTGCCTAGGAAGGCTCTGGTTTGGTAGGTGTGGAGTGGGATCCTTGTACTCTGTCTCTCTCTCTATTTAAAGTTCTACAAGTGCTTCTGATACTAACTCCATTTCACCACGTCCTGTTAAAAATCTCTGTGCTAGGTCATTTCAAGAAAATATTTACCGGGAAACGGACTTTGGCCCAGTGGTTAGGGCGTCCGCCTACCACATGGGAGGTCCACGGTTCAAACCCCGGGCCTCCTCGACCCGTGTGGAGCTGGCCATGCGCAGTGCTGATGCGCGCAAGGAGTGCCGCGCCACGCAAGGGTGTCCCCCGCGTGGAGAAGCCCCACGCGCAAGGAGTGCGCCCGTGAGGAAAGCCGCCCAGCATGAAAAGAAAGTGCAGCCTGCCCAGGAATGGCGCCGCCCACACTTCCCGTGCTGCTGACGACAACAGAAGCGGACAAAGAAACAAGACGCAGCAAAGAGACACCAAGAACAGACAACCAGGGGAGGGGGGGGGAGATTAAATAAATAAATAAATCTTTAAAAAAAAAAGAAAGAAAGAAAATATTTACCAAAAGGCATTATAGCAGATTTGAAATCTCCATTTTAGAGAGCAGAATTTTTACAGGCCATATTCTCTGACCGTGACATAATAAAACTAGAAACAAGAACAAAATTTTAGACACACATGCTAAAAACAAAAACAAAACCAAACACTTGGAAATTAAGAAAAAATGTCTTAATGGGTCAGAGAGTACATCAAAACCACAACGACATGTTCTTTAGAAATAATTTTTAAAAATATATGTATAATATATATACAATATATTAGAAAGGTATGAGGTCGGCCCATGTGCATTTACAAGGTCAGTGTGAGGCTCCCACAGACCCGTTCCACAGGGAAACAGCTATAAATGGTTGGTATAAAGACATGCAGCAAATGAATAAACATTGACTGGAGAAAATCTACTAAATCTTGACATGCACAGTGAGAATCTGTGGCACTTGAGTCATGGCCCTCCCTGGGTTGGTGGAAGCTAGGCAGGTGTGGCCGTGATGACATACCTCCCTCTTCTCTTAAATACCAAGGGATATGGTCTCTCCCCAGGAGGGGCAGATCACTAGGATTTCTCATCTCCTCCAACTCTGAGTTGCAGAGGCTGAATTCTTGGGGAACATGGCTGAACTGCTGGGACTCCCTTCATGCACTCAACCCTCATTCGTACTTTCCTCCTGGAGTGCCAGGCTAAGAACACTGGGGCCGCATCGGCCCAGCCCAGCTCACTCATAGGGCTCAGCACCTGGAAAAGTGGCCCAGATATTTTGCCTAGGGGAGAGTTCCAAAGTTCCCAGCAAAGGAACTGACTTTATTTGAAACAGTGGTGTTGGTGGGAGGGAAGTTCAAGTCTAAGGGTGCTCTGAAAAAAAGGAGAGTTGGGGGGTAAGCAATTAAAAAGCCTGGTAGATGAGAACAATAAGCTAAACCGTAGGCCAGAGAGAATCAGGGAAGAGAACTTCCGAGGTCAGGACAAGCCTCAAAGACTGACATCAAAAACGACCTTCGCCCAGATTTAATTAGATTAGACCATGGAGTAATTTATGTCTCCAGGGTACTGTCATAAAAAACAGAACAATCAGCTGGCAGTGAGTGGTGCTGAGCAGCTGAGTGTCCCACCAAAGGAAGCAGACAGTTTAGCAGAGAGACCCAGGGAAAGAGGCAGCTATAGAGAGCCTGGAAAATCCAATGTCACACCAGACATTGTATGACCAAAGCAGAAGCTCTATACTGCAGGGGAAATAGAACTCACTGAAATAATCTAGCAATTCATTAAACAAGTAAGTAAGCAAATAATAGCAAAAACAAGCCCTGAAGATGGAGGAAGGGAATCAGTAACCAGAAATGCTATATTACCTAAAATATCCAATTTTTAATAATAATATATATATGATGCAAAGAAACAGGAAAGTGTAAGTTAGAAAAAGAGCAGGCAACATAACTGTTAGAGTGCTCAGATACTGGATTTAACAAAGATTTCAAAGCAGTCTTGATAAATATGTTCAAACAATTAAAAGAAGACATGCTTATAAAAGGAAGCTATGGCAGCATGTCTCATGAAACATAAAATCAATGAAGAGATATAAATTATTTTTTTAAAAGGAACAATTAGAAAATCTGGAATTAACAAGTGAAACAATGACAATGAAAAAAATCACCTGAAGGGATCAAAAGTAGGTTTGAATTGGCAGCAGAAAGAATCAGTAAACTTGATGACCTCCCCAAATGCTCTAAGCCTAGAATATTCTCTCATAAATTCTAATAAATTCTCTCAACTGTCATTCCCAATGTATGTCATTCATTCCAGAGCACACACATATATTTAAAGAAAGGGAATCATTTGGGGAGGGCATTTGAAGGCTAAAAACTTTCCAGGTATAGGAGATTTCTCCCACCCCAGGAGAGGGCCTCCCTGCCCACCAGCTCCGCCCCTTGAGGGCACATTGTAGAGCAGGGTCTGTTCCGACCACTGTGCCTTGGGTGATCTGGAGGCCGGGGTCTCCCACCTGCCCCCACCCACCCATCCCACAGCCTTTACCAGCTCCCGGGAGGATGTTGATCACACCCTTGGGAATTCCAGCCTTCACTGAGAGCTCTGCAAACTTCAGGGCTGTGAGTGGGGTCACCTGAGGAAAAGAAAAGGAGAAGGAGATTGGGTAAGCAGGGATTTGGGAGTGGGGCTCAGTCTTCCCTCTCTTCCCAGCCTGTCCCAGCAGCCTCAGTAGCAGGTGAGGAGCAGCTGTGGGTTGCAGCACCAAAAAGACTCCCCAGGAGAAGCCATGCCCATGCCGCACCATAGAGGGCACTTCCAAGTTGGCCTCCAGTGGGGACCTGGAATGCAGTGTGAGCTGATGTCTTTAGAGCTTCTTTCTCCTCAGAGGACTCCAGCCCCTTGGCAGGCCTTGACCCCGTTCCTCACAGAATTCATTTCTCCTTCATTTCTGTATACCAAGCCCTTAAGGAGTGCAGAGTCCAAATGGACTATCTAGCGGGCCTTGTCCCCAGAAGGCTGCCAGCTGCAGTCCTACACAGGGGAACCTCTCCCTCCCCTCTCAGAAAAGCCAGCCTTCTCCTGAGAGCTGCCTGAGCTCGAGTGGGAGAGGAGCCTTCTACTGAGGTGGGTGCAGCCTTAGCTGGAGTTCTGAGGCCATGCCTAGCTTTCCGTCTGTCCGTGTGTAACTCTTATTACTACTGCACTCCCGGAAATCAAAGCAAAAGAGGGTCATGCCCCTACCACAAGAACCACCCAACAATCTTTCTTCTGTTGCCTTCCTTATGCCCAGTGAAATTTCCTTCTAAAGTCTTCTGGGTTGCCTCTGCCCACCACCCTGCCCTTGAGCTGACAGGCTGAATCCGTGTGGTGTTATTTCCTGGGTATGCTCGGCACTTGTCAGGGGTCTCTTTCAGTAGCTAGGTGTACCCCAGGGCCATGTGCAATTGAGGGGGATGGGGTACTACCAGTCAATGACCTTGACTGTCAGCAGTCCCCCTGGGCTGAAGAGAGATGGTTGTTGCAGTGAATAAATACACAAATGTAAGTAAATAAATGCATAATTTATTATACATATTAAAATGTTTGAAGAGTGCCTGACTCAGAGTTAATACTGTAAACATAGAAGTTTAAGTTTTGTTTATTATGCTATTGTTTATTATGCTATGCCATTGCTTATTATGCTAAGCCCCAAAGAAGCTGAGAGAGTGAGAATGACCTATGGGGTACAACGCTCAGGCCCTGTGTTTGAGCCCCTTCAGAGCATCCTTCCTTCAGCTCCTCTTAACAGGCAGGGTAGGGAGGGTTCTTTCCATTATACGGATGAGAAAACCACAGCTCATGGGCATTAGGGGAGGACTTGCCCAGGACTCAGAAGAGGAGGCCAGGGGCTGACTAGGAAGACTAGATCCCTGATATCCTGCCTCTAAGGACATCAAATGCTGCCACACATAGCTTCTCTGTGAGGGGTAGGGGTGGGGCGAACATACAGGTCCTCCAGGACTTTTGGTCTCTGAAGCCAAATGAGTGACCACAGCCCCAGCTTTATTGATAGAATATTCTATGCTGTCGTAAAGGACATGAAACGGAGTTTCTACTCCCTCAGATCCAGAGTGCTGGGATCCGTGGAGAAATCTGACTCTACTCACCCAAGCAGGTATAAGAACAAGGATGATTAGCCTGTCTCAACTGCCCAGTGGCTCCTAACGACAGCCTTGACTTCTTGATTTATTTTTAATTTTTATTCCTTCCCCTCACCCCCCTTGTGGTTGTTTGTGCTCCTGCCTGCTCTCTGTGTCCATTCGCTGTGTGTTCTTTCCTTGTCTGCTTGTCTTTTCTTCTCATCTTTCTCTTTTTAGGAGGCACCAGAAACCAATCCCAGGACCTCTGGTGTGGGAGAGAGGCACTCAATCACTTGAGCCACCTCAGCTCCCTGATCTACTGAGTCTCTCTCTGTCACTGTGTCTCTGTCTCTCCTCTTCATCACCCTTTGTTACGTCATCTTGCTGTACCAGTTCTCTGAGGCGTGGGCCACCAGCACTCCATGGAATGGGCCAACTTTTATCTTCACCAGGAGGCCCCATGAATCGAACCCAGGGCCTTCCATATGGTAGATGGGAGCCCAATCACTTGAGCTACATCTGCTTCCCAGCCTTGACTTCTAATGGATGCCGTGCCTCAATCCATAGAAAGGCCTGGCTCATGGAAAACTACCTCTGATCAACAGGACCCTTCTTCACCTGGAGAGAAATCTGGGCCAGTATGAGCAGAGGAGCCAGAGGGCATTTTCTGTCTCCTCCCTTCTAGGATGAACTCCTAATGATCTCTACCAACCCAAAACCCCTGTCCAGAATGAGACCAGACTCACCTGGGCAGGCTTGATCACCACTGTGTTCCCAGCGGCCAGGCAAGCAGCCGTCTTCCAGGAGAGCATCATCAGGGGGTAGTTCCAGGGGATGATAATGCCACAGACCCTGCGTTACAAAGATGCAGTCCTTCCTCTGTCTTCCAGAGGGGCCCTTCCACCTGCCTCCCCTTGTCCCACTGCTTGACATCTACGATGGTTAGGTTCATGGGTCAGCTTAGCCGGAAAATGGTGCCCGGTTGTTTGGTCAAGCAAGCAATGAACTAATTGTTACTGTGGGGACATTTTGTGGATTTAAATCAATAAGTTGATTGCATCTATGGCTGATTACATCAACAATCAACTGAGGAGATTGCCTTCAGCAATGAGAAATGGCTCAACCAATCAGTGAAGGCCTTAAAAGTGAAAGTGATGATTTCAGCAGTCAGAAGACAAAATTTCTACCTCTTCTGCAGCCAGCCAGCCTCTCCTGGGGAAGTCATCAAAAATGTCCATGGGACTTCCCAGCTTGTGGACTGCCCTCTGGAATTCAGACTTGTGCATCCCCCACAGTCAAGTGAGACAATTTTATCAAATCTGATAATCTGTATGGATGTCTCCTGTTGGTTCTGAGTAATACAACATCCCATTCTCAGGAGCCAGACTTCCTGATATCTTACCGAAGGTCCCAGTGAGAGACAGTTCATCACTGCCTTCTCAGCCCCTGGTCTTTCAGCAGGACTCCTGCCCCTAGCAGGGCATGGTGGCATGGGACCCCAGGCAGGAAGTCATTGGTAGGAGTTGGTGAGGTCTAGGAGCACAGCTGGGAGGGTGCTGTACCAGGCAAGATGGGGGATAATGAAGAGCAGGCAGGCATGATATGCACACAGGCAGGCTGGAGTGCCTGGGAAAGAGTCCTTCTGGACTTGAAGATAAGAACACAGGGTGCTGGGAGGAACTGAGAGGGGTCAGCTTGCAAGGCTAAATAGGCTTGTTCTGCTTTGCAATAAGGGATGGTGCCTGGTCTTTCAGTTTCACCCACTGGTCCCAGAGAAAGCCTACCGCCCCCACCCCCCCAGCTCCTGCCCATTTTAGGGCTCCAAGGAGAGTAGGCATGAAAGATGGAAGATTTGTCACCCTTCCTCTCAGGAAAGAGAAAACTCTTTACAACATTGACTCTTTTTTTGTTAGGAGGCATCTAGGATTGAGTCCAGGATTTTGTGCACGGGAGGCAGGCACTCAACCACTGAGCTCTAGCCACTCCCCAATGAGAGTTGGCTTTTCATTTGTTTGCTTGTTTTTAGGAGGTGTGGGGGACCAAACCCAGGACCTCGTATATGGGAAGCAGGTGCTCAAACACTTGAGCTACATCCACTCCCAACATTGACTTCTAAAGATTGTCATGACACTGTAAGGCATGGTCTTTATGTATGTCAGGGACAGTCTGCAGTTAAAGGAGGGGTGAGGGTAGAACAAACCTCCAGTTGGGCAGTTGTGACCATCACACCTCTGTGCCCTTGTCATTGGCCTTGGGAGAAGGCACTATACATTTGGTTCATTCACTCATTCTACAAATGCTTATGGAACACATAGTGCATGCTGGGAATGATGATGAGCACTGGGAAGACAGCAGGATAATTTTGGACAGATGTGCATTACATAGAGCAGAGAATGGGATTGTAGAATAGAAGGAGATGCCACTTGGAGAGGGGATGCAATGTAAGGCAGGCAGGTCTGGGGGAAAGGGGAAAAGTGGAGTTGGCCAGGAGCCCAAGGGGTGGGGAGCAGCAGAGGCCAGTGGGGTACAAGGATGGGACTGAGGAAAAGAGCTGCAGATAAAGTAGGGGCCACAGTCCACAGTTTGATTTCACTTGAGGTGCACTGGGAAACCACTGGGGAACCCAAGGGAGGCAGTGAAATGGTGTGAATTTCAGAAAGATCTGGTTTTGTGCTTTCTCCACATCAGCTAGGGAATTCTTCTCAGTTCTACAGCAGAAGCCTGCCCGGCCTTCGGCATGGGGTAACGGTGCCTAATGCCTCCTCCACAGTACTTGCTGTGTGCCAGGCCCTGGCCCAACACCTGACACAGATTCAGCTCATTTAATCCTCAAGACAGCCCAATGATGAGGGCACTATTTTTCCCATTTTAGAGGTAAGGAAATCAAGGTATAGAAGGGTAGGAACTTGCCCAAAGGCAGGGGGTCGAGCTGGGATTCAGGTCCCGTGGCTCCAGAGAGTCTCCTCTTCCTAAGAGGTTGACTGTGAGGTGGAGGAGATGAAGGCCTGAGGTTCCAAGGCTCACTGCCAATCAGTGGCACCAGGGCAGAGTCGATGGGTTTCCAGAATCTAGGCCCACCCGGTGCACAAGGGAGAACTGCCCCTCTTCCCTGCTTTAGGGCATCAGTTTATGTGCGAGGCTAGGGGCAAGGACACAGGACCTGATGTGCTAGGACTGGAGCAGGTGGGCAGGAGCCGGGGGCCTGGGTTCGCATCCTGCCGCACCTGGGCTGGCTGTGTGAGCCGGGCGTCTTCCAGGCCCTCTGTGGGCGCGATGGTGTGGACACGCCTTGCAGGTGATTGAGGGTCAGGGCCCTTGTAGAGTCGTGTCTAGGCCTGAGGGACACCAAGGTCCACCCAGTCCCCGGCTCTGCTCCAAGCCTGCTCCCCAGGGAGCGTCTCTGAGCAGTATCCCCTGTGGCAGGATTTTCAAGTGCAGCACTTTGACAGTTGGGATGCCTAATCCCATAGCGTGGGTGCTGTCCTAGAGCAACTCTCCCAGTTGTGACAACCAAAAATGTCTCCAGATGTTGCCAAGTGCCACCTGGAGGCGGGGGAGTGGGCTCCTCTGGAGAGGGCAGCTCTCGGGTCACCACCCTGGGTCTCCAGCCTGCCCCTCCCTGGGTTCCAGGATGGAAGGTCTCCTGTGTCCACAGCCCCACTGAGGGACAGGAGCCTCCTGGCCGCACCCCTCCTTAAAGGCCGGGAGTGCTCATCTGTGTTAGTTTCCAAGTACACAGTAGACATCACTTGAACACACGCCCCTTACAGGGCAGTCCCCTGGGGGTGGCTTGGGCCACATGCAGTGACTGTGGGACCCCTGCTCGCCCCATGGAATCCTGCACCAGTGCAGCGGCACCGGGCAGGTGGCCCCCGCTGCCTGGTGCTGATACGGGCGGGGCTTTCCCCTCCCCAGAGGTGCCCCCGGCCAGGCCTCTGCCCTGCGTTTACCTCCATGTCTACTGCAGAGGCCCCAGCCCGTGGCAGTGCGTTGGGAAGGTCTAGGGGCTGCCCTGCGGGTGCGTTCCTCACTTCAGGGCTCCTGGAGAGGCGCCTGCGCGGGCGCGCAGAGCTCTGCTTCAGGCCTCAGGCAGCCGCGTGATGCTCCAGGGATGGACAGCAGCAGGGGGACGCCAGTGCTTCTGGCATTTGCTGTCACCATCCCAAGCCAAGCTGCTGTGCCCTCTGGGGCCCGCACTGCTGCCCGGTGGGGTGTGGACGCTCAGGAAAGTGGCTGCCATGCCTCCTTTCCCAGGCTCCAAGGACCTGCCCCCCGCAGGGGTGGGAGCTCCCCTCCCTCCCCTTCCCTGTGGCTTCACTGGCAGACCCTTCTCATTGCAGGCGGGTCTGTTGAAGGAAGAGGCTTTCAGCTGCTGGGGCAAGGAAAACCCAGACCCACCCCGCGAGCAGCCGTCTTCTCTCCTGTCTGTTGGGAGCTTCTATTTCCCCTTCTGCTTAGTGCCTGATTACCTCCTTTGCTAATTTCTCCATGTTTTTCAGTTCCTTGTTATTTGTAGGAGTTCTTAATTTCTATGCACATCGATCTTTATACTCTTTGCAGATAAAGTCTTTGGGGTGCATCCTCCATTTCCCACCGCAACTCTGTCTGCTATCGGGTTATTGTGAAAATTAAATAAAATTATAAAGTGGTTAAAACTGTACCGGGCACACAGCAAGTACTTTACAAGGGAAAACTATTTTTATCGCCTCGACTCATGCAGAATAGGCATTTTTGTGAGGTTTGTTCATTCCTCCACCTCTAGCACATGAAATATTAGGTACTTAAGAGCCGGCAAATAAATAGCTGTTGGATAAATCCGTGGAACGGTGTTTTGAACTCGCCACAGGGTTGCTGTGCGGGTTACACGCAGGTGGGGTGGACAGCCCCGGTGTGTGTCCGGCTCCTGGCCATCGCAGCGACTCACCCGAGCGGCTCTTTCTTGGTGAAGGTCAGGTTGCGGTTGGGTCTGGCCTGGTTGATGGGGATGGTGGAGCCCTGGAAGAAACCCAGAGGGCCGCGCTACAGGAGGGCTCCTGCTCCTCCCCTCTGGGCAGCCAGCCTCCCATCAGGCCCCGGGAGGAGCAGGGGCCGCTCCGCGTCCTGACTCCCTGCCATCCGGATGGGCAGAAGGCCAGATCCACCCATCTCGCACACGACAGAGGAAAGCTGGGGAGCTCAGAGAGGGGCTTCCCGTGGAGCCTGGCAGACAGAGTCCTGAGGCGGGAAGCAGGTCCTGGTACGGGAAAGCCTCTGGGCTTCGAGATTTGGGCAGAGAAAGGGCGAAGGTGGGGCACAGGGGGGACACAGTCGTCTCTGAAGCTGAGAGCAGCTGTGCTGGCTAAGGAGGACCAGGGCGGAGGCTGGAAGAGGTGCTGGGCTCCACACACTCCGCAGCAGAAAGGGAGGAGAGCAATGGGGGTGACCCACTCCCTCACTGCAACGATGCCCCTGCTCCCCCTCAGCCCCTTGGGTGTGGGTGGAAAGGAGCTCACAGACCCCACCTCAGGTAGACCCCCAGTGAGCCCTGGAGTTGTGGGTCTTCCCAAGTAAGGGTTTCTCCATCCTTACCAACAGCAAAGTCTAAAATCGGTCCCCAGCTTCCTGGCTCTAATTGCTGGAACCTGGGAATAAGGTGAGCTATCACGCTCATGATGATGCTATGTTACATGGCAGAGTTGACTTTAAGATGGGGAAATTATGAGATTATTCATATATAATCCCTTGAGCCCCTTTAAAAGCAGAATTTACTCCCACAGGTGGCATAAGAAGACATCAAAGAGATGCAAAGCACCAGAATGATTGCAATTGCTGCCTTCAGAGATGGAGGGGGCCACAGGCAAGGACCAAGAAGAGCCTGTAGGAGGCATGAGCTACCCCTGGCTGACAGCCAGCGAGGAAATTGGACGTCATGGGAACGGACTCTGCCAAACCCCGAAAGAGCTTGGATGCAGTGTCTTGCCCATGCCTCCAGGTAAGAGCCCAGCCTGTCTAACACCTTGATTTCCAAGCCTGTCTGCACTTCTCATCTGGAGAACTGTGGGCTAAAAAGTTCCACTAAGTTGGTGTCATTTGTTTTGGTAGCAATAGAAGATTAATATGCTGCCCCTTGGTTTTCTCCTCCTGTGGACCTGGCCCCGCCTTGATGGTGGGAAGAGGCCAGGGCCCCACCTGGATCTTGTCACACCAGCCAGCAAAGTAGCGGAAGGTCTGGACGGACATGCCCACGTGGGTCTTCAGAGCCAGCGTGTAGACGGCCCCTGCATCCAGGGCCTCGATGGTGGCCAGCTCCTCCTGGTGCTGCTCCATGAGGTCTGCCAACCTGGCCGAGGGATGGAAGGCAGAAACGGGGGTTGACTGAGTCCTGGCACAGCTCTGCCAAGTCCCCAATCCCCAAGACGTCAGGGGACCCTTGCCTCCACTCTCAGCTCTGCCATACCAAACCCGGGGACCTCGGTTCTTCCATCCGTAAAATGGGATTAATAACATTTCTTTACCGGGTAGGTACATCTTTCCCTCTCTTGTCTTCCCTCTCAGTATCCTTCATAAATCTTCCTTTATAAACACCTGCAAAGGTGTTTCCCCACATCGGTAGCAGGCCACCCTTCCTCTCTTTGGACAGCTTTAACTAGAAGAAAGCGTGACTTTCTTCCAAGCACCAACCAAACCTACAGTTGAGTGTGGGGAAGCACGTCCTTGAAGCTGGCCCCTCCAGAGATGCAGAGGTGGCCCTCCCATAACCAGAGGAGTGTTAGGGTAAAGAGGCCAGGTATGGCACCCCCAGGAGGTCCATCCTGAGTAGGGGCATTCACCAATGCCAAGATCCTGACCGGCTAATCCCACCCAAGGGCCACTCTGGGGCCTGCCGCTGTGGGACACTTGTGAGTTGTAACTGAAGCCACCTGTTACAGAAGTGGGCTGAAGGTGCCCTCTGTGTATCGGTGCCAGGTGTCGTTTACTTCTCCATGGAAGTCTGGGCCTGTTGTTCAGCTCAAAAGCCCATGGGTGCCAAAGTCAAATTCTTACATAGACAATTGTTTTTAAAAATAACCCAGGGAAGCCGTTTTTAACCATTTGGAGCTGAGCTGCTTTGCATACCCTACAAAACTACACCCAACATCTCAGAGCCATAGATAGGATAATACCCTGCAGTTATAAGGCCCCAAGGTGCTTCGAGCCCCCAGAGCTCTCTCACCCTGACACTTCCCAAAGAGATGACTGCAGCACGTGGCCCTGACGTACCACCACCACCTGCATTCACATTCCCCTTTCCCTCTGCAGTTTCCCTTGCTACGCTTGCCCCAGACAGCAGCCTCCCGAAGGTTTCAGGTTGAGAGGGATCTTCTCTTGGCCCCACAAAGCTGCCAGAGGCACCTTCCATAACTAGCACGTTTGTTCCTGCCATCCAGTGGTCTAATATTTTTCTTGATCAGCTCTGAAATCTTCAGACTCGCCCACTCATGGACATGAGTGCGTCATGTCCCTAAGGGAGCAGGGCAGATGGGGGAAAGGTGGGAAACCCCAGCTCTGGAGGAAACCCTCAGGGCAGCGACCGCCTAGAGACAGCCCAGGACTCACTTCCCCACCGCTCCCTTCTCCTTTCTCCACCTGGTGACCACACTGATCTTTACAAGCCCCAAACCTAGCCCCGTCCCTACCTGCCTAAACCCTCCACTGAAACACCCCAACAGCTGTCCACTGCTCTCAGGTGGCATCTCAGCTTGCCTGGCCTTCCAGAACCAGAGATCTGGCCCCGTCTCTTTCACAGACCATGGTGCCGTCACCTTTATCCTTTGCCTGCTCACCCTGGCCTCACGGAGTCCTCAGGTAAGTCAGGGCCCCGCCTACCTCAGGACCCCTGGGTGCTGCTCCCTCTCCCACACTGCTGGGCCACTTCCTTATCGTCTGTGCCTCTTCCGGACTTGGATTCAAAAGTCAAATCTTCTAGGAAGCCAACTGAATCCCCACCGCAAAACTAATCACATCTCCCTAACATGTCCTTTAATCGCATTGTCTACCTTTCTTATAATAATATAATTACTCAGATTATTATTTAATCAATGTTTGCCTCTCCTTAAGCTGGAACCTAAGGGCAGGGATCATGCCTGGTTTACTGCTCGCCAATGTGTCTCCAGCACCCAGCTCTAAGTGGGCACTAGGTAAGCACCTAATAAATGTTTGTGGAGGAAAATGTATGTGGCTCAGGCAACTGCGCTCCCACCTACCACATGGGAGGTTGCTGGTTCAGATCCCAGTGCCTCCTAAAGAAGACAACAAACTGGTGCAATGGGCAGGTGCAGGGAGATGACACAACAAGAGATGTGGGGAGGAGAAACATAATGACAGACACAACCAAGCAGGGAGTGGAGGTGGATCAAGTAATTAGGTACCTCCCTCCCATATCAGAGATCCCACATTTGGCTCCTGGTGCCTCCAAAAGAAACAAGGAAGATGAACAAACACAGCAAGTGAAAAACAACAAGAGTGGGGGAGGAATAAATAAATAAAAATAAATCCTTTAAAAAAATGTTTGTCGAATTAAACTGTTAACTGAATGCGCACAAGGAAATCAGTAGCAGAGCCATGCTGTTGCCTCAGAAACAGTGAAACAAGGGTCACTCTCTGGATAAGAAATGCAATGTGTAAATCACTTTCTGGGAAGTTTGATACCAAATAGCAAAAACAAAGTATTGTGGCATTTTAAGGAAGAAGTTTCCACCAGCTATAAGGATAGACAATGCCAACTGTACGTGATGTAACTGTGTCATAAATCCAACTCCCAGGATACATAAACTACAGGAATTATCACTTGAGTACATTCTCTAGGAGGTCCTGAGAGGGGAGCTCTGCAGGACTGTTCTATGGTCAACTTGGTCAAGCTGGACATAGGTTTTCCAGAACCCCTTTTGCTGTAGGATGCCAAGTTAGAATTGACCCGAAGTGGTGTCTATCCCATGAAATTTGGGAGGCAGAAGTAAAGCAGCAGTTGTTACTCCCTAAAGATAATGGATATGGCCAAGGACATTCCCATGGATTCCAGCTTGTCCTCTCTCTCCCACTCTACACTAGCTCTTCTTCCCAACTGCTAGCCCTGCCCACCAACAGATCCTTGGCTGTAGACCTTCAGAAGTGGTTTGAACACAGAGGCAACAACTGTCCTTGGACTTTCCCACCAGCTTCTCTCCATGGTCCCGTTCTGGGAACTGGATATGACTTGGCTTCCCAGATTCCCCTGGAAGCTCCATCTTGTCCACCAAGGGTTCAGGAGGATTGGTTAGTCATGCTCTCTAACTCTCCCTTGGATCTTTCTTTCCACTTTCTCCCATAATTATATAATATCTTTTTCCTGTAATTCATTCCTTGTTCCATAATACCCATGGTAGTTCTATTCCTTGATTTAACCAGAGGCGCTCTGTAGCCACTGCTCTGGGAAATCCCTATCTTAGCCCACCTATTACAAATCTACCAAGCCTGTCTTAATGAGCTGTGGCAGAGCAAGAAGGTACCTCATTTGAGAAGACTGAAGGTTTGCACTGGCAAGGCCTGGGTTGCTAAGGATACCTCAGGGCCTAATTCTTTACTTCCAGCTGTGCAGGGGTGCCATCTCGCTATTATTGTAGATCATTAGAGTTGTTCCAACTCATTCCATTAGATGGCACCAGAGCACCTCGAGGAGAGGGCTCCTTTAAAGGTCTGTCTAGAGATTTTCTACGTGCTCTAGGGAATTTTTGTCATTAGCCAATGGCTTCCTAAAATTGATGATTCTTCAAGGGGTCTTGAAACTAACTTGAAATATGGCAGGCTGAACAAGCCAGACCTTTATAGCTCTTGCCTGCCCCAAACCCTCTGGTCTCTATTCCTTTTGGTAAAGCGTGCAAGCTCCCTCTCCGGTTCTCAGCTGCTGGGGCTGTCATGGTGTTTCTGACTCTGGAATAGAAACAAAAGCCATTCTGACCACAAGGCAAAGGCAAGGGCTTTCTCTCTCCAGACAATAAGCACATTCTGGTCAAATCATAAGCCAACTTCTGGCCTTCTGTGCTCCCAGAGAATAACATTCCAGTCCTTAAATTGGCTCAGAAGGCTTTCTGTGAACACTCATTGGTCCACCTGCCTAGCCCTCTTCCTTCTTCTCTAAACATCACCCCATTTCTTTGGGGGCAACTGCTCCTTCTCCCACTGGAGCTAGGTGGTTCGAGAGGAGCAGCCACATTCCCACCCTGAGGTCATAACCTAGAGCAATCACAAATCATTGCTGAAGACTTCTGAACTGAGACCAAGGGAGGAGGACCCTTTCCCCCTGTGGCTCTTTTTTTTTAAAAAGGAGAATATGAGCTTGGGGCAGCTTTGTTTCTGCCTTTGTGAAGTAAGAGTCAGTTTGAGCAATTACAAGCAGCAATAAATGAAGGAGGAGATTGGGAGATACTTCCTGAGGGGTCTGCCTTCCTGTCTTTTGATTACGGGAGCTGCCCACCCCACCCCACCCCACTCCAAGTCTCTTTGGCCTAAGGTAACTGAAGCATGTTACCTTGCTTGCATGGTTTCTACAGTACAAGCTGTATCATTCCAGCAAACCAATCTACCTCTCCTACATGAAGCTTATCCTTGCCTCTAGAGCTCTGCACCTTTGCATGTGCTATCTCCTCTCCTAAAGCCATTTCTGTCTGGGTAAATCCCTTCTGCCTCTGTCACTTCTTTTAAGAGCCTTTTCTGATCCTCCCAGCCAGACTCGGCCTCCTCAAGTGGGGACCCCCAAGCCGAGGTCTGGGAGAAGAGAACAAGGGAAACCACTTTGGGCCCACCCTCCTCTCTACCTCACAGTGTGTTGGAGGGGGTGATGGCTGACAGACAGATGAGCTCTTACCTGTACAAAAGCCTTCCCCGGTCCCGGGCACTGATCTTCCCCCACAAACCATTCTCAAAGGCATCCT
Source organism: Dasypus novemcinctus (assembly GCF_030445035.2). NCBI lineage: Eukaryota > Metazoa > Chordata > Mammalia > Cingulata > Dasypodidae > Dasypus > Dasypus novemcinctus. The sequence continues at coordinate 55,231,847 of NC_080698.1, forward strand.
TTGCAGCAGCCACTGCCTTGTCGACATCAGCCACCTGGGCCAGGGACACCTGGCAGATGGCCTGTGGCAGGAGAAGAGAGAGCCTCCTGGGCTTGGTGCTTCACAGACATCCTCCCACCCCTCCCCTGGCCCTCCTACTGTTGAACCCCAGTGAGCCAGGGGTGCCCAGGGACCAGGTGGGCGGGCTCAGAGGTGACACAGCCAGTGGGAGGCAACTGGAATGGTTTACTCCAGGAAAGGAAAGGCTGGGGGCCTTGGGAAAGGTTTGCATGCATTTCTCTAGAACAACGATCCTCTCTCCACATCCCCAAGGTGGCCCAAGCCAGGGCAGCAGACTCCAGCCGTAGCTAGAAGGCCGAGGGTCAGCTTAGGGTTTTTCAAAACCATGAATTTAGTAAGCCAGAGCTAGAAACTTTTTTCTTAAGTAGACAAAATATTAAAGGCAGATCCCTAGTGCTGCCCTCTGAATCCACTCTCAAGCCTTCTGCCACCCTGTTCTGGGCTCCAAGAAATCACCCAGATGCGTTGCTGCAACAGGCTCCTCGGCCCCTGGCTCTCTGTTGGATTTGGCCAAGGGGAGGTTGAGTGGAGGGAGGGAACGAGGTCCAGTATTTATTCTGTCAGCGCCCTCCTTGCAGGTGGCCGTGCCCTTTCTGCCAAGGCACCCCCTACACAGCTGCCTTATCCCTGTGCTGCTTTCTGCCGTTGCTCCTTCCATTCAAGGGGTGATAACACCTGCCCAACATTTCTGGCCCTGAAGGTACTGCACACTCTTATCTTCCCTACCTTTGTCAGTACTCTGTCTTTAAACTCCCCTCGAATTACCCATTTTGAGTGTGCTGTTTTCTTAAGGGACCCTGAGTGTTAAGAGATAGGATAGCATGGGATGGGATGGGATAGAAAAATATCTGTAAGTCTTGTTTCATGAAACTTTTGGGTCAGATATGTGAGTGTGAGAATGCAGGACACGCGTCCTGGGCCGTGAAGTACAATACTGAGTGTGACGATCAAGGAAGCCTGAAAAACACTGAATTCAATTTAAGGAAGCATTTCCTGCTGGGAGGTGGATAGTACAAATATTAGAAAAGGTGGGGCCCATGCCGGGGTTCTTGTTGCCGTGTGGAGCTGGAGGGGGGGGGCTTGCATGTTTCCTTTGGGGATTTTAACTCTGTTCCCAGCCTCTGAAGCAGACTCAAGACCCCTCAGAGTCCCTCCGGCCTCCCTCATTATTTTCTCTCTACTTCATTTCTACAGCAGGACGGGGTGGGGTGTGAAGGTCAAGGGAAGGCTGGGGGGTAACTGGAATTTTTTTGGGTCCATTCCAAAGACCAAGTCAAAATCTTGCACTCCCTGGGCCGTGGCCCCACAGCAGTTGGGGTGTGAAGGAGGCTGGTACTCACACGTCCATCTGTGGGGTTGATGGTTTCATAGGTCTTGTTGCCCTCGGCATCCACAAACCTGCCCCCGATGAAGAGCTGGTGGGGCATTCGGACAGTCCGCTTGTTCACTGACTGCTCCACCTGGGAGGAAGTCGTCCACACTGCATCAGCTGCAGGGCAGAGTCTTCACAAACGGACCTCAGTGACGAGCACGAGCCCGCCAGGGACAGGAGACACACGTGCTCACACACACACTCACGGGGACACACACGGAGACATACAGCAGACACTCCTAGGTTCACGCGCACAGCCTGCACATGGTCAGCCAGAGGGACACACACACTAACCCAGACATACATACATACACAGCTGCATACTTACAGATGCACACACACATTCACACACTCCCACACATACTGACGCACAAATAAGCAGAAATATTCGTAGTCTCAAACTCAGATCTGCACATGGACACCCTCGATGGGTGTCACATGCACCCACTCACCCAGACACACACACACTTACATGCTCACACACACTCACCCACCCACTCTCTCACACTCATACCCTCTCACCCACACACTAAGACACACTCACTCACACTCTCTCACATACACACACTCTCAGACACACTCAAACTCTCTTACCACACATGCTCACACAGTCACACTCACACACTCAGACACGCTCACACACTCTTCAGACACACACTTTCACACAAACACACTCTCAGACACATTCGAACTCTCATTCACATATGCTCTCACACACACACTCACACACGCTCACACTCACACTCTCTCAGACACACTCACACTCTTTCAGAAACACTCACTTTCTCACACACACTCTCAGACACTCATTCTCACCACACTTGTTCACACACACACATTCTCAGACACACACTCTTTCTCTCAGACACACTCACTCTCTCACACTCTCAGACACACTCGCACCCTCACGTTTACACACACACTCCATATACACTCTCACATACACACTCAGACACTGTCACCCACACATGCTCTCACACACCCTCTCTCTCACACTCACACACACTCATTCTCTCTCACACACACACACTCTCTCACACACCCTCACAGAACCAAAGGGCCAGCGCTCCTCAGGGCTCCTTCGCTGCCCCTGCCCCACCACCTTCCTCGCCCAGGGAGCCGGCGTGGGCAACGGTGGCAGCCGAGTGGAGAGCCATGCTGAGCGCACGGTGGTGACAGCAGCCCGCCTGGGCTGAATCCCTCTCCAGCGAGACGTCATCTGGTCCCTCAGCCTCCCCACAGGGAAGCCGAGAGGGTCAAAGCTATTGACCCTTGCAAGGTAACAGGACCGTGCACATACGAAGCAGCAGGCAATGCTCCTCATCGAGGTGGAGGGGCCACCGGACATGACGTCCCCCCCCACCAGTCGCTTTGCTATTGACCGGCATGTTAGAAGCAGGACGTAAGGTTTGCTCCACCACGATTCCACGCTGAATGCAGGAACTCCACTGGCCCCTCCTGAAATCTGTCACCTTCCCGTAATCCCAAGGCCGACCTGGAATCCACCCTGGCCACCTGTACTTTTCCCATCAGCTTTTGCCTCAAACTACCAGCCAGACAAATGACACCAAAGCTAATTTCTATGGGAACTGGTAACTTGCCAAGATACCCCAGGGAATATATTTTTTTTCAGAATTTCTTTTAAAAATAGATTTGCAAGTACTTCGCCCCACTTGTATATGTACAGGTTGAATGTATATGATTATTAATTTTCCTTGTTGGGCCCTAAAAGTCTCTATTTAATATACTGGTCCCATGTCTTGGGACTTAGAATTTAAGCCATAGACTGGGTTTTTGAAGGCAGTTTCCTCTGTCGAGTTGCCTTACTGCCCTGGCACTCACAGGCTATCCAGTACTGCCAGGGAGAGCTTGGGGCACTGAAGCTTGGGGCCCTGGCTTCTGGAGCACCCTGGTTTCCCTCATGTGCCACTGGAGATCCACAGGATGGGATACCTATAGTGTCACACCCCACGGAAGAGGCCCAGGACTCACGCAGTCAATGACTTGCTGGTCCTCTCCGTCTTCCCCTCGAAGCTTTCTCACTAACAACTGGATGAAGTCCCCAAAGGAGGTTGCCATGTAAACATCTTCGTTTTCTAACTCCAGGCCAGCACACAGCTCCTTTACTTCCTCCACCAGTCTGGAGGAGAGGAGATGGAAAAAGGGTGAGCACGGAGAGAACCTCCAGGGCACAGCATTGCTCTAGAATTATAACCCAAAGTATAAAGTAAATATCCATGAGTTCACATTGATATAAACAAAGGACTGAATCAATAAATAAACCGGGACGGGATAGAAAAAGCTCCTAATCTCCCATGCAGAAGAATTCCAAATAATTTATGTAGACACACCCCCCTCAAGGAGGGAAAACATAACTCCCACCCCTTAAATGTGAGCCACACAAAATGACTTCATTTCCAAGAGTTCAGCATGGAAAGTGGGAAAGAGAATAATTTCACAGTGGAGAAAACCTAACACATACTATCTCAACATTATCAGTAATGAGACATGTTGAGAGCAGGCACCCTTTTTTGGGCTTTTTTATATTTTTTTATTGAAGCATATCATTCATACATGAACATATATAAACAAGTACAGGAAAAGTTGTGAACTTAAACATGTATGTCATCATACAGGGCTCCTACACATCTCTGCACCACCGCCATCTTGCACAGTTGTGAAACATTTGTTACAACCTCTAAAAGGGAATCATCACAATATTAGTACTAATTATAGCCCATAGCTTAGACTGGGTTTATTTTTCCCTAGACCACCTGATTATTAACACCCAGCAGTAGGTATTCTTGATATCATGTGAGGAGAAGGGCACTTTACTTCTGTGGTCTTTCTCCCAAAAACCAATAGTCCAGTCTAATCATGAGAAAAACATCAGACAACTCCCTGTTGAGAGACAGTCTACAAAATACCAGATGAATAATCCTTAAAACTGTCAAGGTAATGAAAAACAAGGCAAATGTGAGAAACTGTCACAGATCAGCAGAGGGTAAGGCAACATGACAACTAAATGGATCCTGGATGCAATCCTAGGATAGAAAAGGACATCAAGCAAAACCTAAGGAAATCTTAATAAATTATGGATGTGCTTTTGTTAATAATAACATGTTAATATTGGTTCATTGATTGGGACAAATGTACCATTACTAATATAGAGTGTTATGTTAATGAAGAAGTAGGGAATGAGGTTTATGGGAATTCTGTACTATTTTCACAACTTTTCTGGAAATCTAAAACTATTATAAAATTAAAAGTTTATTTAAACATAACAGTGCTCTATGAGTTTGTGATGACTAATTAAGATACCCCATATAATAATCATCACAAGTATAATTTTTTAACAGTAAATTTTGTCTTTCCTGAGGCATTAACATGCCAGAATCTTATCTGTGTCCCCAATACTGGTGCACTGCTTCACTTGTAGTAGGTGCTCAATAAATATTTGTTGGAGACACAAGTGAATGCATAACCTCACACTGCACTCCCTGGTCACACAGTCTTTGGTGTCTCTTCCCAGAAGCCACATCCTTGTATCCTCTAGCAGGGGTTTGGTTTTTCTGAGTTTCAAAGAAGACCTTACTTTGGTCTTTGCTACATTTCATCTGGTTTCATAGGATCAAGACTCCAGCTTCCCACAGGGCTTTGTATCCTGATTTTGTAGCCCAGTGTATTCCTATCACTCCCAGTTTTAATGTTTTCTCAGAGGGATTGGTTGGCAGTATGTATACTCATATATAGCAAGATTGAATGGTCCAGATCCAAGCACCAATCCAAGAGCACACCAGCAAGACTTGTGTGTTTGCCAGTAAAACATGGAGGATGTAATGTCCTAGTTATCAGCCTAGGCCTCAAGAATTGATGCACACTCCCTCTCTCTCGTAGGATCCTGCTCCCACTACATGAACCACATGGCCCACTGAAGGATGAGAGTAATGTGGAACAGAGATGAGCCCTCCCAACTAAGGACATTCCAGACCAGCCAGTGCCCAGCTGATGGGGCAGATGCCTGCAGACACAAGTGAGCTCAGCTTACAACAGTTGAACCTAGCCAAGATCAGCCAAGCCCAACCCAAATTGTTGACCCACAGAACTATGAGCTAAATAAATGGTTATTGTTTCAAGTCCCTATGTTTTGGGGTGGTTTAATACATAACCCCAATGCTCTTATGACCTCAGAGTTGCTCTTCTGCATCAACTCCTCCCAAATTCCTCCCCAGAACTTGCCCCAGGATGGACTACATGCACCTCCTCCTAGAGTTACTATTTGCACAAAGCTTATTATAATATCATTAAAATGAGGAGGGAAGCCTAGAGCCAGGACAGCTTAGTGTTCTCCATACAGTCTCAGATGGACTTTCAATTTAGTCAACCTGTAGCTGTGTTCTTGGCTTATCCCAGGCTGGTGGGTTGTCAGGATACAAATATGAGCTTCCTCTTCATTTTTACCCACAGGTCTTGGTAATGTGTAAGTATTTCCTTGCATTCACAAGGGACTAGGTTTCACACAGTCTATTTTACTGACTAACCTGGACCACTTTTCCTCATCTAATTCTATGCATTCTTCTTCTGATTAACATTGCCCACTCTACAGTTCACAGCTCTGCTGAGGGAGCCAAAATGTGGAGGCCAGTTAAGAGTGCTTCTCTGACACTTTTCTGAATTCCATGTCAATGTTAAATATTAATGGAGAAGGAGATACACTAATACTGAAATTAATATGAATGACATACCCTTCCTTCTTCATTTTGTACATGAATTTTCTCCACTTGAGCACCACAGTTTCATTTGTGCCTTCTTGTAGTTCAAGAAACTTCTCCTCATATATGGTGGACATCTTGTTTTCTGCCTTCTGAGCCCCTATTTGACATACTCCTGGTAATAGCATTCAAATTTTCCAAGGGAAACGACCTTTTCTCCTCTTTCCACAGATATAGTGTAATTGACTCCACCCTTGGCTCCAGAGGCGGGCACATGACCTAGGCTTGGCCAATCAGATCCTGCATCTCCATATACATTTCCTTGGCCATAATTGGGGGACATGACTCCATCAGAGCCAGTAAACTTTAAATCCAGACATAATGCTGAAATTAACAAGGAAAATGTCCCTCTTTTCACTGGGAATGTTGAAAAGATAAGAAATTAAACTGGTGCTACTGTGTTGCCATATTGTCACTATGAGGAGAAACCCTGTCCCCAAATTAAACCAGCAAAGAGGCAACAGATGTTGAGAGTGTAAATAACATAATTTGAGCACTCAGAGTCATCAGCCATGCTTAATGAATATATATATATTCACCTACATACAAATATATATTCACATACATACATACAGATAGGCTTCAGCCAGTTTAAAGTAAGTTACTGTTGCTTGCAAGCAAAGGTGTTCTAACAAGCATCTTCCCCTTTATACAAATTAGAGCTTACCACTGCTAAATGATAATTCATTTGAAGTTCAAGGCAGGTGAATTTCATCTTTGGTGATAGACTGTCTTTGTGATGTGGGGAATTTGACTGGAAAGAGGTGAGGCAAGAGAACTTTCTGGGGGAAGGCTAACATCTATATCTTGATTGAGGTGTGAATTATACAAGTCTATATCTTGTCAAAACTTATTAAACTGTTCACTTAAAGTCTGTGCATTTCCCTGTGCATAAATTATGCCTCAATATTAAAAACACTGCGGTCATGATTCCCTCATCCCATCCCACTCCCCAATCACATACACACTGCTTGATGGTACCCCCTGTGATGTTAGAGTCATCTCATGCTCACGCTCATTCCTCTTTCCATCACACCTCCAATTTCACTGTCAATTTTCATATACAGCTGCAATTCTTTGACTCTTCTCCCATTGAAAGATGGGGTTTAAGCCCCTCATCCTTGAGTCTGGGTGGGTATGTGACTGCCTGTAGTTATCAAGTCCAGTGGAAGTGATGTTAGGTGACTTCTCAGGCTTGGCTATAAATTGTGCTCCAGTTTCTGCATTATTCAGCCACCATGTAAGATGGAAGCCACCTACAGCCTGAGACTGCCATGCTGGAGCAGCCATATGAAGGGGTTCCAGTTGGCAGGCTCAGCTGAATGCAGGCCCAAGACATGGGAGTGGGAGTGAAGAAGTCATCTGGAACATGGGTTGTCCTACCCCAGCTACACCAGCTGCCAACAATTCAATTTACCCCCAGCTGTTCATGTCTCCCCACTGACCCTGCACACCTCTTGGAGTAGAGGAACCATCCTTGCTGAGTCTTTTCTGAATTCCAATTCTTGATATCCAGAGGCTTAGCAAAATGATGGTTATTTTATGTCACTGAGATTTGTGATGATTTGCTACTGGTACAGGGGCTCCTCTACTCCTGACCTTACCTCACAACATCCACAGATGCAGCCCCTGACTTGAAGAAATCAGTGGAGTCATCAACTTCCATGATGTTGGGGAGAATCCTTTGCCAAACACTCTGAAAAAATAAGACTCCATGAGAACATGGTTCTCTGGGGGGACGGGAAGCAGGTGCTGAGCCAGATGACATCCCTCATGGCTTGATGCCAGGTGTGGGCTTCTTTCTGTCCACTACATGGTATTGCTCCTTTCCAGGGTGGAGTGACTATCTCCCCTGGGAAAGTAGGGGTTTTCTCAAGCCCCAGAACCTTTAGGCTCTGGTGTTGCCACACTCATGCTCCACCTCATGCTGACTCCCAGCTGCTCTGGGACCATCTGTCAATGGTCCTCAATATTATCAGCAGAACAGACCTACCAGAACTTCCTGACCTCCTGAAATCCCCACCTGCACATTCAGGCTCACCTTCATCTAATCCACCCATCAATCTGGATTTAGGTTGTGACCCCAGCATGAACCTGTCACTGAAGAGTGGGTGTAGTGGTGGAAGGGAGAGCAAAGCAAATATTAGGAGCATAGGTGTTAAGCATGGGGCAATGGCAGAAAAGGGGATGGTGCTTGTAAGACTGGTTTTTGTCCTTACAAGACTGGTTTTTGTCCTTACTTAGACATTAATACGTGTGAACAAAGACATGTCATCCTCCCTCTATCCTGATGCCTCTGAAGAGGCAGCAATCCCTGGCCAGCCTACTCAGGGGGCTGGAGAGAAAATGACAAATGTGGAGAGTGCACAGTGATTGCACTGTGATGGTTTATCTTGTGTGTCAACTTGACAAGGCCACGGAATCTAGTTGTTGGGTCCAACCCTGGCCTACTTCTTGCTGTGAAAGTAGGTCATAGATGGGATTCACATCTACAGTCAGTTGGCTTTCAGTAAAGGAGAATACCCTTGAAAATGTGGGAGGACTTCATTCAAACACTTGAAGACCTTGAGAGCAAAGAACTGAGGTTTTCAAAAAAAAGAAGAAATTCTACCTCAAGATTACACCATCAACTTTTGTCTAAGTTTTCAGGCTGGAGGCCTCCACTATGGATTTCAGACTTTCCAGCCCCCACAATCCCTTAAAATAAATCTCTCTTTAGATATAGATGTAATCTATATTTATATCCCTATCTACATAATATCCTGTTGGTTCTCTGAAGAATTCTGACTGACAGAGTGGTCACTACCCGCCCAATCATGATTCCTGCTTATAGATACATCTCCTCTACTTGTCAACCTCCACATTCAGTCCCATCAGACAATCCATTCAGGTCAAAGAAGGTACAAATGTTCTTGGGGACTTGTCAGGAAACTCCTGACTATGCCTGGCCTGGTTCCTACCCTCTGGCTAAAGTCCAGGCAGTGGCCAGTCTCTGTCCTGGTGTGGGGAATAGCAGCAAGCCATGAGCACAAAGTCAAGGCCATCAAAGGACCAGACTTTCTGCAGGGATTTTTTTTTAACTTAACTTCTTGCTGGCCCCATTCATTTTGTCTTGGTAAGGTGTCAAATTTTTGTCTTTTCCATTCAGCCCTTAAAAGATGTCTTCAGGGTCTGGCTCTAAAAAAAAGACAACCTTAACCCATTCTTATTGCCACTGAACTATAAGCTCCAGAAGGGCAACCTGCCTAGTTGGCTCTTTAGCCCATGACTGGGTACAGAGTCTGCACCAGAGCAGTTGCTCCAGGGATATTTTTTGAATAAATAACTATAGGCCATTTTTGGCAGACCTCCAAAATGATCAGCTTTCAATTAAGGAAGTTCTTGACTTCTCAGTGCCCTGTGGACCAGTGCAAACTCCTTGTTGAGGATTGAATCATGGCCCCCATTAAGACATGCCAATACTAAGCCCTGGTCCTGTGGATGTGAACCCATTTGTAAATGTGGCCTTCACAGACATTATTATTAGTTAAGGTGTGGATTCATGTGTGAATAGTGTCTCACATGTGAAAGAGTATTTAGATGAGAACAAACTGAATCAGAGAGGGTTCTCATCCGTATGACCAGAGTCCTTATAAGGAGAGTAAATTTGGGCACAGTCAGAAGCCAGAAGTAGGAGAAGTCAGTGGAAACCAGAGGACCTGATGCAAGGAGAACAAGATGACCAGGTGACAGAGGATGGTGGGAAGGAACACTACTGACGCAAGGAGAAAGCAAGCCCTATCAAGACCTTGTTGTTGGACTTCTAGCTCCCAAACTGTGCGATAATAAATTTCTGTTGCTTAAGGCAATCAGTGTGTGGTATTTGTTATAGCAGCACCGGCAAACCAGGAGAGTCTTTATGTCCATCCCTTGCTGCCTCCTCCCCTCTGTACACATTATATCACCCCAATCCTAGGCCTAGCTCTGCTGACTCCAGTTCGTCTCTTCTACCATGTCCCTTGTCCCTGAACCCACGAGCTCCTACCACACAGCCCTTCTTGCAATTCCCTTAAGCACAGGGAGCTCCCTCACATCTCAGGGCCTCAGTGTCTGCTGCTCTTTCTGTTTTAGAGTTCTTCCCCCAGAGCTTCTCTCTCCATTCAGGTCTCAGTTCAAATGACTCATCCTCAGAGGCCTTCCCTGATGGTTCCTTCTAAAGTTGTACTGCCCCACACCAGCCTCAACTGACGTCTTTCCCATTACCCAATTTCGTTTTATTCACAGCACTTCTCACTGTCAGAAATTATTTTACCCATTTGCTGGGTTGCTCATTGGCTGTCCATGAGAATGTAAGCTGTTCACAGCAGGAGCATTGATGACTGTCAGATTCCTATTGTGTGGTGTGACATTTAGTAGGAGCTCAATAACATGTCTTTAAATTAAATGAACTAAACAGTTGAATAAATAACTGAGTAAATGAATGGCTGAAAATTTCACCCAATGTCATCCATTCAGTAAGGCTCAATATCCATGCATGACTTTCAAGAATAGGGAAATGGACAGAGGGAACAGGAGGGACCAGGAACAAATTCTGGGAAGTGACTGTTTACCCACTTTAGGCTAAGAAGACTGAGTCTGAGAGAGGGACGTTCTCTCTGTGGCATCACATGAGGACAACGTCAGATGGGAGTCCAACTCTGTTTGACCACAAAGCCTGTGCTGGTCAGGCAGCCTCTTTTGGAAGGCTCCAGTCTACAAATTCTCCTCCCAGGACCATGGGACTTGGCACCTTATTTTTCAGCTATTCCAGGAGCTTCCATTTGTTCACTGTTAACAATGAGTCCTCAGAAGAGGCAGACTCAGATGGCCAAATCCCAGGATCCCAGTGGCAGAGGAAGGAGAGACAAGAGGACATCAGAAAACCCCAAGAAAGAATCATCTCTGAGCCCACCATTGTGCCTGGGGCCACCACACATATCCATATGAGGAGTACATGGCACAACTCGAGAAAATGCTATGCGCAAATACACATCAGTGCTCAACCTGCCAGCAGACAGTATTCCAAAAGGCACCTCTTACCCGCACAGCCTCCGCAGTGACCAGCTCTGCCTCAGTCAGCTCAAGGGCACTCTCCGCTGATCCCTTGAAGAAGTGGGAGGCTGGGATCATCTTGCCATCCTCCAATTGGATGTTCTTCACCAGCAGCTGCAAAAGAAAGGATTTCCCAGTTATTGTGGTCAGACCAGTGATAACAGCCAGGTCAGGGATTACAACCATTCCCCTTGGGGTGCTAGGCTGGGCACCCTAATCCTTACAATGAGGAAGGGACATGGAGTCTAGAGTACTGATGAGTTAAGGAGCTCTGAGAGGTGAGGTTACAACTCAAAGGAAACTACAGAATAGATATCAGACATGTGGTGTCCTGCCTCATGGCTCACTTTTCCCTTTCAGCCACTCCACCACTACCACTCTCTCACTTTTTATAAAAGTGTGTAAATTTCATTATTTCTATAAAAATGAAGTACACTCATTGGGAAAATGTAGGCACTACACTGAAAGTCAATCAAGACAGTAACAAATTGTTTAGTCTACAAGTTCTCATCCCAGGACAATGGAGCACCTAACTTTTCAGCTCCCAGGAGCTTCTAATTCATTTGTCCATTGTTGACATGGAGTCCCTAGAAGAGTCAGACCCAGGTGGTCAAATCCGAGGGTCCCAGTGACAGAAGAAGAGGAGAAGGGGACATTGGAAGTCTCCAAGACAGGATAGAACCAGCCCAGCTCCCTAACAGCCCATGGAACTACCTGGCAAATCATCAGAGCCATGCCCCACCCCAGGCACACAGAGGTAGAAAGAGGAGCTGATGGACTCATAGATGGATTGTAACATCTATCATTGATAAGAGTGGTTTTATAAGAGCGGCACACGCGATATGTGGTCTAACAAATCTGGAGCTGGGTTCCCCATGATTTTGCCTACCCCAACCCTGCTGCCTTTTAAAGATGTTCTGGAGTTTTCTGGGAGCTAAAGCCTGGCCAGAACTAGCTGGAAGTTCCTAAGAAGTGCTCCAACCAAGGGTCTTTATAGAGTTTGCCTTGCTTTGCTTTGCTTGTCTCTGTAGATACTGTGGCAGATGCAGTCAGCAGGCACTTCTGCCCAAATGGTGCACCCACCCACCTACTGCAAGTGTTGGCTACTAATGTCCTATACCTGCACCTTCTCCAAGGTTCTAAGACAGGTCAGAGCTACTAAACACAGAGAGGCCAGGAGAGATGTACCTCAATTGCCCCTCCACCCAACCACAGAGTCAGCCATAACTAAGGACTGACTATTGTGGGGGGGGGGGGGGGGGAGGGTAATAGATTTAATTCACACTCCAAAGCTCCCCATGGGATCAGGCTGAGGCTAGACTTTCTCCATATTGTGTGTGTACTTCCTTCACACAATTTTCCCAAGACCCCTCCCTCAATGAATCATTTGCACAAGAATTTCCATCTTAAATTCTACTTCTAGGAAACCTGACTTAAGGTAGATATTGTCATTCAATGGCATCACTCTGTCTTGAATACCTAAGCCACCCAACCATTGAAAATCACAGGCATCAAGAGCAGCCAGTCAGTATCTGAAGGCAGCCCATGCAGGGTGGGCACCCATGATTGAATTCACTCCAGTCCCAAGGAAACCCACCCCACACTTCATTGGCTCTGAACATGCTGAGATGGCCAAGGGTACAACATCCATGGAGTTTGTTGAAATTCCAAAAAGTACTCAAAGACCCCATTCCAGTATTCCCTCTCTCCCTATCCCTAGTATCTTATGTAAGAAGTAAAAATCTAGACCATTGTCCAGAATGAGTAGTAACAGCAGAATATCATAGCTAAGAGGGTTGGTTTTTGAGTCAGAATATTAGGGTTTGAATCCCATCCCTGCCATGCACAAACTGGGTGATCTTGGGCAAGTAATTTCAACTCACTGTGCTTCCATTTCATCATCTGTAAAATGATAACATGAATACATATCTCATAGGGTTGTTGGGAAGATTACATTTAATACATGCAAATAGTTTTAAAACAGTTCTTGGCACATAAAAAGTACTCAAAGAATCACAGCTATTTTTATTCGTTTCAGAACCTGCTAATACTAATAACAGCTTACACTTACATAGAGCTTGTTATGTGCCAAGCATGCTCTGAGTGTTTGCATGTATTAAGTCACAGAAAAGGAAACTGAGGCACAGAGGTGAAATGACCACGCCCAGTGGCTCTCAAGACACTTAGCAAGACTGAAAGGAGCCCCAGCGTTCAGGGCTCCCTGGAGAGAGCTTCTCCCTGACTCTACGCTGTGACACCCACACCAGGCGCCCAGCTCCGAGGTGCCCATTAAGCAAGAGCAAGTGGGACCCAGGCTTCCAGTAGCAGGGGTGTGGTCAAACCCCACCAGGTAGGCCATGCTCAGGGCCAGCCCTGCACGGGGGGGCAAGAATGGGGCTCCCCTCCCTCATGGTGGGGTGTCACTCTGCCTCGTTTCTCCACAGGAGCCTGGGCTCTGCCTCTGGGGTCGAGACCCCAGAAGGGGCGTGGGGACAGCAGGGCAGTTACCATTCTGTCGTCATTCCCAAAGAGGAGGAGTCCCGCTTTGGTGACCACCCCCGGCCGGTGGGCTCCTGGGATGGGCAGAGCTTCACCCTCCGCCACCAGGCCTGAGGTGCTCAGCGTCGAGTTGAAGAACGTCAGCTTCTGTTGAGGAAGGGTAACCGGAAGGCGCAGGTGAGGAGAGGCCTCTCGCGCAGTCCGCCGGGGCTGCTGAGCGGGGTAGGGAGGTGAAAGCCCAGGGGACGACCAGAAGGGAAGGCACATGAGAGGCCCAAGAGGGCCTTGGGCCCTGCCTTGGGGCCACAAGCAAGTCTGGAAAATAGCAGTTGCGCTGGGGAGCTGTTGGCGGGGCCGCCTCCATCCCACGCGCCCCTGAGAACCTCTGCATCTGCCTCTGCCCCGCGCTTTGGAGAAAGCCTGCGCAGCTTTCTGAGCTGAGCCCATGGGGTGAGGCTGCCTCCCTGCTGAGGCTCCCAAACACTGGCAAAGGGTTTTGCTGCCAGGGCAAAGGGTCCTGTAGCAGGGAGGCAGCAGGGAGGCTCCAGGGGCTCTCCAGGCATTTGGCTGGGGCTGGGGAGCTTGGACGGTCTAGGCCGGGGTACTGGCTGCCCAGCGTGGAAGCTCAGACCCCCTGCCAGAGCCCATCAGCCCCAACTCAGAGTGCTAAAGCCGGAGAGACCCCGAGCACCCCGTCTTCAGCATCTGACCTGCCCACTGCCCCGCCCCTGGCCCTCGCTGTGGTACCCCTCCCCGGCCTGAGGCTTCAGGCTGTAGCGCTGGAGGTCACGTCCAAGTCGGAGCAGCCAAGGCTGTGGTCTCCAAGAGCCCAGGCATGAGAGTCAAAATATGTAACCGGCAAGTCAGAGAGCTACAGGGACCTCAAGCTACAACACACATTGACTCTGTAGTTACTGGATGGTGGATCCGTCTGGAAAGTCCTGGGGGATGAGCCACGGTGGCTAGAGGGTAACGGGGTGGGGTGGAGGCATCAGGGCCATGGCTATTTACCAGCCAGGACAAGCACGTGTGGATATTTTACAGGCAGCGGGGCCACGCCACACGCCTGGCTGAATTCTAGCCCCAGGTGTGTTCCTACCTGCCCACAGGCCTCGGCCCAGGCGCCCGGCACCTTGTCGTTCCCGCGGATCCAGTTATGAATGGCTTCTGCTGGCTGGTCCCAGTTGATCTGCAGGAGGGGGGCGTGTGTGCTCAGGGGGTCTCGCCCCCTCCCTGACCCTGGACACAGCACCTCCCTTCCCTGGAGCCTTGGGTTCAAAGGTCTCCATTCTTCTGCCTCAGGTGAGGGGGCTACTGTGAACTGGTGACCCCTAGGAGTAGACAGACCCTGGCCCAGGAGTCAGGAAAGCCGGCTTCCTGGGGCCTCTCCCTCAGGGGCCCCCGGTTCTGAGTGCTCTCTGACCCTCAGTCTCTTGCAGGCAAGTAAACCTCAGAACGGATTTCGGAAGATAATGTTCGACTGTTGCGATGACGGCTGGGGCCCTACACAGAGGCCCTGGCGTAGACTGAGTTCTCAGGCCCAGCCCACAGGGTCCCGCCCAAGCTTCCGCAGCCCACAGAGCTCACGCAGACCCCCACATGGGACCCCAGGATTCCTGAGCGAACACAGCCCATTCATCCCCCAAGGGTCCCCCACCCCAACACAGTCCCAGGGAAGGGATTTTTCTCTCATCCCAGGCACTAGGGCTGACGTTTTATTTCCCACCCACTCTCCCTGCTACAGCTCTTCTACCTCCTTGGGGGGCCCTGCCTGCCCATTCTCCTAATGGGGAGCCGGGATGAACCCAGAATGGACCCTGTTCCCCACCTTCCAGATGCTGGTTGCCGTCCACCCCTCCACGGCTCCCCGCCTGCTTCCCCCCCGCCCCAGCTGCCCTCTCTCCTTGTCTTCACTCATTACAACCTAAACCACCCAGCTCAAGCCCCAGCCTCTCCCTCCTGGCCATTTGCTCTCTGCCCCCCACAACTGCACACAAGCACACTTCCAGGTGGACAGATGACACTCACCTTGGCCAATTCCTTCTTCTGAATCCCCTCATAAGTGGCCCCTTCCTTGGGCTGAGGGATCCTGGGAGCTTTTCCCTCAGCAATCAGCTGCACGGCCTGCACCTAAGGAGACCCTCGGCTCAGT
Source organism: Dasypus novemcinctus (assembly GCF_030445035.2). Classification (NCBI taxonomy): domain Eukaryota; kingdom Metazoa; phylum Chordata; class Mammalia; order Cingulata; family Dasypodidae; genus Dasypus; species Dasypus novemcinctus. The sequence goes on from NC_080698.1 coordinate 55,247,772, forward strand.
TGTCTCCTCCAGCATTAGGACCCTCCCTCAACCCCTGTGATGGCTAATGTCATGTGCCAACTCGGTTAGGTTACGGTGCCCGATTGTTTGATTAAGCAAACACTGGCCTGCATGCTACTATAAGGGTATATCGTACGTAGATGCAGTTGACTGCATCTACAATCAACAAAGGAGATTGCCATCAGCAGTGTGGCGAGTCTCCTTATCCAATCAATTGGAAATCTTAGAAGCCAAACTTAGGGTTTCAGAGGTCGGAAGAACAATTTCCACTTCATCTCCAGCATTGGCTCTTTCTAGAATTTCCAGTCAGCCAACTTACCCTGGGGAATTCAGACTAAGGACTTCAGCATCACCTTTATCAGAGTTTTCAGCTTACAGCCTGCCCTACAGAGTTTGGAATTGCCACCGCCACATGAGCCAATTCCTTATAGTAATCTCTCTCTTTATATGCATCCTGTTGGTTCTGTTCCTCTGGAACACCCTGACTAAGACACCCCCAGATTCTGCATTCACACCTGGCACACCCAGTGCAATGTCTGGCATACAACAGGCGCGCTCAAGGAATATCCGTTGTATGGACAAAGAGAGTCTGAATCTACAAAATGGGCACCAAAAACCCTGCTCTATCTACCACGGGAGGTTTTATATCCAGCTGAAAGATGATACTGACTATCAAGCCCTGGATAGTTATAGCACAAAAAAACTTTTAAGACACCCTCTGCCTTTTATGGAGAATGGGTCTTGAGCCTCATGGTAGATTTGGAGGTACAAGTTTGCAGTCTGAGATGAAGCATGGACTACTTTCTCTGCTAAAGGAAAGGAGAAGGAAGTAGTGATGGTAGGAATCAAGGAAGGGGGAGAAGGAGAGCCAGAGAGATTGTACACTTGGTGAGAGAGGGTTTAGGGGAAGAAACTCCAGGATAAAGTGATTTGGGCATCAGAAAGGTCTACAGCAGGCTGTCCACCAGGGTCATCTGTGACAATGCAAGATCCCATACCTGCATTGCCCAACATGGCAGCCATGAGCCACGCTGGGCACTTGAAAGGTAGCAGTGAGCTGAGGAACTGAATTTTTGCTTACCAGGAATTATAACTGATTTAAATGGAAATAGCCTCATGTGGTTAATGGCTGTCATATTGGACACACAGCTCTAAAGGAGGCTTTTAGTTTTGGCTGTGAGCTATGCAATGCAACCCTTCTCTCTCATTAAATCTTGAGTCAAGTCTACTTTGCTCGCTACTTTTTGTGAGCAAGTAGAATTTTTAGGGGAGCATACAAAGAGGATGGGCCTTCTGTCCCTGGAATCAAGAGTTGTAAGTCTTGAGCTACAGAGTTATAAGCCTTGATCTACAGAGTTGTAAACCTTGAGCTACCAGTTACCATCTTTGCTCCCATTTGGAGGCAGCCAGCCTGAGAATAAAGCTAACTGAACAGAAAGCAGCAGCTTCAAGGGGGGAGGATCCTAATGACAAGCTTCAGGAACCAGCCAGCTTGATGCCATCCCTGCCTTTGGTCTTCTTTCTTTAATGAGCCAAATATGTCCCTTTCTTTGCTAAAGCCTTTAAAAATATTTTTATGTATATATATGTATTTTAAAGATACTTAGATTACATAAATGTTACACCGAAAATAGGGATTCCAATATGCCCCACTCCCCTTGCAGGCAAGAGTCCTGCTTGCTACAACATATTATTTATCCTAATCCTGCTCATTTGATATGCTGAAATGAGAACTCTCTTCCCTCAGAATCCTGGATTTCCGGTGAGCTCCATGACAAGCTCTTCCATGTAGACGCGGTGTGGGGGGTGGGGTGTCTAGAGAGGGTACCCGGGAAAGGAGAGGCCCTGAGAATGCGTGTCAGGGGAGAAGATAGTGGTCCGGGCAGTGCCCAGCCCTTACCATGCCTTTGATGCCTTCGGGGAAGAGGAAGCGGTTGTATAGCGTGCTCACGGTGTCATCTGGGAGAATGTCACACTCCTTCTGGAGCAGGAGGTCCCCCGTGTCCAGCCCGTCATCTGCCCAGAAGACGGTAAACCCACCTTTCTTGTCTCCATGAATGAGCGTCCTAGGAAGCAGAAGAGTGACAGAGAAGGATGCCCCCTGGGGCCCCTGTCACACTCTAGCCCAGCCTCTCCCTCCCCTCCAGGGAGAACTGTCACCCGCTATGACAGGAAGGGGGAGGGAGAATGAAAACAAGGTTTTTGGATGCCAACCTTGTACCAGGTATTGTGCTGAAAGTTCTACATGCTCTTTAAAATTTAATCCTCACAACCAGTGTAACAGATACTGTGTCTCCCTTTCACAGACAGGGAAACTGAGGCCCAGAGGTGGTCAGGGAGCCTGAATTCCAACCAGACCTTTGCGACTCAAAACCCACTCAACATCAGCTCAAATGTCTCCTCCCCAGAAAGACCCCCACAATCACCCCTTCCAAATTGTCCCCACCCACCAGAAGCCAACACACCACCCATGTCATTATCTTCTTAGCACTTTGCATCATCTTAAATTATCTAGTTTGTGTGACCCTTCATTCCAGTCTGAGTTTATCTTTTTTTCTAAGGATGCTGTTGAGAGCCAGGTTCAGTGAATCTGCAGCAGGACTCTGGGGACAGAGTGCCTGGGTGACTTCCTGGGTGCCCTCAGCCTCCAGGCCCCAACCCCTGCCAGGTGGGAGAAGTGGCAGTGCCTCCTTTGCGGGTTTGCTGTGAGAACATAAGTGCTCGGCCACGCCTGTCTCTGGTGCCACAGAAGCATTGCCTCTTTCCCCAATCCACTTGACGAAGGACGTCCAGCCGCCATAGCGTAAGCCCCTCTATCATGCCCCATCAGCAGCACCAGAAGAAATGCTGCAGGTTAAGGAGAGATGATGATTCAGGCAGACGGGGGATGGAGAGGAGGTGGGGGCATATTGGGATGGACACTCCCCCCATGGCGTTGCCCTCTCTCACCAGTTGATGGCTGAAGCCCCTCGGTGCCGGGGGAGCAGAGACGGGTGGTAGATGATGGAGCCGTGCTGGGGGGCGCTGATGACCTCCATGGGGATGAACTGGCTGCAGAAGGGCAGGACGTTGAGCTCGGCACCCAAAGCTTGGTATTTCGCCACCACCTCCGGCAGGGCCTTTCCCTTCACCCGCCAGCAGGGGAATTTGAACACTGGCACGCCATCTTTCTCCGCTTCCAGGCCTATGGGACAATGGGTGAGACACTGGCCCCTTCTAGCTCCTCCCTTACTCCATTGTCACCTCTCTTTCCCAGAAAGGTGGCTCCGGCCTTCCCTCTGGACCTGTCCCTTCCACCCTCCACCCCTGCCCTGCTGGGCTCCAGCAGGCAATGCCTCGTGGGCAGCACCAGCCAAGAGGGAGGCTCTGAGACCACTCTGCCTGCCGTCTGATTTGCATTGGTCACCAAGACTTCTTAGTGCTTCTTTCTTCCAGAAGGAATCTTCTAGAAGGAGCCCGACCCCAAACAGCTGCCCTCTCCAGCTTGTTCTACTTCCACTGAGTCATTAAGTGATGATCTCTTTGCCCTTTGACAGTCTGCTTTGTAGCTGCTCCCTGCTTGGCTCTGCCAGGAAGGGATCCTGGAAGAAGGCTGGAAAGCTGGAGTGGGGAGAAGGGGCTTGCTCCTCTCAGTTGGGTGCCTGTCCTCCAAGCATCACCCCAGCCTCACCACTTCACCCCAGCAGCAGCAAGTCCTTTCCATAGCACAGCTGAATCTGGTTTGTAGTTGTTCCAATCCTTGCAGAATGAGGCTCAGTGCACCGCTCACCATCTCAACACTGGCACGGCCAGCTGGTGTCTGCATCCTGGAGGTCTCTGTACCGCCAACAGGACCCCTCCTCCCTGCTCAGCTCCCATCACCTGCTGAGCTGTGCCCCCCGAGGTCTGAACCACACTCCGCCAAGTTTCCAAGTTTTAATTACAACTGCTTCCCACAACTTCTCTAGCCTCCAGTCTGCAGTCAATACCTCCCTGATACCTTAGGGGTCGCTCTTGCCTTTTCTGTTCTTCAAAATTTAATTAGCACTTCTTTTTATTACATTCTCTATTTGACAGTGGCCACGGGAGGCGCTGAGGGAAGAAGAGGTGTGATGTGGGGCATTTTTGGGACTTGGAGTTGTCCTGAATAATATTGCAGGGACAGATGCAGGATGCCATAGCCCACTGAATGAACTAGGAGAGAGTGCAAACTACAACGTAAACTATAATCCATGTGGTGTAGCAGTGCTCCAAAATGTATTCACCAAACGCAGTGAAGAAGCCACAATAATGAAAGAGGTTGTTGATGTGGGAGGAGTGGAGTAGGGTAAGTGTGGGGTATATGGGAACCTCATATGTTTTTTTTTTTTAAGATTTATTTATTTATTTCCCCTCCCGCCACCCCCACCCCAGTTGTCTGTTCTCTGTGTGTATTTGCTGCGCCTTCTTTGTCTGCTTCTGTTGTTGTCAGTGGCACGGAAATCTGTGTTTCTTCTTGTGTCATCTTGTTGTGTCACTTCTCTGTGTGTGCTGCACCATTCCTGGGCAGGCTGCACTTTCTTTCGTGCTGGGCGGCTCTCCTTACGGGGCGCACTCCTTGCATGTGGGGCTCCCCTACGCGGGGGACACCCCTGCGTGGCAGGGCACTCCATGCGCGCATCAGCACTGCACATGGGCCAGCTCCACACGGATCAAGGAGGCCTGGGGTTTGAACCATGGACCTCCCATGTGGTAGACGGATGCCCTAACCACTGGGCCAAGTCTGCCGCCCTCATATTTTTTAATGTAACAGTTTTGTGATCTATGTATCCTTAAAAAAAAAATTTTTTTAATTTAAAAATTCTCTGTTTAAACTAGCTGGGGTGATACGTGCCTCCTGACTGGTTCCTGAGAGATGCCCCTCCCTCCTTGTTGACCCACTTCTCTCTGCCAGCCTTAGAGGTTTGAGGGTAGGTGGGATCTGATGTGAGTAGATTGGACCATGCTTACAAAAGCTGCCCCATTGTGACCAGTGAGATACTTCTACAGGACACCCAAGGTTGAGGTCAGTTGTGTTGTGTGGCAGAAGTCAAGGTCAAGCAGCAGCCACAGCCAGGGCTCTGTACCCAGCATCAGAGGCTGGTGTCAAAGGTCATAACTGTGGCTGAGCTCAGGGCTCAGGCTGAGGTGGGCTCAAACCGTGGTTAGGTCCAAGATCGATGCACTTCCTGGCATCAGGGCCAGTTTAGAGCTGAGTCCAGAGGTCAGAAGTATGGCAGCATGGTTTGGGGAGGCTCCCTGCTCCTTCATGAATCAAGCCAGCCCTGAAGCCCCTTTTCTAAACCTGGCCTTCCATCCTTAAGCCCTGCCCCTACTCCATTGTCCACGAGGCCTACAAAGGACCAGGACTCCCTGGAGAGTCTGTTCACCTAAGCTTAGGGGCCCATCTACATTGGTTCAAAGGCAGTGGGCCAGGGCAGCGATTCTCAAAATGTGTTCTTCTGGAACCAGGGACATCAGCATCTTCTGGGAAGTTGCAAGAAATGCAGGTTCTTGGAAACCACCCCATTTCTCCTGAATCAGAAACTCCCATCGTGGGGCTCAGCACTCTGTGTTTCAACAGGCCCTCCAGGGACACTGATGCTGGGGGCATCCACCCACAGCGAGCCCTGGCCTGGCTGCCCTTTCAGAGCAAGTCACTGGAGTTAGAGAAGCTGGGAATGACTGCACAGCCCACCAGGATGTGGCACGGCCCCAGGAGCACACTAACTGCTGACACTTCTGGCCAGGAGCCAGTGCCAGGTCAGACTTCTCTGGGTCCCTTCTCCAGATCAGGTGGGGAGGGGATCTCCACTTATTCCAGAAAAGTCCTCAGAGTCAGTTGGCACCTGTAACAGTTTGAATTTGGCGAATTCCAACAACAAAAAAAGATTATGGTTTTGAACTAATCTATTCCTGTGTGTGAAACACTTTTAATTGGACTACATCAGTGAAGTATGACTCAGGATAAGTCTTCACCCTCTTGCTGGGTGTCACATGAATGGAGACACCCAGAGAGAAACACAGGAAAGGGAAGCTCTGCCATTTTGGATCCTGCCATGTGAGAGAAAACTCAAGGATCACTAGCAGCCAAAAGTTTAAGCAAGAAGCCCCCAAGAGGCTGGGCCCATGGAGCAGCTCAAGTCTGAGAAGTGAAGCCCTATGCCTGGTTGCCCACACCTGAGATCTGGGAGATGGTAGATTCTGGAGGGGAAGGCAGGGATCTTGGCAGAGATGGGCTGCCATCTTGCTTCGCCATGTGGCAGGACACCAGGATCACCAGTGGCTGACTATGATGAGAAAGCATCTCTGCTGATGTCTTGATTTGGACATTTCATGGCCCCAGAACTGTAAGCTTTCATCCTAGATAAAATTCCTGTTATCAGAGCCAACCAATTTCTTGGTTTGTCCTGTGGCAAACCAAGACAGCACCCAAGCAGGAGTCAGGGCAGACCATACAGGACTGCTTTCCAGCCATGGGAGCCCATTGACTTCACATCTCAAGACGGTCCTAACTGTTGCTTTCCACCCACCTGGCCCATTGCCACCCATCTGCCTGGAGCTCAGCAGTATTTCCCTGCTGCCCAGGGGCTCACTCACCCAGGGGGTCGGCCTTCCCATCCTTGTCTGGGACAGTGAACACGCCTACTATCTCATGGCCCTCCTTCCTCAGGCAGTTGTAAACTTCCTGGCCAAACAGGCTCTGCCCAATCACGGCGATCTTCATGGCAGCAGGACTGGATTGGTAGGACCTAGGAAAGGAAGAAATCTACAGGGTTAGTACCAGGACCAGCTCACCCTTCTTCCCTGTGATAATCTGAGAAACACCCCAGAAGAAGATGTTCCTAAACTTAGTCCATTCTTCTGGGTGTGAATCCATTCGAAGGAGGATCTTTTCATGAGGTGAGTTCTTTGGCCCAACCCAATTCGGATGTCTTAATCCTATGACTGGAGGCCTTTAGAAGCAGAAGTAAAGTCAGATGGGGAGAGAGAAACCCACAGAGGGGGCAGCCAGAAGCTGAACCTCAATGGAACTCAGAAGAGAAGGGAGAAGCCAGAAGAGGCTGCCATGGGCATTGCTGTGCAATGGAAAAACCCAAGGACCAAGGCTCACCAGCAGCCAGGATGATGCCTTCATTTTGTGCTTCTCCTAATCTCAAAACGTGAGCCAATAAACTCCTGTTGTTCAGGCCGACTCATTGCATGACATCTGCTTTGGAAGCCATAAAACTAAAACACTCCCCCTACCCCTACCCAGCGGAGCCCCCTCTGGCCTTGTGGCTCCATGGGTGGCCCCTGCAGGGAGATGGCCCCTGGGAAAAGGCCAGACTAGTGGATGATGACTCCAAAGGCTCTGCGACGGTGGAGGGTGAGTCACATGCTTATCATAGGATTAAGGGGATTCCTTCTTGAAACCCTTCGAACTGGCATGGAGCAATGGCAGGCAAACTGGATGTCAAGTCATTTGAGATGTACTTGAGTGTATTTTGGCAACTAGCCAGCTCTGTGACCTCAGTCAAGTGACATCAGGCCTCCCTGAGGTTGATGAGAGAGATGCCACATTCCTCAAATGGGTTTCAGCCTACCAGGTAGGTTTATTCCCCTGAACCAGGGATTCCAAACAGGAGTGAGCAAGCAGGACCCCCAGCTCAAGGGGCTTGTCTACTCACACTCAGGGGAAGATGTTGCTAGAATCCTAATTTGATTTGCTAATATCCTGTTAGGATTTTTGTATCTACAAATAGAGGACGGTTGGCTCTGTTATCCACACCTATGTGAATGTTTGTGTTCATACATATATAAAGACAAAGAGAATGAGGGAGGAGAGTATTTCACACGCTAAATTTGCCATTTCAAATCAGTCAGAGAAGGATGGATTAACCACAGCACTTTTAAAAACTAACAACATTCAAAAAGAAACTAATAAATCTAGTTCCATAGGTTATATCTTACTCCAAAAATACAGTCCAATTGGATCAAAAAATAAATATAAGAAAGAAAACATTCAAGTATTAGAAACTACTGGTAAATATTGGGCTTTATAAACCTCACACCAAAGGAGAAATGTAAAGTGAAGTATGTGATATTTTCATAACATTTTCATACATGATGATCTCAGGTTGCCACACCAATTTGTCAAAAGAAAAAAAAATACAGCCAATAGACAAATAAAAACATGTTCCAATCACAAGTAATCAAAGAAATGCAAGATAAAAGCAAGGGACTGTTTTTTGCCTATAAAATTGTCAGATATTTAAAACAAAGTAAATATCCAGTGTTGGCTAGGTTTTGGGAAAATGAACACTTGCATATAACACTTGTGGGGCAATAAATTGGTACAAACTCTCTGGAGGGAAATTTGGCAATAAAAATAAAAATCCTAAATATTTTAAAAAACGGTTCATTTCTTCCGACTCACTTCTAAGTTATAATGTTTGGACAGGACATAAAAATCATGGTACATTCACATTATATATGCAAAACAGACCTTAGAAACGGCACCCTCTCATATATATTCTTATTCTCTTACATATTCTTTTGTCCAGGAATGTAGAAGTCAAAACATCACAACAGATAACAAACATTATAATGCTTTGGCACAAGGGTGTGTGTGCATGTGTGTGTGTGTGTTTGCAATGTAAAAGCCTAGAGGAATTGACAGTGAAATGTTAAAAGTGATCATCATCAGGTAGAATTTGTTTTGTTTTGTTTTGTTTTTTTTATGACTAAAATTATTTTACCAGAATGTTCTGTTTTCCTATAATGAACATGTATTACTTGTGGGAAAAATAAATGGGTACAAAAAATTTCCTTTGGCTTCAGGGAGAATGAGGCAGAGCAGTCAACCCTGTAGCTGTGGTCACAGTTCAGGGAAAACTGAGCCTAACAGAAGCATAGGAGGAGCCTGAGCCAAGCTTGGTCTTCGCCCCTGAAGCAGCAGGTGCAGTGGGAGGCAGGGGTAGGAGGAGCCGCAGGGGGGGGCTGGGGTGGGGCAGAAGAGCCAATAGATGCCCCGGGGGGTGGGGCGGGGGTGTGTGCAGCTTCTCCGCCCCTTCTCAGCCAGTCTCCTGCAGTCTTTGCCCTGGGGCGTGTGTGGGGAGGGGTGATGGCTCTGGGCCAGCTGTGGAGGCCTCTCAGACTTCCTGCCCAAGCCCCCAGCTCAGGCTTCGCCCCCCAGACCCCCCATGGCCATGGGGCTGTCCTTCTGTTCAACCCTTGGGCAAATCGCTTCTGCCTCCATCTCTTTGTCTCTAAAGGGAGTGTCAGACGGCTGACTTGCCAAAGCTGTCGTGAAGGCAGCACCTAGGTGGCATGGAGGGCTCCTGTGTGACAGATGCTGCGCCAACGCGCTCTACCAGCAGAAGCTCCTGTCATTCTTGAGAACCTAGGAAGGGAGGTTCTTAGTCCCCCTTCCCATTTGACGGATGAAGAAACTAAGACGCGAGCCTAAGTCACAGAGAAGTGGGGGAATGGGGCTGAAAGACCGATAAGGAAGCCAGAGCCCACGCCTCTCGGCGCCGATTCTGAAAATCCCTGTGGAATTCTGTCTTGGTCAGTACCTCGGGCACTCGCGGGACCTGCCTCTCCTAGACGCTGTGGCGAGGGAGCCTGGACAGGGGCCTTGGGGGGACTGGTTAGTAGTGGTGTGGCCCCAAGAACCACGTGGTGGTGGTGGGTAGAGGCAGCAGGGTCGGACAGGGCTGCAAGGCAGGGCTTCCCCCCAAGTCCAGTGCGCGAGGGAGCGGGGAATGTGGGCAGGGGAGCTGGGGCGCGGCCAGTACCGGAGCGTCCCAGAGACCACCCACTTACCCAACCACGGAAGGCCCTCGTGCCAGGCCCCCAGAACGGGCCAATCAGAGAGACCTTCCCCAGGCCCAAGACCGCGGTACCGGCTTAGAAAAGGACAGGCGGCCCAGGAGACCGGCTGTCGCCTGCTTGTCCCGTGCCCTCTCTCGGAGCCTTCGTTTTCTCTTCCGTAAACCAGGCCGGCTGTACCTTCGCCCGCAGGGAGGCAGGCGTGCGCTCCGGAAAGCGCCCCGCGCGGCGCGGGGAGGGCAGCCCCCCGGCCCTGCGCACCAGCCCCCGCGCCCGGGTCCCTGCAGCCCTGAGCGCCTCCCCCAGCTCCAAAGACAACCCCGCACCCTGACACCCGCAGGCCGGGAGGCTGAGATCGAGCGCGGGAGCTCCCGGAGCAGCGAGCTGGGGAAACTCATTCCTTCCCAGGGGAGGTGGCCGCAGCGCGGAAAGTGCGGGGGACTCACCGGCCGGGGGACGGAGGCTCCGAGCGCTGCGGCCCCGAGAGGAGAACCGGACGGGAGCTCTGGGAGCAGCCGGCTCGCTGCGCTGGAGGCAAAATCCAGCTGCGCAGAGGAGGGCGCGTCGCTCCCGCACCAGCCCGAAGCCACCTCCTAGGCTGCGTGCCGGGCCGGGGCGCGGGGCGGGGCCGGCGGGGGTCAGGGGCGGGAGGAGGGGCAGGGGCGGGCGGGAGGAGTCCGCCAGAGGCCAGGGCAGCGCTGGCTGGGTGACCGTGCCTGGGCAAGTCGCTCACCCTTTCTGGGCCCGTAAATGAGAACGACAAGGGCTGCGATTTACGGACCTTGGGAGAAGTGGTGCAGGCACCCAGCCCTGCGCAGTTATGGGTGCTTGGCAAGGCTGAGCTGGTAAGAGGGAACCCTCGCTGAACTGGGCAATTTCGTTCATTAATTCAGCCAGTCAGTCATTCACTCAAGAACAAGGTGCTACCCGATGTAGCGCAAAAGTGGGTTCTTTTCTCCCAACGTATCCTTAAAGCCAATTCCTGAGACACGGGGGCTTTCAAAGAGAGAAAGTGCGTTTGGTTGTTGAGGCCATGGAGCACTGTGGCAGGAAACTGCCTCCCTGATCGCAGAAACTCTAATATTTTATGGCATACGGATGCTAACGAATAATTGGGGTGGAGGCAGACAGGTTCCGTCATTAATAAACTTTAAAGGGCGGAACAGGATGGGGCGGGGCTGGGGTAGGTAAGGTGGCAAAGCAGGGTCAGCCACGAGGATTTGGGATGGGGTATGCCGAGCAAAGGTCATAACGTTTCTCAAACAGACATTAAACAGGCGGGCAGCGTGGTGGCCCTCTCGATAGCAAGCGTGCGCTTGCTGCTGAGCTGCGCTGAAGCCCCGTGAACGCGTGTGGCCGCTCCCGCTGGCCTCGGTAATTTCAGGTGTCAACCTTTCGCTGTTTTATAATACAAAGGCCAAGTACATAGCTATATAATGATATATATGTCTCTCTCTATATGTGTATTTATAAATATTATATATAAACATATATTTATAAATATATAAAATATATATTTATAAATATTATATAGAAATTTTAAATTATATTTAAATTAAATATAAATAAATTTATAAATATTATATATAAATATTATTTATATTATATATTTATATAATATATTTATTATATATATTATATTATATATATTTTATAAATATATATTTATATAGAGAGACATATATATATCATTATATAGCTATGTACTTGGCCTTTGTATTATAAAATAGCAAAAGGTTAATACCTGAAATTACTGAAGCCAGCTAGAGTGGTCACACCCCTGTTTATGGGACTTAAGCTCAAGCTTAATAGTAAGGGTATGCTTATTATATATATAAATATATAGAAATTTATATGTATATTTTATAAATATATATATTTAATATATAATAAATATATATAATAAATACGTATTTATAAATATATTTTTATATTTATATTAAATTTTTTATATTTTTATATATTATATTATATTTTATATTTTATATTTATATTTATATTTATATTATTTTTATATTTATATTAAAATATAAATATATTTATACATATATTTATAAATATATATATGATATTTAGTAATCATAATTATTTGTTAACTCTAAACCCTCGGTTACTCTGTCTACTGTGTGCCTGGACACTAGGTATTTGCTGATGCCATGAACTTGCAGTCACTTTGGAGGATAGACTCTTACAGAGACAGTAACTGTAGGTGTCCGGGTGTCTTTTGGGCTTTCTGTGCATCCGGTGTCCATCCCGCCTCTCCATGGCCCCTGGTTTTCCTCTGAAGAATTCCTCCTCCACTCTCCCTTCCATGAAGTTCAGGGAACTGTTGGCCCTCTCCCCTGGCTCCCATCCTGAACAAGCATGTCTCCGGAAGGGTCACTTGTCCACCTCTGGGCCAAAGACCATCACGAGGGATGAGTGCAGGGAAGGGTAATGCTGCCGTTGTTTCCTGACTGGTAGCCTCTGGCCAGGTGGCACCTCCTGATTGGAATGCCATGCCAGTCCTCCCCCACATCTGCCCCTGAAGCCTATGTGCCCTTTCAAGTTTGTCTCCTTTTAAAACTCTCTACCCTGTACTCCAGCCACACTGGCCCCTTATCAGTGCCATGAATCCTCAAAGCTTGTTCCAGCTTCAGGGAACTCCCCTCTGCCTGGAATGTTCTTCTCGCAGATGCTGCAGGGGACTGTCTCCCCCCCCACCCCACCCCCATTCACATCATGGCTCATATGTCAGATGTTAGAAAATCAAATATCTAATGCAGAGAACTATCCGTGGTCACACAAACTAAAGAAGTCCCTCATTTGCTCCCTTTCACGTCGTTTCATTTTCTTCATGGCACTTATATATCTGATATTTTCTTGTCTATTTATTTGTTTTCTGGGTTTTTTCCCCCCAGAGAAACCGTTTGAGACAGGCTGTGCCTTTGTTCTGAGAAATTGTGGTTATATAGATGCAAAACACTATACAAAAACATGGTATTTTTTAGATACCTAGCACCAAGAAGACAAACTGCTTCTGATAATTTGGGGAAGAATTCACAAAATCTCTGAATATTTTGTTCCTCTGAGAAGAAAATGTGTCTTACTTTTCTAAATAGATTGATACATTTACCATGACTTCAAGCATTTTGGGGAAAACACATGCATGAAGTCATTCAACAAAACCTTACTGAGTATCTACTAAGTGCCATCACTGCTATAAACAAGGGGATACAGCAGTAAACAAGACTAGCATGTTTTCTTCCCTCTTGGACTTTACTTTCCAGCGGCAGGGAGAGGGTTGGATATCATTTAATACCATATATAGGTAAACAAATAAATGAACATGAAAATAAGAAGAAGATGAAAAGTGCTGAGAAACAGTTGCAGCTTCCTTGAAGTCTGTGTGTTTTTGTTTGAGAGCTGCTGATAGGTCAAGGGCCAAGGGCGACTGGGAAAAGGAGTTGTCTGTGGGAGCTTTGAAACACGGTGGGTTCAACCAGAACCCTCAAAGGCCCAGGCTCGCAGCATGGCACAGCTCTCTCCATGGACCCAGCTCTGAGCTGCTAGCTCAGATGGCGCAGTCTTAGTCACCGCTGGATTGGAAGGCTATGGCCCATAGTTCAGTGCTCTCCCTGGGGACCCTCAGAAGGGGTCATGGAATGGAGGTTCCAGGAGGCTTCCAGAGTTGGAGGAATAGGATGGCTTGGACCCTAGAGCATCTTTGACAATATTTTCCCTTGGGACAGATTATAAGCCTCAGAGCTACCAGGAAGAAAACTCTCAAGCAATATCAAAACCGAAAACCCCCAAATAACTTATGGCAGCAAAGCCAACATGCCTCTCAGATCTCTGACTGCAGGAAGCAGGACTGATCGATAACCCAACCGCCATGCTCTGAAATCTGTCACTTTCACTGCAGACTGTGCTTCTCAGGCTGTTCTCAGCCCGTGCCTGGGGATGGCAGGAATACTAAGACACGTCCATTTCCAGGTGACACAGGACTTCTTGACAGTGGCTTTGACTTGTGGACTCCCCAGTGGCCTTGCTGCCTTCCTCACAACTGTAGTCTACAGTGCTGCTACCCACCTCCCTTCCTTCCCGCCTTCCTCTGCCTGGGATCAGACCTGCATCACAGTCTGATGGCTCTCCCAGCCTCCCCTGACTCCAAGTCTATTTTCCTGCATAGGCTTTCCTCTGACACACCTCTTGCATATCAGCATCTGCTTCTTGGAGGACATGGATGGACTAATACGTTACCTAAATCCTAAATTAAGACAGCTTGAATATCTGATTGCAAAATTCTGGATGTATTCCCATCCCAGGTCCCTGAAATCCAGTCATTTATTTAACAAATATTATGCAGCTCCTTCTAAACACGAGGCCCTGCACTAACTGTTGGAGAACTCCCATGGGTCTAAGACCAGCCTCTGCCCTCGTACTCCATTGGAGGAGACACGTTAAATAATCCCAGAAACAGTGCTGCATACTTTGCCCCTCCCCTTCTCTTGAGTGTGAGCGAGGCTTAGTGATTTGCTTCTCACAAACTGAACATGGTAAAAATGACAGTGTGGGACTTGGGCCATTTGGTCATAAAATACTCTTTCTTGGATCACCTATTCTGGAGGAAGCCAGCTGCCATGTGTGAAGACTCTCAGAAGCACTGGAGGCCTCCTGCCAACAGCCAGCCAGGAACTGAGGTCTTCTTCTAACAGTCATGGTAAGACGTCTTGAAAGTGTATCATCCAGCCCCAGACAAGCCTTCGGATGATCCATCCCAAGCCTACATCTCCACTGCAACTTCATGAGAGAGCCCCAGCCAGAACCACACCACAAAGCTACTTCCGAATTCCTGACCCACTGAAACTTTGAGACAATAAATGTTGCTGTTTTAAGATGCTAAGTTTTGGGGTTATTTGTTAGGCATAAATAGATAACAATTTAGAAGTTAAGGAGTATATCCATGGTCTAACTGGGGCAACTGAGTGGACAGATATCTCAATTATCTCAATGGTGAAAACTGGAGGAAGAGAAAGCTTTGGGGGGATGTAGCAGATGATCATCTAAATTCTATAAAATATTTAGGTATTTAACACAAGGGGATTATTTTTGGTTTGTTTGCTGAAATATTCTTAGTGTTTAGAACAATATTTGTCACATAGAAGGTGTTCAAAAAAGAAGGTGAATTGATGAAACCACAAATGAATACTGTTTATATGTAATCTCCTTTTGAATATGGGACAATCTGAAGCATAAAGAACAGAGTTTTTCAGAGCTGGAGAAGAAATGGCAGAGGATGCTTTCATAGGCCAGATAGAGAAATTGAGGCCTGAGGTCACAGAGTGGCAGAAGCCAGTTTTTCTGTGTTCTATAATATGATGCCTCTGAGTGAGTCATACTGAATCCCATCTCAGGGCTTTTGCAAACAGAGTTCACTGTACCAGCAATGTCTTGTTTCTTGACTCCATTTAGCCAAGTCCTGCTTATACTTTAGGAACAGCTTGTACATCTTCTCCTTTAGGAAGCCTTCCACAGCCCTCTTCTTTTGGGAATTCCTTCATTCATAGCACAGATCAAATGGATCACTCTATAATGCAACTGTCTATATGCTTATCTACTTCTCTCTCTCAACTCTAAGACCTCTTAGGGCAGGGATAGGGTCTAGTTTCTCTACGTATCCCGAAGCTCAGCCCAGGACTCAACATGCCAGTGGATGTGTGTGGATGGATATGCCCAACAAAGAGAGCCTCTCTTGAATTTTCTGTAGGCCCCTCAATGGCTGTGTCCTCCCAGGAAGACTAGTAGATAAGGGGATGGAGGGCTACTGCTACAATCTAGGGGCAGCTCAGAGGGTGTCTCTGACTCAGGATGACATGGATGGGAATCCAAATAGCTAGACAGATGGACTCTTTTTCTGTTGTGTAAGGATGATTCAGTGTGTTCTTTGGAAACTTAGTAACAGGAGTATCTGTCATGTGTACATTGCAAAGAAAAATCACTAACTTGGTAAGGTCTATGGCCATTGGGAAATCAGAGACAGCTGGGTGAATGACCTGAACTTTTTAAGAAAGCTTGGGGCCAGTGTTCTTTGCTTAGCTCCTGAATCTTTCTATTTCAATACAAGTGGGACTACACCATGCCTCTACCCTGTCTTCTGAATTATTAGTATTATCATCTGACTCTCCACCCCTTAGAACCTCTCCCCAGTGGGAATCTAGAATTCAGGGTGGTTTCCCTTGATACTTCCCCTTAATATGTGCAACATGTGATCTTATATACGCTGAGAACCAGCTCAGCAATAGGTTTGCTTGAAGGGAAGGTGACGCAGAACTTACAGAAATAAAGGACAAAGAGAAACATGAGAGAGGAACCAAGGATGAACGAGGCGGCTCGCAGCTTCTGGAATGGAGAGCCTCGATCCTAGTTTCCACATCATATTTATTAGGAACTCCAAAGCGGCTGTTCCTCATCAGCATGGCAACATTTACAATAATCGGGAACAAATGCAGCAAATAGGGAACAGGTAAGCCAGTTTCTCACAACATTTCCCCCTTTTGTGTTTGTAAAGCAGTGAAGGCAGATTTGGTGGTTTCTTGCTGCTTCATACCCCAAAGGGCTTGTTCAGTGTTCTTCTGAGGACTAAGTTCAAAAGAAACAAAGACAAACAAGCAACATTTCTCCCAGAATACCTCCTCCCCAACTTTCCCCCCAAGTCATAGGGTTTAGTGATTGTAGTCCATCAGCAATTCCAGCCATCATTACATTTTGTAATTTTTCTTCCAAGTTTAGAACACCATTTTATAAATAATCCATAACTACAGCAGATTATACAGACTTTCAACTAGTGATGATTTATTTCTCATGGGTTTAAGATTTCCTATCAGCAAGGCTATGTAGGCCAGTACTCGATAAAAAATGACCTCATTTTCCCCAATTTGTATAGGTTGAGGCATAGGCAATGACAACTTATTGTTACTTCCCCATTTTGGGCACTGGAGCAGCTGGAAGTTTATCACGTAATTTCAATGTCTTCCTTGGTCCTGCTCTTAGCATCTTCACTGGACCTGGGGCCACAACTCAGTGTTGAATTTACGCTTAGTCAGTCATTGGGAGGACTCTTTTTCCAGGCAGAAAACAATAGCTGACCCATTAGAAGAGTCCTGTTTCAGTGTCTGTAGTAGTGAAAGCATATCTTGCCCCTTCCAAGAGCAGGAGGGTGCTGCTGTCACAGTCATTGAAGTGAGCGTGAAGGCTCCAAGCTGTTGGTGAATAGCAGGCAGTGGGCACTGCTGCGCTGGGCACCACAAGGTCTGGTATTCTTTAAGTTCACTTTTCCAGTGGCGCCACTCTGCTTCATTCTCAGGTGTCAGTTGTAGGGCTCTGGATCTTCATGAGGCATCTGCCTCAAAAGTCCTGAGAGGGATTGTAGAGGAGTGGGCAGGGACATGACAGACATTTACCTGTCACTGCTGGCAGGCATCCCAGATATTCTTCTACAGATCTCTCCCTCATAGAGGGTAATTCACAACAGTCCATTGTTTCTGTTTTGTTTTTAGTATTTGCAATCCATGTCTGGACAGGGATGGCAGTCTTCAGAGTGACCAGACACTATTGGTTTTGATCTTTCACTTTCAGCAGGACTTGCTATGCTGTACACAATTGCTTTTTTGTATTGCACTTTTGGCCTCTTTCCACATTTGTGACTAAAACCCAAGGGGTACTCAGTTAGAATATTGCCTTTGCCACAAACCCCACCCAAAGCCAAATTGGTGCTGGCCACATCCAATTCACAGGCTAAGTCAATATCCACCTTCCCCCTCTTTTTTTTTAATTTTTAGAGCAGCCTGCTGGAGGTCCTCCTACTCCCATGAAGGACCTTTCCTAATTAACACATCTTAGTGAGAGAGAAAAGATTTTTAGTATTCCAACAATATTACCAATTCTATTAACATGAGAAAATATTGTACTTTATCAAATACAGTAGATGGTATAGTTTTGTCTTACCCAATCAAACAGCACTTAAGAATTTGATATAGTAGCAGGGACCTTACAGCTTGTCCCAATTGTTTGCCTATTCCAGGTCCTTAAAATATCATTGTCTCTGATGTCTCTTAGTAGGGTCACTGCCACAGGTTTCTTCATTGCCATCAGGCCAGGGCAGAAAGCCTTGAGGAAGAACTGCAAAAGTCCATTGCTGACCTTTTCACACAGTTTTTGTATTTTTTATATTCATTCAGTTTCGTTTTACTTTTACAAAACACATTAACTCACTGAATACTATCACAATACTTTTACAACTTGCTATATGCATACTAGTTCTGTCCCAAATATTTCCATTTTCTGATATTATAAAACCATTTTAAGACAAAATATACCTTAAATTTCAGTTAGCATTCCCACAAACCTTTTATCTTTTTCAATATTTGCTTAACTTTTACATCCCATTTTATATTAGGACAAAATACACCTTATAACATTTCTGTTAGCATTCCCACAAACTTTTTACTTTTTTCAGTATTCACTTAACTTTTACATCTTTCATTTTATCCTCTGAAGAAAAATATTCATTTCAATTTAAGCAAGAACTATTTTTTATGAAGAGACATAGTAATTCTATTAATCAAGACTTACACTTTTTATTATTATAGAGATCTCATTAACATTTTAAACTTAGGTAATAATATAAGTGCTTATTTAATTTTTGGCCATTTGTATAGAGCTCTTTCAGGATTTTTTTTTTGTTTGTCAAATTATATCACCATCCAGAGATATCAGACTATACACTGACAATGAACAATCACAAAAACAGTTACAACATACACTGAAACAATTATAACATACACACATTGAACAGACAAACACAAAAGCAGTTCCAAATCTACTATCTTTGAACTTCTTCACTGATTTTAATTTGACTGTTTATACACTCTAGAGCTGCCCTGTCTTCTGCCTTTTCTGTTTCTTTCCTCTAACCTTCTTTTTGTTAATAATTCTTCTTGCTTTCTTTTATAATCTAACATTTCTTTTCCAGTTTTCCTCCTCTCAATTTCCTTCTTAAACTCTTTCTGCCGCCACGCCATACTTGCTTTATGATGCCGTGCTTGAACAAGTTCTATAGTTTAGGTACTTTGATGTACAGCCATTCTAGTCTTTGGAGTGAGACCCAGCCATGTAGTTGTCAGCATCTGTCTCTCCATCTGCATGACCCGAGATTCTGGGTTCCATTGGAACTTTCCTCATCTTTTGGCGTTCATGTATGGCTTTATCCGATGAGCTGGTACCCACACAGGACGTTCTCCATCTCCTGGGGAAATGCAAGCAAACCCTCAAGGACTTTGAAAGTTTTCCAATCCACTCAGGGTTCTGTGCCATTCCACCAACTTTAGTTTCGCTTGAGGCGATCCTTCTTCCTTTTGGGTCCCTGGTCCGGCACCAGCTGCTGTGAACCTTCTTCCCTTTGGGCCCCATGTTGGGCACCAGTTGCTGAGAACTAGCTCAGCAATAGGTTTGCTCGAAGGGAAGGTGACGCAGGACTTCCAGAAATAAAGGACAAAGAGAAACATGAAAGAGGAAACAAGGATGGAACCAGGGGGCTCGCAGCTTCTGGAACTGAGAGCCTCAACCCTAGTTTCCGCATCTCATAGATTAGAAACTCCAAAGCAGCTGTTCCTCATCAGCACAGCAACATTTACAATAATTGGGGACAAGTGCAACAAATAGGGAACAGGAAAGCCAGTTTCCCACAACATACATATATATAGGTAAAAATATGACTTCACCTTAATATAGCTCCATGCTTTGAGCCAGAACCCATCTGAGGACCCAGAAACAAAAATGTTTTCATTTGCTAAGCTACCAAAATGCAATATACCAGAAATGGGTTGGCTTTTGCAATGGGATTTATTAGGTTGCAAGTTTTTGAGGCTGAAAAATGTCTGAGTGAAAGGCCCCAGGCGATATTTCTCCCAGAAGACCAGCTGCTGGCAATCCAGGACTCCTCTGTCACATGACAAGGCACATGGCAGCATCTGCTGGGCTCTCCCTTCTCCTCTGGGTTTCATTGTCTTCAGCTTCTGGCTTCCTCTGGCTTCCTCTGAGCTCCTGTGGGGTTTTTTCTCTATCTCTCTCTCCTTATTCATCCCATTTATAAAGGACTCCAGTAAGAGGATTAAGACCTACTCTAGACCATGCCTTCCTGAAGGTATTTAATCAAAAGGCCCTTACCTGAAGTAACCTAATCAAAAGTTCCCACCTACAGTAGGCTTACACCTACAGGAATGGATTGGTTTTAAGATAATTTTCTGGGGCCCATTAAAGCCTCAAATTACCACAACCAACAAAAATGTTTCTGAAGAGATAAGCTGATGATCATAAATATCATAGTCTCTCTCTTACTCAGGCCATTGGGACTCACTTGCAACATACTGACACCTTTAAATAAAATCTTGGGGTTACTTCATGTTTGTGCTCCTAGTGCTTGGAACAGCACCTGGTCCACAGATGGTCCTCAGGAAAACAGTGCAGAAGGAAACTATTGCAGAGAATACAGAGGCCTGTCTGACACAGTCACTATCCTCGAGGTGGCCATAGACCAGCGGGGGAGATGACCACACAGTCATGCACATAAACGCAAGGTAGGAGGTGAAATGGACTACCAAAAAGGGGGTATCTTGGCCTGGCAGTTTGAGATTATTTATGAGTCCCCAAAAGAAAAAGATTCTGTTTGTAAACTAACCTATTCCTCTGGGTGTGATACCCTTTATTTGTAGTAAGTTCAGTTGAGGGTCTTTGATTAGATTATCTGTTAAAATTGCTTTTAGGGCTCTTTGATTCAACTAACTCAGTGGGTGTGACTCAGTTGAGTCCCCGCCCCCTTTCTGGATCTGCTATAAATGAACTCACATGGACAGACAGACACAGGAAGGGAGAGCTCTGTCACTTTTGATCCTACCATGTGACAGAAAAGAGAAGGCTCAAACAGCTGAGACCCAGGGGAGAGATGAGCCCAATAGCTTACAGCTGAAATTGGGAAGAGAGCAGAACACACAACACTGATGTAGGGGACCTAGAAAGAAACAAGCCCCATCCCAGGAGAGAGAGGACTACAGGATCACTTAAGCACAAAGCCTCAAGAGGCTGGGCCCACAGAGCTCAAGAGGAAGGGGTGCCCCCTCAATTTGAGGTAGAGTAGGCATCACTATTCCAGAATCCTCAGGACTGGGGAAGAAAATATGGACTAGAGTGGACTTACTGGTATTCTACTATAGACTTATTGTGATTCTAACAAAGGAAGAAATGATATCATTGATGTGGAGACAGTGGCCACTGGAGGTTCTGAAGTCAGGGAGAGGGACAAAGAGGTGTAATATGGGGGCAATTTCAGGACTCAGAATTGTCCTGAGTGACACTGCAATGACAGATACAAGTCATTATATATACAGCCATAACCTGCAGAATGAAGTGGGAAAGAGTGTAAGTACAATGTAAACTATAATCCATGCTTAGTGGCAATGTTCCAAAACGTGTTCATCAGTTGCAATGAACATACCACACTAATGAAAGAAGTCGTTAATGTGGGGAAGAGTGGGAGGTGTGGGGAGTGGGGCCTATGAGAATCCCTTATATTTTTTTTACGTAACACTTTATGTAATCTAAGTATCTTTTAAAAATAAATTTAAAAAAATAAAAAAGAGTAAGGGGTGAGTCCAGCGGGAAAGGAGAAACCTGGGCAGAGATCAGCAACCACCTTACATAACCACGTGGCAACATGCCAGGATCAACAGTAGCTGACTTTGGTGAGAAAGCACCGCTTATGGTGCCTTGAGTTGGCCTTTTCACAGCCTTGTGACTAAACTTTTACCCAAATAAATCCCCATTATAAAAGCCAACAGAGTTCCAGTACTTTGTATTGGTAGCCCTTTGGCAGACTAATGCACTTGGTTATCGAGCTGCTATTACAATCACCACACAATGGGCTGGCTAAACAACAGGAACTAATTAGCTCAACATTTTGAGGTCAGAAGAAGTCCCAAGTCAAGATTTCACGAAAGTGTGTTTGCTCCCAGGGTCTGACTCTACCCCAGTTTGAATCTACATTAGGGAAGGGGGATTGGGGTGGATCAAGACCCATTGGGTAGATAAGACCTGAAACATTTGAAATGGATGTAATTAGGGGAAAAAAAATTAGAAAGACATTAGAGGTGGAGAGAATAGTAGGAATAATTGAGCACATGGAGTGGGGAATTGCAAGTTGCTTTTAAGGAATGATGAGAAGGTATTATTTACTGTGCAGTTGTGCAAGAGGAGTTGGAGAGGTCAGGGCTCGCAAAGACCTTCAACATGGAGCCAAGGAACCTGGATTTTGCACTTTAGTCTAGTGGTAAACAGATGCTATGCTTTCACAGGCCTGGACAATTTCAAAATCATTTTGATAACTGGCACTAGATTGATAACATTTCTATTTTACAAAATACAAATATTAAAAAAACTGGCTTCTACCTGCTATCACTGCAACCTCATAAAGAAGATCATTTAGCACCAGAAGTTTAGAGGAATGGAAAACAGTTTGGTGGTTTCTCAGAAAGTTAAACATAACGTTAGCAAATGCCTGGGAATTACACTCCTTGGGATATACACAAAAGAATTGAAAACAGGGACTCAAACAGGTACTTACATACTAATGTTCATAGCCACATATTCACAATAGCCCAAAGGTGGAAACAACCCAAGTGTCAACAACTGATGAATGGATAAACAAATGCAGTATGTCTATTCAATAGAATATTATTCAGATAGGAAAAGGAATGAAATTCTGATACATGCTACAATGTGATTGAAACTTGAAAACATTGTGTTGAGGGGAAAAAATCAGACACAGAAGGACAAATATTGTATGTTTCTACTTGTATGACATATCTTGACAAGAGACAGAAAATAGATTAGAGATTATCAATGACTGAGGGGAGGGAGGAACGGGGAGTTATTACTTAATGGGTTCAGAGTTTCTGTTTGAGGTGATGAAAACAATTTGGTGATAGATGGTAGTGAGGGTAGCACTCAGTGTAATTGTAACAATGCTCTGAATTATACACTGAAAAATGGTTAAAATGTCAATTTTAAAATTTTATATCTATGTCACCAGAGCAGAAGTTTGTTTATTTATTTATTTACTGTTTTTTGTTTGTTTTTTTAAGGAGCAGTTTGGCCTTGCTGAAAACTTGGTCAAAGCTCATTGCTGCTCCAGGGGCTAATATTTGGGAACTAGTGCTTGAGGCTACAAGGAGCCCATGGGATGTGAGTTTGAGAAGTACCACTAGGAGCACATGTGCGATGGAAACCCTGGACAGTAGGAGATCCTAAAAGGAACATTGTCATGGTCCAAGTAAGGGTGAGATAATGCAGTACCCCAGACCCAATAATAGCAGACTTGTTATCTCCTCTAGGTCAAAAGGGAATGAGAGACCGATCATTTACCAGAACCCAGGAGAGCTTGTCTGGTAAAGAGGGAGGCCTTGAGAGGGGTTGCCAGAGGAATACATACCCTAACTCACTCTCCTCCAATCCTGCCTCGTAATCTCCTTCCAGGACTCTGGAATGGCTAAACCCAACTGGAAGGCAGATGCAGAGGCCCATGTATGCAGTCCTTCCAGGTCAGACCCTCCAGCAGAAAGCAGGGCTGAGAGGGTTGGAAGTGGGTGTTTCAGTTTCCTAAGTGCTCGTACAAATACTGTGCAATGGGTTGACTTAAACAATGGGAATTTATTCGCTCATGGTGTTGAGGTTAGGAAATGTTCAAATCAAGTCATCATCAAGGCAAGGCTTTCTCCCGAAGACTGAGGTGTTCTGGGCAGGCTGCTGGTCATCCTGGGTTCCTCTGTCACATGGCAGCATCTCCTGGTCTCTCCCTTTCCTCCCAGGTTCTTTAATGTTCAGCTTCTGCCTGCTCACTCTGTGGCTTTTCCCTCTGTGTCTTAATTTCATTCTCTTATAAAGGACTCCAGTAACAGCATTAAGACCCACCCTGATTGAGGTGGAATGCCCCTTAACTGAAGTCACCTCATCAAAAAGTCCTACTCCAATGGGTTCACACCCAAGGAAATGGGGAAGTGTAAGAAAATGCTTTTCTGGGCTACATATAGCTTCAAATCACTACAGTAGGTCAGATAGGTGACAGCTAATGAGCCAGTCAGAACTCAGAACCCACCCCAACTATTAAATGGAGGGAATTTAATATGAAGCAATAGTTACAAGAGTAAGGAGTTGTTGAAGGAGCAAAGAAGAAATGGTGAGGCAACCCAGAGATTAGCAGCAGCAGGAAGCCCATACCACCTAAAGGCTAGATGGACAAAGAGAAGGGGAGGTCACCAATGACTTCCACATTTGCAAATCCAAGATGAGAATTTCTTCCTCATCTTGACCTTTCAATCACAGTCAACATTTTGACCATTCCTGTATCAGTCACTTGCCTCTTTTTTCTCAGATCTCTTCATTGTCTTTCCCTATTCTGTTCATATTGGACAGCTTTGAAGTTAGACTCAACCCAATAGGAGAAAAAAAGTAAAGCAGTAAGTGGAATCATAGCAGGGCTCGCAGCAGGAGTTAGAATCAAGGAGGGGTTGCAGAGAGAAATGGGACTTCTCCCTTCCTCTCACTGTCCTCCTGTCTCCCACCAGGATCCTTTGCCCAATGGCTTCCAGTTTCCCATTGCCTGAGCCAAACTGGAAGCCACTGGGCAAAGGATCCTGAGAAAAGTAGTTTGCCAGAGTCAGCCCCTTGCAATGGATCTGAGAGCAAACTGGCAAGTGACTAAATCAGGAATGGCTAACAATGTTGAGTTTTAATGAGAAGCCAAGATTAGGAAAAACATGTGCACTTGGCCACATGAAAGTCATTGGTGACCTTGGCAAGAGCTGTTTCTGCATAATGATGACACGAGGGCCAGCTTGAAGGGGGTGAGCTGTGAGTGCATGATGAAGACCTGGGAACAAGTGCTTCTGAAGTGTTTGGCTGTAATGGGGAAAATAATGAGAGCCATGGTGGGAGGGACACAGGGAGTCAAGGAGGAAACAATTTAGTGGGAGAGACTTGAGTGTAAAAATCTAGGGAGAAGGAATCAGATGAGAAGAAAAAGTTGAATATATAAGAAAGAAAAGGAAAAATAGTATCTATGGTTCCTGAAAATATGGGTTGGGAAGGCATCAAAAAACAGAGTCACCAAGTAGTCTTCAGTGACAGAAAGAAGAGCTTCTGTCTTGTCCATAGGGCAGCAATGAAGGATGGATGCAGGTGGTGGTGGATTCCATTTACCTGTGTTTTGTACTGGTGCACTCAGGGAGGTCCCATCTCTCTCTAAAGAATGAGGGGAGACCATCTGCTGTGATGGAATGCGGCAAGGGTGGAAGTTTGAGGACATCTGATTCATTGTGAAGTTTGGGAAAAGAAGAAAGTAGGAGGATTCCTAGGCAGGGTTAAATGCTTCTTTGAGATTGCTGATCATGAGTTCACAATAAAATCAATCTATCCCATTTTAAGATGTTCTCCAGCAGCACCAGGCTATTATTCAAAGGGCAGGAAAGGGAAATGGCAATTTGGGTTCATCCGGTACTGGTAATTTGCCCGGATGGTTTCGGCAGAAAGAAAAGGGCTATAGTGGACTGTGGAATCTCAATTGGATAAGGAAAATGCTGATGGGCAGAGAGAAATTATAGAGGTCAATGGATGAGAGGCTCCACTATAGGCAATGAATGATTATACTGGGAGTAGTTGAACCAGAGGTGAAAGAGAAAAAGTTCTGGACAGAGAGTGGAGTGCAATGCCTGAGTCAGTGGTTTTGAAAGTGGGGCAGTCCCAGGTAGCAATTCTAAGGAGTGGTCATGAGGAGGTTAGGGCAGCAAAGGACACTGGAGGCTGGTGATAAGAAGAGAACACATTTTTATATTTTCTCTTCTCTGTAACTGAACCCATTGCCTCTTCCTGGGCCAGCTACCACCCTCTTTAATTGCTGTAGCTTTTTTGCTTTATTTTTTACATGGTTTTATTAAAATTTAATGACATAGCCTGTGACCCAGCAACTCGACTCCTAGATATTTTATCCAAGAGAAATGAGAACCTGGGCCACCCACCCCGCAAAGGCAGAGTGTTCATAGTAGCTTTATTCATAATAGCCAAGAGCTGGATACAACCCGAATATCCATCAATAGGAGAATGAATAAACAGATTGTGATATATTTATACAATAGAAAGGAATACATGCAGCAATATGATATCAAATGAAGGCAGCCAGACTCAAAAGAGTACATGCCATATGTGGTAGATTGAATGATGTATCCCAAAAAAACACATGTTCTTAATCTTTATCTGCACTCCAGCATTGTAAACCCATTGTAAACAGGATCTCTTGAAGATGTTGTTTTCCTTAAGGTGCGAGCCAACTGAATGAGGTTGGGCTCAATCCACATTTTGGAGTATTTTAGAAGAAGAAGAAATTCAGACATAGAAAGAAAGCCATGGGGAGGAGCCAGAGGCCAATGGGAACCTGGAAGGGAAATGGCAAGATATTACCACATGGCAGGAAAATCCAAGGAAACCAAGGACTGCCAGCCAGCCAGAATGCTACTGAACCTAAGAAGAAACCAGCCTCCAGCCTCCAAAACCACAAGCCAGTAATCCCTGTGGTTAAGCCAACCTGTTACGTAGCATTTGTTATAACAGCCTGGGAAATTAAGATACCATATGATTCTGTTTATCAGACATTCAGGACAGGTGAAACTAGTCTAATGGTGAAAAGGTCCAAACTTTGCCAGGGTAATGGTGGGGGGAATTGATGGAAAGGGATATCAGGGAACTTTCTATGCTACTGGAAATGCCCTGCATGTTATTTGGGGTGGTGGACACAATTGTCAAAACACATAAGATTGGTATATACAAATTATAAGAAGGTTAAAAGTTACAAAAATAATATGTGTTTAGTATAAAATGTGAAATAATCCAGAGATGGAGAAAAGGAAAAGTTAATTTTTCCCACCTGCTCCCCACCCCACCCCCCTCTGCAACCATCCCCTTTGGACTTCCCTGAGATAAGTGATATTGTTTATTTTACAAAATTGGAATCATGTTATATTCTGTTACTCTGCAATATCCTTTCTCGCTTACAAATGAATGGTAGATGGCCCTAAAAATCAGTAGATAGGAAATCTCACTAACTTTTCCCCATAGGACAATTTAATTTAAATTCCTCATGTGCATCTTTGACATGGATGTCTTTGCCATCACTATAAGGCCATTTTTGAGTCATTTAACATAATTTTCCAGAGCTTGACATCTTCACCTCAAAGTTACTTAATATAAAGAAGGTTTCAGCTTTGTAATGTCACTAGAAAATTTATGCTAAGTCACAAGAACTCACTTGTGTCATGTTAACAGGTTTTTAAAAATCCTTCTACTTGTGAATATGCATAATTTCTATAGTATTACTGATGATTGTATTGCTTCCTGAAGTGACATTTTAAAGTCTTATTTACAAGGGAATTTAATCATTGAAATAGTGTTGTCCCCAAGAATATTTGCTAAATGCATGTTACAATTCTTTGTCTCTTTTTTGTTTAAATTTTTATTATGGAAAATTTTAAACACATACAAAATTAGAGAAAGTAGTGTAATGAAATCTCATGTTCCCATCATCCCACTTCAAAAATTATGAACTCATGGCCAATCTTGTTTATATTTGCATGGTACTCCATTAAGTGTACGTACTAATTTGTTCACAAGTTCACCTTCGACGGGCATAGACTCACTCTTTTAGTGATGGCAGATGGTTGTATCACAAAGTATTGAGCCATTCCAATGGACATTCACAGTGTTTCAGTATTTTCCCTCCACAACCAATAGTAGTGCAGTAAATATCCTTACACATTGGAACTCACGTGTAGGCTAGTGTGGCAGTTTGGATATTGTGAATCCCACAAAGCAAAAGATTGTGCTTTAAACCAATGCATTCCTGTGGGTGTGCGACCCATCTGACCTAATCACATCAGTGGGGCAAGTTCTTGTTGAGTCTCTGCCCTCTTTCTGGGTCTGATATAAAAGGAGAAACAGAGAGAGAGAGGAAAAAGGAGCTAAGATGTGAGAGAGGGGACTGCAGGCAAACAGACGCCCCCGAGAGGCACAGAGAGGCTGTGCCCTCGGAGCAGAGCCGGCGAGCCCAGGGGCAGCTGAGAACTCGGCAGAGATCGGCAGCGGTCTTGCTTTGCCACCTGCCTGGACAACAGAATCAGCAGCAGCTGACTTCGGTGAGAAAGCAAAACTTATGGTGTCCTGATTTGGTCTTTTCACGGCCTTGAACTATAAGCTTTTACCCCCACCCCAATAAATCCCCTTTATAAAAGCCAACAGATTTCTGATACTTTGCATTAGCAGTCCTTTGGCAAATTAAAACAGCTAGTTTCCCAAAAGTTGGATTTCTGAATTAAATGGTATGGATAGTATTGATCTTAATAGATATTGCCAAATTTTTCTTTTTAAAAATATAACATTTCATCCTTCTTTTATACCCCAATGTAGAAGAGAAGACCACAGGCCAACACTTGAAGTTTACTGACTTTCATTCTCTCCAGCCAGATGTGTGAAACTGGAGACTTTCTGTTGCTTTAAAATTGCAGTTCTGGGAAGCGGATGTGGCTCAAGCAATTAGGCTCCCATACACCCTATAGAAGGCCCAGGGTTCAATTCCCAGGGCCTCCAGGTGGAGGTGAGCTGGCCTGTGCAGAGAGCTGGTCCACGTGGAGAGCTGATACAACAAGATGATGCAACAAAAAAGAGACACAGATGAAAGACAACGAGAGACACAACAAACCGGGGAGCTGAGGTGGCTCAAGCAATTGAGGGCCTCTCTCCCATGTTGGAAAGTCCCAGGATTGGCTCCCAGTGCCTTGTGAAGAGAAGACAAGCAGACACAGAAGAATGCACGGTGAGTGGACACAGAGAGCAGACAGTGAGCGCAAACAGCAAGGTGGGGGGCATAAATAAAAAATGAAAATAAATCTTTTAAAAAATTGTGATCTCTGACCATTAGAGAAGGTTACTTTCTTTCACTATCTTTATGGATGATTTGAATTCATTTTCTGTAATTTGCTTTTATTTTCCTTTTTCCTCTCTCTTTTACTTGTCAGTTTATAAAAGCCCTTTGTATATTTGAGTTAAACCCTTTGACAGCTATTTTAGTTTGCTAAATGCTGCCAATGCAATATATCAGAAATGGATTGGCTTTTATAATGGGAATATATTAAGTGAAGTCTTACTGTTCTGAAGCTGTGAAAATATCCAAATCAAGGAATCATCACAGGGAAACGGACTTGGCCCAGTGGTTAGGGCGTCCATCTACCACATGGGAGGTCCGTGGTTCAAACCCCGGGCCTCCTTGACCCATGTGGAGCCGGCCCATGCGCAGTGCTGATGCGCACAAGGAGTGCCCTGCCACGCAGGGGTGTCCCCCGCGTAGGGGAGCCCCACGTGCAAGGAGTGCGCCCCGTGAGGAGAGCCGCCCAGCGCAAAAGAAAGTGCAGCCTGCCCAGGAATGGCGCCGCCCACACTTCCCGTGCCGCTGATGACAACAGAAGCGGACAAAGAAACAAGATGCAGCAAATAGACACAGAGAACAGACAACCGGGGGTAGGGAGGAATTAAATAAATAAATCTTGAAAAAAAAATGCAAATGTTTAAAAATAAAAATAAAAAAAGGAATCATCACAGATGCTATCTCACCAAATGTCTGCTGCTCCAGTGATCCCGGACTTCTGCCATGTGGCAAGGCAAAATGGTGGCCAGTCTGTGCCTTCTCCTCTAGACTCACTTTCTCCCTGAGCTCAGCAGTGGGTGATCAGACATATGGCTCATCCCTCCCTGCAGCCTCATCTTTCCAGGTTTGGGCTGCTCCGTGATTCCAGCCTCTGGCCCCTCAGCCTCCGAGGTTTCTCTGCCTTTCTGTAGCTGCAGGTGATCCTGTGAGAGAGAACATGACAGAATAAAAGCTTACAGTTCTCTTCCTCTGTGCCCTCTCGTGCATTGATACTGGACTCCAGCAAGACCCACTCTGGGTCACGCCTCATTGAAGTGCTCTAATCAAAGGCCCCCAACTGAGTTCAGTCCAATCAAAGGATCTCACACCCACAGGAATGGATTAGCTCCAAAAACATGCTCTTTTCTTAGGTCCACCAAAAACTTAAACCAGGACACCAGACTTGCCTTATGTCTTTTACTTTTTTTAAAAAAAGATTCATTTATTTACTTTATTCCCCCCTCCCCAGATGATTCTCTCATCTCTCTGCTCCTTGTTTGCTCCTTTTCTCCAGGAGAGGAGCTGAACCTGGGACCGCCCATGTGAGAGGTGAGTGACCAACGGCCTGAGCCACGTCCACTCCCTGTGGGCTGCAGCGTCTGTTGCTCATGGCATCTGCTTGTTGCTGTGGGGGTGGTGTCTAGTTTGTTTGCAGTGGGGTGTGGGCATCTAGCTCATTGTCATGGAAGGCAGCATCTAGCTTATTGTGGTGGGGACGGCATTTACTCTTCTTCTTTAGAAGGCACTGGAAACCGAACCCAGGACCTCCCATGTTGTAGGCGGGCACCCGCCTGGTTGAGCCACATCTGCTTCCCATCTTTTATTTTTAAACAAGTAAACACACACACAAGGACCTAGGGGAAATACAGACAATGCAAAAAACAGAAGGACCCCACCCTCCAAAAAACATAAAATTAATATCATTTGAGAAATGAGAAAAGCTACTATGTTCTGAAATAAGATTCCTATGAAAAATACAGAATTGAGTACAAGAAAGAATCTAAAAATATAATTAGAGAAATGATATAAAACATTCAATAGAAGGTTTGGAATATAAACTTAGAGGTACCTTTTAAAAATTAGATCAAAATGATGAAGTAATAGGAAATAATATATGAAAGACAAAAGGGTTAGAAACTCATTCTAGAAATCCCAACATTGGAAAATAATTAGAGGCTAGAATATTCAATTGTAAAGATGCCATATCATTGGGAGCTTAACAAAAAAAACACAAAAATTTTAGTTGGCTTTCCAGATAATGCACAAAAAATTATTTGAATTTATTAGACATGTAAGAAATAGACTGAACTCTAACTGTGTAAAATAATCAGCAACTGTTCCTCCTTAATCATGACCCCCTTCACTTAACCACAGAAGATTAGAAGTTTAGCCTGCATCCATTTTTTTTTAAGGAGGTACTGGGGTTTGAACACACAACATGGGAGGCAGGTGCTCAACCACTGAGTTACGTCCACTCCCCAAGGATTATGGTTTGTTGTTGTTGTTTTATGAGGTACCAGAGATTGAACCCAATACCCCATACTTGGGAAGCAAGTGCTGAGATCACTGAGCTGCTCCCTTTTAAAAACAGATGGACCTTGACATGCAGATGAATTATGACGAATGTAAAAAGACATGTTCATACAATTTCAGAACACAGGAAAAAGAGAAGACATTGAAAAATGAACCCAGATAACATGCAGAGAGATAAAAATGCAAATAACAAGAGTTCTTAAAAGCACAGTTGTTAGAGAAAATTACTTTTAACCAAAACTTTGATTCCCAACTAAAAATGAAACACAAACAATAGTGAATCCTAACATAAAATGTAGACTTTAGCTAATGATATAATTATAATAATGATCAATTATAACAAGTGCAAAAAGTTAATAAAAGGGAAAAGTGCATGTGTGTGGGGATTGTATATGAAAA
The DNA here is from genome assembly GCF_030445035.2 of Dasypus novemcinctus. Taxonomy (NCBI): domain Eukaryota; kingdom Metazoa; phylum Chordata; class Mammalia; order Cingulata; family Dasypodidae; genus Dasypus; species Dasypus novemcinctus. Next base: position 55,279,330 of record NC_080698.1, read on the forward strand.
CTATACACTCTGCATTTTTCTAAACCTTTAGCTGCTCTGAAAAAGAAAGGAAATAAAAAACAAAACATAGAGTGCAAGGAACATTTTTCAAGACAAATAAGTGCTGAAAATGTACCCTATCATGCACTTTTTCTTAGAAGCCATTGTAGCATATGATCCAGAAAAATGACAGAATAAACTGAGAAACAGCAGGATTTGTGTTTGGGATTGAATCATGACTCCTGCAGAAGGGATGGCGAGGCCCCAGTTGCTGTCCTGTGGTATGAACCCATTTGTAAATAGGACATTTGAAGATGGTATTAGTTAAGGTGAGCCCAAACTGAAGGAGGATGCCTTAATCCAATACAGCTGAAGTCCTTAGAAGCAAAGGAAATTGGAACAGGGGGTAGAAAAGCCATAGCGAGGAGTCAGAAGCCAGAAGTCAATGGAACCTGGAAGAGAAGGAGAGGACATTGTCCTATGATGGTAAACCAAGGAACCCAAGGATTGCCAGCCAGCCAGAACGCTAGTGACCCAGGAGGAGGCTGGCCTTTGTAACTGTCGATAAATTCCTGTTGTTTAAATCAGGCCATTGTGTAGTATTTGTCATTGCAACCTTGTGGGAATTTGATAATATTTATGAATTCCTCACTAACAAAATATTATGTTTGTAAAGTAATGTAGTCGTCTGGGTGTGATGCCCTTTGAATGCATTAGATTTAGCTGAGGTCCCTTGATTAAATTACCTGTTAGGATTTGGGCTTTGATTCAACCACGTCAGCAGAGCATGACTCAGGACTGAGACTGACCCCCTTGGTGAACTGATATAAATGGATACTCACTCAAGAAGACACATGGGAAGAAAGAGCTCCAACAGACGCAGAGGAGAGAACCTTGTCACTTTTTTTTTTTTTTTGCATTTTTTTTCTTTATTTTCTTTTAAATGTTACATTAAAAAATATGAAGTCCCCATATACCCCCCACCCCACCCACACCACCCCTCCCACATCAACAAACTCTTCCATCATTGTGGCACGTCCACTGCACCTGGTGAATACATTCTGGAGAACTGCTGCAGCACATGGACAGTGGTCCACATTGTAGTCCACACTCTCCCCCAGTCCACCCACTGGGCCATGACAGGACCCATAACGTCCAGCATCCATCCCTGCAGCACCACCTAAGACAACTCCAACTCCTGAAAATGCCCCCGCACCATATCTCTTCTTCCCTCTCCAGACCATCAGCAGTCACTGTGGCCACCCTCTCCACATCACTACTACAATTTCTTCCCTTACTAATCACAGTAGTTTCCCAGCAGAACACTAGTAAGTCCACTCTAATCCATACTCTATTCCTCCATCTTGTGGACCTGGGATGGCTAAGTCCAGTCCCCCTCTACGTCAAGAGGGGGTTTAGATTCCACGTGGATGATGGATGCAATTCTCCTGCTTGCAGCTGTAGGCACTCTTGGCTCCCTGGTGTGATGGTTGACCCTCTTCACCTCCCTGTCAGCTGGCCAGGGTAAGTCCAAGAAACCAGAGGGTAGGAGCTGCAAGTCTGCTGAGGCGCAGGGCCTAGCCATCACATGGACAGTTCAGAGATTCAGGTCTCCTGAGTATACACCAACCCAAATGCCAACCACAGGTCTGGTAAAAGTGACAGTAGCGGCATGTGTAGAAGGGTTATAAACTGAGTCCAACTCCACCGCACTCAGGAACACAAACTCCAAAGTAGGGCCAACTGACATGGCCCTGGACTCCAGAGCCATCCGCCCTGACCATAGAACATGCGAGTCGCTGCAGCCCTCAGGAGAACCAGCACCTGGGTTTCCATCTACCTTGGCTCTCTGGTACCCTGCTGAGGCATGCATAAGCATCACCCCCTGATGACCTCCCAACTCTTTTTTGGAGACTCTTAGCCATATAAACACACTTGCTCTTTCCATTTCCCCCTTTTTATCCAAAGTCAAAATGCAGTTTTTAACACCTGATATTACATGTAGGCTGAGATATTCTGCAGGTCTGAGTTGACCTCTTTGTTCATGGTCTTTTTGTAGTTACATCATCAGTTGGTGCTTGGTAGTAATCCCTTGGTGCCAGGGAGGCTCATCCCTGGGAGTCATGCCCCATGCTGGGAGGAAGGCAATACATCTATATGCTGAGTTTGGCTTAGAGAGTGGCCACATTTGAGCAACATCAAGGCTCTTAGGAGGTACCATTTAGGCACCCCACAGCTATAGGCCTAGTTCATATTTAGGTAGACAAGCTCATAGTTGGAGCCATCAGTATCAATGGCTCATCATTGGACCATCCATCTTTATTGGTCTTTGCCATTGCACTTGGGGGATTGTTGTTGTTCATTGGGGAATGTGATAGAGCTCCCCTGGTCAGGAATTCAGCGCTCTCTCATCTGTCATTTACAACTGAAACCATTATGAAAATATTCAAATCTTTCAATGTACCCTGTACACATGCCCTGGAGAACTCCCTCCCAACCATGTGCATCCCACCAATGACACCCCACACAAGCGCTCCTCCCCCACCATAGTTGAACCTCTCTTTAGTCCAAAACTTCTTAAAAAAAGAAGCCCAATGTATTGCCAGCTTCCCTTAATAGAAAAATGGAATATAGTGATGGGTTTAAAGGTTAGATATAGAATACATAGAAATTTAGAAAAAATTAAATAAAGGAAAAATAAATTGGTGAATCAAAGAAATGAAAAAATGAAAAAGCTTTGTTTTTGACAATTTGCCTTTCATCACTGCTACAGGTGTTGCCCTGTATGTACAGTGGCAAGGCAATTTCTTCCATTTCTTTCTCAGTGTCTATCTCCTTTCTTTCTTTTATTTTATTTTATTTTATTTTTTCCTGATTATTAAGTTTCTCTTGACGTAAGTTTTAGGTCACAGTAATTTACATATACAATATATGGTACTCTCACATATCCAACATCAAACTCTTTGTCCCTTCCCCAACAGTGACCTTTTTACATGTTCATATTATATTTGCTGCAGCTAATGTACAGATATTGAAATGATAACTTTCAGACATGGTTTCATTCAGGTTTACATTATGGTTTATATTTTAGACTATACAATTTTCTAAATTTTTAGTTATCTTATGTTTTACATTATGATTTACATTTTAGCCTACAGACTTTTATACATTTTTGGTGTAATTTAACATGACCTATATCCATCATGGCATGATCTTGTGGAACACTTACATTGCCCCACAATTACCCTGATTCCATGTATTTAACACCTCATTCCCCCTCCCCTCAGGGCCCACCATGACAAGCAATCTTCATTACTTGAGGGACCATATTCAGAGATATTTGCAAAAATGTTGAGGGCTTCACATACTTGGCTGCCCTAACCCTTTGGGAGCCAATGATTCTCTCAAAAGACACAATTTCCTCTGTTTGAGAACATCAGTCTTCCCCAGGACGTGAGTATACCTTTCACTCCCACTGTATGGGTCTCCACTCAATGATATAATCCACTATGAAAAAATGAGCACTCACACACTCCACAGAAGCTTGCCCTGTGTCAGATGCCCCCCCCCCTCAGGCATCCCAAACAGGCACCCTTCCATATTACATTCTCTAAAGAGTTTTCTCTGCACTGCAATTTCAACCACATACCTGACAATCTCCCATGATCAAATGTTCTCCTTACCCTCTCCCCAATTTCTTGGGCAATCTGACCCATCCTTCCATCCCTAGCACCCCTAAAGCCCATGCAGCCCCATCCTAAGTTATCCCTATGCCCCCATTTTATCCCTTCCCTTTACAAACACCTCCTGCTTATCATAGATTTCACCCAAGTAGCTGTCAGCTCACAACCTTCCTCTACCCTCCAACTATCTTAAAGTTTATCATCCAGTCTTTAGCTCTTTGAGATACCTTGGTTTATTATTTTATATCAGAGAGTTCATGTAGTATTTGCCCTTCAATGCCTGGGTTGCTTCACTCAACATAAGGTTCTCAAGATTCATCCATGTTATCACATGTGTTTGTACTCTATTTGTTCTTATAGCTGAGTAGTATTCCATTGTATGTATATACCACATTTTATTTATCCATTCATCTGTTGATGGGCATGTGGGTTGATTCCAACTTTTGGCAATAGTGAATAGTGCTGCTATGAACATTAGTGTGCATATATCAGTTTGTGTCTTTGTTTTCAGATTTTCTGGGTATATATCAAGCAGTGGAATTGCTGGGTATATGGCAAATCTATAGCTAGTTTTCTGAGAAACTGCCAAAATGTCCTCCAGAATGGCTGGATCCTTCTGCATTCCCACTAGCAGTGGGTGAGTGTTCCCATTCCTCCACATCCTCTCCAACAATTGTAGTCTTCCGATTTTTTGATAGCTGCCATTCTTATGGGAGTAAGATGGTATCTCATTGTTGTTTTGATTTGCATTTTGCTAATAGCTAGGGATTTTGAGCATTTTTTCATGTTTTTTTTTAGCCATTTGTATATCATCTTTGGAGAAGTGTCTGTTCAAATCTTTTTCCCATTTTTAAAATGGGCTGTTTGTCTTTTTATTTTCAAGATATAGGCGTTCTTTATATATACAAAATATAAGTCTCCTATCAGATATATGGTTACCAAATATTTTCTCCCATTGTGTGTGCTCTCTTTTCACTTTCCTGACAAACTCCTTTGAGGTGCAGAAGGCTTTAATTTTGAGGAAGTCGCATTTATCTGTTTGTTCTTTTGCTGCTCGTGCTTTTGGTGTGAAGTCCATGAAGCTGTTTCCTATAACGAGGTCCTGTAGATGCTTCCCTACCATGCTTTCCAAGGTCTTTATGGTCTTGGTTCTTATATTTAGGTCTTTGATCCATCTTGAGTTGATTTTTGTATAAGGTGTGAGTTGGTAATCCTCTTTCATTCTTTTACATATGGATATCCAGTTCTCCAGGCACCATTTGTTGAAGAGGCTATTCTCTCCCAGTTGAGAGGGTTTGGTGGCCTTGTCAAATACCATATGGTTGTATATATAAGAATTATATCAGAACTCTCAATTCTGTTCCATTGGTCAGTTTATCTAACCTTGTGCCAATACCATGCTGTTTTCACTACTGTAGCTTTGTAGTATGTTTTGAAGTCAGGTAGTGTGATTCCTCCCATTTTGTTTTTCTTTTTCAATATGTCTTTGGCTATTCAGGGCCTCTTCCCTTTCCAAATAAATTTCATAGTTAGTTTCTCTAGCTCATTAAAGAATGATGTGTTTTTATTGGGATTGCATCGAATCTGTAGATCAGTTTGGTAGGATAGACATCTTAATTATATTTAGTCTTCCTATCCATGAACAAGGAATATTCTTTCATTTATTTAGGTCTTCTTTGATTTCTTTGAAGAGTGTTGTGTAGTTTTCTATGTATAAGTCTTTTATGTCTTTAATTAAATTTATTCCTAGGTATTTGATTTTTTTAAATTTACTATTGTGAATGGTATTTGATTCCTGATTTCCTCCTCAGATTGCTCATTATTGGTGTACAGAAATGCTACTAATTTTTGTGCATTTATCTTGTAACCTGCAACTTTACTGAACTCATTTATAAGTTCTAGAAGCTTTGTTGTAGACTTCTCAGGGTTTTCTATGTATAGGACCATATCATCTACAAATAGTGAAATTTTTACTTCTTCCTTTCCAATTTGATGCCTGTTTTGTCTGGTTCTTGCCTCAGTGCTTGAGCAAGTACTTCTAAGACTATGTTAAATAGGAGGGGTAATAGTGGGCATCCTTGTCTTGTTCCTGATTTCACTGTTTTAAATGATGTTAGCTGTGGGTTTTTCATATACATTCTTTATCATGTTCAGAAAGTTTCCTTCTATTCCTATCTTTTGTAGTGTTTTTATCAAGAAAGGGTGCTGTATTTTGTCAAATGCTTTTTCTGCATCTATAGATATGATCATTTGATTTTTTTCCTTCAATCTGTTTATGTGTTGTATTACATTAATTGATTTTCTTATGTTGAACCATCCTTGCATACCAGGAATGAACCCTGCTTGGTCATGGTGTACAACTTGTTTAATGTGTTGTTGAATATGATTAGCAAGTATTTTGTTGAGGATTTTCACGTCATGTTTCATTAGAGAGATTGGTCTGTAATTTTCCTTTCTTGTGGTGTCTTTGCTTAGCTTTGGTACTAGAGTAATGTTGGCATCATAGAATGAGTTAGGTAATGTTCCTTCTGTTTTGATTTTCTGGAAAAGTTTCAGCAAGATTGGCGTTAGATTTTTCTGGAAAGTTTTGTAGAATTCACCTGTGAAGCCGTCTGGCCTTGGGCTCTTCTTATTTGGGAGGTGTTTAATGACTGATTCTATCTCTTTACTTGTGATTGGTTTGTTTTTCAGATCATCAACGTCTTCTTTTGTCAATGTAGGCTGCTTATGTGTTTCTAGGAATTTGTCCATTTCCTCTAAATTGATGTTTTTCTTGGAATATAGTTCTTCAAAGTATCCTCTTATGATAGTCTTTATTTCTGTGGGACAAGTGGTGACATCTCCTTTCTCATTTCTTATTTTGTGTATTTGCATCTTCTTTTTTTATTTGTTAATCTAGCTAAGGGTCGGTCAATTTTATTGGTTTTCTCAAAGAACCAGCTCTTGGTTTTGTTTATTTTTTTAAGTGCTTTCTTATTTTCTATTTCATTTAGTTCTGCTCTGATCTTTGTTGTTTCTTTCTTTCTTCTTCCTTTGGGGTTAGTTTGTTGTTTTTTAACTAATTCCTCCAAGTGTGCAGTTAGTTCTTCAACTTTAGCTCTTTCTTCTTTTTTGATGTATGAATTTATGGGTATAAATTTCCCTCTCAGTACTGCTTTTGCTGCATCCCATAAGTTTGGATATGTTGTGTTATCATTTTCATTAGTTTCAAGGTAGTTATTAATTTCTTTTGAGATTTCCTCTTTGACCCACTGTTTTTCTAAGAGTGTGTTGTTTAATTTCCAAATGTTGGTGCCAAATTGGGGTCTCTGGCCCTTGCAGATTTCCAGCTTCATTCCACTGTGGTCAGAGAAATTATTTCATATGATTTTTATTTTTCTGAATTCACTGAGACTTTTTCTGTAGCCTAGCATGTGGTCTACCTTGGAGAATGATCTGTGTACACTTGAGAAGAATGTATATCCTGCTGTATTTGGGTGTAATGTTCTGTATATGTCTATTAGGTCCAACTCCTCTAATATATTGTTCAAAGTCTTTGTTTCTTTATTGATTCTTTTGAGATGCTCTGTCCAAAATTGATAGTGGTGTATTAAAGTCCCCCACTATAATTGTAGAGGCATCTATTCCTTCACTTAGTTTTTCCAGTGTTTGCCTTACATATTTGGAGGCGCCCTTGTTAGGAGCATAAATGTTTATGATTGTTCTTTCTTCTTGAAAGATTATCCCTTTCACTAATATGTAGTGTCCGTCTTTGTCTCTCACAATTGTTTTGCATTTAAAGTCTATTTTGTCTGATATCAATATAACTACTCCTGCCCTTTTTTGATTATTGTTTGCTTGTAAGATTGTTTTCCCAGCCATTCACTTTCAACCTCTTTGAATCCCTGGGTCTAAGATGTGTTTCTTGCAGACAGCATATAGATGGGTCATATTTCTTTATCCAATCTTCCAGTCTGAGTCTCTTGACAGGTGAGTTTAATCCATTGATATTCTATGTTATTACTTTCAAGGAATTACTTATATTAGCCATATTTTCTTTGAATTTGTGTTTGTCATATTCTGTTTTCTTTTTCTGTTTTTGTCTTTTTAGTTGCTCTTACACTTTCCTCCCACTCTTTATCTCTTGTTCTTTCTGTCTTCCTGCAGAACTCCCTTTAGTATTTCTTGAAGGACAGGATTCTTGTTGGCATATTCTCTTAGTCTCTGTTTATCTGTGAATATTTTAAACTGTCCATCATTTTTGAATGCTAACTTTGCTGGATAGAGTATTCTCAGTTGGAAATTTTTTTCTTTTAGTACCTTGACTATGTCATATCACTGTCTTCTTGCTTTCATGGTTTCAGATGAGAAATCAGCACTTAATCTTATGGAACCTCCTTTGTATGTGATGGTTCTCTTTTCTCTTGCTGCTTTTAGTATTTTCTCTTTGTCTTGAGCATTGCATAACTTGACAAGTATATGTCTTAGGTAGGCTTGTTGGGATTTATGCTGTTTGGGGTGTGTTGTGCTTCCTGGACATGTACATCCATCTCCCTCAATAGGTTTGTGAAGTTTTCAGCCATTATTTCCTCCAACACCCCTTCTGCCCCCTTTCCCTTCTCTTCTCCTTCTGGGATGCCTATAATATGTATGTTTGCATGTTTTGAATTGTCATTCAGGTCCCTAAACCCTTGCTGGATTTTTTCTATCTTTTTATCGACCAGTTCTACTGTCTGTTTGATTTCAGATGTACTGTCTTCGACATCACTTAATCTCTCCTCCGCCTCTTCGAGTCTGCTGTTATTTGCTGAGAATGTATTTTTGATTTCTTGAATTGTGCTGTTCATCACCATCATATCTGTTATATTTTTGCGTATGATTGCAATTTCTTCTGAATTCTCTCCAATTGTTTTCTTCATATTCTTAATCTCTTCCTTCACCTCATCAAATTGGTCCCTAATATATGTTTTGAGATCTTTAATTACTTGTTCAATGTTCTGGTCCTCTTCCTGGTTTTTAGTTTGTTCATTGGATTGGGACATGTTTTCTTGATTACTGGTTTGGTTTGTAGTTTTTTCTTCCTGTCTGGTCATCATTTTATCTTGATGGGTTTAGTCAGTTGCTTATCTTCTTTGTCTAGTTTGGAGTTTAATTAATTGTTTTTGCATGCATGTTAAGTCTTCTCTTTGTCACTTTGTTTTTCTTATTCTATTTCCTTGTTACTGGATAAGTTCACTTGAAGGAAAATATTAGGGCCAGAGAAAGCAAAAGGAATAAGAAAAGAAAATGAATAATAGTAGTATTGATAGTAAATATTAACAGAGGAACCATGTGAGATATCAGGGAATGGATATTAAACTCATGTAAAGTATGTAAAGTCATAACAGTAAGAAAAGTAGAGTACATAAAAATCTGAATATGGGGAGGAATACAGTGTGAATTAAAAGGCCTGTGTGTTCAGGAGAGAGGGAAAGAGAAAAGAGAGGACAATAATATAAAGAGTGAATATAAGGCAGAAAACAGAACAAAGGTAGTAGAAATAAAAAGTCAAAAAAATAGGGGGGCAAACAAAGAGAGGTGTAATGTAAGAGAAACAATCAATGATGGAGGATAGAAAGAAGTAGAGGAAAGGGAATAGTGTTGGTGGCCAAAATCAATATACACAGAAAAGAATAAATGGAGGATAAGGAAATACAGCAAATGTGAAGCTCTCCCTGAAGCACCTAATGTAAGAAGAATAAGAAAGCAGAGAAAGAAAGAAAGAGAAAAAAAAAAGGGACAAAAAAAGGGGGAAGTTTGCAGGAAAAAGAAAAAGAGAAAGAAAGAAAAAAGGGCCTTGGAGGGATAAAGAGGAAGGAAAAACAGGGAAAAACCAACCAAATACTAGGGAAAGTTTCAAGCAAGGAATCCTGTTTGTAGTTAAATAAAATGCTTAGGGATCTGACGTTCCCCCTTTTCTCCCTTCCTCACTTCCCTCTCTCCCAGGCAGTAGGAAAGCTGCCTGAGAGTTCAGTAGGAGAATCAAGTGGGTCCTTGTTGAATCAGCTCCGCACAGAAAACAATGACTTAATTTCCAGAGAGAGAGCACGCACACCTCACCAGGAACCCCAAGTATGCTATTGGAAGCTTGGAAAGCAGCTCCTACAGTCCCTCTCCTTTAGGTGTGCTATGAGAGGGCTTGTTGATTTTCTGACTCCACCTTCTCCCAGGCCAAGTTTCCTATCCCAGGGTATTTAAGTGAGTGGGCTTTCTCAGCAGATTTGCCCCTCCTCTCTTCCCAGACTCTCCCCAAGCCAGCGGGTATTCTCCTTCAAGCACAAAAAACAGAAAAAAAGAAAAAAAAAGGGATGGGGGTGGGGGGTGGGGGAACACCAGAAAATCAAACCCACACTAGCCAGGCCCCCACCAAATCCCTCCCACCCACGGAGTCAGTTCAAAACCGGAGGGCTAAGGCAATCCTGGACCTCTGGGAGCGCTGGACTTGGGAACGGGAAGTCTGGGACTCTGCAGACCCAGGGCACGTAGGTCCATTGAATACGGACTATGGGGGCTCAGGGGACATGGACCTAGGGACCACGCATCCGGGGACCACGGGGCCCAGGAACACCACCGCACAACCGACAGTTCTCAGGAAACACCGCAGCCGCCAGCCCCAGGGGGAAGGGTCCTGCCAGCCCACAGCTTCCGACCTCTGTACTTGTAAGCCGCAATTCTACCTTTAGCCAGCACCACCTGCACCACTCTCTCTCCAAATCCATGTCCACACACTCTCCATCCTGCAAGCCCCCAAGACAGCCTGCTCTGGCAAGGCTCCGACCCCACTCGGCCGCCTCTTCGCAGGAGAGACCGTAAGGTGCGCTCACTCAGACGCCATCTTGCCCCGCCTCCCCTTGTCAGTTTTTATCCTGGAGATTGGTGGCGAGAAGAGCCATTTGCTTGATTGTTTGCTGCTGAGGAGCTGCACAGGTGAGTAAGCCTGGAAAAGAAATGAGCTCTATGCCAAACTAATACAGGAAGTCCTGAGAGAGGAGCCCTGTGCAGCCTACAGCTGGGATTGGAAGAAGCTGGGCCCACAGAGCCTGAAGAGGAAGAAGGAAGGAGAAACTGGGCAGAGATTGCCCACCGTCTTGCTTCAACACATGACAGCTGACTTTGAGAAGAAAGCAGCCTTGATTTGAACTCTTTAAGGCTTTGTGACTGTAAACATTTACCCCAAATAAATACCCTTTATAAAAGCCAACAGATTTCTGGTACTTTGCATCCGCACCCCTTTGGCTGATTCATACAAGCCTGGAAATGAAGACAATATAGTACAGCATATGGGCAAAAGGATTTGATAGATTTTCTATTATGATTAAACACTTTAAAAAGAATATTGCTTCAAGCAAGTGTGCTCCTGAGGACTCTAGAGACATCTAGACACTATAGGCAGGGCAGACAATCTCAGTGGGCCTTACCTTGGAATATCTGTTCTCCAGTGTAACAGAGTTAGACTCATTTATAATTTCCCTGCACGTGACTCTATCGCCCCTTTTATTTGAACCTATAATTAGCACTATATTCATTAAATATGTGTATCAGGGTCTTAAATCTTCGTTCTGTTCATATGCTGGTTGAGCCCTGAATCTCAGGAGAGTTGCAGCCAACATTCACTCTCCAGTTCATCCAGCTTGCCTAGGACAGCTAACAAAAGGATGAAATGGACAAACGCCCATCCCCCAAAACAGAGAGCGTCTACAACTGCAAGCAAGACAGTTTTACTCACCTGCCCCATGGGCTCTAAGACCGCTCTCAATCAGAAACAGGGTGGGCGTCACCATCCTAAAATCCTCAAGATTGAGGAGTGAACAAACATAACGTGGGAACGCAACTGTGGGAGAACTGGGATAAAGGCAGTGGCCGCCTGAGGTTCTGAGGGGAAGTAGAAAGAAGAGTAGGTGTGACACAGGGCATTTTAGGAACCCTGGAATTGTTCTGAATGACATTGCAATGGTGGATACAAGCCACTATACATTTTGTTAAAACCTATAAAATTGCATGCTGCAAAGTGTAAACTATAACACAAACTATTGACCGTGGTCAGTAGCAAAGCTTCACTATGTGTTCATCAATTGTTACAAATGTACTGCAGTAATCAAAGATGTTAATGAGGAAAAGTGTGGAAGGGGGATGGGGGTATATGAGAATCCCCCTATATTTTCGATGTATCATTTATGTAATCTAAACTTCTTTAAAAAATAAAATGAAAGAAAAGTAGAATATTGCTGGGGAGCAGGGGAGCAGATGTCTCAGTGGTTGAGCACCTGCTTCCCATTTACAAGGCCCTGGGTTCAATCCCCAGTACCTCCTAAAAAATATGTCTATATATCTATCTATCTATATATAGCTGTGCATTTGATTGATCTGATGGGGCATTTTGAAAAACAGATCAGTACATTGAAAACTAAGCAGATTTTAAAAGAGGCAATTACTAATGCCAAGATAAACAAAAGGCTTGGTAAGAAAAAAAGTCATAATTATACTATTACTGCCTCTACACTGCATAGTATTATGTAGTCATACTAACGTAAATGTAAACTACTAATTCTACCAAAATTCTACTGCAACCATATTTGGAGGACGTGGGGGGAGAGGAAAAAAGTAGAGAAGAGAGAGCTATTAAAAAGAGCTAAATCCTCATCTATCATAGCAGACACTTAATAGATGATGTCAAAAATTGCCAAACAAGCAAGGGCAGTATAAGTACATTTTTAGAAATATTTATTAACTCATTTTGTTCAATGCCTTCTACATTCCAGGCTCTGGGGGGATATAAGGGTGAGCAAAATAACTCTCTGAAGGCAGTGGAAACGAAGCAGACCCCAGGGGGTGAGGAGGCAAGGCAAACATTGATCTCTTCTGTTATCGTGCCTTTTAGTACTATCTGAATTTTTTTACTGCATCCATATGCTAAAACAAACAGGAAAAATTGTATCAAAGACTATACCTTGATGCATTTGCTAATCATTCCTACCCTTCCGTTCTTACTTTCTCCCCCACCTTTCTACAGGAGGTGGAGAAGTAAATACCAGATTTCCCATCTCTCTTGACACTCAGACGCAGTCTGGCCCAAGAAGTGCAGGTGGGAGTCCTTGGGGAGACCTGCTCTGCACTCTTCTCATTTCCTCCTGCCTGGAGCAGGCGGGACGCCTCAGGGAGCAGGAGCCGTCTGCCCACTAGGAGGAAAAAAGTCCATGTCCTTGCGATGGCACAGCAGGATGCTTGGATTACTGCCTGCCCAGAGCCTCTTATTTGCTGAGATAAACAAGTCCCTTTGCTTAAATACCATTCAGAAGGTGTGCAATCATTTGTAGTCAACTGCAGATGAAGATGCAGGAAAAGCTAAGACCTGGCTCCTAGGTGGGGACAGACGTGAGGTCACCAGCTCCACGTTCCTTGGCATGGGGCAACAGAACAGTCCATCCCATGCTCTCCAGCCTCTGCGTCTTGGATATCTCCATTGCTGCATCAACCAAGTTCGTGACTTATCCATCCACCCAGATCCTCCTCTGCAGAAATGTTGAGAAAGGAAAGAAAGAGGTCACTTGTCTGCCTCGACCAAGGGCTCTGGCTTTTGCTAGATGCAAAAGCTCTTTCGGGAGTGTCTTAGTTTCCCAGCTGCCATGACAAGTACCCAGCACAGGTTGCTGCAACAACAGGGATTTATTGACTCATGGCGTCCTAGGCTGGACGGCTTCCTTTCTCCTGGGCAGGGAGTGTTCTGGCTGCTGGCAATCCTTGGAGTTCCTTGGCTCTCCCATCCACGGCGATGTCCTTCCTTTCTCCTCCAGATTCCCGCTGATTCCTGACTTCTGGCTTCTTCCCCATGGCTCTTCTCTCCATAAGGCTTCCAGTAATAAGATTAAGACCCATTCTAATTCAGGGGGTCACTCCTCAAGTAAAAATAACCTCTTCAAGAGGTCCTTGTTGCCATGGGTTCCCGCCCACAGGCATGGATTGGGATGAAGAATGTATTTCTCTCCATGGTGTATCGCTCAATCTGCCACACTAGGAGCTGACAAAGATGACAAAGTTCAGGAGGCTTGCAGGTGAGACATAACATAGTCGAGATCCTAGCTAGCTTAGGTGCTTCTGGTTCCACGCACAGAGAGCAGGGCCCTTCTGGATGAAGGCCTCTGAGCTGAAGATGTGCCTGGGATACTGCTTCCCCTCCTGGCCTAGCTCCCCCTTGCCCCACCTTTCCTCTAGTCCAAAGTAGTCCCCCAATTTTGTCCCCCTCCTGGATGAGCTATGGCGTGGTGGCTCCTCTGAGGTCAGGCATTCTCACAAAGGTGGGTTATCGCTTCACAGAGCACAGAGTTGCTATTTGGGCTGATGATATTGTGTTTCTTCCATCACAAGAGACACTTCTCCCCCCCAACCACTTTAACATGATGTGGGGCCTGAGGGGTATGGACCTCTCCCAGGACAGAGCAGGGTCCTGGAGGCAGCCCAGGGCTGCCGCCCACACTGGCAGGGGAAGAGGGCTGGGGCAGCCTCCCTGGGGACACAGTAGCCACCCCTAACAGGTCCTGCAGGCATGGGAAGCTGGGACTTAGGCCAAGGAAGGGGAGGAGGGAGCCCGGCACTTGCAGTCCTTGGTTTCAGTTCCAGGCTGGGGCCCCAATGGCTCACTGGTGGAGTAATTGGTGTTGCACATGCAAAGTCCTACTGGAAACAGGTACATGGGTGTCATGTCCCTGGGCTCTCCGAGTGGTTCCAGTAAGGTGCCTTGCCAAGGCCAGGGTCGGTCAGGTACACAGACGACCATGTCTCTGTTTCTGTGACTGCTCTGGCAAGTTTGATTATAGTGCTTGCTCTCCTTTGGGACAGGTGAAGGGCTGCCCCTGGTTTCTGTTATGCTTGGCTTCCCCGTGGGACTGGCCCTGTGGACATGTAAAATGTCTTTACTGGTCAGATTGAGTAAATCCCAACAAGGTCACCTTCTAATGAAATGTTTATTCACAGGACACGTGCTTTCTGGTCTGTTTATGGTGTTCCCCCTCACCGGTGCATGTGCACGAGAGACTGTCACATGAGGGTTTTCTTCAGCTGCCTGGAATTATTGATGTCTTGATGCTTTTGACAAATGGGCCACCGAGTTCAACTCACATTTATTTATTTTTTGTTTGTTTTGTTGTTTTTTGTTTTTTGTTTTTTTCTCTTCCTTTCTCCGCCCCCCCTCCAGTTGTCTGCTCTCTATGTCCATTCGCTGTGCGTTCTTCTGTGACTGCTTCTATCCCTATCAGGGGCACTGGGAATCTGTGTCTCTTTTTGTTGTGTCAGCTCTCCGTGTGTGCAGCGCCATTCCTGGGCAGGCTGCACCTTCTTTCGCGCTGGGCGGCTCTCCTTATGGGGTGCACTCCTTGCGTGTGGGGCTCCCCTATGCGGCACGGCACTCCTTGCGCGCATCAGCGCTGCGCGTGGGCCAGCTCCACACGGGTCAAGGAGGCCCGGGGTTTGAACCGCGGACCTCCCATGTGGTAGGCGGACGCCCTAACCACTGGGCCAAGTCAGCTTTCCCAACCCACATTTAAACAACCCACAATTTTTTGGCCCCAAAGAAAAAGGCAAGGTCCTTGCATGCCAGAAGTTCAAAGGCAAGGAAGGGAGATGACTGTATCCAAAGAGTGATGGTATTCATTCATTCATTCATTGCTCATTCATTCATTCATTCTCTTGATAAATATGTATTGAGCATCTGGTAGGTATCACGCTTTAAAAAAAAATGTGTCCCTCATGGAGCTTACATCTGATGATTAGAGAGGGACAATAAACAGAGTAAACATGTAAATTATAGGGCAGGTAGATAGGGATAAGTGTGAGGGAGAAAAATAAAGCAGGGAAGAGGAAAATGAGGGATTGAAGAGGTTGTGAAGGGAGTAGTGAGGAAACTTCCTAAGAGAGTTAGTCCTAAAGCAGAGTCCTAAAGGAAGGGAGGGATTGAGTCATGTGTATCCAAAAGAAAAGTGCACAGGGATAGGAAGGGACCTAGCAAGCACCAGCGACAGCAGGGAGGTCAGTGCAGCTACACAAGCAGAGTGAGGGGAGGTGGCTGGAGATAAGAATCAGGGTGTATCCAGGACCAGGCCAGCTAGGGCCACAGCAGCACATGCCAGCCAGCTCACTCACTCATCATTCAGGAACAGCTGTAAGCACCCACCTCTACCCACACCCCGTGCTGGGCAGTGACAAGAGCCCACCATCTGCTGGAATTCAGACATCAAGCCCATCCTCATCTCAGGGCCTTTGCACTGGCCATTTCCTCCACCCTGCACTCTCTTCTCCTTCACCGCCTTCAGGTCTCAGTGCAAATGCCAACTGCTGGACTACTGATTTTACTTCCCTCCTGGTCCTCTTTCCCATGCCCTTGATAGAGTTCCTTCCCAGCACTCAGCGTGATCTGAAACTGGCTTGCTTGTTCATGTAACTGTGTTCACTTATGCTCCCTAAACTCCATGAGAATGGGGACCATGTCCCATACTGAGGACATGGCACACAGTAGAGGCTCAATAAACATGTGTTAGGCCAATTGTGTCTTACACTCTAAGACCCAACCCTATGTGTGTGCCTGTGTGAGAACTGCATATGCAAGGCTGCCAGCACCTGGCCTAGTGGGCCTCCACCTGCTTCCTCCTTCTCTCCTTCCCTCTGGCTCAAGAGAGAGACAAGTCCTTCCACTTACCCAAGGCTACCCCAACCCCAGTGCTTTGGAGCCCATCCTCTCTGAAGCCTCAAAGACTTCCTTCCATCAACTATCTACTGTCTCTCCACCTCACCCCCATCAAAGGACTATCATCCGTCACGGCAAGAGCATGCTTAGCTCTCCTCCATCCTAAAAGTCCCCCCTTTTACCCTTGTCTCCCCTACCTAGTGCTCATCTTCCCTTGTCACTCAAAACGTGAAAATGCAGGCTCTACTCAGCTTGGGGTTTAGGACAAGATTCACGGGGCCAATGACTGCTAGAAGTTGTATGCAAGAATGTGGGTGCACTGTGCACATTGGGGTTTTTTTTTCCTTAGAAGAGTGAACATTCTTAGCTTTAATTAGCGTTTCACTCCCAAAGGGATGGAATCCCAGGTGCTTCTTTGGTGTTACTTGTGAATGCAATGGCTTATTAAAGATACACTGCTGCAGGAAGCGATGGTCAGAAACCTTTCCAAACCTGCTGTCAGGAGCTCAGGCTGCTGAAGGCTGCCTGCCTTTTCCTGGGAGTCAGGCAGTCCCATCCAGATATCTGCCCAGATTTGAGCTGTGCACGTAACCAGTAAGAGATTTTGGCTGTTTTCATAACATCGCATTCTTCTAAGAATAACTAAAACTATAACCAACAATACACCATGCAGATCAGTATTAGGATAGAATAGATAGTGAAAACTTTGAAATTCTTTAAAAATTTTCATACCATCCCTAATATGAATAAGTAAATTTACTCATTTAATTCCTGCTTCATATTTTCTCTTTTAGAAAGACACTTTACCACAAAGAAACCTCAGCAGTACTGAAAGAAAACTATTTTTCTAATAAATTTATAAAAATGTAAGATTTCCAATAAGATTATCTTCCTATTATCATTGTTACCACCACCTTAATATAATTATATGCTTACTGGAACATTAATATCTCTACCCTAAGAATATATTACTTTCACAGTGAGGGTGATTTTTAAAAAACAAAAAAACTTCAGAGTGGTAAATGTAATATGGATCTTTGCAAGTATCAAGTGTCTGAAATAAGCAGTTAATACTGAATTTAATATCATTTTAAAAGCCTATTTAAACTCTTCCACAGTTTACATAAGTATTATGAATTTCAGTTTTGGGATATATTTTTCCATTGTGAATTAAAATACAAATTACTGATAACATTAATTTTTACAAACATATATATTTTAGTGCCTCTCTTTTTACAGGATGAAAGAACAAATTCTTTTGTATTAGTTTGAAATTAAAGATATCCCTAAGAGTTTTATTAGAATATTAAAAGTTGTCAGGTTTGAACATGATATTTAAACAGTCCTCTATTTATCACAGTGACAAATAGTTTAGTGAAATAGGAAAAGACTAAACTTCCAGAAGAGCAGTAACTTTACATTTTTTAAAACCATTAAGAATATAGTAAAATGAACATGAAGCCACCCCTAAGGCACAGATTCTTTGTTCTTTATATATTGATCATTTTTTTTTTTTTTTTTTTTAAAGATTTTATTTATTTATTTATTTAATCCCCCCCCCCTCCCCTGGTTGTCTGTTCTTGGTGTCTATTTGCTGCGTCTTGTTTCTTTGTCCGCTTCTGTTGTCGTCAGCGGCACGGGAAGTGTGGGCGGCGCCATTCCTGGGCAGGCTGCTCTTTCTTTTCACGCTGGGCGGCTTTCCTCACGGGCGCACTCCTTGCGCGTGGGGCTCCCCTACGCGGGGAACACCCTTGCGTGGCACGGCACTCCTTGCGCGCATCAGCACTGCGCATGGCCAGCTCCACACGGGTCAAGGAGGCCCGGGGTTTGAACCGCGGGCCTCCCATATGGTAGACGGACGCCCTAACCACTGGGCCAAAGTCCGTTTCCCTATATTGATCATTTTTAAAGGACTTCTATATAAATATATTTCACTTAAAACAGATGAACAATTTAAGATAATTGTTACTTTAACAATCACACTTTAGTTTTGCATCAGAGCACCATTCAGTAAACAAATCCTACTTAGCACAAACAGTAATAGATTGAGGTGACCGCTGACTGGTAAACTATAAAGTTTACTTTTTGTTTTCAATACCAACTCCTAGATTTCTACTTAATAATGATTTCCTGGAATCAGCCATTTACATTGAAATCCTTGGTTTAGTAAATGCTTTTACAGACTTCCTACAACCTAAAATTTCCTATAATCTCTTATAAACACTTACAACCATATAGACTAGTTAAATAAGCTTTAAAGAAGCTTATTGAATTAGTCAGCAACAAGCAAAATTTACTTCCACAACCCTTCTACAACTTTCCACATATAGTCAAGTCTTGCCCTACCTATTTCCACCCTTATTTTATGAAAACCAGCTGTGGCAGTTTGATATTATTGAGGAATTCCAAAAAGAGATATAGATTATATTGTAAACTGGTCTGTTTCTCTGGGCATGATACCCTTCGATTGATTTAAATTCAAAGGCTTTACGTTTACTTGATTAAATCAGTATTACGGCTTTGATTCAGCCACACCATTAGGGCGTGCAGGATTAAGTCCCCACCCCCTCGGTGTGCTCTATATAAACAGACACTCAATCAAGAACATGGAAGTTAATACACAGACAAGAACACAGAGGAAGAGAGCTCCATAGACGCGGCAGATGGGAGAGCTTTGATCCTCAGCCCGGGAAGAGAGATGAGCCATTTGCCTGATAGTCTATAGCTGACCCTGTGAGAGACCAGAGCAGCTGAACCCAGAAAGAAACAAGCCCTGGAAAGAGAGATGACCCTATGCCAGCCAACAGCTACATAGCCTTTTGCATCCTGCTTGGCTTTTCCAATTTGGGCTCCAGGAGTATTCATTTACATATATAAGTGCTTATTAAGTTTTTAGCAATTTGAATAGAGCTCTTTTACGAATTTTAGTTTGCTCATTTGATATTACCATCCCAAGGTATAAAAATGTACAGGAAACAAACATTCAAGTAGAGTTGGACACACCGAAAGAGGTATCACTGTTGACTCATAATTCTCACCTTTTTGGTATGGTTGTTTTCAGGTTTTCTGTCATGCCACATCTCTGGGTTTTACCACTTTTAAGATCTCCTTGGGGATCAGTGTTGCCTGTAATATGCAAGCTTGTTCTTGGAAATGCTTTTATATATATATAAATTGGAGAAAAAGTTATCTGTATATTGTTTGGTTGACAGGTTTTGTTTTGTCTTTTTAGCAAGAAAGGTATATTTAGGAGGCTATGGTTTAAATATTTTGGCTTAAATTCAGTGGTAAGGTTCCGCTCCCCCTAGGCCCTGTCATTCCAGATTTCTGAAGAAAGATGAGTAAGACAGCAGGCTGACACAGTGGGCTGGCATGGCGAGCTGACACAACCGGATGACACAATGAGGAGACAAAAGAGGACACACAACGAGAGACCCAACAAGCAGGGAGTGGAGGTGACTCAAGCAATTGTGCACCTCCCTCTCACATGGGAGGGCCTAGATTCAGTTCCCAGTGCCTCCTAAAAAGGAGATGAGCAGACACAGGGTGCACACAACAAACAGACACAGAGAGCAGACAACGAGGGGGGGGGATAAATTAAATATAAATCTTTAAAAACAAAACTGTGACCTGGGACATCAAGCAGGAGTTTTGTGTAAGAAATTTGCCCATATGCCCCTCAGGGGACCCTGAAGATTCCAGAGTCATCAGCCACATGACCGTGAGGCAGGCTCGTACAGCGAAAGAGGGAAGGCAGCTCAGACCCAGCAGAGAACATGGCCGGCCAACAACATGGCATGAGACCTACCTGGAAACCTCCTGAGGGGAAGGCGGCTACCAAAGAGCAAAGCTGGGAAGACCCCGCAAGACCCTGGCAAGACCCATTTGGATCTCTTTCTGGGGTCAGGTATTTCCCCAATACCTCCAAACGCCAGGCCTCCCATTGGCCCCCTGAGAGTCAACAGGTGGGGCAACCAATCAAAAGAGCAAGCAGCTGCCCCCTGCCCCCCAACCTTAGGAAGGGGGAGGAGGACAGGTCTTAAAAGGCCTCACCTGGGGCCCCACGCACGTCCCACCCCGCAGCATGCCCGCAGTCGAGTCTCAGCGTGTGTACTGTTTTCCTTTTCATTTCTTAATAAGCTCTCTACTCCTTTGTCTACCCTGTGGTGTGTCCTTAAATTCTTTTATGCAACATAAGCCAAGATCCTAGAAGCCCAGAGCCCAGAGCGTTCTGCTAAAACAGGAATATGTCACAGTCGTCACTTGATCCTTGACCCTCTTCCCCCTATAAAAAAACCCTAGCCGCTCCTCTCACTTTGAACTGGTTCGGGCAAGATTCCCTCAGTCCCTTGCCTGTGCACCAGCAATAAATCACCTTCTCACTGAGATACTTATTTCTCCTTTCTAGGAGATTGGGTGTGCCCTTCTACTGGAAGCAGCTGTGCTTACGGTAATACTATGTGAAAGAATTTCTCGGCTATAGTCCAGTCAGACCAGCCATTCTCCTTCACCATTTTACCCCAAGCTTTAAAACATTTTAGCAGTTCAGAAAACATTTTTAGTCATTTGGCAGAAGCAGTATGCCTATTTGCAACTTCAGTGGAAACTTTCCAATCCGTACTACCAATGAGCTCATTACAAAACCTCTCACAGCTGAATGTTGTTCCTAGATATTTAATTTTACTTCTGTTATTGCGATGACTATAACAAAAGAGTAAGTTACGTGTGTCCCTTCTGAGCTGAAGTTCTAGATATGGATTACTGCTTTAAAAATCACCTTCCAAAACATGTTGGCCTAACACAATTTATGATTTCCCCGTGGCTTTGTGGATTGGCTGGGCCCAGGAGTGCTTCCTAAGGGTTTCTTATGGACCACAGCCACGTGCTGGCTGGAGCGCGAGTCTTCCGAAGGCCGGCTGAGCGGCTACCCAAGGCGGCTCGTGCAACAGTGGATGCTGACGTCAGCGGGACCCTCACCTGGGGCTGCCGACTGGGGTGCTCCCACGTGGTACTGAGGCAGGTTAGTGTTGGAAACGAGGGAAGGCAGCTGGTCAGAACAAAGCTGTAACCATCACAGCTGAGACCCTGCAAAGAACCAGACCCCACCGGGAAAGCCCCTGAGGGATGGTAGCTATTTGAGAACAAAGGTAACCGTTACAGCCAAAAAGTCCACGAAGAGCCTGGTCTCAAGGTCCTGTTTGAAAGTCCCAGGCTCAAAAAAAGCCCCAGATAACTGCAAACAGAAAGGCCTCCCCGCTGGTTTCCTGAAGACTAATAGGTGCAACCTTCGGGGTCCATAGTGTAAGCCAACAGGAAAGCGGAAAGGCAGCCAATCGCACAGCAAATAACTGGATCCCTCCCCAACATGGGGAAGAGGGAGGAGGAAAGAGTCACCTTGATAAAGCCTACCCCAGCCCCCAGGCCCATCTCCCTAGCGCGTGCCCACACTCAAATCTCAAGGGAGTGAGGGTTCAACAGTGAGCCCCTGACGCTAATGACTATGCTTGTGAGCTGATAAGTCTAAAATAAGAACAAGGCCTAGAGCAGCATTGTGCATGGGAATTTCCTCCTGTCAGCCTGCCTTCATGTTACTCAAATGTGGCCAGTCTCGAAGCCAAACTCAGCATGTAAATGCAATGCCTTCCCCCCAGCGTGGGACATGACACCCAGGGATGAGCCTCCCTGGCACCGAGGACCACTATCAACTACCAACTGATGATGCAACTCGAAAATGACCTTATACGGAAGGTTCAATGCGGATCAGCGGAATATCCCTGTCTACATAAAATAACATGACTTTAAAATGCTGTTTGACCTAATGTAAGGGGGAAATGGAAAGGAGAAATGAGTTTATATGGCTACGAGTCTCTAAAAAAGAGTCTGGAGGCTGTCAAAAGGATTGCCCTTATGCACAACTGAGCAGAGTCTGAGAGACAGATAAAGCAGATACAACCCCCAGGTATTGGTTCCTTTGAGGGCTAAAGAGACCCATGGGAGTTATGGTCATGGCCGATGGGGTTAACTACCAGGTCAGATGGCTCCTCTTTGGAAACGGTGTTTATGTGTGATGAATCTGGACTCAGATGGGATCTCTCTTCATAAGACTTTCATGCTAATGTGCTGGAGGTGCAGTTAGTGTCGGGGTTTAAGATATATTTAGGGGATTCGAATCTCTGGACTGACAATGTGATAGCCAGGTCCTGAGCCTCAACAGACTCCAACACCTACAATCTGATTCATTGGACTCACCACACTCAGCTAAGATGGAGTTGAAGAAGGACAACCACCACACCATGGAGCCTAGAGTGATTACAACTGAAAGTGGGAGGATTGCATCCAGCATCCATGTGGAATCTGAGCCTCCTCTTGACATAGAGGTGCAATGGACACAACCAATCCAATGTCCACATAGAAAAGGTGGCATTGGATTGGGAAAAGTGGACATGGTGGCTGATGGGTATGGGGAAAGGCAGGAAGAGATGAGAGGTGGAGGCGTCTTTGGGACATGGAGCTGCCCTGGATGGTGCTTCAGGGGCAATCACCGGACATTGTAAATCCTCACAGGGCCCACTGGATGGAATGGGGGAGAGTATGGGCCATGATGTGGACCATTGACCATGAGGTGCAGAGGTGCCCAAAGATGTACTTGCCAAATGCAATAGATGTGTCATGATGATGGGAATGAGTGTTGCTGGGGCGGGGGAAAGGTGGGGGGGGGGGGGGGTGATGGGGTTGAATGGGACCTCATATATATATTTTTTTTTAATGTAATATTATTACAAAGTCAGTAAAAAAAAAAAAAAGAAAAAAAAAAAAGGACAACCACCACACCATGGACCCTAGAGTGCCTACAACTGAAAGCAGGAGGATTGCATCCAGTATCCATGTGGAATCTGAGCCTCCTCTTGACATAGACATGCAATGGACACAACCAATCCAATGTCCACAGAGAAAAGGTGGCATTGGAGTGGGAAAAGTGGACATGGTGGCTAATGGGTATGGGGAATGGCAGGAAGAGACGAGATGTGGAGGCGTCTTTGGGACTTGGAGCTGCCCTGGATGGTGCTTCAGGGGCAATCACCGGACATTGTAAATCCTCACAGGGCCCACTGGATGGAATGGGGGAGAGTGTGGGCCATGATGTGGACCATTGACCATGAGGTGCAGAGGTGCCCAGAGATGTACTTACCAAATGCAATGCATGTGTCATGATGATGGCAATGAGTGTTGCTGGGGGAGGAGTGGTGGGGTGGGGGTGGTGGGGTTGAATGGGTCCTCATATATTTTTTTAATGTAATATTTTTACAGAATCAATAATAAAAAAATTAAATAAATAAAAAACTAAAAAAAAAAAAGTCTCAAGGGTGTGCTCTCGCTTCCTCTACTTCCTCTCTCTTGCTCCACCTCAACTCGCTGTCCTGCTGCATCTTCACATGGCCTCTCCTTTGTGTCTCTTCTTGTCTCATCTTGCTGCGCCAGCTCTCTGCGTTGGCTGCACTCCTGCGCGGGGTGACATTCCCGTGTGGGCCGGCACTCCACATGGACTTGTTTGCCCTCACCAGGAGGCCCTGGGCATCAAATCCTGGACCTCCTATGTGGTAGACGGGAGCCCAACTGGTGGAACCACGTCCATTTCCCCTAGTTTCTCAAAAAACTCTTTACTTGCTCTGCTTAACCTGGCGTGTCTTGGAACACTTTCTTACAAAGTAGGCAAGAACCCACTGCCGGCAAAAGTGCCCTGTGTGGCTTGGACTTCTCAGCAAGCATGAAAGCTGGTTTCCATTGAAGAGCATTCCAAGAGTGAGCATACCAAGAGATCCAGGTCAAAGCTTCTTATTGGCCTATCTTCAGAAATCCTAGGATGTCCCGTCCACCACTTTCTCCTGGTCAAGCAAGTCACCAAGGCCAGTGCAGATTCAAAGGTTAAGAGAATTAGATTCCACCTATTGATGTAAAGAGTATCAGATATTTCCTCAATGGATTCATCCAGGCATGCATTTTAAACAAAAAACACTTACTGAGTCCCTACTATGTGCAAAGATGATGGAATCAAGCCTCTGTCCTCACAACCCAAGCCTTCTTCATCTACACCCATATTTGTGGCTGTGGATTTTAGGGCATGGGATGGGTAATAGGGGTTTGGATATATTTGTTAGGCAGATAGGAACAGAACTACAGAGGGATGTTGACTGCTACCCTTAGAAAGCACTTTTAACATGTCAAACACTTTGTTTCAAACCCTTTATATACATCAATCAACATCATGCTTACTGGCAGCACTTAAGAGGCATGGCCTTTAAATTTAGGAAATAAACAGGGGTTATCAGTTTTCTTTTCTATTGTAAATATCTGGAGTGGTACAATAAAATAAAAACAGAATTGGATGCGTAATTATTGGGAGGGAAGAAACAAAATATTAACTTCAGGTAACATGATTCTGATCCACAAAAAACCTAAAAGCATGAATGGAAAAACTACTATAATTAGTGAGTAAAGTGCCAATTCCATTACCTACAAGCTTTTAGACTTTGGATCAATCACTTTCTCTTTTCTCTCATCTGAATCTCCCTGTAGAGCAGGGGCTCTCAACCTTTTTTTCCATGGACCCCTTTGCCAGTTAGGTGAAAACCATGGACCCTTTACTAAGTCCACACTATACTGTGCATTATTTAACAAATATAGCATACCTGCACCAACGCGTCCCCACAAGAATAATGTATTTTTGAATTTCAATTCAAACTCATGGACCCCTGGTTAAGACCCCCTGCTGTAGAGCATTCTGAAGGCGGTGGGGGGGGGAGCTTTCCTGGCTTGTCAGCTTGTAGGTATGTTGGGAAGATCTAGTGAGATGGTAGATATGAAAGGAACTTAACTATAAAGCAGTTTGGACATTGAATATTGGTGTCCATGTGAGATGTTAACGCTGATCACTAGGACATGGGTTATCCCCTGTGGTCCCTAAAGAGTGGCTGGAACCAGCTCATACAGAAGAGAAGATGGGTTGAGAGAAACAGCTTTCAGTGGGAGGAATGTGACTTTTCTTTTTCCACATTCCCCATCTCCATTCTCACTTCTCATAGCACATGTTAATTTTGCTTTGGGAAACTACCAGTCTTGGTGGAACTATCCATTAAAGCATTTTCTGGGCAAGGGCCTGTGACACAGGCCAAGGCAATCAGATTCCTGGTCCTGGGGAGATCTGAATTTTGAGCAGAATAATGAAAGGATGGAAAACAGCTGGACACCATGCACCACTGGCACGGCTCCCTGAAGAGGAGTCTCTGATTTCTGTAGCAGGAACTGGCCTCCCTCTGCTCCTAAGAATTGATTTTTCACTTTTCTTTTGATTCTGTGAACTAGCTGTTTCCTTCCCCCAAAACCCTTTTTAAAATTCTTACTTGCAATGAAGGAATTATCAGAGAGGTGGGCCTGTGGGGGAGATGGAAAGCGATATTTGTTAGGCACTCTTAACAACTCAGAGACTATGTCTCAACACAGTAACCCTATGTAGTAAGGGTTTGTATCCCATTTTGCAGATAAGAAAACTGAGGCTCAGAGAAATGGAATGCCCAGTGCCGCAGCTAGATGCTGACAGAGGCAGAGCCCCAATTCAGGTCTGGGCCCGGGTTCCACAATATGCAGAAGGATGTCTTAGACCCCACAACCTGTGATCAAGAGCCTCCAGGTCGCCAAGTCTGGGGGGCTTTGTCCAGGCCACCTGGAGGAGACAGGACCTTGTTGCCCAACTGGCCAGCCTCCACTGGTTCAGGCTTCCGGTGCAGGGACTGGAACGTTAAAGGCTTCAGAAGATTTCTATAAGGCCTTTCGCAGGTCCTATTCCTGAAATAATTTTGTCACTTGGCATGGTGACAAAAATCACGGGAACATTTTGGCAATCGTTTTGTTTGGGCGCATTCCTGCATTCTGATCCAAGTCACTCCCAAACTGCCGTCCAATGTTTTCACACTTGGACGTTTGATGTTCAAACGCCCCCAGATGGCTCAAGTCCGCACTCGGGCTTAGGAAAGTCAGGGAGGCTGGAGGCCTTTCCAAGACAAGTCAAAGTGCTTGCTGGCCGTGGTGGAAAACAGGCTGTTGAGTAAGGAGTGTGAAAGATAGTCAAGCCCCAGGAGGAGGGACCCAGGCCGAGAAGACTGCACCTTCCAGGTGAGGTGGGAAGTAGGAGCCCAGGAGACCTGAGGCTCCAGGACCACTAGGGGGAGCCCTGGGCTCCAGGCTCAGCTCTATTGCTGACTCCTAGGGCCTCAGAGGGAAGGACAATCCTTCCCGGAGGTCTTGGGTTTGAATCCTGACGTCACTACTCACCAGCTGGGAGACCTTGCCCAGGCCCCTTGAGTCGCCCCCTTGCCTCATCTGTCACACACAAATATTATTATTTACCTTTATTGTAGTGTTTCTCACAGTTGAATTATTCACAGTTTTTGAGGCATATTTGTACACTGGATAATTCTTTACTTAAAATGTCTCTTTATTTTTTTTTAAAGATTTATTTATTTATTTATTTATTTCTCTCCCCTTCCCCCCCGCACCCTGGTTGTCTGTTCTCTGTGTCTATTTGCTGCGTCTTCTTTGTTCGCTTCTGTTGTTGTCAGCAGCACGGGAATCTGTGTTTCTTTTTGTTGCGTCATCTTGCTGTGTCAGCTCTCTGTGTGTGTGGCACCATTCCTGGGCAGGCTGCACCTCCTTCCGCGCTGGGCGGCTCTCCTTACGGGGTGCACTTCTTGCGTGTGGGGCTCCCCTACGCGGGGACACCCCTGCATGGCACGGCACTCCTTGCGCTCATCAGCACTGCGCATGGGCCAGCTCCACACAGTTCAAGGAGGCCCGGGGTTTGAACCGCTGACCTCCCATGTGGTAGACGGACGCCCTAACCACTGGGCCAAGTCCGTCACCTAAAATGTCTCTTTAAATCAAAGGATTGCCTTTGTTTAAAAGCCTTTAAAAAAATCTATGTATTTTTTAAAAATAAATTAAAAATATATTATTTCTTTTAAAAAAGCCTTTAAAAATTTTGTATATCACTGCTGAAAATGCAAAACTAGATTTACATGCCATATATAGAAGGTAACCAGAAAAAAAAAAGGCACAGCTATAAAATGACCAATATATTTTATACATTCCTTAGAATCATCTTGCGTGCCAGCAGTCATATGCAGACTATGTTTGGAACACTGCTCTAAGGAGTGTGGGGAATTCTTCCAACCCGGAGGAGCTCAATTCTCTTCAACTATCAGGGATTTCTCATTAATTAAAAAATAACAATAAATGGCCTGAATCCCCGTCCACACATTATGGCAAAACTTTTCCTGCCCTCTCCCCTTCCGCTGCTGATACCTCTGTGGTTTCTAAAAGGCTTTTGTTTTTCTAGGCTGTGTGAGTTACCTGCTTTCTTGACAGCGCCTGACTCCTAACTGGCCATCTACATAAAACTGTCCAAATGTACATCCCAAAACTCTCCCCAACTGCAGATTCACATACCCAATCACATATCACTCTACATGACAATTCCATATTGATATCTTATAAATAGCTCAGTCTTCACATTTTCACAGCAGAACTCTTGATCTTGCCCCTGAACCTGTTCTTCCCCAATCCTTGCTGCCAGGGGGGATTTTATTCCTCAGATCCATGTTTCCACAAGGGCAGAAACCCTGTTTATTGTGCTCACTGCTATATTTCCAATATATAACATATTGCCTGGCACAGAGTAGGTACTTGTATCAAGCAGTGTAAGATGTTATACTGCAATAACAAATAGCCCCAAACTCCTAGTGGCTTAAAATAACAAAATTTTATTACCCACTGCCTTTAGAGCCAAGGATCACACACAGACCTAAGATAAAATGCTGTCTCAAGTTTCAGCCAAGATGCAAGCACAGGGCAGTGGACATCTTCCTCTCCACAGCCATCGCTAACCTGAGGTAATGCGCTCACCCCAGATTCTGCCGCCCCCCCGTCTTCAACCAACGCCTTCTTGTTGGCACAAGGTAGGCCCAAGGGAAATGTTCTCCCTGCCTCCCCCTTGCCCCATGGCAGAGACCACTGGGCAACTCAGGGCTTCTCTGATGTTCTGGGTTTTTTGTTTTTTTTTTTTAAGGAGGTACTGGGGGCTGAACCCGGAACCTCGTACATGGGAAGCAGGCACTCGACCACTGAGCTACACTACTCCCTCTGATGTTCTGTTTTGAGCCTAGAACTTCCGATGCCACTGGGAAAGTTGAAGCCCCCATCACCCCTCACCCTCATCTCTGGCCTGCTCTGGGACCTAAGACAGATAACCAACATCCATGACTCACATTTGGCCTGGGTGCCTGCCCTTCCATTACGAAAATCACTCACCTCCGCTCCATCCCCCCAGCCAGTTGCCTTCCAGGCTTGCTCCATCAGCGAGGCTCAGACAGGCCCGGGCCGCGGGTGCTGGGTGCTCTGCTCCGCTTCCTGGGCTTTTTTTTAGCATGTCTCTCTCCACACCTGCACACCTGGGTCCCTGGGATCTGTCCCACCTACCCCCAGTGTCTCAGAGGGGCAGCACACCTGAGCCAGAGGGCCCCCCTCACCCTGTGTGCCTCACCTGCCCAATGCTCTCTGGAAATTGTCTTGCTCCCTTGGGAGCCAACAGGACTGGAGGCTTCTGTGGCTCAGTCCTTGGGAACAGAAGGGCTCACCCCAGGTTCCACATAAAGACCTGGCATGGGGGCGAGGATCAGTCTCATTCCAAGTCTTTTCTAAGCTGGGAGTCTCTGTGGATGAGACTGAGAGAGTGGAAGAGTGAGGAGGGCAGGACTCCATGAACCGTAGCTCTGGCAGCTCTGCAGGTAGTTGAGGCTGAGGACAAGCCACAGTGGGCCTCGGGGCTCCGTGGAAATACCTAGTCCAGGTGACAAATCTCAGATACCCCTGCAAGGGTACAAAATGACACACCTACAACCCAAGTTCCTCTCCATAGGGTCCTGGTTAACTTAAGATCTCTTTTCATCTTTTTTTTTAAGGAGGCACAAGAAACTGAACCCGAGACCTCCCATGTGGGAGGGAAGCACCCAATCACTTGAGCCACCTCCACTTTTTGATGTAACTTTTCTGTAATCTAAAATCTCTCTAAAAATAAAGTTTATTACAAAACAAAAACAGAAAACACCATGAGCGCACAATGGAATACCTCAAAGCTGGAAAAAAGGAGGAAGAAGTTCTTCCTGCACATGCGGAGAACCATCTCTAGGATATATTGTCACATTTTTTAAAAGCCTTTTTTTTCTTTTTTGTAGATTCCCATTTTTAAAAAGTGAGGTAAAGGACAATGTATAACACATGCTCCTTTTGGTGTGAGAAAGCGTTGAGCACAAGACGAATTCTAAATGTTCTTATTTTACTTTTACCTAAAGACATAATGGAAATACTGACTCCCTACAGAGTGCAGGTAGACCAGTACCTGCACTGAACCAAATAAATTATTACCTGTTCAAAAGTTAATTAAAAAGAGGTGGGGTGGGGAAACCAAGTCCCCACTCATTTGGGGACTCTGAGCCTGAAGCAGACGGCCCCCTACCCACCCCAGCTTCCTGCCTCACCCTGCCCGCCCCCAGCGTCCTCCCCCTGGTTTCCAGGCTGGCTCCACTCCTGGGTGGAGGTGACAATGCCTGAGCGAGCCTTGGCAGCACCACCTGGGTGTGCTTTTCATGGCCAGAGCGTGCTGCTTCCTGGCGCCCGTCCTGGCTATGGCAGCACTTCCAGGAAAAAGGAGGACAAGGAGCTTTGTCCCGCTGCAAATGGGAACACGGAGGCCCAGAAACGTAGGGTCGGCTCGGGAGAGGGCGCCGCGCCCGCGGCCCAGGCCTCCTGCCAGGCGGTCCCCAGGCAGGGAGGCCAGAGCCCAGTTTCCAGGACGGCGGTTCTCGCTGTGCATCCCCTTCCCCTCTGCTTTGCTCTCTGCTCCCTCCCTGACTGCCCCTAGACAAACTCCCCGCCTGTTGTTTCCATGGGGATCTCCAAGCACCACAGCCAGAAGCGCTTTGTTCAGAGCTTGAAGGAGCTGTCTCCAGGGAAGTTGATCTTTTGGCACGTAAGCTCCGGAGTCTAAAGGGGGAAAGGAGGGGATGCCTTTGCGTGGATTTTGTTTGTTTGAAAGATCCCACCCCCTCTGGGACCCACACATACATAATTAGAGAGAGAGAAAGTGACCAGAGGTGGGTGTTTTTGAGTTACCATCTCCCACCCTGATGCCCATCTCAGCCCCACCCAGCCCAGGACTTTTTCTTTTTAATTGGTTGCAGTGCAGTATACATACAGGAAAGTGTGCCTGTCTTAGTACCCAGCTTGATGAGTTTTCATAGCCTGAAACCACCCATGCAACTGTCTCCAGATCAAGATGCCAAAGATGAAAAGCTGCGGAGCCCACTGAGACCTTCCCCCAAGGGAAATCCCTGCCCTGACTTGAGCACTGCTGACCCATTTGCCTGCTTTTGCACTTCACGTAAATGGAACCCTACATACAGTACGTGCTCTTTTATGTCTGACTTCTTTCAGACAGCCTTGCTGAGTTAGCCATGCCGTTCATTCTCCTTAGGTATAGCATTCCCTTGCATGAATATGCCACAATTTATTGATCCATTCTACCCTTGATGGGAAAATGTTTTAGTTTGCCAAAGGGCTGCTGATGCAAAGTATCAGAAATGGGTTGTCTTCTATAAAGGGTATTTATTTGGGGTAAAAGCTTACAGTTCCAAGGCTGTGAAAAGCCCAAATCAAGGTACCGTAGGAGATGCTTTCTCACCAAAGCCCCTTGCCACATGTTGAAGCAAGACAGCGGGCGATCTCTGCCTGGTCTCTGCCTTTCTGCAGCTGTAGGCAAAACTGGTATAGGGCCCATCCCTTCTTGAGCTGGTCCATGGGCCCAGCTTCTTGGAGGCTTTGTGCTTAAGGGACCCTCAAGTCCCCTCTCCCATGGCAGGATCATATATGGCAGCTCTGTTTTCCTGTGTCTGTCTGTATGTCTCTCAAGAGGGTAAAGACTCAACATGAATCAAGCCCCACTGATGTAGTCCAATCAAAAGCCAAAAAGCAATCTTATCAAGTAATCCAATCAAAGGCCCCTCAACCAAATTTAATGCAATCAAAAGGTATCACAACCCAGGGATGCATTAGTTTAAAAACATAATCTTGCCCTTTCAGGGACTCATAAAGTAATCTCAAACTGTCACAATAACTGTTTGGGGCTATTAGGAATAGCTATGAACATTCTAGGGCATGATTTTTGGCAAATGTGTGCACACACAGTTTTCTTGAGTCTACAACTAGGAATGGAATTGCTGTTTCCCAGCACTGAGGGGCAAAGCCTTAGTGTGTCTTTGAAACTAGAGGACTTAGATGGACTGTTACAAGCAGGAGACTGTGACATGCTACTGGCCTTCTCCCCTCAAGGGTCACTGACCCTCATTGACTGTAGGCGCGGCCACAAACCCCAATGGGTTACCACAAGAAGAAAACCCAAGACTCTGAAGCTCCTTGCCCCACTAGGCTTTCTGGGGTCCATGAGTTCCCACCTCCTCCCTTAGGGAGGAATAACTAATTGGATTAATTTGAGTACGAGTCACTGATTAGCCCTTGGTTATTGTAGGCAGGACTGAAAGGTTGAAGGAGGCCAGGATCCAAGACCTCTTCTTCTGCTTCCTGCTGGCAGAAGCTTAGCCTTCTAGGAGAGTTAGCCATCATCTCCCTTCTCTCGCTTCCATTTCCTCTCTACCAAGAGGACCAGGGAGTCCTGCTTTGGTGAGAATTAAACACTGGCTTAACTAGTCAAAAGGGAAACTGGGATTCCATTTCGCTGTGATTACTTATATTAGCCCCCCTTGGGAATCTCCCAGGGCAGAGGAAAATGGACAAGGAGGCCTTAATTATATTTACCTGGTTATAAAAACATCAAAATAATGTCAAATATAGGAGCCAATGTGGCTCAAGCAGTTGGGCAACCGCCTCCCTCATGGGAGGTCCTGGGTTTGGTTCCTGGTGCATCCTAAAACAAGACAGCTAGCTGATGAGAAGGGCTGGCACAGCAAGCTGATGCAATGAGCTGACACAACGAGATGTTGCAGTGAGGAGATACAAGGAGCAAGGAGTGGATGTGGCTCAAGCAATTGTGTGCCTCCCCCCTACATGGGAGGTCCTGGGTTCTGTTCCCAGTGCCTCCTAAAAGAAGATGAACAGACACAGGGAGCAGACAACGAACAGAAACAACAAGGGGCAGGGGGAGAAAAAATTAAAAAATTTAAAAATAAAATAAAAAATAAATAAATACATCTTAAAAATCAACAAACAGTAAACAGAAAACATTTTTAAAATGGAACTTTATTAAAATAAACAACTTCTAGTCATCAAAGGCATCATTAAGAGTGGAAAGATAACCCCAAAAAAGTTGCCTTTTATCCAATAAAGGACTTGTGACCAGAAAATATAAAGAACTACAAATCAACGAGAAAAAGACAACTCAATTAAAAACTGGCAAAGGGCTTGGATAGACACTTCCGGGAGGGGACAGCCAGCTGGTCAATCCATATATGAAAGGTACTTAATATCATTAGTCACCAGGGAAATGCACTCAGCCCAGCCCAAGTAACTAAAACCACAGTTCCAAGCACTGAAGAGAACATGGAGCATCTGGAACTCTCACACACTGCTGATGGGATATAAATTGTACAACCACTGGGCAGTATCTAATAAAGGCAAACAATATGTGCCATAGGAATCAGCAGTGCCACTCCTGGAACTCACCCAATGGAGATGAGAGCTTGTATTCTCCAAAAGTCATGGTCAAGGATACCCATAGCAACTTTGTTTGGAGTAGTCCCCAACATGAAACAACCCAAATGTCATTGAAAAGTGAAACATTAATTAAATGGTGGTGTTTTAATAATAAAATGGAATACTACACAGTGATAAAAAGGGGGAAAAAACCTCACTAATAATTGCAGCAATATGTATGAATCTCACAGACATAATGAGTGAAAAGACCAAAACAGGACATAACTATAGATTCTGTTATATAAAGCACAAAGCCAGGCAAAAACAATCCAAAATGATGGAGGTCAGAATCTAGGTCTGGGAGCAGTTGACTTAGAGTAGGTACTGAAATACCTTTTGGGGAATAATATATGTTCTATATCTTGATCTGGGTGGTAGCTACACAATAATGTACATATGTAAAATATTCCTCAAGTTATGTACTTAAGATGTGTGCACTTTACTGTAGTAAGTTATCCTCAAAAAAAAAAAAAAAAGAAAAGTAAAAGAAAAAGAATGCCAGATTTCACTCTTCAACTCAAAACAATCAGGTTTCAAAGTTGTGATAGAGACTTCTACAGCTGACCATAGCCACTTCCTAACTCTTTTGTGGTTTATTAAGGCCATGCAACCAATTCTGATCAATGGGTTATGAGCAGAAATTATGGGGATCAATTCCAAGCTGAAGCTTTTTATTACCAGGGCTAGACCCTCCATTCTCTCTTTACCTACTACAGCAATCCCAAAAAAGTTCCAAGATCAAAGCAGTCTAGAAAGCTGAGTCACTTCAAGGAGAGACAGACCTGTAATGGACTATGGGGGAAGGAGAATAAACCTTTATAGGGTTATGCCAGTGTAATTTCAGGATTGTTTGTTACCACAGCATAACAGGGCCTATCCTGACTGATACAGGGGTTTTAGGAGCCTAGCAGAGGAACAATAGTCCTTTGGGTCTCTTGAACTTGATCTTGGCCACATAATCATAATGGTGATGAAAGGATAGCATGTCTAGCTCAGACCACCAAAAGCCCTAAGTCTATATTCAGTGGAACCCATCTTGGTGGTTCTTTTCATGATACTACAGCAGAGGCGAAGCACCAGCCTCCTACCCTCATAGACCAAGCCTCCTCAGCCTGTTGTTTCCTCCCAGGCTGGCAATGGTTAGCAATATTTTATGTAGGTGTTTACCCCCTATCCGTGATAGATAGCACCCATGGTTAACAGTCAGAGCACAAAGGTCTTTTCCTGGATATACTTCTTTTACTGCTTTGAACATTGGCTTCTTGGCAATGGAACATGCCCAGCAGTTTGGGTTTCCAGATAAACAGGAGGTGGTGAAGTGGTCCAACAAGTTTGAACCCAGTCCCCTATTCTATTTAAATGTACCATTGGAGACAGCATGGAGGGGAAAGCTGAGCCCAGGAGTCATGCTACCTGAGTTCAACCCTAGCCATGCTGGTGCTAACACCGAGACGTGAGTAAAGAACTTAGCCTTCCTCCACTCCAGTTTTCTCATGTGTAAAATGGTCTTGGTACGATACCAACTCAGAAAATTATTAAAAGGACTAAATAAGTGAATAATTGCAAAGTGCAACAACAGCAACAACAACAACAAAAAACATAAGCTCTTAAGAGGCCTCAAAGAGTGGCCCCAAGCTTCCAAAATGGTCTTGAAGTTCACAAATGGAATGAATTATTTCTTCTCAAATTATAGAGGACAGAGCATAGCAATAGAGCTTCTAGAGCTGCAATTCCCACTTACGTAAGAAATCACTCACTGTTGGCAGCATCCATTTCAAGAGTCAGGCCTGCTAAGTGGAAGAAATCAAGGGCTTGTTGGAGATAAGTGCAGTCTTGCGTTGCTGGAAGGACCTATATTCTGGGGTTATTTGTTCTAACATGAAAGCTGAACAGAGAAAAGATGGCTCCTGCCTAAGAGACCTCCTATCCTACCATCCAACAAGCCAGTGAAGAAACAATGCAACCAAGTATTAAGTTTCCTTCCACGTTCCCACAGGGCTCCTGAATGGATTGCCTGATGATGTAATTTTACATCAACAATGTGAATTCATAAAGGAAGAAACTAACAGCAACCAGATGGACAATGAGAGGAATCAAGAGAGTGCCTACAGCCTGCTTTTGGGCAAATGTCTGGCCTAAGTAGATGTTGCCTTGTTCAAGGATGAGTAAACCACAATCACAAAATGGGGACCTATAAAAATATTAAGTATAGAACTAAGTGCAAGTAATTATTGAGAGTATAGTTCAAAACAAAATATGAATCTGGACATGTGATTCTAGCACTAGAAGACCGTAAAAGATGAATAGATTTGATTATAGGATGATATAAGATCTCTATATGTGAAATATATATGTATATTAATACAATATGATAAAGATGTACATATCTTTATATAATCCATATAGAAAACTAAAAGATCATTTCAAACAGAAAAATATGGCAGTCTAAATATCCTTAACTTAGGAAGAATGTTTCAAATCAATAAAAGGATAATCCAATACCAAATAAACATAGAACATAAAAAGACAGTTTTCCAAAATATGAAGGATGGAAGGTAAAAAACATTATTACAAGAAATGTGATGGATTTTAGAGGTAATCAGAAAATGTAAATTAATGCAATACTTGGACATTTTTTCAAATGTTTAAGGATGATATGTAGAGAACTGATATTCATCTAGTATGGACCTAATGCCAGAAAGTGTTAGGATAGAAACTCTCAAAGAGCTTATCATTCCATGCTTTAAATATTGTTCCAGAGCCCAGAAGCAGACAGACAAATACCCATGTGCAAAGCTAATGTAATCCTGATATCAAAGATTGATAAATACAAACTCTATCACCTGCCTTAGAAAGTTAGTGATCAAAATGCTAAAAACACCCTGAAAAGACCAAATCTGGCATTTTCCTTTTCTGAAATGGAAATGCTCTTACATTTTTAGATTACAAAAATAATACACACTTGATATAAAATATTCAAACAACAACAAACAGAAGCTTAAAATATCAAGGTAAGCCTCCCTGTCATCAAATGCCATCTCCTGGATTTCTTTCCCACTCCTACCACTCACTCATTGTAATTACCATTCCAAATCTGATACATAAAACATCATAGAGCTCTGTCTTAAATGCAAAAATAAACTTTATAAATGTATGGAAAAGATCTAAGTGGTATTATATTATATGTCAGTGTTTCTTAACCATGTTTTGATAAAAAAGATATCTCTAAGAATCAATCAAGGCTTACCTCTCTCTGATTCTCATTTTCTTATGCATAAATTTAATGAGCACTTTTAAAAATGAAAGAAATAAAACTTAACTACCAAAAAAAGATATTATGGTTGTAAACTGGTCTGTTCCAATGGGCATGATAACCTTTTGATCGTATTAGATTCAGTTGAGATGTCTGATTAAATTATGTTAAGATTAGGGCTTTGATTCAACCACGTCATTAGAGTGAGTCGCAGCCCCTTGGATGGGCTGATAAAACAGACTCTCACATGGAAGTAGACATGCAGAGAAGAACACAGAGGAAGAGAGACAGCTCTAAAAGACACCGCCGAGGAGAGAACTTAGTTTTGATGCTGGAGCCCAGGAGAGAGATGAGATGTTCACCTGCTAGTCTACAGCTGACCTTGTAAAGAGAACAGAGCAGCTGAGCCCAGAAAGAAACAAACCCTGGGAAGAGAGGTGAGCCCTATGCCAGCCTACAGCTGAGATAGAAAAAAGCTGGGCCCACAGAGCCTTAAGAGGGAAGAGGAAGGCTGAACCCTTGCAGACGTCAATGACCATCTTGCACCAACACGTGGCAACAGACTCTGGGTGAGAAAGTACCTCTTACAGTACCTTGAGTTGGACTCTTTAGGGCCTTATAACTGTATGCATCTACCCCAAGTAAATACCCTTTATAAAAGCTAACAGGTTTATGGTGCTTTGCATCATCACCCCCCTGGCTGACTAATACATGGGGTCTTTCTGGCTTTGTTCTTCAGTAGCAGGAGGTTTCTGGGTGGGGTGTCACAGCCATGTTCTCCGCTAGCCAAGTTCTCTGCTAGGTCCCAGCAGCCTTTCCTCTCTCCCTATACAACCTGCCTCAAAAATAGCATGAGAATAACGTAGTTGAATGTTCATCTAATCTCAGTGGGGTGAACTCCATTCTGTGCATCAGTACAAAGGCAAAACTGATATAGAAAAATATTAGTATATTTGATCACTTAAATCCACAACATTTATATGTCATGAAATACCATAAATTTAACTTATGAGTCTTAGCTTCTTAGGTCTACTGTAACAAATTACTAAAATTTTGTGGCTTAAAACAACAGAATTTTATTGACTCACAGTTCTGGAGGCTAAGAAGTCCAAAATCAAGATGTTGGCAGGGCCTGTTCCATCTGAAGCCTTAGGGGAGAACGCTTCCTTGCCTCTTAGCCTCCCACTTGAGTGTTCCTCAGCTTGTAGCTGCAGCACTTCAGTCTGCCTCTGTCGTCACGTGGCTGTCTTCTCTCATCTGTCTCGGTATCCACATGTCCTCTCCTTATAAAGCCATCAGTCATATTGGGTTAGGGCCCATCCTAATCCATTTTGGCCTCATCTTAACTAACAATATCTTTAAAGACCCTATTTCCAAAAAGGTCACATCCACAGGACCAAGTGTTATGACTTGAACGTATCTTTTTGGGGGGACACAATTCAACCCATAATCCCATGCTAGTGCATAATTATGAGAAAAAGAAATAGGTACAATATTCTTTATACATATGTATATAAATATATGCAGTTTGTAACAAAAGTCAAAACACTAATACAGAAATGATCAAAGGATATGGATGACAATTCACAAAAGATAAAATGCACAACAAACACTGATAGTTAAAGAAATCAAAACAACCAGGTGATAGAATTGGCAAAGAATTTTAAAAATTCCTATATACAGCTTTACTTCTGGAAGTGGACACAATTAAAGACTAATAATTCTAATATGTGTTGCCTGGTTAACTGAAAGCCACAAAAGCAGTAAAACTGCAGCAGTTTGGCACTATTTATGAATTCTAAAAATAGATATTGGATTATGCTTGTAAACTGGTCTGCTCCTCTGGGCATATTAGCTTGAGTTGGATTCAGAGGTTTTACTTTTACCTGATTAAATTATGATTAAGGATTTGATTGCACCACATCAGGACATCAAGTCCCTGCCCCCTTTGTGGGCAGAGACACACAGAGAAAATGACAGGGCAGAGGAGAGAGTAGAAGTTTTTTGATGATGGAGCCCTGGTAAGTAAATACACAGGAGAAGAATACAGAGGAATAGAAACTGTTCCATAGCAACAGCAGAGGCCCAAGGAAGAAAGAGAGCCTTGTAGTTTATAGCTGACCAAATGGCGAGACCAGAACAGCTGAGCCTGGAGACGAATGAGCCCCGGGAGAGAGACAAGACTTATCCCAGCCTACAGCCGATATTGGAAGAAGCTGGGACCCCGGAGCCTTTGGAGGAAGAGGAAACTGGACCCTTGCAGATGTCGGCAATCATCTTGCTCCAACACGTGACAACAGACTTTGATGAGGGAAGTAACTTGTGCTTTATGGCCTGGTGACTGTAAGCTTCTACCCCAAATAAATACCCTTTATAAAAGCCAACAGATTTCTGGTATTTTGCATCAGGACACCCTTGACTGACTAATACACTGTTCATATGTATTGACCAAGCAATTTGAATTCTAGGAATGTATCCTAAAGATATAGTAATGGTGTAGTACTAGAAAAACCTGGGAAAGCGTAAATACTGAGGATTGTACAGAACCTTTTTAACCAAGGGCTAAGAATTATATAGACGCCTTTATAGTATTTTTAAAAATAGCAAATGGTTAATGCCTGAAATTGCTGAAAATGACTGGATTCAGTCTAGACCTGCTATTACGATGGTCATTCTAAACAGGTCCCCCCCGCCCTGCTTATGTTTACACAAAACTTAACCTCTCCTTTCTGTAAACTTACTAATGTGATGGTAATTCTAGACTGCACTTACTATGGTTAACAATTCCACCTTCCTGTTTGATATCCATATGGAAAACTTTGTGACTGACCACTACTCTGTACTTTCCTTTCCCAAAACCTTGATAATGATTATAACCTTGTAACTCACTCTTGTTTGGTACCCACCTCACCATGTTCAACCACTTAATGTTTATTAATGACGATACTGTTTTCAGCCCCACCAAAAATTATTCATTAGCACCCCAATGGATAAAATATTAGAATTTTTGCAGTTCAGGGAGACTGATTTGAGATTGAACATCTCCAATCTCCCACCAGTGAATAAATCCACATTTCTTTCCTAGCCTAGTTCAGTGTGTCTATTTATTCTGCCATGCTAAGTGAATGAACCCAGCCAAGGACCACCCAAGCCCCTCTGCAATGGATTTTTCAAGACACATCTATTGCATCATTTATATCATTAAAATACTATTAGTGCAAAGCAAATATGGCTCAGGTGATTGGGCTCCCACCTATCACATGGGAGGTTGCTAGTTCGGATCCCAGTGCCTCCTAAAGAAGACAGTGAGCTGGCGTACAAGCAGGCATGGTGAGCTGAAACAACAAGAAACAAAAGAAGAAAAAAATAATGAGAGACAATAAAGCAGGGAGCTGAGGTTCCCAGTACCTCTAAAGAAGACAGTGAGCTGACGCAACAGGCAGGCACGGCAAGCTGAAGCAACAAGAGATGCAGGGAGGAAAAACATGAGAGACACAACACAGCAGGGAGCAGAGGGGGCTGGGCTCAAGTGTTAGGCACCTCCCAAATCAGAGTTCCCCATTTCAGCTTCTGGTGCCTCCTAAAGAAACAAGGAAGACAAACAGACACAGCAGGGGCAAACAACAAGGGAGTGGGGGGAAATTTTTTAAAAATACTATTAGTGAAGAAATTATGTCTTTCCAAATGAAATTGATGCTTTTCACTGAAAATAGAAATGACCAAAAATGGTACAAAACACAAATAGATCAATAAATATGTACAGCATGGAAAAGAGAAAAGTTCTTTAGCTTAATTTAAAAGTTTCTCTTACAAACACAAAGCAAATATCATGTTTAATGAAAGCATTTTTAAAAAGTCAGACAGAACATAAGCATGCTCAATAAACTAAAGGTCCAGTAACTGTTAACCAAAATCCTTGGGATGGTTAAATTTCACAATGAGGTCTTTTGAAATATTTTTTGAAAAGGAATATGGTGTATATACTATATATTTGGTAACAACCCATTGGAGGCTGGGTTAGAAATCCATAATCAAACATTTTATTTTTAATTAAAAAAAATTTTTAAAGAAGCTTTATATTACATAAATGTTACATCACAATATAGGGAGATTACTAGTTGGAGCTTGATAGTAATTCCTTGGTGCCAGGGAGGCTCATCCCTGGGAATCATGTCCCGTGTCTGGGGGAAGGTAGTGTGTTTATATGTTTATATGCTGAGTTTGGCTTAGAGAGAGCCACATTTGAGCAGCAAGGAGGCCTTCAGGAGGTAACTCTTAGGCAGTATATAATACTAGGCTAAGTTTCAATTTAACAAGAATGTGTTTGTAAGAACAATCATCAATGTCAAGGGCCTAGCAAAATGGTCTTTCTTCCTTCACTAGACATTGCCCTGATGAATACAGGTCATTGTATACTTTGTCCTAACCTACAAAATTGTGCAGGACACAGTGTAAACTATAATGAAAACTGTAGTCCATGGTTAGTAGCAATGCTTCAAGTTTACATTATAGTTTATACTCTACCCAGCATGATTTTATAGGTTTTGACAAAATGTATATTGGCCTGTATCCATCATGGCAATGGCATGCAGAACAATTCCAATGTCCTGAAAATGCCCCCACACTACACCTATTCTTCCCTTTCCCTCCTCTCAGAACCTCTGGTGGCTACTGCATTTATATCAATGATACAAGTTCTTCCATTGCTAGAATAATAATAAATCTATAAAAAGAATAATAATAAGTCTACTTTAGCACATGTTCATTCCCCAATCTTGAGGATTTTGGGTTGGTGATGCCCACTCTGTTTCTAATTGAGAGAGCTGAGATACCATGGGACAGATGGATGGAACTGTCTTGCTTGTAGCTGCAGACACTCCCTGTTCCTTGTAATGGGCATTGTCCATCATTCATTTTAATATCTCAGCAACCAAATGCATGACAGTCACCCCAAGTGATATATGTAAATCATGGAAATAGACCATATTAGCTCAGGTAGGACTTTGTTGCCCAATAGGAATGCCACAAACCTATGAAAGAACTTTTAGATTACAGAACTTTGTGATTAAGGAATAGCAGAAAAGTTATTGAAGATCTATATTATTGTGGCAGTTTGAGATTATTTTTTGAATGCCCAAATAGAAAGTTTATGTTTGTAAACTAAGTTATTCATCTGGTTGTGATACCCTTTGATTGTACTGTAGTCAGTTGACAGGAATTTGAATTAATATTACTTGATAAAATCCATGAATCAGTGAAGAATATCAAGGGATATTAAAAATACTTTGAGATAAATGAAAACAAAAATTTTACATACCAAACTTACAGGATGCAGTGAAAGCAGCTTTCACAAGGAAATTTATAGCTGTGGACACCAAAACTACAAAAGAAGAAAGACCTCAAACCAATTATCTAGCTCTCTACCTTAAGGAACTAAGTAAAAAAGGGACAAACAAACAAACAACAACAACAACAAAAAAACAAGCAGAAGGAAATAGTAAAGATTAGAGCAGAGATAAATGAAATGGAGAAAAGAAAAAAACAATAGAGAAGCAACAAAACCAAAAATTGGTTCTTTGAAAGGATCAACAAAATTGACAAAACTTTAGCCATCCAGAGCAGCCAGACTGACTGGGCAATCTGCTTCCTGGAGAAGGTGAGTGGCTGAACCCACCCTACAGGTTTGTGCTCTGATTGAGTCCTTCACCCAGAAACCACAGTCTTCTGGTGACTAGACACAACCCACAGGACCCAAAGGAAAGCAGGTGGGGCCAATGACCCTCAGGCAAAGGAGAATCTAGAGGTGGTGAAAGCACCAAAGGCTACACTGAAGAACAGGTAGCAGCTATGAAGAGTCAAGTAGTATAAAGATTACTGCAAGATCCTGAGGATGAGCAGAAGGGCCTCAGATGAGGACTGATAAAGGCCCACCACAAACCTCAAATTCCACTCAGACAAGAACCATGTGCCTGGTGCATGGAGGCTTTGAAAGCCACTGACACAGCATATGCAGTACCAGGCAAGCCTGACTAAAGAAAGAGTATGACCAAGGTGGTGACAACAAGAGCCAAGCAGTCCAGCACAGCCACAGGCATGAGGACTTCATGGCAGCTTTGAGGAGGACATGTCCCCTGAAGATCTCCTCATCGTATACTTGGGCAGTGGCTTCCCTTCTAGTAAAGTCCACCTAAAGTAATGGCCACATGCTCCTACCAACAAAGGCAGGACCACAGGGAGAACCAGGGTGATATGGGCTGGGGTATTTGTCCAACTGAGGCCCATCCACACCCGGATCCTAGTACCAGCTCTCAGCCAGCTCACGTTCTCTGGTTAACCCTATAGTCTGGGCCTGAGACCTTGGGTGGGCCATGTCCACAGGTGAGCCACTGCTACCTATCCATTGTCCACTTGTGGCAGACTCCTTCTCTGAGGAGTACACAGGCTCCAAACTCAAGAAGCAAAAGGAAGGTTTGCTGTACGAGGTCTGCTTAGCAGAAGCCCATGCTAAAGTGCAACTTTCAAACAAAGCTGAAGCAATTGATGTCGAAGAGGCAAAACGCCTTCACCGAGAGGCTTTGAAGCAGTTGGCAACTGAACCACGGGCTGGCATTGTGGACATATCTATCCTCACCCCAGGAATGACTGCTACCTCTCACACACGGAAAGGAAAGTTAGCTGAAGCTCTGAAAAAACTTATTTTATCCAAGGGCAAAACACCAGCTCTAAAATACCAGCAACTTTTTTGAAGATATTCAGAGGCAATCTGACATAGCAATTACCAAAGATACATTTGAAGAAGCACTGCATGCCATGGCTGATGATGACTTCTTGACAGTGACCAGAAACACTGTCCAGTTGCTGTAGAAATGCTCTGGGCAGGGCTGTGTATTCTGCACTCTGCATTTGGGCGCTTGGCTTGCTTGCGTGTGGTATATGCGGCATGAGGACTAACCGTCTAACTCTTGCCATGAGTGTGAAAGATCCTAAACTCGTTATTTAGCTACATAAAAATTTTCTCTCCAGATATCAGTTTTCTTAGCAAAGTGTTTTCATTTTTTAATATATTAAGTAAAAACATTGTGCCAGTTTACAAAAAGACGTTCAGTAGAGACTTCTGACGTCCAGATTTTTGGTACCAGGGCTTTTAATCTGTGTACTAGAATATATACACTCATAGCAAATCAACATATTTCTTGAAGAGAAGAGTTTGGCATCCTGATTCTTTGTGCTCGACTTTCTAATGGCAGTCATCCACATGCTTGAGGTTTTTGTAATATGAGATAATGGCTCAATCAGGGCACGCAATGCAGTATAAGTTCATTGAAGGACTGGAGCCATGGTGCCTTCTCAACACTCAAGTGTAATTCTTTCAGAGCCCATCATACATTGTTCTCATGGCTACCATAAGACCCAAAAGTTATAGAGGGTGGTTGGAAATTACTAGATTTTGGATTACTTCTGCCACTAGCTTCGTTCTGTTATGTAAAACTTTTTCCTTAAATGAGTGACTCAGTGGAGATGCAGATCCATAACACAAAGCAGAGGAGGTGCACCCCAAGCTATAACTGACAGTCTGAGGCTCAGGCCGCCCTGTGTGGAGAGTCCTGAGCCATCCACATCACTAAGGTCCAGACTGAAAGCCCTGGAGAAACTGTGGTGATACTGCACTGAGCCAAGATAAGAGCTGCATATTTAAGGAAAGACATACAAAGAAAAACAATTAAAATGGAATTGGATGCCAAAAAAAGATGAGATGCAGTGAAAACAGAGTTTATAGTTAAATTTGTAACATCAAATGCATATATTAGGAAAGAAGAAAGATCTAAAATCTAACTCATTTTATGGAGCCAGTATTACTCTTATACCAAAACTAGAAAAAGACATGACAAATAAGGAAAACTACAGACCAGTATGCCCCACTAGCATAGATGTAAAACTCC
This sequence comes from Dasypus novemcinctus, assembly GCF_030445035.2. Taxonomy (NCBI): domain Eukaryota; kingdom Metazoa; phylum Chordata; class Mammalia; order Cingulata; family Dasypodidae; genus Dasypus; species Dasypus novemcinctus. The sequence continues at coordinate 55,323,688 of NC_080698.1, forward strand.
TCAGCAAAATATCAGCAAATTGAATCAACAATGCATAAAAATTGACCAATTGAAATTTATCCTAGATATCAAGACTGGTTCAACATTTGACAATCACTTAATGTGATTCTACCAGATCAACAGGCTGAAAAATAAAAATCATATGGTTATATCAGTTGATGCTGAAAAGGCATTTGACAAAATCCAATACGCACCAATGATTTTTTAAATTGTCGGCAACTATGAATAGAGGGGACATTTCTTTACTTATAGAAAACATCTACTAGAAAGTGACAGCTAAAATCATATTTAACATAACATACTTAATTCAGCATATCATAATATCATTCATGAGAAACCAAGACTTTCCCTCTAAGAATGGGGATGAGGTATGGATGTCCCTTTTTAGCACTCCTACTGGACATTAAACTAGAAGTCCTACCTAGTGCAATAAGAATAGAAAAGCAAAGGAAAGAAAAGGTACACAGAAGGAGGAAATTAGAAAGAAGGAAGAAATAAAGCTTGTTTGCAGATGACATGATTGTTGTATTAGTCAGCCAAAAGGGGTGCTGATGCAAAGTCCCAGAAATCTGTTGGTTTTTGTAAATGGTATTTATTTGGGGTAAGCACTTACAGTTATAAAGCCCTAAAGAGTCCAACTCAAGGTTGCTTCCTTACCAAACTCTACTGCCACATGTTGAAGCAAGATGGCGGGCAACATTTGCCAGGGTTCAGCCTTTTTCCTCTTAAGGCTCTGTGATTCCAGCTTTTTCCGACCTCAGCTGTAGGCTGACATAGGGCTCGTCTCTCTTCCTGGGGCTTATTTCTTTCTGGGCCCAGCTGCTCTCGTTTCTTCAGAAAGTCAACTGTAAACTATCAGCCAAATGACTCATTGCTCTTCCCTCTTCCCAGGGCCTCTACCATATCTATGGAGCTGTGCCTCTCCCTATGTGTATCTTCTCTGTGTGTCTACTCCCATGTTCTTGATTAAACGTCCATTTGTATAACCCACCAAGAGAGTGGGATGCAACCCTGCATGCCCTAATGATGTGGTTGAATCGAAGCTCTAATCTCGATTTAATAAAGTAAAAGTTAAACTTCTAATTTTAAAACAATCAAAGGGGTCTGTTCCCAGAGGAACTCATCGGTTTACAAACATAACCAATATCTCTTTTTGGAATTTATAAATAATATCAAACCGTCACAATGGTCTTTGTAGAAAACTCCAAATAATTGACTAAAAAACTCTTGTAACTAATAATGAATATAGCAAGGTTTCAGGGCACAAGTTATATTTCCAAAATTCATTTGCTTTCCTATATAACAACAATGAACAATTAGAATTTTAATTTAAAAAACACAATGTCATCTATAATAGCATCAAAAGTTAAATAATTAAGTATGAGTTTAACAAAATACATGTGCAATTTTATGCAGAAAACTACAAAAAGAGAAAGAAGATGTAAATAAGAGGGAGATATTTCTTGTTCATGGATTGGAAGCCCCAATATTGTTAAGATGTCACTTCTTCTCAATTTGATCAATAGACTCATGCAATCCCCCATCAAAACACCAGCACACTCTTGTAGATATCAATGAAGTGATACTAAAATTTATATGAAAAGGCAAAAGACCCAGAATAGCCAACACAATTTTGAGGAGGAGCAAAGTTGGAAGACTGACACTACCCAACTTCAATACCTATGATAAAGCTACAGCAACCAAAACAGCATGGTTTTTCTGAAAAAAAATAGCCATATAATCAATGGAACAGAATAAAAAGCCCAGAAACCAAACAACAAAGATAGGGTCAACTGATCTTTGACAGTGGAGCAAAGGTAATTTAGTGGAAAAAGGATAGTCGTTTGAAAAAATGTCACTGGAAAACTTGAACCTTCACATTAAACAAAATTAATCTAGACACAGACTGCATCTTTCACAAAACTTAATTCAAAATGGATCATAGAATGAATTTAAAATGCAAGCTATTAACTTCTAGAAGAAACCAAAGGAAAAAATCTGTGAACTTGGGTTTGGCAATGAGTTCCTAGAGACAACACAAAAAGCACAATCCATGAAAGAAAAAAATTGATAAAAATGACTTCATTATTAAAATTTAAAACTTCTACTCTGCAAGAGTTACTGTCAAAAAAATGAGAAGACAAGTCATAGACTGGGAGAAAATATTTGTAAAGTATATACCTGATAAAGGCTTGTGTCCAAAATATACAAAGACTCCTTAAAACTCAACAATAAGAAAAGAAGCTATTCATTTACAGAATAAGCAAAATAGCTGAACCAATTTCTCTACCAAGGAAGAGAGATGGATGGCAAATAAGCATATGAAAAGATGCTCAGAATCTTTCATTATTTAGAAATTTCTAATTAAAACAATGAAATACCACTACACTCCTGTTAGAATGGCTAAAATCCATCACCCTGACAGCACCAAATGCTGCCGGGGATGGAGAGCAACAGGAAGTCTCATTGGTTGTGGAAATGCAAACTAGCACAGCCATTTTGGAAGACAGCTGTGACAGTTTAAGGTTATTTATGAATCCAAAAAGAGAAGGATTATGTTTGTAAAGTAATCTATTCCTCTGGGTGTGATACTTTGATTGTATTAAATTCAGTTAGGGGCCTCCGATTAAGATTACTTGATCAAATCCGTTTAGGGCTTTTGATTGGGCTACGTCAGTAAGGCGTAAGTCAGGTTGAGTCTTCTCCCCCTCACTGGGTCTGACAGAAACACAGAGAAAGACTGGCTGAGACAGACACCGGAAGAGAGACTGTCATTTTTGTTCCCGCCATGTGACAGAAAGGAGGAGGCTTAAACAGCTGAGGCCCTGGAGAGAGATGAGCCATTTGCCTGATGGGCTTATAGCTGAAACTGGGGAGAGCCCAGACAAGCTGAGACTGACATAGGAAGCCCTAAGAGACAGGCCTTATGTCAGCTTTCAACAGAAATCTGGAAGAAAGCAGAGCAGCTGAGGCAGAGAGAGAAAACCCAGAAGGGAAGGAGAGACCAGGCAGAGACCGCCCGCCATCTTGCTTCGACATGTGGCAGCTGACTTTGGTGAGAAAGCACCTTTTATTGTACCTGGACCTGGACTTTTCACAGCCTTGGAACTGTAAGCTTTTATCCCATATAAATTCCCTTTATAAAAGCCAGCACAATTTCTGGTAATTTGCATCGGCTGCCCTTTGGCAGACCTAGAGAACTATCAATTAAGATTGTTCACAAAATTCTAGGCAATGCAATGAGACAAAAAGAAATAAGGTAAAGTCACTGGAAAGGAAACAACTTGTCAGTTGTTTGATGTAAATGCCCATTTCCAAGCAATAAGAGAGTTCAGTAATGCAGCTGGATTTTAGAGTTACTTTTTAAAAAATTCGATGTTTTTCCATATTCATATATACAATGTATCTGTGTGAACATATGTGTATGTGTATGTTTGTGTGTGCATAAATAACCTGAAGAATGGATAATACCCATTCTTTTTACCCAGATGGAGACTGAGAGTAACAGTCCTTGACTAATAATTTAATCCAGTCTTTTCTAGACTGTTCATTTCTAAGCTTCCAATTGTGTTGCTAAGGAGCAGCCTTGAAAGCGTGTCTGTGGCTGCTTTTCTTACTCTGCTCAGCCTGAAAAGGAAGCAGAAAAAGAAGAAAGAACTAAATACCACTCTGCATAATAGTGTGATTTACTGATTCCATGGAAATGGGTGTGCTCTTTGCTAATTATGAGGCAGTTAAGAGACATTTTCTTTCCACTGTGGCAAGAACTAATGTTAGTCCTTAAGAAATATATGTTTATGTTTAATTCAACAGGTAATTGTTTACCATGCACAAGTTAATTTCTAGATGGATTAAATATTTAAACATGAAAACATCAATAAATTTATTTCAGTAAAATAATACAATAAAATTCTAAAACCTTGGAGCAGAAGAGTCTTTTCTTTCTTAGAAAGCAGAAAGAAAAAGTGTGACTGATTGAGTTACATAAAATTATGAAAGTGTTTATGCTAAAAAGCACCACAAGTATTAAAATTTAAGAGGAAGAAATGCAAATTAAAACAAAATCAGAAATTCACATACATCTGTGCAAAATACCTACACAAGAGGCAGCATTTTGTAATAATCAAAACTCAGAATTAATTACTATTTACGTCAGTTAATAGTAGTTTGTTAAATTGAATGTTATAAATCTTTGGTAAAAATTACATTTGGGGACCTTCTTGAGTTTTCTCAGGTGTTTTGTTATTCTAGCCACAGTACTTGTAATGACTCCATTGAATCAAAAATACTCTGAAATGTTATTTTATTGTAAAATAAAAAATAAAAAGTGATTATATTAGTCCAAATGTATGCACACACATGTATGTACACATATGTGTGTCTGTGGGTGTGCTGGCATATATTCTCTTTCAGATTAGGAATTGGTTTAAAATGTTCTTTGAAAATTAGGTGCTGGAGTACATTCATTCCACAGGCATTAACTGAGCACCAATGACCTGTCCTAGATGCTGAGGCACAACAGCAACTGAGGAGGACAAAGACCTAACCCTCCTGGAGGGCAAATTCCAGTCGAAAGAGATACACACACACAAAAATTGACAGACATATATAATGCTAGGTTGTGAACAGGTTATGAAGAAACCGAAGGTAGAATAAGGAGCTAGTATGTGATGAGAGGGCAGTTCTTTTTAGGTTGGAGAGTCAGAGAGGCCTGAGCAGGTGGCATCTGAGCAAACCTGGAAGAAGCAAGAGAGGAAATCCTGTGACTGTCTGATGGAAAAGCATTCCAGGCAGAGAGAACTGGAAAGTGCTAAGTACTTGAGTGGGTGTTGCCTGGAGTCTTTCAGCTACAACCAAAGATGCCAGAGATAGAAAGAAAAAGCAAATTTGTAATGTACAGCAAAAACCATCACTGGAGAGGGATTCTACAAATATAACTGGAGTAAGTTCTTTTCCTTCACTCCTAGTGAAGTCCTACTTTTCTTTTCTTGACCTCAGTGGGCCTGTATGACCTTGGGCATCTGAGTGCTAATGAAGCCTTGGGTTTAGTGAGCATTTGGGGGCAAGGACTTGAGGAGGGCTTTCTCCTCAAAGGTTGGGCAAGCACTTGGAAAACAGAAGCAGGGTGCCTGAGGTGGCTCTCCCTACAGTGGAAGGTCCTGGACTGAATGTGGGAGAGATTCCCATCAGCCCCTCAAAATGGGGAAGCCTCACAGGCCTGGTTTCCCTGGTCAAGAAGATACTCAGTGTGAGCTGAGTCTCTTGGAACTTGCAGCTAGGGAAACAAAGCGATGAAGGAACAGAAGGGCTCCATCAGGAAACCTGGCACAGGAGCCTGCTGTGGTGTCACCAGGACACGGAGGCTGAAACCTCTTCTATCACCTATAGATCCGCTGCCACGAAGGAAACACCCACAGCTAGATGTGAGACCTGAAGAGTTAACCACCCCCCAAATGAGTCACTGAAGGGGTCCTGGCAGCCAAAGGGAGAGAGCAGTTCACAAGAAACAGACTTTCCACCCAAAGAAAGAGCTGTTGGAGGAAACAGGACAACTTGAACAAAATTGGGATGGAGTGGAAAGGATCAGGGAGGATGTATGAAGAGATACAGAGAAATACAAAAGAGACTTTCTAGAGCTAAAAGTAAACATGATATTCTGCCCCCCAAATTCAACAGATGAGTGAAAGGAGAAGGAAGCACTGCTGAAATGTGAATTAGAATTAGCGTTCTAGAAGATTAAATTGAACAAATATCTCAAAGAAGACAGCAAAAATACAGTAAGATAGAAATTAAAATAAACAAAGAGCTTTGGAGCATTGCATACCCAGGGAAGGGAGCAGGAGGCATCCTCTCTGAGTGCTTGCTAGAGCTGATGCCTTATCTGGAGAGAACTTATAAAATCAACAACAACAAAAAAAACAGTCTACCTTTTCATTATCACAGTGCACTGGCAATTCTCAACAACATTAGTGATATAAAAATCCTCCTTAAAAAATCATTTCTTGGTCTAAGCTTTAAACACTTGCTATAGTTACTGATTTAAAAAAACTTTACCTTTTACTACAATTTAGATTTATAGAAACATTGAGAAAACAGTACAGAAACTTCTCATATATCCCTCATCCAGTTTCTCTAATTTTATTAATAACATCTTTCATCAATTTGGTATATTTGTCACAAGTGATGAATGAATTTTGATATATGATTATTAGCTAAAGTTCATAGTTTATTCTGATTTCTTTAGTTTCACCTAACAGTCTTTTTCTGTTCTAAGATCCCACCCCACCCTCCACTGCTTGCTATGTCTCTTTAGGATCCTCTGGACTGTGACAATTTCTCAGACTTTCCTTGTTTTTGATGACTTTGACAATTTTGAGGAGCAATGGTCAAGTATTTTGTAATTTGCCCCCTATTGAAATTTGTCAGGGTTTTCCATTATAAAGTTACAATTTTTCCCCTTTCCATAGAGAACTCTTTGGAAGTACATCATTATGCACAGCCTATGCTTAAAGAGTGAGGATTTATACTCTCCTCCTTGAAAGCAGAGTATCTACAAAAATTATGTGGAATTCTTCTGCAAGGGAGATTTGTTTTTCATCCCCTATTACTTACTTATTCAATCACTTATTTATAACAGTATGGACTCATGGATGTTTATTTTATACTTTGTGTTATAATTCAACACTAATATTTTTTGTGGCTCAAGTTGTTCCTGGCTTGTCCACTGGGAGTGTTTTCCATTGTCTACTGTGTCTCCTTGACATGCCCACTAACAAGAAAGTGAGTTTTTAGTTTTATTTTTGAGCACTTCCTTATTTTTTGGTAATACAAGATGCTCCAGGATCATCTTTTATATTTCCTGTCCTAATTCTAGAATCAGCCATTTCTCCAAGAAGGACTGGTTCCTTTCATTAGGAAATAGTATTAGAAACCAAGGTTTGGGTGCAAGGTATGCTCACTGCTACTGGGGTGTCATTGCTTCTAGGTCCTCTTAGCTAACAGAGCAGGGAAATATATGTGTATATATTAACCTGTGTATAGATACATATCTATAAATATTCTTATATATGATCATCTGGATGTATATTCATCTAAACATGGGTTCATACTGATGTTGCCAACTCTAATGCAGTAGCACATGGATTATCTTAGCTTTTTTCTTTCATTTACCTGTAAATCCTCACTCCAGCAATGAGAAATCTGACTTCCACCATCCACAATTCATTTGCTTCATTGTTCAACTACAGTATACATGAATAGTTCTGTCAGAATTGTTAACCCAGACCCCCGTGGCAAGCAACTTTATCAACTAGAACAAAGTGCTTATGTGCAGTTTCTTTTGGCCATAGTCTTATAGACTCTACTCATTTCCTTCCACTCCCTGCAAGCAAGTTGTTTCATAAAGTTTTGGTATTGATAGATTCTCTTGTCACAGTCTGCATTTCTTCCTGAGATCCTGTGAGTTCCTAAATTGTTTTTAAAATTTGCATGAATTAATTTCACTCTTTATGATGTAAAGTTCTATGGCTTTTGACAAATGCATAATGTCATGTACCCACTTACTACAGAGTCAAACAGCATAGTTACACTGCCTAAAAATACCCAGCACTCTACCTATTCAACACTAACCCCTTCCTACCAAGCCCAGGCAAGCAATGATGCTTTTGCTGACTCTATATTTTTGCCTTTTCCAGAATATCGTATAATTGGAATCAAATCATATAGTATGTAAGAGTTTCAGAGGGTTTATCTCACTTAACCACACTCATTTACGATCTGTCCAGGTCATTGTGGGGCTTGTTAGCTCTTTACATTGCTGAATAATATTCCGTTGTAAGGATGTACCATAAATTGTTTATCCTTTCATCTATAAAAGGACACTCTGGTTGTTTTCAGTTTTGGTAATTATAAATAAAGTTGCTACAAATATTTGTGTGCAGAGTATTGTGTGTACATAGTTTTCAATTAATTTGGGTAAATACCTAAGAACGTGATTACTGGATCATATGTTAAGGCTACACTTAGCTGTTGTGTTATTCTGCCAAAGGGGTGCCAATGCAAAGTACCAGGAATCTGTTGGCTTTTATAAAGGGTATTTATTTGGAGTAAAAGCTTACAATTACAAGTCATAAATTGTCCAACTCAAAGTTTTTTCTCACCAAAGTAATTGCCATGTGTTAAAGCAAGATGGCTCCTGATCTCTGCTTGGTCTCTCCTTCCCCTCCAGACTTTGAGTCCTCTCTCTCTCTGGCATTGGGCTTATTGCTTTCTGGACCTTCTATGTTAGTCTCAGTTCTGGTCTCTTCCCAAGGCGAGGTGCAAACTTTCAGGTAAATGGCTCTCTTTTCCCCAGATACCCCAGATTTAAAATGACAGAGCTCTCTATTCCTGTGTCTGTTTCAGCCAGTCTTTCTCTGTGTTTCTGTTTCTGTCAGACCCAGCAAGGGGAGGAGACCCAACCTGACTTACGCCTTACTGACGTAGCCCAATCAAAAGCCCTAAACTGATTTGATCAAGTAATCTTAATCAGAGGCCCCTAACTGAATTTAATACAATCAAAAGTATCACACCCAGAGGAATAGATTACTTTACAAACATAATCCTTCTCATTTTGGATTCATAAATAACCTTAAACTGTCACAGCTGTCTTCCAAAATGGCTGTACTAGTTTGCATTTCCACAACCAACGAGACTTCCTGTTGCTCTCCATCCCCGGCAGCATTTGGTGCTGTCAGGGTGTTGGACTTTAGCCATTCTAACAGGAGTGTAGTGGTATTTCATTGTTTTAATTAGAAATTTCTAAATAATGAAAGATTCTGGGCATCTTTTCATATGCTTATTTGCCATCCATCTCTCTTCCTTGGTGAGAAATTGGTTCAGCTATTTTGTTTATTCTGTAAGTGAGTAGCTTCTTTTCTCATTGTTGAGTTTTAAGGAGTCTTTGTATATTTTGGACACAGGTCCTTTATCAGATATATACTTTGCAAATATTTTCTCCCAGTCTTTGACATGTCTTCTCATTTTCAAAGATATTTATTTATTTATTTATTATCCCCCACTCCGAGATGGCTCCCTCGACTGTGTGATGGTTGTCCACTTGTCTATTCTAGGTGGCACCAGGAACCACATACAGAACCTCCCACATGGAAGGCAAGTACCCAACCACCTGTGCCACATCACTCCGCACTGGCTTCAGTGTCTGCTGGCTGCAGCATCTGTTAGTTGCGGTGTTTGCGTCTTCTGTTTGTTGCAGCATCTGTGGCATCTGCTGGTTATGGCAGGTGCAGCATCTGCTCGATTTCTTTAGGAGGCACCAGGAACTGAACCTGAGACCTCCCATGTGGGAGATGGGTGCCCAACTGCCTGAGCCACAGCTCCCTCGTCTTCTCATTTTTTACAGTGTCTTTTGCAGAGCAGAAGTTTTAAATTTTAATAATAAAGTCATTTTTATCAATTTTTTTCTTTCATGGTTTGTGCTTTTTGTGTTGTCTCTAGGAACTCATGCCAAACCCAAGTTCACAGATTTTTTTCCTTTGGTTTCTTCTAGAAGTTGATAGCTTTGCATTTTATATTAGTTCTCTGATCCATTTTGAATTAAGTTTTGTGGAAGATGTAGTCTGTGTCTAGACTCCTTTTGTTTGATGTGGAGGCTTAAGTTTTCCAGGGACACTTTTTGGAAAGACTATCCTTTCTCTACTAAATTGTCTTTGCTCCACTGTCAAAGATCAGTTGACCCTATCTTTGTTGTTTGGTTTCTGGGCTTTTTATTCTGTTCCATTGATTATGTGGCTTTTTTTTTTTTTTTTTTTTCAGAAAAACCATGCTGTTTTGATTGCTGTAGCTTTGTCATAGGCATTGAAGTTGGGTAGTGTCAGTCCTCCAAGTTTGCTCCTCTTCAATATTGTGTTGGCTATTCTGGGTCTTTTGCCTTTTCATATAAATTTTAGTATCACTTCATTGATATCTACAAGAGTGTGCTGGTGTTTTGAGGGGGGATTGCATGAGTCTATTGATCAAATTGAGAAGAAGTGACATCTTAACAATATTGAGGCTCCCAATCCATGAACAAGGAATATCTCCCTCTATTTATTTACAGCTTCTCTCTCTTTTTTTTTTTTTTTGTAGTTTTCTGCATATAGATTCTGTGTATATTTTGGTAGACTTATCCTAAGTATCTAATTTTTTGATGCTATTGTAAATGGTATTGTGTTTTTTATTAAAATTCCAATTGTTCATTGCTGTTATATAGGAAAGCAATTAAGTTTTATAAATATAACTTGTGGTCCTCTTCATGGCTGCTCCTTCTTCTCTGTGCAGCCTTTGGTGCTGTCTCCACCTAGATTCTCCTTTGCCTGAGGGTCATTGGCCCCACCTGCTTTCCTTTGGGTCCTGTGGGTTGTGTCTAGTCACCAGAAGACTGTAGTTTCTGGGTGAAGGACTCAATCAGACCACAAACCTGTGGAGTGGGTACAGCCACTACACCTTCTCCAGGAAGCAGATCACCCAGTCAGTCTGGTTGCTCTGGATGGCTAAAGTTTTGTCAATTTTATTTATCCTTTCAAAGAACCAATTTTTGTTTTGTTTCTTCTCTATTATTTTTCTTTTCTCCCTCTCATTTGTTTCTGCTTCATTATTTCCTTCCTTCTGCTTGTTTAATTTTTTTTTTTTTTGCTCTTTTCTATTTAGTTCCTTATGGTAGAAACCTAGTTTATTGGTTTGAGATCTTTCCCTTTGTTTAAATATATGTTTTCACAGGTAGAAATACCCTTGTGAGCACTGCTTTCCCTACTTCCCATAAGTCTGGTATGTTATTATTTTGTTTTCATTTATCTGAAGGTATTTTTTAATATCCCTTGATATTCTTCATTGATCCATGGATTATTAAGGACCATGATGTTTAATTTCTACATATTTGTGAATTTAAATTTAAATCTGTTATTGATTTCCAATTTCATTCCATGTAGTCAAGGAAGATGCAGTGCATGTTTTCAGTCATTTTAAATTTATTGAGACTTATTTGGTGGTCTACCAAATGTTCTGTCCTGGATAATGTTCCATGTGTACTTGAAAAGAACGTGTAATGTGATATTGTTGGTTTCATTTCTTTTCAATCTGAAGGAATCATGTTAGCATTTCGTGTAGGGTAGGTCTACTGGTTATGATCTTCCTCAATTGTTCCTTTTTTTTTTTTTTTTGGATGCACAATGATTTATTTAGTCAGTCCTCTAAGGATGGATTTATGTTGTTTCCTATTTTTCTGCCAAAATCAGTGCTGTTATACAGAGGCATGTGCATATATTTGTGCACACTTAGGCAAGTAAATTCAGAGAAGTGAAGTAAATGTTGGTAGATTGCAGCAGTTTGATATTATTGATGAATTCCAAAAAGAAATATTGGATTATATTTGTAAACTGATCTTTTTCTCTGGGCATATATTGGATTCATAGGTTTAATTAATTAAGTAATTATGTAACCCTCTTGTGCCAGTAGGGTGTTGAGTCCCCATGCTTTGGTGGGTGGGGACTCACAGATAAAAGGCATAGTAAAGGACAGAGTTAAGTGTTCTTTTTTTTTTTTATTGATTTTGTAATAATATTACATTAAAAATATATATGTGAGGTCCCATTCAACCCCACCCCCCCACCCCACCTCTCCCCCCCCCCCCCCCCCCCAGCAACACTCGTTCCCATCATCATGACACATCCATTGGATTTGGTAAGTACATCTTTGGGCACCTCTGCACCTCATAGTCAATGGTCCACATCATGGCCCATACTCTCCTCCATTCCATCCAGTGGGCCCTGTGAGGATTTACAATGTCCGGTGATTGCCTCTGAAGCACCATCCAGGGCAGCTCCATGTCCCAAAGACGCCTCCACCTCTCATCTCTTCCTGCCTTTCCCCATACCCATCAGCCACCATGTCCACTTTTCCCAATCCAATGCCACCTCTTCTATGTGGACATCGGATTGGTTGTGTCCATTGCACCTCTATGTCAAGAGGAGGCTCAGATTCCACATGGATGTTGGATGCAATCCTCCCACTTTCAGTTGTAATCACTCTAGGCTCCATGGTGTGGTGGTTGTCCTTCTTCAACTCCATCTTAGCTGAGTGTGGTAAGTCCAATACATCATATTGTAGGTGCTGGAGTCTGTTGAGGCTCAGGACCTGGCTATCACATTGTCAGTCCAGAGATTCAAATCCCCTAAATATATCTTAAACCCCAACATTAACTGCACCTCCAGCACATTAGCATGAAAATCTTATGAAGGAAGATCCCATCTGAGTCCAGATTCATCACACATAAACACCAGTTCCAAAAAGGGACCATCTGACCTGGTAGTTAACCCCATCGGCCATGACCATAATTCCCATGGGTCTCTTTAGCCCTCGAAGGAACCGATATCTGGGGGTTGTATCTGCTTTATCTGTCTCTCTGACTCTGCTCAGTTGTGCATGAGGGCAATCCTTCTGCCAGCCTCCAGACTCTTTTTTAGAAACTCGTAGCCATATAAACTCATTTCTCTTTTCCATTTCCCCCTTACTTTAGGTCAAACAGCATTTTAAAGTCATGTTATTTTATGTAGACAGGGATATTCTGCTGATCCACATTGAACCTTCCGTATAAGGTCATTTTCCAGTTGCATCATCAGTTGGTAGTTGATAGTGGTCCCTCGGTGCCAGGGAGGCTCATCCCCGGGTGTCATGTCCCACGCTGGGGGGAAGGCATTGCATTTACATGCTGAGTTTGGCTTCGAGACTGGCCACATTTGAGTAACATGAAGGCTGACAGGAGGAAATTCCCAGGCACAATGTTGCTCTAGGCCTTGTTCTTATTTTAGGCTTATCAGCTCACAAGCATAGTCATTAGCATCAGGGGCTCACTGTTGAACCCTCACTCCCTCCCGGTCCCCGCCGCTGTACCTGGGAGACTGTCGCTGCTCCCCTAGGGACCACAACAGAGCACCACTGGCCAGGAACCCAGTACCCCCCCTGCTGTGGTTTTTAATTGTTGCCACTATGAGTATATCCAAACATTACCATGCACCCTGGACATATGTTCTGTACAGCTCCCTGTCAGCCATATATCACCTGTCATTGGTATCCCATACCAGTATCCCTCCATTGCCATTGTTGAAACACTCTGTGATCCAGAACTCCCCGAAATTTGAAGCCCAATATAATGTCATGGTCCCTTACTAGGGAATGGCATATAGCGATGGATTTAAAGGTTAGATAAAGAACTTGGATAAAGTTAGATAAAGAACTTAGATAAAGAATGTTGACTTGAAAAAGTTCTACATCCTTTTTTTTTTTTTTTTTTTCCCCCCTAATTATTCAGCTTCTCTTCACAGGAGTCCTAGACCACAGCAATGCATATATATAATATACAGCACTCCCATACATCCACCACAAAACCTTTTTCCTTCCACAGCGATACTCTTATACCCTATTCACATCATATTTACTTAACGTGATGTACAGAGTCTGAGACATTAGCTTTCTAACAAGGTGACATCTGTGCTTACATTATGGTGCATACTTTAGGATACACAGTTCTTTACATTCTTAGTTATCCTATGTTTTACATTATGGTTGACATTATCAGTCTGTCATCTCCTATATGTTATGGTGTAATATTACATGTTTTATATCCATCGTTGTGTACTCTCAAGAAACTCCTCTCTTACCCCCCATTTACCTTGGTTCCACACATTTAACGTCCATTTTCCCTTCCACCTTGGTGCCCACAGTGACAGCCAACCTCCGTTTCCTGAGGAGCCACTTCCAGAGATAGATGGAATAGTGTTCAGGGCCTAACTTGCTCAACTGCCCCAATGCCCTGGGAGCCACCCTTTCTCTCGAGGGATACAGTTCCCTCTATTTGGTGGCATTAGTCCTCCCCAGGATGTGGGTCCACCCCCACTCTCACTACTTGGGTTTCTACCCCATGGTGACACCCACTCTGGCAGAATGAGCATTTAGACATTCCCCAGGAGCCCGTCCTGCATCAGACCCTCCCCTCCGAGCATTCTAAACAGGTAACCCTCTTTATTATATTTTGATATGATTTTCTTGGCATTTTACTCTCCACCAACATCTGACCCTCTCCTGTGTTCGTATGCTACCCCTCCCTCCCCCCACTTTTGGGCAATGTTACCCATCCATCCCTCCCCAGCCACCCTCAAACCCGCAAAGCCCCAACCAAAGGCAACCCCTTGCCCCCCTTTTATCTCTTCTTTGTGTTCATACTTACCACCATCTCATCTTAAATTCCACCCCTGCAGACATCGGCTCATATCCTTCCTCCACCCTCCGATTTCCTGTAAGCCTATCGTTCAGTCTCTTGCTATCTAAGGCAGCTTGTTTATTTCATATCATTGAGGTCATGTAGTATTTGTCCTTCAATGTCTGGGTTGCTTCACTCAACATAAGGTTCTCAAGATTCATCCATGTTATCACATGTGTTTGTAGTGTGTTTGTTCTTACAGCCGAGTAGTATTCCATTGTGTGTATATACCACATTTTATTGATCCACTCATCTGTTGATGGGCATTTGGGTTGATTCCAACTTTTGGCAATAGTGAACAATGCTGCTATGAACATTGGTGTACATATATCTGTTTGTGTCCTTGTTTTCAGTTCTGCTGGGTATATACCCAGCAGTGGTATTGCTGGGTCATATGGCAAATCTATGGCTAGTTTTTTGAGAAACCGCCATACTGTCCTCCAGAATGGTTGGATCCTTCTGCATTCCCACCAGCAGTGGATGAGTGTTCCCCTTCCTTCACATCCTCTCCAGCACTTGTATTCTTCTGTTTTTTTCATAGCTGCCAATCTTATGGGTGTAAGATGGTATCTCATTGTGGTTTTAATTTGCATTTCCCTGATAGCTAGAGATTTGGAACATTTTTTCATGTGCTTTTTTGCCATTTGTATTTCTTCTTCGGAGAAGTGTCTGTTTAAGTCTTTTTCCCATTTTTTAAATGGGTTGTTTATCTTTTTATTTTCAAGATATAGAAGTTCTTTATATATGCACGTTATAAGTTTCTTATCAGATATATGATTGCCAAATATTTTCTCCCACTGTGTGGGCTCCCTTTTTACTTTCTTGACAAACTCCTTTGAGGTGCAGAAGGCTTTAATTTTGAGGTAGTCCCATTTATCTATTAGTTCTTTTGCTGCTCGTGCTTTTGGTGAGATATTCATAAATCCATTTCCTATTACAAGGTCCTGTAGATGTTTCCCTACACTGCTTTCTAAGGTTTTTATGGTCTTGGCTCTTATATTTAGGTCTTTGATCCATCTTGAGTTGATCTTTGTATAAGGTGTGAGATGGTAATCCTCTTTCATTCTTCTACATATGGCTATCCAGTTCTCCAGACACCATTTGTTGAATAGGCCACTCTCTCCCAGTTGAGAGGGTTTGGTGGCTTTATCGAATATTATGTGGCTGTATATGTGAGGTTCTATATCAGAGCTTTCAATTCGATTCCATTGGTCTATGTGTCTCTCCTTATGCCAATACCATGCTGTTTTCACCACCGTAGCTTTGTAGTATGTTTTGAAGTCAGGTAGTGTGATTCCTCCAATTTCGTTTTTCTTTTTCAGTATGTCTTTGGCTATTCGGGGTCTCTTTCCTTTCCAAATAAATTTCATAGTTAGTTTTTCTAGTTCCTTAAAGAAGGCTGCATTGATTTTTATTGGGATTGCATTGAATGTGTAGATCAGTTTTGGTAGGATAGACATCTTAATAATATTCAGTCTTCCTATCCATGAACAAGGAATAGTCTTCCATTTATTCAGGTCTTCTTTGATTTCCTTGAACAATCTTGTATAGTTCTCGGTGTATAAGTTCTTTACCTCTTTAGTTAAATTTATTCCTAAGTATTTGATTTTTTTATTTACTATTGTGAATGGTATTTGTTTCTTGATTTCCTCCTGATCTTGCTCATTATTAGTGTACAGAAATGCTACTGATTTTTGCGCATTGATCTTATAACCTGCGACTTTACTAAACTCATTTATGAGTTCTAGAATCTTCGTTGTAGATCTCTCAGGGTTTTCTATGTATAGGATCATGTCATCTGCAAATAATGAAATTTTGACTTCTTCCTTTCCAATTTGAATGCCTTTTATTTCTGGTTCTTTGCGGCGGCTTGCTCAGTCGGTAGAGGTGGGGTCTGGCTGCGGACGAGGGGTCGGTCCAGCTCTGGACGAGGGGTCGGTCCCGCTTGGGACGAGGGGTCGGTCCGGCAGCAGACGAGGGATCGGTCTCACAAGGGGTTGCGCGGTTCGGCTGACGGGGTCGCCCGGCGAAGCCGGCGACGAAGGGGTCGCCCGGCGAAGCCGGCGACGAAGGGGTCGCCCGGAGAAGCCGGCGACGAAGGGGTCGCCCGGAGAAGCAGGCGACGAACTGGGGACAAGGGAGGCCAGGCCCTTGTCGGGGGCTCTCAGGACTGGAGGGCGCACGGCAGAAGAACTACCGCGGAGACAAGGTAAACACGCAAGTCCACTTTACTGAGGGAGAGGCAACAGTTTTATAGGGGCTGGGGAAGGCTGATTGGTCGAAGCCACGCCCTGTTCTGATTGGTTGCCGGCGAAAGGTCAGTGGGCGGTACTGGACGGGGGAGGGGTGGTGGTTAGGGATTGGCTGTCGCTGTTGCTGGGGGAAGGGGCAGGGTTTAGGGATTGGTGGCTGCTGTTGCTGGGGTGGAGGGCAGACTTGAGTTCCCTGCCCACGCCTGGCTGTTGCTGCTGTCGGGGGAAGGGAAAAGGGCGGACTGGAATTTTCTGCCCTGCGCCTGCGCAGGGAGAAGGAAGAAGAAGGGTGCCGCCCCACAAGGCATCGGATGGCGCCATCTGGGAGGAGGGGCGGCCGTGGAAGCATGGCTGCCGAGAAGGGGAGACCCGAGGGCACTCTGCGCCCATGCCGAGCTTCCTTCAGGGGTGGCGGTGAGTCCGACCAGCCACCCTATTATGGGGGCAGCGGAATTAGGCCTACCGCGGCCGCTCCCCTGCCAGGCCAGCAAACCACACTTCAGCCGGAGGGGTGACCGCATTTCCCCCTTCTTTTCAAATAAGGGCCAGGATGGCAGCAGCAACAAGTAGCCGAGGCCCAAGAGGCAGTAAGCAATGAGGGAAGCGGGGCTGAAGAGGGAGGTGAGTATGACGGGGATACAAATGTACAATTTGGGGGGCAGTATCTTGCCCTTGCAAGCAAGGGTGGCCAATGTCCAATTCTTGTTGATCTCGGTGGCTATAAGGTCCATCTGCTTGTTAAAAGTCCAGGATGACAGCGCGTTACAGGTAGTTGATCTCTTCTTGGCGGCGAAGAGCGGTAGAGGCAGACTGTGTGATGGTCTGGAGGATCGCAGCGGTGAGGACAAGTCGCGTCAGGGCACCAGTGATGGTGGTGGCGGCAGCGTCGGGAGTGGTGGAGACGTAGGCGAGGACAATAAGAAGGCCAAAGTCTTCACGGGCGCGAGAGAGGCCGATGTTAATGGGGCAGGCCGACATGGGGCGGCCCAATCTGCAACGCAGTAGGGGTTCAAGCGAAAAAGGAGGGGGGCGGGGAATGAGAAGGGATGCTTTGGATGGCTGAGAAGAGGAGTGAGGTCGAGACAGGAGGAAGCTCCGCAGAAGTATGGGGAGGCAAAAGCAGAAACGTTATTAGATGCTAGAAAGCAGGCCGCGGGCCGGGGAAAGCGGGTTGCAGGCCGTTTTGCGGGCCTGGAGCTGCTTGAGAGTGATGGCGGCATGGGGGGCCGTGGTTACAATCTTCTGGGGTGGTAGCGGCTAGACAGATGGCGGAAAATATTATCAAGAAAGCAAAGGTTATGAGGAAGAAATAGAGTATTAAAGGCTGTGGGGGAAGTGAGAAGATCATTTAGAGGATAGGGTTGAGAATGGTACATTTAAGACAGAAGCTTTGTGGTTTGTAGGAGACTGCTTTATAAACGAAGGAGAATGAGGGCAGTAAATATAGTAACGATAGATAGGAAGATGACAGTGAGGAGGAGTCTTTGTTTAAGGTTCCAATCGTCCGGCGCAACAGTGGCTAGGCCGATAGCGAGGGGTGTTGCTAAATAGACAATGGCTGCAAAGACAAAATCATCTTCTGTTTCCTCAAAAATAACTTTTCTTTAAATACTTAGTAGCATGCAATATTAGAAACCGTTTCCTAAAAGCAAGTTGGTAGGGGAGCTTGGTTGCTGTTAATCTTTCCTGTTATAAAATTACCTTTTATTATTATTATCATCAATTTAGTTTTATATATATATATTTAAGAATGACCTTTTGGAATTAGCCATTTAATACCTTAATGTAAACTATTGAAGATAAATTTTATCTTTACAGAACACATTCCCTTACGTAAAGTTATCACAATACCTTTTACACTTGCCGCATGCAAATTAAATTTCAAGAGTTTATGAAAAATTAGCCATCTTACTTTAGGACAAAATACGTCTTTTTGCAAAACTTATTACATTTCCGTTAGCATTTTTACAAACTTTTAACCTTTTTAATATTCATATAAGTTTTACATTCTTTATATTATCCTGTGAAGAAAAATAAGTTATTCATTTTAATCTAGGCAAGAACAACTTTTTATGAAGACGTACAGTTAATTTTGTTAATTAAGACTTACAATTTTTTTTAATTGTAGATATCTTATTAACATTTAAACTTATGTATTAATATAATAAACTTAAGTATTAATATAAGCGCTTATTTAATTTTTGGCCATTTGAATAGAGCTCTTTTAAAGATTTCTAGTAATTTATATTTACCATCCGGAGGTATCACAATATACGTTGACATTGAATGAACAGACAGACAAACACAGAACAATTACAACACATTAACAGAAATATATAATTTATTTACAGTTGACTCATAATTCTTACTTTCTTGGTATAGCTGCTTTTAAATCTTTTTTTATATAGCATATCATAGATTATACCCTTCAAGATTTTTTCTGGACTTTATGTTGCCTGTAATAAGCCAGGAGGGAATCTTTTACCTTCCTGCTCTACAGCAAAAGTGACCCTATCTATAAGGCGAGTATAGGTGTCCGGGTCCCAAAGCTGACACGTGGTAAGCCACAGATTAAAGGAGAGAAGAAGGTCCCAATATACTTGAAACTGTTTGAAAGAGATCTTACACCGGTGAGTGTCTAGGAGACCGGCGAGAGCCCGAACTTGTGGGGCTTGCTTAGCAGATAGGATGTTACCCATTGCTAATGGCCTTTTGGAGCCGATAAGAAAAGGGGCCCTTACCTTGAGAGCGCGGCGATGGGAGCCGAGGTGCGCGGTGAGACGAGGGGTCGGAGCCGGTGGGGCTCCGACGGTGGTCGCGGGCCAAGAGAAGGCCCCGACGAGGGGAGGGCGGGACGACGAGCAGTGGAGCAAGGCAAAGGGGAGCAAGCGCAGAAGGGAGGAGGCAGAGGTGAAGGCAGGGGTGGAGGTGCTCAGGCACGCGCTCCTGAGAGTTTTATTGGCGCCTCTTAATCATAGCGGGTCGGTATAAGCCCCCGACATGGAAGGAGAAAGCCATCCAGCAATTCTCCCAGACCGCCGTGGATCATATGAGGTCACCAAGGTTCAGGAGCAGCAATGCAGAGCGAAAAGATAGGGGTGAGAAGAGAGGAGAGCGTAGGGCTATGGTAGGGTTATTTCAGACGTGCAAGCGCGTGCTCCCGAGAAATCCAAGGCTCCTCTTAATAAGCCCCCGACATGGAAGGAGAAAGCCATCCAGCGATTCTCCCAGACCGCCGTGGATCATATGAGGTAGCCAAGGCTCAGGTAGCAGCAATGTTGCACGAGAGAAGTCCCAAGGTGAGAAGAGAGGAGGGCGTAGGGCTGTGGTAGGATTACTTCAGACGTGCAAGCGTGCGCTCCCGAGAAATCCAAGGCTCCTCTTAATCATAGCGGGTCGGTATAAGCCCCCGACATGGAAGGAGAAAGCCATCCAGCGATTCTCCCAGACCGCCGTGGATCATATGAGGTAGCCAAGGCTCAGGTAGCAGCAATGTTGCACGAGAGAAGTCCCAAGGTGAGAAGAGAGGAGGGCGTAGGGCTGTGGTAGGATTACTTCAGACGTGCAAGCGCGCGCTCCCAAGAAATCCAAGGCTCCTCTTAATCATAGCGGGTCGGTATAAACCCCCGACATGGAAGGAGAAAGCCATCCAGCGATTCTCCCAGACCGCCGTGGATCATATGAGGTAGCCAAGGCTCAGGTAGCAGCAATGTTGCACAAGAGAAGTCCCAAGGTGAGAAGAGAGGAGGGGGGGGAGCCGCCAGGTTATGGAGTGAGGCTGTGGTGGGGTTGCCTTGCCCCACGTTGGGCGCCAGCTGCGGCGGCTTGCTCAGTCGGTAGAGGTGGGGTCTGGCTGCGGACGAGGGGTCGGTCCAGCTCTGGACGAGGGGTCGGTCCCGCTTGGGACGAGGGGTCGGTCCGGCAGCAGACGAGGGATCGGTCTCACAAGGGGTTGCGCGGTTCGGCTGACGGGGTCGCCCGGCGAAGCCGGCGACGAAGGGGTCGCCCGGAGAAGCCGGCGACGAAGGGGTCGCCCGGAGAAGCAGGCGACGAACTGGGGACAAGGGAGGCCAGGCCCTTGTCGGGGGCTCTCAGGACTGGAGGGCGCACGGCAGAAGAACTACCGCGGAGACAAGGTAAACACGCAAGTCCACTTTACTGAGGGAGAGGCAACAGTTTTATAGGGGCTGGGGAAGGCTGATTGGTCGAAGCCACGCCCTGTTCTGATTGGTTGCCGGCGAAAGGTCAGTGGGCGGTACTGGACGGGGGAGGGGTGGTGGTTAGGGATTGGCTGTCGCTGTTGCTGGGGGAAGGGGCAGGGTTTAGGGATTGGTGGCTGCTGTTGCTGGGGTGGAGGGCAGACTTGAGTTCCCTGCCCACGCCTGGCTGTTGCTGCTGTCGGGGGAAGGGAAAAGGGCGGACTGGAATTTTCTGCCCTGCGCCTGCGCAGGGAGAAGGAAGAAGAAGGGTGCCGCCCCACAAGGCATCGGATGGCGCCATCTGGGAGGAGGGGCGGCCGTGGAAGCATGGCTGCCGAGAAGGGGAGACCCGAGGGCACTCTGCGCCCATGCCGAGCTTCCTTCAGGGGTGGCGGTGAGTCCGACCAGCCACCCTATTATGGGGGCAGCGGAATTAGGCCTACCGCGGCCGCTCCCCTGCCAGGCCAGCAAACCACACTTCAGCCGGAGGGGTGACCGCAGTTCTTGCCTCAGTGCTCGAGCAACTACTTCTAAGACAATGTTAAATAGGAGCGGAGACAGTGGGCATCCTTGCCTTTTTCCTGAGTTTAGAGGGAAGGAGTCTAGGATTTCTCCATTGTAAACAATATTGGCTTTAGGTTTTTCATATATACTCTTTATCATGTTCAAAAAATTTCCTTGTATTCCAATCTTTTGGAGTGTTTTTATCAAGAAAGGGTGCTGTATTTTGTCAAATGCTTTTTCTGCATCAATAGATATAATCATGTGATTTTTTTCCTTCAATCTG
This sequence comes from Dasypus novemcinctus, assembly GCF_030445035.2. Taxonomy (NCBI): domain Eukaryota; kingdom Metazoa; phylum Chordata; class Mammalia; order Cingulata; family Dasypodidae; genus Dasypus; species Dasypus novemcinctus. The sequence goes on from NC_080698.1 coordinate 55,345,216, forward strand.
TTTATAGTGTATTACGTTGATTGATTTTCTTATGTTGAACCATCCTTGCATACCTGGGATGAATCCCACTTGGTCGTGGTGTATAATACGTTTAATGTGTTGTTGAATACGATTAGCAAGTATTTTGTTAAGTATTTTTGCGTCTAGGTTCATTAGAGAAATTGGTCTGTAATTTTCCTTTCTTGTGGTGTCTTTGTTTGGCTTTGGTACTAGGGTAATGTTGGCATCATAGAAGGAGTTGGGTAATGTTCTTTCTGTTTCGATTTTTTTGAATAGTTTCAGCAGGATTGGTGTCAGTTCTTTCCGGAATGTTTTGTAGAATTCACCTGTGAAGCCATCTGGCCCTGGGCTCTTCTTAGTTGGGAGATTTTTAATAACTGATTCTATCTCTCTGCTTGTGATTGGTTTGTTAAGATCATCAATTTCTTCTTTTGTCAATATGGGCTGCTTATGTGTTTCTAGGAATTTGTCCATTTCCTCTAGATTGTCATTTTTGTTGGAATATAGTTTTTCAAAATATCCTCTTATGATAGTCTTTATTTCTGTGGGGTCAGTGGTGATATCGCCTTTCTCATTTCTTATTTTGTGTATTTGCATCTTCTCTCTTTTTTTCTTTGTTAGTGTTGCTAAAGGTTTGTCAATTTTGTTAATCTTCTCAAAAAACCAGCTCTTGGTCTTGTTTATCTGTTCAAGTGCTTTCTTATTTTCTATTTCATTTAGTTCTGCTCTTATCTTTGTTATTTCCTTCCTTCTTCCTGTTGGGTTACTTTGTTGTTGTTTTTCTAATTCCTTCAAATGTGCAGTTAGTTCTTCAATTTTTGCTCTTTCTTCTTTTTTGATATATGAATTTATGGCTATAAACTTCCCTCTCAGTACCGCTTTTGCTGCATCCCATAAATTTTGGTATGTTGTGTTATCATTATCATTTGTTTCAAGGTAGTCATTGATTTCTTTTGGGATTTCCTCTTTGACCCACTGTTTTTCTAAGAGTGTGCTGTTTAATTTCCAAATCGTGGTGTGAAATCTAGGCTTCTGTCCCTTGCAAATCTCCAGCTTGAGTCCACTGTGGTCAGAGATAATGTTTTGTATGATTTCAATCTTTCTGAATTCGTTCAGCCTTTCTTTGTGGCCTAGCATATGATCTATCTTGGAGAATGATCCATGTGCCCTTGAGAAAAATGTATATCCTGCTGTGTTTGGGTGTAGCGTTCTATATATATCTATTAGATCCAGCTCCTCTAATATACTATTCAGATGTTTTGTTTCTTTGGTGATTCTCTTTTGAGATGTTCTGTCCAGAGTTGATAGTGGTGTATTAAAATCCCCCACTATAATTGTAGATGTATCTATTCTTTCACTTAGTTTTTCCAGCGTTTGCCTGACGTATTTAGAGGCACCCTTGTTAGGGGCATAGATATTTATGATTGTTCGATCTTCTTGACAGATTTTCCCTTTCACTAAAATGTAGTATCCTTCTTTGTCTCTCACAATTGTTTCACATTTAAAGTCTATTTTGTCTGATATTAATATAGCTACTCCTGCCTTTTTTTGGTTATTGTTAGCTTGTATGATTGTTTTCCAGCCATTCACTTTCAATCTCCATGCGTCTCTGGGTCTAAGATGTGTCTCTTGTAGACAGCATATGGATGGGTCATATTTCCTTATCCAATGTCCCAGTCTGAATCTTTTGATAGGTGAGTTTAATCCATTGACATTCAGTGTTATTACTATCAAGGAATTATTTGTGCTAGCCATATTTTGATTGGATTTGTGTTTGTCATATTTTGTTTGTATATTTTTTTTTGTCTTTTTTGTTATTGTTGTTGGTCTTATACTCTCCTCCAACTCTGCCTTTCCTGTTTTTTCCTTTCTTCCTGTAGAACTCCCTTTAGAATTTCTTGAAGGGGAGGTTTCTTGTTGGTATACTCTTTCAGTTTCTGTTTGTCTGCGATTAAGTGTTCTTTATGTTGGAGTTTGATGCTGAAGCCTTAGGCTGAAGCCCCAGGTAGTAAGCACACAGAGGAAAGAGGAGCAAGCCCAGGAAGGGAGGAACCCAGGAAGCCTGAACCCTCGCAGACATCAGCAGCGATCTTGCCCCAACATGTGAAAATAGACTTCGGTGAGGGAAGTAACTTATGCTTTATGGTTTGGTATCTGTAACCTCCTACCCCAAATAAATACCCTTTACAAAGACCAACCAATTTCTGGTATTTTGCATCACACCCCTTTGGCTGACTAATACTCTAGATGTTGCCAAATTACCCTCCAAAAGGTTTACCAATTTATACTTGGTTGAAACTCTTTTTATTTCTTTTTTAAAAATTGAAGTATATCACTCATACATGAATGTGCATAAACAATAAGTATATAGTAATAGTTGTGAACTTACAAAACAAACATCCATAACATCATATAGGACTCTCATATAACTCACCCTACTACCAATACATTGCATTGTTGTTAAACATTTTAAACTAATGATTAAAGAGCATTGTCAAAATATTGCTACTAACCAAAGTATTTTCGACCAACCCACCCTATTTTTATTAGTATCTTTATATCATGTATATATGAAAATACATAAAAAATAAGTATTAGTAAAAGTTGTGGACTTATAAAGCAAACATGCATAACATTATACAGGGGTCAAATACAGCAACCATTCCCCAACACCTTGCATTGTTGTAAGACATTTGTTACAGATTCTGAAAGAATATTCTCAAAATCTTACTTCTAATTATAGTCCTTATCTTACATTTGGTGTATTTTTCCCCAACCCACCCTATTATTATTTTTTAAATATATTTTTTATGACAGAAGTTGTAAACTTATAAAACAATCATGCACATGTGCAGATTTCCAGACACCCCTCTATCAACACACCACACTGTGGTGGAGCATTTGTTACAGATAATAACATCTGATTGTTATCACATCCATAGTGTATATTTGGCACACATTCTCTGTACTGCCCCATTATCAACACAGTACATCTTTGGTATAGATGCAAGAATATTATATTATTACTGCTAACCACAGTCCATAGGTCACTCCAGTTGTATTTTTCCCATGCTTCTCCACATTCCCACCACCCTGCAGTAGTGATGTACATTTGCTCTAGTTCACAAAGGACACTCTTGCATCTGTACCATCAACCACAGTTCTCATCCACTTCTTGGTTTACTGTACTATTCAGTTCCTAGATTATTCTCTAACATTCTGTCAATTGGCATTTACATACCTAGACTACCATTTTCAGCCATGTCCCTATTTATAAACTAGCTGTTACTCACTTTTTGTTACCATCCATTCTGTACATTTCTACACTTTTACAGTAAAACTAATGAAGACCTCTACATACATTAAACATCAGATGTCCATCTCAGTCCTCCTCTTATCTTCTTTAAGAATCCTCCATATATCACCAGGTCTTGAAGATATTTTCCTACAATTTCTTCTAGAAGCTTTATGGTTCTTGTTTTTATTTTTAGGTTTTGATCCATTTTGAGTTAATTTTTGGAAAAGGTATGAGATAGGGGTCCTCTTTCCTTTTTTTGGCTATGGATGTCCAGTTCTTTCAGCACCATCTGTTGAATGGACTATTCTGCCTGAGCTGTGTGGGTGACAGGCTAGTCTAAACCACTTGACCATACATGTGAGGGTCTGTTTCTGAACCATCAATTTGGTTTCATTGGTCTATGTGTCTGTCTTTATGCCAGAACCATGCTGTTTTTACCACTATAGCTAGGTTACATGATTTAAAGTCTGGAGATGAGGATTTGCTTTTCCTTTTTAAGATGTTTCTGGTTATCCAAGACCTCTTACCCTTCCAAATAAATCTGATAAATTTGTTTTCAATTTTTAAAAATGCTGGTGGAATTTTTATCGGGATTGCATTGAATTTGTATATAAATCTGAGTAGAATTGTCATCTTAATGATATTTAATTTTCCAATCGTGAGCATGGAATGTTCTTCTACTTATTTAGGCCTTTTTGGACTTCTTTTAACATTGAGTTGTAGTTTTCTGAATACAGGCGCTTTACATCATTAGTTAAGTTTATTCTTGACTACTTGAGTTTTATCTGTCATATTTTATTTTCATCACTCTTTTGACACTTTTAATTACTTTTATTGATGTAATAGTTACTTCTAGACTCTCTTCAAGGCCTCTCTCTCCTACCTTTTCTTTTCAGGTGCTAGCACACCCTTTAGAATTTCCTGAAAATCTGGCCCTTCATTAGAAATTCTCTCAGTTTCTCTTTATCTGTGAATATTCTAAACTCACCCTCATTTTTGAAAGACAATCTTGTTGAATACAAGATTCTTGGTTGGAAATTTTTCTCTTGTAGTATCTTAAATATATCATACCACTATCCTCTTGCCTCCATGGTTTCTGGTGAGAAATCAGCATTTAATCTTATTGGTTATCCCTTATATGTTATGCATTGCTTTTCTCTTGCTGCTCTCAGAATTCTCTCTTTGTCTTTGGCATTTGATATTCTGATTAGTATGTGTCTCAGAGTTGGTCTATTCAGATTTTTTCAGATGGGAGTACATTGTGCTTCTTGGACAAGGATATCTATATCCTTCAGTAGGGTTGGGAAATTTTCTACCATTATTTCTTCATTCCTTCTGCCCCTTTTCCCTTCTCTTCTTCTTCTGGGACACCCATGACATGCATGTTTGCATGCCTTTTGCTGTCATTTAGTTCCCGGAGACCTTGTTCAATTTTTTTTCCATTCTTTTCTTCATTTGTTCTTTTGTGTGCTTGCTTTCAGAGGCCATTTCTTCAAGCGCACCAATGCTTTCTTCTGCCTCCTCAATTCTGCTATTATATGATTCCAATTTTTTAAAAATTTCTTTTATTGCACCTTTCATTCTCATAGGATCTGCTATTTTTTTATGCATGCTTTCAAATTCTTCTTTGTGCTCATCCAATGTCTTCTTAATACCTTAATCTCTTTAGCCATCTCATTAAATTTATTAAGGAGATTTGTTTGAACATCTATGATTAGTTGTCTCAACTTCTTTATGTCATCTGGAGGCTTATCTTATTCCTTTAACTGGGCTATATCCTCCTGTTTCTTGGTGTGGATTGTAATTTTTTGTTGGTGTCTTGGCATCTGGCTTTCTAGATATAATATTCTGGGTGCAATTTTTCTCTTTAGTTTATGACTTCCTTGCTGGCTGTGCAGTAGGAGCCAAGAATGTAGTTGGTGCTATAAACTGTGGAGGCTCAAACTACCCTCATTGCCCCAGGGACTGATGAAGCTTCTCCCAACTTTCTCCTTAGCCAGGGATAGGGAGAGAGTAACAACAGTATGAAATAATCCAAGTCATGCAGGCCTAGACTATAGTTGCCCAGAGAGACTGATGAAGCTTCATGCCCCTTTCTCCCCGGCCTGGGGCAGGGATGGAGCTGCAGGTGTGGGCAGAAGTCTATGCTGTGCAGGTCCAAGATGACTACAGATTGACCCAGTGGACTTCTGATTATTCAGTCTCTGCCAGCCAATGGTACTGCAGTTACCTGGATATGCTGCTGCAGGGTCCACCAGCCTCTTCTCTGCCAGAGGTGAGACTAAAGGCTACCCTAAGGCTGTAGGCCAATCTGGGTGAAAGAAACCAGTTTCTACTGTCACTATGATTTTTGGTCAGCTGGGCTTCCCCTCATGCTGGGGGAGGAGTCAAAATGGCAGCCACAGGCCTTTTTCTAACTTGGACAGATTCATACTCCAGCTGTTCCCAGGGTTATACCTTAGCCACCTGAGTCTACTAATCAGTAGCCGAAATCAGGGGCCAACTGTCTCCTCCTCCCCTGTTTTTGGGAAATGGAGCTTCCAATACCAGCCACAGAATAGCTCCTGAGGCAGTCTGTGGTACCAAAGTAGGATGATCACCAGCCTCTGCAGCTTGGCCAGTAAGTTCCTTAGAGGCTGCTGCCGGTCCCTGCAGCTTCCTCCCTGCCAGAGGTGGGGTTGGGGCTTAGGCTAAAGCTGCCATCTGGCCTGGAGGAAAAGAAGTCGGTCTCTACCAGCACTGTGATTTTCATTCTGCCCCGCTTCCCCTCGTGCCAGGTGTGGAGTTAAGATGGCGACTCCTGGCCTCTTTCTGACTTGGACATGTTCAAGCTTAGCTGTTCTTAGGATTATACTTCTGTCCACTGAGTTTACTCATCAGTAGCTGAAGTTGGTGCCCAACCATCTCTTCCTCCCCTGTTTTGGGGAAGTGGAGCTTTCAATTCCAGCCACAGAACAGCTCCTGAGGCAGCTTGTGCCTCCAGGGGAGGATGGGCACCAGCCTCCAGGCATGGACTGCTCTACTTACGAATCTTCTCTGCAGATGGGCAGTCTTCTTCCATTTCTTCAAGGATGTTGCAGGATGCCCTGGAACCCCAAGACAGGTGCTTTATCTAGCTCCAGATAGCTCTGTGTGTTTACTAAATTCCCTGTAGCAGGAGCTGACTCTAGGAGCTCCTTACGCAGCCGCCATCTTGCTGGTTGTCCTGTTCCTTCATTTTTGAAGGATAGTATTGCCAGAAATAGAATTCTTGATTGACAGGTTTTTTTTTCTTTTGGAACTTTGAATATGTCAACCCACTGCTTTCTAGCCTCCATTGTTTCTAATGATAAATCAGCAATATTATTGAGGGTTTCTTGTACATGATGTATTGCTTCTTTCTTGCTACTTTCAATATCTTGTCTTTTGACAGTTTAATTATAATGTATTTTGTTCTTGATCTCTTTGAGTTTATCCTGCTTAGAGTTCATTGAGATTCTTGGATATGTAGATTCACATCTTTTATCAAATTTGGGAAACTTTGGGACATTATTTCTTCAAATATTCTTTCTCTACCTTTTTATCTTCTTTTGGGATCATCATGCATATGTTGGTATTTAGGATTGTGTCCTAAGGTCTGTTGGCTATGTTCACTTTTCTTCATTCCTTATTCCTTTTCCGCAGACTAGATACTCTCAATTGACTTATCGTCAAGTTTGCTGATCCTTTCTCCTGCCTACTCAATATGTGTTGAGCCCTTTCAGTGAATTTTTCACTTCAGTAACTGTACTTTTCAACTTCATAATTTCTATTATTTTCCTTTTATACTTTCTTTTCTTGTTTGATATTCTCTATCTGGTGAGACATTATTTTCATCATCTCCTTTAATTCTTGGTACATTGTTTCCTTTAGTTCTATAAGCATATATTTAAAATAGTCTATTTAAGTCCTTTGTCCAGCAAGCCCAAATATGGACTTTATCAGGGTCAGTGTCTATTAATTTGTTTTTCCCTTATGTATTGATTATATTTTCTTGCTTCTGCATTTGCCTTAGTATTTTCTATTGAACAGTGCACATTTTGAATATTATAATTTGTTAATTCTTGAAATCAGATTCACCCTCTCCCCAGGGCTTATTTACTGCTTATTGTAATTATTGTGCATTTTATGACTCTTCTGAATTAATTTTGTAAATTGTGTATTCCTTGTCATGTGCTGTCACTGAAGTTTCTGTTCTGTTATCATAGTGGTCAGCTAGTGATTCAAAAGAGATTTCCATAAGTGTTTGGAACCACAAAGAAAGGATCTCCCAGTTTTTCCAGATAAACTCTTTACGTGTGTTGTATCACACTTTCAACATTCAGACAGGCAGCTTATAGTTCTGTCTTAGTCTATGTTTCTGCCTTTGCAGAGGCTAAAGGTCAACCAGAAGTGAGTGCATAGGGTCTTCTAGGGTCTTTTGTAAGCATGTACCCAACTTTTTGAATACCCATGGCCTTCTACATTCCAAAGAATATGTGGAAGTTTCTCAAAGGCTTTGTTCCCCAAGCATCTCATTCTGCAGCCCTTCTTCCTAAGCTTTTTAGTTAGTTTATTGTTTCCCTAACTGTTGTCCCTTACTGCAGGTAAAGAAGCTATTACATTTGCCTTTAAATATTTTCAGCAAACACCCTTTAATAGTCACCTCAGCCCTGAAAGAGGTCCAAGTAAAAAGGAAATAAAAGCAAGTCTTTTGAGCCAGTCCTTCAGAGAGCCACAAAACAGGTCATAATAAACAACAAGAGTTCTTTGAGAATAAGATCTGTTCTGCTTCCTCTAGTACCTGTACCAAGAATGCAAGCTGTTGTCTTCAGAGTGACCATTGAGCTGGTGATTAGGGGATGAAATCAGAATAACTTAAAGTGCCACAAAACTCTCTTATTGTGATTCAGCTGGTTTTATTGACTAAGCATTATTCTGTGAGGTGTTGATTAGTTTCCAGAATTTCAGAAAAGTTGATTCTAACATTTTTTGCCGGTTTATTCATTGCTTGCTTGGAAGCATGAAACTTTGGATCTCCCTACTTTGCCATTTTCACTTCCCCATCCCTTGTCTTTTAACTATAAGTGTCTTCATATTTAAAGTGGGTTTCTTATTGTCAACATGTAGGTGGGTCTTTTTTTAATCATCTCTAGCAATCTCCATCTTTTAGTTGGCATTTATAGACCATTCACATTCAAAGTGATTATTGATATTGTTGGATTAATACTACTATGTTTGTAACTTTTTTCTCTTCTTGAACTTGTTCTTTGTGTCTTTGTTTTCCCCCTTCTTTCTCAGCCTTCTCTGGTTTTAACTGAGCATTTTTAAAGATTAGATATGCTCTCCTCCCAAAGCACATTTTATTTCTTCTTAACATTTTTCATTGTTCAACTTAGGAATTATAATATACATTACAATTAATCTAAGTGTAGTTCAAATTATAGTATACCCCTTCATGGGTAGTGCAGGTACCTTATAACAGAGTATTCCCAATTCTTCCCTCCTGTATCTTATAAAATTGCTGTATTCATTACACTTACCCATAATCACAGTAGATTGATTCTATTATTACATTGAAATAAATACCATCTTTTGCATCAATAAAGAATAAGAAAAATGAGAACTATATTTTTACCTTCCTTTACTACTCCTCTGTAGTGTTATCCTTCCTTTAATTCTTAATGAAGGTCTGAGTTTCTGGCCTATGTAATTTTCCTTCTCCCTGAAGAACTTCCTTTAAGATTTCTTGCATGGCAGGTTTGCTGGCAGTAAATTTCCTCAGTTTTTGTTTGGCTGAAAAAGCCTTTATTTCTCTTTGATTTTTGAAAACTGGTTCTTTAATATAAAATTCTAGGTTAGTAAGTTTTTCCCTTTCAACACTTTAAATGTTTCATTCCACTTTACTCTTCCTTACATCGTTTCAGATGAGAAGTCTGGTTTAATCCATATCATTTTCCTCTCTATATAAGGTATTGATGTTACCCTGCTTCATTTAAGATTTTCCTTTTCCTTTGGTTTTCTACAGTGTGCCTTTGAGTATATATTTAGTATTTACCCTGCATTGGTGTTCTCTGAGCTCCCTGGATCTGTGATTTGGTGTCTGTCATTAATTTTGGAAAGGTCTTAACCATTATTACTTGAAAAATTCCTTCTGCTCAGTTCTCTCATCTCTTCATGATAATCCAGTTATACATTTTATACCTCTTCTCTTCATGATAATCCTGTTACACTTTTTTAAATTGTCCTACTGCTCTTGGATATTCTGTTCTGTCTTTTCCATTTTTTTCCTCTTTTCATTTCAGTTTGGGAAGTTTCCTTTGACAAATCTCCAAGCTCACTGATACTTCCAAAGAAAGTGAATAAAAATCACTTCTGACTTCTCATCTGCAACACTAGAAGCCGGAAGACAGACTGCTGAGAGAAAAAGAAACTTGCACAAGAATTCAGAGAGTATATATGTCACTTGTCTGGAAGCAACACTTAAGAAAAGTCTCCTGCCCCTCAAAACAGAGACCTCAAGTTGTGGCATTAGAGCAAGCTATTAAATTGAGCACATACATTTGAATGTGATTATATACAAATGAATATAGATAAACTGTGCAAGAATGTATATGTAAATAAGAGATAAGTCTCTTCAAACAAAAAAGACATATTAAAAAGAAAATTATAATAAAAATCTTGGACTCAGAAACCTTTTCAGCAAAATCTTTGAGTATGGGAAGGGAAAGAAGGGTTTCATAAGCAAAAAAAAAAAAAGTTTCACAAGCAGTGTGGAATAGGAGTGGAGGGAAGGAGTGAAAATGTTCTAAAGGCTCATTTGGGGGGTCTGAGTGGCAAGCAGGGAGTTAGTGTTACTTGGTGATGAGTACAATAAGCCTTGATTGGAAAAAGATGCTATTATGTTTTTAAATAATTGTAGAGTAATGCTTTGATTTCTAGGGCATGGAAAGGAAAACCAACCACCAACAAATGAAAGAGTAATACAGAGCTTTCAAATTAACAAGCAGAAAATGAAATGAATGCCACATAAAATTGAGCAAATCATATAAAATAAATAAGCCAAATTGAGATAGAAGAATAAAGTTAATATCAGTCATCATACAGTATGTTAATGGACTGAGTTTCCCATTAAAAGACAGAAACTGTCATATTGAGTTAAAAACCAAACTGTAGTTGCATATTGTTTAAAAAAAAGTCTTCAAACAAAGCAGTAAAGAAAGGTTGAAAATAAAAGGACTGACAAAGAGATGTCAGGCAAATGCAATAGAAAAGGAAGCAGAGTGGGCATCACCATCCAAACTCCTCAAGAACGAGGAATGAACAAACCTAAGCGGGGAAGGCAGCTATGGGCCAAAGGAGACTTGTAATTGTTCTAGCAATGCAAGAAATTGTAACACTGATGTAGAGACAGTGGTCACCAGAGTTTCTCACGGGAGGAGGAGGGAAGAATAAGTGGAACACAGGGCATTTTGGGGACACCGGAATTGTTCTGCATGATATTGTTTTGATGGATACAGGACATTATACATTTTGCCAAAACCTATAAAATTGTGCGGTGCAAAGTGTAAACCATAACGTAAACTGTAGACCTCAGTTAGTAGCAATTCTTCATTATTTGTTCATCAATTGTAACAATTTTACCACAGTAATGAATGATGTTATTAATAGGAGAAAACAGGAGAGGGGGGAGGGCATGGTGTATATGGGAATTCCCTACATTTTCTATGTAACTTTTATGTAATCTAAAACTTCTTTAAAAATTTAAAAAAAGGAAACAGAAACCCCAATTGGAATATCAAACAGTGTCAAAATAAAATGAAATCTTTAACTGTTAAGGTTAAAAGCACTAAAGAAAATAAATAAAATACATTTTGTAAAGAGATTACAATAGTAATTAAGTTGGATGCATCTAGTAAAGCAGATTAGTACACTAAAAACAACCTGTTGGAAATGTTGTAGGGCAGGGGTTCTTAACCAGGTGTCTGTGGAAAGATTTCAGAGGGTCTGTAAGCTTGAGTTGAAAAAAATCAGCTTATTACCTTTATTTTCTCTGACCTCTAACTGAAATCTAGCATTTCCTTCACTTATAAATGTGTGCAATAAATTACAGTAGTATTCACTTCATATCACATTTCAGTTGTTGCATATATCGAAAAATTGCTTACGCTCATCTATACTTTGAAATTATGGCAATTGTTAGACCCAGCGCTAGTACAGTGTCATAAAACTATCTGCCAATCTAACTTCTGAAAAGGTGTCCATGGTTTTCATCTAACTGGCAAAGGGGTCTGTGGAACAAAAAAGGTTAAGAACCCCTGTTTTCTATTATATATCTGGTCATAACCTACAGAGTCAAATGGAAGAGAGAGTAAACTACAATTTAAACTATAATCCATGCTTAGCAGCAATGCTCCAGAATGTGTTTAGCAATTGCAATGAATGTACCACACTGATGAAAGATGTTGCTAATGTGGGAAAATGTGGGAGGTGTGGGGAGTGAGGCATATGGGAATCCCCTATATATTCTCTGTAACATTTATGTAATCGAAGTATCTTTTTAAAAATAAAAAAAAGTGGAAAAAAAAGAACCCCTGTTCTAGTTTATACTGTAGCTATGATCCAAAGTATGCTCATCAAATATAACAAATGTACCACACTCATGAAGGATTTGTTAATGTGGGGAAATGTGGGAGGGGTAGGGAGCAGGGCATATGGGGATCCCCTATAATTTTTTATGTAACATTTGTGTAATCTAAGTATCTTTTTAAAAAATTAAAAAGTATACTTTAAAAAAAAGAACACCTGTTCTAAGGAAAAGACCACATCTCAGCCTCCTTTACTGACACAATGGCCACCTGACTAGTACCAAGCCAGTGAGATGCAAACAGGGGTGTTGTGGGGATTGGAAAAAAGTGTTTTTAAGAGTGCTGACTCAGCTGCAGGTGTGCACTTGGCTCTCCTTTCTGATAACAGGCCATTGTGCACCAGGAGGCATCTTGAGATGAGAGCATGCTAAGAAGGGTGGACCACCACACCAGCTGGGATGTCCCATCTCTGGACATTTTAAATTGTGTTTGTTTCAGATATTTTTAATCTAGTTCTTTTTCATTGCATGCAACAGAAAGAAAAAATAAAGCATACGGCAGATGTTAAAGTCAAAAAATAAGTAAGGATTTTGTGCATCAAAGGACAGTATCAAGAAAATGAAAAGACAACCCAAAGAGTGGGAAAAAATATTTCCAAATCATATATCTGGTAAGGGTCTAATATCCAGAATATATGAAGAACTGCTACAACTGTAAACAAAAAGTCAAACAACCCAATTTAAAAAATGGGTAAAGGACTTGAATAAACATTTTTCCAAAGAAGATATGCGAACAGCCAAAAGGCACATGAAAAGATGCTCAACAGCATTCGCCATAAGGGAAATGCAAATCAAAACCACAGTGAGATACCACTTCACATGTACTAGCCCACTAGGATGGCAATTTTACATATAAATATACATTGTGTATCATTGGTGGAAATGTATAATGGTGCAGTCACTGTGGAAAACGGTTCCTCAAAAAGTTAGATACAGAATTACCATATGACCCAGCAATTCCACTCCTATGTAAATGCCCCCGAATAATTTTTAAAAAGGTACTCAAACTAATATTTGTACACAAATTTATAGCAACATTATTCACAATAGCCAAAATGTATAAGCAACCCAAATGTCCATCAACTGATGAATGAATAAACAAAATGTGAAATAGGCATAGGATGGAATATTAGTCAGCTATAAAAAGAAAGATACACACTGCAACATAGATGAATCTCAAAAATGTTACGCTAAGTGAAAGAAATCAGACACAAAACGTCAGAGATTGTGTGATTCCATTTATATGAAACACCAGGAAAAATAAATCCATAGACACAGAAAGAAGATTGGTGGTTGCCAGCGGTGGGGGTAGGGAATGGGCAGTAACTGATGAATGGGTACAGGTCTCTGAGGTGATGAAAAAGTTTTGGAATTTGATAAAGGTGGTGGTTGTACAACTTTGGGAATGTACTAAATGCCACTGAATTTTACTCTTTAAAATGGTTTTCTGTTAGGTAAATTTAACTCAATTTTTTTAAAGTAAGGAAATAGAGACTCAAACTTGATTATACCTATGAATGTGTGTGTGTGGCATTTATAGAGACAGACATTTTATCTTACATCTCTAAACTAGAGAATATTCTTTTTTGTATGCCTATGAAACATTTGAAGGATTTATCTTTAAATCATTTGTGTTAAAAAAGGAGAAATGTTATTGATTATAGTTCAGTAAAATTAGATACCATAAAAGGAGGACAGAAGCATTATAAATTTGGAAATTAAAAACATATTTCTAGATATTGAGTTGGGGGCTATCAAAATGAAGAGTGTAGACTATGTTAAAACAATCAAGAGGTGACTGCTTTATAATAAAACCCTCGTGCTTAAAGAACAAAGTCAAAAAACAAAGACATTTAGAACTCAGTTCTAAGCTTTAGAAAACAAAATAAAATGAGGAAGAAAATTTTGATAAAAACAAACTATGAGATTATTAAAATATAAAATAATAAAAATGGAAATAAGAATAAAAGACTGACACAGGAGAGATAAAAAGAATATATAGATGAAAATTAAATACATATCTATAGCACAAATTTTGAAAATCTAGATGAAATTAATGATTTCTAAGGAAAATATGAATTATAAGACTTACCCCATAAAAAGGGGGGGAAATCTTTTAAAAGGAGTGAAAATATTAAATAAAAACTTACCATAAAGGAGATTGGAAACGTCATAATGAAGGAATCTCTCCTTGAATAAGGCATCAGAACCTGTTGGGTTTACAGCTGAATGAACTGATAATTCAGATAATTCTAATGTTAAAATGATTTCAGGCCATTATAAAAAGATGGAAAATCCCCCAATACATATAAAAAGTCAGTAGAACTATAAAACCCAAATTTGATTCAAAAACCATATAGGAAATCTAATGGTTAATTTCACTTTTGAATGCAGACTCAAAATTCTACATAAAATGTTAGTCAAACAAATGAGTAACATTCCAAAGCAATGATACACTCTGGAGCAGGGTTGATTCCAGAAATGAAACAATGCCTTAATATTAGGAAATCTAAAAGAGAAAACCCATATGATTTTATTAATACACAATGCAAAGGCAGTTAGCCAGCTTATTAGTTGTTCTTAAAAGCTCCAGGAATCAAGGGAAATTACTTAATAAAGACTATATACCAAAATTAACAGAAAATATGCTAAACTACAGAATGATGACATCGTTTTAATTAAAAACATTATCTAAAGAGGCATGCCACTGTCACTGTTATTTAACATGTTTTGGATCGTTAGTAATTGCAATAAAGTAAAACATGGAATAATTTGGTTGCACATTGGAAAGAGAGATAAAAGGATTTCTGTTTAGTATGATATAGTCCTATCTAGAAAACTTAAGGCACTATTTAAAAGGCAAACCTATAATAGAGACAGAAAGTAGATCAGTGCTTGTCACAGGCTAGGTGGGAATGGGAGTAAATGCAAACTGGATTGTGATGATAGTTGAACGATTCTAATGATCACTGAATTATACACTTGAAATTAAAATTGTATTGAATAGAAATTATTCCTCAATAAAGCCATTATAAGAAAATTTAAGACAGTTGAATGTAAGTTACATTATAAAAAAGTCATTTTCTAATTTTTACATTAAGCACCTATAAAAATGGAAAAGGAAAAATATTCAAAAACTACAGAATACACTTAATAAGCACAGAAACTTAAAAAAAACTAATATCTCTTATTGAAGGATGTAAAGCAAGAGCTGAAAAAATAGAGAACATGACTATGTTCTTGAATGGGAAGGCAGTATTATCAAAATGCCAATTACTCCAAAAGTAATATGAAATTTAATGCAATTCTAATTAGATTCTCAACCAGCTCTTCCTCCCTATTGGTTAAGATGATCTTATGTGGTTCAACTGATAGAGCATCCACCCACCATCTAGGAGGACCAGGGTTCAACTGATAGAGCATCCACCCACCATCTAGGAGGACCAGAGTTCAAACCCAGGGCCTCCTGGCCTGTGTGGTGAGCTGGCCCACGCACAGTGCTGCCGTGCTCAAGGAGTACCAGGCCATGCAGGGGTATCCCCCGCATAGGGGATCCCCACGTGCAAGGAGAGCCGCCCCACGTGAAAAAAAGTGCAGCCCACCCAGCAGTGGCACCGCACACATGGAGAGCTGACGCAGCAAGATGATGCAACAAAAAGAGACACAGATTCCTGGTGCCACTGAGCATGCAAGCAGACACAGATCACACAGCAAATGGACACAAGAGAGCACACAAGGGGAGAAGTGGAGAAATAAGTAAAAGAAATCTTTTTAAAAAAGTTTATATGGAAAAATAAATGCCAAGAATTGTAAAGAAAAGTATGAAAAATAATGGGAGGATTTGCCCAACTGGATACCAAAACAGGATAAAACCATAATAATTAAGTCATATTACATCGATGTAAGAAAAGACAAATAGATCAGTGAAACAAAATAAAGAATCAAGTGGGATCCTAGTATACATACATAGAAAGTAAACATGTGACAGATTGTGGTTTGATTTTGTGTGAAAATGAGGAATTATTGAATAAATGACGTTGACACAACTATGAAACCAACACTTTGAGACTTTCATCTTACTCAATACACAAAAATAAATTCCAAATATATTGATGACTTAAATATAAAAAGTAAAACAATGAAAATCCTGCACAAACACCTGAGAGGGCAGGAACAAACCTCTTAACCTTGGCTGGAAACCGAGAAGCTATTAAAAGAAGGAAGAGGAGAATTGAAAAATGCAAAGCTAAAAACGTTTTAAAATCGAATTTCTATAGCATGAAAGATACCATAAGCAAAATCAGCAGACAGATGCTGGATTTGGAAAAATATTTACATAACAGAAAAGTAAGCTGTATCTGTAAGATATAATACATTTTCACAAAGTGATAAGGATGAGAAATCTGATAGAATATTAGTAAAGGATAGGAATAGATGATTTACAAATAAGCAATTCCAAATATCCACCACACAGATAAAAATGGTTAAATGTATTAGTGGGTAGGAAAATAGAAATGAAAATAACAATGAGATTTCATTTTGCATTAATAAAACAGGCTAAGTTTTAAAAGAGCTGAAATATTTATTACTGGTGGAAATGCAGGGAAAATAATTCTTTCAGACATTGCAGTGAAAACATGGAGTGTTAGAGTCTTCTTGGAAAGCAATTTAGCAGCATCGATTACAGTGAGAGATTTTGTATATATATACAGATACAGATACAAATAACATTTATTGCAACATTGTTCATAATGGTAAACAAAACAAAACAAAAAAACCCACCTGGAAACAACCTGAATATCTTTCACCAGAAAAATGGTTGAATTAACATGGTATTGCTTCATTGTGGATTATGTTAATTCATTTAAAAGACTGAATTAGTGGTATACCAGTTGCCTTGGAGAGATTGTCACAGGTTTCTTAACAGGATGCTAACAAATACATAGACTATGATTCCAGTTTTGAAAAATGAGCAGTAAGGAGAGTGTATATATGCATATTATGTACGCATATATATGTATGAATATACCTATTTAAGACTGTTTATTTTTTTATTTTTATTATTTATTTATTTTATTTCTCTCCCCTTCCCCCCTTCCCCCAGTTGTCTGTTCTCTGTGTCTATTTGCTGCATCTTCTTCTTTGTCCACTTCTGTTGTCGTCAGTGGCACAGGAATCTGTGTTTCTTTTTGTTGTGTCATCTTGTTATGTCAGCTCTCCGTGTGGGAGGCGCCATTCCTGGGCAGGCTGCACTTTCTTTCACGCTGGATGACTCTCCTTACAGGGCGCACTCCTTGCGTGTGGGGCTCCCCTACGCAGGGACACCCCTGCGTGGCACGGCACTCCTTGCACGCATGAGCACTGCGCATGGGCCAGCTCCACACGGGTCAAGGAGGTCCGGGGTTTGAACCATGTGGTAGACGGATGCCCTAACCACTGGGCCAAGTCCACTTCCCAAGGCTGTTTATTATTAGAATAAGACATGAACAAAAATATGCAAATGTGCAAGGAAGCTTGTAAGCATGGATTCCCAAAGGGCTTCTATGAGTTAAGCGGAGATGAGAGGGGAAGGAGAAGAGAAAGTCCAGCAAAAAGGTTTTTTAAAAATTAGAGTGAAAATGGTTTATAAATAATATGTGTGCAATCACACATGTATGAAAAGTTATAAATGTGCACATGTATACTTTTTCAAGGGAAATGAAACTGAATTTCAAGGAAGGAGGTCTAGAGGACAGAGTGCACACAGTAGGAGGAACGATCTCATCATATTTAGGGTGGGACAGCCAGAACTCAATTCATGGTCTATGCTCCTTTTTACCATTGCCTGAGTCAGACTAAGCTACAAAGCAACCTCAAGCAAACCATCCTAGGGACTGCAACTCAGAATTCATCACTCATTCATTAACTGTGGACAAGCCCAAGAAAGATGCTCAGAGTTGCCACATTATTTGGGAATGGGGGAAGATAAGGAGGCCTTTTCTCTCTCCCTCTCTCCCTCGTTATTCTCTTCTTTTTGTTCTCTTCAAAATAACAAGGTGAAAGAACAACCAACTTTTTAAAGAATCAAAGGAAGGAGGCGGATGTGCCTCAAGTGATGGGGCTTCTGCCTACTGTATGGGAGGACCCGGGTTCAATCCCTGGACATCCTGGTGAAAAAGAAGAGAAAGCATGACCGCATGGCAAGCCTAGTGCCCACGTGGTGAGCCAGGGCCCTCACAAGTGAATCATGCAGCAAGATGACGACACATCAAAAGAGGGCCGAAAGGGAGAGTCAAGGTGGAGCACAGCAGAAACCAGGAACTGAGGTGGGGCAATTGACAGGGAACCTCTCTCCACATCAGAGGTCCCCAGGATTGAATCCTGGTGAATCCTAGAAGAGAGAAAATGAGAAGAGAAGACAACAAAGACAGCAAAAACAGCAGGGCAGGAAGAAAGGAAGGGGGGAAATAAATAATCTTTTAAAAAAAGAATCAAAGAATCTTTCCTTTTATCTCCTTTTACCTTCCTTTTATTTTTCTTTTTCCTTTTTTTTTTTTTTTTTTTTTTTGCCTTAAGCAGGACTGTTTGTTGCATAGAAGCAGTTAAAACCTTGATTAGGGATTTTGAAATTCAAACCCTCCCATGACATTTATACAGAGGAATAAGAAGGATGATGCATGTATTGACTTGAAAAGATGTACATGGATATGTTGTTAAGAGAAAAAAATCATTACAAAATAGTATGTATAGAGTAATTGCATTTTATTTTATTTTTTTGTCTTTAATTTTTTTTTTGCCTTTAAAGAGTAATTGCATTTTAAATTTATTTTTTCTAACTCTTATTTTGAAAAATTTCAAACATGCAGAAAAACTGAAAGAAGAGTGCATTTAAATACCTATATATCTGTATAGCCCCACCTGGCCTTAGCAATTGTTAAAATTTTACCATATTTGTTCTCCATCCATCTATGCTCTACCTTTGAATGTAAGTTGCCAACATCATGATCCTGCACTCCTTAATATTTTGGTCTGCATCTCCTGAGAATGAAGATAATGTCCTCACCAACCAAAATGCCATGATCATATCTAATAAAACTAACAATAATTCCATATCATCTCTTTTCGTTTTCTAGGCTGCTGAAAGCAGATACAATGAAACGGGTTGGCTTAACAATGGGAATTTATTGGATTACAGTTTTGAAGCCTAGAAAAATATCCAAATGAAGGCATCATCAAAGCGATGCTTTCCGAAGAGTGGCTGCCAGGGGTCCTCGACTCCCCTGCCACATGGCCAGGCACGTGGTGGTATCTGCTGGGCTCTCCCTTCTCTAGGCAGTTTCATTGTTTTTAGTATCTTGCTTCTGTGGTTTTCTCTGTCTCTGCATCCCATTTATGAAGAGCTCCGGTAAGAGGATTGAGACCCATCCCTAATGAGGTGAGTCACACCTTAACTGTTCACACCTACAGGAATGGATTAAATTTAAGTACATGCCTTTCTGGGATACATGCAGCCTCAAACCACCACACTCCACCCTCTGGACTCCCTAAAATCCATGTTCTTTCCATAGGCAACTAAATCTATCATAAGTAATGAAAATTCTCTAAAAATGATTGAAGCAATGAATGCCTTACTTTGCGATTATACCAAACACCGTTGGTTGCACACTTTGGATGGCTTTATGCTTTATCAATATGTATCAATAAATTTATTTTGTTAAAAAATTGATTCCATCACAATATCCCAAAAGCTTTAAGTCATATTTCAGTGACAGCACTAAGTACAAAGTCTCATCAAAATCAGTTACAGGTGTGGTGTCCTTGGGCACAATCCCCCTTGATCTGGGTAGCTGTGAAACCCAGAGCACATTACCTGCTTCCCATATGCTGTGGAGGGACAGGTTTAGGATAAACATTTCCATTCCAGAAGAGAGAAACTGGGAGGAAAGCAGGGGTCATGGTCCCAAAGAATTCCCAAACCCTGCAGGGCATCCTCCGCTGGATTTCAAGGCCTGGAGGTCATCTACAGAATGATGCTCCGCCTCAGAGCCTGATGGAGCGGCAGCCCCTCCTTTCCCAGTGCTTGCACAGAGGCCACGTTCCCACTGAACACGGTGCTGGAGGTTCCACCCTCCTCAGCCAGACTCCACAGCCCCCACCCAGGCACCTTGGAAAACTGGGGTGGTAAGACTCTTCTGAACAATGGGGCAGCGGGCCCGCCTTCTCCACTCAGGGGCGTACTCACCCTTTCCAAACACATGCGTGGTTCACTCTCTGGGCTCAAGAAGATGTCCTAAATTCAGACCTCAGTTTCTGCGGGTCCACCTTTCATATTTCATATTTCTCCTTCAATCTGTCTCTTTTCTCTCCCTTTCAGCCCAGGCTGGCAGTAGTTCCATTCACAATGATCTCGAAAAAAAATAAAACTTGTCAGTTTTGCATGTAGTACACAGGAGTCCACACCGTCAGATAAAAGAACTTTCCACAAATCCTTTCCGGATAACTGCATTTTCAATCTCGACATGCGCTGAAATGGTTGATTGGATCCATGCTCATTTTTTGAAAATATTTTTAGTTTTTTTATTTTTAAAGAAGCTTTAGATGACTTAAATGTTACATCGAAAATATAGGGGATTCCCATATACTTCACCCCCTCCCATTCCCACACTTTCCCCCATTAACGACATCTTTAATAAGTGTGATACACTTGTTACAACTGATGAACACTTATTGACGCACTGCTACTATGGACTATAGTTTACATTATAGTTTACACCTTGTACCGCAAATGTATAATTTTACATTTTCATAAAATGTATAATGGCCTATGTCCATCATTGCAATGTCATGCAGGACAATTCCAATGTCCCAAAAATGCCCCATGTTACACCTATTCTTGCTTCTCCCTCCTCATAGAACCTCTGGTGGCCACTGCCTTTATATCAATGATACAAGTTTTTCCATTGCTAGAATAATAAAAAGTCTACTTTTGTCAATAGTTACATTACCCCCTTAAGTTTGTTCATTCCTCAAACTTGAGTTTTGGAGATGGTGATGCCCACTCTGTGACTGACTGAAAGGGGGTTTAGATCCCACGGGGCAGATGGATGGAACTGTTTTGCTTGCAGTTGTGGATACTCTGTTTTTTGGGATGGGTGTTGTCCATCATCACCCTTTTGTTTGTTGTTCTGGGTGAGTCCAATGAGTTGAAGAGTAGGTGTTGCAACTCTGCTGAGATTCAGGGCTCAACTTGAAGATTTAAGTCTCTGGGACATATATTTAACAAGTATGGTGTTAATTATAGGTTCAAATAAAAGGAACAGAAGTGCCATGTGCAGAGAAATTATAAATGAGTCTAACTCTGTTACATTGGGGAACATACATTCCTGTCAGGCCCCACTGAAAGGTGCCAAATTCCTGAGATCGTCTGCCCCGCGTATCCTGTCAAGACAGACCCCTCGGGAGCCCTGCTGCTGAGGCCCTGTCTCCTGGGGCAGTCAATGAGATCCTGCTGAGACGTGCGTGAGCGTAACCTCTGCAATGACCTCCCAACTCATTTTTAAATCCTTTAGCCATTAAAACTAATTTGTATTCAGTATTTCCCCCTTTTGGTCAAGGTCTTTTTCCAGATGCATCGCTAGTTGATAATAATCCCTCAGTACCTGGGAAGCTCATCCTCAGAAGTCCTGTCTACACCAGGGGGAAAGTAGTGTGTTTACATCCTGGGTTTGGCTTAAAGAGGCCACATTTGAGCAACACGCGGGCTTCCAGGAGGTAAATCTTAGGCAGTAGATAACACTAGGCTAAGTTTCAGTTTCATGAGAACAAGGCTCATAAGTACACCCATCAGTGTCAAGGTCCTGGCGTAGTGCTCTGTCCTCCTCTGCTAGGCACTGCCCGTGTACTTGGGGGATTCTTGCTGCTCTATTAGAGAATCTAGCAGGACGTCTCAGGATGGGAATGCATTTTCTTTTGGTTATTGTATGGGTCTCCAACCACTGAGACAATACCCCATGACCACTTGAACATATTCTTATGCCATAGAAACATGCCCCAGGTGTACCCTTCCCCACACACTCCCCCTTCATTGACACCCCATACTGGTGAACCTCCCCTGCCACAGCTGTGACCCTTCTGTGATGCAAAACCTCTCCAAAAATGATGCCAACAAAATAAACAAATAAAACTAAGAAAATAAAACAATAGTAATAAATAAATACAAAAATAAAAAATAAAAAAAATAAAATTCTTTCATTGTGTCTTTCATCACCATAAAATCTGTTATCTTTTAGGTACTGAGACAATTTCTTCTGTATGTTCCCCAGTGTCTTCTTTTTTTCTTTCTGCTTTATCTTCAAAGAAGTTTTAGGTTACAGAAAAGTCACATAGAAAATACAGGGGTTTCCCGTGTACCCAACCCCCCTCCTTCCCCCTCTCCCCTATAAATAATATGTTACATTTGTGTGGTGCATTTGTTACAATTGATGTACAAAGACCGAAGCATTGCTACTAAGCAGGGTCAGTGGTCTACATTACAGTTTATATTTTGCACTATACACTTTTACAGGTTTTGACAAAATTTAAAATGGCCTGTATCAGTCATTGCAAGATCAAGCAGAACTATTCCAATGCCCCCCCCCCCCATGCCCTATGTTCCATCTTCCCTCCCTCTCCCCTCAGAACCTCAGGTAACCATTAAGTTTTCAATTTTTGAAGAATAACGTTCATAGTTACATGCAATAATATCAAGGGCTTGACATACTGGTCTGTTTTATTTTATTAGGCTCTGCCTGTGTTTTTGAGAGACTCTTGTCGCTCTAACTGAGAACGTAGCAGGACTCCCCAGGATGGGATTTTACTGCTTCCTTGTTTATTGTGTGGGTCTCCACCCACCAAGATAACACACTATGACAAGATGAGCGCTTTCATATTCCACAGAAGCCTGCCCCAGGGGCACCCCATCCCACATATCCCCCCACCCCCAATGCCCTGCACCAGTGACCCTCCCCCTCTGTTCATTTAAACCCTCAAATGGTGCACTATTTTCTGGGGACTTGCTTTCTGGAAGCTAAGAATTTTCCAAACCATCAGTTTCTGGTTTCGCCTGCCCAGGAGATCAGTTCTCAGCTTATCCCTTTCCTCTTGCATTTTGCTATAGGCTGCAAGGAGAAGCCAGGCTGTACTTTCCACATTTAGTTTCAAATTCTCTTCACCTAAATGTACGAGCTCGTCACTTTCAAAATAGGTCCTCCGTCTGACATCAGAACTCAATTTTGCCAAGTTCTCTGCCATTCTAAAATAAGGGCCACTTTTCTTCCAGTTTGCAATGACACACTCATCCTAGGAAGGACCTTTAGCGTCCTAGGTTCTACCACCAGTGTTTTCAAAGCCATCCGGGCCTTCCTATCGCACTGCCCAATTTTCCAGCCTCTACCTATTACCTAATTACACAGCCTTTCCCACATTTGTGAGTATCTGCCATGGCAGCACCCACTTTTCTGCTTCCAAAATGTGTCTTCGTTTTCTAGGCTGCTTATAGCAGATACCATGAAATGGGTTCGATTTAAACAAGGGGAATTTATTAGCTTACAGTTTTAAGGCTCAGAAAAATGTCCAAATCAAGAAATAAAGCGATGCTTTCTTCCTGAAGAGTGGCTGCTGGTGCTCCTGGACTCCTCTGTCACATAGCAAGGCACATGGTAGCATCTCTCCCTTTGCTTCCAGGTTTCATTGCTTTCAGCTTCTTGCTTCTGTGGCTTTCTCTCTTTCTCTGTATTCATTCCATTTCTAAAAGACTCCAGTAAGAGAATTAAGACCCATTCTGAATGAGGTGGGCCACACCTTAAGTGAAGTAACCTTGTCAAAAGGTCCCACTTTCAATGAGTTTTACACCCATTGGATTATATTTAAAAACATGCTTTTCTAGGGTACATACAGCTTCAAACTACCACATCATCTAACATGCCATTCTTATTTAAATTCTTCCAAATGTCCACAGAATACCTTTTATAGATTTTTCTGAAAGAAGTGTGCATGTGTTGCTCTTGGTTGTTATACTATTTTAGTGTCTATTAATCTAGGACACTCATTAATTTTCTTTTTTAAAAAAACAAAAACAAAAAAAACAAAGAACATTGACTTCCTGAAGAGTTCAGGTCAGTTTTCTTGTGAAATTTCCTAATACTGATTTTCCTGGTCTTTCATTAATAGAGTCATTTAACTTGTTCCTCTAATTCCTAAATTTCCTATAAACTGGAAATGAAGTCTAGGGATCTAATTGGGATCAGGCTAAAATATTTTTGGCCAAAACACTTCATGGATATGTGTTCTTCATATTGCATTCTAGAAGAGGCACCCATTGTACGTTTGTCTCACTAGTGCTGATGTTAAATGTGAGTGACCAATAGCACTCTCCATTGAAAATGTAGAATGCGAATCTTGTTCTGAATAGGGCATGAACACTGTCCACTAAAACATCCATCGACTGGATATTAGTTAGCATAAAGTAAGAAATTTGACCTCCAAAAGGAGGTCTGGATTTTGCCTTGGCTCCGGGGAGATAACTTCTAAATCCTTGGAATTTCGTGTGATTGGAGTAATTTGTTATGCATGATGGACCCTGTATTATTCAGCCAAAGGGGTGCTGATACAAAATACCAGAAATTGGTTGGTTCTTGTACAGGGGGTTCATTTTGAGTAGAAGCTTACAGTCACAAGGCCATAAAGTGTAAGTTACTTCCCTCACCAAAGTCTGGTGCCATGTGTTGGAGCTTCAGGCTTCCTTTTCCTCTTAAGCCTCAATGGTCCCAGCTCATTCCTTTCTCAGCTGTAGCCTGGGCTAAGGCTTGTCTCTCTCCCAGGGCTCATTTCTCTCCAGGCTCAGGTGCTCTGCTCTCTCCACAAGGCTAGTTGTAAACTATCAGGTGAAAAGCTCATCTCTCTTCCTGGGGCCTCTGTGATGTCTAATGGAACCTTCTCTCTTTCCTCACATATCTGCTTCTCTGTGTATTTACTTCCCAGCGCTCCAGCATTAAAACTCTAAACTCTGTTCTCTGCCACTTCTTTTCTCTGGAAGAAAAGAAAGCATCAAGGAAGCAGGGACTCAACATCCTACTGATGAGGCCCAACCAAAGCCCTAATCAAAATTTAATCATGCCCAGAGGAACAGACCAGTTTACAAACATAATCCAATATCTATTTTTGGAATGCATAAACAATATCAAACCACTACGGACCTCCACACCGCTTCTGATGGTTTATGCTAACAAGATGACTTGCGGTGGTATTGGGGACACTGGTTGGACAGTCCTCTTAGGGTGGGAGCTGGATACCTCAGAAAAATTAACAATGTGATAGGACAGATGGGGCTTTCAGCCACATCCTGTCAGCCTAGTCCAGAAAGGATAGGGACTAGAGATTGAGTTAAACCATGCGGGCATTGATTTTGTCAATCATGCATATATATAATGAAACTGCAATAAAAACTCTGGACAACGAAGTTCAAGTGAGCATCCCTGACTGGCAATACACTTCTGTGAGCTGGCAGGTGACGCACCTGTCTGCATGAGGAAAGGATCTGGAAGCTTACTGTTTGAGACCCACCCAGACTTCACCCTAGGTGTCTTCTTTTGGTGGTTCTGGTTTGTATCTTTTTTTTTTTTGCTATAATAAAACTGTAACTGGGATGACATAAATATGGTGCTTTAAGATATCCCAGGAAAGTTTCCCAATAGAGGTAACTAAATAAAAGGGCACATTCCTCTCCTTTGGAACTCTGGAGGACAATAGAGACTGGAGAAACACTCCACAAATGCCGGGTTAAAGAAAGACAAAAAAACCACCAAAAAAAAGTATGAGACCTGTGACTGGACCCTGCCAGTCTGCACCCCTCCCCCATCCTTGGTCCCGTGTGGTTGAAGAGTCACACAGCAGCACTCTGGCCCGTGGATCTCCTGCTGTGGTCGCTGCAGTGGTCACAGAAGTGACTTAGAGGCTGGTGCACATTCAGGCACAGGGAGCCAAGACCACATTAACCCAGGGCAGGACCCCAGGACAAGAGCAGCTCACCGCAGAACTGTTGGTAAGCAGCGCACACGCCCGGCCCAGTCTCTAATTGCTGGTGCATCTAAACCGAAAAAAAAAAATGAGCTTTTAAAAAAACTTGACCCCATCTGGCTCCCTGAGGTGGGAGATCCTAATGTGGGAGTTAGAGGAGGCAGAAAAGCCCCATGGGAAAAGGGGGAAAGCTGAACCACAGCACTGCAGGGTAGACTGAGGACTGAAAGCTGAAGTGAAAAAGAAGCCCTTGAGCAAATCATAGCTTCTGGCGAGGAAAATTTGCATGAAAACAAACAGAACATCCCAGGAATTCCAGAGGAGAAAGAGTGGGCAAGAAAATCCCCTCCTGAAGGACAAAGAGTAGCACATAATAGGGCAATCTAAAAAGTTACTGCACAAATTCAGGAAAAGAGGCAGGGGCAGAAAAACCTGAGAAAACACGAGCTGACTTAAATGTTCAGTATAAACCAGACCAAGCATTGAAAAGGAGCCTTAACACTTAGCCAATCTGTATTAAATCCTAGGCAAGAAAGAGAAACTGACTTCCAGATTTAGCACATTAAAACAATCAAAAGCCTGGACATCAACAAAAGATCAGAAAACATACAAAGAATACAAAGCGATGGCTCGGTCAAGGGAACATATTAGACTTGAGAGGAAACACAGACATTGGAACACCTAATCAAAGAAGTTCAAACAAATCTCATAAATAAGTTCCAGGAAAACATGGATAGAAATAAACTAAATGTGGACATAGGGCTAAAGGATATTAGGAAGACAATTTTTGAACAAAAGGAAGAATTAGAAAGTCTAAAATGGGACATAACAATACTTATAGGAATGAAAACAAAATAATAGAGATTAAAAATACACTAGAGGTATAGAAAAACAGATTTGAACAGGCAGAAGAAAGAATCAGTGAAGAAGATAAGACAATTGAAATGATATAGTCAGAGAAAGAGACCGAGAAAAGGATGTCAAAAAGTGAGCACAGGAGCAGATGTGGCTCAAGGAGTTGGGTGCCTGGTTCCTACATGGGAGGTCCCAGGTTCAGGTCCTGGTACCTCTTAAAGAAGGTGAGTAGATGCAATGAGCTGATACAATGGACAGACACAGTGAGCAGGAAGTGGATGTGGCTCCAATGGTTGGGCACCTGCCTTCCACATTGGAGGTCCCAGGTTCGATTCCCAGTGCCTCCTAAAGAAGATGAACAGACACAATGAGCAGGCAATGAGTGGAAACAATGAGCAGACACATGAGGGAGTCATCTGGAGGGGCACTGAGAGAGCACAGCCTAAGGGACCTGTGGGACATGAAACGTATCAACATATGCATTATGGAGTCCCAGAAGGAGAAGAGAAGAGAAAACAGGCAGAAAATATTTGAGGAAATAATGTCCCCAAATTTCCCAACTCTTATGAAAGACAAATATACATGTCCAAGAAGAGCAATATACTCCAAATTAGATAGACCCTAATAGATCTACTCCAAGACACATACTAATCAAACATCAAATGCCAAAAATAAAGAGAGAATTCTGAGAGCAGCAAGAGAAAAGTGATTTATCACATACAAGAGATCCTCAATAAGTCTAAGTGTTGATTTCTCATCAGAAGCCATGGAGGTAAGAAGGCAGTGGTATGATAAATTTAAGGAACTAAAAATGAAAAAGTCCAGTCAAAAATTCTTTACCTGGTAAAATTGTCCTTCAAAAATGACATTCACAGATAAAAAAAACTGAGAGAGTTTGTCACCAAGTGATCTGCCCTACAAGAAATGCTAAGGGGATTTCTCCAAGTTGAAACGAAAGGGTAGTGGGTGTTAGCTTGGAGCAGTATGAAGAGGTGAAGCTCTCCAATAAAGGTAATTACATAGATAAATGCAAAACCCAATAACACTCTATTCTCAGTATAGAAATAATCATATTTCCTTATAATGGACAAAATCCTTTTGTTCAATGGAGGGGTAAAGGAGCAGAGACTGTGTATGTTATTCAAGTTAAATTGGTATCTTTTCAAACTAGTAGATTACAGACTTCAGTTGTTTACTACAAACTCCAGACTAACCACAAATAAAGTATTTAAAATATATACCGAAATGGAAGTGAGAGAGGGATTAATCAGTTACATCACCAAAGATCAACTGCACACAAAAGGAGGTAAGCCATAAAGGAAAAGAGAGACAAAAAGGATATGAGCCTAAAAAACAAAGAACCAAGTAGCTGAAGTAAGTCCTGCCTTCTCAGTAATGAAATAATATAAATGGATTAAAGTTCCCAATTGAAATGCACAGATTGGCAGAATGGACGGTGGGAGAAAGCATGGTCCAACTATAAACTTACAAGAGACTTACCTTAGAACCAAAACACAAATAGGGTGAAAGTGAAAGAAAGGAAAAAATATTCCATGTAAACAGTTACCAAAAGAGATCTGGGATAGCTATATTAATAAAGGGATAGATTTTAAGTATAATAATAAAAAGAGCTATTACAAGAGACAAAGAAGGGAACTATATATTAATAAAAGGGTCAATATACTTAGACAAAATAATCAAAAATATTTATGTACCCAATTGCAGTGCCCCAAAATATATAAGACAAATATTGACAAAACCATAATTGTTGAAAACGTTATGAAAAGATAGAACACCTAAACAGAAGATCAATAAGGAAACAGAGAACTTGAAAAATATAAATGAACCAGAGCTAACATGTTTACAGAACCCTGCCCTCCCAAACAGCAGGATACACACTCTCCTCAAGTACACATGGATCGTTATCTAGGAGAGACCATGAGTTAGGTCACAAAACAAATCTCAATAAATGTAAAAAGATTGAAATGGTATAAATCATCCTCTCTAACCACAATAGAATGAAGCTAGAAATCACAGGTGAAGAAACAGTAAATCCACAAATATATGGAAAACAACTCATATTTAAATAACCAATGGGTCAAAGAAGGAATCAAAAGGGAAATCAGGAAATATCTTGCGACAAATAAAAATGAGAACACAATATTTTAAAACTTTTGAGATACAGTTAAGGTTGCTCTCAAAGGGAAACTTATAGGTGCAAATGTTTACATTTAAAAGGAAGAAGGACCTCAAATCAGAGACCAAACTATTTACCCAAAGAACTAGAAAAGGAATAGAAAACTAATAGCCAAGTGAGCAGAAGGAAAGATAGAGCAGAAAAAATGACATAGAGAATAGAATAGAAAGAATCAACAGAACCAAAATTTGGTTCGTTGAGAAGATAAATAAAATCAACACTGACAAAGAAAAAAAAAGAATACACAAATATTTAAAATCAGAAATGAAAGGTGGTAGGAGGACGTTACTGCTGAGCCCACAGAAATGGTCCATAAGGATACTGTGAAAAACTCTATGCTAACAAATTAAACAACCTACATGAAATGGACAAATTCCTAGATACACACAACCTACACTGACTCTAGAAGAAACAGAAGATCTCAACATACCATTAATAAGTAAAGAGATTGAATCAATCATCAAAATCCTCCCAACAAAGAAAACACAGGGCCAGACGGCTACACTGGTGAATTTTCCAAACAATCAAATAATTAATACTAATACTGCTCAAACTCTTCCAAAAACTTTGAAGAGGAGAGAATACTTTCCAACTCATTCTATGAGGCCAGTATCACCCTAATACCAGATCCAGATAAAGATATCACAAAAAAGAAAATCACAGAGCAATATCTTTTCTAAATATAGATGCAAAATACTCAACAAAAATATTGCAAATCAAATCCAACCACACATGAAAAAGATTAAACACCATGACCAAAGCATGATTTATCCTAGGTATATGAAAGTGGTTAAATGTAAGGAAATCTATCAATGTAATACATCATATTAATAGAATGAAGGACAAAAAACATATGACCATCTCAATTGACACAGAAAAGGCATTTTACAAAATCCAGCACCCCTTCTTGATAAAAACACTCAGGAAACTAGGAATAGAAGGGAATTTCCTAATCATGATAAAGGACATTTATCAAAAACGTACAGCTAACGTCATACTCAATGGTGAAAGCCTGTAAACTTGCCCTCTAAGATCAGGACCAAAGGTTGTCTGGTCTAACCATTTACCCTGGTATGAGTCTTGGGTGGACCCCAGAGAATCCTGTTCTGAAAGTGAACCCACTCCTATACCTGTAAACCCATTATGTGTGAACCTTTTGATTAAATCACATTCATTACAGGCCTTTAGTTAGATTATGGGACCTAGGTGGGTCTTAATTCTTTACTGGAGTCTTTTATAAATGGAGGAGAGGGGAGAGGAAAAGCCACCATTCTACCCTGCTATGTGAAAAAGGACTCCAGGATCACCTGCAGCTGCAGAAAGACACAGAAACTCACAGAGAGAAGCCACAGATGGAGCAGCCCAAGGAAGAACTAGCTACAGGCCTGGAGAAGAGGGGAGAGATGAGCAGGCCATTCTGATGCCCTGCCATGTGCCTGATGGCCCACAGCTGCAACTTGGTAAGATGGCATCTCTGGATGACGGCTTCATTTGGACATATTCACATTCTTGGGAACTGTCAGCTTTTATCCTAATAAATTTCTATTATAAAAGCCAACCTATTTCTGATATACTGCATTGGCAGCATTTAGCAAGCCAAAATACCACTGTTATTCAACCTAGTACTGGAAGTTCTAGCCAGAGCAATTAGGCAAGAAAAAGAAATAAAAGTCATCCAAATAGGAAAGGAAGAAGTAAATCTCTCCCTATTTGCAGATGACATGATCCTATACATCAAGAATCCTGAAAAATCCACAGTAAAGCTACTAGAGCTAATAAACGAATTCAGCAAAGTGGTGGAGTACATCAATGCTCAAAAATCAGAGGTGTTTCTGTACACTAGCAATGAGCAATCCAAACAGGAAATCAAGAAAAAATTTTTACCTACAATAGCAACTGAAAGAATCAAATATCTAGGACTAAATTTAAGCAGGAATATAAAGGACTCAGACATGGATAACTACAAAACATTGCTGAAAGAAATTATAGAAAATCTAAATAAATGGAAGGATATTCTGTGTTCATGGATTAGAAGACTAAATATCATTAAGATGTCAATTCTAACCAAAGCCATGTACAGATTCAATACAATTCCAATCAAATTCCATCAGACTTCTTCACAGAAGTGAAAAAAAAAATCATCAAATCCATATGGAAAGGTAAGAGGTCCTAAATTGCCAAAATTATCTTGAAAAAGAATAACAAAGTTGGCGGACTCACACTTCCTTGTTTTACAACATTTTACAAATCTACAGTGTCAAAACAGCATGGTGCTGGCACAAGCATAGATGAATAGACAAATGGAATTAAACTGTGAGTTCAGAAATAAATCCTCACACCCTTGGTCAATTGATCCTCCACAAAGGTGCCAAATCCACTTAGTAGGGAAAAAATAGACCCTTTAAAAATAGTGCTGGGATAACTGGACAGCAATATGTAAAAGATTGAAGATGGACTCCCTATCTTACACCTATACAAAAATGGATCAAAAACCTAAATACAAGAACTAAACTGTACAACTCCTAGAGGAAAACAGAGAGAAGCCTCTTTAGGATCTTGTATTAGGTGGTGATTTCTTTGACTTTATGCCAAGTGCATGAACAACAAAATAAAAAATCAGATAAATAGGACTACCTCAAAATTAAAAACTTTTGTGCACCAAAGGACTATATCAAATAAGTAAAAAGACAGCCTACAGAATGGGAGAAAATATTTGAAAACCATATTAAGACAAGGGTTTAATATCCAGAATTTACAAAGAGCTTCTACAGCTCAATGATAAAAAGAGAAACAATCCAATTTCAAAATGAGCAATAATTATCAATCAGGGAAATGCAAATCAAAACTACAATGAAATACAATTTCATACCCATTAGAATAACTACTATTAAAAAATAAATAGAACCCAAGTGCTGTACAGGATGTGGAAAAATAGGGTCACACATTGTTGTTGGGAAGTAAAATGTCAAGCCTTTGTGGAAAACAGTATGGCACACTACCTCAAAAAGTTAAATACTGAATTACCATTTGATCCAGAACTCCCACTTCTATACATCTATCTAAAAATATTGAAAGCAGGAACTCGACCAGACATTCACATATTAATGTTCATAGCAGCATTATTCACACTAGCCAAAAGGTGGAAGCAATCCAAGTGTCCATCAACAGATAAACGGATAAACAAAATATGGCCTACACACACAATGCAATATTATTATTCCATAAAAAGAAATGAAATTCTCACACATGCAACAACATGCATGAACTTTAAAGACATCATTCTAAGGGAAATAAGCCAGACACAAAAGAACAAATACTGTCTGATCTCACTTATATGAAATAAGCAAAAGGAGCGTATCCATAAGTCAGAAACTTGAATACAGGTTCCAAGGGTCAAGCGGGGGAGGGGGAGTTAATGTTTAGTTGGTAGGGCATTTCTGTTTGGGGTGATGGAAAAGTTTTGGCAGTAGATGATGGGGTGGAGGCACACCTTTGTGTATGTAACACTAATGAATTGTATATTTGAAAAGGGGAAAGGGGGAATATGAGGTTGTTTATAAGCTACCACACACTCATACACACACAAAGCATTGGAACTGTACAACAGAATGTAAACAGTGTGCAAAAGTGTGTGGCATAATTATAATAATATTGTTCCATGAATTGTAAAGGTAACACACAAATGCAAAATGTTGAAAACAGGATAATCTATGCATGCAAGGGGAATATATGGGAACTCTGTGCTTCTTGCATGATCTTTCTGTAAACCTAAACCTGTTCTAATAAAAATTATTTTTAAAATAAAAATTGTGAGTATAGCACTTTCCTGAGGTCATTCTAGCAAATTATCAAACTTGAGGAGGTATGGGGAACACCATAATTGGTAGCCAGTTGGTCAGATGGTAAGTGCGAATCCCACCTATGAAATACGTCCACCAACAGCTAGGTCAGTGATCAAAAAATTGAATATCATAGACTAGTCAAGTTGGAACATAAAACTCACCATCACAGGGACCTTGTCATGGAAATTATGTAAGGGTACATATTCAGTCTAACAGATTCAAACAGTGTGGTTGTTTATAGATTAAAGATGGAAGGTTTCCTTTCATTACTACCGTCTTCTCATAAGAAATCACTATGAAAAGTATGGCATGTATTGTATTATTTAAAACCATTTTCAACATGTTGTATGTGCATTTATGATATATACTATATATATTTACAAGAATGCACACGTACCATGTGATTTTTTATTTTTAGAGAACTTGTGGGTTGGCAGAAAAATTACATGCAAAATACAGGATTCCCATATACCAACCTATTATTAACACCTGGCTTTGGTGTGGTACATTTGTTACAATTGATAAAAGCACATTTCTATAATTGAACTATTAACTCTAGTCCGTGGTTTAACTCAGGGTTCACTGTTCGTGTTATGCAGTGGACATGGATTTTTTAAAAAATTTTTATCCTGGTAACATATATATGACCTGAAAGATACGCTTATTATTCTGCAACTTGCTTTTTTTTTTTTCCCTGAATGTAGTATGAAACTCTTTCCATAGCAGTACATATATATTGTAGTAGATTGAATTACATACCCCCACAAAGCTATGTTCTTGTGCTTAATCTTTGTTCCATGGGCGTGAAGTCATTTGTAAGCAGGACTCGTTGAAGATGGATTATCAGTTAAGGTGTGAACTCATTTGTGAATAGGATCTTCTAAAATCCTATTTTTAGGTACAGCCAAACTGAAAGGGGATGGGTCTTTATCTTATGACTGAGCCAATAGATTCCTGTTGTTCCACCAACCCATTGTGTGGTTTTTATCACAGCAGCCTGGCAAACTAAGGCAGTTATCTACCTGATCATTTTTAATGGTTTCAGAGCACTTGCATTAATTACCTTCTGCTGCAGAGCAACCCATCCCAAACCTTAGTGTCTGAAAACAACAAGGAATTATGACTTCTTGTAATTCTGTGGTTTTCCAGTCCTGATGGATCTCCTGCCAGTCCTACTAGTGCATTTGGGGCTATAGCCATTGTCAGCTCAGTGAGTGCTGGAGGCTCCAAGAAGACCTTGCCCAAAATCAGGCAGTGGGTGCTGGCTGTTGGATGGGGCACTTCTGTTCTCCTCAAAGACTGGGTGGGTCATAGCAGGGTGGGCTCGGGGTTCTCAGAAGGCAAAGGCAGAAGCTGCAAGAGCCATCAAGGCCGAGCTCTAGAAGGTGCACAAGGTAACTTCCACCACATTTGGTCTGTCAAAGAAAGGTCAGACCACATTCAAGGGAGTGGAGAAACAGATTCCATTTCTTAATGGGCAGAGCCACAGAGTTGCATTGCAAGGGAGTGTGGACACCGTAGGTGGGCCCCATGGGCACTATCACTATAAGGCTAAACCACAGCTCCATCTCACAGCTGCACCATAAGCCACATCTCTCCTGCTCTCTACAGAGAAACTTAGCTGATTTCCCCTTTTTTTTTTTTTTTTTACTAATTCACAGAGCTGAGCCCTTGACAACTGTGTTTGTATTAGGAGTCTCTGTTACTCTGTCCAGAGCTGATCATCTAGTACCGGTCAGGCCAGAGTCAGTCTTTCTCTCTCTCTCTAAGAACTGACACTGTGAGATAATATTCTGGGCTTGTCACTTGAACTGAGGATGTGAAACTGGTATAAAGTGATGGCCCTGTGTGGCCTTGTGTACACCAAAGCAACAAAGCCAGGCTATAGAGAGAGAGAAATGAGGCAGTTGAGCACAGAAGGTCTAACAAAAAGTAGCTGCTTGTGTCTTTGATGGGTTCCCACAGCCTTGTTCTAATTCAACATGAGGCTGGCTGCACTTTTCTACCTTCCTCAAGAAATTCTTATTAAAATAAATTTTTTTTTCTTTACAATAGTTTGAAATAGACTTCTGTCACTTGCAATTAAACAAAAACATTGACTAACAAAGCCACAGGCATTATTTTATCTTTGATATTAAAACATGTTTGTTGATAGTTGCCTATAAAAGGTAGGTGGAAGTGAGACTTCTCTGGTTAGGTTAACCTTTTCATGTAGTTTTGACTGTCAGGTCTTGTAACTATATAACCTACTAAAATGTTTAATTAAAATAATAAAAATGCTGTGATACAGATGCAGGACTGTCCTTCTGTGAGGTAGAGCATACGTACGTCACTATTGCAGGGTGGTGGGAATGTGGAGAAGCAGGGGAAAAATACAACTGGAGACCTGTGGACTGTGGCTAACAGCAATGCTGTAATATTCTTGCATCAATATTGGTCAGCCAAAGGGGTGCTGATGCAAAGTACCAGAAATCTGTTGGCTCTTATAAAGGGTATTTATTTGGGGTAAAAGCTTATTTACAAGACCTTAAAGAGTCCCGCTCAAGGCTGTTTCTCACCAAAGTCAGTTGCCATGTGTTGAAGCAAGATGGCAGGCTGTCTCTGCCTGGTCTCACCTTCCTTCTTCCTCTTTAGGCTCCATGGGCCCAGCTTCTTCTGATCTCAGCTGTAGGCTGGCACAGGGCTTATCTCTCAGGGCTTCCTATATCAGTCTGGCATAGGGCTCGTTTCTTTCTCTTCAACTGCAACCTATCGGGCAAATGGCTCATCTCTCTCCCCAGGGCCACAGGATCAAAGATCTCCCCTCTCCTGTGTCTATGGAGCACTCTCTTTTCCCGTGTATCAGCTTCTGTGTGTCAGTTTATATCAGCCCATCAAGGGAGCAGAGAGTCAAGCCAGAGTCACGCCCTACTGATACAGTCAAATCAAAGCCCTCATCTTCTATCAAGTAAACTTAAAATCTTTGAATTTAATACAATCAAAGGGTATCACACCCAAAGAAACAGACCAGATTACAAAGATAATTTTTCTCTTTTTTGGGGATTCATAAATATGATTAAACTGCCACAGAGGGTATGGGATAAATGTGTCAAATGTACACTATAGACCATGGCTGGTGGTAATAGTCTGATCATATTATTTCATAATCTTTAACAAACGTTCCACCACAGTGTGGTATGCTGGTGAAGGGGTATTTTATGGGAATTCTTCACATGTGCATAATTGTTTTGTAAGATCACAACTTCTGTAAAAAAAATACATACTTTTTTAAAAAATAGGGTGGGTTGGGGGAAAAAATACACCAAATATAAGATATGGACTATAGCTAATAGTGATATTTTGATGATATTCTTTCATAATTTGTAACAACTGTTTCACAACAATGCAGAGTGTTGGTGGTGGGCTGATGTATGGGACCCCTCTATGATGTTATGCATGTTTGTTTTGTAAGTTCACAACTTTTACTACATACTTATTGTTTATGTTCATGTATGAATGACATACTTCAATAAAATTTTTAAAATAAAACATAAAAATCATTTTAAAAATATATATGTATATAAAATAAGAATACTGATGCTTGATTTAGGACTTCTCCTAAGCTCAGGACTGTAAGCCAATAAATTCCTGTTGCTTAAGCCAGCCCTTGGGCTGATATTTGTTTTGGCAGCCAGGAAAGTAAGACACAGGCATTTAAAAAATGTTGCAGTCTGGAAGGTGGTAAATGACAATAATACTGTAATTCCATTTTTATTTCCTTGACTGTTGGGGAAGTGAAGGGTAGTTTCATGTATTCATATTCCTTTTTTTATTATTATTTAAAATTTCTTTTAATTGTCCTTTTTTGCATAATCACAAAAAAATATATTACATTAAAAGATAGAAGAGGTTTCCATATACCCCACACCTCAATCCCCACTCCTCCCACATCAACAACCTCCTTCATCATTGCAGCACCTTCAGTACATCTGGTGAATACATCTTGGGGCACTGCTGCACCGCATGGGTTATAGTTTACATTATAGTTCACACTCTCCCCCAGTCCATTCAGTGGGTTATGGCAGGACATACAACGTCCAGCATCTGTCCCTGCAGTACCACCCAGGACAACTCCAAGTCCTGAAAATGCCCCCACATCACATCTCTTCTTCCCTCTCCCTGCCCTCATATTCCTTTTACAACAACTAAAATCTATAACGATATTAACATTTTGAAATTAAAAAGTATCAGAAAGAAATGAAGGCCTAGAGCAGCCCTGTGTTCCCAGATATCTGACCCTCACCCTGCCTTGGTACAGGGGAAAATGCCACCATCAGTGCATCTTTTCTTTGGGACGTGGAAGGTTTTTCATTTGTTCTTAATCCCAGAATCAAAGAATATGTCAGATCTGGAGGAGCATAAAGATCTCCTAGTCCAAGGTCTCCACTTTATGGGTAAACCGAGGCCCCCAGAGGGTCTCTAGCTGGCGGTGGCCTCACGGTTAGGGAAGAGCAGGCCCTGGTGTTGTGCCCTTTAACTCTCATGCCTAGGAGAGCCGAGAGGAAGGGAGCGGCCAGTCGCTCTTTGCTCAGCAGGAGCGGCTCCGCCCCCCTCACTCTGGTCAGGTAAGTCCGTTTCCTCTTCTTATGCAATGTAGGCAGAGACCTGCGAGGACCCTGAAGGCCTCTGTACCATAACAATAGGGCCCTCTATAGCTGGAATATTCCAGCATCTTCCCTGAGCAGTGACGAGTTTCTCTCCCTGACGGGAAAAAAGCTCAAGCTCTGAGCTTCCAGGACCGAAGCTGCAGGGCTTCCAGCCCTGGCCCCCTTGTTTGGGGACTTTCCCGGGTCCCAGGGCACCAGCTCGGGACCTACTGTTGAACCTCCCAGCCCTAACCAGAGGGGGGCAGTGCAGCTTAACAGACGACCCGAGGCCTGGAATCCATCCACCCTCCTCCTTGGGCTGGAATCCTCAGGCAGGGGGTGGTGGTATGCCCGGGGCTCAGGCTTCCAAGACCAGGGCAGAGCCAAAACTCGAGACTGCTCAGAAGTCCCAAGGAAAACACCTTGATAAGTTATCCCACTTGAGAGCAATGCTTTTTTCCAAATCAGCACAGTTGGGGGATCCTCTCCTGTTGGATCTGACAACTGTTTATGCAGTTCACCCTGGACTAGACCCTCCTTGTATGAGCAATGCCTATATTTACACACCAGAGTCATCCCGCCACATAACAGCAGAGATCTTGGGGCCAGAGGCCCACTGTAGGAGAAGGAGGTGACAGGGCTCCAGCCCCAGCTCCCAGGAGCAACCGCAGGGATTTAATAACCGTGCTACGGAATGTGACATGCTGCTCGTCCCCGTTTTGTCACCCTCGCCTGTGCACTCCAGCATGTGCGTTGACGCTCTGAGCAAAGTCTGTGTTTCTGTCTCTCCTTTCCCTCTCTATCCCAGACTCTCTTTTCAAGTGTGCATAATTGATTTTGTCCAAGCAAAATCTGTGGATGATGTAAATCCCCCGTGTGTGCCGTCCCCTCTCTGGTGGCCCTTTTATCCCAGTTGCACAATGGAGAGTGGGATTGCATCATTTCGGGGGCCCAGGCCAGCACACCATTCAGAACATCTGAGGACTCACGATGGCTGCCTCTTGAGCAACTGTCCTTTGATGGCACGGGGGAGGGGTGGATGTGGGGGAGACCCTCCTGCCACGAGCAAGGCTTCAAGATGGCCTGGCTCTCCTCTCAGCCCCTAGCAGGCTGCTATTGCCTCCTCCCGCTCTGCCCTCATTCTGGCCCAGCTCTTGGAAAGGACTGGGGATACTCCATCTCAGAGTGGGGGCCTCCCAGGCTACAGGTCCAAGAAGAAAGAGCTTGTAAAATGCTGCTCTTCCCCTGGTCCTCTAGGAACGCCCCCAAATCACTGAGCTGCTGCTTGCTTCCATGGGCCCTTCTCAGGGCCTTCCCAGGGTGTCTGGAGGACTTTCTACCACTCCTAATCAGACTCCTGACTGGGCGTGCATCTATCAGTCCTGATTTAGATGTAAAGCAGAAAAGCAAAGTAAGCAAACCAAAATAAGCTAAGAGAGTATGTTCCAGCTTGCTAGGCTGCCAAAATACAGGTACCATGAAATGCATTGACTTTTAACAATGGGAATTTACTATAAATTACAAGCTTACAGTCTCAAGGTTGGGGAAAATGTCCAAGACATCATCAGGCAATGCTTTCTCCCTGACGACCAGCTGCCGGCAATCCTGGGCTCCTCGGTCACATGGCAAGGCACATGGCGGCGTCCGCTGGGCTCTCTCTTCTCTTCCTGGTTTCACTGCTTTCAGCTTCCTGCTTCCATGGCTTTCTCTTTTTGTCTGAATTTCATTCTCTTATAAATTACCATAGTAAGAGGATTAAGACCCACCCTCGGCCATGCCTTAACTGAAGTAACCCCATCAAAAGTTCCTACGTACAGTAGGTTTACACCCACAAGAATGGATTAGCTGTAAGAACATACTTTTCTGGGGTCCATACAGCTTCAGACCATCACAGTCTCAAATTTAAAAGTTAGAAATCTTCTTTAAAAACTAAACATTTAACTCTATGTCCTAAGGAGGAATTTTAGGCCACAAAAAGCAATTGTAAATATAATTTGTAGCTCAAATTCATCTCTTCCCATTTCCCATTTTAGCTTAACCCAAATCCCAGTCACTGCAGGGATTTCCCACCCTTTTCTCAGATCTGTGTCAAACTTGAGCTACTGGATGCTAAGATATCAAATGTTGCCCTCCTCAACATCATCTGCTGATCACATAGTCATTCCATCATTCCTATTGGTCTTTGAGCCTCATTGGTCAAGCAAGCTCACTTTTTCTCTCTATCTCACTTTTTCTCACTATCACCTAGTGAGTTCAACCCTTTCTGAGCCTCCACTGCATCCTCCCATGCCCAAGACACATTTGGCTGTTACTTCGCTTATCTGCCATGTGGTAGGTAAAATAAAGCCCCTCCTCCCAAAGACATCCATGACCTAATCCCCAAATCCTGTGAATATATTACATTCCATAGCAAAGATTAATTAAGTTTGCAGATGGAATTAAGGTTGCCAATCTGCTGATCTTACAATAGGAAGATTATCCTAGATTATCTGGGTAAATCCAATGTAAGCACAAGATCCTTAACTATGAAAGTGGAGAGTGCACATCAGGGTGATGAGATGTGAGAAATTTTTGATTTGCCATTTCCACCTTGAAGATGGAAGGCAGCCACAAACTGAGGGATGTGGGTGGTCTAAAGAAGCTGGAAAAGGCAAGAAAACAGATTCTCCCCTTCTGCCTCCTGGAAGTAACACAGGCCTGCTGACACCTTGATTTTAGCCCAGAGAGACCCACTTCAGATTTTCAGGCTCTAGAACTATAAGAGATGACATCTGTGCCATTTTAAGCCACGCAGTTTGTGACAATTTGTTACAGTAGACAAAGGAAACTGATACACTCCCCATCTTGCAGACGAGGAAACTGAGGCACAGGAAGGGTATGGAAGTTATCCAAGACCACAGAGCTAATAAGTGGCAGAATTTCCTTCCTCCCAGGATGCAGCTCTCTTTCAAGGTATGGCAGGCAGTGACACACATGCAAATGGTCAGTTGGACACTTGGAGCCTAGGATTCAGCCCTGCCTGCTCTCCACCCAGAGGACTTACTGGCAACCATTCACGGTATTACCATGTACCAACCCAAAATGAAAAGTCAGCCTCCCTTCAGATGTGCCCCTGCCCTTCCTGCATCAAGCAATCCAGCAAACCAACCATCTATAAATGATACAAGCTTAAATGGAAATTCTGTAGGGGAAGGAAGTGGATTTATATTGGACACCTCCCATTCCACTTTCATTCTCCTTTCAACATTTCCATCTTCCTAAATCCCTTGAGGCCACTGGGTGTTTCCCCCTTTCCTCTAGATAGTACCAGCCTACTTTATCTTCCATCTTCCTCCTTCCTCATATCCTGGAACTTCCCTATCCAAATTCAGTTTCACCCTGCTTTCTACTTTCAGAATAGCATACCGGAATCCATCATGGCACCCATACCAAGTCAATAGGACTTGCCCTCTGTAGACGTTACCTTTACTGAGAATGACTCACCCTCAAGAGGGTTTTCTCTCCAAACAAGTACAGTGTCCTCCCAAGAGGAATTCTGGTGAATATGATTTTTCCATCTCTGCGTATCTAGCATGAGTTGGTTGTGGTCCATCCATGCCCATCCACTTTAGGGTCCAGGAGGCCCAGTACTCAGGATGTCGATGCCCCAGACTCTGGATTCACTCCATCTTGTTCTGTGTCTTGGGGAGGAAGTAAGAAGATTACAGAACCGGGGCCACCTCCTGCGATGAAGGAGGGAAAGGAGCCCACTGTTAACTGCAGATGCCTGGACAGGGCCCACTTCCTAGGGAGCTCCTCCTGTGAAGCAGCCCTGTCACCCCATGATGTGAAGAGACCATGGTATTAGCAGGATCCAGATTCTAGGTGTTGAGAGAAAAGGCCAGGCTTCCCTGGAAATCATGATTGTAAGATGAAGTCTTCTGTGGCAACCTTTATCCAAAGCCTGGAAGCCCTAAGGCTCATGGCAGGAAGGGTCTGCTTACCTTAAGTACATCCCTCTGGCCTCTAGTGCCAGACAGAAGAGAAGAGAGAGGAGGAGGGAGCCAGTGGGTTCTCCGTGGGTCAGGGGTTCTGGAGTAGCTCCCAGCCTCTGGGCCATCTCCAGAGGAAGCAAAATGAAATGAGGCCAGCCCAGCAAGATTTGGCTCTTGCTTAGGGCATGTCATTCCAGCTAACTCCAGCTCCATCAGTGAACCCACTATTTGACCTTGGCAAACGACTTGTATCCTTTGGTACTTGGTTCCTTCTTCTCTAAAAGGTAGATGATATTACTTTGCATTCATTAGATGAGATAACAGAAATGACCCTTGTAAAATGGAGCATACCACACAGATGTGGGTCCTGGGAGCAGAAGGTAGAAGGAAAGGAGAAGGATAGCTGGGGAAATGGCAAGAAATTTATGCACATCCAGACTCCATGGGACACTGGGAAGCACCGACCTTGCAGATAGTTGCCATCCCTTCTTTCAGGCATTTCCCCAGGAATCCCTATTTTTCAGGAGAGAGGAACCTTAACTGACCTATGTTCAGCCTTCTTAGAACCTGCATTCAGCTTGCACAGGTGCACATCAGCAGGTGAGGAGACACGGCGGGCTGTTATACAGTGCAAAATGTAGCCAATGTGCAATTGTTGGAAGATGTTGTTGTACTTTGCTATTATATCTAAAAGGAAAAAAGAGTGGAAAACAGAGAAATGGAAGTGCAAGTCCTGGTGCTAAGACACACGACTCTCCTACACCAAACCCAATGGAACTGAGATGGACGTGGCACTGGGTGCTGAAGGAAGAGTGACTTTGGTGTCACTCACTTGTGCGCTGGACCTAACCCAGGCAATGGAATGTCCAAATATGAAAAAACAGGGCAACATTAAAATGCAGGTGGGGGGAAGGGTAGTGTTTGTTTCAAAAATGAAAAAAAGAAGAGATAAAAATGCAAGCCAGAAAGGCTGGAATATGCCATCCAAGGTTGCATCTGAGCAGTGAAGGGCATTAGGGGTTCTGCCATGGTTTTTTTTATTTTTTTTATTTTTTTTATTGACTTTGTAATAATATTACATTAGAAATATATATATATGAGGTCCCATTGAACCCTACCACCCTCACCCCACCTCTCCCCCCCCCCCCCCCCCCAGCAACACTCCTTCCCATCATCATGACACATCCATTGCATTTGGCAAGTACATCTTTGGGCACCTCTGCACCTCATGGTCAATGGTCCACATCATGGCCCATACTCTCCCCCATTCCATCCAGTGGGCCCTGTGAGGATTTACAATGTCCAGTGATTGCCCCTGAAGCACCATCCAGGGCAGCTCCATGTCCCAAAGACGCCTCCACCTCTCATCTCTTCCTGCCTTTCCCCATACCCATCAGCCATCATGTCCACTTTTCTCAATCCAGTGCCACCTTTTCTATGTGGACATTGGATTGGTTGTGTCCATTGCACCTCTATGTCAAGA
This sequence comes from Dasypus novemcinctus, assembly GCF_030445035.2. Taxonomy (NCBI): domain Eukaryota; kingdom Metazoa; phylum Chordata; class Mammalia; order Cingulata; family Dasypodidae; genus Dasypus; species Dasypus novemcinctus. The sequence continues at coordinate 55,388,165 of NC_080698.1, forward strand.
GGAGGCTCAGATTCCACATGGATGCTGGATGCAATCCTCCCACTTTCAGTTGTAATCACTCTAGGCTCCATGGTGTGGTGGTTGTCCTTCTTCAACTCCATCTTAGCTGAGTGTGGTGAGCCCAATAAGTCAGATTGTAGGTGCTGGAGTCTGTTGAGGCTCAGGACCTGGCTATCACATTGTCAGTCCAGAGATTCAAATCCCCTAAATATATCTTAAACCCCGACACTAACTGCACCTCCAGCACATTAGCATGAAAGTCTTATGAAGAGAGATCCCATCTGAGTCCAAATTCATCACACATAAACACCAGTTCCAAAGAGGGGCCATCTGACCTGGTAGTTAACCCCATCGGCCATGACCATAACTCCCATGGGTCTCTTTAGCCCTCGAAGGAACCGTTATCTGGGGGTTGTATCTGCTTTATCTGTCTCTCAGACTCTGCTCAGTTGTGCATAAGGGCAATCCTTCTGACAGCCTCCAGACTCTTTTTTAGAGACTCGTAGCCATATAAACTCATTTCTCCTTTCCATTTCCCCCTTACATTAGGTCAAACAGCATTTTAAAGTCATGTTATTTTATGTAGACAGGGATATTCCGCTGATCCGCGTTGAACCTTCCGTATAAGGTCATTTTCCAGTTGCATCATCAGTTGGTAGTTGATAGTGGTCCCTCGGTGCCAGGGAGGCTCATCCCCGGGTGTCATGTCCCACGCTGGGGGGAAGGCATTGCATTTACATGCTGAGTTTGGCTTCGAGACTGGCCACATTTGAGTAACATGAAGGCTGACAGGAGGAAATTCCCAGGCACAATGCTGCTCTAGGCCTTGTTCTTATTTTAGGCTTATCAGCTCACAAGCATAGTCATTAGCGTCAGGGGCTCACTGTTGAACCCTCACTCCCTCCCGGTCCCCGCCGCTGCACCTGGGAGACTGTCGCTGCTCCCCTAGGGACCATGACAGAGCACCACTGGCCAGGAACCCAGTACCCCCCCTGCTGTGGTTTTTAATTGTTGCCACTATGAGTATATCCAAACATTGCCATGCACCCTGGACATATGTTCTGTACAGCTCCCTGTCAGCCATATATCCCCAGTCAATGGTATCCTATACCAGTATTCCTCCATTGCCTTTGTTGAACCACTCCGTGATCCAGAACTCCCTGAAATTTGAAGCCCAATATAATGTCAGGGTCCCTTACTAGGAAATGGCATATAGCGATGGGTTTAAAGGTTAGATAAAGAATACGTGTTGACTTGGAAAAAGTTCTACACCCTATCTTTTTTTTTTCTCCCCCCCCCCCCAATTATTGAGCTTCTCTTCACAGGAGCCCTAGACCACAGCAATGCATATATATAGTATACAGCACTCCCATACATCCACCACATAACCTTTTCCCTTCCACAGCGATATTCTTACACCCTATTCACATCATATTTACTTAACGTAATGTACAGAGTCTGAGACAATAGCTTTCAAACAAGGTGACATCTGTGCTTACATTGTGGTGCATACTTTAGGATACACAGTTTTTTACATTCTTAGTTATCCTATGTTTTACATTATGGTTTACATTATCAGTCTGTCATCTCCTATATGTTATGGTGTAATATTACATGTTTTATATCCATCCTTGTGTACTCTCACGAAACTCCTCTCTTACCCCCCATTTACCTTGGTTACACACATTTAACGTCCATTTTCCCTTCCACCTTGGTGTCCACAGTGACAGCCAACCTCCGTTTCCCGAGGAGCCACTTCCAGATATAGATGGAATAGTGTTCAGGGTCTAACTTGCTCAACTGCCCCAATGCCCTGGGAGCCACCCTTTCTTTCGAGGAATACAGTTCCCTCTATTTGATGGCATTAGTCCTCCCCAGGATGTGGGTCCACCCCCACTCTCACTACTTGGGTTTCTACCCCATGGTGTCACCCACTCTGGCAGAATGAGCATTTAGACATTCCCCAGGAGCCCATCCTGCATCAGACCCTCCCCTCCGAGCATTCTAAACAGGTAACCCTCTTTATTATATTTTGATATGATTTTCTCGGCATTTTACTCTCCACCAACACCTGACCCTCTCCTGTGTTCATATGCTACCCCTCCCTCCCCCCACTTTTGGGCAATGTTACCCATCTGCCCATCCCCAGCCTCCCTCAAACCCGCAAAGCCCCAACCAAAGGCAACCCCTTGCCCCCCTTTTATCTCTTCTTTGTGTTCATACTTACCACCATCTTGTCTTAAATTCCACCCCTGCAGACATCGGCTCACATCCTTCCTCCACCCTCCGATTTCCTGTAAGCCTATCGTTCAGTCTCTTGCTATCTAGGGCAGCTTGGTTATTTCAAATCATTGAGGTCATGTAGTATTTGTCCTTTAATGTCTGGGTTGCTTCACTCAACATAAGGTTCTCAAGATTCATCCATGTTATCACATGTGTTTGTAGTGTGTTTGTTCTTACAGCCGAGTAGTATTCCATTGTGTGTATATACCACATTTTATTGATCCACTCATCTGTTGATGGGCATTTGGGTTGATTCCAACTTTTGGCAATAGTGAACAATGCTGCTATGAACATTGGTGTACATATATCGGTTTGCGTCCTTGTTTTCAGTTCTGCTGGGTATATACCCAGCAGTGGTATTGCTGGGTCATATGGCAAATCTATGGCTAGTTTTTTGAGAAACCGCCATACTGTCCTCCAGAATGGTTGGATCCTTCTGCATTCCCACCAGCAGTGGATGAGTGTTCCCCTTTCTTCACATCCTCTCCAGCATTTGTATTCTTCTGTTTTTTTCATAGCTGCCAATCTTATGGGTGTAAGATGGTATCTCATTGTGGTTTTGATTTGCATTTCCCTGATAGCTAGAGATTTGGAACATTTTTTCATGTGCTTTTTGCCATTTGTATTTCTTCTTTGGAGAAGTGTCTGTTTAAATCTTTTTCCCATTTTTTAAATGGGTTGTTTATCTTTTTATTTTCAAGATATAGGAGTTCTTTATATATGCAAGTTATAAGTTTCTTATCAGATATATGGTTGCCAAATATTTTCTCCCACTGTGTGGGCTCCCTTTTTACTTTCTTGACAAACTCCTTTGAGGTGCAGAAGGCTTTAATTTTGAGGAAGTCCCATTTATCTATTAGTTCTTTTGCTGCTCATGCTTTTGGTGAGATATTCATAAATCCATTTCCTATTACAAGGTCCTGTAGATGTTTCCCTACACTGCTTTCTAAGGTTTTTATGGTCTTGGTTCTTATATTTAGGTCTTTGATCCATCTTGAGTTGATCTTTGTATAAGGTGTGAGATGGCAATCCTCTTTCATTCTTCTACATATGGCTATCCAGTTCTCCAGACACCATTTGTTGAAGAGGCCACTCTCTCCCAGTTGAGAGGGTTTGGTGACTTTATTGACTATTATGTGGCTATATATGTGAGGTTCTATATCAGAGCTTTCAATTCGATTCCATTGGTCTATGTGTCTCTCCTTATGCCAATACCATGCTGTTTTCACCACCGTAGCTTTGTAGTATGTTTTGAAGTCAGGTAGTGTGATTCCTCCAATTTCGTTTTTCTTTTTCAGTATGTCTTTGGCTATTCGGGGTCTCTTTCCTTTCCAAATACATTTCATAGTTAGTTTTTCTAGTTCCTTAAAGAAGGCTGTGTTGATTTTTATTGGGATTGCATTGAATGTGTAGATCAGTTTTGGTAGGATAGACATCTTAATAATGTTCAGTCTTCCTATCCATGAACAAGGAATAGTCTTCCATTTATTTAGGTCTTCTTTGATTTCCTTGAACAATCTTGTATAGTTCTCGGTGTATAAGTTCTTTACCTCTTTAGTTAAATTTATTCCTAAGTATTTGATTTTTTTGTTTACTATTGTGAATGGTATTTGTTTCTTGATTTCCTCCTGATCTTGCTCATTATTGGTGTACAGAAATGCTACTGATTTTTGCGCATTGATCTTATAACCTGCAACTTTACTGAACTCATTTATGAGTTCTAGAATCTTTGTTGTAGATCTCTCAGGGTTTTCTATGTATAGGATCATGTCATCTGCAAATAATGACATTTTGACTTCTTCCTTTCCAATTTGAATGCCTTTTAATTCTGGTTCTTGCCTCAGTGCTCGAGCAAGTACTTCTAAAACAATGTTAAATAGGAGCGGAGACAGTGGGCATCCTTGTCTTGTTCCTGAGTTTAGAGGGAAGGAGTCTAGAATTTCTCCATTGTACACAATATTGGCTTTAGGTTTTTCATATATACTCTTTATCATGTTCAAAAAATTTCCTTGTATTCCAATCCTTTGGAGTGTTTTTATCAAGAAAGGGTGCTGTATTTTGTCAAATGCTTTTTCTGCATCAATAGATATAATCATGTGATTTTTTTCCTTCTATCTGTTTATATGGTGTATTACGTTGGTTGATTTTCTTATGTTGAACCATCCTTGCATACCTGGGATGAATCCCACTTGGTCGTGGTGTATAATACGTTTAATGTGTTGTTGAATACGATTAGCAAGTATTTTGTTAAGTATTTTTGCGTCTAGGTTCATTAGAGAAATTGGTCTGTAATTTTCCTTTCTTGTGATGTCTTTGTTTGGCTTTGGTACTAGGGTAATGTTGGCATCATAGAAGGAGTTGGGTAATGTTCTTTCTGTTTCGATTTTTTTGAATAGTTTCAGCAGGATTGGTGTCAGTTCTTTCCGGAATGTTTTGTAGAATTCACCTGTGAAGCCATCTGGCCCTGGGCTCTTCTTAGTTGGGAGATTTTTAATAACTGATTCTATCTCTCTGCTTGTGATTGGTTTGTTAAGATCATCAATTTCTTCTTTTGTCAATATGGGCTGCTTATGTGTTTCTAGGAATTTGTCCATTTCCTCTAGATTGTCATTTTTGTTGGAATATAGTTTTTCAAAATATCCTCTTATGATAGTCTTTATTTCTGTGGGGTCAGTGGTGATATCGCCTTTCTCATTTCTTATTTTGTGTATTTGCATCTTCTCTCTTTATTTCTTTGTTAGTGTCACTAAAGGTTTGTCAATTTTGTTAATCTTCTCAAAAAACCAGCTCTTGGTCTTGTTTATCTGTTCAAGTGCTTTCTTATTTTCTATTTCGTTTAGTTCTGCTCTTATCTTTGTTATTTCCTTCCTTCTTCTTCCTGTTGGGTTACTTTGTTGTTGTTTTTCTAATTCCTTCAAATGTGCAGTTAGTTCTTCAATTTTTACTCTTTCTTCTTTTTTGATATATGAATTTATGGCTATAAACTTCCCTCTCAGTACTGCTTTTGCTGCATCCCATAAATTTTGGTATGTTGTTTTATCATTATCATTTGTTTCAAGGTAGTCATTGATTTCTTTTGAGATTTCCTCTTTGACCCACTGTTTTTCTAAGAGTGTGCTGTTTAATTTCCAAATCGTGGTGTGAAATCTGGGCTTCTGTCCCTTGCAAATCTCCAGCTTAACTCCACTGTGGTCAGAGATAATGTTTTGTATGATTTCAATCTTTCTGAATTCGTTCAGCCTTTCTTTGTGGCCTAGCATATGATCTATCTTGGAGAATGATCCATGTGCGCTTGAGAAAAATGTATATCCTGCTGTGTTTGGGTGTAGCGATCTATATATGTCTATTAGATCCAGCTCCTCTAATATACTATTCAGATGTTTTGTTTCTTTGGTGATTCTCTTTTGAGATGTTCTGTCCAGAGTTGATAGTGGTGTATTAAAATCCCCCACTATAATTGTAGATGTATCTATTGTTTCACTTAGTTTTTCCAGTGTTTGCCTGATGTATTTAGAGGCACCCTTGTTAGGCTGCCATGGTTTTAGGTCTCTAGGAATGGAATCTCTCCCCACCCCACCCACACATCCACACATAGTATGGAAGTCCACTGGGCAAGTGGACATTCAGACACACATCAGGAGGGCCTTATGAATAGAAGCAGGAATTGCCTCCCTGTGTCAGCTGAGATCTGCATATGGATGTTCCGAGCTATATTCGGATGTTCCGAGCTATATTCATTGACGAAGAATCCAAGGCTTATACAGCTCTTGGTTTCAACTGGCTTTTCTCCCCAAGCACTTGCAACTTCTCAAAATTAAAATACATACATATATATCCAGAATTCTGGATTAGGGATTTAATCCACTTGGGTATTGACCGTCCCTCCTGCCCCACTAACAGGGCTGATGCTGTGTGGGCTCTGGGCTAGGGTGGTTGTGGGAGGCAGTGCAGGGCAAGGGGATGGCTTACCAGGAGGTCACCAGGTAGGCTCCCTGCTGAACACCCTGTACGATGGGGGTAAAACCTAACTAAGCAACCTTTCTGAAGAAGAATCCAACCAGATGAAGGCCATCAGGAGGGTGGGCACAGGAGCAAGTTGCAACTCACAGGTCTATCAGAAGGGGGAGGCTGAGCTCAGGGGGAGGAGAGAGTTGCTTGGTGGAGAGGCGTGTCTAATGCTGTCAGTCCCATTTTTCCAAAGAAGACAGAAATCTTAATTTCTAAAATATGAAATCAGCCAATTTTTAAATGTCGGTAATAAACTCAAAAAATTTTTAAATATAGCAAGATGAAACAAAACTTATCTATGAGCTAAATGTTGGTGGGGGGCTGGTGAGGGGGACTGGGAGTGGCTTGATTCATTTCTGTACCTGCAGTGCCCAGTATGTCGTAGGCACTCAGCAAAATGGATGGATGGATGGATGGATGGGTGGGTGGTGGATGGGTGGATGGATGAAAGGTCTGGAAGATGCCCTGGCTCCTGGGAGAAGCGTGGTTCTGGAGATGCCGAGTGGCATCGAGTGAGCGCTGGCTGGCAGCCGGTCTGCCACAAGGAGCCAGGATGGGGAGGGTTGACCCTGTCTGGGGTCGGTACCCCAGTTCTCCAGCCAAGTGCTTCCACCGCTTAAGCCCTCTTGTAGTTTAACAAAACAGGAAAGCACAGAGACAGGATCTGAGGAGGAATGGCAAGCCCCGACTCAGCACTTCCTCTGCGCGTCTCTCCACCAACCACCTGTCTCCAGGAGTCCTGGAGGGGCCCTGGCAGCCAGGCCAAGTGGGTGGGGGACATGGCTGGGAAGAGAGGAATCAGATGGTCCTTCCCAATTATTTTTTGGAGGAAAAAAATTTTAAATGAGATGCAATCTCATTTAGTGAATGGACCCCTTCCAGTTCACACACATCCAGAAATACTCCCTCTTCCCTGCCCCTCCACAAACACTTGGGTAAGGAGTAGTTGAACGGGTGCTGGTGGTAGCAGCCCTAGTTGGAAGGCTGGTACCAGCCAACAAGACGTGCTATTACCAAGAGTTTAGAAGACCCATCACGACCTCGCAGGGCTAGAGAAGAGGAGGAAAGAAGCTGCCCGTGCTGTCAGGGGCAGGACCCTGGCAGCTCTCCTTGGGGGTGCTTGGCACTGCGCCCCTCCCTTCCCTCCTCTTCCATCCAGCCCAGGGAGCCAGGGAAGTGGCTGTCTGTGCCCAGGACCTCAGGGCGCTCTGCGGACGCCTGGCCACTAGGGCCATGGGAACTGGAGCTGCTCACGCAGGAGTCCTGCCTCCAAGGCCGGCGACAGGGAGCCTACGGCTGACAGCATTGGGGTGGAGGGAAGGAAGGGGGAGTGTCTTGCACATGCACACTCTATTACGCGTGCCTGTGTGTGCACACCTGCCAGGATCCTACGTGCGCCTTTGATGTATGGACCCAACCTGCCTTGTTGTGCGTGTTTTTTGTGTGGTGTGTGTACACGCACGTGGGCACGCACCCTGTGTGTGAGCGCAGGTCCCTGCGTGTGCAAACGCCCTGCGCCTGTTTATCTGTTGTGAAGGTCAGGGTGTGGCTGGCTGTGTGTGCACCAGCTCCCCACCCTGCCCTGTTTCTGCGCATGTGTACAGCCTGTGTGTGCGCCTCTGTGTACACCTCCTGGTGTTCGTGTTCACCCTGCTGCATGCGCCTGCGCGAGCACCCCCTGCGCGTGTGCTTGTCGCGAAGTGAGCGTGGGCCTGGGCGCGTCTGGGGGCGCGTGTGAGCTCCAGCCCCAGTCCCCCCTCCTCCCTGTGCCCCTCGTCTGACTTTCCAACCAGTGGCCGGCCTCGGCGCACCGCCCAGAGCGCACCCTCGACCCAGACGCAAGGAAGCCCTGGTGGCCTCGGCGACCACGGGAACAGGCCGGGCCGCGAGAGCGCGCCGCGCCCTGGCCGTGAGGGCGGCGGGGCTGCATTCCGGCGGCGCACGCGGCCAGGAATTCGTACATTCCATTCATAACAGCCCCGCGGGCCGGGGAGGGCGGGACGCAGGCGCGAGGAGCCCGGCGGAGCGGGGCGGGAGGCGCTCCCCGCGGCCCCGCGCTGTGTTCCCCGGGCGCCCGGCACCCTGGCGCGGGCCCAAGCGGCCGAACTGTGAGGCGCACGTGAGCTGTTTACCAAGCAGGCTCACCCAGGACGCGGCGACCCGGGCCTGGGCCCGCCCCCGGCGCCCCCCCGCCCCGGCCCGGCCGTATTTACCCTTGCGGAGCACTGGGGGTGCGCGCCCCGAGCCCCAAGCGCGGAAGCCAGAAGCCTCTCCCCTCCTCACAGGCGGCCTTTGTGGTTGTGGCAGCGAAAAGGCCCTGCCGGGTGCCAGGCCCCGAGAGGGGCAGGGCGAGGGCCAGAGGCGGTGAGAGCTGCCGAAGTCGCCCGCCCACTCCCACTCTTCCCATTTCTCTCCGCTGGAGCTCAGAGTTTCTCTCCTCCGTCCTCCCTAGTCACCCCATGCCCACCAGGCTCTACGGTATGTCTTCCAAAACCTCTCACCTGCCTGACAACCTTCCACCCATATCCCAGTCTTTTTTTCCCCATATAGTAAATTTTATTTTCAGAGAAGTTTTATTTTTATTTTTTTTCTTATTTTTAGGGCTTCACATTAAATGAATTGGTCTAAATTTATGATTTGAAGAAATAGATGGAGTAGTTCACTAGTGTTGATTTTTCTTTTCTCTCCTGATTTTATTTTATTTTTATTTTTGTCTTTATTTTTTTAATGTTACATTAAAAAATATATGGTCCCCATATACCCCCCACCCCCCTCACCCCACTCCTCCCATAACAACAGCCTCCTCCATCATCATGGGACAGTCATCATGCTAGGTGAGTACATCTGTGAGCACTGCTGCATCACATAGTGGTCCACATCATGGCCCACACTCTCCCCCAGTCCACCCAGTGGGCCCTGGGAGGGCATACAATGTCTGGTAACTGTCCCTGCAGCACCATCCAGGACAACTACAAGTCCTGAAAATGCCCCCACATCACATCTCTTCTTCCCACTCCCTACCCCCAGCAGCCACCATGGCCACTTTCTCCAAATCAATGCTACATTTTCTTCTATTACTAATCACAATAGTTCATGAATAGAATCTCAGTAAGTCCACTCTAATCCATACTCTATTCCCCCATCCTTTGGACCCTGGAATGGTTGTGTCCACTCCACATCTATAGCAAGAGGGGGCTTAGATTCCACATGGATGATGGATGCAATTCTCCTGCTTTCAGTTGTAGTCACTCTTGGCTCCCTTGTGTGGTGGTTGACCGTCTTCGCCTCCATGTTAGCTGAGTTGGGTAAGTCCAACAAACCAGAGTGTAGGAGCTGAAGTCTGTTGAGAGAAGTTTTAGATTACATCAAATTTACATGGAAAGTATAGGGGGTTCCTGTATACCTCACCCTCCTCCCCTCCCACATTTCCCCCTATTAACAGCATCTTTCATTCCTGTGGTGCATTTGTTACAATTAGTGCACCAACATTGAAGCATTGGTACTAACCAAGGTCTGTAATGTACATTGTGGTTTACACTTTGCACTGTACAGCTTTATAGGATTTGACAAACTGTATAATGGCCTGTATGCACCAGTGCAATATCATGCAGAACAATTCCAAACGCCCTAAAAATGCCCCATGTTCCAGCTATTCTTCCTCTCCCTCCCCTCAGAACCTGTGGTGACCACTGTCTTTATATCCATGTTACAAGTTTTTCTGTTACTACAATAGTAACTCTACTTTGGTCGGTGGTAGTTTGTTCATTCCTCAGTCTTGAGGATTTGGGGGTGGTGATGCCTGCTCAGCTTCCGATTGAGAGGGGGCTTAGATAGTATGGGGCAGATGGAAGGAACTGTTTTGCTTGCAGATGTAGATACTCTTTGTTTTTTGGGATGGGCATTGTCCATCATCATCATTTTGTTAGTTGACGGGGTGAGTCTGATGAACTGCAGAGTAGGTGTTGGCCAGAACTCAAGGCTGAACCGGCACATGAATGGACCAGAGATTTAAGTTTCTGGGACATATTTTTAATGGGTAGAGTGCTGATTATAGGTTCAAATAAAAGTACCTCCCTGTACTATGATGCCCCCCTCCCCAGGCCAGGAACCGATGACCTTGCCTCTGCTCAGCCAGTGTCTCCTGCCCTCCAAAAATGTCACCTTGGTGGCGATGCTCCCAGCTTCCTGCTTCCAGGTCACCTGGGACAGGATCCTGCTTACCTTACTAGCCTCACCTCTTGCTCCTTCCCTTCCCTCACTGTCAGCTGCTGGGCCACCCACCCCTCAGTCCCCTAAGGGGCAGATATTATCTATAATAAATACCATTCACTCCAACTTTATAGATGGAGAAACTGATGCTCAAAGTGGTGAAGCAGCCTATGCCATTCATTCTGTGTCCCGTACCACCTTCTCCTTTTACAAAGGACCCCATCCATCCACAATGTACTTTTACTTGCAGGACTCCAGCTTCTCCTTTGGCTGTGTCCCACCCTCCTCCAAAGCTCCCTGGTGCCCCCTGACCTTCCTTCGGTCCTACAAGTGATGGTCCCTTTGCTCCTGGGGGCTGGGCTGCAACTTTCCCAAGGACAGGGCCTGTGTCCCATGTCATGCTAGGGCAAATGGGCAGTGTAGACCCAGGACTGTGCATCCAGCTGGTGTGATGTTCCAACATATGGAGAGATAAATTGTGTCACCACTTGAGGCAGTGGCAGTGAGAGCAGGCGAGGAGGAGCAGGGGAGGGAGGCAGGTGGGAGGGGGAAGCCGGTCTGGTTGAGGGGGTATGGCCAGCACGTCTGGGATAAGGGATGTTGAGATGCTCCCAGGAGAACTGTAGCCATGCGCTTGAGCTAAGCAGGGATGACCTGGAGAAGAGGACTGTCGGCCCTGGCCAGACAGGGTGCAGGCTCTGCTGTGTGTCTCTGAGCACTACTGTGAGGAGCATGGGTGGCTGGGGAGTTGAGGAAGGAGCTGGCAGGGCCACCCCGGCAGAAGAAGGTCCTGGCGCCTCCCTTGCAAGAAGGACCGGAAAGCACTTAGAACCCATCTGGCCCTTGGGAGTCCTTCATCATCCTCCGTATCTTCTTCATCCTCCTCCTCATTTTCTTAATCACAATTAGTTCACCCAAATGGATCCTTCCAGGGCAAAGACTTAGTTGCCCTGATTTGAGCTCACGAAGGCCCCATCTCTCAGCAGTTTGGAGTAGTTCTTAAAGTGGGGGGATCCAGAAATCCCTGGACCCCAAGACCCTTTCAGGGGGTCTTCAATGTCAACACAATTTTCCTAATAATTCTAAGATGTTATTCCTCTTTTCCTCTTTCATTTTCTCATGCATGCCCAGTGGCATCTTTCAGGTGTGATGGGTTATGATGTCATCCCTCTAAAAGCCAATGTTCTTTTTTTTAAAAAGATATTTAGATTACTTAAATGTTACATAAAAATACAGGGGATTCCCATCTACCCTGCTCCCCACAATGCCCACATTTTCCCCCATTAACAACATCTTTCATTGGTGTGGTTCATTCATTGCAATTGATGAACACGTTTTGGAGCGCTGCCACTGAGCGTAGATTATAGTTTACATTGTAGTTTAAATTCTCTCCCACACAATTCTGTAGGTTATGGCAAAATATATCCAATGTTCTTGTGTATTCTTGCCTTTAAAAAATATCTTAGTTTTAATTTGGAGTACCTTAAATATCAACAGATATAACTCACATTCTATGAAAAGCTCTTTGAGGGCCTCGATAACTTTTTATGAGTGTGAAAGGCTCCTGAGGTGAAGAACCACTGGTTTACACTGGGTTCAAACCTTGGCTTTGTCCCTGAATGTCTGTGAAAGGCCTGGAGCAAATGACTTTAAACGTGTGAGGCCTCCGTTCTTCTTAAAAGGAGGGAATGTGGCTCCTTCCTCTAGTGCTGATGTGGCTAATAAGGGAGACAATGCAAACAAAACACGCAGCAAGGCATTCAGGTAGTAAATACACAATCTATAGCAGAGAGAGCCAGTCTTCCTGGTGCGAAGGCTGCCAACTCCGCTGGCTCGTGTCCTAAGGTCCAGCGTGCCCCTGAGCTTCAGAGGGACTCTTAGCAGCTATTCAAAGTCCGGCAAACAAGAGCAAGTCGAGCCCCTGCCCTGGCACCTTCCCCAGGCAGGCGCCCAGCCAGCTGCCTGAGCACACATTTTCCTACATATCCAAGGTGTGAGAAAAGTAACACATTGGTTGTTGATCTTTTTTTGGAAAAGGCCTGGTTTTAAAAAGCCGTGTGTTTTCAACTTATTGTGAAGTACATTCTGTAATTCCAAAATACCCGTTGACGTAGAACACGCTCCTTCACGGAAAAATGTTTTGCTCGGAGATTGATCCCTAAAGGATCGTGGAGAATCAAGTACCTCTTCCCCAAGCTAGAGTGAGAGGGCTACTTTAGGGAGGCCCCCAGATTGCCAGGTTTGCTTCTTGGAGAACCCGTTCAAGGAACAGAGATTGAGCCTGTGCTGCTGGGCTACTGCCTCAAAAGGGTACAGAACGAAAACATCCAAAGAAAGCCACGGCGGGGAGGGGGCGGGGAAGGCTGTTCAAACTGAAAAGAGAATTCAGTTAGGTAGCCGGTTACAAAATAAATATACAAAACCTAGTGGCTTGCCAAAATCCCCAAAATAGCTGTAACAAAATATATTGGAAAAAAGATCCCATTCACAATTCAATGAAAAATTATAAATACCTAGGAATAAACTAAGCAAGAAAACACACACAGGCCTAAGGGAAGAAAACGCCAAATCTCATCCTAGAAATATAAATTATTTAGCAAATGGAGGGATTTAACATCTCTGGAGATCAAGATATAATATTGTAAAAAGGTCAATTTTCTGGCAAGAAATATTTGAAAAGGAAACCAAGTGGGTGGGGAGATGGGATTTGTCTTATCATATATTAAAACTAAAATCATTTAGGCATTGAATTCCCAGTGGAAGAGAATAGAACATCTGCATGTCAACTTGATGTGATATAACAGTTTGTGAAAAGATGACATTTCAAATAGGTGGGAAAAGCAAAGATTCTTTTTCAATAAACAACTTGGGCAAATGGCCAACCCCTTGAAATTAAATAAAGCTAGATTCCTATTTCTTGTTCTAGATGGATTAAAGATTTAAATGTAAAATGAAACCATAAAAACATCAGAAGCATATTTCAGTGAATATTTATATAATCTCGGGGGTGAGGGAAAGCTTAATAAACATGAAACCAAAGATTGAAACAATAAGATAAAAGGTGGATGGATTTGGCCAGAGAAAAATTGAGAACTTCACTGTCAATAAAGAAAAACAGATCTTCTCATTAAAAATGGACTCTAGTAGCTTCCACTGCAGCCTTCCCAACTTCTAACACAGGAAAAGATGGAGCTCATTACATTCATCCAAATAGTGGATATTCAACTAATAGCATCCTAATGAAACTGACATCTAGAGACAAACAACAAGTAAACAAACAAAAAAGATTGCCCACTGAAACCTAGGATTGAAACAGATTTATCAACAAAGGTTTAGAGGAGCTGCTAGTAATGAGGCAGGTGGAAATGGACTGGCAGATCCCTATTGAAGCTGCAACACATGAGAAATTTTCTGAAATCTTCATCTGGTCCCAGAATAGATCATTTTCAGAGACATCATCTTCCCCTTGGCTTCTTTTTTTGTTGTTGCCATCTTCAGTAGTTTTTTCCCCCCTTTTTTATTTTTTATTTTTTCTTCTTTATTTTCTTTTAAATTTTACATTCAAAAAATATGAGGTCCCCATATACCCCCCACCCCAACTACACCACCCCTCCCACATCAACAAACTCTTCCATCATTGTGGCACACACATCCATTCAGTAGTTTTTAATAATCCTCATGCTATTATCTTGGCCTCCACTCATCTTTGAGAGGGTGAATGTTCATAGCCTGTCACATAAATAATCCCAAATAAATACATGGCTTCACATTGTGCTATGAAGAAAAGTTCCTGATTTTTGGTGATCCATGAAAAGTCTTTTAAATTTTAACAGTTTAATATTTATTTTAAAATCAGTTAAAGAAGTACTGATTTTCCACTTACAGTTGAGAAATGCCATTTCCTTTTAAATACATTTATGTAGGGAGTTGATTTGATGGGCAAGGTTAAAGACATAATAATAAAAGTGGTACAAGCATGAGGCAAAAAGCATGACCACAAGAAGGGTAATAGAAATTTGGGAGATGCTGCTATTGGCAAAGGGCAGCCATGGGAAGGCTTTGCTCAGAACTGGGTTTCAGAAACCCTGAGTAATTAGACGAGGCATGTGAAAGGTCTGGCAAATGATGAGGCTTGAATTGGGGCAGGGCAGAAAAAGGATCAGTCTGGAGGGATTAAGGGCAATCAAGGGAGTGAAAGTAGAAGACGAGAATGAGGAAATCTCAGCTATGGCAAGACGTTTGTGTGTGTGTGTGTGTGTGAGGGGTACCTTGGTACAACCCTTTCTCTCTGGCTGGACTTGAGCCTTACAAGGGGAATTGGTTAGAGGCACAGGCTTGGTGCCTGACTTTCTGGCTTCAAATCCTAGGTTATTCATCCAAGGCAAGATCCTGAATCCCTCTGTGCCTTGGTTTTCTCATGTATACACCAGGGTTGAAGCTGGTACCCACCTCATGGGACTGTTGACCATGCCTTGACTTTCTCATGTATAAAACAAAGTCACAAATAACCCTTACTCAAGGGGTTGTGTAAGCATTATTCTGTGTAGAAAGCACACAGAATAATGCCTGATGCAGAGTAAGCACTCAGTGGATGTTAACTTTCATTCTTGCCATGCACTCCAACCCTGACCTTACCATGGCCACAGCCTATCTCTTATATGAGTACAGGGAGTGCATAAAAGCCTTGTGTTGGTTATTCTCCATTTTCCCATCACCATCCTCACCTACACATTCTTTGCTCCTCTCTGACCTGCTCATTGTCTCTGGAGGATCACCTCTATGGACACCCATACCAGCTGGTTCCTGCTGGATTCAGCCAACGGGAAGCACTGGCATTGACAGTAAGAAGTGAGAAAAGTTAAGGTTTCCATTACCACTCTCTACCCCATGCCTCTTTCCCCATGGGCACATTTTGGCAGCAGCTCCCTCTCCTTGAGTTCTAGTAACCACTGTCTCCCCTTGTCCCTCCAGGCCCAGGAGTGTGGTGGCTCACATCATGTTGGTTGGGGGCTCCACCACCCCTTTTTGATTCCCTTAGTGCTGCCATATTCTGTTAGTGGTTCCTTCCTTAAACACTCTTCTGTTACCTTTTCATTGACCCTCTTTCCTGCTGGGTCTTTGGCTGACCTAAGTCCCAGGAGAGCTTAATCTCTGTCTTCATAAAGGATCTGCAGGACCTCCTGCTGACCAGCTCTGTGTGATCCTGGCATCCTGCCACATGGCACAGCAAGATGACAGCAGATCTCTGCCTCGGTTCCTGCCTTCCCCTCAAGGCTCACCATCTCTTAGAAATCAGCTCTGTGCAACCAGACATACGGCTCATCCCTTCAGCCTTGAGCTGCTCCATGAGCCCAGCCTCTTGGGGGCTCGAGTCTTCACTCACGTGACAACGTCAAAAAATGGTGGCTTCCTTTTTCTGTGTCTCTCTGTCTGTTCTCAGTTTATATAAGACCCAGCAAGAGGGTGGAGATCCAATCTGAATCATACCTCACTGATGCAGTCCAATCGAAGTGCTCTAATCAAGTGATCTAATCAAGATCCCTTGCCAAATCTAATGCAATCAAAGGCTCTCACACCCACAGGAATGAATTACTTCAAAAACATAATCTTTTTTAATAGAGTCATCAAATTCAAACTTTCACACTCTGTCTTGCTAACCTTCATTCAGTTGCAGAAGATCAACTCTGACCTTGGATCTACAACCCAGCTTTCAGAACATGCTTGTTTCCCTGGACCTGCCTCTCCCTCAGCCATGCTTCTGTTGTGTGTCTTCTTCATGAATTTGTGGCACTCTTAAGCCCTGGGATACCAGAGGAACCCACCTACTTTTCTTCTCACCAAGTCTACCAGGGAAGGGGGACCAAACCCAAATAGACTGTCAAGAATGACATCCATGATTTAGCCAGAATCTGCTTCTTTGTCGGGTAAAACCAGATCAGAAAGAATACTTGAAGGCCATGTCACTTCTGGAAATAATGGGTAACCTCAAAAGAGTTTGTGCAAGAATGGGGCAAGATGACACTAATGAGAGGAGTCTGGTTACAGATACAGATTTTTTTTTCAGATGTATCTCACATTTTATTTCCTTTTTTTAAAAAAGATTTATTTTTTATTTATTTCTCTCTCCTTCCCCCGCCCCCACACCCCCATTGTCTGCTCTCAGTGTCCATTCACTGTGTGTTCTTCTGTGTCTGACTGCATTCTTGTCAGTGGGACCGGAAATCTGCATCTCTTTTTGTTGCATCATCTTGCTGCATCAGGTTTCTGTGTGTGCAGTACCACTCCTGGTCAGGCTGTGCTTTTTTTGCACTGGGTGGCTCTCCTTGTGGGGTGGACTCCTTGCAACTGGGGCACCCCTATGTGGGGAGCACCCCTGCGTGGTATGGCACTCCTTGCACTCATCAGCGTTGCATGTTGGCCAGCTCACCACATAGGTCAGGAGGCCCTGGGTTTGAACCCTGGGCTGCCCGTATGGTAGGTGGACTCTCTATCAGTTGAGCCAAATCCACTTCCCCAGAGACAGATTTTTTAAAAGAGCTTAACACTGCCACCCAAACTTCTGTTCCCAGCAGCCTCTTCTTGCTCCTTCCCTCCCTCCCTCCTTCCTTTACTGGGGATAGTGGGGGTAGCATGATTTCTGTTTTAGAATAAATGCAGTTTAATCCTAGTGTGTGTAGCAAAACATCAACAACTCATGACACAATACCCTCCACCAAGATATTGCAGAGGCAACAATTATGAAACACAGCAAAGTTTTAACAGTGTTGGACATTAGAAGTATTGCTCAATGGCCCATTGGAAATCTTCCCCTGAGACCTCTCCCTGCCCTATGCCCACACTCCATCTCCAGAATAGTTGACAACTTCTCCAAGTTAAAGAGCCACAAGAAAAGCTATCTGGGAAGCAAGGAATGATCTGCCTGGAGAGACTTGGAGCATGCAGGAGCATAGCATTCTGGGTTACCATTTCTCCTCTGGCTGGGAAAACCTATAGTTTGCTACAAACTGCAAGAAAAGACTTTATAGAAGGACAACCAGAGCCCAGGATTTCATGAGACCCCTGCTAACCCTTGGGAAAGCAGAGGCTTACTAAATTAAAGTCCATGAGCCACCAGGAAGTTGACAAGAGATGATTTGCTTCATGTAATCCTCCATCTGAAGCCAAAGATGGAGGGAAAAAGAAGAATTCAATCACTCCATTCACTGAAGAGCACCAGGAAGAGTTAGCTCTGCATTCATTCAAGTGTGAGCAATGGAGAAAAAAAATGGGGACTTTGAGAAGTTCCTGGATCAGAGAACACAGAAGACAGAATTCTTAACCATGGAAGAAATTGGAGAAGTTGTCAAAGAACTACACTCCCATGAGAAGAGCACATTTTTTTGAAACGTCCTACTACAGAAAACAAATGTAAATTTCAGAAAACATTGGTGAAGCAATCTCAATAAAATTCCAGAAAACTTGGGAATTCATGGAACTAGGTATTTAGTTAGTTAATTACAAGTTTATTCATTTCAACTTTTCTTTTATTAGAGAAGTTGTGGATATACAAAACAATCACACATGAAATACAGGATTTCCATACACTGCCCTATTGTTAACACCTTGGTGTGGAGCATTTGTTACAACTGATGATGAAAGCACATTTTTATAATTGTACTATTAACTATAGCCCATGGTTTAACTTCGGGTTCGCTGTTAAGCCCTGATGGCTTCATTCCAGCATCTGGTTTGCTACATCATCACATACCTGTCACAATCCTTCACATGCATCTCCAATATCCACAATGCTTTGAAAACTGACATTTCGTTCATAAATATTTGCCAGTCATACCTGGCAAATGACTCATTTAGTGGCAAAATCTGACCAGAACTGACTGAAGCCATTTATAGTCTTCATTTAACCTATTGGGTATGAAGATTTGTAGCCTTTACCATAGATTTGTAGCCAAACCATGCAAAATTGGATGGTTTTCCATTTATTTAGATCTTTAATTTCCTTCAACAGACCTCTTTAGTTTTCAGAGTATAAATTTTGTAGTTCTTTTGTTAAATTTATTCCTGAGTGTTTTACTATTTTTAATGTTATTGGAAATGAAAGTCTTTCCTTCATTTCATTTTGGATTGTTCTTTACAAGTGCATAGAAATATAACTGGCTTTTGCATAGTCAGCTTGTATTCTGAAATCTTGCTTATCTTGTTTATTATAATAGCTTTATAGTGGGTTATTTGGGGCTTTCTATGTACAAGATCATGTCATGTCAATAACAGAGATAGTTTTATTTTTCCCTTTCCAATCTGGATATCTTTCATTTCTTTTTTGTGCCTTGTCCTGGCTAGAATGCATACTTATTTTTAAGTTCATTTCTAAGTTTTTCTTACTACTAGGGATGGATTTTTTTCCCTTTCTGCCTTCTGATTTTTTTTCTATTGTAGGAGAAAGCTGTTGAGTTTACTGGACTCTTCATTGTTGTAGTAGTTTTCATATAATTTTCTTAGTTTTTCTTGGTTATAAACCATAATTGCCCAAATGATCTTTATTTTTATTATTAAAATTTATAGCTCAAATCTATTTCTAAGCTCATTTCATTGGCTATGATCTCTGATATAATATGAATTAGTTGTAGATGAGAAAAAAATCTTTGTTTTATTCCCAAAAAGAATGTTATTATTATAAATAATAGTCAATAGCTAAGTTTTATTGCGCACCTACTGTAGGCCAACGACTATACTTACACTAACTTTCTTTAATCCTCATAATGATACTGTAAGGTGGGTTTGATTATGAGTCACCATTTCCAGGTGAGGAAACTAAGGTAAAAAGTTTAAGTGAAGCAATCTGCTCAAGGCTATGCTGCTGGGTGGTGGCGCTGGGATTTGAACCCAGAACTGGGTGTGTAACTTTGTGTGTTATTCTGCTTTGCCCCTCTGTGCTTCAGGACACCTTAAACCAGAGTCCATTGATGTCTAAAAGGTACACGAGGGAAGCGGACTTGGCCCAGTGGTTAGCGCATCCGTCTACCACATGGGAGGTCCGCGGTTCAAACCCCGGGCCTCCCTGACCCGTGTGGAGCTGGCCCATGCACAGTGCTGGTGCGCGCAAGGAGTGCTGTGCCACTCAGGGGTGCCCCCGCGTAGGGGAGCCCTACGCGCAAGGAGCGCACCCCGTAAGGAGAGCCGCCCAGAGCAAAAGAAAGTTCAGTCTGCCCAGGAATGGCGCCGCCCACACGGAGAGCTGACACAACAAGATGACACAATGAAAAGAAACACAGATTCCTGTGCCGCTGACAATAACAGATGTGGACAAAGAAGACTTAGCAAATGGCCACAGAGAACAGTCAACCAGGGTGGAGGCGGGGAAGGGAAGAGAAATAAATAAATAAATCTTTAAAAATTAAAATTTTTTTTTAAAAAAAGGTACACGAATATGCCTCCAGCAGCCAACAACTTCCCTGAAAATAAGTACAAAATATGAAATGTACGCCCATATGTTTATTTTTGTGGGGATGATGTTCTCATTTTCCACCAGATTCTCGAAGGTATTTCTAACCCACAACATTTGAAACCCCACTTTAGTGTTTCCCTGAAAGTATAAGGATTTCTGTTGTTCGGATAAAATTCTCTTTGATTCACGAAGGATATTTTCTTCCATTTTTAGTTAGCAAAAGCTTTTTATATTAAACATGGCATTAAATTGTATGAAATATTTATTGGGCATCCTTTTGCCTAATAATTGAAAGATTATTAGAGAATAGCATACATATTTGAAATAAAAGAAGCAATAGTGAATTATTTGTCTTATCAGACATAAAACATATTATACTGGTTCAGTGATTAAAATAAGCCCTGCTCCTGTAGGGAGCAGGTAAAGGCAATCATTGCTCTGGTGGGTTTTGTAATGATGATCCATGCTTATTACATTCCTTGAATAACTCCCCCCACCGTCTTGTTTTTTGACGTGGTGAATTCTTTTTCACATTCTGCTACATTTGCTTTGTTAATATTTATCCGAGACTCCGCATCTAAGTGAGATTTCTTCTCTTGTATTATCTTTTCTACCTCTTGGGTCAATTTCGGTACCCGACATTTCCTTAGAAAATTATTCATTGCTTTAATATTTACAAGTATATTCATTTAGCACTCTGTACTGTATTTTCCCACATTTGAAGAATTTCTTTCTGACCTACTTTGCGTGATCCGTAAAGCGTGTTTCCAACAGCCTTAGTTCCCGTTCATATGGCCACGGCAGTGACCCCAGGCTCCCGGAGGGAGTCAAGGGGTTGGCCTGAGCGGGGACAGGGAGCTGCGGCAGGGCACTGGGTTCTGAGCCCAGAGCCTGACCCCCAGGAGAGGCCAGGCCATGCTGGCTCTGTGAGCCGGGTCAGCCCCCCTCCCTGAGAGTGAGGGAGAGAGTCTAAATGAACACCCCCAGCTCACTCACTTCATTATCTCAAGACTGGCTCTCAACTCCAGGCCTGGGGGAGACAGAGGTCCTTTGAGCTCCGGCTGGCAGCCGGGCATGGCTGGACTCCCAGGGCTACCCAAGTGGAGAGGAGGGAATGCTTTGAAGAGACCCTGCCCTTCCGGGGGCCACAGCTCAGCTCCCATCATCCATCAGGGATTCCCACCCAGAGGGACAGGTCTTTGGTGGCTTCTTGCCAGCAATTTATTGTGTGTGCTTTCTTCTCCACTTCCCCTTCTCCCCCCTCCCCTGCCAAATCTGCTCCATTTCCTCCCCAGCCTCCTGGTATGAGCTTATGGGAGCTGCAGAAATAAGGACATTTCTTGGTCCAGAGCCAAGCTCCAGCCGCACCGAAGCCCATATTTCCTTCCCTCTTCAAACTCCGTCACCAGGCGTGGCCAGCGCTGGGATGGGCTGACCATGCTAATCTGCTCAAAAGGAAGCCACAAGTCCCTGGCTACCGAGGGAACAAGGTCCATCGCCCTAGCAATTGCAGCATTGAGTCAATGTCCTAATTCCACAAGAGGAGAATGGGACCTCGAAGTTGAAATGCCTTCCTGTAGATCAGGGGTTCTTAGCCAGGAGGCCACAGACCTCCAACGGGTCCGTGGAAGATTTCAGGGGGTCTGTGAGCTTGAACTGAAAATTGAAAAAAACATTAACATCATGGGGATGTGCAGGCATGATATATTTATTAAATAATACACAGTGGAGTATGGACTTAGCATTATTTTTATTTTGCCCTAGCGTGTTCTGAGTGCAGTGGATAACTGCCTGCAAAAAGCTTGGTAAGGGTGATGGAGATGGTTTTAGGATGCCGTGGGAAACCTCGAATTTCCAAATGTTTGCCAAGAATGACCGTTTGAACAGATGCCGAAATGTGTTAGGTTATCAGGTATTGAAATAATGGGAAAAGCGTAATTTTGAATAATCCCAAAATTTAATTTAAAGACACACCAATGTTGACTGTCCTGCAACTCTCTGCCACTACGTTATGAGAAGGGGTCTGTGGTTTTCCTCTGATTGCACGAAAGGTTAAGAACCCCTGCAGCAGGTCTTCCAGAGAGGTTGAGGCAGATCCAGAGCAAGGACAGGGGCCTGTGGCTCCCAGCATCGCACTCCGTCCTCTCCGGGTGTCTCTGAGCACGGCCCACAGGAGCCACCACAACCAGGCGACGTGAATCGAGGTGGTAAGTGGATTGACTTGTGCCTGCACCTCTGCCCCCAACGACATGTTCAAGTCCTAACCGCTGGTCTCGTGTATGGGATTCTATTTGAAAATAGGGTCTTTGGGGATGTGATTAGCTAACAGGAAGCCCAACTGGTTTAAGCTGGGCCTTAATCTGTGACTTATAAGAAGAGGACATTGAACTCAGACAGGCAAGAGAGAGGAGATGGTTATGTGCTGGACGCAGGCTGAAGCATGCCAATAGATAGCTGGCAAGCCAAACCACAGACTCCTTCAGATTCAGAGGGAGCATGGCCCTGGGGACACCTACAGTTCAGACTTCTAAGGCCCCAGAATGGTGAGACAATAAATTCCTGGTTTGTTTTACCTTTTTACTGTAGTAGCATATATGCAACACCAAATTGCCCATTTTAACCACTTTCAAGTGTACAATCCAGTGGTACTAATTATAGTCACGGTATTGTGCTGTCATCACCAACATCCATTACCAAAATTGTCCCTTCACCTCAAACAGAAACTCTGCACGCATTAAGCAAAAGTTAACTCCCCATTACTCCTAGGGCCCTAGTTACCTGGAATCTACTTTGTCTCTATGAATTTGCTTATTCTAGGCATTTCATATAAGTTAGATCATACAATATCTGTCCTTTTGTGTCTGACTTATTTCATGTAACATATCTTTACAGTTCATTCATGCTCTCTCAAGGATCAGAATTCCATTCCTTTTTACAGCTGAGTATTATTCCAGGGTGTGGATAGACCACATTTAGTGTATCCGTTCATCTGTCAGTGGACACTTGGGTTCTTCCACCTTTTGGCTATTGGGAATAATGCTGCAAGGATAGTTGTGTACAAGTATCTTTCAAGTGCCTGCTTGAATGATACCAAGAAGTGGGATTGCCAGGTCATATGGTAAATCTATGTTCACCTTTCTGAGGAAACACCAAGCTGTTTTCTACAGGTACCCGGTCTGTGGTACTTTGTTGCGGTAGCCCGAGCAAACTAAGACACATGGCAAATGGATAAGCATGTTATATTTCAATAATCATATGTTTATTTTAATGTGTATGAAAATATAGCTGGCATAGCAAGCTCATACTTTCATGGGTATAATTGCTTAAAATTAGGCTAAAATGTTGGCATGGTTAAAAGTGAGTTGACTGAAGCTAAAATAAAAAAGCCCTTGATTATACACTTTGATTAGATCATGTGGTATGTGAATACATCTCAACAAAACTGCTTAATAAACAAGTAAATAATTGTGCAAACATAGCCAGAAATAGCAGCTATGTACAGCAGGGGAAACAGAGATTGAGAGATGAAGAATTTTCTTGTTTGTCTGTTTTTTGTTTATTATTATTATTATTGACATAATAAAAATGCTTTAATAATGATTGAAGTGATGAACACACAACTATGTGATTTTACCAAATAACATTTTATTAATATGTATTAATAAAATTGATTTCTTTTAAAGGAGTAAGTTGATTGAACTAAAATATTAGAAAATCAATCTATTAGAGCTATACATTCATGGAAAATGCAATTTTTTAAAAAGTGGCTTGAGAGTGATTATCTTCAAGGAAATCTGGGCTCCATCAAGTTGGTGAGTTTTAATTTGTACATGTACACACAGTGAATATGAATAAAACTTACTCCAACAAATAAGGCCAACCCAAGGCAGCTGCAGACCACCTGCAGGTCTCTAAGTTTTATTGCTTTCCATCCAGGCGTCCTCGCAGGCGCATTCTCCCCATCCTAGGGCCAGCCTGGGAAGTGGGTGCGCACTGACGTTCAGGGAGAGGGCTGTGTGCAGCTAACTTGTGCATTTAGGATGGAATTCTAAATTCAGCAGGGCTCAGCAGGTGCTGCACAGTGGCTCTTTCCCACCCCAGCAAAGCCCAGCCTTCTCCCCAACCCCGCTCCTGCCCTCCCCAGATGCCAGTTTGTCACTATCCTTCTTCAGTGGTGGCAATGAGTAAATGCACCCTTTTGCATGTGGTCTGCTCCCTGTTGGGCAGAGAACAGGGCTCGTAGTCCTGCGCACAGTAGGTGGACACACAGCCAGGCCTGGGCGGCCAGGCTCTAACCATCCCTAAGCTGGACCCTGAGGCCGTCCTCTGCACAACTTTGGATCTAAGGACCTTTTGACACAATCTAAAAGCAAATCAATCTCAATTTGACTTTTTCTCCCAAAATTAAAGTCACTTTATCTTTTTCTGCCTACAGAATCTGTAAATGCAGTCCAATTTCCACCAAAAGCCCAATGGGATATTGAAGTTGGATATCTCACTGGGATATTGAGAAGCTGCTTTGAAAGTTCATCTGAAAGAGAAAGTTTTTAAGAATAATTAAAGGCATTTTTGAAAAGCTCCCCAAATGACTTTCAAAATGAATTCAGTATGTTGTTTCAAAGTCTGGTAACAGATTCATGTTCATGTGAAAATTTAGTTTACGATGGAGGGGGGCCTTTCAAACCAGAATCAGAAGGATAGAGTGTCAACAAATGCTATTGGAGAAACTCACTACCCATTTTGAAACCAATAATATTCGACTCCTCTTTATACTCTTGGTAAGAATAGATTCCAGATGTATTAAAGAGCTAAAAGTTAAAAAAAATCTGTTCAAGTTTTAGAGCCAAATGTGGAAGAATATTTTTAAAATCACATGGTAGAAAAGGCTTTACTTAGCAAAACAAAACATGTAGGAAAATAGAAAGGAAATAATGAACAGATTTGCATATGTAAAAATTAAATGAATGATGCCATAAACAAATTGAAAGGCAGGCCATATAGAAAGTTATATGTAATATATGTATTAAACAAGTGGTTAATATCTGTGCTACATAAGCATCTCCTACAAATCAATAAGTAAAAGGTCATTAGTAAACAGGCAAAGAAAAAAACAGGCCATTCACAGAAGAAAAAGGAAACATGGCCAATAAAAAATGAAATTGTGCCCAACTAGTAATCAAGAAATAAAATTTAAAACAAGATATTATTTATCACTTATTTCTTTCCTAATATGGTCATATTCTACTTTTGTTTCTATATCTTCCTTTTTTCACTTAACATAAGCAAAGATTAATAAATACAAGTCTATATCATGTTACTATCTTCTTTCATAGACATATAATTTACTTTCTTATACCCTTTATGAGGGAAATCTGGATTTTTTTATTCCATACTTGGAGGTTCTGCTGCTGTACAACTCACTATAAAATCTTTACTCACATCCTTAGGATGAATTCTCATAAAGGAGATTGCAAATCAAAGGGAAAGCACCTTGACATTTTTTATACAGAAGGACAAACTGAGAGAAGTTGCACCAATGGAACTCCACCTGCGGGCGCCAGGGAGTGTGTCTTCCCCCATACAGGGCTGCAGAAGCCTTTTTATGCTTGTTCTCTCTCTCTCCCCCACCCAAGTTTTAATTTTATTGGTAACATATATAGCATAAAATTTGCCATTTTAACCATTTTTAAGTGTACCATTCAGTGGCATTAATTATAGTCACAATCTTGTGCTACCATCATCACCATCCATTACCAAAACTTATCTATCATGCCAAATAGAAACTCTGTACCCATTAAGCAATGACTCCTTTCCCCTCCCCTGGTCCCTGGAACCGCTCATCTACTTTCTGCCTCTATGAATTTGCTCATACTTGATATTTCCTATAAGTGGAAACATGTAATCCTTGTCTTTTTGTGTCTGGCTTATTTTACTCCAGCATAATGTCGTCAAGATTCATCCTTGTTACCACATGTAGCAGAACCTCATTCCTTTTTATGACAGAGTAATATTCCATTGTATGGATAGACTACATTTCCTTTTCATTAAAAAAAAATTGTTTCTAATCTGTGCATACCATTTGCTTTGCTCATTTGTCTATTAAAGTGCTTGTTTAAAAAAACCTGACTTACAAGAATTATTTTTATAATTTTTATTTGCCATTTTATATGATTAAATCTGTCAAATTTCAGTGGTTTTTTTCTAGCATCATTTCTGGGTTTGGGAAGTTCTTTCCCATTCCAAGAGTATAGAAACATTCACCTAACTTTTATTTGAGTACTTTCACACTCCGTGATAACTTCAGTTTTGGAAAAGGAATGACCATGTTCCATTAAAGCAGCCATTCTAGCCATCCCCTGGCCTCAACCTGCCAGGTTAGGGGCCTAGAAAATGTCCCTGAAGATGAAGGAAAAAGGAAGGGATGTCTGTTCCACATATTGTTTGGTGATCAAAAAAAAAAAAATAGTTTTTATATTTTAATGTAGCCACTTGAAGATGCTTCAAAATTGTTGTATAAAATTGACCTTGTCAAAATATTCTGCTTCAGACACTTCTCCCATTTTATCCATTCACAGTTGTTTCTTTGTTTTTTGTTTTTTTCACCAAGAACAAAACTTTGCTTTTATTCCAATGCAGTTTCATTTTCTTAGAGGCCACTGACATTGGGAGAAATGACAAGAGAATCATGCCTGGAACATTCTTTTTCCCTTACCAAAAAAACTCCTTAGCAGCAACTATAAAGGAAAAGAAATTAAATTCAAAGTTTCATAGTAAATGGAAGAAATTATTACCTATGACCGCCAGGGAAGGTTTCCCACAGGAAAAAAGCAATATTTTTGCTCTATTACTTTAACGGATCCAGATGACTCTCCTACTGGAAATACCAGAAGATTTTAGAAGACAGATGAGACCTGCTGTCAAGGAAGTAAAACAGTTTGCAATGAACCAAGATCAGATCACGGTTTTCAAAACTAATGGCAAATATATGAAACCTGCAAAAACCCATTAAAATAATCACTGGAAGCTACAAAAAAAAGTAGAACTGGCACTGCAGAAAAGAGGATCAGCTGAACAGAAGAAAAATTTGAGAAACTTCCAGGAAAAAAAATACAGAGGTTAAAAAAAAGAAAAAAAGAGAAGAGACCACACAGAATGAATGACAAGAATAAAACAGAAGACAATTGGTCAGTATTGAAATGGAGATAAACTAAAGTGTACTATTTAACATTAGAAGCCTTTTGTCAAGATATAGACTGGCAAATATGCAAACTACAAATCCACAGTCCTGCATGCTCCTAAATACTATGAGTTGAATTATGTCCCCCAAAAGATACATTCAAGCCCTAACCCCTGTCTCCTGAATGTGATTGTCTTTGGATACAGGGTCTTTGAAGATGTGATTAGGTAAAAGGGGGCCAAACTGGATTAAGGCGGGCCCTCATCCAATATGGCTAGAATCCGAACAAGGAGAGGAAATGTGGACACAGACAAAGAGACAGACAGACGGAGAAGACAGCTGTGAGCTGGAGGAAGAGATCACTTCTGCCACAAACCAAGGAACGTCACTGATTACCGCCAAGCCACCACCCAAACCCTAAGACCTGGGGGAAGCCCCTCCTTGCGGACACCTTGCTCATCGACCCCTGGTCTCCAGGACTGAGGCGGTCGATCCGTTTCTGCTGTATTGAGCCATGCAGTGTGAGGTACTTTGCTTCGGCAGCCCTGAGAAATGAAGATGCTAAACCACAGTGGAAATAATGCCACCGGGAGGGAGGAAGCCTGCGGATTTTCCAAGCCAGCGTCCTTCGCCTGCCTCAGACATGGAAGCCCCCTCACGGGGCCAACGTCTGTGTCCCCCACCTGCCCACCCACCTGCCCGTGGCCCGTTGATCTGAGTGAAGTCACTCAACCAGGCTCAGCAGGAGCCACTCATGCCCAGATGAGCAGGGACCTTGAGAGAAGGTCTCCAATGCCCCCAGCAGAGGCCCTGACACTGCGCGGCCCTGGCTCCATTCCCTCTTTCCGCAGTTCCTGATTCTGCAGGAGCCAGGCAGCACGGTGGCCCTTCTTGGCTTTCCGTGGCCTGCACCAGGGAAGCTGTACCTGTTCACTCCCTCTGTCCCCCAAGTGCCCACGGAAACAGTCCCTGAAGTATGACCACAGAGAAGCAGCCACAGCCGTCCAGGCCGGACCCCACCTCTGGCCACCATCCCCTTCCCAGACTGTGATTTGGTCTGTTTCTCCTTCCTCAGTCTTCCCAGGAGACCATGCAGATAATCCCTCACCAAGCTGGGTGCAAAGTCAGTTAATGGCTCACCCGTGCCTGGCTCCCTGGGAATGCCAGGCTGTAGTCTCTGTTCCAACTCCAAGCCATTCCTCTACAGGTGGGAAGAGCTCTGCAGCTGCTGAGGGATTAGGAGGACCCCAGGGACACCATGTAAGATACATCAGGTCCCCCCCCCCCACCGTAGGTTTAGCCTCAGGGTCAACAAGTACCTTCTAAACTCTTCCCACTCCAGAAAGCCTCTGGGGACTATAGCCCCTACCCAGCTCTCATTCTGCCCTCAGGGGAAGGCCAGAATTAAATGAATTAATGCAACAGATATTGATTGAGCACCTACTGTGTGCCAGATTTCCTCTCCTTGTTAGGGTTCTGGGAGGCAAGGAGAAACAGATGGAGGGGCCATGCTGTCACAGGGCCAGTTTAGTGAGGGCATGCATCAATAAGCAAGATCAGTTCCGGTGGGAATAAAGACCCCAAAGGAGGTGAGATAAGATAATAGGAGGAGAGAGTAGGTGAAGACAAACAGGGGAGGCCTCCCCAAGGAGGTGAGGCTGGAGTTGCATCCTGAGTGATGGCAACAAAGCGGAGGAGATGGCTGATGCAGAGGGCTAGGCATGAGCTTGGCATGTTTGAGGAGCAAACGTGGGGGAAGGCAGATGTGGAAGACGAGGCCGGGAGTGAGGCAGGCTTTATGGACCCTGGAAGGAGTGTGTGCAGGGAAGCCAATAGACACAGGTTTTAAATAGTTTAATTATCTGCTAGATGGAGAACAGGAGGCAGTGGGCAAAGCAGATGTAGGGAGAGGATGAGAAAGTGATGGATTGGGCATAGATTTTGGCAGCAGAACCAACAAGGAAGGGTAAAGGAAAGAGAACTATGGAAGATGACGTCTGGGTGTGGAACCGGTTTCTGAGCCGGGGAAGATCGGGAGAGGAGCCGCTTGGACTTGGCGCCTGGTGGAGATGCGGGCAGCCCGGGCATGTGTCACGGGGCCTTGGAAGGAGTTCCTCCACGTGTTGACAGCAGGGCCTGGACCTCCTGGGGCAGGTCTGATTTCAAATATGCTATCTGGTTGTCAAACTTCTTGGTCCACCACGGCTCCCCAGAGCTAAGCAGATTCTCTGACTCCGCTCTGGGAGACCATTCAGAAAAGTGGTGCAGTAATAACCGCCTGCTGTGGAGAACCTGCCCCGTGGATTCCTCAGAGGCCCCAGGGTGCCAGGCGGGCACTTGGCATGAGCCATACATAGATGTCCCAATGCCCATTTCTAGTACTTAACTCCTTTTCTTCCATATTTTTTTTATTAGAGAAGTTGTAAACTTATAAAACAATCAAGCACAATGGACAGAATTCCCATACAACTCCCCTCCACCAACACCTGACATTGTGTGGAACATTTGTTGCATATGATGAGAGAATATAATCAAACTATGACCACTAACTGTGGTTTAGAGCATAGC
Organism: Dasypus novemcinctus; assembly: GCF_030445035.2. Taxonomy (NCBI): domain Eukaryota; kingdom Metazoa; phylum Chordata; class Mammalia; order Cingulata; family Dasypodidae; genus Dasypus; species Dasypus novemcinctus. Next base: position 55,417,852 of record NC_080698.1, read on the forward strand.
TTTGGTATATTTTTTTCTATACCCCCATTTTTTAAGAACTTTTTCTTTTGAGATAATATTAGATGTGCAGAAGAGGTGCAAAAACAGTAGCGAGAGCTCCTCTATACCCTTAACTTTCACCCAGCCTCCCGTCCTATGTAGTAACATCTTACGTAATCGTAGAACAATAGTGAAAGATGGGAAATTAGCCCGGGTAGGACACTGTTAACACAACAGCAGACTCCATTTGGGTCAACCAGTTCTTCCACTAGTGTCTTCTTTCTGGCCTGGGAACCAGCCCAGGACCCCGCACTGTATTTGGCTGCCATGTCCTCAGTCTTTCCTTGTCTTTCATGATGGTTCAAAGGATATTGGTCTGTTATTTTCTGGGATAGCCTTCAGTTTGGGATTGCCTGCTGAGCCTAATGATTCTATTGAGGTATGTGTTTTCAGCAGTTCTGAGTCAATGCAACAGAAGTGGTGTGTCCTTCTCAGTGCATCATATCAGGGGGGTACTTGGTGTGCTATCTCTTATTTACAGTGATATTCAACTGACCGTTTGGTTAAGGCAGTGTCTGCCAGATTCTCTACTGTAGAACTACTGTTGTCCCCTTTGTAATCACTAAATATGCAGGGGACACACTCTGAGTCCTTGCAGAAATCCCATTACTGCTTCCATTTTCACCTTCTAATATTAACCTCTATTGGTGGATCTTTGCAGCAATTCCTGCTAGAGTTTTTGGTAGTGATTTTCTATTAATCATGCTCTTTCTACATTTATTCATTGGAATTCTTCTGTAAGGAAGAAGTTAACTAACTTTTGAATTTCAATAATTAAGCCACCCACCTGTTAACAAAGCATTGGACAGAAGGAAGAGCAAAGCTTCCAAGTACAAAGGGTGACCAGAGTAATTTTTTAACCAAACACTTTTACCCATGCAGGGTCTGAATGTTTGTTGCCTTCCACCCTCTCTGATTCTGGCCAGTCTCTGTTAAGAAGACCCAACAAAAACCTGGCATATCCTTCAGTGGAGGTCTCTATGTCTCAGCTGCCCTCTCCAGACAGTAGGACCTTTGTCCTTTCCTCTCCAACACCCGGTTCCCTTGGTCCTGCCCTTGGGATGGAAATTCCATTTTCAGATCCAACTTTAATTTTCTTCCAGGCCTGACGATCTATTTATTCTGCCCCACTATTTTAAAATCTTACCATCTATCACATGCTAAATTTCACATAAATCTGAATCTCTTCATTGGTTCACGAGCAGTTTATTACTACAATAAAAATGTAATGTAGCTTGTTTAGCAATTTTTGGTTGGGCAAGTTCCAGCTCATTATAACTAGGCAATAGAGCATGGTGGTTAAGATGGTAGATGCAGGCTTGAGAGTGCCCGAGCGCAAATCCTCACTCTACCACTCATTCGCATTTTAACCTTAGACAAACCACATACCCTTTCTGTGCCTAAGTTTCCCCAGCTATAAAATAATAAAATAGTAGTACCTAATTCATAGGGTTGTTACATTTGCCCAACATGGAGCAAGTGCTGTTTAAATATTTGCCATGATTTTTCTGCATTTCCACACATTTATTCCTCCAGAATGAACGTGCAGAGGTTTTGGGGAATGAGGATAGTTAGCAGATGTGGGAGATTGCTTTGTCCCAAGAGAGTTGCCACAATATCTCCCCTCCCACGTGCTTCTCTTGCAATGTGAGCTTGACACGCTTCCCAGTCACACAACTAGTACTTCATGTGAAGTTTGGAGGACAGAGCTGGGCATGCTCTCTGCACATCGTAGATGCCTCTTGATCTTGGGCAGATCCTCAAACTTTCCAAACCAATTTCCTCTTATATGAAACAAGACAAAAATCCCTGCTCTGGGGTGTGCTAACTTTTTACCTTCTTAACCTACCAGTGCCTTAATTTCCTCATTTGTAACCTGGAGACAATACGAGTGCCTATCCAATAGGACTGTTATGTGGATAAAGTAGTTAATACAGGGAAAGTGCTTAAAACAGTGTCTGGCACATTGTAAGCACTCAGTGCATTTAGCCTCATCACCATCATCTTCATCACTTTTTCTCAGAGGAGTAGAGTTTTCTCCCAGACCCAAATGGAACTTCAGAATACACTTACCAAGAGGGGCCAGCACATGCAATGGGGAGGTCTTTTGAGACTTGCACCTCCAAGGAGACCCTTGGATGTGACACACTTTTCTGACTATGAAGTCTCTGTCCCTGGGGCCTTTGGAGAACCTTCAAACTGAGGCAGCTTGTGAGGAGGCAGGTCAGGGTGGAGCACAAAAAGCACTGAGGGCCAATACCGGTTCTGCTCCTTCCTAGCTGAGGCAAGTCTCCAAAGTCCTCGCAAACTCAATCCTCACCTGTAAAATAGGGGCAATGTCTGTGCTCCCCTTGTAGGGTTTCTGTGAAGGTGGAGAGTGCCTCGTGGAGGGTGGAGCTACATGGTTGCGAGGTGTGCCCATGATAGCATTTGGGACTCCAGGAAGCACAGAGCCCTGGGGAAGCTGACCTTGGTACCTGGGCATTCCTCTGTCCCATAAGGCCCCAGACAAGAGTCAGTCTCTGTCACATCTGATTGGACAACCACTAAGCTGGGGTCAGCTATGCTTGGCTGTGCCTCCAAGAGCATAGGAAATGATGTGGGGCCACTCTACAGGAGGAAAGGAGCTGGTGAGAAGTACAATGCGGAGGGCTGGACTGACCAGGTCCAAGCTAAACCTCTCAGGCTCTGCTCCTGACACGAGGGGCCTAGCCCAAGACTTGTCCATGGGTATGAAGAGCGAGGAGACTAACCAGGAGCCCCATGTAAGCCAAGTCCGTGGGTAAGAACACCAAGGACAGCCCATTGATAATTGGCATCAGTGATACCAAAAATGTATCAGTCAGGGTTCCGCAGAGAATATATGTCCTGTTGGTAATATATGTATCTTAGTTTGCCAGGCTGTTATGACAAATATCACTGAATGGCTTGGTGCAAACAAGGAGATGTCGCTCACAGGTTTAGAGGTCAGAAGTCTGCAGTTAAGGTCTCAACAGGCCATGCTTTCTCTTAGAATCTAAAACATTCTGGTAATGACTTGCCACAATCCTTGGGGTTCCTTGACTCACATCTCTGCCTCCATCACACAGCGATGTCTTTGACCTCCTTTTGTGGCTTTCTCTGACTGTATAAGAAGTCCTGTCTTTATAAGACCTCCAATAAAGCTGATTAAGACCCACCATCCTTGAGTTGGCCACACCTAAATAGAATCATAGAAGAACCTATTCACAAATGAGTCCACACCCTGACTTACCTTAACATATTCAAACTTACTATTTACAAATGGGTTCATACCCACAGGAATGCAGATTAAGAATATGTCTTTTGCTGGGGTATGTGTGTGTATATATACATATGTGTGTGTGTGTGTATTTGTATATAGGCATAAATGTATGTGGATATTCATAAAATTCATCAGGCAAGCTATCTGTACCAGTTTTTTTCTTGTGGGAAGGTTTTAAAACTATAAATTCAATTTTTTGAATAGATATAGGACTCCTCAGGCTTTTTTTTTTTTTTTTGAGTGAGCTTTGGTAGTTTGTGGCTTTCAAGGAATTTTCCCATTTCATTTAGGTTGTTGAATTTATTGGCATAAAGTTCTTCATTACTCTCCCTTATTATCTTTCTACTATCTGTAGAATCTGTAGTGATGTCACTTGACTCATTGTTGATATGAGTTATTTGTGTCTTCTCTCTTTTTTTCCTTATTAGTGTGGCTAGAGGTTTCTCTGAATTTGTGAGAGCTGCTATGACAAAAACCACAAAATGGGATGGATTAAACAAGAATTTATTGTCTCCTGGTTTGTAAGCTAGAAGTTCAAATTCAAGATGTCAGCAAGGCCATGCTTTCTCTGGGAGTTGGTAGCAATCTGGGGATGTCAGTCCTCCATCACAGGGCAATTTCTCTCTCTCTTTGTATCTACTTTTCTGGTTTCCATTGACTTCTGGCTTCTACTTTCTACCAGCTGCATCTAAATCTCCTCTCTTTATAAGGCCTCCAGTTTTATGGATTAAGGCCCACCCTAATTCAGTTTCACCACACTGTATTTGTTTCATGGCTTCTTAAACAAACACCATACAATGGGTTGGCTTAAACAATGAGAATTCATTGGCTCAGTTTTGAGGCTAGAAGCTCAAAATCAAGGCATCAGCAAGGTGATGCTTTCTCCCTGAGGACTGGCATTTTGGGGCTGGCTGCCAGCAATCCTTTGGTCCTTGACTTCCCCATCATGTGACAATACACATGGTGGCATCTTCTCCTTTCTCTTCAAGGTTCCATTGACTTCCAGCTTCTGCTCTTCCTGTAGCTTTCTCTCTGTCTGTCTGAATTTCATTCTGCTTGTAAAGGACTCCAGTAACCTGGATTAAAGCCTAAACTGATACAGTTGGCCATAATTTAACTAAAAATAACATCTTCAAAAGGTTCTATTTATAAATGGGTACACCCCCACAGGAAAGCAGATTAAAATTTGAACATGTCTTTTCTAGGGTACATAATTCAGTCCCAACAAGGTTTATTGATATTATTGATCTTTTCAAAGAACCAGCATTTGGGTTCATTGATTTGCTTTATTGGTTTTCTTTTGTCTATTTTATTGATTTCCAGTCTGATATTTCCTTTCTTCCACTTTCTTTGGATTTAATTTATTATTCTTTGTCTAGTTTTTCAGGGTGAAGCCTGAAGTCATTGACTTGAGGTCATTCTTCTTTTCTAATATGGGTTTTTAGTGTTACAAATTTCCCTTTAAGTGCTGCTTTACTAATATACCAAAATCTTCAATGTGGTATGTTTTAATTTTTATTCAGTTCAAAAGACTTTATAATTACCTTTTAAATTTTTTCTTGTCCTATGGACTATTTGAAAGTACCTTATTTAATTCTCAAATATTTGGGGATTTTTCAGATTTTTTTTTTTTTTGTGATTGATTTCTAATTTAATTAAGATGTTGTCAGAGACCATATTTTGCCTGACTTAAATCCTTTGGCGTTTGTTGGAACTTGTTTTTTGACCCATTCTGTCTTGGTAAATTGTACATGTAAACTACAAAAGAATGTGTATCTGTTGTTTTGGGGGGTGAGTATTAAATAGGTCAGACTTGTTGGTTGTGTTATTTAAGTCTTCTATACCATTGCTGATTTTCTACTTGTTCTAGCAATTATTGATTATTGAGAGAGGAGTACTAAAATCATAGATCATGACTGTGGATGTATCTATTTCTCTTTGAAGGTCTATCAGTTTCTTCTTCATGTATTTTGAGGCTCTGCTATTAGGTGCACAGATCTTTATAACTGTTATTTCCTCTTGATAAATTGACCCCACTATTATTATGAAATGACTTTCTTTATTCCTGGTAATATTATTTTGTTCCAAACTCTATCTTGTCTGAAATTAATGTAGCCACTTCATAGTTCCTTTGTATAGCATGGTATGTCTTTTCCCATTCTTTTAATCTTTGTCTATTTGTGACGTTATTTTTGAAACTGATTTCTTAGCAGCATATAGTTGAGTAGTGCATTGTTATCTAACCCGAAATTTTATGTCCTCTAATTGGCATAAGACCATTTGTGTTGAATGTATTTTTGGATATAGCTAGGTTTAAATCAGCCATTTTGTTATTTGTCTTCTATTTGTCCCATATGTTTTTTTTCCCTTTCCCCCCTTTTTTATTTTTGTTTATTTTTTTTGACATTTACCTTTATCTCTTGTTGGCTTTTTAACTATAAGTCTTTGTTTTGTTATTTTAGTGGTTACGTTTGGATTTGCAGTACACATCACAGTCTACCTCAGGTATAAAATGCCACTTCATTTATACTAAAAGAACTTCCATTTCTTCCCAGCTAGCATTATGCTATTGCTTTCAAACAGTTTACTTATACTTATGTTATAAATCTTATAACACATTGCTATTAATTTTGCTTAGTCAATTTATATTTAAAGAGATTTAAATAATAAGAAAAAATTTTTACATATCTACTTCTCCAGTTACCACTCCCAAAACTCTTCATTTCTTTCTGTAAATACACATGTTCACCTGGTATAATTTTCCTGCTACCTGAAGGGCTTCTTATAATAAGTTTTGCAATGCAGTTTAATTGGGGATTAATTTTTACGGTCTTTGAATGTTTGAAAATATCTTTATTTTGTCTTCCTTTTTTAGAGACATTTTCAATGGGTATAGAATTCTAGGTTAAAATTTTTTTTCAGTATTTTGAAAATGTTCTACTGTCTTCTTACTTGCATTGCTTCCAACAAGAAAAGTGCTGTTAGCCTCATTTTTGTTATTCTGTATACAAGGTGTGTTTTTCCTCTGGAACCTTTTAAGATTTTTTTTCCTTATTAATTATTTTAAGCAATTTGATTATGATGTATCTTGATGTCATTTTCTTCATGTTTCTTGTGCTTGGGGATTATCAATATTCTTCCATCTGTTGATTCTCAGTTTGCATCAAATTTTGAAAATTTTCAGCCATTATTTTTCAAATATTTTTCTTTACCTCCCCCTACTTTGGGAACCCAAACACTCATTTATTAGGCTTCTTGAAAATTTCCCACATCTTACTGATGCACTGTTCATTTATTTTATTCTTGCATGTCTTTATGTTTCATTTAGGATGATTTTTATTACTGTGTCTTCAACTTCACTAATCCTTTCTTCTGCAATGTCTATTCTGTCATCAATCCCATCCTTTGTGTGTTTTTTTGTGTCAGACAAGGTAGTTTTTAACCTCTAAAAGTTTGATTTGGATCTCTATTTTGGTGTTTAAATAGAATATAATTATAATAATGTTTTAATGCCTTGGTCTGCTAATTCTAACATCTATGTCAGTTCTGGATCACTTTTACTTGATTTATTTTTCTTTATTAAGTCATAGGTTTCTGTTTCTTTACATTCAATGTTAAGATGGTTTTATTGAAATTGCATAGCTTACAAGCCACCACTGTAAATACTTAGGATAGTTTCAATTATTTATAATATGTATTCTCCTTTTCAGGACATGCACTGAAAATTTAATGGCAAAATACAATTTTACATTTCTAATAAGAAAAGATCTAACTGTTCTTAGAACAGTTTTCTGCTCTCATCAGGAGCAGCAAATTTTATCAGTTAACTGCCAGGAAAAATTGTCCCCTAATAGAACTGATTTACACAGCAGGACATCAAATAGATGATAAAGTGCATTATGTAGGTAAACAGCTCTGACTGGTGATATTTTGTTGTATGCCAGACTTTGTTTATTTTACCTCGTTGAGTGCTGGATAACCTATAAACATTCTTGAGCTTTATTCTTGTACTCAGTTAAGTTGCTTGGATACTTATGTCATGTTTTGCTTATAAGAATTTTAAATGGGTCCAGAGCAGAATTTAGTCTATTGAAGCAAGACCATTCTGAGTACTTTCTCTAATTCTCTGTGAATTATGAGGTTTCCATCCTGGCCAGTGGGAACAGGCACTAATGCAGACCTATATGAGCACCAGGTACTATTCCTTATAATCCTCTATAGTGGTTCTTTCCTTGACCTTACGTAATTTCCTTACATGCATGCTGTAGCAGTTTGGCATTGTTTATGAATTCCAAAAACAGACGTTGGATTGTGTTTGTAAACTGGTCTGTTCCCCTTGGTATATTAGATTATATTAGATTTGGAAGCTTCACTTTTACTTTATTAAATCAAGATCATGGCTTATATTTGACCATGTCATTAGGGCATGCAGGGTTGTGTCCCATCCCCTTGGTGGGGATAAAACAAATTTACAAAGAAGTAAACGCACAGTGAAGCAGACACAGGAAAAGAACACAGAGAAAGAGAGACATCTCCATAGATACAGCCGAGGCCCCGGGAAGAGACATGAGCCTGATAGTCTACAGCTTGTGGAGAGACCAGAGCAGCTGAGCCTGGAAAGGAATGAGCCCTGGGAAGAAAGATAAGCCTTATACCAGTCTATAGCTGAGATCAGAAGAAGCTGAGACCACAGAGCCTTAAGAGGAAAGAGGAAGGCTGAACCCTCGCAGACATCACCCGCTGTCTTGGGTCAAACGTGGCAACAGACCTTGGGTAAAAATAACCTTGAGGTGGATGCTTTAGGGTCTTGTAACTCTAAGCTTCTACCCCCCCAAAAAAAACACCCTTTGTAGAAGCCAACAGATTTCTGGTTCTTTGCACCAGCACCCCTTTGGCTGACTAATACACTTGCCCAGATAAGTTTTCTGCTGAGGACTCAAGGGAGACTCTGCGTATCTTCAGAATTCTTTTCTGTGCTGTCTCTGAGTTCTCCCTCCCTGCACCTCCATCTGGAAACTTGATCAAAGCTGTAAGCTGGGTTTACCTCACTTGTTTCCTGTCTTCAGGGATCAGCTATCCAGTGCCTTAAATACTATTGTTTCTTTTATTTTACCTAGGCTTGTTACTGTTTTGTGCAAGAGGGCAAATCAAGTCCCTGTCACTCCATTTTGATTGGAAGTAGAAGTCTGAGAAATGTTTTTGAAATCTCTGCCCCTCCCATTCACTGAGTATGAGGTAGAAATGGCTGCAAGTAACAGAAATCATGACAAGCCATGCCTTAAAACATTTACTGGCTATCACATGGCTGACACTCCTAGTCATTCCCCAATATCCCACTTTCCCCTTCTCTCTCCTCAGTATAAAATTCCCAAGTGTTGGTTGGATACATGGCTCCCCAGGTAGATTCTACATTTCTCAACCTCTCCAGCATGACATGTGGACATGTGGCTAAATTATGGTAAACTGAATGTAAGTGGAAACAGACTTGTAATTCCCAAGAAGTGCTTTTAAGGGACAACACATGTTCAGCTCCTCTTCTTTTCTCCTTCCTGCTGGCTGGAGCCAGATGTGAGAACTGAAGCTGGAGCAGTCATCTTAGACCACAAGAGCCGTCATCTTAGACCGCAAGCCATGCACTGAACCTGGGTCCCTGAAACTTGTGGAATTCTGTTGGCAGCTCTGTCCTGGATTTTTATTTTCAAGAAACTTTTATTGTGTTTAACATGATTCATTTGGGCTTTCTGCCACTCACATCTGAACCTAATTCTAACAAATACAAATGAACAAGAATTCTAGAAGCAGATTATTCTCAGAATTGGTCCATGATACAGGGATACAGACAAAAACACAGCTCTTTTCACAATTATGCTCTTCCGTCCTTAGCATGTTGACATTTTAGTCTTGTACTCGGTGCCTCATGGTTACAAAATGGCTGCCACAGTTATAGGCATCACTTTCATGTCCAAGGCTGAGAGAGGAGGAAAAGAGAAGCCTCTACGATTCTTATCTGGCATCTGTCTCTTTTATCAAGAAAGAAAAAAACCCTTCCTGGAAACTCCTTTTACAATTCATTGGTCAGAAAAATCACAACCATCTTAAAGGCAAAACTTTGGAAGCCAAGATACCTGCATTAGACAATTTTGTATGTGTGTTGGGGGAGAGATACCTTTCTGTAGACTCTCTTGGTGATTCTCAAACTTGAGTGTGCAGGATATTTATTGATCAGAGTTTTGTGGCAAAATCAAGGCATATTATACTTCATGAGTGGCAGAAGACACTGTCATGGATAACTGACTATATATGTTTTCGTTCTGCTGCACTCACTGACTTTAGATGCAAACCTAATTACTTTAAATGCTAATCCTAGTATATGATGCAGCCCTATACTTCCTCTTCATTAAGCTTTCATTCCCATGGGATCTCAGGTATTCAGCTTACTAGGAGAATTTGGAGAGTCAAAATGCTTGAGGTTCTTAAAAGACTCAGAAGCAACTTCTCCCCTCCTCTCAGGGCTGCACCTGCCCACAAAAGCCCAACCACGGTTTGGGAACCAGGACTTCTGTTAGCAGCCTGAGACTAATAGGAAAAGAAACCCGGAGGTAGAAATCCTGATGAACGTTGCTTAGAAATCACCTTGAGGAAAAAATAAACCGCATGTGCCAGCTCCCCCCCTTCCCCCAAAATGTTTACTCCATGAAAATAAATGTGTAACCCAGATATTGGCTGGTTGAACCTCACACTATGCCCTGACAACGTCCAAAGGTCTCTGTGATCTCCTGTGGGTAGGGAGTCTTAGGGCAACCTTGGCCTCTGACTGGCAGGAAATGCCCATTTTCCTTAGCATACGCGCATGGGCATACACACACACGTACACTTATGTGCTGACGCACACAACCACTCGCATGAGTGAACGTGTGCATGCCTGCCCACACGTGTATACACACACACACATGACCTGTCTGCTTGCGGTCCAGTTTGCCAAAGCTCTGGAGTTGCACCACAGGACAGCAAACAGCTTCAAACGGATCCTCGCATAGAGATGGTTTTAAAAAGTCCCAGGGAGCAGATGTAGCTTAAATGGTGGAGCACCTGCTTCCTATGTACGAGGTCCAGTGTTTGATCCCCAGTACCTCCTAAAAAATACCAACAAACAAAAAAACCCGACTCTCATTGGGGAGCAGATGTAGCCCAGTGGTTGAGCGCCGGCCTACCACGCACAAGGTCTTAGTTTCCATTCCCAGCACCTCCCTCCAGTCGTCCTCCTAGCCACAGTCTTACGTCATCGTCTGTGGCTGTGTGGGCCCCTCCTCTCATTCTTAGGCCCTTTCTCACAGGTTCAAGGCCTGTCCTGGCCTTGGTTCAGGCAAACAGCAATTTCTCCACCATATCGTTTTATTTCCTTGAATTCTACCGGCACAATATCCTCAGAATCTAACCTCAGACCCCAAACGGCCTCTCACAAGCTGCTTTCCCAACAAATACTGCTTTAGACTTGAGCGCAGCTCTGGCGCTTCGACACCGCCGTCACAAGTGCACACGCAACAAGCCCCTCCGAGAACTTTCAAGTCCAGACCCGAATGCCAGAGCCGCAGCGCCCTGCCTGACCTGCGCCCACCCAGACCGTTCTAGGCACCCGCCTCCCCCGAGGGATCCGGTCGCCCCTTCCCTCTCTCAGACGATCCCACTGCTTCATCGTGGAGCCGTGGGATCTGGGCACGGGCCGCCACCAGGAAAGCCGACAGAGATTCCCTGCACAAGGCCATTTGGGGGCTGCCGTGGATCAGGGAGGAAGCCTCGGAGAGGAGTCTCGGTGCTGGAAGGGACCCACAGACTGTGGAAAGGTACACCTGCTGTGAATCTCCAGAAAGGGAGAAGTAAGCCTGAGGAGGGCCCAGGCACGATTCCAACACTAACTGGATTTTAGAGGGGGAGACAGTGACCGCAGGACCCTCCATGGGACCCCTGACAAGTCCTCTCTTACCGCCTCATTGCCTCGGGGCTGTGTCACTGCCAAGGCAGGTGAGGAAAACACGGGGCGCTGTGTTTAGCACAGCAGCAGGTAGATCGGCAGGCATGCAGGTATTGCTTGGCCCATGCAGGGTAGGCTTGTTTAGTTTGTTTTTGAGAAATTGAGTTAATATTAAAGGCAGAATATTTTGCATAAAAGTTAAAACGCCTGGCTTTTTTTTTTTTTAAGGATTTGAATAATCTTAGGTTTATTTTGGCATATGGGCATATCAGCTAACACTTTTAGGTAAAGTCTGTAATTAGAAATGAGTAACAAATGAAATATGTTAATAATTTCAAAGTGAAATAATAAAATACACAACAAGTTGGTGGAGGAGAAACATGGAACAGTAGGGGTTCTTTCAGGCCAATAAAACTTTAAGGGCAAAGATTTGTCATTAAAACTGAAGTGAATTTAACCTTTCCTGCTAATCACTGGTGCACTGCTAGCTTCTGGAAAACATCAGACACCCAGCAGTTTTCACAGGGCAACAATGGCTGGAGGCACGTTCCTCACCCCGGGGTAGCTAATTCCCTTTGTTCTGTCAGCTTTACTCAATCCTTTCCCAGCTGCGGCCACCTGAGTTTCAGGCTCTGGTGAGATGACAATTGACAGGGTTTCTCAATCCACCTTTTACCTGGACACACTATGTCTCTCAGACCTCATCAGTTTTGTCCATGCCCTGCAGCCCAATCCTGAGGACAGGCTGAATCTGGGGTGGAGGGTAGAGGCAGAAAGGGCAGAGCAAGACAGTGACCCCAGGCTGGTCAGCTGGAGTGGGCCTCGAGCCAGCACACCATGACCCACTAGATGCCCCTATAAGGAAGAAAGGAAGAGTAGTGGCCTATTTTGGGTGGGGGTAGTTTCCTGACTGGCTTTCTGCTCTAAGAAATAGGGTTGATTTCCCTAGGAGGCAGATCCTGGGGTGGAGGTTAACGTGTAGGACGTTTGTCACTCTGGAAAGCAAGGCCTGTGTAAGGCAGGCAGGATGTACACCTTGGGAGACAGAGACACTGAGCCACCAACAGTCCTGACAGAGGCTTCAGCCACCCTGCAGGAGCTCTAGAGCTGATGACCTTGCAGAGCGGCCCCACGTTGGGGCAACAAGATGGGGCCTTATTCTCTATTGTCAGTCAGTCATTGGAAGGAGGCTTAATCTTGGGTGAGCCAGTTCTCTTTCACCAAAGAAATCCCCAAAAAGCAGACCACAGCACCTCCAGGAGTCAGGAGAAGATGGTGCTCATTCGTGAAGGGGGATCTGGGCAGTGCAACTCAGCATGCACCACCATAAGGCTGAAATAAAAGCAAAGAGGCATCAGGCATAGACCACACCCTGGCACTTCCGAGGCTCCTTCCCTGGATGGTCTTCTCCGTCTGTGTTAGCCATGATTTGGTGTCCCTAGCATCAGTGCTCAGTATGGACCCCAGAAGAAAGTTTTCAGGGCAAAAATATGAGGAAATTATCCTAATGAATGCCATACTACTCCTAAGTGGACTGAAGTCCTTCTGTCCCATGGTGAGGAAGTTTCTGAACCAACCATTGTCCCAAGAGATGACTCCACCTTCTCCATGAGTTTCTCAAAATTGAAGGAAGACCTTCAAATGGTTTGCTGAGGAATATGGGTTTATTCTGGGGAAACGGGGAGTGAAGGAGGATGCCAACTCCACTGTGGGGCAGTTCAATGGGGAGGACCAGGTTCAAACAAGGAGGCCACCTAGGAAGCTGTAGTTACAATACAGAAGAAGGGAAATGAGGCCAAGCTAGGGTGATGGCGACAGGGTGTGGGGAGCTCATAGAAAAGGGAGAGAGGTACAAAGGGCTCTCAAATCCTGATTAGATGTGTGGAGAACAGGAGACAAAGACCAGATTACTAGCCTAAGTGATGTAACTGGAGTGCCATTGACTCACTTAAGAAATATAGAAATAAGGAATAGACAAGTAGAAAATGATGAGTTCAGAAATTAACAAATTAAATAAATAATATATAGAAAGTATATGTATGTATAAACACAAAACCACAATAATGGGGTAAGTCAAATGGACATACCCAACTGAAAGAGTGCCCAATCGCCAAAGCTAGAAATATTTGAGCAAGAAAATGAAATAGATTGGATTATGGTCCACAGTATAAAATAAATACCCATGAGTCCATATTGAAATAATGATTAAATAAAACAGTAAATAGAAAGAAATAGACAAATCTCTGCAGAAGAACTCCAAGTAATTTATGTTGATATTCATCCCTCAAACATAACTCTCCCAACTCCCAAATATGGGCTGTGCATAGTGACTTCCTTCTGAAGGGTGTAGTATGGGTACGGGGAATAAAGAATAACTTTGCACTGGAGAAGCCTACTGAGCACCCCCTCAAGTAAGTGATCAAGGTCAACATCAACACATTCACAACATGTTGATAGCTTGCGCCCTTGATATGATGAAAATTTCACCTGACCTCTGTGGCTTCCTCCACAAAATCCATAACAATGATGTAAAACGAACAAAATATCAGACAAGCCCCAAGTGAGGGACAGTCTGCAAAATACTAGCCAGTGTATCTCAAAATTCAAGGCCATGGGAGCCAATGTGGCTCAGTAGTTGAGCACCAGCTTCCCGTATATGAGGCCCTGGGTTCAATCCCCAGCCTTGGTACCTCAAAACAAAACAAAACAACAACAAAAGAAAACAAAACCTCCAAGGCCATCAAAAATGAGGAAAGTCTGGGAAACTGTCACAGCCAATAGGAGCCTAGGAAGACATGATGACTAACTGTAATGTGGGATCCTGGAAAAATTTATTCTAAAGTCTACCCATAGAATAAAGTATGGGTGGACTTTAGTTAATAACTGTGTGCCAATATTGATTCATTAGTTGTGACAAATGTGCCACACTAATGTAAAATGGTAACCATAGAAGAAACTGGATATGGGGTTATGGTAGCTCACAGCCAGGTAGCCCTGAGAAGCCTGTTCTTAAACCTGATCCATTCCTCTGGTGAGATCCCTCTGGACGTAGGACCTTCTGTGAGGTTATTTCAGTAAGGGCGTAGTCCACCTCAATCAGGATGGATCTTAATCTTACAGCTGGAGCCCTTTATAAGCAGAATGAAATTCAGACAGAGAGAGAACCACAGGAAGCAGCCAGAAGCTGAAACAGAACTTGGAAGAGAAGAAAGAAGGCAGGAGAGGCCGCCATGTGCGTCGCCACATGACAGAAAAGCCAAGGACCCAGGGATTGGCAGCGGCCAGCCCAAGAACGCCAGCCTTTAGGGAGAAAGTATTGCCTTGATGACCCTTGATGTTGGACCTCTGCTAGCCTCAAACCCACGAGCCGATAAATTCCCATTGTTTAAGCCAACACATTGCATAGTATTTGACTTAGCAGCCAGGAAACAAAAACAGTGATTTATATGGGAACTCTTGGTACTATCTTTCCGATTTTTCTATAAATCTAAAACAATCCTAAAATTGAACAATTACATTTTTTAAAAAATAGAGAAGGGGAAGGAGTAAAGATTAAGGAGAGGAAATTTCCTTGAGCACTTACTACTGCTAGATATTGAGCTGTGTCATGTGGTTAGCCTCCATGGCAACCCTTTTAATTGATTACTTCCATCTCCATCTTACAGAGGACAAACCTGAGGTCCTGAGCAGGGAAGTCCATTGCCTGAGGACACACTACTAGGATAGAATCGAAGTGGGAGCAGGCCCAGGTCTGCTGACTCTCAGCTCAGGAGTTTGGGTGTTTTCTTGGGGCGGGGGTGGGGAACTGTGATGATGTAAAGCTGTATACACCCCAAAAAACTATGCTCTTAAAGTTAATCTATTCCTGTGGGTGTGGAGCCATTGTAAGCAGGATCTTTTGATGTGTGGAATCATAAGTTAAAAGGTGATTCACTTCACTCATGCAGGTTAATCCTCTTACTAAATTCCTTTATAAGAAAATGAAATTCAGACAAAGAGAGAAAGCCAGGGAAGCAAGAAGCTGAAAGCAACAAAATCCTGAAGAGAAGGGAAAAACCAGCAGACACCGCCATGTGCCTTGCCATGTGACAGAGGAGCCCGGGATCACTGGCAGCCAGTCTTCAGGAAGAAGGCATCGCCTGATGATTCCTCGATTTGGACATTTTTCTCAGCCTCAAGACTATAAGCTTGTAAGCTAATACATAACCATATTTAAAGCCAACACATTTGATGGTCTGTGCATTCAGCAGCAAAGCAAACTAGAGCAGGGACCATGTGCCTGGGGTAACCCTCTCACCTCATGCTGGTCTGCTGGCTCTGCCCTTGCCTCTAAACTCAGCTTAGCTACTGTTGGAGAGCTTGGGAGTCCCCAGGCACACCACAGCCATATCACAGCTCCTTCTAAGCACCCCTGCTAACTTCTAGGA
Source organism: Dasypus novemcinctus (assembly GCF_030445035.2). Classification (NCBI taxonomy): domain Eukaryota; kingdom Metazoa; phylum Chordata; class Mammalia; order Cingulata; family Dasypodidae; genus Dasypus; species Dasypus novemcinctus. The sequence continues at coordinate 55,433,570 of NC_080698.1, forward strand.
CTCCTCAAAGGTGGGCTTCCTTGTGCTCACAAACCCATCAGCTGCAGTGCCCATGGGTCTCCACCCTGCTCTCCCTCACCCGCTCAGGCTCCCACCTGTCTAAAACCACAGCTGGCAAAGCCATTCAGAGAAGACCCACTGCCTCTTCAGCCACATCAAGGGGTCAGTTCCTTCCAGCATGTGCCCACATCCTCCTGCAGCCACCCATGTCCAGGGTGCCAGTGGGATGCTGGGCTCCAGGCTGAGGTAGGGGACTTATCTCCTTGCAGCTCTGGGCCTCCCATGTCTCTGAGCCCCCACAGTAATGCTTCCTGGGCCCAGGTCTCCCCAGGTCTGTCCTGGGCATACTTTTCACTTCCAGCCACCCTATCTGCTCTAGAACCTCACAATATACCTTCAGATCCCAGCCCAGTCCCACAACTCCAGAAGGTCACGCCCAGACCAAGGGAGGTTTTGGAGAAGAAAAGCCCCAGGGCTCCTTTCATCTCCACTGCTCTCTTACCGGACGGAGCCCCCCATCTTTCCCAGGCGGGGGCACAAAATCTCCTCTGTATGTAAGTAAATGCAAATTGGATACTGGGGTGAGGAGTTGAAGGTGTCCACATCCCAGCCCTTGGGCTCATCCATCTCAAGGTCTTCCTATCCTCTCCCCCTGGTAAAATCAGGGCAGCCCCTTACGAAGCTCTCCATCCTTCCCCATAAACTCAACGTGGAGGGGAAAGGACCTTGGAGTTCAGCAGAGACAGCCCAGCCCTTCTCCTGTCCTGGGGCTAGAGAAGTCAGACTCCATCACTCCTCCAGAGCTGTTGCCCTTGGTACCCAGGAAGTACCGTGAGCCTGACTACGGAGTGAGTTTCTCACCCCTCCCTCTGGGAGCCACAACTCATTCACAAGCGCCCCTCAAGGTAGAAAATCCCTTTTACTGTGGTGTTTTTCTTCCCCAGGGCCCAGACCTTTACCTTCCCTGACCTCCATTCACCTCCAGGAAGGTCAGTCAGGTAAAGGGGCACTGGGCAAGGTGAGCATGTACAGGAAAGTACAGGATCCCCCTCCTCCCAGCCCCAGAGATCACCTATCCTGTGCTCAGTGAGCCCCCTTCCTGTTTACCAAGGGGTCTGGAATGAGCCTGGAAGGCAGCCCATCCCCAGTCCTTTCATTTATCAGCTCAAGGGTGGGGAGGCAGCTGGTCCAACCAGTTCCCCTATCAAGAGTAAATAATTGGGTTGACCCCTCTTCAACACGGCCCATATTTTATGCACTTACAGTACTTCGACTTTTCTTCCATGAAATGGGAAGTAATTCTTCCATAATTGGCTAGTTTGGGCCTACCAGACAGCTCCGAAGTTGACAGCCACCCTCTGTCCCCTTCTTGTAGTATCCAGCATCATCCAGTGATTCAGCTGGGGCTTCAGCCAGAGTCAGCACAATTCAAATCCAGCCTGCCATCTGGTTGTTTGTTTGTTTGTTTTTTGAAAATAAGATTCTATTAGAACACAGCTACTCTCATTTGTTTATGAATTGTAAATGACTGCTTTCATGGAGCAACAGTGGTGCTGAGACATTGAGACAGAACTCATAGACAGCTTGCAGTGCCTGAATCATTTACTATCTTGCTCTTTGCAGAAAAAGCTTGTGGACCTCTGGTCACAGGAAGCATCACTCTCGGGCTTGGTCGTCGGTGCTGACTGTCAGCTGGCTCTTTCTCTCCATGGGAGCCTCTCACAAGCAAGGAGTCTGGCCCAGGCTTCTTCACATGGTGGCCTCAGGGTTCCAAGAGGACTAAAGCAGAAGCTGCAAGACTCCTTGAAGCCCAAGCTCAGGCATCACACATCAGTTCCACCAGCAGCCCAGTGTGGGGGCTTGTGGAAATAGACCCCAGCTCTCCATGGGAGGTATTGCTCAGGGGGATGGTTTGAAGCTGTATGGGCCCCAGAAAAGTGTGTTCTTAAAATTAATCCATTCCTGTGGGTGTGGACTCATTGTTAGTAGAATCTTTTGGTGGGTAGGATCTTAAGATATGACCAACCTCATTTAGGATGGGTCTTAATCTTCTTACTGAAGTCCTCAATAAGAGAATGAAATTCAGACAAAAATAGAAAGCTGTGGAAGCAAGAAGCTGAAATCAAGGAAACCTGGAAGAGAAGGCAAGATGCCACCAATGTGCCTTGCCATGTGTCAGAGGAGTCCAGGATCTCTGGCAGCCGGCCTTCAGCGAGAAAGCATGCCTTGATTTGGCCATTTTTCTCAGCCTTGGAACTGTAAGCTTATAAACTAATAAGTTCCTGTAATTAAAAGCCAACTGACTTTATGGTTTCAGCTTGAGTAGTTTTAGCAAACTAGAATAGCCAGTCACATCACAAAGGGCATGCTTGGAGAGATGGGAGGAGCAGCGGCTGCCAGCTTTACAGATATCATGCAGTCTTTTCCCCTGAATATCCCATAATGCTTGATAGGGTTTTGCTAAAGAGAGAACAATTATAATACATTTGCTGACTACGTATATTTTATATATACACTAAGACTTCATTTTATGTAATCAATATGCTCCAAGACCCTTAGCGTAAGTTGGAAATTGTGCATAATAACAAACCCCATTATTGATTATTTCTTACACGAACATACCTATCACACATTTTTTATAATTAAGGCAAATAAACACTCTAGCAACAAATGAACAAAATTAATCATAGAAATAATTTTTTAAATTTTTAATTTTCTCTTTGCCTTTATTTTTTTCAATTCCATTTGCATATATCTGAATTCACATGTGTTGCATTCACGTAAAATGATGATGTCCTACCATATGTAATATGTGTGATCATGTATGGTACTCTTAGCTCTCTGTCTTAGATTGCCATGCTGCTAGTACAAATACCATACACTGGTTGGCTTAAACACAGGGAATTTACTGTCTCACAGTTTTGGATGCTAGAAGTCCAACATCAAAGTATGGGCAGGGTTTGCTTTCTCCTGGAGTGTAACAGTTTGATATGATTATGAATTCCAAAAATAGATATTGGATTTTATTTGTAATCTGGTCTGTACCTGGGCATGATTAAGTTATGATCATGGCTTTGATGGGGCCACGTAGTTAGGGTGGGGTGGGGACTCACATATAAAAGGCATGGCAAAGGACAAAGTTGAGGGTTTTTCATGTTGGAGTTTTGTTGTTGGAGTTTGATGCTGAAGCCTTAAGCTGGAACCCTGGGAAGTAAATTCACAGAGGAAACAGAAGCAAGCCCCAGAAAGAAAGGAACACTGAGGCCAGGAAGAAGCAAGCACTGAGAAAAGAGGAACTCTAAGCCAGAGAGAAGCAAGAGCCGGGAAGAGAGGAACCCAGGTAGCCTGAACCCTCACAGACGTCAGCAGCCATCTTGCTCCAACATGTGAAAATAGATTTTGGTGAGGAAAGTAACTTATGCTTTATGGCCTGGTATCCATAGCTCCTACCCCAAATAAATACCCTTTATAAACACCAACCAATTTCTGGTATTTTGCATCAGCACCCCTTTGGCTGACTAATACAGAATTTGGTACCGAGGAGTAGGGAGGTGCTTTTGCAATTACCAGAATGCTGAAATAGTTTTGTCAATGGGTAAGGGGTATTTTTTGGAGAAATTGTGAGATGATTGATGGAAAAGGCCTAGACTGAGACTGTTGATAGCAATATGGATGATAGAGACTTTTTATGATGCCTGAAAAGTAAATGATGAAACTATTATTGGAAACTGGAGGAAAGGCGATTTGTGTTTTAAAGTTGCAGAGAACTTAGTAAGATTAATTCCTGGTGTTTTATGGAACGCAGAATTTGAAAATGGTGAACCTGGGCACTTAGCTGAAGAAATTTCCAAACTAAACCCAGAGAATGTGGCTTGGCTTCTGCTTGCAGCTTATAGCAAAATGCTAGACGAGTGAGATAAACTGAGAACTGAATTGTTGGGCACGAAGGAAACAGAAACTGATTCTGAAAATTCCAACCCTGTGGAAATCAAGCTCCCAGATGAAAGTGCCCCATTGGAGGACTTAACTAAACTTGGAATTTGTAAATCAGGAGGGAAGATGCAGTTATGTCGGAAAGACTTGTGGAAAGTCTTACTGTCTGATGGCTTGGACCCCTGCTTCCTGCATGCTAAACAACAAGGTTTTTGAGAGAGCTGTATGAACAAAAACACCGTCAGGCTGGAATAAAAAGGACATGGAAAAGAGAGAGTGAGGAGAAACAGCTTTAAGAGGAAAATCATGGAAGCTGAGATCTGGAATTTGGACATCACCTTCGGCCAAGAGAGGAACCCCACCCATGTGTACAGAGAGGGTGAGTTTGCCCCAGCAAGTGAAGAAGGTGGATGCTCCTGCCCAATGTTCTGGGAGTCTTTTGCTGCCCCAAGGTACAAAGAGGATGGAGCACATTCTTCAATGATTAGGGTAGTTAAGGTCAGCACCCCACAGGTCTGAGAGAGGTGGACCTGTCCCCCAAAGGTTAGGGAGGGCCAGGTGGTCAACTCTTTGCTCTGAGAGAGTTGAGCCTGTGTGCCAAAGGTTAGGGGGGGGGGGGTTGTCTTCACATCACTCTACTAGGGGAGTTAAGACTCTAACCCAAATATTGGGTAAGGTGTGGCAATCACCCCAACACTCTTGGAGGGAGAGGTCGGGAGCTTGGTCGACACCTAGATGCTTGATGAGGGTGGAACAAAGAAAATGGCTGTTGGGTAAGCCAGTGGAAAGGGTGGGTCCCCTTATGACCCCAAGGAGAAGAAACCGTCTTCTTAAGAATGACTCACAGGGAAGCAGATTTGGCCCAACTGATAGGGTGTCCGCCTACTACATGGAAGGTCCAAGGTTCAAACCCAATGCCTCCTGCCCTGAGTGACAAGCTGGCCCACACGCAGTGCTGATGCGCACAAGGAGTGCCTTATCATGCAAGGGTGTCCCCCACATAGGGGAGCCCCACGCACAAGGAGTGCGCCCCATAAGGAGAGCCGCCCAGTATGAAAAAAGTGCAGCCTGCCCAGGAATGGCGCTGCACACATGGAGAGCTGGCGCTGCAAGATGACGCAACAAAGGAGACAGAGATTCCAGTGGCCACTGACAAGAATACAAGCGGACACAGAAGAAGACACAGCAAATGGACACAGAGAGCAGACAACTGGGGGCGGGGGAGGAGGGGAGAGAAATAAATAAAAAATAAATTTTTAAAAAAAAAAGAATGACTCACAGACTGAAATTGAATGGAGGATGCCCTGCATGTTTACTGAACTGTAGAAGACCCATGAGTCAAGTTTCCTTCCCAATTTCTCCTTATTGTAATGAAAATGTTTATCCTATGTCTGTCCATTTGTGTACTGGAAAAAGATAAATTGTTTTATAAGTTTCAGAGGTTTATAGCAGACAGGACTTTGCCCCAAGACAAACTGTATTTCTTTAAATTGATTGTGATATGATTTAGTACTTGCATTGCTACTGACTTAAGGTTTTTTCAAATATTATAATGTCTTTTTGGAATTCAGAGGGTGGAGTATAGCAGTTTGATATGGTTATGAATTCCAAAAATAGATACTGAATTATTCTTGTAATCTGATCTGTACCTGGGCATGATTGAGTTATGATTAGGGCATAGAGTTCCCACCCCTTGGTGGGTGGGGACTCACATATAAAAGGCATGGCAAAGAACAAAGTTGAGGGCTTCTGATGTTGGAGTTTTGATGTTGGAGTTTGATGCTAAAGTCTTAAGCTAGAACTCCAGGAAATCAGCAGAGAGGAAAGAGAAGCCAGCCCTTGGAAGAAAGGAACCTTGAACCCAAAGATAAACAAGCCCCAGGAATGTAGGAACCCAGGAAGCCTGAATCCTCACAGATGTCAGCGGCCGTCTTGCTCCAAATAGACTTTGGTGAGGAAAGTAACTTATGCTTTATGGCCTGGTATCTGTATGCTCCTACCCCAAATAAATACCCTTTATAAAAACCAACCAATTTCTGCTATTTTGCATCAGCACCCCTTTGGCTGACTAATACATGGAGTCTCTAAAAGCTCTAGAAGTCCAGCCATCCTCTGTCACGTGGATCTCTCTCTCTCTCTGTCCTTTTGTCTGCTCCTCTGGTTTCCTCTGACCTTTGGCTTCTTCTGAATTGACTGCATCCAAATTCCTTTTCTTTATAAGGCCTCCAATCATATGGATTAAGGCCCACCCTGATTAAATTTGGCCTCATTTAAGTAGGATCTTTGAGGATCCTATTCACAAATGAGTCCATATCTTCACTAATAATATCACACATCTTATTTACAAATGGGTTCATACCAATGGACCAGATTAGGACTTGACCATGTCTTTTCTGGGGGACATGATCCATTCTCCACTAGGCTCACAGGTCCCACATAGAGGAACCCATAAAGTTCCCAGCCTAACTCCATACAAGTGCTTCCTGCCTCCATACACCTCTGATCCCCAGTCTTCAGCCACTGACCACCTGAGCGCTAAAGCCTAGACTTCCCACAGCTGCACTAGGAGGATTTGGAATCATTTATTTCACAGCTGGATGCATCCTGACTCAACTCAGCAAACAATGCTGAGCTCTACCTGGGGCAGAGACAGAGGTAAAGCCCTGGGAAGGGGCCTGAGGATGAATTGCCCCCCTAATTCCCACCATGCCGACTGCAGTTGAGTGGTCATCTTTGTTCCTCTTGGTGTGCTGGCCTCCTTCTCTCCAACTGCAGACAAGCCACCCATGACTTCAAGACCACATTAGGGGTTGAATTGTATCCCCAAAAAGATAAGTTAATGTCCCACCCACTGGTACCTGTGAAGGTGATCTTATTTGGAAATAGGTTCATTTAGATGGAGTCAGACAAGTCAAAAGTGATCTATGTATCTTCAAAAAAACACAATTAAAAAAAAAAGAAAGCCATACTAGAGTAAGCAGCCCTTAATTCAAACTGAGTGGTGTCCTTTTAAGAACAGAAGAGGAGAGACAGAGGAAGCCATGTGGTGATGGAAACAGAGACCGAGCTTTGCCACAAGCCAAGAAATACCAAGGATTGCTAGAGTTTTAGTTTTCTGCTAAAACAAATACTATGCAATAGGTTGACTTAACAACAGGAATTTATTGGCTTGTGGTTTTGGAGTCTAGAAGGCTTGCTTCCTTCCAGGTTCAAGACCTTCTGGCTGGCCAGCAGTCTGGGGTTGCTTGGCACTTCTGTATCATGACAATGCACATGGTGGCATCTTCTCCTTTCTTTTCTGTGTTCCATTGGCATCCAGCTCCTGGCTGCTCCCTGTGGCTTCTCTCTGTCTGATTTTTACTCTGCTTATAAAGGACTCCAGTAATCTGGAAAAGCCAAATAGATTCAATTGGACCACACCTTAGCTGAAGTAACTTCATCAACAGGTCCCATTTTATAATGGGTTCATGGGAATGGATTAAGACTATAAATATGTTTTTCTGGGGTACAAAACTCCAAGTCACAACATTTTACCCTCTGAACACCAAAAAGACCTGTTCTTTCCACATGCAAAGTAAGTTCATTTCATCACAACATCCCAAAAGGTTTAAACCATATTAGGAAAAATGCTAAATCTAAAGTCTCATCAAAAACAGTTTTGGATGTAGCTCAAATGGTTGAGAGATGTTTCCTAGGTACAAAGTCCTGGGTTTGATCCCTGGTAACTCCTATAAACAAACAAACAAAGAAATGAAAAAAAACTAACTCTCATTGGAGAGTGGATGTAGCTCAGTCGTTGAGCACCTGCTTCCCATATATGAAGTCCTGGGTTCAATCCCCAGTACCCCCTAAAAAAAAATCAGTTATGGGAGCGGTCAATTCTGGGGCAAAATTCCCCTCTGTCTCTGGACCTTTGAAACCTAGAAACAAGTATCTGTTTCCAATACATAATGGTGAGGGACAGGCATAGGATAGGCATTCCCATTCCAAAGGAGACATTGAAAGGAAACCAGGGGTCATGGGTCCCAAACAAGTACGAAAACCAGGGGCAAACTCCATTAGATTTCACAGTCTAAGCGTTACCTATGGGTCGAGGCTTCATCCCCCAGGCCGACTTCCAGCTTCAGCTTCTGGCCGCTCCTGTGGCTCTTCCTCCTGTGGTCTTCTCCATGAGGACTCCAGCAGTAGGACTAAGACCCATGTCGGTTGAGGTGGCCACACCTTACCTGAAGGGACCTCATCCAACGGTGGTACTTCCAATGGGTTCTCACCCACAGGAATGGATCAAGACTAAGAACATGTTTTCCTGGGGTACCTAACTCCAAGCCGCCACAGCCAGCCCTCACCAGAAACAGCCCCTGCCACAAGCCAGGAGAGAGGCCTGCAACAGAGTCCCCCCCATGGACTTCAGAGGGATCATGTCCCTGACGATACCCTCATTTCAGACTTGCAGCTTCCAGAGCTCAGAGAGAATAAATTTCCATTGGGTTAAGCCCCCTGGTTTGTTGTACTTTGTTAGGGCAGCCATAGCTAATGAAGAAAGCCATCTTTTTACAGCTAGCTTTGTGTGAGAAAGAGGCAGTTTCTAGAGACAGGAAGATGATGTATGGCCTGCCCAGTCTGGGGCAGTACCAATCCCTGTTTCTCCCCAGGCCTCACTCCCCTCCCCCCATTGGAGGGATCTGGGACAGGAAGGTGGAGAAAGATGACTGATGGCCCCACCACCTCAACGTGGAGGAGGGAAGCAACTCCCAGAGTTGGGACGCTGGAGGGACAAAAGTGAAGAAGGAAGGGAGGGAAGAAAGAGAAAGGAAGGAAGGGCAGAAGACAGGACCCATCTTATGGCTTAAACTCCGCCATGCAGAGGAGCCCATCACATGCAGTTTCTCACTTCTCACAGCAGCCCTGCCATTTATGACCCCATTTTACAGATAAGGAAACTGAGGCTTAGAAAAATGCACAGCTAGTGAGAGGCAGAGCCTGGACTAGAACCCAGGCCTGCCTGATTCCAGATCATTTCATGGAAGGGGTGGTTTTTTTATGCTATGATCTGAAATTCTTTCTCCTGCTCCTCACAATGAGTTGTGTCAGTCACATCTGAATAAATCACTCTGATTGAATGAGGTGGAGAAAACGTTAGCCTCCACATGAACTATTATCATCGGAGGAAGGGAAATGTTCTCATCTGGAAAAGAGGGGCAGAGGCAGGAAACACCTCTTCATTTCGTGCCCGTGGGCTGACTCAGGATCTCTGGAAAGTGGAGAATGAGATGCTCACCTCACCCTGGGCTGCTTTCTTAAAGATTCCTAAATCAGGATTGGATGGGGGAAAGAAGGGGCTGTGGCTCATCTCAGCAGGAGTGAGGAGGCCCTCAAAGGATGCTGAGGTGGCCCTGGCAACACACGTCTCGGGAAGCTACTGAATCCTTGGGGGAGGCCTGAGATGTTCCCAAGCTGAGTAGATCCGTTTCCTTTGACCTTGAGGACTATGGGTGTGTGTTAGTTCTCCAGGGCTGCTGGAACAAATCATCACAAACCAGATGGTTATACAACAGAAATGTATTTTCTCACAGTTCTAGAAGCCAGGGCATGCTCCCTTCCTTGGCTTCTGGAGAAGATTCTGTTTTTTTGCTTCTTCCACCTATGGTGGTCTCAGGCATTCCTTGGCTTGTGCCTGACTCATCCCAACATCTTCGCACGGCGTTCTCCTCCTCTCAGTATGCCTTCCTCTATGTGTCTCTTATAAAGACATTTGTTATTGGATTTAAGACCTATCGCAATCCAGAGTAATCACATATCAACAACCTTAACTTAATTACATCTATAAGGACCTGTTTTCCAAATAAAGGCACATTCACAGGTTCAGGGGGTTAGAATGTAGACATATTTTTGAGGGACATCATTTAACCCACTCCAGGAGGTTTCACTGGCATTTATGTCAAACAATGTCAGCTTCTCACATATCACGTGTCCCACCCTTCACTCTCTACAGGGTGTTTTCATGGTTATTCTATCTTGATAAAGGGAAGCAGTTCAGCCGAATGCTCATAAGCATGACCTCAGAGCCAGACTGCCTGGTTTGGAATCCTGTTTCTGCACTTTACCAGCTCTATGACTGTGGTGGCTAGTCTCCAAACATGACTATCAAGGAACCTCACCTCCCAGTAGCCATACCCTTGAATCTGGGTGCCCACACACTTTCTCCATATAATTGTGGAAATGATGTGCCATTTCCAGACATAAGCCTAAAGATGTCCTGGCAGCTTCTACTTTGGCATTCTTGGGGTCCAACCACCACATAAAAAGACAAAACTCACCTGGAGAGAGAGAGGTGTTCCAGGCTTCCTACCATCCCTCCGAGATATGAAAATTAAACCCACTTTGATAGTGTAGACTCAGACACCATCTGACACCACTTGCATGAGAGACCACAAATGAGACCAGCATAAGAACCACAGCTGAGCCCAGTCAACTCAAAAAATTATAAGCAGTAATAAAACGGTGGTTGTTTTAAGCCATCAAATTCTGGAGTAGTTTGTTATGCAGCAATAACTAACCAAAAGGGTGACCCTGAGTGAGTCATGTCTTTTCTCTGTGCTCATCTATAAAATGAGGGCATAGTGTTACCTACTTCACAGGACTACTGTAAAAACTAAGGGAGTTTACACAGTCCTTGGAACATCATAGGTGTTCAACAAACATTTAGCTATGATCCCTATTATTTTATTCTTTTCCTAAGATTAACCCTTGGATAATGAGGCAGACACTGTCATAGCCAAACCTCATGTTGTGGCCTTCTCTGAGGTTCTCTACCTGTCAGTGGATCCCTGCATCCCTCCAACTGTGGGAGTTTAGAGACCACAGACACAGATGTGCTCTGGCAAATGGGACAGGTCACATGTACCACAGGATTATTCCCTTGCAGTGAGCCACACCAGTGAAGGAGGAGAGTAGATAAATTCCACCATGCTTTTACCCCACAATGGGATGAGGCCAAGGCATGGCCCCCAGGACTGCCCCAGAAGGATGTAGCTCCACTCATAAGCCCACCCTGTCACGCGCCACCCCACTGCCAGTGTTTGCTGGCATGACCTCCCAATTAAACTACTTGTACCCAAATCCTTTATCAGGATTTGCTTGTGGGGGAAACCCAAGCTAAAGTTTATGAAGAGAAATTCCAAATAAGTAAAACAGGGAATGGAATTATAAAGCAAAGCATATGAGGGCACAAGGAACCAGGAGGAGGCTAGCTGGGCTGAGGCCCAGACAATGTGTCAGTGAGTAGTGAGAGCATAATTAGAAAAGGATGCCATCATGTAATTCTGAGGAGCAGAGACATTATTCTGAGGGCCAAAAATAACATGCTCCACTCCTTTTCCTGACCACAAACACCTATGAACCATCAACATCTGTACCCAACTACCACCACCTAGGAACGGTCAGCATCTGTACCTCACCATCACCACCTATCATCATCTGCTTCCAACTGTCACCACCCATGAACCATCATCATCTGTTCCCAGCCACCACCTACGAGCCAAGACCATCTGAACCCTAACTGAACCACCTATGAGCCATCAGCATCTGGACCCAACCACACTTCCTAAGAACCATAAGCAGCTGTACCCTACTGTTTTACTTTCCTGGGCTGCTCAAGAAAATATCTTGAAATGTGCAGGGTTAAACAATGGGAATTTATTTGCACATATGGGATTAGGGAAAAAGTCCAAATCAAGACAACATCAAGGCAATGATTTCTATCCAGAGACTGTGGCTTTCTGGGGCTGCCTGCTGGTAATCCTCTGTCCTTATCTCCTCTGTCACATGGCAACGCACATGGAGGCCTCTCCTTGCCACTCAGGTTCTGATGAATTTCAGCTTCTGGCTGCTCCCTGTGGCTCTCCTCTCCTCTCCTCTCCTCTGCTTTCCTCTCCCCTCCCCTTCCCTCCCCCACTTCCTCTCTCTTCTCTCCTCTCCTCTCCCTCTTCCTCTGTCTCTGTCTCTGTCTCTGTCTCTCTCTCTCTCTGTCTATGAATTTCATTCCACTTATAAAGGACTCCAGTAACAGGATAAAGTTCCATCCTGATTGGGGTGGAATACACCTTAACTGATGTAATCTCATCATAATGTCCTACTTACAATGGGCCCACACCCACAGGAACAGAGTAGATTTAAGAACGTTTTTCTGGGGTACATTCAGCTTTAAACCACTATACCTACACCCCTACTATAAACCATCATCAACTGTACCCAACCTCCACCACCTATGAACCATCAGTGTATGTACCCAACCACCACCTATGAACCATCGCCTTGTATCTAATCACCATTACCACTGATGAACCATCAGCATCTGGACCCAACCACCACCACCTATGAACATAAGTACCTGTACCCAATCACTATCACCAACGAAGCATCAGCATTTGTTCCCTGCCATCACCACCAATGAGCCATAAGCACACCCTCCTCCTCCTCAATCTTAGAGAAAGAGAGGTCCCTCATAGGAAAATAAATTCTCTCAATATCCTTAATCCTGCCTCTTTGGGAAATGTTGCTCCATCAATTGGCTTTTTCTTTTACTTCTCTGTCTCCTCCCTTGGATTTCTCTTTAGCCAATAAAATCACCCCTTGTCTTACAAAGTTGTGGGATATTTCTCTGGGGTTAGAATTGGGAGACACTAAGGACTGAGGGACCAGTAGGAGATACTAAAGTTTCTGTGAACTTGGTGAAACACAGAAGCCAAGGATTTCTGAGAACAGATCTTTAAGGATACAGAGAGGAGGACTGTAAGGAATGGGAATGAAACAGCAAAGGCCAACTGCCCCCCCTTTCCAGCTTGGTAATATTACTGTTAGTTACCGTCCATAGTTTACATTGCGTATATTTTTTCCATAAACCAACTTTTTATTAACACCTTGTAATAGTGACTCCATTTGTTCTAGTTTATGAAAGAATGTTCTCGTATTTGTACCATTAACCACAATCATCATCTCCAACAGGGTTCACTCTGTTATACCTCTTTTTTTAATTGCATATTTTGAAGATACATAGATCACAAAAAAATGTTACATTAAAAAATATAAGAGGTTCCCATATACACCAGTCCCCACCCTCCCCACTCCTCCCACATCAACAACCCCTTTCATCATTGTGGCACATTCGTTGCATTTGGTGAATACATTTTGGAGCACTGCTGCACCACATGGATTATAGTTCATATTGTAGTTTACACTCTCCCCCAGTACATTCAGTGGGTTATGGCAGGATATATAATGTCCAGCATCTGTCCCTGAATTATCATTTAGGACAACTCCAAGTCCTGAAAATGCCCCCACATCTCATCTCTTCTTCCCCCTCCCTGCCCTCAGCAGCTACCATGGCCACTTAATTCACATCAATGCTACAGTTTCTTCCTTTACTAGTTACAACAGTTCTATAGTAGAATACCAGTAAATCCACTCTAATCCACATTTTATTCTTCCATCCTGAGGACCCTGGGATGGTGATGTCCTCTCCACCTCTGTATCAAGAGGGGGCTTAGATCCCACATGGCCGATGCATGCGATTCTCCTGCTTGCAGTTGTAGGCACCCTCGGTTCCCTAGTGTGGTGGTTGATCATCCTCCCCTCCCTGTTAGCTGACCTGGGTAGGTCCAATGAACCAGAGAGTAGGAATTCAAACTCTGCTGAGGCTCAGGGCCCAGCTGGCACATGGCCAGCCCAGAGATTCAAGCCTCCTGAGCATACACCAACCCCAGCACCAACCAAGGGATTACTACCAATCACTAACTGCGATACAACTAGAAAAAGACCTAACTCTCTTTTAAGGCATGATTCTACTTTGTTTGTTTTTAGCAATTTGGCTCCTGCATTAGAGTTCTCTAAGAAAACAGAACCAACAGGAGATATCTGTAATTAGTATGAGATTTTATAAAATTGTCTCACATGACTGTGGGGATGCAGGAGCCCCAATTCCATAGGGCAGGCTGCAAGCGGGGGACTCTGAGGAAGTTCCCCAGGAGATGGTAGCTGTCTGAAGTAGAGATGAGAATCCTCTTGAATGCTGAAATCACTTCTCCTTTTAAGACTTTCATTTGACTGGAAGGGACGTCACTCATTGCTGGCGGCAATCTCCTCAGTTGTTAGTAGATATAACCGGCCATCTGTGCCATCAACTCACTGATGATTAATGTCCATGAAATGTCCTTATATTACAATTAGCCCAGTGCTTGCTTGACCAGGGCATCATTACCTGGCTGAGTTGACACATTAGCCTGACCAGCACAGCTCCTAATCACAATTACACCCTCAGCTTTTGCACCGTGAGTTTATTTCCCAAAGATTTTCTCCCCGTGGAAGAGTTCTAGTCCCAGCTTATAAGATAATGACATTTCTGCATATACAGCCAGCGGTATGATAAACGGGGAAGACAGCAGGGTGAACGGAAGGCATCACGGAGGAGGGTCAGGTCTGAAGTGGAGCTGGAAAGGAAATTAAGACTCCACCTGAGAAAGAGGAGGAGGGGACACAGCAGAGCAAGGGAGCAGCATGAGGACAAGCACGGAGAGGGACAGGATGGCACAGTGGCTGCAGGTGAATGGAGGTTGGGGAGCAGGGAAGCTGGCCATGTGGTGGAGGGGGTCAGGGCGCATGGGGCACCAGGCTTAAGCACTCTACAGAGCTGTTGGGACTTTATCCAAGGACCTCAAATTCCTAAAGAGGCTGAGGTAGTAACATAAATTGGTGAAGCAGGTAACGTGTGAGACAATAGGAAGTAGTGGAAACTGTGACAAATTGGAGATCATAAGACCTCTCTGGAGGGAAACAGACTTGGCCCAACAGATAGGGCATCCGTCTACCACATGGGAGGTCCGCGGTTCAAACCCCAGGCCTCCTAGACCCGTGTGGAGCTGGCCCATGCGCAGTGCTGATGCGTGCAAGGAGTGCCCTGCCACACAGGGGTGTCCCCGCGTAGGGGACCCCCACATGCAAGGAGTGAGCCCTGTAAGGAGAGCTTCCCAGTGCGGAAGAAAGTGTAGTCTGCCCAGGAATGCCACCACACACAGACAGCTGACACAACAAAAAGAGACACAGATTCCCACAGAAGAACACACAGTGAATGGACACAGAGAGCAGACAAGGTGGGGGGGGGGGAGAGGAAGGGGAGAGAAATAAATAAAGGAAAAAAAAAAAAGCCCTCTGGAGGGGCAGGGCCAAGCTTATCAGCTCTGCTGGTGGATGTCCCTCAGGAGCACATTCCAGTACTGCCTCATCCTTTTTTATTTTTTCAAAAGAAGCTGAGCTGAGCATGTGGATTTTGATGTGAAATCATCCGATTTTTAAATGCTGACTCTGAATTTTTTTTTTTTAACTTGATGTGAGCCAAAGAAAATGTAGCCATGAACTGCCTTTGGCAACGTGGCTGCCAGCTCGCAGCCCTGCTCTCCGTGCACATGGACAAGCATGTCCGTGAAAGCTGTGCGTCCACCGAGAGCCTGCGCACACTCACGTGCATATGTGCCCTTGCACACATCAGGTGCATACACATGCAGACAAGCTTGTATATGTGCACACCCATGCCTGCACCGCCCTGCCTGCACACACGCACAAGTACCAGATGCACGTGCACATGCTCAATGTTGTGCCCAGAGCCTTCCAGCTGGTCCTTCCCCAAAAAACTGCTCCCTGAAGACCAGGCCCCACCCCCAGCAATCTTGGGCAAAGACGGGTGCTGCCCTTTGATGCCACTTTCCTTGGCCTTTCCCAACTCTGTGAAAGTGTAATTCAGAGGACAGTCTCTGATGAAATCAGGGCAACGATCAAACCACACTTCAGAGCAGCCTCCTGCCAGCCCCCACACACAGGGAGGTAGGGTGGGCATGGAGAACCTGCTTCACCCAGGACCTCAGCTGAGCCCTGGCAGGACCCTCACTGCCACCCCATAAAGAAGGCAGGAGGGCATGATCAGTGTCCCTTTGTGGCAGGTGATTAAATTGGGCTCAGGGAGGGGACACATCCCACCCAGGCAGCACAGCCAGAAAGGATGGGAACTAGAGGGGAAGCCTCCCTGTCTCTTGGAGAGTGCTCTCGATCCTGGGAACCCAGGGGCAAACTGAGTCCCGCAGTGCCCACCACCAAGGCCGGGGCAGACTCAGACCTGCTCCTGCCTGAGAGCCCCTGGGGAAGATGCAAGAGAGGGCTGCATCCACCAGGGAAGTACCTTCACTTGGCCCCCAAGAATTCTAAAGCTTCTATCTGGAAGGGTCCTTGAAAAACCTTGTCAAACCCCACCACCACCACTGACAGATCAGAAAACTGAGTCTCGGCTGGGGGGGACATGCATACGTTCCAGATGCCACACCTGTGGGTGATGGCCCCTGTACAAGGGCGCTGACATCGTGCTCAATGGCCCAGCCCTCTAAAACGGTGCATCTAGAAGGTACATAAAACATGCACACACAAGTTACAGAATCTTATTAGTGTGAGTCTCCCCATGTAAGCAACCAACATCCAGATGCTGGGCCCACTCCCCTCCTGACTACATGAAGGTGGAAGGAACGGCCAGGAATGAGGTATCAGCTTGACGTCACCGCCTGGCCACCTGTGTGTGCATCCGCCATCTGCAGGCATCTCCGTGCACCTGTCTTTGGACCCTGCACCTTCCCTCTTTGACTCAGCCTCACGTTTATAAAATTAGCCCATCAATGTTGATGTTTGTGGTGAGGTTCAAGGCTCCCATTGTATTTCAAAACAACCCAGTGTTTGCTGGCTACCATGTGCTTGTCCAATCTGGAGCTGACGGATATTGGGATGTGCCCAGTCTGGGGATCCCATAATAGGGCTGCTGAGAACATTCCCCAGGATATCACTGAGCACCTGTGCCAGAGTTTCACATGGCAGATTTTTAGGGACTGTTTTGGTCAGCTAGGCTGCAAAATTGCAATATACCAGAAATAGGTTGGATTTTACAATGGAGATTTATTAACTTACAAACTTATGTTTCTGAGGCTGTGAAATGTCCAGATCAAGGCATCATCAGGGAAAGCTTTCCCCCTGAAGACCAGCCACTGGCGATCCTGGACTCCTCTGTCACGTGGCAAGGCAAATGGCAGCGTCTGCTGGTCTCCTCCTCCTCTCCTAGGTTTCATTGTTTTCAACTTCTGGTTTCAGCAGCTTTCTCTCTGTCTCTCTCTGCATTCATCCTGTTTATAAAGCACTCCAGGAAGAGGATTAAGACCCACCCTGGGCCATGCTTTACTGAAGTGACCTAACCAAAATGTTCCACCTGCAATAGGTCCACACCCACAGGACTGGATTCACTTTAACAGCATGAGTGCCTGGGGCCCATCCAGCTCAGACCATCACAGGGGCTTTTAGCAAAGTCAGACATGCACAGGGTAACAAATCCATTTGTACCAAAAAGCTCATGGGGGAAAGAGCAGCCCCCTCCCTGCCAACTGCACCCATGGTCTTTTAACCCAGAAGCAATCTATTTTAACTGTTTGGGGTTTTAATCCTTCAGATGATTCTGTCCTTGACTATAGTTAAAATCTCTGTAAACTGTCTTGAATTATTGATTCGCTACTAAAGAAATAACTTGGTCATCTTACTTTTTCCCCTTTCTTGCCTTCCTCTCCCACACTCATATTTGAGATTTATATTTTTTATAATTCTTCTGTTAGTACCTGTATAAGTTTCCTATTGCTGCTGTAACAAATTACCACAAAGTTGGTGGCTTAAAACAATATCAATTTATTATCTTACCATTTGAGAGGTCAGAAGTCCTGGAACCAAGGCATTGGCAGGGCTATGCTCCTTCTTCAGGCTCTAGGGTTAATTTATTCTCTGGCCTTTTCCTGGTTACTGGAGGCCGCCTCCATTCCTTGTCTCATGGCACTTTCCTCCATCTTCAAGCAGCAGCGTCTTCAAATCCCACTCTTGCTCTCTGACCTCTGCTTCCATCGTCACATATTCTTCTCTGACTCTGCCCCTCCTATCTTCCTCTTATAAGGACATTGGGCCCACTGGATATCCAAGGATAATCCCCCCTCTTGAGGTGCTTAACTTAATCATATCTGCAAAGTACCCTGTGCCATGTAAGGTAACATATTCACAGGTTCTGGCATAGGATGTGGACGTCTTGAGGGGGCATGGGGAAGGCATTATTCCATCTATCAGAGGAGCTATATAACCATGAGGGCAGAGTACTGTGTTTTGTTCAATGCTGTAAACCCAGCTCCCAGAATAAATATTTGTTGAGCAAAGGGAGTGGGTAGGCAATAGCCATTGCAAAAACTGATAGAATATGGCATACCTGCCCTCATGGAGCTCGTGCCTGTGTTTATACCAAAAGGTGGCAGGTGCCGTGGAGAAAAATAAATCAGGGGAGGTGGGTGGGGTGTACTGGTGATTTGCAGTTTTGTTTTCCAACATTTTATTTTTAAATGATTTTATTTTTAAATTTTAAAAGAGTTGCAAAGATAGGACGCAGAGTTCCCTTCTACCCTCCCACCAGGTTCCTGTAAAGTTAACATCTTATGGAGCCACAGAACGAACACACATCAAAACTATGAACATTGGTGCAGCATTAGTAACAAAGCCGCTGACTTTATTTGGATTTCCCCCAGTTTTTCCATGTGTCCTTTTTCTGTCACAGGAAGTAATTCAGGTGAAGAAGGAGAGAAGGCCACAGAAGCCAGAAGTCGAAGGCAAGGAAACCTGGAAGAGAAGGGAGAGACCAGCAGATGCCACCAGGAGACAGAGGAGTCCAGGATCGTAGGCAGCCAGTCTTCAAGGAGAAAGCATGGCCTGATGATGCCTCAATTTGAACATTTTCATGGCCTCAGAACTGTAAGCTTGTAAGATAATAAGTAAATCCATTGTAAAAGCTAACCCATTTCTGGTATAAAGCTTTGGCAACCTAGCAGGCGAGAAAATACCTTCCCACTGTGTTCCTACTGCACCTTCTATCAGCTGTCAAAGATACCATCTCATTATGCCAGAGCTGCTATGACAAATACCACAGACTGATTTTTGGCTTAACAACAGGAACTTCTCAGCTCACAGTTTTGAGGCTAGAAGTCTAATATCAAGGTGTCAGCAAGGCTTGCTTCTCCCTGGACTCTGGCATTCTGGTGCAGCAGCTGCTGGCTGCTGGCTGCTGGCAATCCTTAGGGTTCCTTGGCTTGTATCTCTGCCTCCATCATATGGCAATATCCTCTCCATTCTGCAGTTCTTCCAGTATCCCCTGACTTCTAGCTTCTTCCTATGAGGACTTCTCCTACTTCTAGCTTCCGGTTCTCTCTCTAGAAAGCCTCGAGTAAAATGGATTAGGATGCAGCCTCATTCAATTGGGGTACATCCTAACTAAAAACAACACCTTCAAGAGATCCTATTTACCATGGGTTTATGCCTACAGGAACATGGATTCAGAGTAAGAACGTGTTTTGCTAACACATTCTGTTCTACCACCCTCACCAGGTCTACCATTCTTTGTGCATACGATGATTCTAAAAATTAAAAAATGGAGGCATCGTTTTTCCATAATTATGACCATTATTTACTTTTCACCCCCAGCCATGTCAGGAGCTAGATTCTGTACACTGTAATTTATGTACACAAGTTTCATTAATAAATATTTAGATTGTTACCAAATGTTTGCTGTTATAAATAATGCTACAAAGAACTGACTTACAAATGTATCTTTAGACATAGATTTTTAATGATGGGTTTTCAGGTTAAAAAAAACAGGCATGTTTTAAATTTCGATAAAAACTAATTTATTGCAACCAACAGCAATGAGAGTAACCATTTTCTCATGTTTGCCAACCCTGAATGTTACCAATCTTTTACATTTTTTTCAATATAAAATTGAAAATAGGATATATTGTTATTTTTACTTCTTTTCCCTGCACATTTATAAAGTCAAATACATTTTCATGTATTCATTTGCCATTTGCATTTCTTTTACCATACATTATGAGTTTATAGCTATTGCCCATTCTACTGGGGTTTTTACCTTTTACTCATTAATTTGTAGAACAATTTTATACATTCTGAGTATATTAATCATGTTTTTTGTGGCTAGACTTTATCCCTTTGATTCATGTATTTCTCTCCATATCTAATGCTTGTCTTTTAACTTTATCCATGGAGTCTGTTCTTTTATACATATATATATGTTTTTACTGAAGTATATAATACATACATGCATATACATAAATAGTAAGTGTATAGTATAAGTTGTGAACTTACAAAACAAACGTGTATTCTCATATAGGGCTTCCATACAACACCCTACCACCAACTATGGTGCCCATTCTTGAAGAGAACTTTTAAACGCTGGTGTCAATTACGTCTATCATTGCTACTCTGGCTTCTGTGTTATCTTATTTCTCATCCTTTCGTAGTTGTGTACTGACTGTTAAATCTACCTGGAATGGATATTATGTATATGTGGGAGGTAAAGCTCCATCTTTTCTCTTTGTTTAAATGAATAACCTGCTGTCCCACTGCCATCTATTACAAATATATTAAGTTTCCACATACATTTGGCCCTTTTCTAGAATCTCGATTCTGCCTCGTGATTTGCTCTCCTTTGTCTGCTCTAGGTACCACACTTTTTAAAGTGCCTTGCCTCTACAGGATGTTTAAAGGGCACGTTCCCCGTCAGTACCGCCACACCAGTATGCACAACTGCATTGCATTCTTACATATTTACACTTCTGGATAAACTTTAGAATCAAGTCAAGTGCCATTTTTTAAAATGTCCCTTAAGATATTTATTGGGATTACACTGAATTTATAAATTATAATGACAAAAATTGGAATCTTTACAGCACTAAGTCTCCCCATACAGGAAAAAATAATAGATAATTTCATTCCCTCCATTTATTTGGTCTTCTTTATATTGATCGCTAAAGTTTTATCATATTCTTGCATGTTTGTATCCATTTATTGCCATGTTTCTTATGATTTTCCTTGCTGACATGAAAGTCATGAATGTTATTTATGTTTACACATTTTAGGGTTTTTTAAAAAATTACTCTACCCATGCCCCTTGCCATGAGACCTTATAATGCTCTCATCCATGGTGGAGTGACCTGTCCCACCTCGCAACACTGGGATTGGCTACATGGCCTACTTTGGCCAAAGGTATGAAGTGATAAGGATGGAAGGAGAGATGTGAAATGGGTTTGCACCTGTCTCTCTCTCTCACCTCTTGCCTTAACCTGAGGACATGTCCAGCTGGCCTACTAGTATCAGGAGAAAAATAAGCAACATATGGAGCACAGTTGCCCCAGCCTAGCCCAAGCTACAGCAGAGCCTCCCAGCTAACCCACAGACACATGCACAAGACCATCCTGGACCAGCAGACCCCCAGCCAACCTACAGAGGCAGCAGCTGTAATACTAAACTATTGCTGTTTTAGAGCACAAGTTTGGAAGTGGATTATAATGCAGTAAGAGTTGACTGATACAACCATATGTAAATAACCTATTTTCACATGTTTATTTATTTTGTATCTTGCCACTGGCTGAATAATCTTATGAATTTTGATAGATTCTCAGTTATTGTGTTTTGGCTTTCTGGGTAGATAATCTCATCATGTGCAGTAAAGCCTTCCCTGCTTCTTTCTTTCCAATTGTCATCCCTCTTTTTTTTCTTGTTGTATTGCATTGGCAAGGACTTCACAAACAATGCAGCAATGGTATTTATGCTTGTGTATGTGTTAAGTGAGCACTGCTATTTGTGAAGACAGGTGCATCTGTGGGATTTGATGTCTCTAGTAGCCTGAGAACATCTGTCCAGACCTGGTGAATCTGTCCAGAAGCCCTCTCAGAAGTGGGGAGAGAGAGAAGGGTCTTGTGGTAAGCCAGGCAGGACTGGTAGTAGAAGTCTTAATGAATCTAAATAGACATGAATGATAGCTTCAGAAGACAATGTGTGTCTATCCACATGACACTGACAATAATGTGGGAGCAGGGGCACATAAGATGCTCCCTCACTGTCAACTCCATAGACATAAACTTAAGATTCACCAGATCCCATCATGTGGTGTCCAGCAGTCTCCACCCAGCCTTTTCAGGTGAAGGCAATGCCTGAGGCTGCCCAATTGTCCAACTGTACAATCACCCAACCTGGACATGGGCTTCTGTCTCAGCCTTCTCAGGACTGGGACATACTTTCTGAGCTCCTTCAATGAGAAGAGTGCATGCCCCTTTGTGGGAGTTAGAAGTGATGTGGTAAGAGAACACAGGGTCCAGGTGGGAATTTCCAGGTGTCTGGTATTGCATGGGACAGCCCAACAATTAGCTTCCAGTCTAGGAAAATGCAAATAAAAACTGGTAAGCATACATGATCTTCTAAAACCACTATAACTTCAGATTGATGTTACCTTGCTTGGTTCTTGCTTGAACACACCAGCTTTTAATTCTCCCCATTGTTAAATATTTAATTACCTGGGAGTGAATAATGAGAACATGCTTCTTAAACAGAGCCCTGCAACCTTTTTGTCAGGGAGTGAGTTCACATTTTAAGAGACCAATCTGCAAGTAAAATGTTCAAGTACTGATAGTGGATAAAACCGAATTCAAGAAAATTTCTGTTGAGAAGAATACCGTATTCATTTAGAAGAAATGTCATTAAACCTCTTGAAGTGAAAGGTGGGGAGGAGAATCTGAGGAGCACTCAAGTGACAATAAATAATAATGAAAACTCTACCATCAACAACAGTTTTGCTCTCTGCTAGACACTGCTCTAACTGTGTCACATATTTTAACTAATTTACTAGCCACTGTCAGTCAAAGGAGAGGCACCTAAAGGGATCTCAACCTGCTCCAATACAGGCACTCACACAGCAGTGGGTGGAACACTTTACTCCTATAGATAAGAGACGAGCAAGGTCAGCTTCACTCCTAGCAGTACTTCTTATCCAGGAGGCTCCACTGGAGGAAAAGCACTGCCCACACTATGCTTGGAAGCCAGATAGGTGGGCTTTCATTCTCCTTTGGAGGTGCCTTGGTCTCCCACAGGGCTGCCATAATGAAGTACCACCACCTGGACGGCTGAAAAGGACAGAAGTGTACTGTCCACAGGTAGGGAGGCCAGAAGTCTGAAATCAAGGTGTTGGCAGGGCTGGGCTTCCTCTGAATTACGTAGGGTTCTGGTGGTGGCTTGCCAGCCACACACAGCTCATGGCATAACTCAAGCCTCTGTCACATGGCTGTCTTCTTGTCTGTCCAAATGTCTTATAAGGGCACAAGTCCTATTAGAGTAGGGCCCACCCTAATCTCATTTGGGCTCATCTTAGCCAGTCACATCTTCAAAGGCCCTATTTTGAAATAGGATTGCATTCATGGGACTGGGGGTAAGACTTGACCATGTCTTTTTAGGGGACACAATTTGACCACAGTTCTGTGAGGTGAACAGAGCCCCCAAAGTGCAGCTGTCCCACCAGGTACCAATGTACCCAATAGAAACAGCACCCAGTCTCACTGCTGAACTTTGTGCAAAAGACGAAGTCTTCTCTGGGAAATAGGTTATCAAAAAATGCGAGTGGGTAGTGGACGTGGTTCGAGCGTTAAGGCCTCTGCCTACCTCATGGGAGGACCCAGGTTTGATCCCTGAGACCTCAGAGTGAAAAAGAAGAAGAGAAAGAGTGCCTGTATGGCGAGCCAGTGCCCACGTGGTGAGCCAAAATCCTGCGCGAGTGCCCATGTGCTGAGCCAAGGGCCCACGTGAGCGCCACGTGGTGAGCCAGTGCCTGCGCAAGTGAGTCACACAGCCAGATGATGATGCAATAAAAGAGAGACAAGGGGAAAGTCAAAGTGAAGCACAGCAGAGACCAGGAACTGAGGTGGCACAATTGACAGGGAACCTCCCTCCACATCAGAGGTCCCCAGGATCAAATCCCTTTGAATCCTAGAGAAAGATGAGAAGACAAAAAAAGAGAAATAGATACAGAAGATCACACAGCAAATGGACAGACACAGGAAAAACAGCAGGGTGGGGCTGGGAATAATAAATAAATATCTTTTTTTTAAATGTGAGTGGTTTAAATTTGCCCTTTCAAAAGACAAAGACTTGTCTGGGAAGGAGTTGTATTATAAGAGACACACTTCAATTATCCCCACAATTACCAGTCTATTCATATAAGCTGGGGGTTTAGAGCCAGTATAGAATTACATTGTCAACCTTTCTTCTCTTTCGATAACAATATTTGACATTTACATTTGGATTTTAAAACAAATTTGCCATTATTTAGACTTATTTCTGCATAAAAATATTTTCACTCTTTTAGTCAGGTAAAGACTGTTTCCTAGGCTTCTAAGACCTGTTTTCTAGCTCTTCATTTTGCCTCAAATCCCCTTCAGTCTGTTCATGTCTTCAATGTAAGATATTTATAAGAGTTGTGGTCATCCCACTCATAACTGATAACAGAAGCTACCCTGTACTGGGGATTTTGGACCTTAGCTCAGTTCAGAGTTGAGGCCAAATTCACATAGTCCAGACACTGGGAACAGCCAGGGAATGTCCAAGGTGATTTCTGAGAGCACACTGGGGATCAACCTGTAATCTTCATCATTGGTCAGTGCTGGTGTGTCCTTGAGCCAAGAAGTCTTCAAGAGTTAGAGGAAGGATGAAACTGAGATTGGTAAGGACCTAACATTGGTTGGACAGTTACTATATCTTCAGATCCAAATCTTCATAAGATGGCTCCTTCTTTCAAGGTCACCTGTTGTCCCTCCCTGCTTTTGATTGACAGGTGTGTGGTACATAGTAGGGCTTTGTTATGGTTGAATTGTATCCCACCTCTACCCCTAATGGTGGTTTGAAGTGGCATGTACCCCAGAAAAACATTCTTAAATCTAATCCATTCTTGTGGGTGTGAACTCATTGTAAGTAGGACTTCTAATGAGGCTACTTCAGTTAAGATGTGGCCCACCTCAATCAGGATGGGTCTTAATCCTATTCTGGAGTCCTTTATAAGGGGAAATTAGACAAAGAGAGGGAAATCCCCAGAAGTAAGAAGCTGAACATCCACAGAACCCAAAAGAGAAGGGAGAGGCAGGAAACATGGCATTGCCGTGTGACAAGCTAAGGACCAAGGAACCGTGTCTCTTCTTGTTGCATTATCTTGCTGCGTCAGCTCTCCGTGTGTGCAGCACCACTCCTGGGCAGGCTGCACTTTTTTCATGTGCACTTTTTTCACTTCTTATGAGGTGCACTCCTTGCGTGTGGGGCTCCCCTCCCCCGGCATGGCACGACACTCCTTGCATGCATCAGCACTGCACATGGGCCAGCTCATCACATGGATCAGGAGGCCCTGGGTTTGAACTCTGGACCTCCCATATGGTAGGCAGACACTATCAGTTGAGCCAAATCCACTTCCCGTCTTCATTTTACTTCTGATCAGTTCTTTTAGCAGGAAGTTTGCTTTTGTTTTTGTTTCTTTTTTAAAATTTTAATTTAATTTACTTATTTATTTTTAATTGGAGAGGTTGTGAGTTTACAAAATAGACATGCCTGACCTACAGGATTTTCATACACCACCCACACCTTGCATTAACATTTGTTACAATTAATGAAGAACATCAAAATATTACTAACTAAAATCCATAGCCTATATTAGGTGTATTTTTCCCATAGGTCACCCTACTATTAATACCATGCAATAGTACTGCATATTTGTTATACTGCATGAAAGACATTCTCACCTTTGTAGTGGTAAGCACAGTCCATCATTCACCACAGAGTTTACTGTGTTACACAATCCCATGCCTTGCACAAGCCATCCAATGTGTATATTCAGTGGCTCTGAGTATCATCATAAAGTTCATTTGGCTTTTATACTTTTCTTCTTTCCCCCTGTCCATCACACACTGCACCTGGTGTTTTAGAGATGTTAACTTAGTGTTTCACACAGCCCAAGGGAATTCACAGTGACACTCATTTCAGAGATGAGGACTCTGCCTTCAGAGACGAGCGTGATGAGTCCGAAACACAGCTGCTAAGTGCTGGAGCCTCGGTTCAAACCGTCTCACTCCAAGGTCCATCCACCATCCTCTCCTGCCCTTCAAGAGTGGGTTATTTTCTGAGCCTTCAGTTTACATTCCATTTGTTCTGGACTTTGACTCAGGAACCCCAATCATCCATATATTGGCCTTATGTTTTCTGTCTCCATATCTATCTATCTTATCTTCATCCTTTTTTTCCTTCCACTGCATTCTGGAAGTTCTATGCAAGCCTCTGTGGACCGAGAAAATACTGTACTGAAAACTAACCCATTCCTGTGCACGTAAACCTATTGTAGGTGGGACCTTTTGATACATTACTTCAGTTAAGGGACTTTGATTAGATTGTGTGAGCCAGGGTGGGTCTTAATCCTCTTACCGGAATCCTCTATGAACAGGAATAAAAAGCCACAGATGCAGAATAAAAGCTGCAGAGTTAGAGAGGAACCTAGAAACTGAGAGAGAAGTCCTTGGGAGCCTGAAGCTGAAATCAACAGAACACGGAAGCTGAGAGGAGGTCTCTTTAACCACAAACTGAAAGCAACGAGGCCCAGCGGAGAGGGGAGAGTGGACACCGCCACGTGCCTGATGGCCCACAGCTGCAGCTGGGGGAGAAAGGATCCTGGATGATGCCTTGATTTGGACACTTGCACAGCCTTAGAACTGTAAGTTTTTAACCTAATAAATCCTATTGTAGAAGTCAACCCATTTCTGACCTATTGCTCCCAGCAGTTTTTAGCAAACTGAAACACTTGTCCTCCACTTGGATTTTTCCACATCTTCATTTAACCCCTTTACCACCTCAGTGTGGATTTTAATTCTGCTGTTGCATTGTCTGTCTCCTTGCAACCTTTCTTTCTGTCTCCCATTTCTCTTTTTATTCCATCCCGTTGCTCTTCTCTTCCAGTCTCTCTCTTCGTGGATTTCCCATAACCGTGGATTTTTATCAGAATTACTGAACAGGAAATTTCCTGGAGTGCTCTTCTGGGCCCTGCAGTGGACAACTGGAGCGTGCACTTTCCGGGTCTCTTAAATGCTGCTCTATTTGCCTTGTTCTGCAGTCTTTTTAAAAAGACCCACATTACTCTTTTTCAATCTTTGCCTATCCTTAAATAAAGCAAAAGATTTGTTCAGAAAGTGTTTGCCACAGGAAGGGTTGACCCTGCCCCACTCTGTTCCCTTACAGAAATATTCGAATGCCCTTCTCACATTCACAGCTGTGCAGATGCACACTCCCAGCATCCACCCTAGTTCCCAGGTTCTCGCAGGTTTCACCCACTGCTCTTCAGCTCTCCCCCACTGCCTTGGCCTTGGACTCTGAACCAGGGGAAGACAAGAAAAACTGCAGTGGTCCAGAAGCCCTGCTCACAGGGTTTTCCTGCATCTGTGCTTCCCAACCCCAAGGCATGAGGACAGATTCCAGATCCTACCCAGGAAGAGATGATGGTGACACTGTCTGTTTTACCTTAGGCATGAATTGGGATCCTGTCGCCTTGCCACCATGGCTTGTCAACCAGAGCCTCTTGTCTCATGCCCTATGTCTGCCAGGTCCCCCAGGCCTCTGTGGCCTCAGAACTTCCCTTCATGATAATCTGTTGTCTCCAGGAGCCTGGTGGTTGGCCTCATTCTTTCACGGGAGTGCCCTGCTCTGAGTGTGTGGACTCGCCATGGGCTGAGCGGAATCCACTGGGTTCCACCGCCAGCTTGCCCGGACTGTCCAGGCCCCACCCTGCCAGGGCCCTCGCGATGGTGAGATGACTGGCTACGCGCACAGAGGCTGGCCTAGTGCCAGGAACACTGTGCTTGCTGCAGAAACTGCCAGCTGCCCTCAACTTCCACTCTCCACCCTTTCTTCTGCATCAGAACCCTGTTGCAGGTTGAACAGTGTACCCCAAAAAGACATGCTCAAGTTCTAACCCCAGTCCCACGAATGCGATCCTATTTGGAAACAGGGTCTTCGAAGATGTGATTAGTTAAGATGAAGCCAAACTGGATGGGGTGGGCCCTCATCCAGTATGACTAATCCTCGTAGAGAGGACGTCTAGACACGGACAGACAGACAGAAAAGATAGCCACGTGATGAAGACAGAGACTGAGCCATGCCACAAGCCAAAGAGTGCTGTGGGTGGCCAGCACACCACACCAGGACCCTTCAGACTCTTGGTGGGGGGGAGGGTCACAGCCCTGCCAAGGCCTTGGTCTTGGACTTCAGGCCTCCAGAACCGAGATCTAGTAAGTTTCTTTTGCATAAGCCATCCTGCTTGTGGTGCTTTGTTACAGCAGCCCTAGGCACCAGCCCATATTTCAGCTGTTTTTTGTTGTTGTTGTTTTTATTTATTTATTTATTTATTTTTAAGATTTATTTTTATTTATTTAATTCCCCTCCCCTCCCCCGGTTGTCTGTTTTCTGTGTCTTTTTGCTGCATCTTGTTTCTTTGTCCACTTCTGTTGTCGTCAGCGGCACGGGAAGTGCGGGTGGCGCCATTCCTGGGCAGGCTGCTCCCTCCTTCGCGCTGGGCGGCTCTCCTTATGGGTGCACGCCTTGCGCGTGGGGCTCCCCTACGCGGGGGACACCCCTGTGTGGCACGGCACTCCTTGCGCGCATCAGCACTGCGCATGGGCCAGCTCCACATGGGTCAAGGAGGCCCAGGGCTTGAACCGCGGACCTCCCATGTGGTAGACGGACGCCCTAACCACTGGGCCAAAGTCCGTTTCCCTGTTGTTGTTTTTTTTTAAAGATTTGTTATTTATTTCTCTCCCCTTCCCCCCCCCCAAGTTGTCTGTTCTCTGTGTCCATTTGCTGTGTGCTCTTCTGTGCCCGCTTGTGTTCTTGTCAGCGGCACCAGGAATCTGTGTCTTTTAGTTGCGTCATCCTGTTGTGTCAGCTCTCCGTGTGTGCGGCACCATTCCTGGGCAGGCTGCACATTCTTTCCCGCTGGGCGGCTCTCCTTACGGGGCGCACTCCTTGTACGTGGGGCTCCTCTACGCAGGGGACACCCCTATGTGGCACGGCACTCCTTGCGCACATCAGCACTGTGCGTGGGCCAGCTCATCGCATGTGTCAGGAGGCCCGGGGTTTGAACCCTGGACTTCATGCGTGGTAGGCAGACGCCCTATCCATTGAGCCAAATCCACTTCCCCATTTCAGCTGTTTGATGCACCCTCCCAGATTATGTTTTCTAGCCTCCCTTGCACCTGGCTGAGGCCACGTGACTGTGTTCTGACCAGTGGGTTGTGAGTGGAAGTGAGATGCACAGATCTCAGGATGCCTTTGGGAAGGGGCAGGCCCTCCACTGCCCCTTGCCTGGTGCCCCTGGCTGCCCTGGCCCTCCGCTGAGCCATCTTTGGCCAACACCCCAGGGCATGAAGGAACAATGAGAAGGAGGCTGGCTGCCCTCATTAGTCACCCTATCAGCCCAGACTGCCTACTTCCTTTCAGAAATAAACTTCCACCGTGGTTAAGCCACAGTATTTGGGGGCTTCTTTGTTACAGCAGCCTAACTCATAGACTACCTGGCTCAGTGTTCAACATCCCGCTTTGTGCCCTGGGGGATGGGTAGAGGTTTTCCTGCCTAGATTTTCTGCTCTGGAACCTCCCAGATTCTTTCCCTGTCATAAATAATTGCAGGGCACATTGGGTCGCGCCTCCATCTGCTGGCTCAGCTCACAGGACAAGGCAAACACTTCTCTTCCAGCTCTAGAAAACACAAAGTGTGAGAAAGACGGGAGCATGGGGGTCTCCCAGAGGCAGGGAACAAGCCAGGCTCTCCGACAGAACTTGGGGTATTTGCATCCGCACAGGTGAGGCGCCACTGGAGCCGGCACTGGCCGGAGCAGAGGAGAACGGAGGTCCTGCCCTCCACAAGCGCTCCCTCCGGCTGGAGAGGCTGACGCAAGCTGGAACAGTTCCCCGTGGTTACTTAAGCTCCTGTTCGCCCCTGACTTACCGTTCTCCGCCATCGTCCTGCGACAGGGGGACTCTCACATCCACTCTGCAGAGTGAAGAAGCCGAAATCCACCCAAGAGGGTGGGGCCGAGACTCAGCTCTCAGTCACACTCCACCGTCCTCCCTCTCTCGCCTTCGCTCTCCCCCTCCAGCCCTGTCTCAGCTGCAACCCCCACGAAGCAGGGACTGCGTGAGTCAGCGCAGGTGGGAGTCCGAAAGCGAGCTGAAGGCATGCTTCGGGCAAGGAGGCTGAGGGGTTAGGGCGCCCTCGCCCGCTCCCTGCCCTGAGACAACCCGCCTCGCCTCTGCCCCAACAGAAGGCAGCTGAAGGGGCTGTGGGGTCGGAACGAGGGGGCATGAGGTGAGTGCCCCGCGGGCAGCACCTGTGGACACGGGCTTTCCCCTCCAGCTGACAGACCTGCCCAGAAGACCTTCCTCCCACGGTCTCTCAGACGCCCGCTCACCTGCGGCCCTGCTGCTCGTTTATCAATGAAGAAAGGCTACACTAGCGTGTACCTGGAAATCACAGCCTCACTTCTCCCAGCCCCAGAGAGTACACCCAGTGGGGGGCGAAGGGCAGACTGGGCCTTTATGACGGGGACCCCGTTCTCCGCCTGTCTGTGCCATGCGCTGAATGCACACGCAAGCTCGATGTTGGCCGGGTCCCAACTACAGGCGATGCTACGATTTGTTCCCAAGTCAGCTGGAGCGGTGGCCTCCAGCTTCCAGGACACAGGACTTCAGGTCCCTATCTCCGCCCGGAAATCTCTCCACCAGACATCTGCAGGTGCTTTGCCACCTGTCTCCAACTCTCCAGGGGGTCTGAGAAACACTTGCCCCATTTGTTTCTGAGTCCTTTAGAAGAGCAGTCCACCCCACCCCCTTCCCAGCAGAGGTGCCTGGGCCCCCGGGAAAGGGCCACCTCTAGAAGGTTCTCACCTCCCGCTTCCCACGATGGGTGACTCAGGGTAGACCTTTGGCTGTAAACTGCAAACCTGAGGAGTCAGTCCACCAGGCCCAAGCTCCACCTCGCTCACGGCTCCTGAGCTACTGCCTCTTCTTCCTCTCTGGCTCCTGCCACCCCAGACCCCTCCCAACCTAGCCAGGATGTTGGCTGGGTCCCATCCTCAGTGGTGGAACCCACACATCAGAGGCGCTGCAGGGAGGTAAGGAGCCTTTGTCCCCCCAGGCCTCAAGTCCCTGGGGAGGAGAGGGACTCATTCCACAGCCTGGCCTCGCCAAGGCTCATCTCAACCCAGTTAAGATTCCGGGTCCACTCGCAATCCCCTGTGCCAGCAGGAAACGGCACGCCCATTTCCTCAGGGAAGTCCAAGAGGGTGAGCCAGCTGCCGACCTGCCCACAAGGAGGGAGCAGGCAGGCAGCAGGTGCCAAGCACCTGTCGCTGGCAGTAAGTTGGAAGAGCAGGCGATGGCCATGGGGCTGGCCTGGTGTGAGGCAGCTTGCCAGATGGCAACTGGGTGGGATTTGGGTATAGGGAGAAAAAAGGGGAGGAAACTCCAGGCTGGAGAATTAGCATGAGTGGAAATAATCCAGCATGGACGTGGGGCTGTGTGGGAAACCTGCCTGGCTGGTAGAAGGGCAAACAAACTCCTCCATCCCAAAAGTCCCTTTAGAGGACAAAACTGGGTTTCCTGGACTCTGCAAAAGCCAGGCAGGCACCAGGACCCAGCTTCCAGGACCGTCTTCCCACCTCCCGGCAGAGCAAAGACAAATAGTACATGCATCCCGAAAAGAAACTGAGTTCTTTTTTCTTTTTATTGGCAAAGTAAATATATTCTTACGAAGGACCAAAGAAAATATACAGAATTGTAACATATGTACACCAGCTTTATAGATTTCTTAATTTCAAATTTACACAAATGGTGATATGTTATTAAAAGATATCTTCTGCAGATGCATCTATGTACAGTTTATTTACATACATTCATAGGATGTGAAATAAACCAGTCAAAATAAGCTAGTTCATTTGATATTAATTTCTAGACAAAATAAGGAATGCATTGCTAAGTCAGGGTTGGGAGGCTCTAGCTAGCTCTCCGACGGCAACACGGCCTGCTCCCCACTCCTCTCCAAGGTGGCCCTAGAAGCTGGTGTGTGAATTTGTCTGGGAAACACCAGGGAGGGGACGAGCCCAACCCTGCGGGGACTCCTACTGAGCCTGCATTTATTCTGGGGCATGAACACCCCCGTCTCTCTGCCCTGCACATTTAACTCAAGCACATGCACTAACCAGCCACGCCAAAAGGGGCTCCCTCGGGAGGCACCTCCTGTGGCCAGGCCCTGCCCCTGCAGACCACCCAGCCCCAGCGCTCCAGCGATGGGGCTGTGCCAGGCATGTCGCACTAATCCACGCTCACCACCTGACCCTTTGGCCTACTTCCTTTCCCAGCACGGCTCTTTCTGAGAATCGAATAGTCCAAAGTGGCACATTTCTTCCTCCCGAGCAATAAGGTGCTGGCTTGGCACAGGCGAGGAGGCTGGTGGTGGATGGGCCAGGACCCCCACCTCAAAGTTGCCCCCAGCACGGCTGGGGCAGCCGAGGCCAAGGCCACCGCCCAAAGATGCGCGGGCGGCAGCCTGCTCGGGCCCCGCGCGCAGGGGGGCGAGGGGCGCAGTCGCCGGGCCCTGGGTGCCCGCGCCCCAGGAACGTACCCTATTTTCCCGAACCTCCCCGGCTTCAGAAGGTGGGTTGGTAACATTGTCACATCCCTCTGAAGGAGGCAAATAAATTATTGCTTAAAAAAAAAAAATACTCGGAGGGGCGTGGGGGTGGAGGGCGCGTCCGGGGCCGCGCGGCCGCGGGCTAGTTGACGGCGCGCACCGAGCGGCTGCTGCGGGGGAAGCGGTGCACCTTGATGTGCTTGGACAGGTGGTCGCTCCGCGCGAACTTCTTCTCGCACACGGGACACTGGTACGGCTTCACGCCCGAGTGCGAGCGCCGGTGCCGCGACAGCTCGTCTGACCGCGAGAACCTGCGGGACAGCACGCGGCTCAGGGGCGCACCTCGGCCCTCGGCCCGGGCCGGCTCCCGCCCCGCCGCGCCCGGAGGGGAAAGCGAGGCCCCGCTCGGGGCGGAGGGCGGGCTTCCCACTGCCGAGGCTGAGGAGGCCCCAAATGCCCAGCTCGGACCTCGGAGCACAAGACTGGCCGTTCTGTGCAGGTTTAGGGCTGAGGGCAGTGCCCTCCCAGGGGGTAATTACCAAGTTACCTCTGAATCCTTCCTTAAAAAAAAAAAGCCAATCTCTGAATCCTTCCTTAAAAAAAAAAAGCCAATCTCTCAAGCCCCCGCAGGGCCCCCTCTCCAGATGGGAAGAGCTGTCAGATTAAGGTTCTGGCGGGCAAGGCAGGGCCACCCGGAGCAGTTGTTAAACGAGGCTAGCCCACCCCATTTACAATGCGCACATCAAGCCCGCAGTCCTGATGGCAGCATCTCATCACTTCCTGGCTTCTCTCGCCACCACCACCCCCAACCACCAGACTTGTGGCATCTGTGGAAGTCTGTATGGGGAAACCCATCCAGAAGGGGAAACTGAGGCCCAGGGAGAGGAAGGAGTCTTCTTGCCCAGCACTGCCTGGCGTTCCCTGTCTCTTGCTTCCACTACAGGGGCACAAGAGCTCCTAAGACCTGAGACCCCCGTTTCGCTGTTAGACCCAGGTTTCCTGGTGGTTGGGTCCCCTAAGATGCCCCAAACTAAAGACCACCCCTGCCAGACAGTTCGGATTGATTCCCATTCTAACCCCCATTCTCTGGCCTCTGCCTGCCTAGGAACAGGTGCTCCCAGAGCCCAGAGGCTGCTGGGAAGGCACAGGTTCTCGCAGGGGAAGTGAGAAGCAGGGCTGGGCCCAGGTACGCAGACTGCGTTTCACTAACTGCAGGGTCTTAAGGCTCGCCCCACCCCCTGAAAAAGATCCGGTCTTGGTAGGCAGATCCCTTCTCCTCCCACCCCCAAGTATCCTGGTCCTCTGCTCCACCCACATTAACCTTTCCTGGGTCCCTTGTGCCACGGGACATTTGCACATATCTGGAAGGCTCTTCCCTCCCCTCATTTTCTTGCTCCTTCCTACCCATTCTTTAGAGCTCGGCTCAAATGTCACTTCCTCAAGAAAGCCCTCCAGGACTGCACCCTGTCCTAGGCTCCCACAGCTCTCTGGACATCTCTTTCCCGGCTCTTGCCACTGCTGCCATTTTTAAATTAGTGGGTGCAGCCTTGAGATGGATGTCAGGGCCCCCCGCTAGACCACCGGCTCCGTGAGGGCGGCTGTGTTGGTTGGGTCTCTGCGGTGCAGAGGAGGTGCTCAGCGGGTGGCTTAAATGAAGGAGTATGTCCACAGGGAGACAGAGGGCTGCGCCAGGGGCTGTCCTCTTGGGTCCCGGTGCAGGGGAGCCCACACCCACAGGAGCACACGCAGATGCAGAGCACACACATACACAAACAAGCACACACTCAGAGCCCCTGGCCCAACACCCTTGCTCCCAGATGGGGGGCCACAAGGCAAGAGGGAGTTTACGCAGGGACCCTCCCTCCAGAACAGCAGCCCCCAGCCCGGCTGGTGGGTAGGGGCAGGGGGCCCACCTCCAGCCTGACCCCGTGGGTGGAGGCCTCAGCCTGGCATGGAGCATGGGAGGCCCCAGAGAGGAAAACCTGGGGAAGGTTCTGGTGGGACCCCAGGCAGGGTCCAGTGGGAAAAACCCAGTGGGGAGCCTGGCCTGGACGCAGGAAGGGCAGAGGCCTTGAGTGGACTCTGCGGGCCCCGAGGCCCCGCGCCTTGCTCCTAGAGAGTGGACAAGGCCTCTGGACCTGACGCTCACAGCCCATGGCTCTGAGCAGGGCTGACGCGCCGTCAACCGTCTTAGGCTAATTACGGGAATAAGCGACGTCGGCTGGCCTGGCTGCAAAAAGGACACTGAGGCCCTGGGCAGCAAAGGCCTGCGGGTCAGCTGCGAGACCGGGCAAAGCGAAGGTCTCGCAGCAGCTCCCTGCTCTGCCCCCCCCGACAGAGGGCCTGGGCGCCCAAGCAACAGACGCCCACCCGGCTGCCTCTACTGGCTGTGTGTCCCTGGAAGCCTGGACAGTCAGTCTGGGCCTGTGCCCCCAGCTGAAGGTGGACACACAGCTTCTGGGACAGACGGGCCTGCCTGCCCAGGGCTGCAGCACAGCAGAAAGCGACAGCAGCAGCACAGCTGGCCATGCCTCAGTCTCCCTGGGGACCCCGGCCAGGGGTCACCTGGCACCTTCCTGACCAGAGGGGGCACATACGGTCATCCTCCCGCCCCGCAATGCCCCCAACCTGTGGAACCAGATTCCTTCCCAGGTGCCTTAAGAGTCCCAGCCCCACCGGGGAGGCTCTGCGGGGTCCTGAGCAGACTACTGCACCACCCTGAACCTCAGTCTCCTCATCCATCCAATGCAGACCTTGGGTCACTCAAGGACTTTGTCATGGTGACTCCCTGGGAAGGAGCAGGAGGTTAAGAGTCAGGCCAGGGAACAAGCTGTCCTCACATCCCAACTCCTCCCCTGCAACTGAGGGCATGCTCCTGGGAACCAAGCACTCCAACGACCCCTACCTCATACCCCCATATTATCCCTGCCAACAGCAGCCAGCCAGAGAGGTCTGGGGGACTGGGATGAGGCCGGGGAGATGGTTAAGAGGCAGGTTCTTGGGGCAGTAAGCTCTGACACTTACTGACCAGGTCACCTAGGAGAGCACGAGACTCTCTGAGCCTCAGTTTCCCCACACGCAAACAGGGACAATGGCAGACCTACTTCACAGGCTTGTGAGGGTTGGTAAGAGGTACCGTGTCAAGTGTTTAGAACGGTGTTTGGCACTTGGTGACTGATAAGAGTTGCACGCACAGGGCCTGGTACCTGGTGAGGTACTGGAGCAAGTGGGCGGTGACAGTGCTGGGACAGTGGAGGCAAGGAGACCGGGGAGCGGCCTGTGACGTCAGCACCTCCACCAGCTCATGAAGTACCTCCTGGGAAGTGAAGGTGTCCCCCCCTTGAGACACTAATCTGCCATCAGCCAGAAAGCCATTATCCCAAACATCCAAGTCTCAAGGACTACCGTGAGAACGGGGCCCCTAGAGCTGTGCAGTGCACAACCTGCCCAACCACACTTAGCGGCGCTGACGGCTGCAGGGTTGGGGTCACAGAACGCTGCCCCGCCAAGAGGGCAGCAGTGTCACAGGGGTCGAGAACACAGGCCAGGTTTGAATCCTGGGTCTGTGGCCTCGGGCCTGCACTCCCCCATTCTGGGCCTCCTCTGTCAACTGCGGATATGAGAGAACCAAGCACAGAGGGATGCTGATGGTGGCAGGAGGGTGCGCTTTTCGGACGGGACAACTTAGCTCCCCCGGGACAGGACGTTCTGCAGCAGGGAACAAAGGAAGCCTGTGCCTGAGCGTGGAGCAGAGAAACTTCTAGGAAGGCGGCAGCCACTTCCTAGATGAGAACAGGCAAGTCTGCGCCCGGCCCGTCCAGCGTGCCGGGATCGCGTCACAAGAGGGAAGGGCTGGGGAGTCCTGGCTTCAGGATCCAAAGCAGGAGGAAGTGGGCGCCGACCCCCTGGGCGGGAGGGGCGGCCAGCCAGGAGGAAAAGCGTTCTAGTCCTGCGGGCTGCGCAGGCTGGGAGAGGCCCCGGGAGGGAGTGAGCACCCACCCCCTGCAGACGTGGGCCAGGGCAGGGAGGCGAGGGTTCTCCCGAGAATCGAGCAAACCCGCCCCCACTGGAGGAGGGTGGGGGCTGGAGAGGTCCCTGAGTGCAGGGGCGAGTGGGGGGTGGGGGGTGGCTCAGACAACCCGCTTGAACTCCTGGCACTGCCGCTTCCTAGCCGTGCAACCATGGAGGCCTTCCGTAACTGCTCTGTGCCTCGGTTTCCTCCTCTGTAAAATGGGGGTTACAGGACTGACGGCTAGCTTCTAGAATTAGCCTTGAGAATTAACTGAGCTGACGTACGTGGAGGGTTCACAGCACGCGTGAGGAGCGGCCATTATCACTCTGTGGTTGATGTCACCTCTTTTCTCGCACCTGCAAGCACAGTCCCTGAAAGAGCCAATGCCTCATGGGAGAGAAGAGACAAACAGAGTCCCGGAGATACGGGCCACGAAGAGCGACCGTGAGGGAAGAGGCAAGCAGTGTGGCTACAGATGAGTCTTTACCAGAAGGCGCCCCGGGCACTCTGGCCGTACTGCAGGTGGGTGGGAACGGGACAGAGATCCTGCCTGGGTTTCTGGGCCTCAGTTTCCCCACTGTAAGATACAGATTGGTGTTTTCGGGGCTGTTGCTAGGACTTGACGAGCTAATGCACAGGGAGCTAACGCACTGCAAGATCAATGGACTACAGTCATCGCCTAGGCCACCACCAGGGGAAGCACCCCAGCCGGACGGTGCAGCAAGCAGGAGTGGGGCGTGCAGGGGCCACGGGAGGGTGGGCCAGCATGGCTGGGGCCCACTCAGCTATGGGAAACAGAGCATGCAGGCCTTCCAGGCCAGAGCGAGAAGTTTGAATATGAAATTAAGTGTATTTTTGCCAGGGTGGCTTTGTAAGGTAATGAGTTCCCCATGGCAGGAGATATGCAAGGAAGTTTGCAGATTTGAGACTTGAACTGTGCCTAGCATTCCATAAGTGGTCAGTAAATACGACCCCTTAGCATGGGCACTTCTCCCATCAGCTAGATCCATCCTTCCACCCGGCTCGGCTCCTGCTCAAGGCCGCCCGGGCTCCCGCCACCCTCGGCCGGTCTGTGCAGGGCTGGGGTCACATTGAAGGGACACACAGGTTTGTGTATATCCTCAGGGGCTTGGGGGTCCCTGACAATCAACCAGAGCTACCCCACCCCACCCTGGTGAGAAGGCCCCCTCAGCACCAACCCACAGTGCCGCTGCCCACGTGCAACTTCATGAGAAGGGCCTCCTGAGAAGCCCCATGGGACCCCGGGGGGGTGTGTGGTCCGGACGTGCCTGGGGGAGAGCTTCCCATGGTGTCTCACCATGCCAGGGGGGCTCAGGGCAAACCTGCCATAGGGAGCAACCCCTCCACAAATCCCCATGCCTACTTGCATACCTGCTGCCATGGGGAATTCATTACCTCCCGTTCACCCTGGGCTGAGGGTGGTGTCTGCACTCTGGCTCTGAGACAGCCTTGAAGGAAGCAGGCTCTGCTCCCCTGCCCCGGATGGCAAGGCTGGGCACCGTGGGCACCCTTGAGCCAAGACCACACCTCCCTCCCTATGGCCTAGCCTCGAGGGCCGCTCCCAGCCTCACCCCTGGCCAGACATCAGCACTCTCCAG
Source organism: Dasypus novemcinctus (assembly GCF_030445035.2). NCBI lineage: Eukaryota > Metazoa > Chordata > Mammalia > Cingulata > Dasypodidae > Dasypus > Dasypus novemcinctus. Next base: position 55,471,782 of record NC_080698.1, read on the forward strand.
GGCGCAACCCCCAAAAGGCGAATCCTGTCCTGGGACTCTGGGGCAGGCATCCTGGAGGGACCCGGCAGAGCCACTGCCCAACCCTCTCTCTGTAAGTCTGGGGACACGCACATCTCCTGAGATGCGGGGCCCGTCCAGGCGGAGGTCAGGCCGGCATCCTTCACGGCCCTTCCCAGACCGATCTTGTTGAGAGCTGGACAGGACCGAGTGGGGGGCGCTTTGAGCACAGCCATGGGGAGTGTGCCAGGACCCAGGGGGCTCTGCCGAGGGGTAGGGGCAGATGCCCCGCTTCGCAGAGGAGGAGACCGCGGCTCGGCCGGGGGAGACACGTGGCGTGCTGGTGGCTGAGCCAGGCTGGGGGTCCCACCCACCGCCGCCAGCCTGCCCCCGGCTCCAAGCACGACGGCAGGGATAGGCACGACTGAGTCCCCCGCCTCTCGCCTCCAGCCCCCAGGCTCCAGGACCTGCTTGAATGTCGCCTCCTCCCTCGGACAGGCCTTCCCGGGTCACTCTTCCCTTGGGGAGTCCCTTGCCCTTCCCCCATCACCTCCCCACTAGAAGCCCCACGAGGCCAGGCCACTTCGGTCACTGCCGTCTCTCGAGGGCCAGGAACACGGCCTGGCTCACAGTAGGCACCCGGTGGACGTCTGATGAATGACTAAATGGCCCTTTTTTACCTGTCCCTTGGGAAGGAGGTCCCCAGGGCACCGGGCACTGGAGGGAGGGCCGAGCCTGGCAGGTCTCCCTATGTCTCCTGCTGCTGAACCCCCAGGCCACAGGGGCCCAGGGGAGCTGATCCAGCCCGGAGGTGCGGCCACAGGGCCTGGCCCTGCCTTCCCCCGCTAGGGCACCCCCACCTCACCTGCCAGGGTCCCAAATCCCCTGGCTTGTGCCCTCTCCAAGCCTGGAGCACCCAACACCACGAAAGCACCCACCTCCTGGCCCCACCCCCGCCGCAGGCCTGAGAGCCCCATCGCCGCTGCCTACTGGGCAAAAGGGGGCCCTGAGGCTCAGCGAGGGGGGGGCGACAGAAGGGCTTCCCCCAGCACTCGGAGGCTGGCACTCAGGCTCTTGCCAAAGCCTGCCAGGTCTCCACGTGGGCGGCCAGCGGGGAGCCATGGGGCTTCACCCACAAGGGCCGTTACAACCCGAGACAGTTAGGGGAGAGGCCCTCCTCTGGCCAGACCGGCGCCCAGGTGGGAAGCAGCCGCCGGCATGCCAGGTAACGTCCAGTTGCATCTCCCTGTCCTGGCCACAGCCACGGTCAGGAAGATTCCAACAGCCAATGCCCGGCCCGGGAGCCCGACTCCCACGAGATCTCAGAACGAGAGTTCTGATCAAGAAAACAAAAAGCTGCGGGCGGCGGCACCCACCCCCAGCCCCGCACGGCCCACACCCGCACGCCCATGCGTGCCAGGCTGCACAGACACACTCACATGTGAACTCCACACGCGGCTTCACACCTAGAGCCAGGCACAAGGTGCAGATGCTCCTGTGTGCCAATGAGTACGGCCACCCAGCACTCGGGGACACACGTGGAGAAAGCAAGATGCACAAGTATGAACGCTCACACGCACACACACAGTCCAGATCTGCAGGCAGCCCACACTGCACAGGCAGGCACACTGTGTCTCCCTCTCGCATACCCGCGGCAGCAGCCACACAGCAATAAGCCCAGGACAGGACAAGGAATGTGCCAGAAGCTCATGCCACTCTCCCAGGCCAGCGTCAGGAAGTCCTCCGGGGCTGGCATCCTTAAACTGGGGAGTGCCTGGCTGCCCCACACTCGGGCACATGGGCTCCTGGCAAGCTGCCCCCGCTTGAGGCAAAGGCAGCCACGCCTGCTGGGAGGCACCGAGCAGCACCCTGGAGCCTCCGGGCGGGGGCTCCTGGGCTGGCGGTGTGGGTGACACGGCTTCCCTTCTCCATACCACGCAGAACGGAGGCCTCGGGGGGATTCGTCCCAACTCTGAGAGCACGTCACCAGCCAGCCCGGGGCTCCCTCTTCCTGAGCCTGCTGCAGCGTCCCAAACATCCCAAGAGGGCCCAGCGAATGGACTCATAACTCAGCCCACCCCAGGTGCCCACCGACATCTGTGGGAAACTGCTGGTCCTGTGGTTGGGGAAGCTGCCTGTTCCAGATACCGCCTCTCATCCAATCCCTTTGACAAAGCTGTGTGGCCTTAGGCAAGTTACTTAGCCAGTCTGAGCCTGTCTACTCAGCTGTAAAATGGGAGTGATAGCCGTGCCCGTCGGGTGTGGCAGGATTGGGGGAAGCAGGGTGCAGACAGGGCTCAGCCCTCCCGGGCACACAGTCAGCACTGAGTAATTATTAGCTGTTATTGGTATTATTACTGCTGTGCTGTGCCCCCCTGAACTCGCTCTAGTCCGGCTGGCTCCATTTCTTGGCTCCAGAGCCAGGGCAGGCATCAAGCCCCAGCAAGTCTTACCTGGTCACGATCAAGCTGGAGACCAGGTGCTTCCAGCTCGCCTTGCAAGGAGGGACAAAGACACCTCTGGGGCGGCTGTGCCAAGCCCAGGGCCTGCCCACCTGCCCACCTTCCTCTCCACTTCCTAGCGCGCCCCCTTCCCTAGTGCTGCAGGAAAGGGCCTGAGCCGCAAGCCCCGGGCAGCAGCCGCGGCCAGGCCTCGCCCACGGCCCTGGCCCTGCATACTGACCTCCAGCCGCATCCGGGCCAGGTGCAGGCGAAGGGCTTCTCGCCCGTGTGTCGGCGCAGGTGAGCCTTGAGGTGGCTGCTTTTGGTGTACATCTTGCTGCAGCCCGGGAAAGTACATTTGTGCATTTTAATGAGTTCGGCCGCCGGGTTCTTGGGGAACTTCTGGCCCACCAGGAGGCCCCCGGGGCCGGGCCCCAGGGCTCCCGACCCCAGGGGCTTGGCAGCAATGGGCACGGGGGCAATGCGGACGAACTTGGAAGGCAGGTTCAGGTTGGAGGAGGGCACCACCTGGGGCACGAGGGCGAAGGTCTGTCCCTGGATGTTGACCAGGAGCTGAGCCACCTTGACGTGATCCGGGCCCTGCCCCGGGGACGCTGGCCCGGCTCCCGACTCCTGCTTGATCTGCACCGGGTGGACCTGCAGCAGCACCGGAATGGGGCTGTCCGAAGTGGGCCCCCCGCCCGGGCCGTGGGCGCCGCCGGTGCCGGTGCTGCTCGGTGGAGGGGTCCGGCTCTCCTCCCCCCCGGAGCCAGGATGGAGGTGGCTTCTGTGTAGTCCGGCAGACTGCCCACTGGCCTCAAAGTCCTGACTGCTGCCTTCCGGGGCCTCCTTCACGCCCGGTTCCATGTTCTCTTCCAGAAACTCTTCGATCTCCTCGAGGGTGGGCTGGAAGGGCCTCGAGCCGTCATCAGGGTCACCCACAGGGAAGTCGGGGAAGCAGAAGTGCTCCTCCTTCGTAGGTGCGGGGGCCCTCCGCCAGGCCCCCCAGGCCATGGGGCCCCCGCTGACCCCGCCGCCGCCCCCGCCGCCACCCAGCGTGGCCTGGGACAGCAGGAAGTCCAAGATGCTGTCCTGGCCCTCAGGGCCCGAGCCGCCGCCACAGCAGGAGCAGAGCGCTTGTGAATCGGGGCTGGCACAGGAGCAGAAGCTGGAGGAGTCGCTGTCGTCTTCCGAGAGCGGCGAGGGCAGCATGTGGTACGCCCGCCGGCCAGCCAGCCTGTCACCCAGATAGCCAGCAGGGCACTTTGGCGACGAGAAGGTCTCGTCCACTGGGAGCAAGTGGTCCACCATGCTGGCCGGACCGCGCCGGGGAGCGGTGGCTACGGAGGAAGGGACAAAGGAGGCCGGGTCAGGAAGAGGGTGTGCCCCCGGCATGGGCCCATGTCCCCCCGCCCCTGCTCTGTCACCCCAACTCCCCCAACCACCTGGGGCGGCCGCGGCCTGTGGTTGCCAAACACCCAGAGCCTGCCTCCGTCCCGTGGGAGAACTGGGTCTGCAAGAGTGTTTTCCAAAATTGCACCACCTGTTTGCAAAAGAGCCCTCTCCAAGCCCATTGCACAATCAGGGGCACTTTTGGTTTCAAGCAGATTTTCCAGAATGATCCTGGAGAAAGAACTGTATGTGTATGGGTGTACAGACTACCAAGTACAAGCGTGTGCTGTGTGAGAACATGAGTACATGCAGGAGGCTCTCTGGACCCCAGGAGAGCCAGCATCGGGGAAAAGCCCTGGTCCACTTAGCTGGAGGGGCTGCATTTCCCAGGACACCTGACCTCAGACCCATTTCTGTTGAGTCCTGAAGGGGGATGGGGGACTAGAAGAGCCATGTGCCCTTGGACCCCTGAGTTGTTGGGGCTTGGGTAGGGGTGGTCCGATTGAGGGAAAAAACCAATTACAGGAATTTCAAAATTTAAAACAATTATTTTTTAACGTAAGTATATCCCAAATATGTTTTTTAGAAAAACCACTCTTGCATCTGAAATTCAAATTTAAGTGGGTGGCCTGCATTTCAATCTGGCAACTCCAGTCTGGAGGCAAAAAACTCAAGCCCAAGAGTACCTGCCCCCGTGGGGGGCTGCATTTCCCCGTCGGAAGGTCCCGAGACCCCTGTGCGGCTCAGCCGCCCTCTCTCTATGTTGCAGGAGGGGCCAGGGAAGGCCTTGCACTAAGTGCCATCCACTGCCCTCCGGAGCTGGAGCACTGTCCACAGCTTCAGCGTGGACAGAGCCCCGACCCCCAGAGAGATTCACTCCGGGCAAGTGGAGGTCCCACCGCTTTTCACATGTGTGGCCTCATCCGATTTCACAGCCTCTGCACCCCCGGCCACTGCTCTCCCCGTGGGCGACACTCACCACCTGGAAGGGCTCAGCTAACTCCCGACTCCCCCACTAAACCGTGCGCTCCATGAGGGCAGGCTGTCTGGCAGGTGCTCTGCTGCGCCCCGTGCTGTGCCCAGGTGGGGCTCCGGGAAGGCTGAGAGAGAGGAGGTTGGAAAGCCCCATCCTCTGAAGCCCAAGGCCATGCTAGGTTTGGTGTCCAAGGAGAGTCAACAGTGTCTGGTTGTGACAGGGCCACCTCTGTGGACCTTTGTCCCCACCCAGTAACCACGGCTGGGTGTTTATCAAGGTTGAGGAAGGGGAATGTTCTGCAGTGAGAGCCAGAAAAGTTCTGCTGCTTGGCATCACCTCTGCACCCACCCCATCATCTGTCTCAAGGACCACCCCGGGGCCTGGGGCTTGGCACTCTCCAGCTTTCAACAGAATGAGTCTGGGCAGAAACCATGCAGCGCCAGGACCATTATCAACCCGGACTTTGGGAAAGCCGCTGCTCCCCCTCAAAGCCTGTTTCTCCACCTGTGCCATGCGTCCCTGACATCTGAGCCCCTCTCCTGTTTGGGGACCTTAGTCTCAACTCATTCAAAAAAAAAGCCCCAGGATGTGGAGACAAGGCAGATGCACTGTTGACATCTGCACCCGGGGTGGGGGGACGGTCCTGCGGAGAGAACATTTTGCTTTGGGTTTTTAAATACTTTGCCAAGTTTTTAAAGCTGGGAGTTTCCAAATACACACTTGTCACCAAATCAGGTACTAGAAAAGACAGCTCCCCACCCTTTCTGCCTTCCAAGCAAGGGTTTCACTCCTGCCTCTGCAACTTATCAGCTGGACAGCCTCTGGCAGGTGGCACAACCTCCAGCAGTGACGTAATTTCCTTGTATCTTTACCTTGGCCTGTTAAATAGGATTGCTGTCGTTGCATCTCTTCCCCGCCGTTGGGGGACTCCACTGAGCTAACATGTGCTAAGCACCTATCAGTGTCTGCTCACACGAGCAAGGGCCCAGTCAACAGCAGCGTGACGATGTGTGTAATTTATCTTCAAACGGGATGAGTATGTGGCCCCTCCACTGTGACGCTAAGGCATCAGGGAGACTCCCGCTTTCCTGGAAGCTGGGAAGAGGCTATGGCTGGTGGCAAAGTACAGAATGGGAACAGAATCTCGCCCCTGCCTAACACTCCCCCCTGACATGGACTCACTAGCTGGAGGTCCCATGCTATGAAGGAATAATGGCTAATATTTTTAAGCGTGAGGATGGCATTGTGGTTATGTTTTTGGTTGTTTTTTTAAGGACGCCTTACCTTCTAGCTGTGCAAACTGAGATAGTCACAGATGAAATGATATAAAAACAAACAAAGGAAATAAGGAAAGACGGTGGGATGAGAGGAAACAAGGACATGTAACCCGACTCCGCCCGCAGCCCAGGGTCCTGGCCGCGGGTCTTTCTGCAACCCTCATCTCCTGCCCTCCTTCCTCACCTCATCACAGGGCACCACCTCACAGCAATACCAGGCCCCCGGGCCCGGGCACTAGCTGTACCCCCCTACCTCTTCCAACACTCCCCGTCCGGACTAAGAAGTCTGGTCTCTGGGAGGCCTCCCCTGACCACCCTGTTACATTCCCAGCACTTGGCACTGCGGGAAACTACCTTGGTTTTGTATTTGTGTACTTAGCTTCCGGTCCACGCTCCCAACCCCCAACCCGAATATAAATTACTATTCCAGAGCCTAAACAGAGCAAGGCGTGGACGTGCTGAAGGAGGGAATGAAAGGTGCTGCAGGGGGCTGGGAAGGTGGGCGGGTGAAAGGGGGTCCAGCCCTGCGCTGGCAGCAGGAGACACTGAGGCAGAGAGAACCAAGAAAGGGTTCCGGGATTGCCCGGTGCTCGGGCAGAAGGGAGAGGGCGCACAACCACGGGGAGGCAGCTCCCAGAGCTAAAAAACAGCAGCACGTGGCGCAGCCGGAGGCTCAGGCTGCGTGCAGGGGGAGGGGACAAGCTGTTCCGGGCACCGTCCCCAGCCGGCCGCCGGGCTCCGCCCCCTCCCCCGGCCCGGCCAGGCCTGCTGTTTATCCTCCCGGGGACACAGCGCCTGCAGGAACAACATGTAATTGATAACAAGCCCAGCGCCGGCCAAGGGCTTGCCATTGGGTCAGCGTGCAAATCACGGGGGGTGGCGGGCGCGGACGCCTTTCAGAATAAGAGTCTCGGCTCCCCAGCCTCCGGCAGGCCCCAAGTCGTCCAGCCCCGGCGCCCTCGCACCTGTAGGGCGGCGGGGGCTCCCCGCAGGCCGGGATGGGGGTGGGGGTAGGTTTGAGGGGCTCGAGCATTTTGGGGGGTTCTGTCACCTCCGGGAGACCCGGCGAGAAAACAGCCCCTCTGTGTCCTCTGGAGGGGGGTGGGTCCCACAGGGGCAGAGAACACCTTAGAGAACTGCCTTGGAGGAGGGGGTGGCCTCTCCTCCGCGCCCCCCCCCCCCCGGCCCCCGCAGCCCCTCCCGCTTGGCCACGGCTCTGCTTAAGTCCGGTCTAAGGGGCACTCCAGGCGTGGGGGGTTGGAGGTAGGACACGGTGAGCTGCGCGGCCGGACACCGGCGTGTGGCGCGAAGGGCTGAGTTTGTGTAGCGTGACTGTGGGCGTGAGGTGGCCAGTGTGGAAGTGCGGGGGCTCCCGGGGTGCTCGCGCGGGGGGCCGGCGCGCGAGGGGTAACTTGCGTGGGGAATGAAGACGCGGGAGCGCGCTCCGGTCCCCTCCCCGTGGAGCCCTCAAGCGCTGCCCATGGGACACCGTGCCCTCGGCCCGCGCCCCCGCTTCCCTGGAAGCCACTGCCGCGATGACCGACAGTAACCCCTCTTCCACAGGCCGCTCCGCCCGTCCCCCCACGCCGGGCCGGACAGCGCGTCCGCCGGTCCCCGCACGCCCCGACCAGGCCCGGGTGTCCGCCATATGGGAGGGCCGGCCCGCAAGGCGCGCCCGGACACGCGGGGCCGAGCCCTGGGGCGGCGGCCCGGACCCGCGCGAGGAAAGTGCGGGCGAGGGTCTGGCGCGGGGATCACCCTCCCACGGGCTTGTCCGAGCCTCCTGCGCCCACTTTAGGGGGGCTTCCCCGGCTCCTCCGACCGTGCACTCGGACAGGAGCGCGGCGCCTCGGGGCCGCGGCGCGGGAGCCCGGCCACCCACGGAGGCCGGGGAGCGCCCCCTCCCCACGCGTCCCAGCCGGCTCCCTGGGCCCCTGGGGCCGCGTCTACGCGGCCGTCCGGCCCCGCCGCGCGGCTCTCCCACCTGAACTTCGCGCACGGCCGGCCGGTGGCCAGGCCCCCGGCGGTCCCGCAGCCCCCGCCGGGCTGGGCTGGGTGGGCTCGGCGGCCCGGCCTCCTGGTCCGGCGGCGGCCGGTGCCGCGGGGTCCTGCGCTCGCCCGCTCGCCCGCGGGTCGCTGCGGCCGGAGCACTGGCCCGCCCGCTCGCTCCCTCGGCGCTCACCCCGGGCCGGTCACGTGACGCGCGCGGGCGCTGCGAAGGCTCGCAGGAGGCTCGGCCCCAAGCGCGCGCCCCATTGGCCCGCACCCCCGCGTCACGCGCGCCCGGCCCCGCCCCTCCCGCCCGGCCCCCAGGCGGGTGGGATCCGCGGCTCCCGCGGCTCCCGGCGCCGCTCCCTGCGCCCTCGGGCTCCGGATCCACCTCCTCGCTCCCCGACCTTCCCGAGAAGCCCGCCCTCCTGACCCTGGGCTGCTCTGGGAGTCCTCTTCCAAAGCTGGGTCCCAGGGGGAGAGCCTCAGATGGTCCCAAGGTTGCGCGAAAAGGAAATCGCGCCGAAGCGCGGCACACTCGGGGCGTGGGCGCCGAGGCCGGTCTCGCCCGGTCTCAACCCCAGCGCCGGAGAGGGGCGCTGGGTCTCCCGGCGTGTGGGACCTGGAAAGTAGAGGACTTGCCTTGGGGGGGGGGGGGGGGGGGGGCGTATTGTTGGAGAAATACGGTATCCGGCCTTGTCGCTGAACAGTAACAGTTAAACTACGGAAAGTGCTACCAGGAGGCGCTGCCACTAGGGCACCGGCCAGGGCCTCCGGGACGGTCTGCGGAGATTTGCTGACTGCCGCTTCTAACCAAAGGCAGCCGGTCTCCGGGACACCTTCCTGAAGACCGAACAATGCTTGGCAATCTACCGAGGCCCTTCAAGTTCCCTCTTACTCCGCAGCACTCCTAGAAGGGTTTGCATCCCACTCACAGACAGGAAGAGGGAGGCTCAGGGTGACTTGCCCAGAGAGGGGCACATGTGCTGTCCGCCAGCCCTGAGTGCACTTTCCCTCAGACCCGTCTTGGATCCTCAGCCAACCAATTGCCCTTGGGTGTGCACGCACCTGGTGGGAGAGAAGCAAGGTGGAGCCGGGTCTTTCTGCCCCCAGGGAGGGCATTTTACTGAGCAGCATCCTCAGGGCACATACCCTTAAGGGCTCCTTCTATGGGAGTTAACTTCATTTCCACTCCTGTTCCTTTGGAGGAGGGGAGCATTTTTCTCTGCTCTCTTGGGCAGAGATGACTAGCGGTAAAGCACAGCCAGAACCTCTCCAGGCTCCTTCTGGGATGCTGTAGGTCTGAGTTCCGTAAGTCTATGCCAGCCTCTCCTTCCAGGATCTTGGGGCCCTCTCTGTGTGAGCGGTCGGTTCCAGGGACACAACTGCCATTTGGTTGAGGCTTGGCCAAAAGACTTGGAGGAGACGTGTGTTGAAGATGAGGACGGTGATGCATGATGAGCTTTGTTTCACAGAGCACGTCAATGCCCTCTGCAGGCACACTTACGGCAGCCCTGGCCAGCCTGGCAGAACAGGCAAGAGTCTGCCTGTTCCCAGAGAAGAAGAGATGGACGTCTGGAGGGCTCCGTGGCACATCGTCCTGTCTCTGTGCAGGTTGGAGGAGGGCATACCTACAGCACTTCTCTGTCTGCCCCGCCCACCATCGGTCCTCTGTACCCCACTCATTCCCAGCCCAACACCCCAACCCCTGGGTGAAAATCTCACCAAAAAGTGTGAAACAAAGAAAGGTCCATGGTGAGCTGGGCCCATAGGGAAGGGACATTAACTGACCAGACACAGGACAGCCAAGATAATCCTGTTAAAACCCAAATCAGATCACTTCCCTTCTTTGCACAGAAGTCTCCAGTGGCTCCCACATCAATCAGAGTGACAGAAGCCCAGGGTCTCAACGTGCCCTTTCCGTGCCCTCCCTACACCGTCTGGTCTGGCCCCCATTCCGTCGCTGACTATGCCCTGCTCCTGTCCCCCCCGCACACCACCCCTACTACTCTGGTGTCCTTGCTGATTCTCAGGCATGCCTGGCACCCTCCACCCTCCTTTGTTCTTGTCTTCCCTCCACCTGGAGAAGCTCTTCCCGCAGAGCTCGCATGGCCGCCACTTCCTTCACACTTTATTCAAATGTTATGTACTCAAGGAATCCCTCCTTAGCCACCGAACCTAAAATGTGAACCCCTAACTTTTCCAGGTCCCCGTCCTGTTTACTTTTTCATCTTGGTACTTCTTTCCTTCTCATTTACTTTATATATTTTACATTTTCTTTTATCAGTTGTCCCCACCAAGCGAATGTAAGCTCCACCAGAGCAGTGATTTCTGACCAGTTGTTCCCTTCATATCCCCAGCACCTGGCACATGGGAAGCACTCAATTGTTAAATTAATGAATTTCTGAAAGATGTAAAGCAAACAAGTTCAGTCTGAGGAGAAATTAAATAGAATGGAGGAACTGACCCTAAACAGTAAAGGAGTTGGCCACTGGGGAAATTAAGATAAAATGTTCCCAAAAGAAACCGAGAAAACCCCCAGGGCCAGCCTCCTGTGTGCTGTGCCTCTTGTTTCATCCTCCTCCTTTCCTCCAAAGCCCAGCTCGGCCAGGTCAACCCCGTTAGCCCTTCAGACCTCAGTCCAAACCTCACTTTCTTGGGGACACAGGACCTTACCTCCCGTGCCCAGGTGAGGTCAGGTCTCTGATGACTGCCCTTCACAGCACAGTTCCCAGAAAATAGTAGGGGCTCAATAAACTTGTTTAGTGAATGCATAAATAAGTGAATGAGTGGATGAATATATTGTGAGCCTACTTAGCAGAAGGCTGGCCTGTGTGGCTAGATGCAGCATTTTCCCCAGGCCATATCTAGAGAGAAGGTTTCTCCCAGCACATTGGGGAGAAATCTGTTATTGGGGTTCCTTGCCAGGGAAGAGAGAGGGAAGCCATGTGGTACCCTTCCAACAGTCAAGGATTGCGGGAAGATGGGAGAGGAGGAAGATCCAAGAATCAGTCCCTCCATCAAAACAGCTATTGAACCGGCAGGCGCTATCTGAACCAACTATTTTGAAACTCTGGGGTCTAGCAGAACACTGTGCAGCATCCAGGGAAGACCTTGAAGAAGAGGCTGGTAAATTGTGGTGAATATCAGTGAACTTCACCCTCCGTGCAGCACAGCTAGCATTCCCCATCCCCCAGCTTTGGGGCAGGCAGCAGTGGGGACTGCAACTCAGACTCCTGGTGTAGCTTGCAGATAACAGGGTGGACTGTAAAGACCTAATCTTCCAAAACCCAGGGGGAGGAGGCAGTGTCTGATCACTGATCACTGCTGTTGATCAGCTGCTTCCGGTCCCTGGGAGGCTGGCCCTGAGGGCAACTGTTGTTCAAAGCCCACAGGCAAAAGCAACGGAGGAGTCTTAAAGAGGCTATGCCTATTTTTTTTCTTTTTTTCTTCCCATTCCATGTTTGGGTGCAAAAGCAGTCTGGAAAAGTCACGAATTAGTGACTCTGGTACTCAACCACAACAATAATAACAACAAACTAGCAATCCCAGAGGGCTGGAAAAACTGGATTTCCAGAGTTACAATAACATAATATTCAGAATGTCCAGTTTTCAAAAGAAAAAATTATACAACACTCAAAGAAACAGGAAAAAAAAAAAGAATTAGCTACAAATCACTCCCCCCCCCACCCAGAAAGCTCATACATTGGATTTATTTGTCAAAAGTTTTAATCACCTGTCTTAAATATGTTCAGTGAGCTAAAGGAATCTATATACAAAGAACTAAAAGAAGTTAAGAAAACATTGTATGAACAAAAAAGAGTTAGAAATTATAGAAAGGACCCAAACAGAAATTTAGTATCCAAAATGTACAGAAATTGAAATGAAAAATTCATTAGATTAAACAGAAGATTTAAACAAGGAGAAGAAAGGACCCTCCAACTTGAAGACCAGTTAATTGAAATTATCCAATGTGAGGAACCCCAAAAAGAAAAATATGAAGAAAAGTGAACAAAGCCTGAGGAACCTGTGGGATACCATCAAGTATACCAACAAACACATCATTGGAGTCCCAGAATGACAAGAGAGAAAATTGGCATAAAAAGTATTTGAAGAAATAGTGGCTGAAAACTTCCCAAATCAGATGAAAGACATGGATATACACATCCAGGCATCTCAACAAACTCCAAGCACAATAGACTCTAAGAGAACTACACCAAGACACATTAGAGTGGAACTGTCACAATCCAAAAAGGATTTTGAAAGCAGCAAGAGAGAAGTGACTTGACACATACAAGGGATTCCTAACAAGATTAACAGCAAATTTCTCATCAGAAACCATGGAGACCAGAAGACAGAGTGGTGGCATATTTAAAGTCCTTTAAAAAAAAAACAAAAACTGTTGACTAAGAATTCCCTGTCTAGCAATATTATCTTTCAAAAATGGAGGAGAAATTATGACATTTACAAATTTTTAAAGCTGAAAATATTTGAAGCAAAACTTGGCAGAATTGAAGGGCTAAATAGTTCAACAAAAATAGTTAAAGACTTCAATACAGCACTTCCAATAATTGATAGAACACGTGAACAGAAGATCAATAAGGAAACAGAAGACTTGCACACCATTAACCAATTAGACCTAATGGACATGTATAGAACACTCCACCCAACAGCAGCACTCTTCTCAAGTGCACATGGAACATTCCAAGATGGATCATACGTTAGGCCACAAATCAAATCTTAATAAATTTAAAAATATTGAAGTTATACAAATTATCTTCACAGACCAAAATGGAATAAAGCTTGAAATCAGTAACAGAAGGAAAGCTGGAATATTTACAAATATGTGGAGGTTAAACAACTCTCTATTAGTAAACAATGGCTCAAAGAAGAAATCACAAGAGAAATTAGGAAATATCTTCAGAGAAAGGAGAACAGAAACACAGCACACCAAAACTTATGGGATGCAGTAAAGGTAGTGCTCACAGGAAAATTTATTGCTCTAAATGCCTACATTAAAAAAGAGGAAAGATCACAAATTAATAACTTCAAACCTAAAGAAACTAGAATCAGAACAAACTAAACCCCAATTTACTAAAAAAGAAGGAAATAGTAAAGACTAGAGACAGATAAATGAAATAGGGAATAGAAAATCCTCCAGAATGAGGAGACAATGCATTTCTGTGTCCAAGCCCACTGGTCTGTGGTCTTGGTTACAGTGTCCTGACAAACTGAGACAGAGGTATTCCAGGTATTCTAGTAGAAGGGCAGGCTTTACTAGTCAGAGTTCCCCCAGAGAAACAGACCTGGCAGGATGTGCACATATAAATTAAGAGATTTATTAGAGGAATTGGCTCATGCAGCCAGAAGGTCTGGCAAGTCGTTCTACAGGGCAGACCACAAGCTGGAAACTCTGATAAAGGTGATTCCATAGTCTGGCAAGTTCATGTTCCTGGGGGTGAAGGTGGCTGACAAGTAGAGGCAGATATGCTTTTTCCTGACCTCTGAAATCCTCACCTATGGTTTTTTAGACCACCTGCTGAATGGATGAAGAGACTTCCCACATTGCTGAAGCCAATTTCCTTTGTTGAGTGTAGATGCAGTTGGCCATAGATGCAATCAACTGATTACAGATGCAAATCCATGTAGGAAACACCCTCACAGTAACAATCAGGTCAACGTTTGCTTGGCCAAACAACTGGACACCATAACCTACTCACGTTGACACATGAAATTAACCATCACACGTGCCAAGCACAGAGAATGCAAGAAGTCAGTGAAACACGGTAGCCCTACTATCAATGGGACAAATGAGATCAGGTTCTCCACTCCCTACAGGCTAAAGCCAAAGATTCTTAGACAAATATTTAAGGCCTTTTATTTTTATGGTTCTTTTTTTTCAAAAAAATCACATGTACATTTTTTAAAATTTCAAACCTGATAGAAAGATATGAAATGAGATGTAAAATTCTACCCAGCCCCATTTCCACTAACCCTTTCTGCTTTGTGTGTCTTTCTCTGTGTCACAGCCTTAAATCAAAACAGTATGCTTATATATTTTGCATCTTTAAGAGAAACACGTGTCTTCACCTTGAGTGCTTGATATTCTCTATTTGCCCCTCAAGACCCACTCCACCCTTCTCAACCCTGCTCTGTGCCTCCAAAGAGTTGATCTGCATAAACCACATCAACAGGTGCCCTTTGGTTTCTGGTTGAGTTTGGCCAACGGAAGCAACAGTAAGAGTCTGGAGGACAGAAAGAAAGCGATGCTTTATTTATTCCCATGGTTTCCCCCTGCAGATTCACAGTAGCTGGCTGTGTCTCTCTACCAAAGGCCACAGTTAGTATCAGGCAGCCCTCTCCATAGAGCTGTCTTTCCAAGGTTCTGGTGACTGTTCCCTGCCCACACCACTTCATGTTGGTTTCCCTTAGCCCTGCACACATTTTTGTAACTCTTCCCTTCATTAATCTCTCTTTAACTACCCTGGTGGAGTGGCCAGATGTTTCCTGCTAGAGCTGGGTCAATAAATATTATGGCTGTTATTCAGGCTCTTCATCATACTTCAACATTCCAGCATATTTATTTTCTAATTTGTATTGCTGTTTTCTAAGCCTTTGTCAAAATCATCTTCATATTTCTTTTTATAGTATAACTGCTTTTTTTTATTGGATTCCTATTTTGTTCTATTTGGAGTACATCCTCAGATGATTTTCTTTTCAGTAAAGGTGACTGGGAAATAAACTTTCTGAGACCTTTACAGGTCTACAAAGATCTTTAATTTGCCTTCATACTTAATTGATAGTTTGGCTAGGTATAGAACTCTAGGTTCAAAATAATTTCCACTCTGAACTTTGAGAACATAGCTCCACTGTCATTTGGCATCCAGTGTTGCTAATGAGATGTTTGATGTCAACTAGAATTTTACTTCTTTGCAAGTTACTTTTTTTCTCTTTGTAGGAAGCTTTTGGGATCTTCTCTTTATCCTTGATCATCTGAAATTTCATAGTGACTTTCATTGGTGTTGGCTTCATTTCATTCATTCTTCTTCGTGTATGGTCAGCTTAAGAAGACAATGCTTTTCTTCAGTACGGAGAACTTTTTTCTTAATTTCGTTCCCTTCATTTTCTCTTTTTTCTCTTTCTAGAATTCTTCTTTGACAGCTGGTAGAACTACTAATTTGAATCTCTATGACATAACTTTTACTTGAATTATCCATATCTTAGTCATTTTACTCTGCTTTCTGTTAGATTTCACTGACATTTTCTTCTTGCCCTTCTACTGATTTTTTTGGCAACCATATCTTTAATTGGTAAGCAACATGATGTAATTTTTAAAAATATTTTTGCACAAACAGTACCACACCATACACACTGCTTTGCACTTTGCTTTTTTTCATTTCACAGTATACCTTGGAAATCTTTCTGCTTCAGTAGATCTCCATCCTTTTTGTGGTTGCAAAAATTCAGCATGAACTGACTTCCACTAGTTATATGTGCCGTGATTTGTGTAACCAGTTTCTAATTGATGAAATTTAGATTGTTTCTGATTTTTTATTACAAAACCAGTGCTGCAGTAAAACATCTCATACATAAGTCATGTCACATATATGCAGATATGCCTGTAGGATAAATACAGAAATGAAATTGCCGGATAAAGGAATTATGCTTTTGTAATCTTGATATATTTTGTCCCATTGGCTACCACGGGAGTTATACACCCCCACCAGCAATGTATGAGAGTGCATGTTTCTCTTCAAGCACTCAATTCTTATCTTACGGATGTACTATCTTCTCAAATCTCTCTGAAGGTGTTTGTGATGGTTATGCTAGTGTGTCAACTCGGCCAAATTATTGTGCCCGGTTGTTTGGTCAATCAAGCATTGGGTTAATTGTAGTTGAAAGAAAGGCATTTTCTTTCATTTCTTCCTCTTTTTTTTCTAATTTTTAATTTTGTCTTCAAAAAAGTTTTAGATCACAGTAATTCCCATATACAATATAGGGGACTCCCATATATCCAACATCAAACCCTTTTCCCCCTTCCCCAGCAATGATCTTTTTACATGTTCATGTTATATTTGCTGCAGCTGATATACAGATTTTGAAACATAGCTTTCAAACATGGTTCCATTTTGGTTTATATTATGGTTTATATTTTAGACTGTACAAATTTCTAAATTTTTAGTTTCCTTATTTTTACATTATGGTTTATGTTTTAGCTTATAGACTTTTACACATTTTTGGTGTAAGTTAACAAGTCCTATATCCATCATTACATGATCTTGTGGTGCTCTTCCATTGCCCCTCATTACCCTGCTTTCATCTATTCTATACCTCTCTCCCTCTCCCCTCAGGGCCCACAGTGACAATCAATCTTCACTACTCAAGGAACCAGATTTACGGATACTTGCAACAATGCTGAGGGCTTGAAATACTAGACTGCCCTAACCCGCTGGAAGCCACGGATTCTCTCAAGGGACACAATTCCCTCTGTTTGAGAACATCAGGTCTCCCCAGGATGTGGGCATACCTTCACACTCATTGTATGGTCTCCACCCAATGACTTAACACACTATGACAAAATGAGCACTCACACACTCCCTAGAAGCCTGCCCCTGTGCCAGATGCCCCCTCTTAAGCACATTAAATACATATATTTTCTAGAGAGTTTTCTCAACATTAGCGTTTCAACCATATACCTGACAGTCTCCCATATTCAACTGTTCCCTCCAGTTCTACCCCCAATTCCTTGGGCCATCTTACCCATCTTCCCAACCCTAGCCCCGCTCAAACCCACAAAGCCCCACCCAAAATTATCCCTGTGCCCCCATTTTATCCCTTCTCTGTACAAATACTTACCTCCAGCTTATCATGGACTTCACCCATGTAGGTGTCAGCTCACAACTTTCCTCTTCCCCTCCCCCAAATTCCTTTAAGCCTATCTTCCAGTCTCTAGCTCTCCGAGACAGCTTGGTTTGCTTATTTCATATCAGAGCAGTCATGTAGTATTTCTCCTTCAATGCCTGGCTTGCTTCACTCAACATAAGGTCCTCAAGATTCATCCATGTTATCACATGTTTGTACTATATTCCTTCTTATAGCTGAGTAGTATTCCATTGTATGTATATTCCACATTTTATTTATCCATTCATCCGTTGATGGGCATTTGGGTTGATTGCAACTTTTGGCAATAGGGAATAATGCTGCTATGAACATTTGGTGTGTATATATTGGTTTGTGTCCTTATTTTCAGTTTTTCTGGGTATGTACCCAGCAGTGGAATTGCTGAGTCATATGGCAAATCTACAGCTAACTTTTTGAGAAACCACCAAATTATCCTCCAGAATGGCTGGATCTTTCTGCATTCCCACCAGCAGGGGATAAGAGTTCCCATTCCTCCACATCCTCTCCAGCATTTGTAGTCTTCTGTTTTTTTGATAGCTGCCAGTCTTATGAGAGTAAGATGTCATCTCATTGTAGTTTTGATTTGCATTTCCCTAATAGCTAGTGATTTTGAGCATTTTTTCATGTACTTTTTAGTCATTTGTATTTCTTCTTTGGAGAAACATCTGTTCAGATCTTTTTCCCATTTTTCAAATGGGTTGTTTGTCTTTTTATTTTCAAGGTATAGGAATTCTTTATATATGCAGGTATAATTCTCCTATCAGATATATGGTTAACAAATATTTTCTCCCATTGGGTAGGCTCTCTTTTCACCTTCTTGACAAACTCCTTTGAGGTGCAAAAGGCTTTAATTTTGAGGAAGTCCCATTTATCTATTTGCTCTTTTGCTGCTCGTGCTTTGGGTCATGAAGCCATTTCCTATTACAATATCTTGTAGATGCTTCCCTACATTGTTTTCCAAGGTCTTTATGATCTTGGCTCTTATATTTATGTCTTTGATCCATTTTGAGTTGATTTTTGTATGAGGTGTGGGTTGGTAATCCTCTTTCTTCTTTTGCATATGGATATTCAATTCTTTAGGCACCATTTGTTGAAGAGGCCATTCTCTTCCAGTTGAGTGGGCTTGGTGGCCTTGTCAAATATCAGATGACTGTATATATGAGGACCTATATCAGAACTCTCAATTCGGTTCCATTGGTCTGCGTGTCTATCCTTGTGCCAATACCATGCTGTTTTCACTACTGTAGCTTTGTAGTATGTTTTGAAGTCAAGTAGTGTGATTCCTCCAATTTCATTTTTCTTTTTCAAAATGTCTTTGGCTATTCGGGGCCTCTTTCCTGTCCAAATAAATTTCATAGTTAGTTTTTCTAGTTCATTAAAAAATGCTGTGTTGATTTTTATTGGAATTGCATTGAATCTGTAAATCAGTTTTGGTAGGATAGACATCGTAATAATATTTAGTCTTCCTGTCCATGAACAGGGAATATTCTTCCATTTATTTAGGTCTTCTTTGACTTCCTTGAACAGTTGTATAGTTTTCTATGTATAAGTCTTTTACACCTTTAGTTAAATTTTTTCACAGGTATTTGATTTTTTTATTTACTATTGTAAATGGTATTTGTCCTCAGATGTTCATCATCAGTGTACAAAAATGCTGCTGATTTTTGTGCATTGATCTTATAACCTGTGACTTTACTGAATTCATTTATAAGTTCTAGAAGCTTTGTTGTAGATTTCTCAGGGCTATCTATGTATAGGATCATGTCATCTGCAAAAAGTGAAATTTTGACTTCTTCCTTTCCTATTTGTATCCCTCTTATATCTGGTTCTTGCCTCAATGCTCGAGCAAGTACTTCTAACACAATGCTAAATAGAAGGGTAATAGTGGGCATCCTTGTCTTGTTCCTGATCTTAGAGTGAAAGATTTTAGGATTTCACCATTATAAATGATATTAGCTATGGGCTTTTCATATACACCCTTTATCATGTTCAGAAAGTTTCCTTCTATTCCTATCTTTCACAGTGTTTTTATCAAGAAAGGGTGCTGTATTTTGTCAAATGCTTTTTCTGCATCTGTAGATACGATCATGTGATTTTTTCCCTTCAGTCTGTTTATGTGGTGTATTACATTAATTGATTTTCTTATGTTGAACCATCCTTGCATACCAAGAATAAAACCCACTTGATCATGGTGTATAATTCGTTTAATGTGTTGTTGAATACGATTAGCAAGTATTTTGTTGAGGATTTTTGCATCTAGGTTCATTAGAGAAATTGATCTGTAATTTTCCTTTCTTGTGGTGTCTTTGTTTGGCTTTGGTATTAGGGTAATGTTGGCATCATAAAATGAGTTAGGCAATGTTCCTTCTATTTCAATAGTTTTTTGAATAGTTTAAGCAAGATTGTAATACAAGGATATTTATAGACTTTAGTCACCAGTGAGTTTACTGCATAAATAGCTGATTACATCTACATCAATCAGGGAGATTACTGTTAACAAGAGTTATGCTTTATCCAATCAGTTGAATGCCTTGAAAGGGGAAGTGATTTCAGCATTCAGAAAAAAATTTCCCAGCTTGTCTTTAGACAGCCAACATCTCCCAGAAACTCATCAAGGACCTTCATTAAACTTTCATCAAAGCCCCTAGTTTGCAGACTGCCTGCAGAACCTGGACTTGTGCATCCCCACAGCCACATGAGAGACTCTTATAAAATCTCATACTATTAACAGATATCTCCCATTGATTCTGTTTCTCTAGACAACCCTGACTAATAAAATATTCATTATATATTTTAAATTATCTTTTGTTCTTTGGATTATGTCAATTTTTGGAGGTGTCTGTTCTTTTATATGTATTCCTACTACTTTCTCTATTGAGCTGTTGACTTTTTAAAAAAGTATTTGATAGTCCTGGGTTATGGAGTTATATTCACAACTACAGGGCTCATTAAATAATTATAGCTGGCTAATATGGATTCCCTCAGCAATTGCTAAGATTCATAGGCTGTTCCAGCAAATATCATGATGTGAAATGGGTTGCCTTAAACAATGGGAACTTATTAACCTGCAGTTTTGAGGTCAGGACAATGTCCAATTCAAGGCATCATCAAGGCAATGCCTTCTTCCTGAAGACTGGCTGCCAGTGATCCTGGGCTCCTCTGCCACATGGCAAGGCACATGGCAGTGTCTGCTGGTCTCCCCTTCTCTTTGCTGCTTGCTTTCAGCCTCTTGCTTCAGTGAGTTTCCTGTGTGTGTGTATGTTCATTCCTTTTATTAAAAACTCCAGTAAGAGGGTTGAGAACCATCCTGAATGAGGGGATCACACCTTAATTGAAGTAGCCTCATCAAAAGGTCCTACTTACCGTGGGTCCACACCCTCAGGAATGGATTCGCCTTGAAAACATGCTTTTCTGGGTATACATACAGCTTCAGACCACCACAGAAATTATGTATATCTCCTTTCCCAAAGGGGCTCTCTCTGGATAGGTGCACTGGGGATCCCTGTGCACCTGCTGATCAACCAGCAGTCAAACTGCCACAGCTTGTTTCAAATACACTGATTCCAGGCTTACCTCCTTCCTCCTGTGTCCACACCTGCTGACTCCAATTTAGAACCTCTCTGACACTTTGTCTGGAGGTAGGACCCTGCCTCCTCTGGACCTTGTGCATTGTGTTTTCTGGGCTATGGCTTCCTCTATCTCCCACTCACCAACATATTCCCATCCATCTTCTGTTCTCCAGAAAATGGTCACACTCTTCATCAGCTCATACGCCCCCGCCCTCTTTGTCTTAGTTTCCTAGGGCTGCTGAAACAACATACTGCAAACTTGGTGGCTTTGAGCAAGGTGTCTACCATTCTGAGGTTAGAAGTCCAAAGCCAAGGTGTTGGCACAGTCTGTTCCATGCGTCTCCCTCGTCTTCTAGCAGTGACTGGCAATTCATAGCATCCTCTGCCTCAGCATCTCCTCTCGCCTCTCTGTCTGTGTCTTCTCTCCTTTCTTATAAGGACGCCAGTCGTGTTGGATCAGAGCTCACACTCGTCCACTTTGGCCTCATCTTCATTAATCACTTCAAACATTCACTTTCCAAATAAAGACACTTTCAAGGGACTAGGGGCTGAGACTGGAACATGGCATTTTGGAGGACTCAGTTCAACCCATAACCTGCTCTCCCTTTCCCTCCACTAGCCCACAGCCTAGCTGTAAATTCTTATTACCCTACCAACAGAGCCTTTCCTCTAGGACAGGAGATCCCCCGCCCAGCAAAGCTTCCCCCATCTCAGCACCCCCCTCACCTCCTAGACTGGGCTGCAGTGACTCCCACCAGAAGGTTGTAATTTATTTGTGTGCAAAGGGGACCCCCCACCCCCAGACTCTGAGCCACTCAAGAGTAAGAACTGGACCTAATTCATCTCTGTGGACGCAGCCTCCAGCACAAGCCAAGCCCAGAGCACAGATGATTTGTAGAAAGTTCCGAGCAAAGCTGATGTGGGTGTTGTGTGTACGACAACGTCAGGCAGCCCAGCAGGCACCCCAGCAGGCACCCTTCAGTCTCACTCGTTCCTGCCTTGAGCCTCCCTCCTGTTTGCTCAAGAATGCTATCAGGCTTCCAGTGGCTCAGGCTATTCCAAGGCCGCTATCTACCCCAGGATCAGCTATAACCATCCTTAACTCAAGTACACTTCAACTCAAATCCAATTCAACCCATCTTTGCTCAAGGGGGAAAAAGGTATTTATAGGACCAAGTAAAAGAAAAATTCAAAAGTAGGTTTTAGGCTGGCTGAATCCAGAGTGCCATCTATATAATGGGGACACTGTGTCTCCCCCATTTCTCAGTTTTCCTTTCCTCCACGAGGCCCTCTTCTCTAGCCTCTCCCCCATGTGGGCTGCCAGCCTCTCCAGGCTGCATCTCCTAGTGCTCTCAGTGGAAGAGGGGACCTTCTTCAGGATTGGCCCGGGTGTGGCTCCAGGTAGGGCTCTCATTGGCTTTGTTTGAGCCTCATTCTCATCTCTGAACCAATCCCTGGGGCCAGGGACATGCAAACTGCTGATTGGCTGGGAAGGCAGCAGAGTCTATTCCACTGAGTCTCACCAAGCAAGAGTGGGGAGGGGGTCCCTGGTGCAAAGCTGAAGCAGAAGGACAACAGGGCTGGAACCCCAGGTGGGCTCCCTCACCTGCCACCCCTGGGCACACAGATGAGGAAATGTGGCCTGGACAGGTACAGCAACTTGCCCAAAGCTGCGGTCAGGTCCTTGGCCAAACCGGGACAGACTCAGGTTTTCCAGTTGGCAGGAGGAGGAGCCAAGAAACCGTGTGCTGAGACTCGGCTGAGTGTGAGTGTGACGTGTTCCTGGACAGTCCCATTTGGGAGGGGCTCGGCCTGGGCTGCGGCTCCGAGCAGTTGAAAGAAGGGCTCCCACCAGCCTGGCCCCAGTGGGACTTGCCATCTGTTCCCAGGACTGATGGGCAGCCCACCCCAGGGGCGGTGGCTGGCAGCGAGGTCGAGGGGAGAGCAGGATCCTGTGGACGGGGCTCTCAGGGCAGACTGAGGTTTGGGAAAGGGCAGGTCCCCATCACCCTGATGCAGCCAGCTCAGAATGGGGCTTGCAGTAAGGGGTGGGACGCCGAGCTCTTAGTGGGGGCTGTTGGAGCATCCTTCTGCCGGGGGACTCCTGCCGGCCTGGGGAGGGTCGGGTTCCTCCAGCGCAGCACGTACACGGCGCTTGGCGGTTTGTAGACCCCTTTGCTGAGGCTCCCTTGTGTTCCCAGCACCCCGAGAGGGTGGCATGATTTCCCCACTTTAGAGGGAAGCTGCACTGCCCAGCACCACACAGCGCGACTGCTCTGATACCAGCCAGCGGCTGCGGCGCGATCGGCAGTGCTTCCGTCTCAGCACCTTGCTGGCGCGGTCCGGGGTGCTGGGACTCACACGGCTGGGGCTGACTGGAACGCGGGTGATGCGGCCAGCCGCACACAGGGCAGGTGTCTGACCTCCCACCACCTTCAGGGCCATTACCCCGGGAAGCTCTCAGAACTCTGGTCTTATTCTCAGCAGTCCACACTGCACCCAAGAACCCGCCTGACTTCAGTGCCTGCCTCCAGCTCTTGCCCCCACCCACCCCACAAAGCATCACAAAGCAAAGTCTCCGAAAGGAAACGCAGCAAGCCCGTGCCCCTCTGCCCTGGGCACCCCACCTCCATCAACAGCAGCTCAGTCATGGGGTCACCCGCTGCGTGCCCTTTCCACAACCGCCACCCCAGCTCTACCTCCTTTGCCCTCCCATGACTGGCTGCAGTCACCCGCCAGAGGGGTCTCCTCCTTAGCTCCCCGTGGCCCCAGAAGAGCCCATGCCCCTTGCCCTGGCATTTGAGGCTCAGCGTCCAGCACAGCTTCCCTCTGAGGCCATGCCACTCTCTTGCTCTTCTAGCCTCTGCCTGAGCAGGGACTGCTAACAGAGCAGGGCCTGTGGTGCTGGCACAGGGCTTCTCGCTGGGAAACCAGGGCTTGGGGCTGCCCCTCAGCTTGGCAGAGACGTTCTCAGAGCCACACTGCCATCAGAGGCTCCCCTTGCCCAAACTTCCTTCCTTCCCACTCTCCCTTCACAGGCATTTCCCCCCAATAAATATTTTGCATGTCTAATCCCTTCTTGGCACCTGTTTTTCAGAAGATGAAACTGGCATAGGTAGCTACCGCATAGGTTGCAAGGATTAACTGAATTAATAAACTTCCCCGACTCCCACCCCCACGTAAACTCCTTCCTACTAGCCATTCTCATGGACATCATCCACCCATCCAAAGAAGATTATTGTGTGTCTTCCCATAAAATATGCCATGTTTCTCCCAACCACTGGGGCTTTGCACCCACTGCTCCATTGTTGTAAATGATCTTACCCTTTCTCTTCCCCAGTTAACTCCTACTCATTCAAATGACACTTCCTCAGGGAAACCTTTCTAGCCTCCCTTATTATTCTCTTCCAGCACCACGAACCTTTCCTTCAAAGTATTTCTCAAGGTTTATCATTTTCCACTTCCCTGTGTGTTTATTTATTTAATACTTGTCCCCCACTTGTGAAGACAGCCAGAGTGCAGATATCCATTCTCCACTCCTCAGAACTCCCAGTTCTCAATGGCACACCATGTGGCCCAGAAGAAAGATCGCATGTCCCAGGCTCCCTTGCAGCCAGCCAATAAGATGTATGCACAAGTGATGGGGGTACATTCTGAACTTTCCTGTAAAGGAAGGGATATGCTTCCCTCCATTTTCTCCCCTCCAAGCTGGCTGGAGCGTGGTTGCAGTGACGAACTTTGTGGGTGTCTTAGTTTCTGAAAGGGCAAACTAAGGTACCAGAATTGTGTTGGCTTTTATAATGGGAAATACATTAAGGTAAAAACTTACAGTTCCAAGGCTGTGAAATGTCCAAATCGAGGCACCATCAGAGATGCTTTCTCACCAAAATTAGGTACTGGTCATCCTGGTGTCTTGCCATGTGGCAAAGCGAGATGGCGGCCGATCTCTGCCAAGGTCCCTTCCTTCCCCTCCAGACTCTCCCAGAGCTGCTCTGTGGGCCCAGCCTCTTGAGGGCTTCTAGCTTCAGCTTTGGCTGCTAGCAATCCTGGAAGAACTCTCTCACACATGGCTAGGTCAAAATGGTACTCTCTTTTCTGTGTCTTCTTTCTCTCTGTTTCTCCATTTATATAAGACCCACCAAGAGGGTGGAAACCCAAATTATGTCGTGCCTCACTGACATAGTTTAATCAAAAGCCCTAAAGTTATCCAACCAAGTGATCTAATCAAATGCCACTTAAGTGAATTTAATGCAATCAAAGGGCCCCATACCAATGGGACTGTTTAAGAACATAATCTTTTTCTGGGATTCACAAAACTCAACTGTTACAGTGGGCCAGGCAGATAAGGGAAACACTTCAGGATGAGCAATGAAAGACAGAAGGAATATGGACCCCAGCCAGCCTTGCAGAGCCAAACTGCCCCATCCATTTGGGCTTTCAAGGGAGAGGAAAAAAAGTCTGGCTTGTTTAAGCCGACATGACTTTGAGTGCTGTAGATGATTCCTTAGCTGCAGGACTGGAAGTGCTGTGAAGGCAGGTGTGGCCCCCTGGAACCACGTCCCCGGCAAAGCCTTGTGCTTCATCTGCATTATCGTGGGTGTGAACTCATGTGCACACAGAACCTTTTGGAGATGCTATTTTTAGTTAAGTTGTGACCAACCAAATTGGGGTGGCACTTAATCCACACTAACGGAGGCCTTAAAAAGAGAAGATGCGAGAAGCCAAAAGTTAGCAGGAAACTGGAAGAGCAGATGAAAGGGGAAGACATTGCCATGTGAGAACAAGCAGAGATGCAAGCCGAGGAACCAGGCAGCCTCCCAGGGGCCTCAAGGGAGGACTCTGAGCCCGCAGGTCTTTCTTTATGTTTAATTTTTATGTTTAAAGAAGCTCTAGAATACATAAATGTTATATTAAAAATATAGAGGATTCCCACATACCCCACCCCTCCCCCACCCACACCTTCCCCCATTAACAACATCTTTCATTAGGTGGTACCTTTGCTACAATTGATGAACACATTGAAGCATTGCTACTAACCGTGGTCTGTAGTTTACATTATACTTCATACTCTACCCCACACCATTTACAGGTTTTCACAAAATGTATAATGGCCTGTATCTGTCATTGCAGCGTCATTCAAGACAATCCAGTGTCCTGAAATGCCCCATGTTATACCTAGTCTTCCCTCTCCCTCCCCTCAGAACCTCTGGTGGCCACTGCCTTTATATCAAGGATAAAAGTTCTTCCATTGCTAGAATAATAATAAATCTGTGATAAAATAATGATAAGTCTACTTTAGTCCATTGTTCATTCCCTAATCTTGATTATTTGGGGATGAGGATGCTCACTCTGTTTCCAGTTGAGAGGGGCCTTAGATCCCATGGGGCAGATGGATGGAATGGTCTTGCTTGCAGTTACAGACACTCTCTGCTCCTCCACAAGTCCTCTTGATGCACAGCAGGCCCTGCCTCTGGGGAAAGACAGACAGAACTGGGTGTGGTGTGGAGCCCTTGGGCTGTGGTGTGAGGCAGGGGCAGCCAACTCACCCTGGGCCATGGATGCAGCACTGGAACTCCTGAGCTTTCCTGGAAAAGCTTCCTTGAACAGCCAGTAGTTAATAACATAAATAACTTCACTGAGATCTTATTTGCAGCAGGCACACAGCTAAGAGCTAATATACGAGTGCTTACTATGTGCAAGGCTATGTATCCAAGTACTTTCCAAATTTCCCTTCACTTAAATCACACAACTTCCTTGAAAGTTAGGTATTCTAGTCATCTTCATGGGAGTATCAAATCTATAAAACAAGAACAGACCACTACAAAAAAGGAGCACTCAGAAATCCAGGAAAGCATTCTTGGGAATTTAAGATGACAGCACTCATGAAAAACTCAGAAAAAGGGCAAAATGGACAAGTCTGAGAACAAAATTAACAAGACAGATGGGAATTATAAGGAGAAAATGCCACAGCCTAGGATTCAATTCTAGGAAGGAACTGAATTCCCACTCAGAACCGAATACAGATGGAAACCACCTCCCCAGCCCCAGGTCTGCCCTCCCTGGCAAAGGCTGGGCTCTGCTCACCTATCCTCAGCCTGTCACAGTCTCGGGAATCAGCTCAGTTGCAGGCCAGGCAGGTATTGATGGAAGACTTGAAGTTAATGAGTCTCTTCTGTCTGGGGAAAGTCCTTGCCGTTTAGTACGTTTTTTCAAGCCAGCTTTGGAAATGAACTTCCAGTGTGTTTTCCCATAGGGTGCCTGTCGTGAAAGGCTGGCAGGGCCAGGTCACCGGCTACCACTTAGCTACACACAATCCACCAGGCTGGGGTGTGAGGATGACAGGTGTTCAGCACACACAAGGCAGGCCTCCCTTGTAAGGAAGGCAGGTCAGCACAGCAGTGTCTGACCTGGCTTCGCCAGACTCCCATCAAAGTACCTGGGAAGTCACAAAAGCAGTGGAAATGGCCCGGGCCAGTCTGATGCCAGCTGCCTACCAGACTCTGGGAGGAATTCCTCATGGCTCAAAGCACAGTAAGGAAAACAGAGACCCAAATAGAAAAAAAAAAAAAAAAAAAAGATGTGAATAGCATATACAAATGGCCAGTCCACACTTGGAGGAATTTTCAACCTACCCACTGCTCCTAGAAACACAAATTAAAACAAGATGCCATGTTCATCAGATTGACAAGAGTATTTTTAAGTTACAAAAGTGTTGGCAGAGGCTAAATTGGTACATTTCTAGAAAGCAACTTTGTTTTTGAGCTTTTGAGTCCATCAGTCTACTTTTAGAAATCTATGGCAAGGGAACGATCAGATTTGCAGTCAGATTTATGCACAGACTTGTTCTTCCCCACACTATTTACAATGAGAAAAATTGGAAAACAGTTAATGTCCAACAAAAGGAAAACTGATAATCAACTCTGTTCCATTCATGCAGTAGAATATCATTTAGCTATTTAAAATGAGGTTTTTACAGGCCTATTTAATGAATGTTAAAATGATAAAAACAGAATACAAAGCCCTATGGAAGAATTATTCTGATCATATAAAGAAAAATATATTCATAGGGAAAAAATAGGAAGAAATAGATAGAAAGATTTACATTGATGATTTTTGAGTGGAGATCTTTCTTTTTAGCATTATATGTTTCAGTTTTCCAGATTTTCTATAATAAGCATGTTATTACTTTTATAACCAGAAAAAAATCTGGTTCTGTTCTGTTTGTTTTCCTTGTGCATCTTAGTACGTTATTTTCAAATAATTTTTTTAAAATTCTGACTATAAACGTAAATGCTCTCACTGCCCCAAATGCCATAAAATCTAGACAAGTATAAAAAAGAAAAAAACGTTATGATAATTATATCATTGTTACCATTTTCTCTATATATTCCCAAAATGGGAACATATTATACAAACTGTTTTGGAGCTTTTTAAAAAACAGAACAATATATTGTGTATTTCTTTCTATGTCAATAATTATAGACCAAGAGCAGTCATTTTTAAAGGTTGCCTTAGTATTCCAAATCTGTTATTAAAGGATGTTTATTTGTTTCCAGTTTTTCACTATCACATACAAAACCCCAATAACAGCTGTCTTTGTATACTTACACTGCTATTTTTCAAAGACAAATTTGAAAGCCGTGGTTTTTTTTTTTTTTTTTAAAGATTTATTTATTTATTTAATTTCCCCCCCTCCCCTGGTTGTCTGTTCTTGGTGTCTATTTGCTGCGTCTTGTTTCTTTGTCCGCTTCTGTTGTCGTCAGCAGCACGGGAAGTGTGGGCGGCGCCATTCCTGGGCAGGCTGCTCTTTCTTTTCACGCTGGGCGGCTTTCCTCACGGGCGCACTCCTTGCGCGTGGGGCTCCCGCACGCGGGGGACACCCTTGCGTGGCACGGCACTCCTTGCGCGCATCAGCACTGCTGCATGGCCAGCTCCACACGGGTCAAGGAGGCCCGGGGTTTGAACCGCGGACCTCCCATGTGGTAGACGGACGCCCTAACCACTGGGCCAAAGTCCATTTCCGAAAGCCGTGTTTTTTGAGTCAAAGGGTATATTTAGATTTGACATTGTGACCAAGTCATCCTCCAGAAAATTATATTAATGCATATTCCCACCAGCAATATATCCCAAGTCCCCATTTCCCCACATCATAGTCAGCACTGGGTATTGTCACTTTGTTCTAGTTTTTGCCAGTGTGATAGGTTAAAAAAAAGTCATTGTTTGATCAAACAACGAGGCACGACTACCTGGGCAAGTTGACACATTAGCCTCACCTTCACACCCTGTGTGCCAAATATGTGGCAAACTATTTTTCGGGTTGCAGAGTTTTTATTTATGAAGTTGAATCTAGTTATAGATTCTGCCTTTGGTGTCATGCTTAGTAAAGCCTTCTCCTTCAAGATTATAAAGTGTTCAATCACGTTCCCCCACTGTTCTCTTCTGGCACTTTTGTGGCTTACTATTGTCCAGCTGGAATGTATTCCCATGTGTGCCGGGATCAGGACACAGCCTATAATTGAAATTCAACTCCGTGCTGGCTCGGGTGCCTGCCTCTGCCTTTTTTCACCCCCTGGAAAGCGGCCCGCTCCAGCCCGAGGCTGGCCGACAGCCAGATTCTGGGAGGAATCTTCAGCACTTTCTCCTAGAATGTTCTCTCCCATAGCAATTGGCTCTTTTCAAGAGAAGGTTCCAGGTGATGAGTTGCAGATGGTAGAGTTCCGAGCTCTACCCTTCCAAGTAAAGACAAGGCATCACGGGACAGGAAGCTCCATCCTCCTCCAACCTGCCAAGTCAGGAAGTTTCGGGATGAATAACCACTGTCAAACCACACCTCGGTGGCTTGCAGAGCTCTCACCTCGTTCGTTGCTCACGGTGGGTGCAAAGAGGCCCGGGTGTTGAGAGGCAGGACTGCGGGCACGTGGTTGGTCAACCAGGGCCTTCTGTGGGGAGACTCTCTTGGTTCTGTGGCGTGGTATTGACCATCTTCACCTCCCTGTTAGCTGATCTGGGTAAGTCCAACAAACAGAGTAGGATTTGCAACTCTGCTGAGGCTCAGGGCCCAGCTGGCACATGGCCCATCCAGAGATTCAAGTCTCCTGAGTATACACCAACCCCAGCACCAACCACAGGTTCAGTAAAAGTGACAGGAGAAGCATGTGTAGAAAGGTCACATCCGAGTCCAAGTCCACCCCACTCAGGAGCACAAATTACAAATGGCAGGGACTCTTTACAGGGGGAGGTCACATCAGGGGAGTGCAAACCCGAGTCCAAAAAAACGGACTGTTTACCTTCCAGATCCCTGCAGGAGCGATGGGACAGATTTACGTTACCGGAGCCTGGGGGAGCAAATTTGGAGCCCCGGAGGCGAATGGCGGGGCGTGAGCGTGACCAACACCAAACACCGGGGGAGGCTGGGCTGGTGGGAGTTGCGCCCTTTCCTCCCTCCGCCCTCCAACCACCTGCCGGTGCCCTCTGTCGGCCAAACCAAACCAGAAGCCAGAGGGCCAGGGGGCAAGCGGCACAGTCTGCAGAGATCAGCCTCCAGGCACGCAGGCAGGGTGGGGAGACGAAGGCACAGCGTAGAGACGGCTGTGCCAGGCAGCCTGGCAAGCGACAGCACCATGTGGCACCCGTGTGTAACTGGCCTGAGAAGGTGCTTTGGTGGTGGAATCTGAGGACAAGTGGGTGGGCTGGACGAGCTGGAAAAGAGGCTTTGTTCTGTCTTTGGTGGTTCTTTGGAAAAGGCAAGTGGCAAGCCCGTGGTGGAGAGAGGGTGGTGCGGGGTAGGGGGGGACCCTGCCCCAGCACATACTTGGCCCACAGGGATGGCTTTCAGACCCGCCCACCGCTGGCATGGCGTGGGCCCGCATCTGGCAGAATGGACAGCGTAGGGTGCTGGCTATGAGGCCCACCCTGCCATCACCAGGTCACAGGCTGCCCCGGGTTCTCAGAGGAAGGGCCAGTGCTGTGGCGAATGTGGGAGCAGGAGGAGACTCGGGGGCACTGGATGGTGTTCTTCACCCACTATTGAGTAGTTTACTAGCTGATACATCGATTCTGGATGTATTACTGGAGGTACGTCTTTTGGGTTAAGGGAGGTTATGCTCGAATATTCTGAAGGGAAAAAAAAAAAACACTTAACAGACACAAGTGTCAGGCCAGAGTGGCAATTGGAGTCTGGGGACCCAGCCCAGAAGGAAAGAGGAAGAAGCTGTCGCCTTGTCACCTCCCTCACCCCAATTTGCCCAGGGAAAGAGGGGTGAGAGAAGAAGGGCCGAGCCAGGGCCTGCAGCAGCAACGAGCAGCAGGGCAATGTGCCTTTCTCGCACAGTCCTTTGTGAGATTGATCCGTTATTCCGATCCGCACGTTGAAACCCCTTTCACAAAATCAGCTTAGTGACGTGCAGTCAGCATTGTTGAGGAAAAAAGGAAAAGAAGAGAAGAAAGTAGAAAAGGAAAAGACAGGCAGGCTCCGCGTTCATTGCAGGTGGCCAGGCAAGTGGTCTTCAGTGACACTTTTCCCAGGCTTGGGAGGGAAAATTAACTCCTTAATTTGGGTTGCAGCCGAAAGGCTCGGAAGGTCTCTTGTTCCAGGGGTGGCCCTGGGTCACTTCTCTTCTCCGTCTCCCCATCGCCCCTGGGCCTTTCCCTCCTGGGGCCCTGGGGCCTGTGGAAATGCTCCCCCTTTCCTCTCTTTGCTTCTCACTTCCTTCGGCTCAACACGTCTTACCTGTTTTTGCTCCCATTTTACTGACGAGGACATGGGCGTCCAGAGGTGGAGAATGACGGGGCCAGGGTCACAGAGCTGGTAGCAGGTGGCTGGACCCAAGCTGGGGCTCCCAGCACTGCATGTAAGACCACCTCCCACGGGCACCGCAGAGGGCCTCGACCTGAGGGTCAGGTGAGGTCCAGAAGGTATAACACTGGGACCCACCATGCAGGTTTTGCAAACTGAGAGTAACTGTAAATGCATGAGATTTCTGAGCTGGGGTGAGAGGCAAATTCAAGTGTTTAAGGAGGCAAGGAAAGTAAGGTAAATGAATAAAGTAGACAGATGGGTCACAGCAGGGATGGGACACAGCAATCGCTGGTGGTCTCCCCAAAATCCATTCTCCCCATATTCCACAGTACTAGCATTTTAAATGGACGATTCAAATGGAAGAACACTGGAGTTCTCCAGAAAAACAGAATCAACAGGGCACGTGTGTGTTCACAAAGAGAGTTATTTTAAGGAACTGACTCAAATGATTGAGGAAGTTGGCAAGTCCGAATTCCAAAGGGAAACTGGCAGGTTGGCAATTCCGGTAAAAGCTGATGTCACAGTCTTCATTTTGAGTCCGAAACCCACAGGGGAGACCACCAGGCTGGAAGCTCCAAGAGCAGATGCTGCAGTCCTGAGGCAGGATTTCTCCTTCCTTTTGGAAATCTCAGTTCTTTGCTCTCAAAGCCCCCAGATGATTGAAGGAGGCCTGTCCACATTTTCGAGGCCCATCTTTTTTTCACTTGAAGTCAATGGACAGTGGATGCTAATCCTATCAATGAAATACCTGCAGAGCAACAAATGGAAACAACAGCCTAGCCAGACTGACATAAAATTGACCATCACAACCACACCCTCAGCCTTCCTTGCATCTGGGTTTTAGTCGCATCGGGTTGTGGGTCATGGAAAGCGTAAACTCAACGAGTGCCGCTTCCAGGTCATGCTGCTAAAGGCCAGGGGTGTGTCTTCCTTAAAGAGCCAGGCGGGGCCACGAAGTGGGGGAGACACCTGGGAAGTCCCCGATGACTCTCCGGAGGAGAACCTTCATACCACTCAGGCTTGCCCACAAGAGAAACTTCTCTCTCAAACCCCTGCTATGTTCGCTCTCTGCTGCCCCCTGTTAAACC
The DNA here is from genome assembly GCF_030445035.2 of Dasypus novemcinctus. Lineage (NCBI taxonomy): Eukaryota > Metazoa > Chordata > Mammalia > Cingulata > Dasypodidae > Dasypus > Dasypus novemcinctus. The sequence goes on from NC_080698.1 coordinate 55,504,210, forward strand.
TAGAGCCGACCAGGTAACTTCAAGGTGCCACTAATACTACACAAATGTGCAAATGCCGTCGGAAGAGGCCAGCATTCCCCACCCCAGCCAAAACCATTGCTGCAGCTGCTTTCGGAGGGGCCAGATCGCCTCGGTTTCCAAAAGAACATACAAATTCGGGTTTTTTGTTATTACCAAAGCTTCTGATTTTTTGACAATGGCAATTAATTTCAGTTTGAAAACACAGTGTGGGTCGAACACACCTGGAGCCCAGATTCTGACTGTAGGTGCCTGCGGAGGACCCTGGATTAAAGGCCGCGGAGGTCAGGGGACTGGGAGGGAGAGGCTGGAGGGAGTGGGGGATGGGAAGGGAGGACCTGCAGGCGCTGTCTGGCGCTCCCTTCGCGCCTCTGCTCTCCCCTGCACAGCCCCTCTCTCCCCGCCCCCCTAGAATCTCCTTCCAGGCTGCCCTCCGCCCCCCAGAGCCAGCCCTGAGCAGCTCCAGCCCCCAGCCATGCCAGGTGGGCGAGGCTGGTTTCCCATCTCCCCCAACAGCAGAGGTTCTCACAAGTTGGGGTGATGCTTTACGCTCCAAGAACGCCCCAAGCACGCAGGGTCATCGGCTGCTCCCATCCGGCATCTCCTCCTCCACTCGCATTTCCTTATTTAAAATCTAATGAAAGGCAACGTTTTCCTGGTACTAGAGATGACTTGTTAACTGCACACCTGCCTTTAAAATTACAAGTTTTATCACCAGCAGGGGATTCTGGGCATTGGGGGGGGGTCTCCTGATGTGATGCAAGGGGGGGGCACGGCTTCACCAGTGAAGCACGCTTGTCAACATCACTTACCTGAAGCTGCCAAAGCCTCCAGACCCACATCTAACACTGCACCCCCCCATGCAGGACATGTGGGGGACAGAGCCGTGAGGTAGTTTGAGGTGGTATGTACCCCAGAAAGTCATGTTCTTGAAACTGGTCCATTCCTGTGGGTGTGACCCGACTGTAGGTGGGACCCTGTGATTAGATCACTCCAGTAGGGCACGGCCCAGGGTGGATCTTAGTCCTCTTACTGGAGTCCTCTGTAAACGGATGAATACACAGACAGGGGCCACACAGACAGAAAAACTCCCAGAAGCTGAGAGAGGAGCCCCGCAAGCCAGAAACAGAAATCAGTGGAACCCAGGAGAGAGGGAGCCACAGGTGGAGCAGAAAGCAACGGAACCCGGAGCAGAAGGCGGAGAGGGCAGATGCTGCCATTTGCCTCGTCGTCGTGTGTCTTGCCAAACGAGAGAGGAATCCAGAATCACTACCAGGCAGTCCTCAGGGAGGAAAGCATCACCTGATGAAGCCTCGATTCGGACTTTTCACAGCCTCAGAACTGTAAGCTTAGAAGATAAAAAAAAAAAAATCCCCATTGCAAAGGCTAACCCATTTCTGGTATATCGCCTTGGTAACCTTTAGCAAACTACAGCAAGAAGCAAGTGAGCTGGCGCTGCAAGGAGACAATCAGACGAATCTAGATGTGGGTGGGGGAAATGTTTGCCAATTTTTCATGCCTGGCCTCTCAGCTCCAACTGTAAACACTGGGGTTCCTTAAGCGGGCCCCAGGCAGATTCCTCAGTAGAGCGGGCAGCGATGGTGAAGACATCAGGTGGTGCCGCCCCAGGGTCTTAGTTTGCCAGAACGCTGTAGCAAAGGACCACAAGCTGGATAACTCACAAAATGGAAATTTGCCTGACAGTTCTGCAGGTTGGCAGTCTGAACAAGGCACGTGCAGTACCTTGCATCCTCTGAAGTCTGTGTATTTCTGGCAATGGCCAGGAATCCACCGCATTCCTTGGTTTGCAGCATAACGCAACTGCCACCTCCATCACATGGCCATCTCTCTCTCCTACTACCGTGCCTGCAAACTGGGATCTCCACTGCCTGTTTCGTTGGATTTCCCAGGCTGGCCGGCTGAAGCAAAGATAGAAATCCTTCCTTCTGACCGCTGAAATCATCAGCTATTCCTTAAAGCTTTCGACTGATTGGCTGAGACTTCCCTCATGACTGGAGGCAAGCTCCTTTGTTGACTGGAGATGCCATCAGCCACAGATGCAGTCAACTGACTGACTTGAATCCACAAAACACCCTCACCGTAACAATCGAGCCAGTGCTTCCTTGACCAAACAAGTTGACACGTGAAGTAACCGTGACTTAAGGACTCCAGCCATATTGGAATAGGGCTCATTCTCATCCAGTTTGGCCTCACCTGAACTAAACACATCTTCAAAGATCCTGTTTACAAATAGGGCCACATGCACAGGACTGGGGTTTATCACTTGAAAGTGACTTTTGGGGGGACATAGTTCAATCCATAACACCCCGACGTAAGACTGAGCTCACACTCAGCCTGGCAGCCCGCAGCTTCCCCCCGCACTCTAGTTTCCAGAGGCCTCTTCTGTGCTTGCACCTGTTCCCTCTGCAGCCCCTGCCCGTGGAGCCCCCCACAGCCCAACACTTATCACCTGCTCCCACCTGCACCCCACAGGGTGGCCTCCTACTTGCCCAGTAACTCTTGCCCAACTCAGGGTGGCCAAACAAGTGACTTTCTCAGCTACATTTTCACCAGCTGGGGCTGGACTTTAGCTTTGTGGCGGGTCTCCCTTCCAAGTTTGTCCTTCCTGGGTCCTCCCCCCTCTCCAGGGTACCAGGTGACATTTCCTTATGTCTTGCAGTTGTTCTTTTGTCATAGTGAATAATTCTTTGTATTAAACATTTCCTGTTCAATTCTTCGAATGTTCTGTGTGTTTGTGAATTTTCTTAATAGTAAGTTGGGCAAACAAGATCCCATCTAGCTGACATAGAGCCTCATTCCTCCCTCTGCCAGCAGAAGGCATTCGTCCCTGAATGTGTAAAGGGGCCCTCCCAGGAGCAGGCTCTGTCCTAGGTGCCAGGGAGAGGTCACCCCTCCCCCTGCACCTAGGTAAATTTGAAACCCTAGGTGTCAGGAAGAAAGCTTAGCTGTAACAATGGTGAAGGAAATCAGCCAGAGGGGTGGCAAGAAAGGAGAGAGGGAGACAGAGTGAAGTATCAAGGAAGGCCTTCTGAGGAGAGGGTGTTAGAAGGGCCACCCACAGGAGAAGAGAGTCCAGCCAGGCCAAGAGCCACACCAGAGCGTTCCCGGCTGAAAGCCCAGCACGTGCAAAAGCCCTGGGGTGAGACAAACCTCGAGGAGGCCAGTGTGCCCAGAGCATGGTCAGGAAACGGGCGAGCGCCAGCAATGCTGCGGAGAGATTAGCAGGCCAGGATAAAGGGTTCGATTCTGGTCCGAGGGCAGTGAGAAATCTTGGAAGTTTCTTTGGCTCCTCTGGCATCAGGCCCTGGACCCAGCCTGTCCCCCGCTCTTCTCCCACTGGGGTCTAAGCTCCAAGGTGGAAACAAATTGCTTGCCACCGGCCTGAGCATCTCTCGCCTGGCCACCAACGGGTGGGGCAACGGCCACTTGTGTTTGTTTTCAGCTTAGCAGATGTTTCCAGGCAATTCATGGACACAGCCTGTCAGTCAAATAGCACAAAAGGAAAGGGTGTAGGCTGAAAATCCAGCTTCCCTCCCACTCTGCCTCACCTCCCCCTTTATCCCTTCTTCTCAGCAACGACCCCCAGGACCCTTTCCCGATATTCGAAACAGAAAAGTAGGTCCATTTTTAAAGCACAAAATGCATTTTGTTGCACACTGCTCCACATTTTGCTTTGCTCGCGTAGCGATCTATGGCGGAGGTTTTGCTGCGTATCAGCACGTCTGTGACCTTCTCAACACCAGTGCGCAAGCCCGTGGCACAGAGGGACCTGCATTCGTTTCATCAGCTGACAGGTGTTTCCATTGCTACTATGAACAATGCTGCAATGAATAATCTTGCAGATAATGGACATCTTTGCTGATATTCTGAGTGGATATCAGGGCAGAGCAGGGTAGGAGGACGGGGATAAATACGCAAAGGTTTTGGCAACTTTTCAAGTTTGATTAGTATCTCCAAGGAATCACATTGAATATTTTTTTAAATTCATAATAGACTTTATTTTTAGAGACGTTATCACCGCAGTATCATACAGAACAATCCCAATGCCCTAAGAACGACCTGTGTTGCACACTGACTCTTGAGTATGTGAGGATCACAGACAACTGAGCTAAGGAGTTTCGAATGCCCTGTCCCCTGCTGGTGCCAGGACCAGGGCGGCCCAGCCCCAGCCCCAGCTCCTCTTGCAAGGGTGGGGGAATCTTTGCAACACCTCCCCGGGACGTGGTGCTCCCCGGCTCTGCTCGGGGCCACGCGGGCCCCCCAGCCAGGCTCGCCCTCGCTCCCTGGGCCAGCTCACACCGCAGCTCCATCCTGCATATGCCCCCACCTGCTCCCTTCCCCCCCCTCCCCCCCCCCCCCCCCCCCACGGGCACAGGCCATCCTCCTTCCTCAAGGCCAGGACGGCTTCAGCCACTTGGAAACGGACCTTTTTCTGGTCCCGGTCCTGGCAAAAGCTCCCAGTCCTGGCTGGGACTTTTTTCCATGCCTCTGGCCGCTCTTGCAAAATCAAATGTTTCTCTTACATCAGTGGGCACTTTGCTGCTATTGGAGAGACCAGAGAAATTCAGGGCCTCGAAAAGAAAGAGCCCCAGGAATCCCAAGGGCAGAGTCAGAGGCGGCGCAGTCTCTGCACTCAGACGGGTGACGTCAGGCGGGGCCGGGGCTCTGGGATGGGCCCCCACCCACCCTGACATGTCTCAGATCCAACATGGCGGTGAGAAAAGACAGGAGGCCTGGACATCTGCATTTTCATGAGGCACCCAGCTGAGTCTGAAATTCGCAGTTTGCTCGGCATGCCCTCAGGGCATCCTCATTTTGTGTGGGGCATTTGGGACCCATCAGTGAACAAGGCAGGCAACGATTTCTGCCCTCCAGGAGCTTGTATTCTTTTTTTAAATTTATTTTATTTACTTATTTTTTCCTCCCCATCCCTCATTGTTTGAACTTCCTGTGTGCTGTGTCTTTAGCAGGCACCAGGAACTGAACCTGAGACCTCCAAGGTGGAAGTGACGCACTTAATCACTTGAGCCACCCTATTCCCTGCTTTATTGGGTTATTCATTATGTTTTTTCTTCTTCTTGTCGCGTCATCTTGTTGCATCAGCCTTGCCACGCCTGCCCAACCCATCAGCTCGCTGTCTTGCTCATTTTAAGAGGCACTAGGAACCTCTGCTCCCTGCTTTGTTGTGTCTCTCATTATGTTTTCCTTCTTGTATCTCTTATTGTGTCAGCTTGCCACGCCTGCCCATCACATCAGTTCACTGTCTTCTTTAGGAGGCACCAGGAACTGAACCACAGACCTCCCATGTGGTAGGCAGGAGGCCAGTCTCCTGAGCCACATCCGCTTCCCGGGAGCTTGTATTCTTAAAGGGGAAAACAGAAAACAGACCAATGAAATAAGGAGATGCATGCCTTAGGGAGAAATGAAAAACAATTGCAAGGCAATGGCACTCAGGCCGTCAGGGTGGAAGAGGGGGCAGCAATTTGGGAGAGGCCAGTCGGAGCAGGCCTCCTTGAGAAAAAGCCAGCAGGCTTGAAGGTGGTAGGGAGTCGGGGAACAGATGTGCCAAAACAGAAACAAACAGTGCAAAGGTCCTGCGGTAGCGAGCCTGGGGTCGTGGACAAACTGTGAGGAGGGGCAAGTCAAAGAAGAAGGTGTCAGAGAAGAGGTGGGCCTCCCTGAGGAATTTCCTTGAGCAGAGGGATCCTTCTGGCTGGCTTACAGAGAGGAGCATGTGTGCAGTGGGGTAAGGGAGAAGCCAGCAGACCAGCCGGAGATCCTCTCCCTTAATCTGAGAGGTGTCTGAGGGTAGAGGGGCAGCTGCGTCTGTGAATCCTCAACAGGATGTACTTGCTTTGCTCGATGCATACACTCATTTAAGGTCCTGGGAAGCAGGTGCTCTCAGGGTCCTCTTCACAGAGAGGGATTTTGAGGCACAGAGATGTTAAGAACTCAGCCCCAGGTTACACAGCTCAAAGGTGGCAGAGCTGGGATTCCAACCCTGGCCTGAGGCCAGAGTCAGGCTTTTCAGTCTCTTGTGCAGAGGTGAACCTCAGTCCCCACAGCCCCTGAGTTGACCACGAGACAGAAAAGGCACATCTCCAGCTCAGAGGAGAGGAAAGACGTGCAGAGAGAAAGTAGCAGAGAGAACCGAGCAGGCCAGCACCACGGCCAACTCAGACTCGGAGTGGACCTGGTGGCCCCTTCTCTTGGCAGCCTGTGCTCAGGCCTGGCCCAGGCTGTCCTCCCTGAATCTCCGTTTCACCTTTTGGGAAATGGAGGTCAAGGTCGCGGTCCCTGGGCCCTGCGGGCCGGCCGGGTACATAGCACGTGCTCCCTGCTCTCACTCAGCCCCTGGGTTTGAGGCCAGGCCTGGCTGCACAGAGCGGGAGGGCAGGGCTAGGGGTGGGACTGAGGACAGGGCTGGGGGTTGCTGAGCCGCGGAGGGACCGGAGGAGGGGACCCCGGGGAGCCCTCGGCGGCTGGAGCCCGGGAGGAGAGGCCGAGGGGGGCGCTGGCTGAGCAAGGGCCGGGATCTCCTGGGGAAAGTTTACAGACGGCAAGAGACGAGAGCCTGGATGCCCAGACCCTGCTCCTGGCCGGCCCGCGGCGCCGCCTGCGTGAACTTGATCTCCCCCTCCCCCAGCACCAGGCTTTAAAGGCCCTCCTCTGGAAAATGCAGAACATTGCTTACTCCCGGGAAATCCGCTCTTGGTCAAGGGGCAGCTGGCTGGAAACCCAGGGCAACTCAGCAGCTTGGGAAATTCTTTTGTCTTCTTTGCCTCTCAAGGGTTTCTGTCGCTTTGGGGCTGTTTTTTTTTTTTGTTTGCTTGTTTGTTAGTTTTAATTTAATTGCCTTTTTATTTAAAGATACACGGATCACAAAAAATGTTACATTAAAAATTATAAGAGGTTCCCATTCTGAGGGTAAATTCGAAACTCACGTTTTGGAAAATAATTTCTATTTTCTGCCAGGACGCTTCCGGAGTTCAGCATTTTTCTCTGACATGTATGAAAATGCCACAGCTGGGCGACAATGTCGAGTTTCATGTTCATTTTCTTAGTTTGTCTCTCCTCATGTGCAGCTTCTTCCATTCCTGATTTTTTTTTTTTTTTTTTTGCTTTGAGACCCTGGCTTGTAGATTTCAACCATTCCTGTTGCCCCAAAGAGGAACTTCTTTGGTTAAGCAGTCTGGGTTGCCTGTTCTACTGCATTCTGGAACTTTCTCGAGTTCATCTCTCATTTTCACAGATTCTACTTTGTGTTGGTTCCAAAATCAATTCCAGCATGAGGGCTTAGCTTTGTTGATTTTTTCTTTGTATCCTCCCTGTCCATGTGTAATGGATTTTAAGCCTTCTTTGATCTTGTTAAGTATAATCAGGCATTTTCTGATATATCCTTTTGTTTTTGTGTAGTAGATAGATACCGAGGGGAGAATTGGTTTCTCGGTGCTCTCACTGAATCGCTTATTCATTCAACAAACATGTGTGTTGGGTTCTATATTAGGTCCTGGTATATACCTTTTCCAAGTGACCTCATCAATGCTTGTAGGTTTTATTTGATCTTTCTGCCAGTGGCTTCTAGATTTCTCTCTGCAGCTAGTATCGCTTTCCTGAATGCGTCTTATGCATGCAGCCACCTGTCTGCTCCCTCCACCTGGATCCTTAGGCATGTCCAAACCTTGGTTATTGGGCTCCCTCCCTGCAGCAGGCTCACCCCTGATGTTTGTGGACCCCAGGGCAAGAGTACGAATGGAGGTCTCTTCCACCCCCCACCCCAACCCCATCCGGCACTCCAAGGGGTCTTGTGCACACGCACATACGGGCATTCCAGTCTGAATTTCCAAGCTTTGTACACACCTGCCCCCAGAGAGCACCCTCGGCCTCTCCAGGTCTGTGGGGTCAGAGGAAGCAGGCGCAAGCTTTTAGGAGCATGGGGTTCTGGGGTCCTGGGCAACTGGAACACAGTGGGAGGGACCAGGGCTTCAGAAGGGTACACCTGCTTGAACCCCAGACTTACCCCACGGGGAGGAAGGAGCATGGTTAGAGGAAGGTGAAATAGGGGTTCACAAAGCACAAGGCCAGGGCAGGGAACCCTCTTTCCTGGGTCAAAGGGAGGTGCTGTCCCCCAACCTCCCCACCACCTTCACCCCAACTTGGTCCTCCCTTAGTTTTCCCAGCCTCAGGTAAAAAATAAAAACCACCCTCGACCCAGCTGTGTGCTGGCAGCCTAAGTTATCCCCATCGTTCTCTCTTCCTGACCCACAGTCAGTCCTTGGATTCTCTTTCCACCACTGCCCATCACGAATCCTCCGTCGTGATCCAAACCCTCTTCCTCTCTCCTCTGGAGAGCACACAGCCTCCCAGTGGCTCTTCCCACCTCTACCTTTGCCCCTGCCAATCGATCCTGATCTTCTGAAAATGTTCATTAGATTATTATGCCTTTCCTCTGTTTAAAGCCCTCCAGTGACTTCCCGTTGACTTGGAATAAAATCCAAAAATGCCTCACCTCAACCTCAAAGCCCCTCTACTTCTGACTCCTGCCAGTCTCAACAACCTGCTGTCACACCTGCTTTGGTAGATGAAAAAACAATTCTTATCCTTTGCAGGCACTCCCATCAAGAGGTGGGATCTGTTTCTTCCATCCCCTTGAGTCTGACCTGACTTGTTTTAGTCAAAAGGCAGCGGCAGAAGTGAAGATCTGCCAATTCGGAGCTGCAAGAGGCTTTGCAGCTTCCACTCTCACATCCTAAGAGCTCTACGCAACTGCCATGTGGCAAGCTCAGGCTAGCCTGCTGGAGGATGGGGGACCACAAGAAGCAGACATGAGCCATCTCAATGCAGGCCACCCTAGACCATATGCGCCAGCCAACATGGCAACCCATTGCAAATGCTTGAGCCTGGGCTGGCTAGCAGAAGAACCGCTCAGCACAGCACAGCCCACATGGCTTATCCACAGAATCATGAGGAAAAAAAAAAAAAAGCACACGTAGAGCTTTAAGCACTACATGTGGGGTGTTACCTCATAAAAGCCAACTGATACATTGACCTTCTTCTTGTCCCTCAAATTTACCAAGGTTTTTCCTGCTCAGGGCTCTCATCCTTCTCCCATCTACAGTCCTTTTTCTTATTTCTGTGTTGTGCTCTTTCTCAGACTTTGAACCTTAGCTCAAAGGACCACTCTTTAAAAAGGCCTCCTCTGAAGTCCCTCCAATCTCCTCTTCTTACCCCCTTCTACGCCTTCAGGGCCTCATCATATCTGTCATTGAATCTGTTTACTCTTCTCTCATCCCTGTCCATTCCAGGTCCTATGACTGATAGTGAGCTGACAGACTTCTCACTCAGGGCTACTCTTTACCCTGTGAAATAAGAGAGATAAGGCCAACAGTCCAGAGTAAAAGACTGCACTGACTCCCTTCCTGTGATGCCCTCGTCTCAATCCCTATGTTTCATTTTTGTCTGATTAATATCTCTCTCCCTTGCTGGGCTGTCAGCTCCAAGGGGACAGAGACTGTATCTCTGTTTCCTCACTATCATATCCCTAGCTCCTGCAACTCAATAAATATTTGTTGGATGAATAAAGAATTAAACAAAAGATCTATATCTGAATCATCTCTTTTGCCAGCACCAGCACCACCAACTCTTGGTCAATGTTATTTCATGAAGGAATGAGAGAGTAACTTGAAAAGTCATGCTGAATGATGAGGGGACTATGAGGACACTGCCCTGTGCTCATTGTTCACTGCCAGCCTCGGACCCTCCTAGGTGTCTCTGTCCTCCCCGTATCTCAGGCCAAACCATTGGGGTCATCGTTGGTTTCTCTTTCTCATAACCTACATCCAGCAAGCGGTTCAAAAGGCATCTAGAATGTAAGCACGCTTCAGCACTTCCACAGCAGTCACCCTGGTTCAAGTCCCATCTTCTTCTAGACGATTATGGCAGCCTCCCTGCTGGGCTCCCTGCTTCATCTCTGCCCCTTGGTCTCTTCTCACCATGGTATCCCCAAGGATCCTTTAAAGATAGCAGTCAGCCCCAGTCACCTTCTGCTTAAAGCCCTCTAACACAAGAGTTCTTAACCTTTTTTGTCCCATAGACCCCTTTGCCACTGAGGTGAAAACCATGGACCCCTTGCTAGGTCCACGCTACACTGTGCATATTTAATAATTATATCACACCCACACCAACATGCCCCCACAAGAATAGTGTTTATTTTCATTTCAATTCAAGCTTACAGACCCCTGGTTAAGAATCTCTGCTCAGGGAAACGGACTTGGCCCAGTGGTTAGGGCGTCCGTCTACCACATGGGAGGTCCGCGGTTCAAACCCCGGGCCTCCTTGACCCGTGTGCAGCTGGCCATGCGCAGTGCTGATGCGCGCAAGGAGTGCCCTGCCACGCAGGGGTGTCCCCCACGTAGGGGAGCCCCACGCACAAGGAGTGTGCCCTATAAGGAGAGCCGCCCAGCACGAAAGAGAGTGCAGCCTGCCCAGGAATGGCGCCGCACACACTTCCCATGCTACTGATGACAACAGAAGCGGACAAAGAAACAAGACAACAAGACGCAGCAAAATAGACACAGAGAACAGACAACCGGGGGAGGGGAATTAAATAAATAAATAAATAACCTTAAAAAAAAAAAAAAGAAGCCCTGCTCAACCAGCTCCCCATTTTACCTGCAGTAAAGGCCCTGACAATGCCCCAGGCCTGCCCACCACTCTCCCCCTTGCTCACTCAAACACACTCAACTCCTTGCTGTTTGGGGTTGTTCCGTGCTGACGCTCTTCCTGGAAGCCTCTTCTCCCAGGGAGCAATGTGGCCCCTCCCTCCCCTCCTTCAGCTCTCTTCTGAGGCCTTCCCTGCCCATCCCAAAGGAAATAACCATCCCTACCCACCCAGGCCCTCGGCAGCCTCCTGTCTACTGCACTCAGCTCCAGCTGGCATGCTGCTGTGTTTCATGGTTTCACATCACCTCTCCCCCTCCATTTCAATGTCAGCTCCATGAGGGATGCATTTTTTGTTGCTTTTGTCTTGGCTGTATTCCCAGCCTGGCTGGCATGTTATGCATGCTCAACAAGTAGTTCTTGAATGATTGAAGGAACCAGTCCTGCCCTGTTCACTCTGGAGCTTATCCCCCGTGGTCATTTCAAAGCCTCATCACATTGGCTCAAGCATAAGCACCCACTTGGCTCCGACTTACAGTCAGGACAAAGACAGATATGGCTATCTATAGCTCATCCTGGACATGGTTGCCTTTTGTGTGCACGCTGGACTTAGTGCTTCCTCTGCACCCTCTGCCTAATTCTGCAGCAGCCACACTCTTATCCAGGGGCACCTCACTTTTTCTGCTTCATCTGGTTGATGGGTAAATTGCATTTCTTGTGTCACCTGGGCTGCAGTGTGTTCCAGAGCCCAGCAGCTCTGCCCATCAACTCCTTCTGTAAGTCTGAACTTTGCCTCCTGAAGCCTTAGGAACAGGCGCTTCTGGCTCAGTTCTGCAAACATTCACTAAGTTCTCAAGTTCTCACACTAGCCCAGGTGTAGGGGGAACAAAATTGTCTATAAAATCAGGTTCTCCAGAGAAACGGAACCAAGAGGAAACACACACACACACACAAAGAGAGAGAGAGAGAGAGAGAGAGAGAGAGAGCAAGAGACAGATAGAGAAACAGAGAGAGACACTGAGAGAAAGAGAGAGAGAAAAAGAGAAAGAGACAGAGAAAGGAGAGAGATGTATTGCAAGGAGTTGGTTCACATGACCCTGGGGGCTGGCAAGTCCATTCCCCATGATGAAGAACATGGTGAGAGCAGTGAAGTTCATGAGCACTTGTCCACTCCCACACATCATCTCCTGTGAAGTGGGTTCTTTGATCAGGACCAGTGCTGTGTGAAATTCCATGAAGGTGGATGGTAATTTTTATGGAAGCATCTCATACAGGGAAGGCAAATTTGTATCCAAAGTATCCACACCGGGAGGAATAAAAAGCTGTCCCTTCTATGATGGAAATGGTCTGTCTTGGACCACTTGGATCCACTGGGTAGCAGGCTGATTACCTCAGGGAATGCTGCCATATTGGGAACTAAGTGATGGTCTCTGCTGCTGGCAGATTGAGCACTCAACAGTGACTGTAGCCAGGTCTGTATTGGTGAGAGGAAGTCCATGTTGCTGAGCCCACGCATTGCCTCCGTCCCTGCCTCCATGGCCACTTTGTTCATGGGCCCCTTGGGCAATGACAGGAGTGGCTGGGGAAAGAGGCTGACTGCTCTCCACAGAACAGGTCATCTTATCCACTCGATTATTAAAATCTTCCTCTGCTGAAGTCACCTTCTGGTGAACAAGCACATGGAACACAAATATTTTCAAGTTTTGTCCACATACCTCTTCCCAGACCTCTTTGTCACCAATTTTCCCATCATGTCCCTTCCAAGTCCCTGACCACCCAGCCAAACCATTGGCCACAGCCCATGAATCAGTGTACACATGCACCTCCAGTCTATTTCTCCTTCCAATCTAAACAAGCAAAGTACACTCTTCCAAGTTCTGCCCACTTGGAGGATTTCCCTTCATTTCTACACTTTCGGGATGTCCCAGAGAAGGGCTGCAGGGCTGCAGTTGTCTACTTTTGGGTGTGCATGCAGAATGCTCAGAACTGTCTCTAAATGAGACCCAAGTTTACTCTTCCTCAGTCAACTGGTTGTAGGGAACTTCACAAGAGGCCATAGCTGTGGGTTGGAAAAGAGAACACAGTATGGCAGGAGTTCCTCATGTAACTTACCTGTGCTTTCAGGGTTTGCTGGAGCCCTGTCTCATACATGCCACTTCCATTTGGTGATGGAGTGCTTCTGTGCATGCCCAGCTTTACGGCTTGGTGGGTCAGAAAACATCTAGTTCATGGTGTTCAGCTCAGGTCTCATGGTGACTTGGTGAACCATGGTTAAGTGTTCAGTCTCTACAAAGGCCCAGTAGCAGGCCCAAAACTGTTTCTCAAAAAGAGAATACTTATCTGCAGAGGATGGCAGGGCCCTGCTCCAAAACCTTAAGGTTCTACTCTGTGAATCTCCTACAAGTGCCTGCCAAAGGCTCCAACCAGCATCTCTCTTTGCCACTGACACGACCAGCACCATTGATCTGCTGGATGCTATGATCCATGGGGCAAAGCAGCAGCTTGCACAGCAGTCTGGCCCTATTGTAGGGGCTACTTTTGTTCTGATCTCCACTCAAAATTATCAGCTTTTTGAGTCACTCAGTAAATGGACCAGAGTAACATACCCAAATGAGGAATATGTTGCTTCAATAAAACAAAGAGATCAACTGGACATTGTGCCTCTTCTTTGGTTGTAAGAGGCGTCAGATGTAACAACTTATCCTTCACCTTAGAAAAGATATCTCTGCACTCACACACTTCCTAGAAGCTTGACCTGTGTCAGATGTCCTCCCCCCCTTAAGCATCTTAAACAGGTAATCTTCCTTGTTGTATTTTCTGAAGAGTTTTCTCCACATTATAATTTCAACTGCATACCTGACAGTCTCCTATGTCCAAATGTTCCCCCCACCCTCCTCCCAATTTCTTGGGCCATCTAACCCCTCTTCCCATCCCTAGCCCCCCTCAAGCCCACAAAGCCCCACCCAAATGTATCCCTATGCCCCATTTTATCCCTTCCCTGTACAAATACTTACCTCCAGCTTATCATAGACTTCACCCATGTAGGTGTCAGCTCGCAACCTTCCTCTACCCCCATCTTCCTTTAAGCCTATTATCCAGTGTCTAGCTCTCTGAGACAGCTTGGTTTACTTATTTCATATCATTGAGGTCATGTAGTATTTGTCCTTCAATGCCTGGGTTGCTTCACTCAACATAAGATTCTCAAGATTCATCCATGTTATCACATGTGTTTGTAGTGTATTCGTTCTTATAGCTGAGTAGTATTCCATTGTATGTATATACCACATTTTATTCATCCACTCATCTGTTGATGGGCATTTGGGTTCATTCCAACTTTTGACAATAGTGAACAATGCTGCTATGAACATTGGTGTGCATATATTGGTTTGTGTCCTTGTTTTCAGATCTTCTGGGTATATACCCAGCAGTGGAATTGCTGGGTCATATAGCAAATCTATAGCTGTTTTTTGAGAAACTGCCAAACTGTCCTCCAGAATAGCTAGATCCTTCTGCATTCCCACCAGCAGTGGATGAGAGTTCCCTTTCCTCTATATCCTCTCCAGCACTTGTAGTCTTCTGTTTTTTTGATTGCTGCCAGTCTTGTGAGAATAAGATGGCATCTCATTGTAGTTTTGATTTGCATTTCCCTAATAGCTAGTGATTTTGAGCATTTTTTCATGTGCTGCTTAGCCACTCCAGGGTGATACTGCAGGGACAGATGCTGGACATTGTATGTCCTGCCATGGCCCACTGGGTGGACTGGGGGAGAGCATAAATTACAATGTAAACCACTATTCATGTGGTGCAGCAGTGCTTCAAAATGTATTCACCAAATGCAATGAATGTGTCATGATAATGAAAGAGGTTGTTGATGTGGGAGGAGTGTGGTGGGGGGGGTGGTATGGGGTATATGGGACCTCATTTTTTTAATGTAACTTTTTTTAAAAAAATAAAGAGGGAAAAAATGAAAAGAAAAGAAAAAATATCTCTGGATACCTAGAAATTTCACTGAAGTGGAAAGTCCTGGATTTTTTTGTTGGATTTATCTCCCACCCTCTGACACACAAAAGCCTTACCAATAAGTCTAGAGTAGTTTCTACTTCTTGCTCACTAAGTCAAGTCAGCATAAGGTCGTCCATATTATTATGCTGGTTGAGGGTGATGTCTTGTGGACGGAAAAGGTGATGAAGCTCCCCATAGATTTTTGACTTAGAACTGAAAAGTTGACACACCCTTGAGGGAAGACCATAAAGGTGTTTTGTTTGCCTTGCCAGCTGAAAACAAACTCTGGCATTTGCTACATCAATAGCTGCATGCCAGGTACCAGGGGATATATTAATTTGTTCAAGCAATGGTAACACACCTGGACCGGCAGCTGCAATTGGAGTCACCATCTGATTAAGTTTCCAATAATCTGCTACTGTTCTCCAACAGCAAGTCTCTTATTTGACCTACTCTGCATAGGGCAAATAAGTGAGTGGAGTGGGAATGTGGTGGGAATCACCTCCCCTGCATCCTTCAGGTCCTTGCTGGTGGCGCTGATCACTATCGTAGGAATCCAGCATGGCTTTGGTTTACTATTTTCCTAGGTAGAGGCAGTTTTAGCGCCTACCTCTTGGCCTTTCTTACCGTAATAGCCCTCACTCCACAGGTCAGGAGACAAATGGGGTAATTCTGCTAGCAACTGAATATGTTTATTCCAAGTATGCATTCTGGAACTGTGGATATAACCCAGAATGGGCTTAGTGGACACACTGGACCCACTGTGAGATAGACCTAAGCTAAAAATCCATTGATCACCTGACTTCCATAAGCCCCTACTCTGAATTGGGGACCACAGTGATGTTTTGTGTCTCCTGTAATTAGTATCCGTTCACAGACAGTATCTAGTAATCTCAGAAATGTCTGATGACTTCCTTTTCCCCAGTGCACAGTCACCCTGGTAAAAGGTTATCGGTCCCTTTGGAGAAGGCTAGGAGAAAGGTTAACAGTATAAATTTTTGGCAATGCAGCAAGGTCCCTCCTCGGGAAGACCTGACTTTCCCTTCGTTCACGGGGCTCTGGGTCCGTGAACCGTCTCAAGTCTGGGAGTTGGTTGAGGGACTATGAGTTTATGATTTTGTGTTTCAAGTTAGACTTTTGTTTGCTTGACCCAAAACTATTCTGCTTATACAGATAAAGAAAGAATTTAGTAGACTCCCCAACTATTTCACTTCTAGGTGCCCCATCTTCTACCGGTCAAAGCCATAGGTCTCTGCGGGTCAGACTGCTCTGATGACTGCTCTGGGTCCCTGTCTGTTAGGGCGGCCACGCCCACCTTGGCTGTGGTGACTGAGTGTGCCCCTTGGCTTGTGCCAACTTGGTACCTGATCATCCACGTAACACTTAAGCATGTCGGTTCAGGGGCAGCAGTTCCCACTGCAAGAGCTGACCTTAGAGAAGAGTGGTTCCACAGCTCTTCAGGGATGCCGGAGGGGCTCTCGAGTTTACTCCTCACAGTTGGCATGAAAATTGTGTACTCTGGACACTCCTGGGATGGCGAGCAGGTCTTACCCGAGAAGTCCGCTCATGCATTCCAGTTCCTCTCGACCTTTGAATCCCCTCATCTACATTATGCCTGCAAAGTTCTGACATTTCAACTTCATTTAATGCAGACCACCTTTTGGTTCTTGTTTCAGCCAATCAAAAAACAAATTTTTAGAGCCCTTTCCAACCCCTTGAGCTATATTGAACCCAGAATCTCTGCTTTGTGGGTTCTTATCAATGAATTCAGCCTGATTCGACTTTCTATTCCTTCCGTCGTTATTCCCACACCATTGATATTCATTCCCGTAAAAATTCCCCTGATTTCTGTTTGTGTAAATTGGGTCATTCATGCAGTTGTTTTGGAGTGTAGTGTACCCCCTCATGAGTCATATTTTATACCTAATTTTGGGGGATCTTCAACCAAGTTATAGGTCTGGAAGCAAAGAGGTGTGGTAAGAATGGGTCTTGAGAGGAATAAACACTTTCTTGCAAGGCAGCCTATCTCAAAAGGTTCCATTATAGGTTTGTCTGGCATAACAAGGCTAATCTCAAATAGAAATGGAATGGCTGCTTCCTTTGGGCAGACAAATCCAGGTTTCTCCAGCAAACAAGGTTGATCCCCTCAGATAGGAATTAGGAAAGCTGCTTCTTCATGGGTGGCCATGACAGGCCTATCCAGCAAAGAAGACTCAGCAGAACTGAGGAGCTCAATGTCCTCATCTCCATCATGACCTATTTATAGGTCCCCAATCCAATTTTTAGGATTCCATTCCTCCTCAATCACATCCACACTTTAACAGTAGACACACTGCAAGATTGGAAATCCAATTTGCATTATATTTCAGCTACTCATACAACAGTACTCTCATTTGTTTTTCAACAATCTCAAACCTGTGGCTACAAAAAATAAGAGTTTCTTTTAGGGAACACATAGAAACAAAATTTCATGTCGTTCATGTGGCACTTGAGTTGTGAATTTGAAATCCTAAGCTAATCCTTGTGTTTCATGGCTTTATCCAGCATCTTTAAGAAAAACCAGTCAATCTCATTTTACTTGTTAGCTTGACAAGAATGTTCTAAGGTTTCAAACACATGATCACCCAGAAACTTATCTCTTATGGAGTTTGAGTAGGAGTATCCAACGGTGATATTTTGTGTATCTCTATTGCCAAATCACTCCCATGCGCTACCAGTGCCCACTTTATCACTGGGAGTAGAATCGTCAGCGCCTTCAAATCTAATCAGATTAAGGAACCAATTTCAGAAAACCCAAAAGCAATTCTGAAAACTCATACTTAAGATTCTGTTTCTTAAGAACCATTCCTGGTATAAAAAAATTCTATTAGTCAGAGTTCTACAAAGAAAGAGAACCAAAAGACATAGGAAGGAAGGGAGGGAGGGAGGGATTTATTATAAGAGATGTATCATAAGGAATTGGCTCATGTGACTATGGGCACTGGAAGTTCAAACTTTACAGGGCGGGCCACAAGCTGGAAGCACTGATGAAGTCATGTGGGCATCCTTAGTCTGAAGTACCCCCCGGGGAAGCCAGTTGATTGGAAATTACAGCGAGTCAATTTTGAGGTTGAGGCAGAAATTCCTCTTCTGACCTCCAAAACACTCAGTTCTAGCTTTTAAGGCCTCCAACTGTTTGGATAAGGAGACTGACCCACACTGCTGAAGGCAATCTCCTTTGTTGATATAGATGTAATCAACTGATTATAGATGCAACCCACAGACTATAGATGCAAATCCCATTTACAAAATTACCTTATAGTAACAAGTAGGCCAGTGTTTGAGCAAACAACTGGGCGCCATACCTATCTTGACTGACACTTGAATCAATCATCACTCTGCCCTTGAACACAGCCTCCTGGGTAGAAAGACCTGAAACAGGCAGAAGTGTAGAGGGTGGATGACACAGTGCAGCACAGGAAAAGAGACCTGCACAGATGAAAGCATTCCAGGTCTTTGCTCTCCAAGTTCTTGTCACCTCCACGTCACTATCTAAATTCTCCTTACTGGGCCTAGTTAGCCCAGAGGGACAGAACCACTGCTAAGCTGTCTGCCCTTTGGGAAAGCCAACTAATAAGTGCAAAACTGTTCAGTTGCACTGCTATAAAATGGAACAAATGTTAGGGCACTGGAGGATGTATAGGTTATTCCCTTTATTTTATATAAGTTTTAAATATATTTAATTTGGACTGAATAAATTATGATCTCCTTTGGTTCATAGGGAATTGACTGCTTACCCTCATACCCTCAGCATCTACTTAGCCAGTAGCTGGCATGAAGAGGGGGGCTCCAGTTACATTTGCTGCATAACAAATTCCCCAAAACTTAGTGGTTTAAAACAATTGCAATATCTATTTTGCTCATAAATCTTCAACTTGAGTAGGACTTGGAGAGGATAGCTCACACTTCTGCTCTACTCAGCATCAGCTGGGGTAAATCAAGGCCTGGGGGCTGAAATTACCTAAATAGCTGCTCACTGATATGCCTGGCAATTGATGCTGATTGCTGATGAGACCTTAGCTGAGGTCGCCAGCTAGGACATCTACGCATGGCCTCTCCATGTGGCCTGAGCTAGCTCATGACATGGAGGCCCGGTTCCAAGAGTGAAAGACTTGAGAGCCAGGAGGTAGCCGTATCACTGCTTATGATCCAACCTAGAAAGTCATATAGTATCACTTCTGCTCTATTCTATTTGTCAGGGCAGTCACTAATATGTACCCAGGTTCAAGAAGATGGTAAACCATCTCTGTATCATGACAAGGAGTAGCAAGAGTCTGGAGGAGCATGCAAAACTGTACTTATTACCTTGGATATTTTTGGAAAATAAGATTTGCCTCAAGGGGCTACAAATGCCTTCAACATCCCAGGAGAAAAATTCTTCCAACCTAGAATTCTGTCCCCAGCTAAACTATCAATGAAGTGACTGACTAGAAATGCATGTTCTCAAAAGTTTATTAGTCCCCTATGACTACCTCAGAAAGATTCTAGAGGATTGCTTTACCAAAACATGAAAGTAAATCAAGGCATCTGGAGATACTTCCTTGCATGGATTTACAACAAGAAAGAGAGGGAGGGAGATCCTGAGATGACAATGTACAGGAAGCTAAGAAAGCAATCAGTTAGTTAGAGCAGGAGTATGGTCAGCTCCAGGCTGCAGGAAAACATATACTTTTATGGCAATGATGGAGTATCTTGTGTGTTTGTTGAACAGGAAATTACATTTCAGAGGATTAGTGATTGTGACATACAATAAAATAAGGCTCAGATGTAGGCATATATGTAGATAGATACTTAATATATGGCAAGGATAAAACATCAGGTAAGAGAGAAGAGGATACTGTTTTTCAAGCGATACTGGGGTGATTGGTCCTTCAAATGGGTAAAAACTGAAAGTGAACCGCCACCTTACACTACACACAAAAATAATTTCCAGATAGAAAGGATGAAAATGTGAAAGGCATCCCCATAAAATTTTTAGAGATGAAGATATTTTGCATACATATATCTGACTAGTATTCACAGTACATAAAGAACTCCTGTAACCCAGTCAGAAAAAGACAAATAACCCAAAAGAAAAATGAGCAAAAGACTTTAAGAGGCTATTCACAACAGAGGAAAGCTGGACGCCAATAAACACATGACAAAATGTTCAGCCCCATTCACCAAGAGGGACACGCAAATTAAAACTACAATGAGCTATGACTCTACCCTCAGACTAGCCCAGATCTAGAAGCCTGGCAATACTGAGTGTATTGGCAAGGCAGTAGATTAAAAGGAACTTAAATCCCCTGCTGGCAGAGTATAAATTGGTTCAACCACTTCAGAAAAAAGTTTGGCATTACCTAGTAAAATTGAACATCTGCACAACAAATGACCTAGCAGTTCCACGTACAAGAAAAACTCCTGTATGTTATCAAGAGCTATATAGAGAATTAGTTTTAGAAGCATTGCTTATAAAAGGAAAAAAACTGGAAACTACCCAAATTCATCAACAGTAAAACATAAATAATTTGTGCTATGTTTGTAAAACAGAATACTATTCTGTATGTGGCAATGAAAACAGATGAACAAATACCAAGCAAAAGAAAAGTAGTGCCTAAAGAATAAGGGTGAACAATTCCATTTCTATAAAGTTTACTGCAAGGCAAAACTACACAAGTTGCTATTTAAGAATACATACATAGATGATAAAACTAAAAAGACAAGAAAATGGATATTGTGAAAGTCAGGATGGGGCACCCAGAGATTTCTAAGGAGCTGGCAAAAGTTTATTTCTTAACTGGATGTTGATTATTTTTAACAATATATTATTATTTTTGAGCTATGCATATGTGTTTTATATACTGTTCTGCGTAATTTATGTATTTTATAATAAAACTAAGAAGGTAGCAATTGAAAAAATAAAAAATTGCACACAGAAGTCTCAGGAGGGAACAACTATTATGTAATAATAGTAAGGTAAAGACTGATTCCCAAACATTTAATCAAATGTAGGAGACTGACAAATAGAACCCACACTTGTATAGGAACACTCACCTCCCATAGAAGGGAAGTCTCCTGATAATTACCCAAAATTGATAAATCAGTAAATCGAAGTATGTAATTATTAGATAAATGGTGATATATACCAGAAGAACCAGCCAAAAGTGTGTGAGAAGAGGGGAGAGGAAAACAGGGGACTGCTGATTTTTCACTATATTACTTAAATAAATGTTTGATGAATAGATACTTTAATAGTTTGGGGGAGCCTTGAGAAATACAAACTAAAATTATATTTGGGGATTTTTGTCCAACAAATCGGCAAAACTGAGAAAGATAGGTAATATCTAGGGTTGATAAATGTGCAAAGCACCTGTCGCTTTCATACACCATTGGTGTAAGTGAAAAGTGTTACAGCAGAAAAAAAAGTATGGCTTTTTTGAAGGGCAATTTGGCAGCATCTATCTAAATTTCAAGTGAGCCTACCCACTTCTTATAGGTATGTGTACAAGCTTAGTCATTCTTTATAATGGAAAGGAAAACCTAGGAGCAATCTACCATCTAGAGGCAATACATAAATCCTGCATAAATGTTTCCAGGCATTCAGCACAAATTTGTACACCCACTATGTGCCAGGCACTTCCTAAGCATTGGAAATATAGCAGAGAGCAAAATAGATTCTTCACTGAAAGGTGGGGCTCACCTTTCAGGTGAAAGGAGGTGGAGAATAGCTATCCATGGCAGCAGGGACTTTAAAGGAAGCATGTTAAAGAATCTGGAGGCGCTCTGACTGGAAAAGAACTGGATGATATATTGTTGCCTAAAAAGCAAGTTGCAGAGAAATACTTGTGGAACGATTCCATTATGGAAATGCTGCATTTCCAATAGCTAAAGGAGGTGACTTCTACGGTGAGGTTGGCATGGGGGAGGGGTGATGTGTGGCAAAAGGGAGTGCTCACTTTCACCTTTGTGTTTGTATCATCGGGATTTGTTTACACCCACAGTGTGTTCATGCATTTCCTGTCCACTTTTTTTAAAACAATATTTTGAAGAGTTTGTGATTCTGCTGTTGGGTTTGGAGTTGGGTCAAATTGAGGTGGTGCAGGGTGTACCTTTACAGGTTTAGGGTATGCTCTGATTAGTGTCAGGAGCTGGGCGTGGAGGGTTAGGAATGGTGTTTGCACGAAAAGGTCAGGTTGCTTTGAGGTAAAGACCCTCTCCGGGTCAGGGTTTTGGAGGTAGGGGGCAAGGGATTGAACGTGGGACCTCTTGACCTCTTCTGTGGGAAGCCCCCGCTCAACCACGGAGCCACATGGCCAACCTGAGTTGGCTTTTTCGTTTGTTTGCTTTTTGTTTGTTTTCAGGAGGCACCAGGGAACCCAACCCAGGACCTCCCATGTGGGAAACAGGCTCTCAACCGCTCGAGCCGCATTGGCTCCCCACCGAATAGTCAAAAGCTGGGACTGAAGGTTTGAAATGAGGTGGGGTTCGGGTGACCGTGTTCGCACTGGGGCAAAGGGACTCTGCAGACTTTTGAGACCCTTTTCCGACGTCCTTCCCGTCATCGTGCCCCTTTCGGCAACAATTCAAAGAAGGCGCCTTTGGGGCCACTTACTGGGCACGCTGTGGCCCGGGGAGGGGTAGCTGAGTAAGCCCTGCGGCCCACGCGAGCGGCGAGCGGAACGCCTCCGGGCACGGCGCACCCACCCCGAGCGCGCCGCTGGGAGCAGCGGGGACACCGACCGCTGGCGAGCCAGCCAAGGTCGCTAGTCGCTGTTTGCGCTGTCTCCCCTGACGTGTGCTCGCAGCGTCTTTTCAACTTGTTTACCAGCCTGCGTCACCGGGAACCTTTCACCTCTGCCTGGGACAAAAGGTTCCTCTTTTGTAAGTCCCTTTTGGGCAGCAGGGGCATTCACCAGGGCCAGGTCCTCAGGCTGGAGCAGGGAGACACCTCGTGGTGGATGCGGACAGAGCGGTTGGGTACTGCAGGTTTGAGAGAGGCTCCCTCGAGTAATCCACCCATTTGCCCATTCTCCCAAGAGTCCACACACGCACCATCTAGCCATGCAATACGTCCAGCCACATGTCCATCTGTCCATCCCTCTGTCCATTTCCCCATCATCCATCCACCCACCCATAATACACCCACCCATATATACCATCCACCCCTCATCCATCCATCCATCTACCCATCCATCCACCCATCTATCCATCCATCCATTTACCCATCCATCCATCCACCCATCCATCCATCCCCCATCCATCCATCACCCATCCATCCATCCACCCATCCATCCACCCATCCACCCATCCATCCATCCACCCATCCATCCATCCCCCATCCATCCATCACCCATCCATCCATCCACCCATCCATCCACCCATCCACCCATCCATCCATCCACCCATCCATCCATCCACCCACCCACAATAAACCCACTCATACATATCTCATCCACCCCATCCATTTGTCCATCTGTCCATCCATTCATCCATCATCCACCCACCCACCCATGTACACCCACCCGTACATATACCATCCACCTCCATTCATTCATCCATTTGTCCATTCACCCATCTATCCATCCATTTGTCCATCCACTCTTTTGTCCACCTACATATAATGGAGCCATACATGTGCACATTCACCCATCCATCCATGGGAACTTTCACCCTTTCATGTAAATATTCGCCTTTCCATGTACTATCCATCTGCTCATATTTAACAGAACTATTCATGGGGAACCTTCCATGTGCTGGGCAGAGCACTGGGATTTGTCCAGATTCCCTAAGGCTGCTGTAACAAAGCACCACGAGCCAGAAGCCTTAAAACTACAGAAATGTGTTGTCACCCAGTTCTGGAGGCTGGAAGTCCAAGATCAAGGTGCCGGCAGGGCCGCGCTCCCTCTGAAGTCTGCGGTGGGAGGCTTTCCTGTCTGCCGTAGCTTCTGGTGCCTGCTGGCAATCCCTGGGGCTCCCCGGCCTGGAGATGCACCTGCCTCTGTCTTCACATGGCCTTCTCCCCTCTCTCTGTCTGTCTGTGTCCTCTTTCCCTTCTCATAAGGACCCCAGTCATATTAGATTAAGGCCCCCCCTGATCCTACATGACCTCCTCTTAACTGGCCTAATTCCATCTGTAACAACCCTACTTCCACATAAAGCCACCTTCTGAGGTACTGGGGGTTAGGATTTCAGCATATCTTTTGGAGGGACACAATTCAACTCATAGCAGGATTCAAGGGGTAGGAAGCAGGACATGAAATGTTTAGGTCAGCAGAGGAAATGCACACACAAGTAGCCATGGCAAAGCAAGTACAATAAGAACATATAAGCCCAGACTTGGAGGGCCGGGGACCACTTGGTTGGGGATTTCCAAGCTGAGGTTTAAGGAATGACTGGGAAGAAGCCGGGCAAAGAGGAAGGGGGAGGGCAGAGGCCAGTACTTGGCAGGGGGCTCAGCCGAGGCAAAGAACTGGGAGCCTCGTCTGCTTCTGACAGAGGGCGTGGAGAAACCCAGGGAAAAGACCAGATCCTGGAAAAGTTTGTCAGCAGCCTCAGAGAGCTCGGACTTCATCCTAAGGGCAATGGTGCCACAGAAGAATGTCTTTTACTTTTTAACTATTTTACTTGTTACACAAGCATTTTAGTTTCCTAGGCTGCTCACAGCAAATACCATGAAATGGGTCAGGCTTAGACAATGGGGACTCATTGTCACTACTCCCCAGGTCACACCACACCTAGAACCAATTTTGATGAGGCTTTGTGCCTAGTGTTGTTATTTTTTGAAGTCATTTTTTCTTTAGTCTGTCCCTTTTCGTCCAGGCTGGCTGTGATTCCATTCACACAGAACTTGCAAACAAAACAAACAAACAAACAAAAAAAACACTTGTCAGTTTTGCATGTATTACATAGGTGTTCAAGTCATAATACAAAATAAGTTTCCACAAATCCTTCCGAATAACTGCATTTCCAGTCCTGACTTGCACTGATTAGCTCCATATTCACTTAAGTCCTCTCAAGGAGCACTATTCTCTAGGGCTCACTTTCTGGAAGCTCCGAATTTTCCAAACCATCAGTTTCTGGTTTCTTTGTGCCTAGGAATTCAGTTCTCAACTTATTCCTTTCCTCTCTCATTTTACTATAAGCTGCAAGTAGAAAACAGTCTGAACTTCCCATCCTCGGCTTGAAGATCTCCTCAGCTAAATATTCAGATTCATTGCTTCTAAGTTCTGCCTTCCATCGAACACCAGAACTCAATGTTGCCAAGTTCTCTGCCATTTTAAAACAAGGATCACCTTTCTTTCCATTTCCAATAACACATGTACCATTTCCATCTAAGACCTCATCAGAAATACTTTAGATCCCTATTTCTAACAACAGTCTCAAAATAATCTAGGCCTTTTCTTTTCAAGCACCTCACAATTCTTCCAGCCCCTACCCATTACCCAACTCCAAAGCTGTTTCCACATTGGTGGTATTTACAGCAGCAGTACCCCCCTCTCCTGCTTCCAAAACCTGTTTTTGTTTTTTAGGCTATCAAAGCAAGTACTATGAAATGGGGCAGGTTTAAGCAATGGGAATTTATTCACTCATGGTTAGAGTCTGGGGAAATGTCCAAATCAATGTATTATGGAAGCAATGCTTTCTTCCCAGTGATCCTTGGCTCCTCTGCCACACAGCAAGGCACAAAGTGGCATCTGCTATTCTCTCCCTTCTTTTACGGGTTTCGTTGATTTCAGCATCTTGCTTCCATGGCTCTCTCTTTCTTTCTCTCTCTCTCTTCATTTTTATAAGAGATTGTAGTAAAAGGACTAAGACCATCTTGAACGAGGTGGGACACACCTTAACTGAAGTAGCATACACACCCACAGAATGGATTAACTTTAAGAATATGTTTTTCAAACCACCACAGTAGCCATGTCAATTCCTCTTCCCAACAGGCCTCCTGCACCCTCTCTCTCCCTCTCTTTGACTTCCTCTGTGTCTGTAAGTGTGGTCTAGCCTCAGCCCCTCTTCATGGCTAGTCCATAGTCCTCTTAACCACATGGCACCCCAACCCCTACCCTATGACTGTGAAGACCAGGCATTGGAGCACTGCCTCTGGTCCATACCGATGCCCATGTCACTCTCTACCCAGGTGTGTTGGATCACCCCAAGCCTTGGAGGTTTGACTTCTGAATTGGGACATTGCATCTGGCTTTGATGACCTAGTCTCCACCAAATCTTCAGGGAAGAACATCCTCATTTCCTCAGTCCCATGTTGGTCTGTGCCTGCCCACCTGTACAGGAACCAGATAGAGCCATAACCGACATCCATGAAAGAGCTGTCCATATGCACTGTATCCTCTTCCTTGTCATCCACTTACATGGCCCCGGTATTACCTGAAATTGCTCTCACCAAGGCCCCCAGTGGTCTCCTGTTTGACAAATCTAATGAGTACTTTTCAATCTCTCTTGGCTACTCAAGAGCATTTGCCAATGTGGATGACATTTCTTCTTCCTTTAAACATCTTCATTGAGATATAATTTACATACCAAACAATGCATCCATTTATAGTGTATGAGTATATTCACAGAGTTGTGCAATCATCACCATAAAGTAATTTTAGAACATTTTCATCACCCGAAAGAAACTCTCATCTCCCTTAGCAGCTACTGCCCATTTCCTCCAATTACTCCTCGCCACTTCCCCCCCACCCCCCCACCCCCCACCTAAGCACTCGATAATCATTTATCTGCTTTCTGTCTCTGTAGATTTGCCTATTCTGGACATTTCATATAAATGGAATCATATAGCATGTGTTTTTTTGTGATCACTTTCTTTCTCTTAGCACAATTCTTTCAATTTCAATAAATGCTGTAGTGTTTATCAGCACTTAGTTCCTTTTTATTGCTGGATAATATTCCATTTATGGATATATCATATTTTGTTTATTCATTCATCCACTGATAAGATATTTGCATTGTTTCTACTTTTTGGCTATTATGAACAATGCTTTTATGAAAACTGCCAAACTGTTTTCCAAAGTTTCTGCACCATTTTACATTCCAACCAGCAGTATATGAGGTATCTGATTTCTCTACATCCTCCCCAGCACTTCCTACTATCTGTGTTATTCTAGCCATCCTGGTGGGTGAAGTGTTATCTTGCTGTCATTTTAATTTGCATTTCCCTAATTACTAATGATGTGAGCATCTTTTCATGTGCTAATTGGCAATTTGTATACTTATTTGAAGAAATGTGTCTTCAGATCCTTTGCTCATTTTTAGTTGAATTGTTTGTCTTTTTATTGTTGAGTTTTAAGAGTTCGTTACATATTATAGATACAGTCCCTTATCAGATATATGATTTGCTAACTTTTTCTCCTGTTCCTTTCACTTTCTTGACAGCATCATTTGTAGTACAAACTTTTAAAATTTTGATGAAGTCCAATTATTATTTTTTATTTTGTCACTTTGTGCTTTTGGTGTCACAGCTAAGGAATCAGACTTTACTTCAAGGCCACAAAGATTTACAGCTATATTTCTTCCTAAGAGTTTTGGAGGGTTAGTTTTTACATTTAGGTCTATCATCCATTTTGGGTTAATTTTTGTGTATGATACGAGACAGGGGGATGATTTAATTCTTTTGAATATGGACAACCAATTGTCCCAGCACCATTTGTTATAGACTCTTCTTTCCCCCAATGAATGGTCTTAGCAACTCCTTGCTTCTTTATATCCTCTGTTCCTTTGGCTTTTTAAAGAACAAGCTTCCTAGATTTCTTACCACCTCTTCGTTCTTTGTTTTTTGTTGTTTTTTTTTTAAGATTTATTTATTATTTATTTCTCTCCCCTCCCCCCCCCCCACCCCAGTTGTCTGTTCTGTATGTCTATTTGCTGCATCTTCTTTGTCCACTTCTGTTGTTGTCAGCGGCACAGGAATCTGTGTTTCTTTTTGTTGCGTCATCTTGCTGTGTCAGTTCTCCGTGTGGGCAGCGCCATTCCTGGGCAGGCTGCACTTTCTTTCACGCTGGGCGGCTCTCCTTACGGGGCGCACTCCTTACGCATGGGGCTCCCCTACATGGGGACACCCCTGCTTGGCAGGGCACTCCCTGTGAGCATCAGCATTGCTCACAGGCCAGCTCCACACGGGTCAAGGAGGCCCGGGGTTTGAACCATGGACCTCCCATGTGGTAGGCAGACGCCCTAACCACTGGGCCAAGTCCGCCACCCTCTTTGTACTTTGTTCTCTTTCTCCTTTGTGGCTACTCTTCTTCGGAGGTGCTTCTCTCTTTTCAGTCCAAACTCTCTGAGGGCAAGCTCACCAACTACCTTAACCTCAACCCTCACCTAAGATAGAGAGAAGCCCACCTCCCACCCGCACCCCTCTCCCTGGCCCGTGCTTCTCACACCCTGGGTCCTTAGATCCACAGATGCAGCTGTCCTCTGAACATCTCGGCTCTGGAGATGTCCCACAGCCCCCTTGGACTCCGCACATCTAAAACCAACCCTATTTGTTCCCCCATTCACTCTCTGAGTCAGGACAGTTTCTCTAGGGAGTGGAGCAGAGGAAGCAGTAGTAGGGAGGGAGCATGCACCACAGCATGGCATCTGAAAAGGGGGAGAGGAAAGGGGGGGAGATTGGGCAGGAAGAGCTTCAGACATAGTCTTTGCATGAGAAGTCCTGAGCTCACCGTGAAGTATAATGGACATGGTTCAGTCATTCTCCACAGGCTACAACCACTGAACAGAAGGGAAATCCAGATGCAAGATGTCTGGGCATTTAAGGTGTTTTCCCTTTTAAGGTGCCTACTCAGTCCCGAACGGGAAGTCTCTGAGAGTCCTAAAGAGTTACTCCCTGCTACAGTGCTGTCTTCATACTAACCCTCCAGGAATCAGAGGTCTCAGTGGATGCACACTGTTGACAGCTTTGTTGACAGCTGTGAGCTGCACCATACCTGGGACATGTTCTACAGTCAGCATGACTTACAGGTGTCCAGATGTCAGGCCATGCAAGACTCATCATCACAGGTGGGGCTGGGGAGGGAGGCTGCCTGCGTGAGCCCACGGACAGAGGCCAGCTCTAGCCCAAGCCCCACAAGACTCCTCCCCCTCCCCAAAATGGGAGACTGCTGCCTTTCTCCAGGCCAGCAGGAAGAGACATGGTCTGGTGGTAAAGAGCTGGTTTGTGCTGTCAGACTGCCTGGGTTTGAATCCCAGTTCTGCCTCTTAGGAGCTGTGTGACCTTGGGCAAATGGGTTCCTGTCTCCGATCCTTGACTTCCTCACTTAGCTCATTGCAGCCTAGCTGGGACACCCAAGGTCTGGTGCAGTCCCAGGTCTGCACATGGGCATCCCTCAATCAACTGAAGCCCCTCTGCCTTGGTTGTGACCCCTGTCACATACCTCACAGATTAGACTGCAATATTGGCAGGCAAGGATTATTTGAGGCCCAACTAAGTGCCAGGCTGTGCGCTAACCTGATACCATTCCTTCTGGGCTATTTTTTCTTTTATTTTTAAAGAAGGTTTAGATTACATAAAAGTTACATGGAAAATATAGGGGATTCCCATATACCCCCTCCCCCTCCCCCTCACGCCTTCCCCTGTTAACATCTTTCATTAGTGTCGTACATTTGTTACAATTGATGAACACATATTGAAGCATTGCCACTAACCATGGTCTAGAGTTTACATGATAGTTTACACTTTGCACTGCACAGTTTTATAGATTTTGACAAAATGTATAATGACCTGTGTCTGTCAATGCAATATCATGCAGAACAATCCCAATGTCCCCAAAATGCCCCACATTATACCTATTCTTCTCCCTCCCTCCCCTCAGAACCTCTGGTGACCACTGTCTTTATATCAGTGTTACAAGTTCTGCCATTACTAGAGTAATAATATGTCTACTTTAGTCCATTGTTCATTCCCCAATCTTGAGGATTGGGGGAAGGGGACACCCACTCTGTTCCCAGTTGAGAGAGGCCTTAGATCCCGTGAGGCAGATGGATGGAACCGTCTTGCTTGCAGTTGTAGATACCTTCTGTTTTTTGTGATGGACATTGTCCATCATCATCATTTTGTTAGTCATCAGGTCGTTATTATTATTCCTACTTTGTAGTTGAGGAAACTGAGGCCCAAAGAGCATAAGTAACTTGCCCAAGCTCACATAGCCAGTGAACAGCAGAGGTAGGACGTGGATCCACACAGCCCATTCTCTTGGCCACCATGCCCTCCTGTCTCTGTCTAAGGGGTATCAGTCAGGTTTCAGTCAGGAAAACAGAACCCCTCCAGGAGCTTCAAAGAGAAGGAATTTAAGACAGGGTCTTGGCTACACAACTAGATGCCCAAAGGAGACCGGCAAGCCCATCAGAAATAAGGAAGAGCAGAGCTTCAGGTTGAGGGGGGACAGGTCCCTGACAGAAGCTGGGACCACAGCAGTCACTGCGGGAGATGTTACAGGAAGCAGAAATGCTGGGAAAGTACTGTGGCCACTCCACGTCTCTTGCCCTCCCGTCATCCACTAGTGCCTCCCATTGGCAAATCTTCTCCAGCTCCCAGAGGGCAAGGCAGCCTGCGAGGAGGAGGGTGAGGTCAGATTGGTATAGAGTGCTGCGGGGGTCTGTGGAAAACAAGTCTACAGATGAAGGGAAGGGGAAAGAGAAGCTCCCTGAACTGTATTTTGAGAAATGAGTACGAATTTGCCAGGAGAAGAAAGGATATTTCTTTAAAAAACACAAACAACCCAAAACAAAGTGTTGGTTGCAGAGTAGAAGAAAAAAAGGAACAGTGTGTGTACAACAGCCTGGACTGAGATGTTGCAGGAACTGCAGCGTTTCCCACAAGCTGCTCCACTGTGACACAGGTCATTCTCGTAGACCACCCAGCTCCTCCAAGTACCCTTCCTGGGTTGGGGGGGTTCCTCACTTTATGAGCCCCCACCTCCCTCTGCAGAAGTCACAAGCTCTCTTTCCCAGCTCCCTTGCAGCTAGGATGAAGGCAGGGGTCTTGGGGTCCTGCCAACTTGCCATGGCCACGCCTGGAGCTGGCTTCTGCTAGTTGGAGCCACAGAGCCCAGACACTGACTCACAGCCACTGTCACCACTGCTCCTGGATGCAGTCTCCAAGCCGGGCTCCCTGGCTTCCCACAGACCTGGCAATGCCCCTGTGTCCTTTCCCCTTTTGACGTGGATTGAATTGTGCACTCCAGTTTGGACAGGCTCTTGGTCTTGGTCCATATTTGGTGGGTATGATCCCATTGTAAATAGGATCTCTTCAAGATGTTCCTTCCGTGAAGGTTGTGCCAGCCGAATCAGGCTGGGCTTTAACCTAGATTTCTGTAGTCCTTTCTGGGCAGAGGGAACTCAGATGGAAGGAGAAGTCACGGGAGCAGCCAGAAGCAGGAAGCCAGTGGAACCTGGAAGAGAATGGAGGAGACATCATCAAGTGCATGGCCACGTGACAGAAAAGCCAAGCAGCGAGAATCTCCGGCCCCCAGTCCCCAGAATGCCACCGTGTTCTGGGAGAAAACATTGCCTTGCTAATGCCTTGATTTTGGACTGCTGGTCTCAAAACTGTGAAGCAACAAACTCATTGTTTGAGCCAACCCATGGCATGGCATTAGTTTCAGCATCCAGGAAACGAAAGCACCTTCAACTGGCTAGACTTGATTTGTTCCCAAGAACACTGACTGACGCACTTTCTTCGAGGAATGGAAAACATTCCATTGAATAACATTCCACTTATATTCATCGGAATGTAAATTTCCCCATTAATATCATTTATACCAACAGATCTAATTTATGAACTTTCATGAATTTCCACATTAATCTTCACAGAGTCATTTCTGTGTGCTTTTTCCCAAACACTTTAGTACAAAACATTTCAAACACGCACAAATGTTGAAAGAATTTCTTAATGAACACCAATATCCCCACAATATTGATTACATCGTTAATATTTTAATATACCTGTTTTATCACACCTCTCTCCATCTATCCATCTTGCTACCCACGCTATTATTATCTTTGTAATTAGAGAAGTTGTAGGTTTACAGAAAAATTATGCAGAAAATACAGAGTTCCCATATGCACACCCCTCCATCCGTGTTGTTCTGAAAATTAGCTTTTAATGGGCAAATTGTTTTTCTACTTAGATTTGTTAGGCTAAGATTAAAAGTTCCAAACCAGGCCACAGTTTTTGCTCTAAATCTCTGACAACCAAAACAAAGAAGACAAGAATGTAGAAATTTCCTAACAAACTTGTCTTTATCGTGAAATACACATGTATCTCATGGGCTTTTTTTCAAAGTTTGTGCATCCTTGTTTTGGATAATTGCATAAAATTAGAAAAGAAGTCCTGGCGGGAGTCAAAGTGTATCATAGCTAAAAGCAAATAAGGGCACTCTACTGCTTAACTTCCAATTCTGGCTCTGCCACTTGCTAGCCCTATGTAGTCACATTTCTTAACCTCTCAAAGACTCAGTCTCTTCATCTATAAATATACTCCATAGGTTTGTTTTGCAGATTAAGTTAATTAATTGGTTTAAAGCTCATAGAACAGGGCTAGGAGCATAGCAAACACTCTGTTTGGGTTAATGTGAAAATTCACAAGAGTTCATAAATTATATCTGTCTCTATAAATGAATTGGCAAGAATATTCTGGACGTTTTCTTCTTTGGGTCGATTATTTTCTGGATTGCTAGAAGTCTCATTACAGATTTGCTTTCCTACCCAGGTTGCTAGTTAACAAACTGCTTCTCTAACACACAGCTTTTTGTTCAGCTCTTTTTCAACAGTTTGTAGGGAGATAAGTCGGGAGCTAAATCATTTTGGACTTTGAATGACAATATAAGGAGTCACTTGCCTATTCAGGGCGTTTAATGTTAGCTGCTGTAACAAACATCCACGCATACACACACAAGTCACATATGCGGCTTAACGCAACTTTCTTTCGCCCTTGAGCAAGGCACCCTGTGGATACTGCTGGCTGGAAAGCTGTCCCCTCCCGTTGCTGTTGAGGGACTCCCAGTCCTTCCATCCGGTGGAAGCCCCCTCCTCCCTCCCACCCCCCGCTCTACCAGATGGCTCCTGATGTACAACGGGCCTCCCCACCCATGACAGCTGTCTTGGGCAGAGCCAAGAGCTGCTGAAGTTCTCCCCGAGACCCCTTCACAGTCCTGCAGGCTCTTCTTTAGGTTCCCCCAGGGACCCCTAAATGTCCTTGACAAGACAGGCGTGCAGAGCCCTGCCGCGTCCCACCTCTCCTTGCAGCCTTTGCCAATCTCTAAATCCCCACATATGGATTTATAAATGTCATTTCCCATGGAAATGTAAATTCTTGTATATGGGAAAACCATGATCAGAGCGGACAGGAGCAAGGAGCTAGGGGGCCAGGAGGCACACCCCACACCCCTGGCCACAGCAGTTGCTGACTCTGGGCCATCTAAAATTGCCCCCTGCTCTTTATCCCCTCCAGCCCTCCTCTCTCTTTTTTACCGATAGCATTTGTCACCAGGTGTTCCTCACCTCAGAGTTTCTGATTCTGGGGTGGGGAAGGAAGTGTTGCTTTTTCATTCATTCCCAGCATTTCTGACGCCGCTGGTCTCAGAGCCGCACTTTGAGAACCAGCCCCCTGGAAGGTGAGGTCCCCTCCAGGAGCATCTGGAGCGCCCAGCTCGGTGCGGGGCCCTCGGGAAACACATGATCACAGAGTGAAAGAAGACGAGCAGGAGGGAGTGCGGACGGACAGAATGACACTCCCGTGCACGGGGCCCCCCACCCGTGCCAGTCGCTGCCCTTGGGGCGCCAGGACCGACACTGTGCTGGGTGTTCCCGGAGCGAGGGCAGTAGGAGCCTGGACCCCCTCTCCTCTGCCCTGGCCCCCGCCGCCCACTGGCCCCCGCCGCCCCCTGGCCCCGCCGTGTGAGCCGCCCCACCCCCACTCGGCTGGGCCTTCGCGGCCTCTGTGACGTCACGGCTCCGGCGGGGACAATGGTTGCCACAGCAACGTAAACTGAGGATTCGGACGCTTAGAGCCGACAAAAATCCCGGCAGTCCGCGGCGCGCGGGGCCGGTGGGTGCGCGCGGGGCCGGGGGTGCGCGCGGGGCCGGGGTGCGCGCGGGGCCGGGGTGCGCGCGCGGTCGGGGGTGCGCGCGGGGTCGGGGGTGCGCGCGGGGCCGGGGTGCGCGCGGGGCCGGGGTGCGCGCGGGGCCGGGGGTGCGCGCGGGGTCGGGGGTGCGCGCGGGGTCGGGGGTGCGCGCGGGGCCTGGGTGCGTGAGAGGTCGGGGGTACATGTGAGATCGGGCGTGCGCGTGCGGTCGGGGGTGCGCGCGGGGCCGGGGTGCGCCCGCATCGCCCGCAGGCCTCTCCGGGACCCCCGCGCCAGACTTCCTGGCAAGGCTCCCCGCGTTCTCCACTCTGTCTTACTCGTTTTATCACTTACCTGTCCCTTCATACCTTGAACTTCTCTTGCTGTGTATAGCCGAGGGCGCTCCCCGGGACCCGTGGGCGGTGTGGGCAGGCAGAGCGCCTGCTAACCTGAGGTTTTCCTGGTCCCCCCGGTTTCTCCCAGCCGCGGGCTGCAGCCCCCCGGGAAAGGCGCAAGCCTGGGTTCGAATCCTACCCCCGCCCTTCCTGGCTGTGGGCGTGGCACCGCGCTGACTCTATTTGGCACACCCCTCCCCATTTCTTTCGGTGGCTGGTTAAGGAGTCCAGGTGATTTGATGGGCGCAGCCGCTACAAACCGTGAAGGGCCCTGTCCTCGTGGCGTTTCCGTGCTAGGGAGAAATAGGCGGTTCACCCATGTTTTGAAGAGATCAATCAGAGTGGTAATTGCACAGAAGAAAACAGAGGTCTTATGGGGGTGGAGAGAAAGAAACCAGTTTGGATGGAATGATAAGAGAAGGTCTCCCTAAAGGGGCAACATTTGAGCTCACACTGAAGGCAGAAGAGGACTCAATCCCATCCTCTGGGCTGCGTGGGGGAAGAACTATTTTGGCAGAGACTGCTGGTGCAAAGGCCCTGAGACAGCAGCGTTGCCATGTTCTAGGGACAGAAGGATTAGGACCGAAGGGGAGGTGGGAGAGGAGGCAGAGAGCTGAGCAAGTCTGAGTCCCCAGTGATGAGCCTGGTGGAAACCTGGGCGAGGGGCCTGGGCGCTGGTGGACCACCCACTCAAGCACCATGTCACTTTCCAGGTGGAGATCTCCTTTAGCCGAGGCCAAGCTTTGCAGTGACCCTTTGGTCCTCATCCAGGATGTCCAAAATGCTGTCCACCATGGTCAAAGACACAACCGCTGACAGTGAGTACCCAGCAGGGGTGGGCCACCAGCCTGGGGTGTGGCTCTCCTTCACAGCCTCGGGGCCTGGGACAGTGGAGGCTAGACTTGCGCTGGTCCTAAAGTCCGGCCGTGAGGCAGAAATGAAGCTCCTTGGGAAGGCACCGAGGAAGGGGGCTTGGGGGTCAGCATCTCGCAGCTTTCCTCCAGTGGCACCTGCCAGGTGGAGCCCGGGTGAAGCGGTCAGATGGCAACACCCTCCTTACCAGGATCACACTTGGTGGCGCCAGAGCTCAGGCACTTCTGCGGCCACTTTTGTTGCATGGTTGGGGGAGTCAAGAGGCTGTACCATCCACCCGCCATGTACGTGTTTTGGGATTTTTAAATATCAGAACTAAATAGTATACACTTTTTAAAAACTTGATTGTAGTTCATATATACAACCCCAAATTTCCCATTTTAACCATGTTCAAGTGCGTAATTCAGTGATATTAATTACATTCTCATTGTTATGCTACCAGTACCAACATCCATTACCCCAACTTTTCCATCACCTCTAACGAGAAACCACACCCATTAAGCAAGAACTCTCCCCTTCCCACCCGCACCCCCTGTCCCTGGCAACCTGTAATGTACTTTCTGTCCCAATGAATTTGTTTATTCTAGGTATTTCATATCAATATTTGTCTTTTACACTCAACATGATGTCTTCAAGGTTCATCCATGCACTTCACTTCTTTTTGCATTGTGTAGATAAACCATATTTTGTTTCTCCATTCATCTGTTGATGGACACGTGGGTTGCTTCCACCTTTTGGCTAGTGTGAATAATGCTGCAATGAACATTGGTGTACAAATATCTGTTCCAGACCCTGCTTTTTAAAAAAGATTTACTTATTCCCCTCCCCACCCCCCCCCCCACCCCGTTGTCTGCTCTCTGTGTCTGCTTGTCTTCTCTTTAAGCAGCTCCGAGAACTGATCCTGGGACCTTCCAGAGTGGCAGAGAGGTACTCAATCTCTTGCACCACTTCAGCTCCCTGGTCTGCTGTGTCTTTTATTGTCTTTCCTCTGTGTCTCTTTTTGTTGCGTCATCTGGCTCCGCCAGCACTCCTGCGCGGGCCAGCACTCCGTGTAGGCCAGCTCTCCACTCAGGCCAGCTCACCTTCACTAGGAGGTCCCGGGAATCAAACTCAGGACCCCCCTCATCTGGTAGACAGGGTCCCAATTGCTTGAGCCATATCTGCTCCCTGAGTCCTTGTTTTTAATTCTTCTGGGGGGTATATTAATACCTAGGTGTGGGATTGCCCAGGTCATATGGTAATTCAATGTTCAACTTTCTGAGGAACCACCGAACTGAATTCCACAGTGGCTGTACCCTTTTACATTGCCACCAGCAATGTATAAGGGTATCACTTTCTTCACATCCTTGCCAGTACTGCTTATTTTCCATTTTTAAAAAAATAGTAACCATACCAGTGGGTGTGAAATGTATCTCATTGTGATTTTTATTTGCATTTCCCTGATGAACAATGATGCTCACCATCTTTTCACATTGATACCAATCAATGCAGGGGTTCTCTGCACAAAGAAGAGCCAATTATGCAGCACCAGGGTTTCAAAGAGAGGAAAAGTTTATTGCCAAGTGCAAAGGCAAGGAAATCAGAAGGCCTGTTGGGCATGAGACTGTCTCCCTGAACTGGAAAGCTTTCAGGGTTTTATACATTCAAAGGCAGCAGGCCTAGGATAACGAGGGAGGACAAGGTTAGAGATGGCCTAATTACGGAGCATGCACGGATTGATTGCGTGCGTAGTTCACTTAAGTTTAAGGTTTAGGTTCCTGCGCCCATCAAGCAGGCCAACTTTGATTAGAACTGCTTTGGTTTAGCAAGGAAGCTTAGAAATGGGGGTGGTTGGTTCTGGGTTTAATCATTAATCAACAAGGGGCTGTGTGCAAAAGGGTGCCCAACTTCAGGGTTGCAAAACCAGATAAGGGGACACAAGTAATGAGTTGTCTCACTAATGCCCAGTCACTGGGCAAAGATGATGCAGTTTTAAAAGATAGCATCAGCAATAGAGCAGCAAGGCATTTGAGTTACAGTTCAAGGCATTACAACAATTACAGATATCTGCTTCTGGTTACATACATCAAGGCTATAATTCAATGAGCTATCACAGCTATTGGCATTTTCTTTTGGCTACATTGTAATATATCAGAAGGTTAGCAGTTGCCTAAAATACAATTCAGTGGATAAAACATATCTGTTAATTTTTCAGTTACAACATGCTTCTTTAGAGAAATATCTATTCATGACTTTTGCCCATGTTTTAACTGTGCTACTTGTCTTCTTGTTAAATTACAGCAGTTCTTTATATATATTCTGGATATTAAACCCTTATCAACCATATATTCTTCATTCTCTTGGTTTTGAATAGATCATTTGAATGGGAAAAAGCTTTCCTATGGCTCAAAATTCAAAAGCATGTTCAGAGACTCCTGCCCTGTCACCAGACACCCGTGCCCACTCCATGGGGGCAGCCATGCCACCGTCTCTTATGTACCCTTGCAAGTGTATTCTATGTACAAACAAGTAAATATGTATAGACATGGGTTTTCTTTCTCTACTACAAATGATCACACAATACGCTACACTGTACCTTGCTTTTCCCATGTAAGTGGTATGCCATGGAGATGGTGCCTCACTGACACAGTTGAGTTTCTTTACACTTTTTGTGGTTTTGAGCACAACAGCAGTCCCATAGTCTGGATGTATCATAATGTAACCAGTCCACTCTTAATGGGTGTTTAGCAGATTCCCCTCTATTCCTCTTGCTCTTTCTCTTTTTGTTCTAT
Organism: Dasypus novemcinctus; assembly: GCF_030445035.2. Taxonomy (NCBI): domain Eukaryota; kingdom Metazoa; phylum Chordata; class Mammalia; order Cingulata; family Dasypodidae; genus Dasypus; species Dasypus novemcinctus. Next base: position 55,542,043 of record NC_080698.1, read on the forward strand.
TGTAAATTGAAAAATGAAAAACTGAAACAGAATTACAGGAAAAGGGTAGCTTGGAAATGTCTACAGATAACAAATTAGCTCTCTTGGCACTCACGCAATGCAAGGTAATTGGGCTATGACAAGATCACTGAAGGATTTATACAACGCATCAATTCACCCCATAGCACAAGGGGAATGGCTGGATGGCGGGCATCCTGGGACCCCGCGGCTTTCGGTGGCCCATCGAGACTGGGTGTAGAACCTGTGTTGAGACCCATAGAGATAGGAGGCTGCCCTGCGCTAGCGCCATGGTCTGTGTGTTTGTGCAGCGGTATGGCAGGCCCGGGCTGGGCAGGCTGCAGTCAGCGTGGCCAGGGTGCAAGGGCAGGGGCTCAAGCCAGGAGAACTGAGATCCATGTCTCTGGGGTTCAGCTGCCAGAGCTGGGAAACAAAGAGTAAGAGGGAATGCGACGGGCTTGAGGAGGCTGAAATCCCAAACCGAACTTCCACCCCAGTCAGCGGGGAGCTTGTTTCGTTGAAGCCAGAGCAGGACTCTGGAGGCTTCCTTGCTGGCCCACCTGGTCGAGTCACTTCACCTCTCAGAGCCTCAGCTTTCTCACCTGTGAAATGGGAAGAATCCCTATTCCCTTGGGCTAGGGCGAGGTTTAATGCGAAAACACCTGCTAAGGGCTCAGCGCCTTGCCGGACAGGTGGTAAGTGCTTTATAAACAGTAACTTTAATGATATATTTCTTTTTCTATTATTATTTTTGCTACCAACGCTCTCCTCCCTTCCCCACAAGATGGTCTCCAGTGTGTGAAGCCTGAGTGGGAGGGAGGGAGGGAAGGAAGGAGATGCTGAAAGAGTGAGGGGGGAAGGGTGGCTGTGGGTGTGGGCACAGGCAAGGCCGGGGGGTGAGACGGGTATGGTGGAGGGACTGTTTGTGCAGCACAGCCTCTGATATTATGTTTTACTCCATGATCCTATAGACCTTTGTGCCATTAATATAAATGATATTTATAATATTAATAAAAATAATACGGGAAGGTCATCTCTTTGGGGGAAAGCGCTGGGTAGGGTAGCTTTATCATTCCCTCGTCAGGCTCTGGGACCCCTGGGCCGATCGTCCAGGCTCGCCTCGTGGGGACAGCTCTGTTTCTTTGCCCTCCCTTGGCCCAGCTCTTCTGTGTCCCTTTCCTCCGCCTTCCAGCGCCGTCACACCAGGTCTGTCTTTCGGGACCCGGCTCAGGCTGAGCCCCTCCAGGAAACCCTCCCTGTACCCTCTTCACAAGGTCCACGGGCCGGGCCCCTGGGGAACCAGCTTCCTCAGAAAGCTCGCGGCTCCCGGGGCCGGGGTAGGCCGGCCACCCGAGCAGGAGGCACGCCAGGTGGCCCTCTGGCTGCGTGGTGGACACTGAGACGCTCTGCCGGCACGGGAGGCGTTCGGGGCGCGCCTGCTGGCTAAGCGGGGGCTGCTGAGGGCGTTCGGGGTGCGCAGGACACAGGAGACTGGGTGGTGGAGAGCGCTGAGTTTTTCCTTTCATTCACAAACATTTATTAAGTGCCATGTATGTGCTGGGTAGGCCTGAGTAAAGCTGAAGGAAGTCCTCCCTCATTGGTCCTCCCTCACTGGACTTACGTGTGATGGAGTGGAGGGGGTGGGGGCAGGCAAAGGAAAATAAACAGTCTATAGTTACAAAGGACAATAAATCACGTAAAGGAAAGAAGTGGATGCTTTGAACAAGTCCTGGGGGATGAGGGTAATTCAGATGGACAAGCGGGCAGGGAAGGGTTCTCGGAGGAGGTGGCGTTTGCATATCCGTGGCATTCCTGATGGATGAGTGGGTGCAAAGCAGGGCATTTTCATCAGTGGGGGCAGTCCAGACAAAGTCCCTGAGGTGGGAATGAACTTGAAGTTTTCATGAAGTGACAGAAGGCCAGTGTGGACCTCATGTCCAGAGGGAGGACTGTCCGGTTCTGTTGAGACAGTGGGAAGGGTTGAAGCGGGGAGATTGTCCAGTTTCTGGCATTTATGTCTAGAATTCCATTCCTAAGACACAGGCAGAGGGGCTGCAAGAGTTTGCCCAAGGCCTTTCTTTGGCCCAGAGCAGAGTCTGAGAGGAAAGAGAAGAGAGCTTGGACCACACAGAAGAGCCAGGGAAAGCTCAGCGTGGACCACGAGGTGCCCAAGTCAGAGCTGGTGGCTGCCCCGCACCCAGAGCCAGTTCCGGGGGACCAGCTCCATCTCTGGGGCTCCAGGCGTCCACTCTGGAACCCAGCCCTGAGCCTCAAGGGGGTGGGAGTTGGGGGTTGTTCATTCAGGGACCCAGTTTATTTCCTAAGAGGTCAGGATCCCAGGAGAAGGTTGGGAGAGGGTCATCCGTGCTACAGCCAATTACACCTGAGTGTTGAGTTCCCCTTCCTTCTGTCCACATTTCCACACTGGGAAGGATGTGGGGGTCCAGAAAGCCTTGTCAGACATACCCATTGCCAGCCTTTCCCTACCACTTCTGACTGTGTAGCGGTGGGGATAAGCTGGATTCAGTATTTTATTTTGGCAATTTGGGGAAACTTGGTTTTAAGTGACCTGACCTTTATGTCCAGGAGTGAGAAGGGGTTGCCCAACTGCCCATTAGGCTACTCTGGGGACCACGTTGATTTAGGCACTCACCAACATTTATTGGGTCAGACACTCTGCTAGTTTGGGGGATACAGGGGTCAATGGAACAGAGGTAATTCCTGCTCTCAGAGAGTTTGTAGGTGTATTATTCAAGCCAAAAGGGTGCTGGTGCAAAACAAGAAATCTGGCTTTTATAAAGGGTATTTATTTGGGGTAGAAGCTTCCAGTTATGAGGCCATAAGCATAAGTTACTTCCCTCACCAAAGTCTGTTGCCGCGTGTTAGAGCAAGATGGCGGCTGACATTCAGCTTCCCTCTTCCTCCTGAGGCTCCGTGGTCCCAGCTTCCTCCAGTATCAGCTGTAGGCTGGGATAAGTCTTGTCTCTCTCCTGGGGCTCATTTCTCTGCAGGCTCAGTTGCTCTGTTTTCTCCCATGTGTTTACTTCCCCAGTTCCAGCTCAAAAACTCCAACCTCCCTTCCCTGCGGTGCGGACATGGACCAATCAAAGCCTTAATCATTATTTAATCAAGGGCAAGTGAAACCTCTGAATCCAATCCAATCTAATATACCCAGAAGAACAGATCAGTTCACAGACATAATCCAATATCTATGTTTGGAATTCATAAACAATGCTACAGTAGGAGACTAATTACAAACAACACCCCCTCTTTGCTCATTCTGCACCCACACACCGGCCGCCTCACGGCTCCTCTAACATACCAGGCAAACCTCGCCTCAGCTCTTTGCACTGCTGTGTGCTCTGCCTGGACTGCTCTTGCTCTAGATTCCTCTGTGGCTCCCTCCTTCACTTCCTTTGGAATGTATTCAAACATCACCACCCACCACCCTGCTCCACCTTTACAGCCTGTTTTCTTAGTCTCATTGGCACTTCCCACCTTTTCCTCACTTATCTTGTTGTCTCTCCCCCACCCCAGGAAAATATCAGCTCTGGGAACTGCCTTGTGTGCTGCTGCCTCCCCAGAGCGGGGCACAAATGGTTCCTCCATTAAAAACATGTCAAGTAAAGGAATTAAATAACTAAGTAGATGAGATGGTTTCCAGAATGACATAAGGAGTCTATGGTTGGAAGGCTTCCTGGAGGAGGAGACATTTGAACAGAGACCCTGAGAATGATGGGCTGACCCAGCCTGGAGAGAGTGCATCCAAGGGAGGGGCCCTGAAGCAGGCGGGGTGGTGGCTGGAGGCAGCCTCAGGCCTCTGCCGTGAAAACCACCAGCGGTTTGTGGGTGAGCAAATGACAACCAAATTTGGCTCTGAATGTTTCGCCTGCTTGGAAGACAGTAGTTCCTAGGGACGGGACAGGCTGGGCTTACCCAGAGAGGCAACCAGATGGGGGTGTGAAGTCACTGGGGGGGTCTGGCCTTGGCAGGGGGGGAGCTGGGTCTGTGTGCCCCGAGAATCAAAGTGGTAAAAAAAAAAAACCTGCCCCCGTGTGCATTTTCCCATGCATCCCTGGGATAAGAGAGAAGAGGAATTTCTGGGAAATTCTGAAAGGAACTGGAAATCTTGTTTTTCTAGTTATAGACCAGAGAGGCCTGGGCATCAGGGTGAAGTCTGATGCATAAGACAACCACAGCTGCGGCAGCAGGGTGTGTTTTCCCTCTTGTCGGGGCAGGTGCGCGGGCTGGCATGGCGGCTCTGCTCCAGGCCCCAGTTGCTTTGCACCTGCTGCTGTGCTGGCCTCATTGTGCCGGACAGCAGCACGGGAGGGGTAGGGCACCAAGGGACCCCTCCCCTGAATGACCCCTGCTCATGTCCCATACATAGGCACAGGGCCACACAGAGTTGGAGGGATGCTCGGAAATGAAGTCCTTGCCCTCTTGCTATGAAAGAAGGGGAGAAAGGCGCTCGGGGGCAGGAAGTGTGTGACAGTTGGAAGTTTTTTGTGAATCCCAGAAAAGAGCACATTCTTGGAGCTAATCCATTCCTGAGGGGGTGCGGCCTTTAGATTCAAATAGATTTAGTTGGGGAGTCTTTGATTGGATTGCTTCAGTGAGGTGTGGCCCAGAGTGGGTCTTGGTCCTGCTGCTGGGGTCTTTATAAACAGAGGGCTGAAAGCAGCAGACACAGAAACAAGCCACAGAGACAGGGAGAAGGAACAGGAGCTCAGAGAGGATTCCAGGAGAGAGGAAGCCTCAATGGGGCAGCCAGAAGCTGAATATATGGGACCCCAAGAGAAGCAGCTGCCCCCATGTGCCCTGCCACTGGAGGGAGTCCAGGAGCGGCTAGGAGCCTGACGATGCCTGGATTTGGACATTTTCGCAGCCTCGGAACTCTAAGCTTTTAACCTCAAAAATTCCCATTAAAAAAGCCAACCCGTTTTCTGATATATTGCTCCTAGCAGCTTTTAGCAAACTAAAACAGCAGGCCATCGGCAGAGGCTGCCCCATCTCTGCAGCCACCGCTGATAAAATTCCATTCTCTGGTTCAGCCCTTTCGTCCAGGCTGTGTCCTGGTCGCTTTGTTCCAGGCAGAGCTTCAGCTGAGGACTAGGCTGGACAGAGATGTGGGTCCTGCCTGAACCCAGGGAGAGGGGACTCCACGCCTTTCCTCATGGTGCAAGCGGAAAGGGAGGCCTGGAGGCCCCCGAGTTTGCAGAAGGCACTGGAGCCCTTGCTGGGAGTGTGCAGATGTCACTCCCTGGCTGTGCACCTTGGGAAGCCACCCGGTGCCCCTGACTCCCAGGGTCCTCATCTGTGACGTGAGGGCCACGTGGGGAGGAGATGAGCGGGTCCAGGTGTAGAGCCCAGGACCAGGCGTGCGGTCAGGGTGACTCTTATCTCTGTGCCGTTGGCCGATCGAGGAAGGCGGGGAGAGGGGAAAGATGCCTCTGGGGAGGGCCACAGCTGAAGACACAAAGTGGGAAAGGAGGGGTAGGACGGGTGCAGTGAGCTGGCAGGGTAAGCTGTGGACAAGCGCGGAGACCCTAATGACCAGGCTGGGGGCTCCAGCCAGGCCCCAGCGGGCAGATTGGGGTCTTCCTCCCCCTCTCTGGATTCTGCTCACCTTTTCAGCCTCTGTCTATCCCGCGAAGCCCAACACTGCATTTCACTAAATTTAAGACCCACTGTCATTTTTTTTATATATAATTTTTTTTCTCCCCATCCCACCCCCCCCAGTTGTCCGCTCTCTGTGTCCATTCGCTGTGTGTTCTTCTGTGACCACTTCTATCCTTATCAGCGGCACCTGGAATCTGTGTCTCTTTTTGTTGCGTCATCTTGTGTCAGCTCTCCGTGTGTGCGACACCATTCCTGGGCAGGCTGCGCTTTCTTTCACGCTGGGCGGCTCTCTTTACAGGGCACACTCCGTGCGCGTGGGGCTCCCCTACGTGGGGGACACCCCTGCATGGCAGGGCACTCCTTGCTCGCATCAGCACTGCGCATGGGCCAGCTCCACACGGGTCAAGGAGGCCCAGGGTTTGAACCGGGGACCTCAAAGCACTAAGAAAGAAAAACTGCTGCCAAACAGTGGTTGCCTTAGGCTTTTCACTTATTTCACAACAGCTCTTTTAGACTTACTTAAGCACAGCTTTCTATCACAGGTCACTCCACTGCATACATAAATATATATACAGTATATGAAATCAATGAGTTAAAAATAGCCCTAAAACGTCTTTGCATGCCAAATTCAACTCTTCTGCATCACTTTTTGGCCTGGGGTTGCTGTGTTTCACATCTGATTGCCCTCTATGCCTCCAGAAGTGTTGGTGATGCTCCCTCGTTATATCCGGGATTTTCACCTGAATCCCAATACTCCATCTGCAATTTGGTGCATATGCCTGGCAGAGACTACATCCCAGCTCCCTGACCCAGAGTGGTTTCAAGGCACATTCTACACATCTTGGAAGGCTTGATGTGCTGTAGTATATGCTGGTGATTCTCAAAGTCGGATCTCCAGCCCCATGCCTCCCTTGGGCTCCAGGCTTATATCCACCTGCCTGTTCAGCCTCTCCCCTTGAATGCCTAATAGACAGCCCACACTGAGCACATGCACACGGGAACTCCTGATTCCATTTGCCCCTCACCAGGCATCTCCATCTCAAAAATGTCACCCAGCTGCTCACGCCCCATGCCTGGGGGTCATCTTTGACTCCTCTCTGTCCTGCTGAGCCCACCTCCCCACCAGCTCTCTACCAGCTGACCCACACCTTGCCCAAGTTACAACAGCTTCCACTGACTTGTGCCATTTCCCCTGCTTCAACCCTTTGTAGGACTTTCCATTGCTTACAATAAAACCCAGGTCCTTGCACGGCTTGAGAGCACCCCGGGTCCCCTGCTCCTTAAGCTCCTGCCTCTCCAGCCACACCAGGCTCTGCTATTCCTTCAACATGCCAAGAATGCTCCCTTTTTGTGCTCTGCCTGCGAAGCCCTTGCCTGGTTGACTATACCCACCCATTTTCCCCCACATCGATCTCTCCATAGGGCTGTGTGATGGTTTAGTCCATCTGTCAACTTGGTTAGGTTATGGTGTCTAGTAGTTTGGTCAAGCAAGCATTGGCCTGATTGATACTGTAAAGGGATCCCATGGATGGATTTACACCTATACTCAGTTGATTGCATCTACAATCAACAAAGGAGACTGCCTTCAGAAATAATAGGAGTATCCTTATCCAATCAGTTGGAGGGCTTCAAGCAAGACCTGAAGATTTCGGAGGTCAGAAAGAAGAGTTTCTGCCTCTTCCTCAGCCAGCCAGCTTTTCCTGGGGAATACAACTTTACCTTCATTGGAGTTTTCAGCTAGCCGCCTGATCTATGGAATTCGGGCTTGCCAGTTCCCACAGTTGTGTGAGCCAATTCCTGTAATAAGTACCCCACCCCCACTTCGCCTTTTCTCTCTTGCTCTCACTCTCTGTTGGTTGTTTCTCTGGAGAACCCTAAAACAAATAGGCTACTTGAGTGCCCTAGAATATGGCATCTGACTGCCTCCAGAGCAGGTGATCCCAGAAAGAGAAAGACAGAGTCATGTCTTCTTTACTGTGGCAGGTTGGAGTTAGCTCTCTGCCCCCTAAAAACATCGTTTTAATCTTAATCCATTCTTGTGGGTGTGAATCCATTGTAAACAGAATTTTTTGAAGAGATTGTTTTCAGTTGAGGTGTGGCCAACTGAATCAGGATGGGCCTTAATCCTATTACTTGAGGCATTATAGAAAATACAACAAATATTAAAACATAGCTACCACCCATGGTTCCAGTTTGGTTTACCTTATGGTTTACACTTTAGACTATACATTTTTCTAAATTTGGGGTGAAATTTAACATGTCCTATACCCATCATTGCACAATCTTGTGAAACACTTCCATTGCCCCCCAATTACCCCCACTTCCATTTATTCTATTCCTCTCTCCCCCTCCCCTCAGGGTCCACAGTAACAACCAAGCTTCACTGCTTGAAGGACCAAATTCATAGATACTTGCAACAATGCTGAGGGCTTGACACACTAGACTGTCCTCCCCCATTGCGAGCCACCAGTACTCTTGAGAGACACCCTTCCTTCTGTTTGAGAACATCAGGCCTCCCCAGGATGGGGGTACACCTTCCCACTCATTGTACGGGTCTCCACCCAATGATATAATGCGCTATGACAAGATGAGCATTCATACACTCCCTAGAAGCTTGCCCCTCTGCCAGATGCCCCCCATTAAGCACCTAAAACAAGTAATCCTTCCCTATTATATTTTCTAAAGAGTTTTCTCAACATTACAGTTTCAACCACATACCCAACAATCTCCCATGTTCACTTGCTCCCCGCAGCCCTCCACCCAATTCCTTGGGCCATGGTCCATCTCCCAACCCTAGCCCCCCTCAAGCCTGCAAAGCCCTACCCAATAGTATCCCTGTACCCCTGTCTTTTCCCTTCCTTACACAACTACTTACCTCCATTTTATTATAGATTTCACCCATGTAGGCATCAGCTCACATCCTTCCTCTCCCCCGCAATTTCCTGTAAGCCTATCATCCAGTCTTCAGCTCTCCGAGACAGCTTGATTTGCTTATTTCACATCAGAGAGGTCATGTAATATTTGTCCTTCAATGCCTGGCTTGCTTCACTCAACATACAGTCCTCAAGATTCATCCATGTTATCCCATATGTTAATACCCTATTCCTTCTTACAGCTGAATAGTATTCCATTGTACGTATATATAACATCAGCTGTAGCAAATATAACATGAACATGTAAAAAGATCATTGTTGAGGAAGGGGAAAAGGGTTTCATATTGGATATATGTGACTTTATTGTGATCTATATTGTATATGTGATCACAATATTGTATATGTGACTTTACTGTGATCTAAAACTTTTTGAAGATAAAATTAAAAATTAAAAAAGAAAAAGGATGCAGACACTGAGGAAGGAATGAAAGGGATTGCCTTGCCCTTGTACATACAGGGCAACACCTATTACAGTGGTGGAAGGCAAAATGTCAAAAACAAAGTTTTATATTTTTCATTTTTTAGTACCCCAATTTATTTTTTACTTTATTTTAGTTTTTCTAAGTTAGTATGTATTCTATTTCGAATATTTAATCCTATCATTATTATTTCATTTTCCTACTAATTGTATTTGGCAATATATAAGGCTTCATATTTGAAGAAGTTTTGAATCACAGAGGTGTTCAACTATGACAGGAGAGGAGCACTGGTGTGGGGTGTTATTGATGGGGGACACATAGTTGGGAGGGAGTTCTCCAGGGCATGGATATAGGGTATATAAAAATGTTTGGATATTCGTTGGGTATTGTCATAGTAGATAGAATTACAAATGACAACTGAGGGAGAGCTGAGTACCTAGCCAGGGGAGCTCTGTAATATTCCCCAATGGAACAGCAAAAATCCCCCAAGTGAAAGGGCAAAGACCAGTGAAGAAGGATGGTCCAATGATGAGTCCTTGTTACTGATGACTATGCTCATAAGCCTGTGTGCCTGAATTTTCAACTAGGCCTAGAACTGCAGTGTGCCTAAGAGTTACCTCCTGAGAGTGTCCATGTTACTCAAATGTTGCCACTCTCTAAGCCAAACTCAGCATGTAAATGCATACCTTCCCCCCAGCATGGGACATGACACCTGAGTATGAGCCTCCCTGGTGCCGAGGGATTACTACCCATCATCAGCTGGTGATGCAACTATAAAAAGATCTTAAATAAAATGGGGAAATGGTAAAGATAAATGAGTTTATATAGCTAAGAGACTTCAAAATGAGTTGGGAGGTCATCAGAGGGGTCAGGCTTATGCACATCTCAGCAGGATCCCAGAGACAGCCAAAGTAGATACAACCCCAGGTACTGGTAGTCTTGAGGGTTATGGAGACACACAGGTTCTACAGTCATGGCAGATGGCTCTGGAGTTCAGTGCCTTGTCAGGGGACCCTACTTTGGATTTGCTCCTGAGTGTGATAGAGTTATACTCAAATGTGACCTTTCTACACATGCCTCTCCTGTCACTTTTATTGAACCTGTCATTGGCCCTGGGGTTGGTGTATACTCAGGAGACTTGAATGTCTGGACTGGCCATATGCCATCTGGGCCCTGAGCCTCAGCAAAGTTGCAACACCTACTCTCTGTTTTGTTGGACTTACCCAGGCCAGCTAACAGGTAGGTGAAGATGGCCAACCACCACACCAGGGAACCAAGATGCCTAAAACTGCAAGCAGGAGAATTGCATCCATCAGCCATGTGGGATCTAAGGCCCCTCTTGATTTCAAGGTGGAGTGGACATCACCATCCTAGGGTCCACAGGATAGAGAAATAAAATATGGATTAGAGTGGACTTACTGGTATTCTACTATAGAACTACTGTGACTCTAGCAATGGAAGAAATTATATCATTGATGTGGAGACAGTGGCCACAGTAGTTGCTGAGGGCAGGGAGCAGGAAGAAGAGATGTGATGTGGGGCATTTTCTGGGCTTGGAGTTGTCCTAAATGATATTGCAGGGACAGATGCTGGACATTATATATCTTGCCATAACCCACTGAATGGACTGGGGGAGAGTGTAAACTACAATGTAAACTATAATCCATGCACTACAGCAGTACTCCAAAATGTATTCACCAAATGCAATGAATGTGCCACAATGATGAAAGAGGTTGTTGATGTGGGAGGAGAGGGATGGGGTGGGGTGTGGGGCATATGGGAAACTCTTGTATTTTTTAATGTTATATTTTTTTGTGATCTACGTACCTTTAAAAAAAAAACAACAATAATTTTTTGAAAAAAGAAAAAGAAAATACCATAAGAAAAAAGCCAAGGGAAGAATCTGGAAATCATCTATATCCAGAAAAGAAAGGAAGATACTACTATATGCGTTGCCATGTTACAGAAAAGCCAAGGGGCAAGGATCGCTGGTAGCCAGCCCCAGAACACCACCGCCTTCTGCAAGAAGGCATCACCTTGCTGACGCCTCGATTTAGGACTTCTCTTAGCCTCAAAGCCACAAGCCAATAAATTCCTGTTGTAAAGCTGACCCACGTACGATGCTTGTTTCAGCACAAGGAAACTAAAATAGCTTTTTGACATCAGAAAATGGGGTGTGGCTATTGTAAATAACAAAAAAATATGGAAATGGTGTTTAAATTGGGAAATGGGTAGAGGCTGGAAGAATTGTGAAGGCCCGAGAACGAGCGTAAGCTGAAGAGAAGGTCTTAGAGTATACTTAATTCTTCATGAACACAATGTTGGCAAAAACATGGGCATTAAATGTACTTAGGAGGAAATGATGAATGTGTCATTGGAAATTGGAAGAAAGAGCATCCTTTTTATAAAATGGCAAGAACTTGGAGAAATTGAGTTCTGATATTGGCTAGAAGGCAGAACAGGTAAGCAAGGAACTTGAATATTTAGCTGAGATTTCTAAACGTATAGTAGGTTCAGTCTAGTGTCTCCTTGCAGCTTATAGTAAAATGCAAAAGGAAATGGATCAGCTGAGAGCTAGACTCTGAAGCACAGAGGAGCCAGAAGGGGATGATGTGGAATATTCTGAGCCTGTGCAGAAAGTATACTCTGAGACCAGGACTCTGTCAGGAACCTTCCTGAGCTTCTGAGGCCCCAGAGAACATGGTGCTCCATGCAAGGGCTTCGCTAAGGAGAAGAGATGAGTGACTCATGGAAACAGCCATTTCAGAGGTGGTCAAGACTGGAAAGGCAGTTACCCAGGAAGCCTCTGTGGAGTGTTCTGTCGTTGGATGGTTTGGACCTCTGGAACTGCATGCTCAGCCAACAGGGTTTTGTGAAACTTGCATGAATAGAAGCAATACCTGAAAGAAACAGAGAAGGGATGAATGGAAGGAAGAATGACTTCAAGGACACAATCATGGAAGCAAAGATCTGGACCAGAAAGATCTCCTGGGGCCCCGAGAGGGGGTCCATCCACATCTGTGGGCAGGGAAGGCCCACCCCTGCAGTTGAAGGGGCAGGCCATCTGCCTCAGTGCTTGTAAGTGGCAGGTCTGGCACCCCATTGTTTGAGGAGAGTGCTGCCACCCCAGTGCTTGGAGATGGTGGCACCTGTGCCCTGGCGTTGGCCAAGAGCCTGGCCACCACTTCATTGCTCAGAGAAGGTGGAGCCTTCACCCCAGGGAGAGCATGGCCACCCTGCCGGTGCTTGGAAGGGGTGGGGCTGAAGCTCCAGGAAGATTGGAAGATCAGAGGGCAAAGCATCAAGCCTCAGGCCACTCTCAGAGCTAGAGTTTGAAGAGAGCGTGTCCTGCTGGATTTCACATCCATGACCCAAACTGTTTTCCCACCAGTTTCTCCCTTCCTGAATTGGAATGTCAATCCTATGCCTGTCTCACCCTTGTATATTGGAAGCAGGTAACTCGTTTTCTAGGTTTTACAGGACCCCAGACTGAGGCAAATTTGGCCCCAGGGTAGACCATACCCAAAACGGATTTTGACCATACTTTGCACTTAGCGTTGTTCCAAAATTACCTAAGGCTTTTGGGATGTTGAGATGGAACGAAGGCGTTCTGTGGGTGGGAAGAACCTGCCTTTTGGGGTCCAGAGGGGCTTGGGGCTATGTGGTCTAGAAAAACATCTTCTTAACCTTAATTCATTCTTGTGGATGTGAACCCACTGCTGCTGTTATTTTTAGTTGAGGTGTGACCAGCTGAACCAGGGCGGGTCTTCATCCTACTACTGGAGGCCTGGTAGAGAAGGCGGGAGAGAGAGTAGCCATGGGGGGCCGAAGCTGCAGGAAGGGGAGGGCTCCGTGGGGGCTCCCTTGTCAGCTCCTGGTCCTCCTCTGCCCCCCGCACTGAGGCGCCACTGAGGAAGCCCAGGCCCTTGATGCTTGGAGCTTATACCTGAGGCTCACACCTGCTTTCCCCGTGGCGCCCCCTCATGTAAGAACCCCCGGCTGCTCCTGGATGGTGGAACTCTGCCTCCTCTCTCCTCGTCAGGCCCCTGGGGGCTTTGGGGCTCTCCCTAGTGCCTTCTTGGGGCGCAGAGGCTGGACACGGATTGCACCAGGGGTCAGAGCCCATTGCCTGGATCGCATAACCTCAGTGTTAAAGCTAACACCTGCATATTTTTCTCCCTCTCACCTTCCCTCCTTTCCTTCCTCTCTTCCTTCCTCCCTCCCTCCCTTCCTTCCTTCCTTCCTAGAAAATAGTTTCGCTTTAAGATAATGCTATTATCTTTAAAAAATATTTGCTCAGGGTGTGTGCATTTTTTCACTTTTTGCGAGGACATTGTGCGCCCAGTCAGTCCTTCCCTGATTCTCTTGAGAATTATTCTAAAAGTCAGCTCAGTTTTCAAATTGAAAAAATTAAATTTTGTGAAAGTACCAGAAGAAAATGAAGATTTTAAAAAGTGTATTAACCATTTTATGCTAAAATATTAATATAAGGTTAATATTTAATGTATTCAGAGGCAGAATGCAAGACACAAAATCCCAAACTATTTTTTCACTAAACAAAAATTAAAATTTGTTGTAAGGAAAATATATGACAGAGTCAAAAGGGAATTGGCACATCACCTGGAGGAAAAATATTTTCAACAGCTCTGGCAGATAAATGAGCCAGTGTGCTTTGATAGATAAAAACTCCCCAAACCATCTAAAAACCTCAACATCCCAATAAAAATATGGGCAAAATATACTGACAAAAAGAGAGAAGTAAATAAATGATGAACTTCAGAAGATCTCATTCATGAATATAACTGGTAAATTCAAATTAAAACTGGGGCAGTTTGAAGTTATTTATAAATTCCAAAAGAGATATAGATTATGTTTGTAAACTGGTCTGTTCCTCAGGGTGTGATACCCTTTGATTGTAATAGATTCAGCTGAGACATCTGATTAAATTATGTTAAGATTAGAGCTTGATTCAATCACATCATTAGAGTGCAACTCAATGTTGAGTCCCAGTCCCCTTGGTGGGCTGATAAAACAGACTTTCACAGGGAAGTAGACACACAGGAGAAGAACACAGAGGGATAGAGACAGCTCATTAGATACAGCAGAGGCCCCCAAAAGAGAGATGAGCCAATAGTCTGCAGCTGACCTTGTGAAGAGACCAGAGCAGCTAAACCTGGGAAGCAATGAGCCCTGGGGAGAGCGATGAACCTTATGCCAGCCTACAGCTGAGATCAGAAGAAACTGGGACCTTGGAGCCTTAAGAGGAAGGAGGAAGCCTGAACCCTCTCAGATGTCACCCGCCATCTTGCTCCAATACGTGGCAAATGACTTTGGGTAAGAAAGTACCTCTTATGGTACCTTGATTTGGACTCTTTTGGGCCTTGTGACTGTAAGCTTCTACCCCAAATAAGTACCCTTTAGAAAAGCCAACAAGAGTTCTGGTACTTTGCATCAGCACCCCTTTGACTAATACAGAAACTAAGATGGCCTCTCACCTGTCAGGTTGGCAGAATTCCAGGCGTGTCGAGACGCAATCCAACTAACTGTGGGGCGCGAGAGCAGCCCTTCCAAGAGTTTGGAAATTGTGAAAGCCTGGAAATAACCTCAGGACCTGTCGGAGGGATTTTCCTAACCAGCATTGAGCCATGCACAGGAGAAGATGGACTTTTAGTGAAGAGGCACAGTGTGAGAGTGTGTGTGCAGACAATACTTCTGCATAGGTTTAGAAGCAACTGTTTGCAGCGATGGCTTGGGGTAAGGTCCTACCTACCTGTCTGGAATGTTTGCTATGTATGGATAATGATTTTTCCATTAAAAAGTTGTTTTTTTTTTAAGATTTATTCTTTATTTATTTCTCTCCCCTCCCCCTGCCCCATTGTCTGCTCTCTGTGTCCGCTTGTATTCTTGTCACTGTCACTGGGAATCTGTGTTTCTTTTTGTTGCGTCATCTTGCTGCATCAGCTCTCCGTGTGTGCAGCACCACTCCTGGGCAGGCTGCGCTTTTTTCACGTGGGATGGCTCTCCTTGAAGGGTGCACTCCTTGCACATGGGGCTCCCCTACATGGGAGACACCGCTGCGTGGCAGGGCACTCCTTGCACACATCAGCACTGCGTGTGGGCCAGCTCATCACATGGGCCAGGAGGCCCTGGGTTTGAACCCTGGATCTCCCATGTGGTAGGTGGATGCTCTATCAGTTGACCCAAATCTGCTTACCAAAAAAGTTCATTTTTAACAGCATGTCGGCTTGTTTGTTTTGGGTTCTGGTCTGTTTAAGATGAGTGGTGCCTGCTGATTTTTAGGGTGTGTATTAGTTTCCTAGGGGCTGCTGTAACAAACTAGCACACAGTCAATGGCTTACAACCACCGACATTTATTGTCTCTGGAGAGCAGAGGTCTGAAATGCAGGTGTGCGCAGGGCCACGTTTCCTCTTCCCTGTTGGGGAGGGTCCTCCCTGGCCTCTCCTGGCCTCGTTGCTGGCTGGCGCCCTCCACCTGCGTCCTCACGAGGGCTCCTCGCCCCTTCTTCTAGGGACGCCAGTTACATGGAGTGAGGCTCGCATGCCCCAGCACGCTCCGATCCCACTTTGCCTAATTCTATCCGTAAGGGTCTTTTTTTCCAAATAGGTCACATTCTGACATTTGACTTCAACATTTCTATTTTTTTTTTAACGGTTAATTAAATTTTACAACCTGAAAATTTAACCATATGCCCACAAGAAGCACATAGTCAGAAAATAATAATATGGTCAGCCAATCTCAGTCTCTTCATGACTCTTTTTTTTTTTATGGGAGGCTGTAGCTCTAATTCTGGCTGGGAGGCCTTCACGAGGCTCTCCCCAGGCCCTCCACTCCTGTGCAGAGGTCTGTCGGGCCTGCTGGGAATTTGAGGGGAAGGTGGTTTGGGTCTGATCTGCTGGCCATCTAAAAACAGACGTAGAGCTTGAGAGGTGGGCAGGGGCGACAGGGCAGAAGGTCGGGCAATTCCTACACAGATTCATATTTCTAGTTTTTCATGAAAAATCAGAAGTGCTGGCAGCCCAGACAACAATAACTAGCTGGCATTCTGAGTTTTCCACAAGCCTCACCGCCCCCTACTGCACCCCTCCAAAAAAATACTACTGTTGTATATTCTTCTGGGCCCTGAAGGCATCTGAATTTTCGGTCCCTCAATCCTCCCTCTTCCTCCATCTTCCCTGACTCCACCTCCCATCTTTTGAGGGTCTGAGCCTTTTGTATCTTTTCCCCCACTTTCCTGGCCCTACCTTCCTCCTCAACATCTCAAGATCATTATCCTTAGAATCACACTCATTGTCCTGCCTTGGAAACGTGAAACCACCCACCAGAACACACCTCTGGTGGCTCCTGCCTCCTCGGCCTCTCTGGGCACAGACTGGAGTCCCCGTTGCAAACCTTTCCTGGGGTGGGCTGGGAGGAAGTCTCAGGCCAAACACCTCCTTCCCCGTGGCCATCAGCTGAAGAGAGAACAACAAGGAAACAGGAAGCCTGAGGGAGCACGTCAGCTAAGGCGGGTGCCCTGGGGCGCTCACCCAAAGGGCGGAGCATTTCTGACCCTCGGGGAAGGGAGTGGGGGCCTTGGCTTCCAGGCCAGCCCACCTCAGTTTTCTGAGTGTATTGGTCAGCCAAAGGGGTGCTGATGCAAAACACCAGAAATTGGCTGGTTTTTATAAAGGGTATTTATTTGGGGTAGGAGCTTACAGATACCAGGCCATAAAGCATACAGCACTTCCCTCACCAAAGTCTGTTTTCATGTTTGGAGCAAGGTAGCTGCTGACGGCTGCGAGGGTTCAGGCTTCCTGCGTTCCTCCCTTCCAGGGTCTTGCTTCTCTCTGGGTTCAGAGTTCCTCTCTTCCCAGGGCTTGCTTCTTCCTGGGCTCAGGGTTCCTCCCTTCCTGGGGCTTGCATCTCTTTCCTCTGTGAGCTTACTTCCCGGGGCTCCGGCTTAAGGCTTCAGCATCAGACTCCAACATCAGAAACCCTCCACTCTGTCCTTTGCCATGCCTTTTATCTGTGAGTCCCCACCCACCAAGGGGCAGGGAATCAACGCCCTAATAATGTGACCCAATCAAAGCCCTAATCATAATTCAAACACACCAAGGTACAGACCAGATTACAAACATAATCCAGTGTCTAGTTTTGGAATTCATAACCATATCAAACTGCTACACTGAGGTCGGTCCAAAAGGCCAGGAAGGGTGAGCTGCTTCTCACAGGGGAGCAGGGTGAGGGGAAGCTCCAGGAGCTGCTGAGGGGCGGGCGATGTCTCTGACCCCTCCCCTCAAGCCCCACAGGCAGCTCTGCAAGGCTCAGCAGCAAGAGGGCTGGCCAGGCCAGGAGTCCTCCCCGTCCCCAAGTCTTGGAGTGTTTCATCTGCAAAAAGGTCCTGCTCTCCTCTTGGAAAACAAACTGAAGGATGTGCAAGAGCAGGCACGAGAGCACCTCCTAGCACCAGGGGCTGAGCTGGGAGCGTTCCTGGCCATTTCTTATGCCTTCCGCACAGCCTCTCAGAAAGGCCGGGATAATTGTCTCAGATGTGGAGCCTGGGCCTCAGGGAAGTCAGGGAATGTTCCCCAGCCTGCTCAGCAGGTGGGAGATGAAGCAGGGCTGGAGCCTCTCTCTTGCCTCCCCTTGTGTCTCCAACTCTCACAGGTCCGTCAGACTCACAGCTGTGCCCTCACGTTTGTGTCTCTACAGAAGGCAGCCTGGAATCCATAGAAAACAGTTCTTCTTCAATCATTGAGGAAAAATGGAAGAAACAGGCAAGCAAAGGCAAAGGTAACCCTGGACCTGGGAGGTTAAAGTCAGAGCTGGGGAGCGGATATGGCTCAAGCGGTTGAGCACCTGCTTCCCACATGGGAGGTCCTGGGTTTGGTTCCTGACGCCCCCTAAAAACAAACAAGCAAACAAATGAAAAAAATCAATGTGGGAGCAATGTGGCTCAGTGGTTGAGCACTGGCTTCCCACATATGAGGTCCCTGGTTCAATCCATGGCCCCATACCTGAAAAAAAAGAAAGTCTGAGTTTGTGGGAGGCACATCCTATCCCATCTGCCCCTAACTGCACTTAGACCTAGACTCCAGTTCTAAGGACAGAGATGAAATGCTGCCTATTTCCCTTAGGAATTGGGTTGCTGGACCTGAAAAGTACAGGAACATTAACAAATAGGATTTAATTTTCCCTCCAGTAAGGGGAAGGCCTTCCAGGGCTGGAATAACAGTGCTACAAAGTCATCCCAGTGACTTCCCAGTCCTTCTGCTCCATCTTGTTTAGCCTCAGGGCTTTCAATCTCAGGGTTATCTCATGGTCACAAAATGGCTGCTGCAGCTCCAGCCGTCACAGTGGTTCCAGGCAGAAAGAGGTAGCAAAGACACAACTGCCTTCCCAGAAGTCCCATCCAGCAATTTCTGGCTACACTCCATTGGCCAGAAATCTGTCACATGGCCATCAGTTCCTGCTAAGGAGGCTGAGAAATGCAGCTTTTAAGTTAAGCACATCACTGCTGCCTGTTAGGAATTAAGAAGGGTAGGCAGTTAGCTGTATGTGCCCCATCCTTTTAGCCCCTGACTCATCTGGGGCACAATGGAAAAAAGTAGGTTCTTCCTCTCCGGTGGCTTTAAGAAACAGGCATTTTGGTCTCCTCCAAGATAGTCAACATTATGCCCAAGGGTCCCCAGCATGAAAGTGTTTGGGGAAGGGGGGAGCAGAGGGGACTTCATCTAGAGGGGGCCCCCGGGGTGACCACTGTGCAAACACTCAAGCTCTACAAACAAACTACTTCTAATTGGTCTAATTGCGATCATTTTGTTTGTATATTCTTTTGAAATTTTTAGTTCTCACTCACATCACCTTGAATATTAGCTTTTCCCCTTCCTTTCCACTCCTTTTACCTTATATTTCTTTTTCTTGCCTTACTACACCAGTGAGGAACAGAAGTTTAAGAGTCCATGAGGGTCCTTGTCTTGTTCTTGACCTTGGGGCAAAGCATCTAACAGTTCACCATTGAGTATGGCTATAGAGTTCTTGCAGATACCTGTATAAGGTACCTATGGCTGCTGTAACCGGTTTCCACAAACCGAGGGCCTGAAACAACACACAGGTATTATCTTATCTTTCTGGAGATCAGAAGTCTGAAATGAGTCTTGCAAAGGGCTGATGTCAAGGTATCTTCTGGAGGCTTGGAAAGGATACTTTTGCCTTTTTCAGCTTCTGAAAGTTGCCTACAGCCCTTGGCTCATGGCCCCTTCCTCTATTCTCAAAGCCAGCAGTACAGCATCTTCAGATCTACAGTGCATCGCCCCAACTTCAGCTCCATTGTCACAGCTCCCTCTCTGCTTTCGTGGCTTTCTCTCTCTCTCTTCTCTCCATATTCATCCTGCTTATTAAAGACTCCAGGGAAACGG
Organism: Dasypus novemcinctus; assembly: GCF_030445035.2. Classification (NCBI taxonomy): domain Eukaryota; kingdom Metazoa; phylum Chordata; class Mammalia; order Cingulata; family Dasypodidae; genus Dasypus; species Dasypus novemcinctus. Next base: position 55,561,433 of record NC_080698.1, read on the forward strand.
ACTTGGCCCAATGGTTAGGGCGTCCGTCTACCACATGGGAGGTCCGTGGTTCAAACCCTGGGCCTCCTGACCCGTGTGGAGCTGTCCCACTCGCAGTGCTGATGCGCGCAGAGTGCCCTGCCACACAGGGGTGTCCCCCGCGTAGGGAAGCCCCAAGCGCAAGGAGTGCGCCCCGTAAGGAGAGACACCCAGAGCAAAAAAAAGCGCAGCCTGCCCAGGAATGGCGCAGCACACACGGAGAGCTGACGCAGCAAGATGACGCAACAAAAAGAGACACAGATTCCGGGTGCTGCTGACAAGAATACAGGCAGACACAGAAGAACACGCAGTGAATGGACACAGAGAGCAGAAAACTGGTGGGGGGGAGGAAGGGGAGAGAAATAAATAAAAAATAAATCTTTAAAAATAAATAAATAAATAAAAGACTCCAGGAAGAGGATTAGGTCTCACCCTGGGCCACACCTTAACTGAAGTAACTTAATCCAAAGGTCCTAGTTACAATAGGTTCACACCCATGGGTATGGGTTAGCTTTAAGAACATAAAGATCTTCAAACCATCACACCATGTAAAACACTCAGTCTAGCGCATGCGCATGGTAAGTGCCCAGTGCTGGTGAGCTTTCATAATTTGATTTTTCTGATGGACACCTGGAACATTCTGTCCATGTGTGCTAACGGCTGGTTTGGGGGTCATAAAGACTCATCTGCCTTCTCTGCTCCAAGCACCAGTCCTCGCCGTTCCACACTTGGGGAAAAAGTCTCTGCCTCAGTTGCTGATGGAGGACAGGAAGTGAGGAGAGTGACTGACTGTTGCAAATTCCCTTTTTTTAACTTTCTGCTGGCACTTTTCTTGGCCCCCTGTGATAGTTGGGCTAACTTTTCAACTCAGCCAGGTAATGGTGCCCTGTTGTTTGGTCAAGCAAGCACTGTTTGTAATCTGGGCTGTACCTGGGTGTGATTAAGTTATGATTAGGGCTTTGATTGGGCCGCATCACTAGGGCATTGAGATAAAAGGCATGGCAGAGGACAGAGATGAGGTCTTCTGATGTTGGAGTTCTGATGTTGGAGTTTGATGCTGAAGTCTTAGGCTGGAGCCCCAGGATCAGCTCACAGAGGAAAGAGAAGCAAGCCCCAGGAAGAGAGGATCTGAGCCAGGAGAATACAGAGGAATAGAGATGGCTCCTTAGACAGGGCAGAAACCCCAGGGAGAGAGACAGAGCCGTTCACCTGACGGTCTATAGCTGACCTTGTGAAGAAAACAGAGGAGCCGAGCCCAGAGGAACCCAGGAAGCCCTCGCCCTCGCAGATGTCAGCAGCCGTCTTGCTCCAACACGTGGAAATAGACTTTGTGAGGGAAGTAGCTTATGCTTTGTGGCCTGGTAACTATGAGGTTACTCTGTGACTAACCTACAGTACCTGAGGTCGAGATGCCCAATTTAGCCTGGTGTGCTGTAGATGAGAGGATCCAAAGGCTGAGAGAGACTGGACTGCGAGAATGGATTTACCATTTAAGACCTGCCACCCACCCCAGGAATGTCCAGAGGACACACCTGTAACCAAGACTGTAAGGAATAAATTTGTAAGACTAACTCCATCTTCCCTGAAGAAACCTGTGGTTGCTTTACTCTGTAGATCAGATATTACTGTGGGAACTGCTGTCATAGAACTGGAATCCTCAAACACTGTGGGGATGATCAGCAACCAGGCTGGCGGAAGCCAAGCAGCAGCACTTAATTTCCAAAGACAAGGTGGGCGTGGCTCCTGCAATGAAGGGCAGACTCAAAGCAGCAGTCAAGAGTCCGAGTTGCATAGAGCTATGGCATTGGCTAATAGATCATGGGGCACCTAGAAGTAAAACAGAGGCAGTCTACAAAATTCCTGCCTGATCTGTGTAAGCAGAAGAGTTATAGGTCGAGTGAACAAAACCCTAACTTGAATTACAGACTTGAGACCTTTTACAGACCCAGAGCCCCTGGAAGGAAGAGAAGGCCAGGTCCCCTCCGGGAAGGATCTATTCAACTGCCAAAAATTTACACTGTTAATCTTCCTCCTACCTTTCCCCAAGGAGACCTATAGACTTTTACCAGAGTAACTGTGCATTGGGAAAAGGGAAATGATCAGACATTTTGGGGATTATTAGACACTGGCTTAGAAGTGACATTAATTCCAGGAGACCCAAAACATCACTGTGATGCACCAGTCAGGGTAGGGGCATGGAGGGCAGGTGATCGTAGAGCTGTAGCTCAGGTGCCTGCCATCTGGACCCCTTCTGTGGTTATTCACCCAGTTCCAGAATGCATAACTGGAGTAGACATACTCAGCAGCTGGCAGAATCCCCACATCGGGTCCCTGACTTGTGGAGTGAGGGCTGTTATGGTAGGAAAGGCCAGTGGAAGCTACTAGAACTGCCTCTGCCTAGCAAAATAGTAAAAAGCAACACCAGATTCCTGGAGGAATTGCAGAGATCAGTGCCACCATCAAAGATTTGAAGGATGCAGCGGTGGTGAATCTTACCACATCTCCCTATTCAACTCTCCAATTTGGCCTGTGCAGAAAACAGGTGGCTCTTTTAGGATGATGGTTATTGTAATCTTAACCAGGTGGTGACTCTAATCGCAGCACATGTGGTATCATTGTTTGAGCAAATCAACACACCCTCTGGTAATTGGTATGCCGCTATTGATCTGGCAAATGCTTTTTTCTCAATTGCTATTAGTAAGGACCACCAGAACAGTTTGCTTTCAGCTGGCAAGGCCAGCAATATACCTTCACTGTCCTGCCTTGGGTACATCAACCCTCCAGTCCTGTGTCATAATATTGTCCACAGGGACCTCAATTGTCTCTCCTTCTACAAGATGTCACACTAGTCCATTTTTATTGATAATATCATGCTGATGGGACCTAGTGAGCAAGAAGTAGCAAAGACTCGACTTATTGGTAAGGCATTTGTGTGAGAGAGGATGGGAGATAAATCCAACAAAATTACAGGGACCTTCCCCCTCAGTGAAATTTCTAGATGTCCAGTGGTGTGGGGCATGACAAGATACTCCCTCTAAAGTGAAGGATAAGGGAAGCGGACTTGGCCCAGTGGTTAGGGCATCCCCCTACCACATGGGAGGTCTGCGGTTCAAGCCCCGGGCCTCCTTGACCCATGTGGAGCTGGCCCATGCGCAGTGCTGATGCACGCAAGGAGTGCCGTGCCACACAGGGGTGTCCCCACGTAGGGGAGACCCACGCGCAAGGAGTGTGCCCCGTAAGGAGAGCCGCCCAGCATGAAAGAAAGTGCAGCCTGCCCAAGAGTGGCACCGCACACACAGAGAGCTGACACAACGAGATGACACAACAAAAAGAAACACAGATTCCCTTGCCACTGACAACAACAGAAGCAGACAAAGAAGACGCAGCAAAAAGACTCAGAACAGACAACCGGGGCGGGGGGTGGTGGTGGTGGTGGGAATAAATAAATCTTTAAAATAATAATAATAATAAAGTGAAGGATAAGCTTTTGCATCTGGGCTCTCCTATAATCAAGAAGGAGGCAAAATGTGTCTCTTCAAAGTTTGGAGACAACACATTCCCCCTTGGGTGTGCTGCTCTGGCCCATTTACCGAGCGATCAGAAAAGCTGTCAGTTCTGAGTGGGGACTGGAACAAGAGGAGGCTCTGCGTCAGGTCCAGGCTGCCGTGCAAGCTGCACTAGCACTCGGGCCATGTGATCCAGCACAGCCAATGGTGCTGGAAGTTTCAGTGGCAAACAGAGAAACCACCTGGAGGCAGGCCCTTAGAGGAGAATCACAACACAGACCCTTAGGATTTTGGAGCAAAGCCCTGCCATCCTCTGCAGATAACTGTTTCCTCTTGAGAAACAGCTTTAGGCCTGCTGCTGGGCCTTAGTAGAGACACTGAGTGCTTAACCTTGGACCCCCGAGTTACCTTGGGAATCGTGAGCTGGGTCTTGTCTGACCCACCAAACCATAAAGTTGGGCATGCACAATAAATAGTAAAGTGGAAGTGGTATGTACAATATACGGCTTGGGCGGGTCCTGAAAGCACAAGTAAGCTGCGTGAGGAAGTGGCCCAAATGCCCATGGGACCGCCCCTGCCAAGTTACCTTCTCTTTCCCAGCCCACAGCTTTGGCCTCTTGGGGAGTCCCTTACAATCAGTTGACTGAGGAAGAGAAAACTTGGAACTGGTTTACAGATGGCTCTGCATGACATGCTGGTACCACCCGAAAGTGGACGGCTGTGCACTGCCGCCCTTTCTGGAAAGTCCCTGAAGTGTCGACAGTGGTGAGGGCAAATCCCCCCAGTGGACAGAACCTTCCACAGTGTACCTGGTTGTCCATTTTTCTCGGAAGAAGAAATGGTTGGAGGTGTTTGTACACTGATTCCAATGGTTTAGATGCATGGTCAGAGATTAGGAAGGAAGGTGATTAGAAAACTGGTGTCAAAGTGGTCTGGGGAAGAGCTGTGTGGATAGACCTTTCTGAGTGGGCAAAAAGCATAAAAATATTTGTGTCCTGTGTGAATGCTCACTGGAAGGTGACTTCAGCAGAGAAAGATTTTTTTTTTTTTTCCAGAGAAAGATTTTAACAAGTGAACAAGATGGCCCGCTCTGTGGCTAGCACTCAGCCTCTGCTCTCAACCACTCCCGTCATTGCCCAGTGGGCTCATGAGCAAAGTGGCCGTGGAGGTAGGGATGGAGGTTAGGCATGGGCTCAGCAACATGGGCTTTCCCTCACCAAGGCTGCCTGGGCTACAGCCACTGCTGGTGCCCAACCTGCCAGCAGCAGAGACCCACACGGCCCCCAGAAGGACACCTGGCCACTTCGGGCTCCTCATGCCTCTGAATCAACAGGGAAATAAGGGGATTACTGTACTGGCTGGGGTGATTGCTCCTGACTATAAAGAGGAAATAGGACTGCATCGGCATAATGGGGGTAAAGAAGAGTTTGCCTGCAATACAGAAGATGCCCTTGGGTATCTAGTACTGCCATGCCCTGTGAATAAAGTCAATAGAATACTGCCACAACCCAATCCAGGCAGGACTAACAATGGCCCAGAATCTTCAGGAATGAAGTTTGGGTCACCCCTCCGGGCAAAGAACCACGGCCAGCGGAAGGGCTTGCTGAAGGTCAAGGGCACATGGAATGGGTGAAGGTAGTGATAAACACATCAACCACATGACCAGTCCAGAAAGGAGGTCTGTAATGGTTATAAATATTTCTTCCTTGTTTTGTTATGAGTGTGTGTTTATATGGACATGACATGAATATCTTTTTTTTCCTTCTTTATCTTTTCCCTTTATCATCTGATATAAGTTGCATTCGTTTCATGTCATAGTATATAAAGATGTCAAGTCTAAGAGTAAATATAACCCAAGGACTTGGACCCGGCTCTGGAGGCGTTTAGTGTGTTTCCAGTTGTGTGCAGGACAGTTGAGTAGTGTTAGGTGGATATATGTATCTGTACCTGTTATTTTTATTTAGAGATTAGGTGTGGTTTAAGGCAGTGTGTATGGCTGCGAGTTGACAAGGGGTGGACTGTCATGGTTAGGCTAATGTGTTGACTCAGGTAATGGTGCTCGGTTGTTTGGTCAAGCAAGCACTGGGCTGTCTGTCCAAGGACCTTTCGTGGACTTTAATCACCAGTGAGTTGATTGTGCAGATGGCTGGTTACATCTACAATCAACTGAGGAGATTGCTGAAAGCAACGAGTGCCGTCTCATCCAATTAGTTGAAGGCCTTAGAAGGAGAAGTGATTTCAGCATTCAGGGAGGGAATCCCCATCTCTGCTTCAGATGGCCAGCGTCTCCTGGGGAATTCCACGGGGAATTCCATCTGGGTCCTTGGCTCGCAGCCTGCCTTACGGAACTTGGACTCGTGCATCCCCACAGTCGTATGAGACAATTCTGTGACATCTCATACTATTTACAGGTATAGCCTGTTGGTTCTTTTTCCCTGGAGAATTCTGACTAATAAACCCCCATACCCATTTCTGCCTCCAAGAGGCTTGGGGCTCTTTCAGAGCCACCCTGCCTTCCACAGCTCTTCTTTCTGCAAATGTGGGCTGTGCCTCCTCCCTCAGGCCCATCCCGTCTGCCTTCCATCTGCCAGGGATTCCCAACAATTTCTGGTCTGCCAGTATTATCCTTGTTTTCCAGAGCTGTGGTTGATTTTTATACTTGTGTGGCGATTTGTACAATGAAACCCCCTTCTTCTACACTGGGGGTAGGAAGGAGAAAGCATCCCGGTTTTTAAAGTCCTTCATTTCTCTGAGGATTGGGAGCAGGTTTGCTGTCTTCTGAATTCTGTCCAGCCAGTGACCTTGGTCTCTGCAGGAACCTCTCCCTGACACCTCTTGGGTGCTGCAGAATTGGGATCTTCAGAAGATCCGACTCCCACACGCCTGCCCTGGCTCCCCCCGGCTCGGCCACTCTGGCCTCATACACCCTTACTCTGGGAGACTCCTGTAAAGGCAAACTCAGATTCACCCAGGGCTCCACTGCCCCCCCCCCCCCCCCCCGTCCCCGAGTGCAAAGGAAGAGCCTCTGCTCCAGGGTCAGGGTCAAACCTGGCCCCACCACTTACAAACCGTGGGCTCTTGAGTTCCTCGTCCACGGAGTAGGTTCTCCTGAGACTTTAAATTAGAGAGATGCTGGGAGAAAGGTGTCCACAGAGAACCAGGGATCCTGCAGATGCCTGAGAAAGTTGAATGGCTGTGTTCCTGAGGTCTCTTTCAGGCACCAGTGACAAAAACCCAACTCCAACTAGATGAAACAGGAAAAGTAAGATATTGGCTCCTGAAGCTGGAAAAGCCAGAGGTGGAAGTCAGGTGTGGCTGGACCCAGGAGAACATTCACCACTCCTTCACGCATTCGCAGAAGTCCCCAGCTGTGAGGAGCTGGGGAGCCACTCCAATGGATGTGTCTCCCTCCCCAGTGGTTGGTGCTGACCGCTCAGCTAATCCTTTCCACATGTCTGGAGATGTGGATTTCTTCTTGCTCCGAGACCAGGAGCGGAATAAGGCTCTCCTGGTGAGTATTTGGGATCAAGGCCGGGGCATTTCCCCCAGCCCCCAGGCCCGGCTTCTGCCTCAGCTCGGCTTCCATGGCCCCAGCTCTTCCCTCTCTCCAACACACAGCAGCCAGATTTCCCCTCTCAGAGCAATTCTTTCCTCCAGTCACTCCCCATCTCTATTTCAGGCAGCCTCAGGGATCTGCCCTGCCTTCCTCCCAAAGTCCCCCCACTTCAGGTTCAGTGTACCCCCACCCAAGCAGGGAGCTGGGGCCACAGGAGAGGGGGGAGGTGGCTACTGCAAAGACAGACTCTGCAGCAGGAAAGGAGGAAGAGCCAGAACGTTCCATCTGCCCTCCTCCAATCTCCTGCCAGAGTGGGGGCCCTGGGGCGCCAGGCTGGTGGCACAGGGCAGCTGCAGAGCAGAAGAGAGGGCAGACTAGCAAGGGAGGGCACATGGCAAGGACTGGCCGGCCAACCTGGAAAACTGAGCTTCCAGATCCAACTCTGGATTTCGAGCTTCTTTTGAAAACTCCCCAAAGCTGCTTCCCTGAACTTAGAGTTGCCAGAGTTAGCCAATCAAAGTACAGGATGCCCAGCTGACTCTGCGTTTCAGAGAAACAACAAGCCATCTTTTAGTATAAGTATGCCCCTGACCCCCAAGTTTAACTGGGCCGGTATTTTATCTGGCCCTTCCTGGACTCCCATTCTCGGGTGACAAGCAGAGGCACCTGGCAGCAGCTAGGTGACAGGTGGGCTCTCCGGCCCTGCCCCCTTCACTCCTTCTGTGTTCTAGAACATGGGGCATTCCCAAAGCATGGGGTTCTCGCAGGCACCCTCACACCCTGTCACAGAGGCCGTCGAGTGTGCATACCCGTGTGCACGCACACGCTCCTTGCACAGCCCTCTCAAGCCCACGGTGGAAGCAATAGGACCCGGTCCTGACTGTCCCACCTCCTCCAGGAGCGGGAGCAGAAGAAGTCCATGCGGGTGCACGAGAAGATGACCTACTCGTCCAAAGTGTCCGCCAAGCACACCAGCCTGCGGCGGGAGCTGCAGCTGGAGGACCTGGCGGAGGACGAGCAGGTGCGCGAGGAGACGGCGCGGCTGCAGGAGTTCCACGATCACGTGGCCTGGAAGCTCGCCCTCACCAAAGGTACCGCCTGCTCCAGGCACGGAGCCGCCAAGCGGACCCCCGCCACGGCTCCGGGGCACGCCTGGACAGACAGCCCTGTGCCGAGCCTTCCCCAGATGGCCAGGGCACAGGAAGGGCCCCCTTTTCCTCTCGTGGAAAGACAAACAGGCGTCAGGTTTGCCAAGTCCAGCATTTTATTCAGGATGCAAAAGTCTTGCTGCAGCAAGGAAGCCGATCACTTGCAAAACTAGAAGTGGCTTCGAGTACCTAGCGGCAGCAAACGATTTTCACAGTCTTAAAATTAAGTTGGACTGACTCCGATTGATTGGGCGAGGGTTTGTCCGTCTTAGAGGGGTGGGTTGAGGGCAGGTGGGCTTTATTTTGTATCAGGTCAAACGTAAGGATCCAGGGGCTTGTTTGGCTATCTGGATCTGCCACCCTTTTTGGATTTCCAATTCCAAAAAAAATTCAAGAAGAAACTCAAGAGGGAGCCCTCGAAGAAAAGGTAGGGCTTGGGTTTTCTGACTGAAGGGTCCCTGGAGCTTTCGCTACGCAATTTTAACACTGTACAGCCTGGAGCCTAAACGCTATTCCTTATACAGATATCAGAAGGGATTTGTTTATTTTGTTTGTTTTGGTTTTGGTTTTTTTACACAATAGGAATATATTTTTTAATTTTTTTATTTTTTAAAAAGCTTCAGATCACATAATTGTTACCTAAAAAATAGGGGATTCCCATATGCCCCATCCCCACCCCTCTTACATTCTCCCCCATTAATAACATCTTTCATTAGTGGGGTACATTTGTTAAAATTGATGAACACACACTGAAGCACTGCTACTAACCGTGAACTATAGTTTACATGATAGTTGACACTTTCACCACACACAATTCCATAGGTTGTGACAAAATGTATGAAGGCCTGAATCCGTCATTGCAATGTCATACAGGACAATTCCAATGCCCCGAAAATGCCCCATGTTGCACCTCTCCCTCTGCTCAGAACCTCTGGTGACCACTGCCTTTTTTTATCAATGTTACAAGTTCTTCCATTGCTAGAATAATCATAAGTCTACTTTAGTCCCTAGTTGCCTTCCCCCTTATCTTTGCTCATTGCTCAGTCCTGAAGATTTTGGGATGGTGATGCCCACTCTGTTTCTGATTGAGAGGGGGTTTAGATCCCATGGGGCAGGTGGACGAAACTGGTCTCAAGGCACTTTGAAAGGCGTCTGCAGTGCAGAGGGGAAAGAACAGTCTTTCCCCCACATGGCACCAGGTTCTAAGGGACTCCCACCTCACACCAATCACAGAGGTCAATTCCCAGTGAATTGCCGACTGAAAGTGCTTTTGTAGGAGAAAACCATATGAATCACAACATCGAGTACATTCTGAATATTAAGTATATACAATGCATGTGGAATATATAAAATGCAGGCAGAATATATAAAATGTAGGCAAGCTAGCTTAGTGGTAAAGAGTATCAGCTGTGGAACCAAATTTCCTGGGTTCTCATCTCAGCGCCACCATTTATTAGCTGCTCCTTGGTAACTAGGGGTTAAATGTGTTCATACATTTAACATGCTTCGAAGAGTGTCTATCACACAGAAAGAACTATATGTGTGTGAACTTTCACTTTTATTACCCAGCAGGAACTCTTAAATACTAAATACATGTTAAAATCCTACCAACCCAGATAATAAAGTATAATATCACAAAGCCAGAAAGGAATCTTTGGGATCAGAGAGTCCTGAAACATAATAGAACTGCAGCAGTGATATGAGGGAAATGAAATGTTAAATGAAGTAAATGAAAATGCTACAGAAACATCCCAGCCTTCCACCTCTGTCCTGCCGGCGGCGGCCTGTTATTTTTGTTAGAAAACGGGGCGTTTGTTCCGATGGTGTGTGTGCCGGCTCCGCCACTTGGGGCACACCACTGGACACGACACGTTTCTGTTGACGGCCTCCCATTGCTGGTACCCGTGAGACGCAGAGGGTGTATTTCCCCTGGGAAATACTGTAATGCTCCCAAAGTAGAGACCTGAAGGAGGCTTCCTGGACAGGAAGACAGGTGTGAACGCCCAGAAGGGTGGGCCCCAGGGGGTCTGGACTGCAGAACTCCCCCATGTCCCCAACTTCCATGTGGAGGGAGAAGCCGGGTCTTCCTGCACAAGGAGCTTCTCCAAGGGCCCCGAGAGAGGCAAGGACCCAGCGAGGGTCTCTTCAGGCATCTAGATTGTTAACGTAGGAATCTTTCCACCCTATCAGACTGTTTTTTTTTTTTTTCCGGAAAGGAAAGGATTCAAGTAAAAAGGCCAGAGAGCCAGACGTTTTTGTTCAGAAAGGCCATGGAAAGAGTCCCCAGGAGCCCTCAGGCACCGACTTATCTTGCCCTGTCTCTCCGCTTGCACTCAGGAAATTCATACAGACGCCCACCTTGGTTTTTTCCAACCTGGTTTAAACCCCGGCCGTGTAGTCTTTGCTGTTGCCCAAACTGGGCTCTGGGAGCTCAAGGAGAAATCATACCACCTCATTTTCCTCTCCCTACCCCATTCAGGTCCCAAGTCTAGCTGAGTGAAATTTCCAAGGTGAGGGTGTCCACAAAATCATTCTGAATAAAAAGGGGGGAGATCAGATACAAGGCAGGGTTTCCCACCACAGGGTACATCAGATAGAGCCTCCTCCCTTCGGCTGGACGCAGAAGACAAGAGCACAGCGCCCCACGGGCGTGGGAGCCCCCCGGCCCCGCCGCGGACCCTGGGCCTAGCGGCACACTCAGCTCCGGGTGCTTATTTGCCGCGCGCCCCTCCGCGGCTCCTGGGCTGGGCTACTCTCTCCCACGTTTCCCTGTTGCCCCCCCCCACCCGCTTCTTACCTTGCAGAAAAGAAAATGGAGCCCGATACCATCGACGGCTACCTCCACCAGAAGCGGCAGATGTTCCTCATCCAGGTAGGCACAGCCGCGCCCCCCTCCAGGGTGAGCCAGATCGGGGAGGAGGTCCCCAGGCTGGCACCATGCCTCACCTGCCAGCGGCCCCCAGTACGCCCTAGAGATGAAGCGGAGTGAGATCCAGAGGCTGGAGATGCTGACGACCATGGAAGAGGCCAAGCTGGAACGGGCGGAGAAATCTCTGGAGAAGGACGCGGCTCTGTTTGACGAGTTTCTCAGGGAGAACGACCGCAGCTCGGTGCAGGCTCTGCGAGTGTGAGCCTGCAGGCCGAGGGGCCAGCGGAGGGGGGCCAGCTGGCCATGGGTGACCCTGGGCCTGCACGTAGCACCCATGCCCAGCCCCAACAGCTCCCTGTCTCCTCCTGCCTGGCCTTGAGCCCTGCCCAGCCCAGGAGGCTGAGGGCAATGTGGCCACTTCTCTTTGCCTGTGATTGTCTCCCTGTCCCCACCCCACATCCCAGGGCTGAGAAGGAAACCAAAGCAAAGATAGAGAAGATCACTGAGATCAGGGAGCTGACCATGCAGATCATGAATATAAAAAGGTGAGCTGAGTGGGAGGCCAGAGGGCAAGCTGGGCCTGCGCTGGGCCTTGCCACCAGTTTTTCTATCACTCTTCAGAGTGGCCAAAAGGGTCCCCTCAAAATGCAAACCCCACTGCGTTACCTCTCAGGCTTAACTATCGCAGGGACTCAAAATCCCACGAGACTTGGCTGGAGGGTTGGCTAAATCAGTGTAAGAAACAATCCTATGGTTTACCAGCTTCAAGACATACAATAAGGAACCCAGGACCAGTAGGAAATACTGTTCTGTAGGGGAAGCATTCAGGTTCCTGGAAATAGGGACAATCCTTAAGACCGTAAGAACACACGCAGAACAAGAGGCATGCTCAGAGAGCTCCAGGGGGGACCCTAGCCTTTGCCTCAGACTATTCTTCAGGTCCCTTGTTAGGGTAGCTCAGCTCTGAAGGAGAGCACCAACCAACAGAGAGCCAATCTGCAAAGACTATGAAAGTTTTCTGTGGTATTATTTTTTGATTTGCTGTCGTTAGCTCCTGGCATACAAGGAAATCTCTCTCATAATACTAGCCAGATACAAGCTTAAGGAACAGATACATCAGGGACTAAAGTCACACATTAAAATATCTAAATGCCCAGTGTGCAACAAAAGATTATAAGCCAAAAAGAATATGAGAAGATGGCAGAGTAGGAAGGTCCAGGAATCAGTCCCTCCACCAAAACGACTAATGAGCTGGAAGGAACTGTCTGAATCGACTGTTTTTAAACTCTGGGGGTCTAGCGAAACACTGTTCAGTACCCAGGGAGGAGCTAGAGGAAGAGACTGGTAAATTACCATGAAAGTGACTTTGACCTGCCCTGCAAGAGCTCCACCCCCTACCCCCCAGCTGCATAGTAGGAAGCTGTGGGGACTGAATCCCAGGCTTCTGATTCAGCTTGCTGGTGCCAGGATGGATCCTCCGAAGTCCAGAGGTCTGTGGCCTGACTGCTGAGCACGGCTTCTGCCACTTCAGGTCTGAGCAAAAGGCCTCCAGGGGGCTGGCTCCGACAGTGACCATTTTTCCAAACCCCTTCAAGAAAAAAGCAGCAGAGGAGTCTTACAGAGGCAGTACCTACTTTTTATTCTCTTTTCTCTTTCCCCATTTGGGAGCAAAAATAATTTGAAATAGTCACAAATTGGCAGCTGCAGCCCTCAACAACAACAGCAAAAACTAGCAATCTCCAAAGAGTGAGGAGAATTAGATTTCCTGAGTTATAATAATATAATTCTTAGAATGTCCAGTTCTCAACAAAAAAACACATGAAGGAACAGGAAGTTATGGCTCACTCACAAGAAAAATGAATTTTCCAGAACTCATCCCTGAGGAAGCTCGTAGATTGAAATAATTGTCACAACTTTAATCAACTGTCTTAACTATGTTCAGTGAGCTAAAGGAATCCATAAACAAAGAACAAAAGGAAATTAAGAAAACACTGTCTGAACAAAATAAAGAGACAGAAATTTCAAAAAGGAACCAAACAGAAATACTGGAGCTGTGAACTCATTTTATAAGGCCAGCATCACCATAATACCAGAGATAATCACAAATAAAATTACAGCTCAATATCCCTTATAAATATAGATGCAAAAATAATGAACAAAATACTAGCAAATCTAATTCAACAGCACATGCAAAAGATTATATACCTTGACAAAGTGTGATTTTTACCCAAAATGTGAGGGTGGTTAAACAAAAAATCAATAAACAGAATATACCACACTAATAGAAAAAGGGAAAAAAAACACATGATCATCTCAACTGGGACAGAAAAAGACATTTGGCAAAATCCTGTACCCTTTCTTGATAAAAAAAAAAAAAACTCAGAAAATTAGGAATAGAAGGGAAAGTCCTTATTGTAATAAAGAGAATATATGAAAAACCTATATCTTACATCACACTCAATGGATGAAAGACTGCAAGTTTTCCGTCTAAGATCAGGAACAAGTAAAGTTTGTCTGCTCTAACCACTGTTATTCAACATTGTACTGGAAGTTCTAGCCAGAGCAATTAGGCAAGAAAAATAAATAAAAGGCATCCAAATTGGAAAGGAAGAAGTAAATCTACCTGTATCCACAGATGACATGATTCTGTATATAGAAAACCCAGAAGAATATATAAGAAAGCTACTAGAGCTAATAAATGAATTCAGCAAAGTGGCAGGCTACAAGATCAACTTGCAAAAGCCAGTTGTGTTTCTATACACCAGCAATGAATAATCTGAAAAGGAAATCAAGAAATTAATTCCATTTACAATGATTACTAGAAGAACAAAATCTAGGAATAAATTTAATGAAGGATGTAATGGACTTGTATATGAAAAACTACAAAACATTGCTAAAAGAAATTAACAACAACCTACATGAATAGAAAGATATCCCAAGTTCATGGATTAGACTTGGTCTTGTTAAGATGCCAATACTACCTAAATTTATTTACAGTTTCAATGCAATCCCATTCTAAATTCCAAAAGCATGGGAAAAGACTTGGCTCAGTCGTTAGGGCGTCCGTCTACCACATGGGAGGTCCGCAGTTCAAATCCCAGGCCTCCTTGACGCATGCGGAGCTGACCCATGAGCAGTGCTGATGTGCACAAGAACTGCCCCACGCGCAAGGAGTGCGCCCCTTAAGGAGAGCTGCCCAGCGCGAAAGAAAGTGCAGCCTGCCTAGGAATGGCGCTGCACACACAGAGAGCTGACACAACAAGATGACGCAACAAAAAGAAACACAGATTCCCATGCTGCTGACAATAACAGAAGTGGACAAAGAACATGCAGCAAAATAGACACAGAACAACTGGGGCGGGGGGGGGGTTGGGGAGGAAGGGGAGAGAAATTTTTTTAAAAAGTTTTTTTAATAAATAAATAAATTCCAAAAGCAGACATGAAAAAGTCAATCATCAATCCATATGGAAGGGCAAGTGGCCCTGAATAGCCAAGACCATCTTTTTTTTTTTTAAAGATGTATTTATTTATTTCTCTCCCTCCCCGTCCCCCCACCCTGGTTGTCTGTTCTCTGTGTCCATTTGCTGCGTCCTGTTTCTTTGTCCGCTTCTGTTGTTGTCAGCGGCATGGGAATCTGTGTCTCTTTGTTGCGTCATCTTGTGTGTCAGCTCTCCGTGTGGGTGGCACCATTCCTGGGCAGGCTGCACTTTCTTTCGCGCTGGGCGGCTCTCCTTACGTGGTGCACTCCTTGCGCGTGGGTCTCCCCTACATGGGAGACACCCCTGTGTGGCACGGCACTCCTTACACGCATCAGCACTGCACATGGGCCAGCTCCACACGGGTCAAGGAAGCGCAGGGTTTGAACCACGGACCTCCCATGTGGTAGACAGACACCCTATCCACTGGGCCAAGTCCGTTTCCCCCAAGACCATCTTGAAAAAGAACAACAAAGTTGGAGGACTCATACCTCCCAGTGTCAAAACTTTTTTTATAAAGCTACGGTAATCAAAATAATGAGGTACTGGCACAAGGACAGACATATATATAAGTAGAATAGAACTGAAATAAACTCACTCATTAATGGCCAATTGTTTAATAACATTTTATTTAACTAATATGTCAAAAATATTATCATTTCTACATATTAGCAACATGAAATTAATAGACATTTTACCTTTTTTGTATTAGGTATTCAAAATCCAGGGTGCATTTTGCTCTTTTTATTTTTACAGACAAACACTCTCCCTTACCTGCTCCTCTTATCCCCTGGTAACCTCTGATCTACCTCCTATCTCTGCAGATTTGCCTATTCTAACCATCTAAGTGATATCATACAATGTTTGCCTGCATGTGCCGTGTCTCACTCAGCCTGACGTTTTCCTGGTTCTCCCATGTTGCAGCGTGTCTCATAGCTTCATTCTTTCTTACGGCTGAAGAATTTTCACATGAGGATGGACCATAATTTGTTTATCCATTCATTTCTTAATGGCCATTTGGGTTGTTTCAGTGTTTTCACTGTTGTGAATAATGCTGCTGTAAACATTGGTGTACAAGTATCTGCTTGAGACCCTATTTCATTTTCTTTGGGTATATACCCAGAAGTGGAATAGCCAAGTAACATGATAATTCTATATTTAACTTGTGGGGAAACTAATATAGCCTATTGATTTTTGGCAAGGGTGCCAAATCCACCCCACTCAATGGGGAAAAGAATGTTCTCTTCAACAAATCATGCTAGAAAACAGGATATCCAGGGTGCAAAAGAAAGAAGTGGGCCCCTACTTCACACTGTAAAAAAATTAACTCAAACTCAAAATGGATCAGTGACATAAATGTAAGAGCCAAAACTCTAAAACTCTTAAAAGAAAATATAGGAAAATATCTTCAATACCTTGTATTAGACAATGGATTCTTAGACTTTATACCAAAATCATGGGGAACAACAACAAAAAAATCAAATAAATTGGATTTAATCAGAGATACAAATTTCTGTCCATCTAAGGACATTATAAAGAAAGTGAGAAGACAACCTAAAGAATGGAAGAAAATATTTGGAAACTATATCCAATAAGGGCTTTATATCCATAAAGAACTTTCACAATTCAACAACGAAAAGACATAACGCAATTAAAAATGGCAAAGAACGTCATTAGCCAATAGGGAAATGCAAATTAAAATCACAATGACTACAATTTCACACATAATAGGATGGCTAGTATTTAAAAAAATAGTGGGAAGCAGATGTGTCTCAAATCTACCATACGGGAGGTCCCAGGTTCAGTTCCTGGGACCTCCCGGTGAAGGCGAGCTCACCCACTTGCAGAGCTGGCCCACATGGAGAGCCGGCCTGCATGGAGAGCTGATGCAACATGATGATGCAACAAAAAAGAGACTGGAGGAAAAACAATGAGAGACACAACAAACTGGGGAGCTGAGGTGGCTCAAGCTATCGAGTACCTCTCTCCCACGTTGGAAGGTCCCAGGATCAGTTCTTGGTGCCTCTAAGAAGAGCACAAGAAGACAAGCAGACACAGAAGAATGCACAGTGAATGGGCCCAGAGAGCAGACAGTGAGCACAAGTGGCAAGAGGTGGGGGGGGGAATAAATACATTAAATAAATCTTTAAATAATATAACACATTGGAAAAGATGTGTGAGAATTAGGAGATCCTTCGTTACTGGTGGAATGTAAAATGGTGCAGCCGCTGTGGTGAAGTTGGACAGGTCCTCAGAAAAGTTAAACACAGAATTACCACATGATTTTGCAACCTCATTTCTAGGTATATACCCCAAAGAATTGAAAGCAGGGACTCAAGCAGATACTTGTATACAGTGTTCATAGCAGCATTAGTCACAATTGCCAAAAGGTGGAAACAACCCGAGCCCATAAACATAAGATTGAAGGAACACAACGTGGTCGATCCATACAATGGAATATGATGCAGCCATAAAAAGGAATGAACTTCTTTCTGCCACATGAAAACACAGATGAACCTGAAGTCATGTGGAGTGAAATAAATCAGACACAAAAGGACAAACATTGTATGGTTTCACATCTATGAAATACCTAGAAAAGACAAATCCATAGAGACAGAATGGGGATTGGAGGTTACCAGGGGTCAGGGGAAGGGAGAATGGGGAGAATAACCACTGCTGAATGGCAGAGTTTCTGTTTGGAGTGGTGACAAAGTCTTCATAATGGATGATGGATACGGTGGTATAATATTATGAATGTAATTAATAGTGCTGAATAGTGCCGAATAGGGTTGAATCGTCCTGAATAGTGGTGAAAACAGGAAATTTGGTGTTACATGTGTATTACCAATTTTTTAAAAGTGAGATGGTGTTGCCCCTTGTGCAGATGGGGTGACTGAGGCCAAGGGAAGGTTCACACCGCTGGCAACTGGGATGCAGGGCTGACTTGGCTCAAAGGCTGCCTCTGCTCCACGCCCAGAAAGAGGGACAGCGTCCCCAGGGTAAAATAAAACCTGACATCCGCAGAAGGCTAACGGGCCAGGCTCAGAATATACCACTCTGCACCTCCGGGAGGCCCTGCACACCCCACGTGCCCATCCCCTCCTGGGCAGCACCGCCTATTGTCTGGGAGAACAAAGAGCCCCCGTGGGGCGCAGCCAGGCTGCGGGGCAGGAGCCCAGAGGAGGCGGCGGCCAGGCAGCTGGAGGGACCTCGCTCTGGGCAGACGCCTGGCCTCACACTTCCCTCCCCTGGCTCTAGCGAAATCTCCAAATTTGAGGACATGCTGCAGCAGTACAAGACCTACAAGGAGTTCCTGTACAAGCTGTCACCCAAGGAGTGGTTGGAAGAGCGGGAGAAGAAGAGCTTGGCTCTCAAAAAGGCTGTGGAGGTTGTCCAGGTCCCCAAAGAGAGCAACGTGGTCTCCTCCGTGCCAGGGGACAAAGGTAGCAGAAGAGAGGAGGGTGCGTCCCCGGGGGCGGAATCTGCCAGGGGCCCACCTCGGCCCTGTGCCCAGATGGCAGGGCCCCTGGGGGGGCAGGGCAGGAGGATGGCCGGGCCTCCGCTTCCACGGGCCTGGCCCTGAGGCCCGGGGCAGTGTGGTCCCCGCAGCCACCCGCGAACCCTGCATCTCGGCCCTGGGTGGCGCCACTGGGAAGGGAGCTGCTTGTCAACCCGGATCCCGGGGCGCTCCTCCCGAGCGCCTCTCTCCTTCTGAGGCCAACGAAACCTTCCGCAGAAGGGCTGGGGAGGGCTCCAGCCAAGGCCACCCCCGAGGATTTCTCCTTTGCTTCCTGTAGGACCGGCGGCCAGGGGCAGGACAGGCTCACCATGGGCCAAAGGTACGTGGCTGCCGGAGGCTGGAGGAGCGCCCCGCCGGGGGCGGGGCCCGTGGAAACCATCCCTCTGCTCCCTCCAGAGGGCCAGGGCTCCAGGAAGATCCCCAAGTTCCTCCAGTTAATTCGGTCAGGGCTGACCCTGTCGAGCAGCAGCCCCCAGCACGGCAGCCAGCCCAGCGTGTCCAGCGATCTGGACTCCAAACTGTGAGTGGGCTCGGAAGGGCCGTCGCGGGGGCTGCACACGCGGGAGCCATGCCGGGGCCCAGGCCGGGAGGTGGGGCCAGCGCCCAGCTCCCACGGGGTAGTGTCTACCAGAAACCCCCAAATCAGGATATTTTATCCACAGTGCAAGCTTAAGCCCAGGGCAACCCCTGCACAGCATGTGCCTCTGTGCCAGCCTGCCACGGCCCTGGGGAAAGACAGGCCAGAGCTTCCTGATTTTTTTCAAGACAAGCTGACCATCGAGACTTTTATGTAAACTTTTCCAGACTTAAAAAGTATAGTTACAGTGGTTAACATATATATAAAAGAACAAATTTGCCATTTTAAGTATTTTTAAGTATACAATTCAGTGGCATTAATTCCATCTACAATGTTGTGCCACCATCACCACTGTCCATTACCAAAAGTTTTCCATTGCCCCAAACAAATTCTGTGGCCATTAAGCAATAACAACTCATTCCTCTCTCTCCACAGCACCCGATCACTTCTAATCTACTTTCTGCCTCTATAAATTTGCTTACTCTAATCATTTCACTTAGGTAGAATCATACAATAGTTGTCCTTTTTTGTCTCGCCTGTTTCATTCAGCATAATGTCTTCGAGGTTCATTCCTGCTGTAGCATGTACCAGAACTTCATTCCTTCTTCAGGGCTAAGTAATATTCCATCTCATGGGTAGACCACATTTTGTTTAACCCTCCATAGACGGACACTTGGGTTGCTTCCACCTTCTGGCAATTGTGAATAATGCTGCTGTGAACACTAGTGTGCAAATTATCTGTTCTAGTCCCTGCTGGGTACAGATCTAGAAGTGGAATTGCCAGGTCATTTGGTAATTCTAGGACTGATTTCTACAGTGGCTGCACCATTTAGTTTTTCTTTTGCTTTGAAGGTAGGTGGATTTGCCATTCTTCCCTGAGACACCTGATCAAAAGGCCCTCCTTTCTGCCTCTAGTACATGGTCTTTCTCTGCCCCTCAAATCCTTCTCATCTATGGTTTGTGCACCCATGACAGTGCCCTGCCTGCACCCCTGGCCTCTTGGTGCCGACAAGGGCGATACGCACATTGCGTGATGTGGCGAGAGGGGCCCCTCTGGAGAACTGGCTGCAGCCTTAGGTGGGCATCCCGTCCCTGCCTGTAGCCTGCCCCGTGGAGCCTGGACCCTCTTGGGCCTGAGGGTCAGGTGGGATTGGAGAGCACTGTGAGATGCAGGTGGCTGGTAAGCATCAGGGGAGCCCCTGGCAGTGCCCATGTGTCGCTCCACAAGGTCTGAGCCTCAGGGGGTGGGGTATTTGGGGAAGTCAAAGCTGGATCTATCGACCGTACAGAAGGCCACACCTCCTTCTGGGGCCTACTTTCAGTTCCAGCGACGCCAGGCCCACACCAGCTACCTCCCAGGACCACCTCAAACCCCCTGGCCTCCTCTCAAACTCTTTCTGCAACCCCGTCTTATGTCCTACACAGACCCTTTGCTCTCCAGCATGACTAGTTACCACCCCCACTTCTGCCCCCCCCAAACACCAGTGACTCCTCGAAGGCCACCACCGGGCACATGGCCTCTACGGGCCCTGAAGCAGGTGGCAGTGCTTAAGAGAATGGCCTCTGCAGCCAAACTTCTGATTCCATCCCCAACTCTGCACTGTGTGCTTAGCTTTCTTTTCGGCCGTATGGGGAGAGGCTGATAGGACCACTATGAGCATTGAGTGAGCTCCTGTAGGGGGGACCCTTAAAGCAGTGTGTGCAAACCACTGCCACTAGGGCTGGAATCGTGGCTATCTCAGACCTCTGCTTCCCTTGAGCCTCTGATTGTGCCCCCATCTTCTTCCTCATGTGCCTCACCTCTCACCTCCTACAGAAAATAGAAGCTTCACACCAGAACTCTCGCAGCCTCTGAGCTACAGGCTTTTTGGGCTGAAGGAATTCCTTTAGTAGTTATTGTAAAGCGGGTCTGCTGGCAACAAATTCCTCAGATTTTGCTTATCTGGGAAGTCTTGATTTCACTTTTGTTTTTAAAAGATAGTTTTGCCTGATAGAGGATTGTTGGTTGAGGGTTTTTTTTCCTGTGTACACTTTGAATATGTTATCCCACTGCCTCCTGGCCTCCATTGTCTCAGTTCAGAAGTCAGATGTTGACCTTAACTGGGATGCCCTTGTAAGTGACACCTTGCTTTTCTTTTTCTGCTTTCTGGATTTTTTCCCTTGTTTTTGTCTTTAAGTTTTTTGTTTTGTTTTGTTTTGTTTTGTTTTAAAGATTTATTTATTTATTTAATTCCCCCCCCCCCATTGTTTGTTCTCTTTGTCTATTTGCTGCGTCTTGTTTCTTTGTCCGCTTCTGTTGTCGTGGGCGGCGCCATTCCCGGGCAGGCTGCACCCTCTTTCACGCTGGGCTGCTCTCCTTACGGGCTGCACTCCTTGCGCGTGGGGCTCCCCCACGTGGGGGACACCCCTGCGTGGCAGGGCACTCCCTGCGCACATCAGCACTGCGCATGGACCAGCTCCACACGGGTCAAGGAGGCCCGGGGTTTGAACCGCGGACCTCCCATGTGGTAGACGGACGCCCTAACCACTGGGCCAAGTCTGTTTCCCTAAGTATTTTTACTATCATGTATCAGTTTGTGGGCTTCTTTGTGGTTATTCTACCTGGAGTTCACTGGGCTTCCTGAAAATGTAGATTGTAGTTTTTCATTAAATGTAGGAAGTTTTCAGCCAATATTTCTTCAAATAGCCTTTAGTCTCTCTCTCTCTCTCTCTCTCCCCCCGCTCTCCCCCCTCCCCCCTTTTGTTACTCACATTATGTATATGTCACTGCACTTAATGGTTTCCCTCATTTTTTGGAGACTCTGTTTATTTTTCTTCATTTTATTCCACTGTGTTTCTTGGCTTGCATAATCTCTACCAGTCTGTCTTCAAGATCATTTATTTTCTTCTGCCAGTTCAAATCTGTTTATTTCAGTTACAGCATTTTTGAAATCCAAAATTTCCATTTGGTTCTGTTTTTAATAATTTCTCTCTCTTTGTTGATAGTCTATATTTGATGTAGCATTGTCACCATACCTCCCTTTACTTCTTTAATAATGCTTTCTGTTAGAAATCTATCTACATACTACTTACCCAAACTTCCTTGTCATCAATATTCCAATCTTTCTTCCAAGTCCCTAACCTTCCAGATAAACTATTAGCAGCTGCCCATGAATAAATATAGATTCACAATTTTTGCTGCAGAGTGGGTAGGCAAGTGGACTGCTCGAAGTTCTGACCCCTGGAAGGGTTTTCCTTCACCACTGTCCCTTGGATCATCTCTGTAAGCTGTTTACTTTCAGGCACAACCAGCATATTGAGTTGGTTCTTCCACAGTTTTGTTGGTCCTAAGGAACACACCAGGGCCATGGCCTTGGATTGAGAGAAAGAAGGCAACGTGACAAGACTTGATGTTGAGAGAGTCTGAACCCCCTGCTCATGCAACTTCCTTGTATCTTTTGGACCTGCCTGAGCTCAGTCTCTAGGTCCATTTGATGATAGATTGCTTCTCACATGCCCAGTGGTGTGGCTAGATGGATCACACAACTCCCAGCTCCTGATGGGCTGGTAGATTGACTCATGACCCCCACAAAGACTTGTTCAAGTCTTAACTCCTGGTCCTAGGGTATGAGCTCATTTGTGAAAAGGATTTAGATGAGGCCAAATTAAATCAGGGTGTGCCTTAATCCATAAGATTTGAGTTCCTTACAAGCAAAGGAAATTTCAATTCTGTCAGTGAGTTAGGAGACGCCAAAGGGGAAGAGGGAACTTGCCATGTGATAGATGCAAAATGCATCTGCAAGTCATGGTATACCAAGGAATGCAAGCTGTCATCAGAACACTGCCAACTTCAGGAGAAAGCAAGACCCAGCAATACCTCAGTGTTGGACTTCTAGCCTCCCAGACTGTGATACAATGAATTCCCATTGTTCAAGCCAGCCCATTCTGCGGTATTTATCATAGCAGCCTTTGCAAACTAAGACAGTTTTGGTACCAAAAAGAGGGGCACTTCTGTTACAAATACCTAGAAACGTAGAAGTGACTTTGGAATTGGGTACTGGGTAGAAGCTGGGAGAATTTTGAGGTATTTGATAGAAAAACTTAATTTGTCTTGAGGAGACTGCTGATAGAGGTATGGACATTAAAGGTGATTCTGGTCAGGGCTCAGAAAAAATCATGAGATATATAGAGGAAGTTTCTATCATTATAGAGAATACATATATCATCATGAACAGAATGTGTAGAAATATGGATGTTAAAGGTGCATCTGATGAGGCCTTAGAAGGAAAGGATGAATGTGCTATTGGAAAGTGGAGGAGAGATGACCCTTGTTATAAAGTGGCAGAGAACATGGCAAGATTGTGTTCTGATGTCAGGTGGAAAGCAGAACTTGTAAGCAGTGAACTTGAATATTTAGCAGAAGAGATCTCCAATCAATGTAAGGAAGGTGCAACCTAGTTTCTCCTTATAGCTTATAGTAAAATGAGAGAGGAAAGGGATAAATTGAGGACTGAAATACTAAGCAAAATGGAACCAGCACTTGATGATTTGGAAAATTCTTGGCCCATCTAGATGGAATGCTCTGAGACTATGGTCAGAGGCACTTCCAACAGTGCCCTCCCTGAGTCCTGAGAGGTAAGTTCCCAGAGAAGAGGGCTCTGGGCCAGGATGTCAATGAAAAACCCTTTGCTAAAGATGGTGAGGCTGAACAGCTGTTTGCTAAAATTAGGTTTATGACTCATGAAACCAGTCAGCCATCTCAGAGGATGTCAGGATTGGAAATGCAGCTATTCAGGAAGAATCTGTGGAAAACCCTTTTGTCGAATGGCCTGGATCCCCTTGAAATGCATGGAAAGCTAACAGGATTTTTGAGAATTTTGTATGAATAGAATCACTGCAACCTGAACTGGAAAGGACAGAAGCAGAATGAAACAAAGAAAGAAGGACTTCAAGAGCAGAACCATGGAAGCAGAGGTTTGGGTCAAAGAGATCTCCTCAGGCTAAGAGAGGAACTTCCACCCTGAAGTTTGGAATGAGTGGGCCATCTTCCCTGGAGTTCCGGGAGGACATGGCTACTGCTCCAGTGCCCGGAAAGGGTGTGCCACTCCATTAGGCCTGGAACAGAGCTTTGATCTACAGATAATTCTCAGAACTTGGAATCTAATGTAGTTTGCCCTGCTGGATTATGGACTTGCTTAGAATCTGTGACTATTGTTTTCCTTCCATATCTCCCTTCTGTTATGGAAATGTTTCTCCTATTCCTGTCCTACCACTGTATTTTGAAAGGCTATGGCTTGTTTTCTAGGTTTCTCAGGTCCACAGAAGAATTTTGCCCCAGGACAGCCCACTCCCAAACTGATTTTGATGAGACTTTGGACTTAGAGTTGTTATTGAAATGGTTTAAGGCTTCTGGGGTGTCGGAATAGGATAAATGTATTTTGCATGTAGAAAGAACATGCTTTTTGGTGGTGCAAATGGCAGAATGGGAGATTGAATCATGTTCCCCTGCAAAGGCATGTTTTGGAGGCTCCATTTCTTTAACACTAAATTGGATCTCATAGCTCCCACTAGCAGAAAAAGTCATAGATGCAAAATGTCTGGACCAACATTAATGACACTTATGGTGGTTGGTCTTCTCAACTAGGCAGGGAAAATGATGCTTAAAGATTAAAGCATGGATGGATTAAAGCTGGTTTGGAAATCAGCAAAGTCCAGGTTGAAGGTGAAGAGATCTAATAGAAGCTATTGCTTCTGCCTAGATTCCTTGCCTCTTGCCCCCAGAGCACTCACCATTCAGGACCCTGCCTTGGGAGAATCTTTGAGAGCTGAGGTCTGGAATCACACCGTCCTGAGTTTGAGCACTTCCAACTATTGCCCATGTGACCAGAGCTGTTGAGTATGTTGGGCAGGTCATGGGCTGTACAAGGGTGCTTAGCTAAGAAGGTAAATGGGGGCAGAAGTCCAGCCCTAGCTTCACTCATCAAACCAGGCACCAACCCAATCTGCATCCATCTGGAAGGCGGCTTTTCAGAAGGAAAAGAGCCCTGGAGGAGACCTCAGCTAGTTGCTCACATCTCTGATCCCCATGTTCCTCTTTGTAAGAAGAGTGCAAATACAGAGCTGGTCCTCATTATTCATGGATTCCGTAGAAGTGAATTTGACTATTTGCTTAAACTTATTCATGACCCCAAAGTCAATACTCTCAGCACTTTCAGTCATTCATGGACATGCGCAAAACAAAAAATTTGAGTCACCCAACACATACATTCCCAGTTGAGGTCTAACAAGGCAACACTCTGCCTTCTCTCATACTGCAAATGAGCATCCTTTTCACAGTCTATTTATTAATGTCATGGTTTTTGCTTTTTTTTTGTGCTTTTTGTGGGTGATTTTACTGTTTAAAATCAAGTGTAGGACTGAAGTGCTGTCCAGTGTTCCTAAGTATGAGAAGTCCACTGTTCTAGTTTGCTAGGCTGCCAAAATGTAATATACCAGCAGTGTGTTGGCTTTTAACAGTGGGAATTTATTAGTTTATAAGCTTAGAGTTTTGTGGCTGAGAAAAATGTCCAAATAAGGCATCATCAGGTGATGCTTTCTCCCTGAAGACTGCCAGCGATCCTGGACTCTTCTCTCAAGTGGCAAGGCATCTGCTGGGCTCTTCCTTTTCTTCTGGATTTCATTGCTTCAGTGACTTCTTCTCTCAGCTTCTGTGTGTTTCTCTCTATGTTCATCCTGTTTATAAAGGACTCCAGTAAAAGGATTAAGACCCACCCTGGGCCATGCCTTACTGAAGTGATCTAATCAAAAGGTCCCACCTACAGAAATGAACCAGTTTTAAGAACATGATTTTCTGGGGTTCCTCCAGCTTCAGATCATCATAGCCATGATGTGACTTTCAGTGAAAATGCAAGTGTAACTTTGTTCAGGCATGAGTTATGATGCTGTTGGCTATGAGTTCAATGTTAATGATTCAGACATATATATTAAAAATGGCATCTTCAGTCAGACACACACACAGAACAAGGTTATGTATTGATAGGTATGCATAGGTTTGCAGGAACCTAACCCTGTATTTTCCCTGGAGGCAATGGTTCAGCATTCACAAACTCAGGGTTGGCAGCTACTTTGTAAGACCTAACTACCACAAATAATGTGAGTCAACTGTATACACAGTGTGAGGCATGTACCCCAAGCTTGGAGAGTGGTTTAGTCAAACCCTCCTTCAATTCCTGCCTCAGAGCCTTGGACTGATGACGTCTCTTGGGTTACTTGTCCCCCACTTCGGTCTTACCGTCCCAGAGGCGGGTCAGGGCCTGGCGTCCACATGCAGCCTGGGCCCCACACCTCCAGCCCATGGCTTGCCCCAAGGGAATGCCCCACCCAGGTTCCCGGGGGCTTGCCTTGTTGCCCCAGGCCTTGGTGTCCTCCTTGGTGGAACAAGAGTCAGGAGCCACACTTGGAAAGAATTTTGAAGAAGCACAGCCATTGGGGTACCCCACCAACCTGGGAGCTGCCTGTGTACAAAGGAGCAAGGGTGCTCTGGGTGGGTCCAGTTCCCACCCCCCGACACCCCTGTCCCCCAACCCCCACCAGCAGAACCTGCATGTTCAGAGGCCCAGGCTGGACCAGCAAGGAGGGGTGAGCTCAGAGCTGGTTTGGAAATCGGTCAAGGTTGGTCCTCATCCAGCTGCCCCCCTTGCCTGGTGCCTTCCAGGGCTCAGCCAGCAGGCCAAGGGCTCTGCACACTTGCAGCATTTCTGAACCCCTCTCTGGGCTGGCTCAGGATGCAGCAGCAAACGCAGCCATCCCTGCCCCTGTGGGGTCCTGAGGTGTGGGTAGGGTCAACATGTGGTGGGACCTGGGTGGGGGAGGTGGCAGGAAAGGCATCTTAACGTGGCTCCTCAAACCCCGCCCCTATTGTAACGGGGGCGGGGCCAACCCTGGCCTGGGACCAGCAGGTGCAAAGGCCCTGAGGTAGGACTGGGCACCCAGAGACGGGAAAGAAAGCCGGAGGGGCGGGGTCCGGGGAGGAGGGGAGGCAGCAGGTTCCGGATAAGGAGGGGCCGACAGCCCGAGGAGGGCGGTCAAGTTTTCTTCAACTGCAGTGAGAAACCGTTCTTGAGGTAGGGAGTGAGATGAGCTGGTTGAAATTTTGAAAATGTCCCTCTGGTGATTGTGGCATCTGCGAGGCCCATGAGGAGCTGCTGTCGGGGGCACGCACCGTTGGGGAGGGGCGCGAGGAGTGGGGTGGGGGGGAGGGGAAGGGGGTGGCGTGGGCTGAGTGGGAAGCGGGTCCCTGTGTCCCTCACCTCCCATCAGCAATGTCGGGGCAAGCCTGAGATCGCCAACTGTGCCCGCTCCCACGCCGGCTCCGCAGCTCCTGGGCTCCCGACACCACTGTTTCTCCGCAGGTCCAGCAGCACCCACCTTTCGCAGCAGGACCTAGACAGCGACGGGGAGGTGCGTGGCTCCGGGCGCGGCGCGCGGGAGCTGCGGGGTGCTGGCCCCCCCCGGCCGCAGCTGCCCGGCTCGCCCTCCGCTTGCAGGAGCTGGAGCTGTACTTCACGGAGCCCCAGCAGCTGCTGGACGTCTTCACGCAGCTGGAGGAGCAGAACCTCTCGCTGATCCAGAACACGCAGGAGATGGAGGAGACCCTGGAGGACCTGCGCTTGACCCTGAGGAACACCCATAACCGGATGTAGGTGCCGCGGTCGGAAGGGCGAGGGTGGGCTCTGCGCCCTTCTGCAGAGAACCTCCAAGCCCATCGGGGCTCCCGGACGCCCACGGCCGCTGTGGGCAGGCTGTGCAAACTGCCCCCAGGCCCTCCATGTGGACCGGGCAGGCCTGGCCCTGCAGAGAGGGAGTGCCCTGGTGCACAGGGCTGGGGCTGGCACCGGGTCTGCGGGGGACACCAGGCTCCAGGAAGCTGGGCCGGACTGCAGCTCCCCAAGGCAGGCTTCCTCCCAGGGGCCCGGGCAGAGCCTGAAGGGCTCACCCAGCGGGCGCTCGGAGCGGACTGGAGGGGGCTGCTGTCGCCAACCTTCCAGAGCTCCGGAGCCCTCCCGGGAGCAGGGAGCAGGGAGCAGGGAGGGCCCAAGCCCCCAGCCCTTCTCCTTGTAGCACAGCTGTAAATGTCCCTCCTGTCACTGTTGAGCAAATGGAGCGGTCTGGGGGAGGCGGCCGAGAGTGGGGCGAAGTCAGAGAGGTAGAGAGGACGCGTGTGGGGCTGGGCCGGGTGGGTGGGCACGCCCGGGGCCCTGCCGCTTGAGCCGGAAAGGCCTTGCTGGAGGAGGCCAGGGGCACCAGCTTGCCCAGGGTGGCCAAGCCGCCAGGACCCTGGAGAGCCCCTCGGAGCTCACAGCCAATGGGGGAGACAGGCGGCAAAAAGGGCAGCAGAGCTGACTTGTAGATGCTGGCGAAAACAAAGTTATGTGAGAAAGGGAGCTGGGGGGCAGGAAGGCTTCCAGGAGGGGTCACTGGAGCCAAGGATGTCCTGAGGCCGGAAGCCACACCAAGGCCTGAGGGGAGAGTGCTCTGGACAGAGGTCACAGCCGGCACAAGGGCCCTGAGGTGGAGCCAGCCGGTGCCCCGGCGCCCCGTGGGAGCCCCCACGTTCCTATGCTCCCGTCCCTTTGGCCCATGTCCTGCCCGGCATGGCCGGGAGTCTCCAGCCTGCTGTGGAGCCACCAGCTCTCGGACAAGGTTCCAATCCCGGGGAGGCTGGAGACAGCAGAGAGACAGGTGAGCAGGGGAGCAGCAGGGGCCTCCCAGCTCCCCGGGACCCTGGAGGGCGCGAGCCCCGCCTCCAGCACACACGCGGTACATGCACGGATACCACCACTCACAGGTAACATTCACTCACACACACAAGCACGCACACACGCGCGCTCACGCTTTCACACACATATACTCAGTCACACACTAGCATTCATTCACACATTCACAATATATGCACACATACACCCGTACTCACACACACACACTCAGGCACACATTCACTGACACACCTGCATTCACCCACACACACACTCAATTTACTCGCACACTTGCATTCATTCACACACAATACATGCACACCTACACCCATGCTCACATTCACTCACACACTTACACTCACAAACACACACATACACTCACACACTAACATTCGCTCACACACACTCACACATGCCCTCACACACACACAGTCTCCTCAGGGCAGAATCTGGGTTGCCCCCAGGTAGCTGGCTTTCAGGACAAGACACTTCGACAGCTGAGAGCGCCAGTGCTTTCTTCTCAGGGGAATCACAGCCACGTTCATCTAACTTCTGTGACCTCAACCACTCTTTGTCAGCAAACAACAAAGTATGGTTTTTAAACATTGCAAAGGAGGAATCTGTCCCAACATTTGGAAGGAGTGGCTGTGTTAGAGACACTGTAGGAAAAAAACTATAATCACCTCCAAAGTAGAGTTACTCCTAATAGCCAAGAATGGAAAGAGCCCAAATATCCAGCGGCAGGTGACTGGATCGACAGAATGTGCTGTAGCCACTCCATGTGCAATTGGTTCTTACTGCTACTGAAATACATCGCTACCAGTGGGTGGCTCAGAACAGCCTAAGCTTATTACCTTGCTGTTCTGGAGGCCAGAAGTCGGCCGCAAGGGCTAAAACCAAGATGCTGGCAGCACTGTGTTCCTTGCTGGAGGCTCAAGCGACAGTGCGTGTGTCTGTCATTCCCAGTTTCTAGAGGCTGTCCCGTTCCTGACCCTTCCATCTTCAAAGCAGCAATGGCTGGTTGAAACTTTCTCACGTTCCATCGCTCTACCTCTCTTTCCTGCTTCTCTCATTTGAAAGGAAATTTGTGATTATACTGGGCCCACCCAGATAATCCAGGATAATCCCCTCACCTCCAGGTGACCTGGTTAGCAAGCTTCATTCTTAATTCCACCTGCAACCTTCATTCCACCTTGGCCATGTAATGTAACACACTCACAGGTTCTGCTGATTAGAGCACAGACGGGGGCAGGGGCTGAGGCAGGCGCCGAGAGGGGCGTACATACCATGAACTATTCCGCCATAAAAAGGAACAAATTATTAGCATATGTGATAACATGGATGACCCTCAGGCATGATGCTGCTAGAAGCCAGACAGAAAGGATACATACTACATTATTCATTTGAACCTCTACAACTGGGTATATTAGTTATATATTGCTGCATAACAAATTACTGCCTCCACCCCCCCCCCCCAATTTAGCAGCTTAAAATAGTAAATGTACATGTATCATCGCACGTTTTCTGTGGATCAAGAATCTGGGCACAGCTTCTCTGGGTCCTCTGCTTCGTGTGGGATTGCCTAGGCTGTGGTCCCATCTCAAGGATCCCCTGGCAGAAGATTCACATCCAGGTCCTGTGGTTGTTGCACGACTCAGTTCCTCGAGGGTTGTGCGATGGTTGGCTGGGAGCTGTCCTTAGTCCCTTGCCCCCATGTAGGCCTCTCCATCAGGGCAGCTTGCCCTATCAAAGTGTGCAAGCCAAGAGGACAACAGAGCCTGCTAGCAAGACAGAGGTCACACTTTTTTCTATCCTAAACACAGA
Source organism: Dasypus novemcinctus (assembly GCF_030445035.2). NCBI lineage: Eukaryota > Metazoa > Chordata > Mammalia > Cingulata > Dasypodidae > Dasypus > Dasypus novemcinctus. The sequence continues at coordinate 55,591,661 of NC_080698.1, forward strand.
AGTGACATCCATTCCTTATGCCATTGGTTTGGAGCAAGTCACTGGATTTTGCCCACACTCAAGGGAAGAGGTTACACGGGAGTATGAACGCAAGGAGGCAAGTGTCACTGGCGACCAGCTTACAGGTCTACCTTCCACGTGGGAAAAATCAATCTGTGGTGGGAGATTTCGGGCCATTTGGGAATGAAGGGGGCATGAGGAAATTTGGGGGGTGATAGGAATGATCTGTATCTTGATTGTGTTGATGCATACACAGGTGTATAAATTTGCCAAAATTCATAAAATGGTACAACATAAAATGGGTGCATTTTACCATATGTCCATTGTACCTCCACAGCAAAATATAGAAGGGCCCCCCAACAAAGATACATTCATGTCTAACCTCCAGTGCTGTGGCTTTGTGTTTGAACTGCTGTGGCCTCTTTAGCTGTCCATCAGTCCAGTATAGATGGTCAGATCTGCTTGGTCCCTGCTGACACTTGTGGGTGGGCGCTGGCCTCCTGGCCTCTGCCTTCTGTCTCCCCAGCCCAAGTCAGCTCTATCCTCGGCCCCCACAAATGCCGCCGCCCAGGGGGTGGGGAGGAGTACAGGGGGCCCGGGGCCTACGTTCCTATGCTCAGGGGTAAGATTGCGAAAACATCAGTAGGTTCTATCAGCAACCATGGGAGACTCTGATCAGGGGATACCTGAACGCCTTTTGCGCCCCCGGGCTCCGCTGGCTGAGCAGTGGCATGATGGGCCGGTATGTAATGAGCATGGTCACAGTGTGTGCCGTACTGTTTAAAGGTGTTTGAGAATTTTTGACTCTTTGGTTGAAAAGTTGACTGCTGTAATTTCACTCTTAAACGTATGCCCAAGAGAAGTGCAAAAACTTGTATGTGAATGTTCATAGCAGCTTTATTTATAATAGTCCAAAAGTGGGAACAATCCATGTTTCTGCCAACTGATGAGAGGATAAACTACCTGCACCATGGCCACGTGATGGAATATTATTTGGTCCTAAAAAGGAACGAGGTCCTGATTGATGGGACAGCACAGATGAACCTTGAAGACACTGTGTTAGGCAAAAGAAGCCAGATGCAAAAGGCCACATGTTGTACAATTCCACTTAGGCGAAACCGCCAGAAGAGGCAAAGCCACAGAAGTGACTCATTAATGTTTTCCAAGGGCCGTGAGGAGATGGTGGAAGAAACGACTGCTAATGGGTACCGGGTTTCTTTTAGGGGTGAGGAAAACATTCTAAGATTATGGTGATGGTTGCGCAACTTAGAGGACATGCTGAAAACTACTGACTTGGACACGTCAGGGGTGGATTTCATGATGGGCAAGCTAGACTTCCATCAAGCTGTGTTTTAAAAGATTTTCCAGTTCCAGCCCAGAATTATTGAGCCCTACTGTATGCCAGGCCCTGTGCCAACACTGTGCCCCTGCTGTCAGCTAAACCTCAGGCCAGCCAGGGGCGGGCGTCCTACAGACGGGCGGGGGCCAGGGGCGGGCGTCCTACAGGCGGGCGGGGGCCAGGGGCGGGCGTCCCACAGGCGGGCGTCCCACAGGCGGGCGGGGGCCAGGGGCGGGGCGCCCTACAGACGGGTGGGGGCCAGGGGCGGGGCGCCCTACAGACGGGCGGGGGCCAGGGGCCGGCGTCCTACAGGCGGGCGGGGGCTCGCTGGTAAGCTGCCCTGCCGGTCCTCCCGCAGGGACAGGGAGGTGAACCAGCTGAAGCAGTGGATCACCACGCTCATGATGTCCATCGCCAAGGAGGAGGAGACGGCCGCCGAGCTGGAGCTCAAAGCCCGGGTCTTCCACTTTGGAGAGTACCAGGGTGACCAGCAGGTAGGTCAGGCCCGAGCCGGGCGGCCACGAGGGGATGGGGCGGCCGGAAGAGATGCCGCGGGACGCAGGAGGCCACCGCCCAGGTAAGGGTCCCTCTGCTGGGGAGGGTGCTGGGCTGGGGGGCCGTCCCCTCCCTCAGGCCGGACACCTGACTGGATTCTAATTGTGCCTGGGGGCAGAGGGGCCGGGGCCCTGCCCAAGGGCTGCACGGAGTGCTGGGGGCTGCCCATGTGGCCCCTTGGTGGCCTAGCCGCCCACGTGGTTCCTTGGTGGCCTGGCCGAGGGCGCCACCACTGGCCGCCCGTTCCCACACGTGCAGACCCAGCAGCCTGGCACACCTCACACCTTCTTTCCTTCCTTCCTTTGTTCAACAAATGTCTGTTTCTTAGACACATGCCAGGTGACCCTGTGGGGAGGAAGAGCCAGGCTGGAAGAATGCGGAGGGGACAGAGGGCAGCGGGGTGGGGACTGGCCTGGGGCAGGGGCATGCCCAGTCCACCACTCAAGCGCTGACCCGGGGCCCCTGTGCGCTGGGTGCCAGGCAGGGTCCACGGGCTGCAGCACTGGGGGTCCCGCTGACCCTCGGTGGGCACTGGCCAGGTCCCAGGCCCCCTGAGTCTTTCCGCCCACCTCTCCTCACGTGCTCCTTGCCCCAAGCCCTTTCTGCATCGTCGCTCAGGCTGAGGGGCACTCAGGGCGGGCGAGAAGGGGAGCGAGGTTGGTGCAGTGAGGGGGCCTCGGTGGGCGGCCGGAGACAGGCCAGGCGAGGGCGACGTGGGACGTCGTGGCTGCCCCACGGGGTGAGGAGCCGGGCAGCGCGGGCCGAGGGAAGCCCAGGTCTCCAAGGTCTGCCCCCTGAGCTCCCGCGTTGCGCCAGGCAGGGCCCTGCACACGCTCACCTGTCGGGCCGTGTTGCAGCGGGGCTTGCCGGGCCTCGGGGGCCACTGACGCCAGGCCCTGCCGCAGGACAAGCTGCTGGAGAACCTGAACCGCAAGGTGCTGACCGTGTACCAGCACTGCATCGGGACGCAGCAGGACAGCAACCTGGGCACGGTGCAGATGCTCACCGTCATCGAGCACCAGCTGGAGGAGCTCATCGAGAGCCTGGAGCGCGTGCCCCAGGCCAAGATCCAGCAGGCCGAGAAGGCCAAGGAGAAGGAGCGGAGGACCCGGTGAGCGGCTCCACGGCCAGCAGGGGCCCTGGGGAGCGCAAGTCCAGCTCCCCACGCGGCCTCCACGCCGAGTGCCCTAGGGACAGACGGAGGAGACAGGACGCCCAGAGTGCCTGCTGCCAGACAGAAGCTCAGGGCTGTTGGGGGGGGCGGGTGGACCAAGAGGGGGTTTCAAACCCGGCCTGCGGGTACTGGGAAGGCTTCCTGGAGGAGGTGATGGCGAAGGTGAGGTTGATGATTTACAGTCAGCAGAGGTCGAGTCCCGAGACTCAGGGAAGGGAGAGCACCTAGAAGAGCGAGGGTGTGGCCAGCATGTACCTGATGGCAGGGTGAGGGGCCCGGTGAGGGACCCCGCTTAGGGCAGGCGCTGGGCGAACGGCTGCTGCCCAGGAGGAGGGCTGGATAGAGCCTGGCCTGGCTGAGCTCACTGGGGGCAGGGGTCTCGAAGGGTGAGATGAGGGGCACAAGGGCACAGCCGTGAGTGAGCCCGGGATCTGAACTGAGGCGCACTGGCCTCTGGCAAGGGAGGCTGGGGCCAGATCCCCGGGAAGCAGGAGCAGGAACAAGAGGCCAGGCAGGGCCAGCGCACCTCCTGGTACAGGCTGTCCTCGCCAGAGGAACCTTGTTCTCTGGCTGTGGGTGGGAGCAGGTCCTGCTGGGGAAGGGCAGGGGACCGTGAGCGGGGGAGGGCTGGAGCCTGGCTTCTGGGGCTGCGTGGTGTGGCTGGGATGGGGTGGGCAGGACCCCCAGGGCTCCCCCCACCCCGCTCCAGCCCTAATGCCACCTCCTGCCCACCACCTCCACCCAGACTGCGAGAAGAGAAAGTCAGGCTGCAAAAGCAGCTGCAGGAGGAACGCCTGCAGCGAGCCCAGGCCCGGGCCCAGGCCGAGATCAAGAAGAAGGTAGGCGGGTCGCTCGCTCGTCCTGGTCACTGCCAAGGAAGGGCATCTGAGGAGGGGACCGGCAGGGCCAGAATGGGGCACACCCCACTTTGCAGAGTGATCTGAGGCTCTGCGAGGAGCGACTTGGTGGCCAGGCAAGGCCAGGGTCGAGACAGGCATCAGTTCCCGGGGCCTGCCGTCCGCTGCGCCCAGGCTCTGCCCCCTTCTCTCAGGACCGGCCTCCTCCTGGGGACACCCTCAGCTCTGGGGAGGCCTTCTACCCAGGCCGAGCCCGCTGGGCAGGCCTCGGGGGCAGCCGCCCTGCCTGAGGTGGGCCGGGCCAGGCCCTTCGGGCTGCACACGCACGCCTGTCCCCCAGGCCCTGTCCCGGGGTGTGCCCCCCCGCTCAGGGCAGGCGGCAGCACTGCCGGTCCCACCTACAAGGCGGCCAGGCCCCTGGTCAAGCTCCTTACCCATCACGAGGCGCCCCCTTAGCACTGGTCTCCAAGCCCCCACCCCATGGAGTGGGCCGCAGCTGCCACCACCACCTGGACCGGTCAAGTCCCTTGGCCCACGGCAGCCCTGACAACAGAACGTGTGGCCCCTAAAAAAGGCCTAGACCCTGAATGCGGCCACCCAGCGGACAATACGGGAGCTGGCTTCTGATCTCCAGGCCAGCAGTTCTCACCCGGAGACGGGACCCTGGGCCCTGGGGAAGGGGCCAAGACCGTAGGGGCCTCAGCAAAGGAAATGGGGGCATTCTGGCGGTTTCCATTCTATGTGGCCAGGCTACCACCCACCCCCCTCCTCGCCCCCGTCCAGGAGCCAGTGATCAGGGCACAGACACCAGTAAATGCTGGCGAAGGCTGCTGGCACTCCCAGGTTATTCAGAATAAATCAGCCTGAGTCTTGCCGGGCTGACCCAGTCTGCTAAGGGGAGCAGCTGAGAGGGTCTGAGGGATCTTGAAGGTCCCCAAGCCCAACACTTGCCCCACGCCTAGGGCGGGGTAGACAAAAATCACTGCTCAGCTGGGCCTCGGGGGTAAATGCTGAGCAGCTCCCATCCTCTCTCCGCAGAGAGGCAGAAAGCTGCTGTGCCGCTCTCGCCCGCTGCCGACCAGATCGAAGAAGGCGTCGGAGCACGTGCTCCAGGACAAGGAGAAGGAGGAGCTGCTGTTCTTCTTCACTTAACCTTCTGCAGCCCTGGCTGGGGTGTTCGGCTGAAGCTCCTAACGGCGCCGACAGCGGGGGAGAGGCTGCGCTGGGCTTCGGCTGGGTCATGATTTAAACTGGCACTCGTGCTTGCAGTGTCCTCCTGTACGTTTCCTTACTGGCCCTGAAATAAACCTCACGCAGGTCTCGCTGGTGTCCTGAGGGCCTGTCTCAGGAGGCTGCCGCTGCGGCCTCTTAGACCCCTGCCCTAATCAGCTGGGGGGGCGGGCAGCATCTTGGGTCTCGCCTGCAAAGGCAGCTTTAAAAGAGGGACAACAGCATTGTGTGGAAACTCCCATTTCCTGTTCAGACGTAGCGCAGGGTTGGCCCCACGGCCCCGGCAGAAGAACGCAAGCTGGGCGGCGGTGGAGGTTATTACCACACACTGAAGGGAGGAGTTACTTCAACACTGGACACAGCTCCTCAAATGAAGCCACACGAAGCCTCTGCTGGGTGGACCGTACAAAAAACTTTTATTCATTTGCTCTAAAGTCGGGCCCCTCACCAGCAGCAAACCACAGTGCCCAGAAAACACTGGCAGCCAGTGCCAATCATTCTGTGGAGGGCCTTCACCGAGGGGCACGGGGGAGGCAGCGGGCCTGAGGGGGTGGGGGGCTCCGCGGCTGCACTGGCAGGTGGGCCCAGCTCCCCGCAGGGGGCAGAGGGGCTGCGAGTCAGTCAGTCCTGGATGGCCTGGCAGGTACGGTGCCAGGGGGTCAGCCCCTGGACTTTGGTCTGTGGCGCAGCACAGAATTCTGTGGAAAAGAACCAGACACAAATGTGGCTTGAATTCTTCCAGGCAGACCATACTTCCAAGCAGGACAGGTAGAAAGGGGTCGCGGCAGAATGGTGGTGTCATCCCCCAAGCCCCTGACCTCAAGGAGCGGAGGAGACACAGCTCGGGCAGGGTCTGGAAGATTCCAAGCCTGAGATCAAAAAAGCATCTGAACAAACACACTTTGAAAGGCACAAGGCAAGAGGAAGCATTTCTGAAACGACCCTGTGTCCCTCCCATTAACTGTAGTTAACAAATAAATAATGTGCAAGATTATCAACTTGTCTCCCTTCACGAGACAGCCGTCGCTCTGTAAAAATATATGTTGACATATGCACATCGCCAACCGCAACAATAAAACATATAGGCACACACCCTTAATGCAGTCCTAGGAAAAATTACAGGATTCAAAACATCACTTTACAAACTGTTCTTAAATGACTGTTAAACGTTAACACTCAAATACGAAATCTGGAAAAATTTTTAAAGTTTTAACTCTCCCATTCCTAAACTCTGAGCTGCCAAGTGGGTTCTACCGAGAGGACTCACTAGCAGATCCTGGGGGGCCCCACCCCACCCGCCGCTGCCCCCCGACGCGCTGCCAGCTGGCACTGCCCACGCTGCCTCCGCAGTGAGAACAAGAGTTCCAACGTGGACTAGGATAGGGCTTCCCTGTGACGACGTGGCCACCATTCCCTGGTCGCCACAAACGCCAGCCAAGGCACTGGGAAATGGCCTGTTACGTGAGTGCTCAGAAAGAACAGGGTATTTCTAGTTACCTCTGGAGTGAAACTGTCAACCACGGAAGCTAAAAGACGTCATTTTCACTTTCTACTGATCAAGGTGTAATCTGCCCTATTTCCTGCAGAAGCTGCAACCCAAGCTCTAAGGCCCATATCACATTAGACAAGGACAACGAGCTGAGCACGTTCCTCGCCGCCAGGGGCGCTCACAGCACGCAAGTGCTGCTCGGGGACAAGGCAGTCTCGCACCCAGCCCCCAAAACTGGTTCCTGATAAAACAAAAGCAAAGCATCTTCCACGAGTGCACCACAATGTCTTATGTAGGAGGAGCTGGGACTCTGGAGTGGAAACTGGCGATGAGCCTCACCCCGGCCCACGAGACCATCTAGCTCAAGTCTTCGGGGGAGAAGAACGAACTGGAGGTGACAGTACTCGTCTCTCCCAAAGCAGGAGGATGACATCACTGCAGGTCCTGCAGGTTGATGGTACTCTGTGGGAGCCAGGCGCCTTCAGGACCAGCCGTGTCGACAGGAGCAGGAAGCACCTCCTGTGGAAGCAGCAGAGGGGGCGAGGGCAGAGGAGAGCGGGAGTCAGGCCAGATGTAGGCCTGGGTTCTGAGCACCAGCAGCTCAAGTGCAACCGCAGGGATTCGACGGCGTTCACTGTTTCACCCAAACGCCCACAGACAGCATAAGCCCATGGGGTTGGCGAAGAAGGCATTTCTGATTTTTCTTCATTAACAAAAACTTGTTTCCCCTTTATTTTAAAAGCACGTCTCTTGAAGCAAACAACTGAAATGTGGATAAACCAGAACAAGGAAGAAAGTCTGTTTTTCCAGATTTTTTTTCTTTGCATGCTGATATATACCCACACACGTTCAAGCACTCACACATCTGTTTGCACAAATGAGATCATCCTTATTTTTGTCCCCTTTGTTCCCACTTCATCTATGGTAAACATCTTTCCAAGTTATGAGGTAATTCCTCTATGTCATTTCTTATTTGCCAAACAGCATTCCAACCTCCAGGCTGCATATAACTCACTGACTCCATCTCCTCTCATCAGAAGACGAGCCCCGACTCTTTCACCATCAGACTCAACACCAGAGCAAGCACACTTTGGCTGTCTGCATGCCCCTGTATTTCCCTAGGAATACAGTAGCATGCGTGGGGTTGCCAGACAAAACGGAGTAGACACTGCTGAGGTTTGCTGGATCCACACTGCCAAACCACCATCCAACTGACATGTTCCCTCGTCCCCCACCTGGCCCGAGGGTCCACTCTTCTGCCTCTTCCCATTACTTGATTCAATAGTTACTTCCGATGATAAGAAAAATGTTGAACTGCCCAATTTGAATGTGACAGAACTAAAATGACTACTTGCACAATTGAATAATACATATATTAAATAATTTGGAAATTAGCTAAGCTACATCCTTCCATTACTTTATATCCAAATCTGAATTATCCACTGCCACCTGTTATTAACCACTTAAGCAAACCACTTAATTATTCTAGGTCTATTTTCCCATAAGTTAAAAGCTGGCCTACCAACTTCCCAGAGGAGAAAGTCCAAGAGTCTATGAAATTTTGCCTTGTTGGCAAGTCTGAGCTCCACCACAAACAGATATGAACTAGAGCCTGTTAGCCTTGCCATCTACCCACCTTTTTCCCAAAGCAGCAAATGTCCATGGAAACCAGCCCAACGTGTCTCCCAGGGAGGCCTACCTGGGCACCAACCTGCTGTGGTCAAGGTGGCCTTCAGGAAGCCAGCCAGCTGTTTAATAATTTTAACAATAAAAATAAAGAGCTATAAGGCATCCACACCTGGAGGACATAGACGGGCAAGTCGACGGCGAAGACAGGGTGGACCATGGAAGGCTGCAGACTGGATACAAGTGGCAAGACTCCTTCACTGGAGGGCTCATCCTGCAGGGGACAATGGAAAAATCTTTCATGTGTGTCATTAAACAGAGCCCAGCAGTGCTGTTCACCTTTGCCTGCAAGACCCAGTAGAACAAGTCCCACCACCACGGCCCAAGGACCTGGCAGTAACTGGTACCAGGGATTGGACCTACCTCCTCTGCCCAATTCTCTCTCCTTGATCCCAGCTGAGCCTTGAAACTTCTACTGTCTGGCTCCTCCGCCCACCTCGGCTTCTCTCCTGGGTTCTCCTGTGCTTCTAGTGGCTCCTACATGCAAAACACCTCCCCCGGGTCCCAATGCCAACTTCCTGCCTGTGGGTCCCTGAATTCCTTGTGTTGGAGGGTGCCAACACTGCTCCCCAAGTGCCCACCTCGGCCCTCCTGCCCTGAGGCCACCTTCATCTGCTAACAACCTAGACAGGGCCACATCAAAAGACCTTCTCTGTGCTGCCCTGTCTCACCTCGGCCCAACCCACGGACAGCGGCAAGGAACCAGATTCTCAAGGATCTCCCTGAAGGGGAGGGGGTAAGCCTGCCAGGCCCTGGGTCACCCGAGTCAGCAATGGCTGCGCCTGCCTTGGCTCGGGCGTCTGGCCCCAGCCTCCTCCCACCACAGCCGTGTTGCCTTCAAGGAGCTCTCCAGGCCCACACTTCTCGTTCCCCCACACCCTCAAGGACCTTTTCTGTGCGCCAGGCACCGAGGGCCACCATTCCCACTTTACAGATGACAGAACTGAAGCCCAGCATGGGTAACTTGTCCAAGGTCACAGCAGCTGGTATCACGGGACAGGCAAAGGCTGCAACCTCGGCTTCGCTAAGTGCGGTGTCTCTAAGAAGACTCCCGCCACTCCCTCCCCGACTGGCTCCTGCTCCGCCAGTGGTACCCACTTTGTTCCCATCTCCCAGCTTCACAGTTCTTCTTGGCTTCTGATCTCCAGGCAGGGAGTATGCTCCAAAGTCCCATGGTCGGAGGCTCTCAGGCGGGTCACAGCCCTGCCCTGTTCATGGCTCCTATCTTTGGAGAATCCGTTTATTTTGTTGCAAGCTCTGAGCTGCAGCCAAACCTGGGACCCCGCCGCCATCCAGGTGCCCATGCCAGCTCCCAATTGCTGCACGTGCTGCTGCAAGTTGCACCCATCTTCCCAAGAATCCCCCCGAACCCCGCACCAGCCCCATTACTGCCGCCCCTGCTACCCTCCCCCTTCTGGCTTCATCTAAACCCCATGGACTCTTCATGGCCAGCTCAGTCCTTCCCTCAAGGGCCTATCCCAGGACCACAAACCCCACATATTTCATCTTTCTCTCAACTCGTCTTCTGAGCATCAGAACCATAGTTGGGTGAGCACTCAGGTGTTCTTTGGTGTCTGCCTGGCAGTCTACAGCCTGCAGAGCGTCAAGAATCCCAGAGATGCTGGGTCAAGAATCCAAGCTAGCCGTCCTCAGCCTTCACGTCTCTACTTCCTCAAAACCCTGCCATGTGACCTCACTTCCACGCTCATAAACAAGCCTGAGCACCAAAGTGTGCTTGGAGCTGCAACACCAGTGTTTCTGGAGAGCATCCAGGGAGTGGCTGCCAGGGAAGGCAGGCCCTGCTGGGTCCGTGTAAGGCCATGTCCTTATGGGGCTGGCCTGTCCCTAAGGGCTCACATACTTGATAGGCAAGAAAAGGGGGGTGGGGGGGAGACCCGACATGAAACCACCTTCTACATAGCACAAGAGCGATCACAGCACCTGGTGTGTAGCCCAGAGGAAGGCACGACAGGGGCTGTCTGAGGTGTCAGAGGAGGCTGACACCCCTTCTCAGAAAAGCAGCAGGTCCAGGCAAGAGCCAGGCAGGGCAAGGGGCAGTGCCTCGTCTTGATGCCACAGACCCATTCCAGTGTAAGAGAGCCCCAAAGACTGGGGGAGGCAGAGAACCCCAACACGTAAAGACCATTATGAGGCTCCTGTGTAAAAGCCAAAGGTGAAAGTGTGAACCAATGCATGCAACCAGATGGGAAGAGGGGTGAGGCTGCACTGCACAGAGCTCTTCAGGATGTAAAATAGTCTTGGGGCCTGTTTCCACAGCTGGGGTGAGAAAGAACATGAGGCAATGGCCGGCGGTGAGCCGTCCTGGCCGCTGGGACACTGTCCTCACCTACAAGGCCTTCCTAAGCCATTGTCTGGATTCCTCCCCGCCCACCTGGCCCCGCCTGGACCCCAGCTCCTCGGCCCACCTCCCAGACCCCTGGCTCTTACCTGCAGCAACTGGATGTGAACACGCTGCGCCCCGGCCACTGGGCCTGGAACGGTCAGTCCTCCACTGGGCACCACGAGGCTCCCACACAACCAGCTGCTCCGGCTTGGGTGGGAGTGCGGAGGGCTGACTTTGCCACCTTTATTTTTTCTCTGAGTAGACCCTGCAGATCCTAAAATAAAACAGACAAGCCTGCACGTCTGGAAGACACTCTCTACAGGCCCCGGCCTAGCTGAGGCCCCACTGTGGGAAACCCTTTCTACTCATGGTCACTGTGCACAGCCCGGCAGACTCGGGATGACTCAGCAGGGACAACCCTGAGGTAAGAGGCAAAGGGAAAAGAGGATCTGATGAGACAGTTAAAAAATGTATTACGCATCTTCCGCCACCTCTCATTTCTCGAGGGCAGAGGCTCACCCTGCCTAACTCCACCAGCGCCTGCTGCCCAACAGACGCACTGAGCACAACTGTGATAGAACAAGGTCGAGAAAGCAGGCCATCCCACCCCACTCTCGCTCAGTTCAGGAGCATGCCAAACAGCTTCCAAACCCTTCCGTCCAGCTTCCTTTCTGAAAAACAATCATTTCACCCACTTTGTAAAAATACATGTGGAAAAAAAAAAAAGCACAAAGAAACCACCCTGAGGCCCAGAAATGACAGTGTGAGCTTTGAGAAACTCCGGGGGCGGCTAGAGGAGCAGGGAGGAGCATGTTGTACGCAGGCCAGTGGCCTGGGCTCAAGCCCGGGCTCCAACTACTTTGCTATGGGACCTGAGCAGACAGCCTCTGGACCTCAGTGTTTTCCACCTGTACAATGTCTTTACCACATAATAAAGTCAAATGAAGTTTTTGGGAGGATTAAACAAGTAAATACATGAGAGCTTAGCATCATGCCTGGTTGGCAGCACACACCAAAGATTTTCAGCTGTTATTATTGCTATGTCCAGGCATCCCTAGATACATATATACGAACAGGTAGAGGAAAGCCATTTTACAACAAATATCACACAAGTTATTTTTAATAAAAGTATTTAATTTTGTTGATTTAACAAAAGATAAACCAGTGACAACGAAGGGCTCGCCAAACATCTGAAAAATATTTCTTTGTGAGACCTTCTGATTAATCTTAAGTTAAAGAAAATCGACAAAACACATTAAGAGGTTAGATTCTGCTTATTTTCATTTCTTTCCTGGTATCGCGTGTCCTGACTCTGCTACAGGAGATGAGCTGTACTGGTGGCAGCCCTCGTTCACTTGAGGGTTGGTGCAGACATCAGTTCTGAGGCTCTAACCCCCTGCAGCTGCTCATGGCGAGTTACGCTACTGTGAACGCTTCTGCTGCTTCTCTGGGTCCCCAGGTCCTCCAGCACGGCCCGTGTCCCGAGCTTTCCTGCAGGTGGCTGGCTGCGGGTACACCTCGGGCACTCCCCGGCCCTCAGGGCTCGCTCTTGCCTGCGGGCAGCCTCAGGTTTCTTCCTGTGCAGAGGGTTCTTCCCCCCGATGCCTGAGGAATTCTCTTTCAATCACTAACCAGGATGACTGAGGTCAAGTTTCGGTTTTCCAGGGACCACAGAGTTAGCTCCCCCGCCGTGGTGGGGAAAGGTAGGTCCCTAACACCTTGGAATACTGCAGGGGGCCCAGCAACCCTGGCGCTGGCTGAGCTCTGGGCGCGCTCTGCGTCTAGTGCCCTTTCCACCTGCAGTCGTCTCTCCCAACCGCAGGCAGGGCCCGGACCAGGGCGAGGCAGCACGGCAGAGGCGCCAAGCCTTGAGGATCTCTGCTTCTGCATAAGAATTTTACCTTAATACATCCGTGTGTTGTCAACTCTTTATCGCTCTAGCATATTTCCCTGTAATAAAAATACATACTTAAATGGAAATTGTATTCCTTTAAAAAAAATGCTTCCTAGAGGTAAGATTTTTCTTCTGGATTGAGCCACCATGACAATTGAGTGGCACAGAATCAGTCAGAACGAGAGAATACCTTAGATGCTCTGATGGACTATTATGAAATATTAAAAGCCTGATTGTATTGAAAATGCATCTCAAGATGAGTGAGACCAGCTAGTTGGCTTTTCCCTAATTAATTCATCTATCTGTGTATAAATGTTACTTATTCCAAGAATGAGACATGGCCAGCATGAACTTTTGCTAATTAAAAATATTTATTTTAAAAGCAAAATGCTCATCTTGATGAAATGTAAATCTAATCCCATGAAAGCTTTGGAGCTATAGAATTAGCTCATTCAATTTAGGGACAAGGCCTGCCACAAAATTTAACTGGCAAAGCCAAGCTTTATTACAAAAAGTTAATCACGTTATACTGATTTTCTCATAAAAAGTCTAACTTTGCTTTTTAAATTCAAACATACTGAGACATGTTTTAAGGAATATTATAAAAGCCACTGAGGAATAAAACTTAGGAAGGCATAAAAAAACGCATCTTTTTAGGTCTTATAAAAGTAGTCAAGATTTAAATAATGTTTATCTAATATTATCTACTTTTTTACTTCTAAGAACAAGATAAAGCAGTGTGCCATTCACTTTTCATTGTTTATTTTATAATGATGCAACACCAGTTGTAAATTCATAATCTATGAAGCAAGAGATAGGATAAAAACATTGCATTCCTCCACTAAATGTGTGCAGGCAAGTATGCTAAAGTAAATAAGAATGATGGAGGGAAGAGGACTTGGCCCAGTGGTTAGAGTGTCCGTCTGCCACATGGGAGGTCCGCGGTTCAAACCCCGGGCCTCCTTGACCCGTGTGGAGCTGGCCCATGCACAGTGCTGATGTGCACAAGGAGTGCCGTGCCACGCAGGGGTGTCCCCCAAGTAGGGGAGTCCCACGCATAAGGACTGCACCCCATAAGGACAGCCGCCCAGCGCGAAAGAAAGTGCAGCCTGCCCAGGAATGGTGACTCCCACACGGAGAGCTGACACAAGATGACGCAACAAAAAGAAACACAGATTCCCATGCCGCTGACAACAGAAGTGGACAAAGCCAACGACGCAGCAAATAGAGGACAGGCAGCAAATAGAGGACAGACAACCGGGGGTGGGGGGTGGGGGGGGGGGTGGGGAGAAAGGGGAGAGAAATAAATAAATCTTTAAAAAAAAAAAAAGGAATCATGGAGAAATCATTCCAGTAACTTTGCTAGACGTAAGGTAGCAACACCTCCCTCGCCTCGCCTCTCAGGGCCACTAGAACCTGCTGACCACAGAGCCTGGCTCAGACCAAGGGCTCCACCAAGCCTGGCGGCCCTGCCTTGGAGGCCCCTGAAGGTGGTGCCGCGGGGCAGCTCGGGAGAGCGCAGTGCCAGCCACATGCAGGGATCCTCCTCACCGCTGGGGAAGGCCAGGCCCCAGGGCAGCAGGCCGGTCCTCGAGGGTGCACGCCTCCACCGCAGGGGCCTCCCTGCTCCTGACGGGTGTGGAAAGGGACCCAAGTGGCCATCCTCACGACTCTCCCACGGGCAGGAGACCTGGCTCATACACAGAGGGGATGCCGGAAGCACTGGGGCTCAATGCTCTCACAGAACCCCGAAAATTCCCATGTCCTGTTTAGTCAGAACCAGCTATTAAAAAGACGCAACATATAAATACATTCCTTCACAGGGAGTACATCACATCACTGAGAGCAAAAAGCAGGTAAAATTACATGGGCGTAAAGTGTTTTATATATGCAGACAGGAAAATGTTTGGCACGAAAACATCAAGTGGTTTGTTCTGGGTGGTGGAACTGCAGGTGAACGTGCCTAAGGAATCCAAATTACTTTTTTTCCCAAGAGAAAACGAGTATTACAGGGCCTTCAACAGAATGCTCATCCCTTCCTCAATGGTTTGAAAAACAGGTTCCGTATCACGTGCTTAGGGTACCAACACTCTTTTATTCTGCTGCCCAGCTCTTCTCCAGCGCCAGCCACACGTTATATGACAAACGTGTCACAGGAAATCTTGGTAACAACAGAACCAGTCTCCCCAGCCCCGTAACTTCTCTTTTTCAGATATTCTCACTCCATTCTTCCAGATCAACTTAAAACTAAGAGCTGTTTTTAAGTTCCTTCGGGAATTTAAAAGGACTGAATAAAGCATGTAAATTAAGCAGAATTATATATTTCTACCCAAGTACATAGTAGGTGTCTGACACAGGTGCAGCATAATTGCCATCAGTGATCTTGAGATATTTTATAATGTTTATGGCTATTATGAATGAAATTGATTTTTTTCATTATTTTTTCTGACGCTTCTAACAGAAAAGCTACTACTTCGATACATGCAAATATTTGTGTGAATTTTTCTAATTTCTAATTATTTAGGTCAATTCCCTTAGGTTTTCTAAGCCTGATCATCTCACCATCTATAAATAATCATCACTTCCTCATTTCTATTTGCTTGCCCCTTTTTCTCTAATCTTCCATAAAAGCATCAAATATTATCACATGGGTAGCTTTTTATTGCCTTTTCCCCCAATTTTAGTGGGGATGCTTCTAGTATCTCTCCATTGAAAATGCTGTTAGCCTGACTGCTATTATGAGGAGGTTTTTGGTTCCTACTTGGTTAAGGTTTGCAACAGTTTTTTGTTTTTGTTTAATTTGCTAGCAGAACCTATCAGCCCCTCAGCCAGTAGTCAACATCTTGAAAATAACCAGAAATGCCCGAGTGTAAACAAAGAGAACTGGAAAAGGATTGGAAAACTAACACCCAGGTTTTGACATTGCTGAAAAAGGAGAGGATGTGCCACACATTCACACAGAACAAAGACATGTCAAAGAGGTCCACGATGAGGGCTGCGAGAGCAACCAGGCTCACCCCCCGCTGGAATGGGATGTGGAGCTGGCACCAGACAGATCCGACGGGGAAGGCATGTGAAGGGAACGGGCAGCAACGCGAGATCTTTCATGTACTTCATCACAAATAATGAAGGCATTTTACTGGAATGCTTCCCTGGGAAATGCCTGCAAAAATTGTGTGTCAGTTTCTGAGTTAAGAACATGGAATGTTCAACAAACTAGAAAATGAAACGCATTTTTGATGTGATAAGATTATGCTGTAATGTAGGTTTGGGTTTCCAAATGCACAGCTCAAAGGCTGCCTTTTTCCTCTTAGGTATTTTGCTTTGGTTTAGATATTTACATGCTTGGAAAGGTCAGGATTCCAACAGTCTTGGTTAATTGAGAAAAAAGCTTGAAAGGTTTTGAGTCATTGTTTAAAGTCCAAAAGTTGATTTAACAAAGTTAAACATCAGCAATAATGGACACTTTGAATAGATGTTATAAAAATATAACACTAATAAAAACGGGCCTGTGACCTATCTCACCATAGGTCATACATAAAATAAACATCCGCCTGACATCCAAATGGCCTGAAAAGCATTTTAAAACATGATGAAGCTCCCGAAGCAGCAGCATGGAGGTCTGCCATGCACAACACAAAAGAAAACATCTTAAAAATTTCTTCCCTCCTCTCCCAATGTTTTGGTTCCTAGCTGGTGAAGGTATACAATCGTTTTTAAATCAGCAGTGGGTGATGAATTTTATCAACTGCCCTTGGGCACATCTTAGAAGATAATCTGGTTCTCCTGATCTTCTGTGATTGGTAAATTACACAGACTGCCTTACGAAGCCAAACAGCCCCTACCTGTGCTGAAGCCCATGTACTGGTACTTTTCCCAGGATTTCCGTATCCCAGCCGGAGGTGGGACAGCTGTCTTGTGTACTGTGTAGCCGCTGGGCTGGGTGAAGGCTCTGGAACTAGACTGCCTTGGATTCAACTCCTGGTCCTGCCACACTCTAGCTAGCCACCCATCTTGTCAATCTCTTTGCACTTCAAGTTCCTCATCTGGAAAATAAAGACATCGTACCTGTACCTCAAAGGGCTGTCGTGAAGACTGAAGTGATAGAGGTAAGGAACGTGAAACAGCTGGGTGCGTGCGAGCCTTAAAATGTGAGCTCTCACACCTCTGTCAGGTTTCGGGACCAGGCTGATGCTGGCCCTCTAGGTTTAATTTCACAGCTTTGATTTGAAACCTGTTCAGTGGTAATGGTCCGGTCAGGTTTTAGAGACCAACGAGTACTTCCTGAATGCTGACCAGGCATCAGGCACTGTGGTCTAACGGTCAGTCCACACTGCCGGCTGTGATCCAGGGACAGGGATGCATGCTTCTCGGGGGCCCGCAAACCTACACTCACACTGCACTGTGATGCCTGCTAGCGTGAGGAGGTACAGGGCACCCTATGGGCAGAGGGCGCCACTGAGGGGGGACCCTGGGCAAGTTTCACATACAATGAAGTGGCCACCACAGTCCCTGCCTTCGAGAAGTTCTATGTGTGGGTTGTAATTCAGGGTCCAATCAGGAACAGCAGAACATTCTAGGTATTTCAAAGAGGGACATCCATGCAGCAGCCAAATACCCAGAGCCTGGTACAACAGGAAACCACCACCATCCCTGCCCCCAAGACTGGGAGAGACAAAGGGGCGAGCCAGCATCAGCAGAGCAGTGAGAGCCAGTCAGGGCCCAGGAGCCAGGGCTGTATCAGGACTGCCCACAAACTCCCACCAGAGCTGGGACAGAGGCAGAGAGGAGTCTGGTCTCTCTCTTCCACTCACATCTTAATCTATTGATGCCTCCCACTGGACAAACCTTGCTGGAAGCCCACTGACAGGTAAGCTGAGGAAACAGAGTTTGCAAGGATGTGACAGTAAATTGGTAATGACTGGCATAGCTGGGAAGGACAATCCAGTAACTCATGTACAGGATGACTAGGAATGCCCATAGCGGCGGAGAAACTGGGGGCAGCCTACAGTAGTCAAGGGGGCAGTGGCTGAGTACCGCTGGAACACAGCGTGGGACAGAGTGAAGAACATGTGTTTAATGGATTTCCTAGCAGTAAATCATTTTCAAACTATGTGATTAAAACCCATTATTTGGAGCTATTATATTAGATATGCTGCCAGATCCTAATTGTGCTGTATTTAGGACATTTCCATCTGGATTCCTAAACCACCAATCTGCAGCTCTTTTTTGCAGGGTATCTTTGTCATGTCTTTAGGTTTTGGCATCCAGATTATGGGAAGTTTCCCAAATCCTAGGGGTCTGAAAGAGTGTTTACCATACAAATTCCATGAAAGAGCAGAAAATCTAGACAAGCATTAGCCTCTGACATGTGCAACTTTTTCTGTGGTTATTGTTCATATTCTTATTCTTGAAAAACGGTGATATCCTTTCTCCTGAATTATGCGTTTTTGTGTTTGACACAGTATCTGCTTACATCTTGGTTTTCCAAGGAATGTATGGAATTTTTCTTTTTGCTTTTTTTTCTTTCTGCTCAGAGGTGAAAAAATGACAACGCAGGGACTGTATTACCCAAAGATATGTTGTTTGGACTATGCAGAATGCTTCTTAAAACCTGAATAGGATGTCACACTCATGCATTGAGAAGTTTTGCACTGAAATCTGGTTTCTGACTCTTCTTTAAACTCATGCAGCCTTAGCCATGCTGGACCCACATGCCTGCCTGGTAAGGATGTCCTGGGATGCGGGCCCTGCCCTGCCCTCTGACCCCCGGGGCCCACACAACACCCCTGATCCCCCCAAGCACCCCTCACCGACTCCCGTTAGCAGAACAGTGTCCTGCAGGTGTTTATTTGCATTTGTGACCCCTTGAGCAAGGAGGGTCCCTGTTTTATGAGTCTGGTGAGTCAATTATTCAACTTTAGGATGTTTCATTCTATAATTCTTGCTACAATTCAATTCCTGCCACCCACCCCAGCTCCCTCATCTGTCTACTTGTTGCCGGCTCGCTGTGTCTGCTTGTTGTCTCTCTTCATTGTGTCTCCTTGTTGTCTGTTCATCTTCTTTTTAGGAGGCACTGGGAACCATACCTGAGCCCTCCCATATGGGAGGGAGGTGCGCAACCACTTGAGCCACATCCATTCCCTGCTCGTTGTGTCTGCTCATCCTTCAGCTCATTGCATCTACTCTTCTTTAGGAGGCACAGGGATCCAAACCTGGGACCAACCCTGTGGGAGACGGGCACCCAACTGCTGGAGCCACATCTGTTCCCCCTCTGCTTTTAAAAAAATTACTTTCTTAAGTTTATTCTTTTTCTATCAGTGACCTTGTGAAGCCTAAGAAAACAAGTTATTTCCAAAATACAGTGGTGGGACAGGTATAGGACATTCCAGTTCCAGAAAGGAGAAACAAGAAGGAAAACAGGGGTCATAGGTCCATTAGACTCAAGGCCTGAGAACTGCCTGTGGCTCAATGCTTTGTCCTCTGCTGAAGCAGCAGCCCACCCCTCCAGCCACCCGGAGGGCAGCCACGTTCTCTCCAAACACCGGCGTGGAGGCCGTATACACTCTGACCCCCTGGTCCAAATGACAGGCAACAACACGCTCTCTTCATCTTATGAAATCTCTTCTGCCTAGACCTCTGCTGCCACCATTCTGCCCTTGAAGTCACTCTTCCTTCCTCCGTCCCATCTCAGTCCCTTTCTAGCCAGGCTGGCAGTGTTTCTTCTCATATAAAATTCCCAAAGACTTTGCCAGCTTCCTGTGCAATTGAAGGGGTTCCAAGTCATCATATAAGAGGACTCCTGAGAGCCTTCCTGGACAAGTGGATCTCCCATTCTGACTTTATCTGAGAAGGTTGACGGGATTCACTGAGTCACACCCCTTTCTCCTCAGCAAACTGCTGTCCAGCCACCCCCATGAAGCCCCATTCTCTGGGGACTCACCTGAGAGCTCAAGGAGGACACCATTAGACTGCTTCTGCCTCTAGCCTCAGAGCACACTGTCTGTTCCGGCTGAGAAATTTCTAAGTCACCACCCCATGCTGGTTCTGTCTGCTTAACAATTCAGTCTGCAGTTTATCTTTTTCCTCTCATAGTTTACATAAGCAGCACGGAGAAATCAGGTTGTGCCTTCCACACTTTGCCTGGAAATCGCATCAGCTAAATATCCAGCTTGATCACTTCGAAGTTCTGCCTTCCATTTGACATCAGAATTCACTATTGACAAGTCCTCTGCCACTTTCAAACAAGGATCGCCTTTCCTCCAGTCTCTAATAGCATTCGCCACTTCCTGCCAAGGCCTCACTGGAAGCACCTTTAACATCCAGATTTCTACCAACATCCTGTTCATGATAACATACACATTCTCTACGATGATAGAAACTTTCTCTATAGATCCTTTTTCTGAGCCCTCACCAGAATCACCTTTAATTTCCACATCTCTACTGGCAGTCTCTTCAAACCACTATAGGCTTTTTGTAGCAAGTACCTCAAACTTCTTCCAATTAGGTATTTGTCACAGCAGCATCCTGCTCTCAGTATCAAAAACTGTCTTAGTTTGCCAGGGCTGCTAGAACAAATACCATGGACTGGTCTGCTTAACTGATAGGAATCTGTTGTCTGTTTCAGGGGTTAGTGTGGGGCTAGAAGTCCAAAACCAAGGTATTAGCAGGTCATGCCATCTCTGAACACTCTAGCATTCTGACGGTGGCCTGCTGGCAATCCATCTTTGCCTCTGATCACATGGCCATCTGCCTCTAGTCTCCTCCTGCAGCTTGTGTCCAAATTTTTTTGCTTTCATAAGGCCTTGGGCCATACTGAATTAAGGCTTACTCTCTTTCTCTTTGGCCTCATCTTACAGGGTCTTCAAAGATCCCATTTACAAATGGGTTCATACTCACAGGACCCAGGGTTAGGTCTTGAATGTGTCCTATGGCGGCTGTAGTTCAATCCCCAACAGTGTCCTTATTTTTTTAAAAATGAAGACTTTATAAAAACAAGTCTTTTTAAAATAAATCTGTTACTCCAAGGCAACGCGTGCTTCATATGCCTGAATGCTTTTAGCATTCTTTCCCCTTCAAGTTCAAGATCACCAACTAAGATAAATAAGCTTGCCTGGTCTCCTTCATCGTTCTGCCTGACGGGGTGAATTCTTGCAGGCTGTGGATGTCCACTATCACCACACGCTTACGTCTCTTTTCTCTGTAAATTCCACTTGGGTATTGTATAAATAGTGGAGGTAAGTTCCTAAACCATAGTGAACAGTGACATGTACAACATTCACTGAAGGGAAATACTTGCTTCAAGAAACTAACAGAAAATAGGACGTTGTTATTTTAAATAAGAAGGCGTGATATTATTAATAGAAAGCAAGATATAAAATCGTATCGCTGATCCTACATACACCATGATGTTTTTAAAATAAAAGACAAATGAAATACACAAGTACATATGGGGGGGGCAGATACTGAAATAATTCACTGTTACCTTCACAAAAAGATTTGCCAGTGTTCTTTAAACACTGCATTCCACAATTGCATTTTCAGAGCTGGATTACACATGAGGCAACAAACTAGCAGGTCTTGTTTCATCCACAGAAATGCTTTTTAAAAATTAAAATAAATTGATGTTTTACAATGAAATTTTGACCTAACTCTGAAATGGAGGCCCTTAATGGCACAGGACACTCCCCCGCGGGTACTATGTACTGGCTGTCCTTGGAGACAGCAGCAGCCCCGCACTCTAAGGTGCTCTCAAGGCCAAAGTCAAGGGCCAATGGCCATTTCCCTTCCCAATCCTGTCTCTGCTTTTCCGACGCCTGGGGCTTGCTCGCTCATTTACCTCAGTAGCCTTCCAAGTAAGAGACACGGGAGTCAGGGTCTGTCTTCCAAGTAAGAGACACGGGAGCAACCCCTAACTTTCACGCAGTTCTTTTAGCAGACAGAACATGCCCCTAATGATGCTGGGAATTGTTATTTTTTTTCCTTTAGGTCCACTTGGGGGTTGATAAAAGGGAATTTGGGAAGCAAAAGTAATAGAAAGAACACAGAATTGCCTACTCTGTTTCTTCTATCCTTAATTAAGACACAAGATAGCTCTCAGATCCCTATTTCCATCAGAAGAAATGACCTCAAAAGCACACACATCCTCACCTGCATTGTTCTCAGTTCCTTTCTGCTTTTTTTCCTTGACTAGTTGAATGGCTCGGTAATCAGTTCTTGCTGAGCCCCCACTTTCCTGAGACCAAAGAAAAGTGTGTCAGTCACTTGAGCTAAACAGTGAAGGAAGGGTAGCAAGTGAACTACTGAAGCTTGGTAAGACTGCTTCTTGAACATATCAAAGCCCCAATAATCATTTTAGGATCTCCAGCAAAGGCATACAAAGAATCAAATGCTACATCCAATTATAGTGATAGCTAAACAAAACCAGACTTAGGACGATATATATAATTTTATTATTCAGAGAAGTTTATTCCTCCAAAGTCTAAAACATATCAAAATATTTTACAAAGAAACGGTTATAAAATGAATTACATACTTCTCTGCTTGCTGAAAGGAATAGCCAGCCTTTCCTTGGTGACTCAGGATTAATTTACTACTGCACTTCCCAATCTCTTTCATAATCCGCCACATAGTAACATTTGCATATGGCCAACCTGGAGGAGTCCTATTTTATGTAACCATCACAGAGGCATCCCTGGCAGCAGTACTTTACTAAAAGTCTTACACACAAGACAACAATTACATTACTGAATTCAGACGTTTACTGAGGGAGCAAGACAAACGGTATTCAAATAGGACTTCTGTCTTGTGGTAAATTTATGAGTATTTCATAAGAAAAATGGTTTAATATTTATCACTACAAAAGGAGGAAAACAAACAAACATCCCTCAATAGCTCGTGGCATACCTGTAACCCATTCACCAAACACCATTTGTACTCAGAGAAGCGAGGCTGCCCAAGGTCACACAGCTAGCAAGAAAACGAACACGGGGTTAGGATGAAGCCCCAGGCAAGCTGCCCCTGCTCCCCCAGGCCCAGCACTGGAGACGTAGGGGCGCGCGAGGGCTCCACTTCCAGGCAGCCGAGGCCCCGGCCGCACGCAGTGATGCCTTCCCACCTGGCTCAGGTGCAGCCCATCCCCCCGCCCGCGCCCATTTACCTGTCTGCTCAGCAGCGGTTGCGGCCCCCTAGACAAGTGTTAGGAAGCATGGCCATGACACTGACAAAGGAAGACACCAGAAAAGGAGACAGGGACTGCACTTCTTGGAGACTAAAGATAACAAGAGCTAGGTCCACGGAGGGCAGGGACTATGCTCCCGCAGAACGTGTTCTAATTCAAAAGATCGGACATTTTTGAACTATATAAATATTGCCAACAAATTTAACCTGTGCTACAAAGAAAAAACTCTTTGATCATTCCCATCTGAGACTGAAGAAAGTCATTTAGGCACTCTCCTGAGAGTCTTTAAATTACTTAAATTAAATTATATTAAATGTTTGGTAGAAATATAATTAAAGTATATTAAAAGTCCAGCCTTACAACTGGAGCAGCACTTTTATAACCCTTCCGGAATGAAGCTCACAAACCATTCCTTTTTTATTTTCTGGTTAATTCTCATTTTTAAAAAATATTCTGGCATGGTTTTAAAGTTTCCATTAAACCTTTAGAGAGAGTTTATATGCTACTACCTCTCCTCTGGCCAATAGTCTCTAGGACTTACTATATGAGAAGCACAAAGGCGACACATCCCAAAATAAATTAATATCCCAACGTTTTTCAAGAAAAGCACATTATCACAGAATTACAGAACTCTAAAGGACCTTAGAAGTCATCTAGCCATCTAGTTCTTCATTTTAGAAATAAATGAGAATTCAAGGCTCTGATAAGTGATTTGCTCAAGGTTGCAAAAACTAGTCAGTTCCAGAATCAAGATCAGAATTCAGATATCCAGATTTGTAGCCCAGGGCTCTGTCCTTTTGTAAATCAGTAAGAAACGTCTGCATATATATGATTAATCCAGAAAATCCTGAAAATCGATAGTACTTCATACCAAATATAAGTTGCCAGCCACTGCACTGAGATCTGAGTCTTTCTGAGCATTGTAGTTTTCTGCTGGGTTAGAGAACACAAACTGGGTCACCACCTTACTTCCTTCTTGCGGCCCAACATCATCTGAGCCAGCAGGCAAGTTCTGTTCCACTTTGACAGGTGTCAGCAGTCCCGGGACACTGCTGTTTCCGCTGGGGCTGCTTGCAGGGGTCAGCGAGTTAAGGTTCAGTGCTAGATTACCGCTGCCGGAGGTCAAAGCCTGTGGGTCTTGACTCGAGTTCTTCACCGGCAGCGACACCAGACAACCTAACGCTTCTGCACTCACAGTGTGCACATCATCCATGTTCAGGTTGCTTGGCTGAAGAACTGTGGCCGCTGACCCAAGAACAAGAGGGCTCTCCAGACTTGGAGGGATATCACTGTTGGCCACCAACACCAGTGGGTCCATCTGCCCTAAAGGATTATTATTAGCAGGGACGTTCCCGCCCAGAGATGAGCTCATGGAAGTTACATCGATGGTCAAGATTCCAGAGTTCACCAACGCCATGTCTGATGCAACTGCCGAACTATTACCAGTACCAGATGCGTTAGAAAAGAGAGAAACCAGGTCTATGTTATTGAGCTCATTTTGTCCTGGGCTGGTAAGTTCACTGCTGGGCGTAAGCGAGCTCGTGGCTTCTAGCTGAGTCAGAAGATCTGAAAAAGGAATGAATTTTCCAGTTACTTGATGACCTCAGAAGACTGTTCACAATGCTAACAAGTAACCCAGCAAAGCAGCTTTTCCTGTCTTGTCCACGTATCTGTGGCCTGGTTACCACTGCTGGGGACCCGTCTGGCACACCGAGGTGACCAACAAACACAGCTAAAGGAAAGGACGGCTTCGTGGTGTGCCAGGCATTTTCCGCTCACAGGGATTTTTCCAGAGATGACTCGAGAGATTAAATAACTTTCCCTGAAGTCATACTAGTTGATAAGAAGCAAGATCTGAGTCCAGATCCTTCTGGCTTCAAAACCTAGTCTTCCTTCTATACCTTAGCACCTAGCCCTGGAGATAAATGCAAAACTTTCCATGGAACACTAACCTTCGGAAGACGTCCATGCAAAGCTGGACTCTGGCTCTGGGTTCACTGGTGGAAGCAGCATGCGTCAACTTATGTCTCCTCAAACTCTGTGTTCCCCTCTGCAGGGAGCTGCCGCCCCCACCTGAGGGCACCGTCGGGAATAACAGTGGTCTGCCTGGCCTCACTCTGGGGCGGGTGTAAAGCTGCAGCTCAGTGCACAGGACTCGGGCATCAGGCCCAGCCCAGGGCTCTCTCTGAAGCTTTTCCTGATGGACGCCCCACTCCAAAGACCAGCCCCTCCACCCTTTGTGACCCCGCCCCTGCACAGTACCTCCAGCCTCTCACACTCTCGCCCTTCCTCCCAGGCTTTATCCCAGTGACCCATCTCTGTACCCTCGGGTGCTGCACCTCACCTTTCCTGTAATCAGCACTTAACCACCGTGAACAGCTCCTTTTAGCAGATCCCGCCCTCCTCTTCTGGAGTCTTAATTTGGGGCCCTAATACTTTTCAGGTATTTAATCATTATGTGCCATTCAATTAAGGAATTTAAATAACCTAATGACTCTCAAAGGGAAAAATGAATATTAGCACACTTCCAAAAGGTTTCAAATAATAGTCAAGTTAGGAATTCCAGGCAAGGCCACAGCAAGCATGCCAAACCCAAGGACTCTTGCCAAGCACCAAGCAGAGAGGAACACAAGGACAAAGTGGATGCAGACAAAGGAGCCTCATAAGGTTACACGTTGTGCTTTCCCAAGAACCCGCTGACTGCAGCTTGAGGTGCTGGTACCTGGCCCAGGAGGAATGTGCAGCTGTCAGAGGGGAAGGTTCTCGCAGCTCTACGGTTCTATGCCCCCACACCGCCAGCTACCGCCAAACCCACAGTTCAAGCTGCGAACACCCAGGGAACACCTATCATTTTGAAGGCAAACCTGGGAAAGGTCAGCCCTAGGCCAAGAGGAAAACCAAATTCAGAATACCTTTTTTAGCAGTCCTTACCTGAAAACTGGGGGAAAAAAGATCACTATACTAGCACTCCTTCAATAAATCTCTCTGTGTACCAATGAAATATTTTGAAGGGAAATGGCGATCATTGTTTTGAGAAATTAAAAATGTGAAACTACATCACTTTTTCGAAACTCTCCAAAAATTCCCTTGCCTATTTTGAGAATTAAGCTCCTGGTGAAAGGTTCAGAATAATCTTGGTACAAAGAGACATACCGATTTATTTATAAGTTTCCTATTTAGCAGTTTAATTCCATGAATATCTACTGGATGACTGACACGTGCATAGGACAAATATTTGAAAGCCATTAAGTAAACATTAATAGAAAATACAACATAATGGCTAAAACAACGATCCTGGGAGGCAACAAACGCCAATTCAAGTCCTGGCTTGTGTGACCTCGGGCAAGTTATTCACCTGAAGCCTCAGTTTCTTCACCAGTAACCTCGTTGGCCCACTACACGGTGGATGGCAAGGATGAATCAAGTGCCCAGCAGAATCCCTGGCAAGGACCGCGATACCCGGCCTACCCTAGATACCTGGCAGGGCAGGTCACCATGATCTTGCACACACAGAGTGAACGATGCACGGGGAACTACGGGAGCACCTGGGGAGTCCCCACATCCCCTCAGGGGTGAAAAGCATGCCTTTGCTGACTTCTGCATTAGATGGTTTAGAAAAGGGGGCTGTGCTGTGAGCAGCAAAAGCAAATGAAGAGAAGCCTGATTTACTAGGGGAACAACTAAGAATCTGGCACCACAGAGCATGAACCTGGAGGTGGACTTTGGTGAGAGAAAAGGCTCAGGGAAGAGGCAGGAACCCATCATCAAGGGGCTCCTGTATTCCCAACTGGCCCCCTGGGGCAAAGAGGAGGCTTCAAGAGGGATCAGGTGGGACACAGCCACTCCTGCCCCACTCACTGAAGAACCAAGGGGAGAGGGCGAGAAACAGCAATTAGTGTGATGACTGTCATCCAAGGTTCGAGATTCCAAAGGGGGGTAGGTGCCTACACAGAAATGGGATGAGGCGGGGGAGGAAGGACAGGTGCTCTCGTGGAGCGCCACTGCCCACCGCACTCCTGCAGGGAGCAAGTCAAGTGGTCCTGAGAACGACTAACTTACCTCCCTCCCTCAATTACGAGAGGAAGATCTGAGGCACAGGTATGCCCAGGACAACAGAGCTGGAGGTGGCTGAGCCCCAAGCCCACAGCAGGAGGTTGCCTGTCAAACAAGGCCTGCCATGGATCAGCTGGAGATGCAGCAGCAGCTCCACGGCTGGCTGAGATGTAACCCCATCTCAGCAAGCTACACCCACCCACTGTGCACCAAGGAGCAGAAGAGCCTGAGTGCTCCAGCCTGGCCCCACCCAAGTCCTGCTGCAGCACTGCAGATCAGGTCCTGGAGGACAGCCTTCCTGTGCTCAGAAACCCCCTTCGTACCCTCTGGACTAGTGGAGTGTCTCTCTCTCCAGGTCCTTGCATCCCCTGCTAGTGGCATGTCCTTACAGCTGTGCTTTGCTCTTCAAAGGCTTCCTACCTCCTAGAGGAAACAACATTCCTTGACGCTTGGAAATCAACTTCACAGTGAAGACAGACAAGAAAAGATAGACTCAAGCATCACTGCTTACAACGAAAAACATGACTTGTAAAAGAGATGGAAGTGTCCGAGGCACAGGCTCAGAATCCAGGACAAAGGTCAGAGTGGAAGACAGATTTAGGAGACAGGTGCTAGGAAAACCCACAAAGTGCAGGGAAGCACTTCAATGTAAAGAGGGGAGAGAGGGCCAGAGGCAAGACAGCAGCAGGAGAGGCTGGCAGAAGCCACAGGCTTAGTAACCGCAGCCCAGGGGCCACTAAGCCTGCACTGGACAAGAGCCGTTTAGCCGAACAGCCGGGCAGTTTCTAAACCACGATGAGGAAGGAAGGGCAGTGCTCTGCTGCTCCTCTCCTGGAGGGGCCCCTTACACATGCCGAGCACACACAACTCTGCGGCTCCCCCGGAGATGGTGTAAAAGGACAAAGACCTTGGCGCAGATTGTGCTGCCTGACCATGTGAGTCTTCATGCTGTGCTTGGACGTGAAGCGTCTGTTACAGCTGGAGACCGGGCAGCGGCTCTTCGAGGCATCCACATCCTGCAGGTGTTTCTTAGAGTGGATGTACAGGCTACTACGAGCGGAGAATCTGGCACAGCAGCCTAGAATGAAAAGTGACACATTTTAAACCTGAGGATTATCGGGAAACCAACGTCAACAGGACCTCATCACATCACAATCACAAGACGCTGCACTTTCACACCAGGGCCAGGTGTGGCAAGGGACATAAAGCAGACAGCCCCAAGAGCAGCGCCATGAGGAATTAGAATAAAGGGCAAACTCAGTTTCTAAAAAGCAAGAGATGTAGTAAGACGTTTAGGTCCTGCATCAGCCGTGAGTGAGATGTGTGGCTGTGGGGAGTTAACGGTGAGCCTGCGTCTCCACTCACTGCACACAACTGTCCGGGGATTAAGTCAAACACAGTACTAATCCCTTAAATTGCTAAAAACTTGTACTGATGAACTCTGTTAAGGCGCCACTACACACACGACCGCAGTGCTACGAGGTTTAGAGCCAGCACCTCTCATTTCTCCACTGAGAAACGACGAGCAGAGAGCGGGCCGCCGGCCTGAGTGAGCAGCAGTGGGGGCCCCGGGCTGTTACTCCCAGACAGACTTCGCTGCTTACCAGATCATCAACCTGCAGGGCCCGGCACACGGGTGTCTGAGGGAAAACAAACTCAAAACTGCCCTCACCCCGTCCTTCTCTTCCACAGGGACACAGAGAAGGGAAGAGGATTCTTGGCAGCCAGAGGCTTGTAATCCGGCAGGCAGGTGCAAACAATCAGTAAGCACAAAAAGGAGCAGAAAAAAATCAGTGCCGAAATGGTGACGTGTGTCTGCAAACAGAGGAAGCTGTGTTCCTCCTTGAGTGGACAGAGAAAGGGCCTCCGGAGGTGGGGAGGCTCCCGGGGCAGGGCCTTGAAGAATGCGCCCAGAGCCACCATGCCAGCCGAGGAGCCGCACAGGCGCGGCCAGGACGGCCACGAGGACCAGGGCGAGGCAGAACAGAGCCGGCTCCGCTTTGCACTCTAGCTCGGCCACCTGCTGGCTGCTTGGCCTCGGACGAAAATGTCCCCCTGCCCGATCTCTTTCTCTCCTGTGATAGGGAATGATACCAACCGCGCAGGTGTGCCCCGAGGCACATGGAGCACCACCTACAGCTTCAGCCCCTGCCTACGAAGCAGCAACTGGCACCACAGCACTCGGACCAAGACCTGGACCGCTCTGAGAGGCGTTTTGAACCTTACTTCATTTTCAAATACAGCTGCCAGCTTGCTTCCAGGACCAGCTCACAACAGAACGTTTGGAGAAGACAAGAGGGAGCGATCCCCCACCTCACCAGCCTGCGCTCCGGCCACTGCGCGTGCACTGTGACGACGATATCCTTGGCCCCTTTTCTCCAGACAGGCCTCCAGCCTCCCCGGGCAAGGGCTGTGAACACGCTGCAGGGGGCTGCTTTCCCCAAGGGCAGGGGCCAGGAAAGGCTCACCCACCATGTGTCCGCCAGCAGCAGTCTCCAGTTTTAAAGGCACCTGCTAATTAACACAACAAAACCTGCTTTTCATCAGGGCCTCCTCTGAGGACCAGGTGAGGAAGCCTTCTTCTGTGCCTGAGGATACTGTGTTTTCCTAACTGCACCCTTCATCTGCTGAGGTTTGTGCCAGTTCTTTAGCAGTCAATCCCAGGCGTGGGGCAGCAGCAGCCCATCCCTGACAAACAGGCTCCAATCCCGACCCTGTGAGCCCCTGCTCAGCCCGCATTCAAGAGCACAAGCAGCCACCCACAGGGGGACCACTCACGCACCACCCGAAGCTTGGCTCCACGTGAAACCACACAGCCACACACCTGCACCACAACCGCCCTGGCACACAAGCCTCCAGGAGTCGCCCACAGCGTCCCACACAGTCCGCCACCACCACTTCAAACTGACCCCAGCTGCCCCAAGAGCTGCGAGCAGAGCGCTCCCCTCATGCACCATGCCGCTGTGCCTAGCCTACCTCTTACTCCTTCGACAACGGGAAAAGGCAGTTTTTTGTTTTTTAATTTTCATTATGGAACATTTCAAACATCTACGGAAGTAGAGAAATCAGCATAATTGAGCCACCACTCAGAATCAAGAACTATTAAGTCAGAGCCAGTCCAAGAGAGGGTCTGGAGCGCCCTCCCCATAGGGGGTTCTGACTTCACTTCCACCTGCTGTGAGCGCCAGCCTCTCCATCAGCTCCTCAGTCAGACTTGCTCAAAGCGCTGGAGTACAATGTCATCAAGAAAACAACACACCCCTGCCCGCAGCCAGCATCTGGCCTTCCAGGAAGAGGTTCCGTCCCCCTGTCCACCTTCAGTCAAGCTGTCAGGGCACCTGGGCAAGGCCTGTCCTGTCGCTTCAGAGCCTCACACCTCGAGGAACTAACCCCTGTATCCAATGCCACTAGGCATTTCTCCTCCATCCAAATTGACACTCCCTCCTTTTCCAAGCACCTTCTCTCCTTGGCTTCCGTGCCACCCCACCCTGCCGCTCGTTCTCCCTGCTGTATCTCCTTCCAGATGCCTCTTCCACTGCTCCACCTGATTCTGCCACTTGAAGAGATCTGTCCTAGGCCCTCTCTTTTATTCAGTGGCAATCACGTGACGATAGCAGTGGCGTTGATTCATGTTTACTACCTGCTTTACGCTTCCTAACTCTCTGAGCCCTCACAACACTGAGGTTTTACTCCCACTTTGCACGTGAGGAAAAGATGCACAGAACGCTTACAGTCCTCGCCCGAATGGCAGGCTCGGGACGTGAATCCAGGCAGCCCGACTGCAGACTCCAGGCCCTTAACCATCACGCGCATGGCTTCCCTTCCATTTCCACTCTTCCCTGAGCATCTCTCCACTTCCACAGTTTAGAGGATGTCTCCCATGCCGCTCACCTCACTCCCAACCCCACCCACTCACCCACCTCCAGAGCTGTACCCCAACTGCGCTCTAAGCACTTGGAAAATCTGCAAGGACTCGAGGGCCACACGTCCAAACCCAAACTCCTCTTCCTGCAAACCAGCCCTCCTGTGGCCCCTCTCAACAAGCCACTGACTTCAGTTGCTCCTTCTCCTCAACCCCACCTGGAGCCAAATAGACCACCGAGCCCTGGCAACCTCATTCCTAACTCTCTTGTCATCTACGCCCTTCCGCCCCTCCCCGCAGCCAAATCCCAGGGCAGGCACCATCCTGCCTCACCAGGATGACCGTGGCACCTCCCGAGAGTCCGGTCTACTTTCCATCTTGAAACCAAACAGAGCTTACCCAGGCCTCACGCACGCGCAGCCTGCCACCCAGCACCCCCGGGAGCCTCCCCCACCACTACCTCCCTGGCCTCACGCACGCGCAGCCTGCCACCCAGCACCCCCGGGGGCCTCCCCCACCACCACGTCCCTCCCTGGCCTCACGCACGCGCAGCCTGCCACCCAGCACCCCCGGGAGCCTCTCCCACCACCACGTCCCTCCCTGGCATCACGCACACGCAGCCTGCCACCCAGCACCCCCGGGGGCCTCCCCCACCACCACGTCCCTCCCTGGCCTCACGCACGCGCAGCCTGCCACCCAGCACCCCCGGGAGCCTCCCCCACCACCACGCCCCTCCCTGGCCTCACACACACGCAGCCTGCCACCCAGCACCCCCGGGAGCCTCCCCCACCACCACTACCTCCCTGGCCTCACGCACATGCAGCCTGCCACCCAGCACCCCGGGAGCCTCCCCCACCACCACGTCCCTCCCTGGCCTCACGCACGGACAGCCTGCCACCCAGCACCTGCGGGAGCTCCTCCCACCACTACCTCCCTGGCCTCACGCACGCGCAGCCTGCCACCCAGCACCCCCGGGAGCCTCTCCCACCACGTCCCTCCCTGGCCTCACGCACGCGCAGCCTGCCACCCAGCACCCCCGGGAGCCTCCCCCACCACTACCTCCCTGGCCTCACGCACGCGAGCCTGCCACCCAGCACCCCCGGGAGCCTCTCCCACCACCACGTCCCTCCCTGGCCTCACGCACGCGCAGCCTGCCACCCAGCACCCCCGGGAGCCTCTCCCACCACGTCCCTCCCTGGCCTCACGCACACGCAGCCTGCCACCCAGCACCCCCGGGAGCCTCCCCCACCACCACGTCCCTCCCTGGCCTCACGCACGCGCAGCCTGCCACCCAGCACCCCCGGGAGCCTCTCCCACCACGTCCCTCCCTGGCCTCACGCACGCGCAGCCTGCCACCCAGCACCCCCGGGAGCCTCCCCCACCACCACGTCCCTCCCTGGCCTCACGCACGCGCAGCCTGCCACCCAGCACCCCGGGAGCCTCCCCCACCACCACGTCCCTCCCTGGCCTCACGCACGCGCAGCCTGCCACCCAGCACCCCCGGGAGCCTCCCCCACCACCACGTCCCTCCCTGGCCTCACGCACGCGCAGCCTGCCACCCAGCACCCCCGGGAGCCTCCCCCACCACCACGTCCCTCCCTGGCCTCACGCACGCGCAGCCTGCCACCCAGCACCCCCGGGAGCCTCCCCCACCACTACCTCCCTGGCCTCACGCACATGCAGCCTGCCACCCAGCACCCCCGGGAGCCTCCCCCACCACCACGTCCCTCCCTGGCCTCACGCACGCGCAGCCTGCCACCCAGCACCCCCGGGAGTTTCCCCCACCACCACGTCCCTCCCTGGCCTCACGCACGCGCAGCGTGCCACCCAGCACCCCCGGGAGCCTCTCCCACCACGTCCCTCCCTGGCCTCACGCACACGCAGCCTGCCACCCAGCACCCCGGGAGCCTCCCCCACCACCACGTCCCTCTCTGGCCTCACGCACGCGCAGCCTGCCACCCAGCACCCCCGGGAGCCTCCCCCACCACCACGTCCCTCCCTGGCCTCACGCATGCGCAGCCTGCCACCCAGCACCCCCGGGAGCCTCCCCCACCACTACCTCCCTGGCCTCACGCACATGCAGCCTGCCACCCAGCACCCCCGGGAGCCTCCCCCACCACCACGTCCCTCCCTGGTCTCACGCACATGCAGCCTGCCACCCAGCACCCCCGGGAGCCTCCCCCACCACTACCTCCCTGGCCTCACGCACATGCAGCCTGCCACCCAGCACCCCCGGGAGCCTCCCCCATGTTGCACTTTTCTGTCTCCAACACCAGACCACGTTTGCCTGCTAGCTCTTCCTCATTCTTCGGTTGACTGGGAGGCCCCTCTCATCCCAAGAACAGCTGGGGGGACCTTCTGTGTTCCCATAGCTATGTGTTCACCTGTCTGCACACCCCCAAATGGAACCTTGATGACAGGAGCTGTGTCCCATGAATGCCATCTGTATTACGTTTGTTTTGTTCTAAGAACTGGTCCCCACTTTAAATGGGTCTTTTTATGCCCATTTTCCAGATAAGGAAACAGGCCCAGAGAAGAAACTTGCCTGGGGTCACCACTAAGCAAGTAGGGGAGCTAGGATGTGAACACGCAACCATCAGACTTGACTCCACCTGCTGCTTCCCCAGGGAGTCTATAGTACCAGGCCAGCGCCAGCCCACAAAATGCACACCCTACGAAAATGCAAAAACCCCTGGGCTGGGCTGCTGGGCTGCTACAATAGGAACAGCTGCTGTTCAGTGAGGCCCTACTACACGCTGGATGCCAAAATAGGCAGATCACGTGATCTTCACAGCCCCCAAGTTACGCAGGTTAACGTAATGTCACACATCAGATGTGTGGGAGGGCCTGAGTGCAAACCAAGCTCTGATCTGGAAGTCTATGCTCTTTCCAAAATACAGCAGTTAACTCAATACAAGCCACTTAAACGTAATGCTTGCAACTTGAACGTATCTTGTTTCCAAGCAACTAAAACTTACCTCTGAACAACTTAAGCTTACAACATAAACAGTGACATACTCGGTGCAAAGCTCTAAGTAAAGTTTTAAAATCTACCTTCCACAGGACACTCAAACGGCTTTGTACCCAGGTGGGTGATGCTGTGGCCCTTCAAATGCTCTGCTCTCGTGAATGATTTCCCACAGCCTTCCACGGGGCAGGTGAATCTCCGGTCATCATCATGTTTCCTGCCAAACAGAAGAAGAAACTAATGACACACCCCAAAGGCCCAAGGTCTCAAAGATGATTCTTTGAAAATTCTGCAAAATATACCATGCTGCAAACCCCCTGCATTACCAAAAAATCATCAGTACCTTTCAGAAAATCCTAATTCTGTCGCTAATCCATGTGAGAGATTTGCAATTTAACCATCCCCAAATTAGAAATTCTACTTGAATGCTGAAGCCGATCCTAGAGTCAGAGAGCAAGCAATTAGTGCTGCTTCGTTCGATATAGGAACCAGAGTCCCAGATGTACTGATGAGGCTGTTTTCATTGTTTGGAAATCTCCATAATAAACAAGCTTTCCAAGCTACCTGAGGAAGGCAGAGCCAAGGCTGTAATTCTTGAAAGCCTCTGTGAAATCAACATGTGAAGATTGTCTTTTCCTAAGTAACATTTTTGTTTTCAATCCCTCATACCCAGCTGTATAAACCTGGAGAAACCACCCTCCCTGAATCTCCACAGACAACGGGAGGCTAACAGGAACACAGGTGCTGCAGAGCCTGCACAAAGACCAGAGTGTGAGGTGCTCAGCCCCACACGGACACAGGCTTAGCGCTGCAAGGTAGTCAACAGCGCTACGCAAAGTTTGTAATGACACAAGGAAAGCTTGTTTTACAATTACAGGTTAAAAAAAAATACAAAATTGCATATGAAGTATACCAATCAAGTATAAAAAAGGTATTTTTCAGAAAAAAATTATTTACATGATGAAATTCTGGCAATTCTCTTATCATTTTCTGAATTTTCCGAACTGTCTACAGTGAGCTCCTACTTTTATAACTTAGGAGCTAAATATATTTCATCCATGGGTTTCTGCTACTGACAAAAATCATTCATTTTCAAAACAGATAATGTATACCAAAATGTAAAGACAACCTTTTGTGCCTTAGGAGTTTGGACATGCTGGTGAAGGTCCAGCCACAGCTGTCAGAGTCACAGATAAAAGGTCTTTCACCTGATAAAAGGAAAAAGCAATACAGCATAATTATAAATGTAAAGCTACCCCTGGAATAAGTCTGGTGTTCAAATGAAGCGGCATTCTCTAGCCCATTACCTGTATGACTTCGCAGGTGAATCTTCAGGCGACAGGCTTTGTCATATTGTTTGCTGCATCCAGGAAAGGAGCAAGAGAAGAGCTCCTGCTCCCTGAAGTGGGCTCGATTGTGGGAAAAGAGTGCACTCACGGTGATAAAAGTCTTCTCACAGCCTAACAAAGAAAAAGCAAACCCTGACCACTGGTGGAACGAAGACAGGACCACACAGTTAGTGCTAAGTCACAATCCCAGGCCACTGCTCACACTGAACTAGACCAGGAAAAAAAAAAAGATGCGTAAGCACCTCTAAAGACATGACCATTAACGGTGGGCTCTGGGGCAGCTAAAATCGGGATGGCAAATGGAAGCCAAAAGGACACCCAGGTCTCCTCTTGCAAGCTGACTTTGAGATGGTACAATTAATCAAGAGGAAGTCCTCCAATCACAGCCACCTGTTTGCCAGCTTTGTAGCACTGATCTTTAAAAAAATCTGTGCATCTTCTGTGAACTCAAATTTCAATGCTGCTTGTGTGATACCCGAGAACACATGAGAGAATTTAAATACAAAAGAACAAGATCTAATGTGGAGGGTGAAACTTTGGAGGGCCACAAACCACATGAAGATGTTTGTTTTTTTTTCACTTCTCTACATTTCTAAACATTCCCCCTGACATCCCCTGCAGCTACCGACCACCACCTTGTTTCTCACTTTGTGCCCATTTCCAGGGTTTGCTGTTTTGTCTAACGAAGTTAAGACAGCGATCTTCACTCGCTTGGCTTTTCCCATCACCTCCACCTGCGGCCACAGAACAGCGCATACCTCTGCAACTCCCAAAGGCGCCATATTAATGCTCTGACAAAAATGCTCAATGCTCAAGTACGGTGGAGAACGATAAGCTGAAAGCTGTGGAACAGGTTTCTTTGTGGCAGCTCTTCACAGAGCCTTTAACAAGCCACCATCAGGCCTGCAAATCACCAAGCAGAGAGACTACCCAGCACTGGGGAAAAGAATGCATCCCGGAATCCCACTTTGCCCAGCCACACTTCACCTTAAATGCCCGTCTCCCTAAACACCCTAAAAGCCTCCTCTTCGGCCTGAATCTGCTCCTCTGCCAGCACAGGTTCCTATTTCGGGCTTTGGTATATCATTTGCTGGTCTATCAGGGAAAAGTGCCCCCCACCTCCTCCAGCAGTAATCCCGCCCTCTGCCTCTGCCCCTTCCTTCTTTCCTGGAGCCTCCTCACCTTTCCCACTGTCGCTGCCCGATTGATTCAGGCCTTCAGAAAACTCATGCCCAGGCCTTATGGTGCTTTACTGGCCTCACCTGATTCTATCAATCTCCCAGACTGACCATCCAACTCAAAACCATCAGGGGGATCTCATGCCTTACACCAGGCTGGACAGAATGATGCTCTTTCCGCCTTTTACTAGGGCAAGGATCGAAGCTACCACCAGATTCCCAAAGAATGGATGTATGAAAAAGGTTTCAATCGTGGCATGTTGTCTACGGTGAGGTCTGCACAAGACAGTCCACCACCACAAGGGAGGAAAACCTTAGAACCTGCTAGTATCTGTGGTCATCTCACCCTTTCAAACTTTCTGTATGTGCATGCTTCATACTGTACACTTTATTGGAAGAGCAGAGCACGTACATAGTATGCGTAGACACGTAGTACACACGTACACACATATGCCGGTGATATGCTGGTGTGCGCTGGAAGTTCTGATGTTTTAATGAGTGGGGAGTGGGCGGCCTTCCCCTCTCTCCCCCGCCCTCCCATACTCTTCCAATCTCACTTCCACTCCCCCAACCTCTTACACAGTCAGCCCACAGCTCCCAGCCAGGCTCTGCTGTTTCATCCACCTGCCCCAGGAACGGCCCATCCTTCCCGAAGGGCTCCCGGAGCCTTGTCCACAGCCAGCAATCTCTTCCCTGTCCGGAGCACTGTCCCTCTAGAACACCCAAAACCTGCCTGGTCTGCCAGTTAACTGTGAGGGAGTGTTTTATTAACTGTGACCACAGGCAGACGCAGCGTGTGGGGGAAGGAACCCACGCTCCATCTCCACACTGCTCTGCCTGAGTCCTCCACCAGTAAAGTGAGGATCACCAGGAAGTTCAAAGAAAATAAAAGGGTAAGAGCACAAAACACTGTGCAGCTCTGAGAAAATAAAAGGAGAAAAGGCAAAAAAAAAAAACCACAGAGCCTAGCAGACTTCAGTGTCTTTACTGCGCTTTGAGGTCTGGTATCTGGCCACACTCATCCTTGTTCCTCTTGCCAGATTTTGTACCCACTATTGACTCAGTCATTGATGACGGAGGAAAACAAAAGACCTGACTCACAGGCACATCTTAAGAAAGATGATGCCTCCACCAAGGGAAAGGAAACTGGGATTATCTGTAGCCACGGGACTGTCAAATCCTCAACAAGGTAGGGTTGAGATAGCACATTTAAGCACCCGGAAAGAACAGGGACCCTGAATCAGGAGTGCTTCCAAATCTCACCATTCCCCTTCCGTGTTATGAGACCCCCCGATTTAAAATTCTGCCAGAATAGAGCGGCCAGCGACGGGCGGATGCTACGCCTACTCCCCCGGACGGTATGGGGCACCCTGGGCCTGCACGGCTGTCGGGCCGCCATCGGGGACTCGTAACCCCAGTTTTCATTAACAGGGCCCTGGGAACCTCGCGCAGCCCCCTGCCCGCCTCCCGCCGGCATCCGACGCGCGGTTACCAGGAAAGTCACACTTGTAAGGCCTCTCGGGCTCGAAGTGGCTGCGCTGGTGGGAGCTGAGTTTGGCGTGCGTGGGGAAGCGCTCGGCGCACACCTCGCACTTGAACAGATTCTGCTCGTGGCCCTTCATGTGCGCCTTGAGATTGTAGATGGTGGTGAACTTCTTGCCGCAGCCGCCCACGGGGCAGCTGAAGGGCCGCAACTTGTCGTGCGACTGCAAATGCCTCTTGAGCTTGTAGGAGGTGGTGAAGGCCCAGCCGCAGCCGTCCAGGGGGCACTTGAAGGGCCGCCGGCCCTGGCTGCTACCGTGCGTCAGCAAGTGCACCTTGAGCTGGTGCTTTTTGGCGAAGGTCTGCGCGCACTGCGGCTCAGGGCAGCGGTAGGTGGGCGCGCCGGGGCCAGCGCCCGGGGCGCCGCAGCGGCCCTCCGCGGCCCTCGCGGCCTCCTCGCCCGACGTCAGGATGGCCGCGGGCTCAGCCAGGAGCAGGGCGCCGGGCGGCGCCGGAGGAACCCCAGGCTGCGGGCCGGGCGGCGGCGGCGCGGCCAGCGTGAACACGCCGTTGTCGAAGCACACCAGCAGGTCCTGGTTGTTGATGGTGATGGTGCCCGCGAAGGCGGCGGCGGGGCCGGGGGCGGCGGGAGGGCCGCTGGGGCCCTGCCCCGGCCGGGCCGCCGCACTCGCGCTGCGCCCGCCTCGCGTGGGCCCCGGGCCGGGCTCGGTATCCCGCCGCTCGGGGGCCTCGGCGGGGCTGCCGCGCGCCACTTCCAGCAGCACCACGAAGGAGTCGCCGGCGCCGCCGTCCTCCGCGGGCGGCGGGCCCAGCTCGGAAGCCGCCGGGGCCTCCTCGCGCCGCGGCCCGGACCCGCCATCTTCGGGGCCCCGCAGCAGCAGCAGCCGGCGGCGCGCGGGGCCCGGGCTGCCGGGCGGCCCTGGCCCTCGTCGGAGCCGGCCGGAGCCGTCGCCGCCAGCTGGGCCCCCGCGCGAGGTGCGGGCGGCGAGCGGCCCCGGGAGTTCCATGTCGGCGGCCCCGAGGCTGCAGCGGAAGCCGGGCCGGCGGAGGAAGCGCGAGCCCGCGCCGCCCCGCGGCGTGCGCCAAAGTCCGGCGCGGAACGCGGCCCGGAGCCTCGCGCATGCGCCCGGGGAGGGAGGCGCGCAAGGCCTGCTGGGCCCGGGGGACGGCGCGCCTCGGGGGACGCCGGGGCGG
The DNA here is from genome assembly GCF_030445035.2 of Dasypus novemcinctus. Taxonomy (NCBI): domain Eukaryota; kingdom Metazoa; phylum Chordata; class Mammalia; order Cingulata; family Dasypodidae; genus Dasypus; species Dasypus novemcinctus. Next base: position 55,630,516 of record NC_080698.1, read on the forward strand.
GGCGTCGTGGGCGCAGCCCGGAGAGTCTCTGCTCTACGCAGGCGGATCCCCACCCTTTTGAGCTCCGGTCTGCTTCCCTCCTCGGGAAATGAAGCTCCTCTGATTCACAAGAATATTTTTCGTCTGGGTAGTGCCGATCAAGGGGCAAAGAACCACAGCCAACGTCTGGTAAGCGTTGACTGTCCCAAATGCATTGCACACATTCATTTAATCCTCACACACACACATTTTACAGATGAGGAAACTGAGGCACAGAGAGCCTGAGTAACTTGCCCGAGGTTACACCGCCAGGAAATGGTGCGGTCAGGATTGGAGCACAGAGCTGCATACCTTCTCCAGGGAGCTCACTAAACCGCAAGCCAGATGGCACGTAATCTCTCTTCCTCTGATATGAGCCTCTTGTGAACCTTTGATTACATTAGATTACTCCAGTAAGGTGTAGCCCAGGATGGATCTTGAGCCTCTTACTGGAGTTCTTTACAAACGGGATTAATTCAGAGAGACATGAGCAGAGAGAAACTTCCAGAGGCTGAAATTAATGGACCCTGCGAGAGAAAAAAGCCGGAGGGAGGCCGAAAGCAGTGGAGCCTGGAGAAGAAGGCAGAGACAGGCATACGTCGCCATGTGCCTGACCTCCCACCAGTGCAGCTTGGAGATAAAGCATCCCCTGGTGACTCCTTGATTTGTACACTTTCACAGCCTTAGAACTGTAAGCTTATAAGTTAATAAATTTCCATTGTAAAAGCCAACCCATTTCTGGTCAATTGCCTTGGCAGCCTTTAGGAAACTAAAACAGCTGCTCACCATGACTTTCTCCCTCTGTGACCAATTTCCTTTGCTTCGTTGAATTCAGCCACTTTGAATTAAGACCTGCCCTCATTTAATTTGGGTACTCCTTACCCTAATTACATCTTCGCATGGTCTCCCCACACCCTTGGCCTTCATCTCTCACTGCTCACTCTCTCACGATCCTACTGCCACCTCACCACTTTATCCCAGTTTTTCCAACAGACCAAAGAATGTAGACCCTTACCCACTTCCTCTTATTCTCTACCTTTGCTCTTACTCATTTTCTTCTATAGCTCACATCATGCAATTGTTTCACTTGTCCATTTCCCTGCTAATTCATTGTCTATCTCCCCATCTAAAGTGTAGGCCCCCAAAAGACAAGAACTGTGTCTGTCTCATTCACCATTGTAACCCCAGAGCCTAGCAAGAAAAACTCTTAGTATATATTTATGGAAAATATAATGCTTTATTATTATTAAATTATTTTTTTAAAGAACAAGGTCGTTGTTTTAAGTTTCCTAGTTGCCAAAACCAATACCATGCAATGGGTTGGCTTAAACACCAGGAATTTATTGTCTCTTGGTTTTGAGACTAGGAGAAGTTCAAATCAAGGCATCCCAGAAGACTGTGGCTTTCTGGAGCTGCTAGTCCTTGGTCCTTGACTTTTCTGTCACATGGCAATGCACATGGCGGCCCACTGACTTTCAGCTTCTAGCTGCTCCTCTGTGGTATTCTCTTTCTCTGTGACCTTCCCTATAAGACCTTCAGCAATAGGATTAAGACCTGTTTTGAGTCAGCCCAGCCACAGGTTAACTGACATAACATCATCAAAAGATCCTATTTACAAGAGCTCACACATGCAGGAATGATTAATTTTAAAAACCTGCTTCTTTCCAGGGTACACTGTTCCACACCACCACATACATCAAGAATATTTTTTGAAAAAGGGTACAACTTTATGTGATACATATGTATGTGTGTGTGCATATATATATGTATACATATGAATTAACGCCAAAAATATTTTGTCCCAAGACCATTCAATGGGATAAAGAATAGTTCTGAGACAACTGGATATCCACATGCAAAAGTTTGACTTTGAACCCCTTCTCACACCACACTATATACAAAAATTACCTCAAATGCATCAAAAATGTAAGAGCTAAAACTATAAAAGTATTAGAAGGAAACAGGTGAAAAGTCTGTGTGGCCTTGGTTTAGAGAAGGGTTCCTTGAATATGGTACCACAAGCACAAGCAACCAATGAAAAAATAGGTAAGTTAGACTTGATTAAAAACTCGTGCATGTCAAAGGACACTATCAAAAAACTGAAAAGATAACCAACTGAATGGAAGAAAATATTTCTAAGTCATATATCTGATGACACTCTAGTATCCAAAGTATATAAAGAACTCTTAGAACTCAACAACAAAAAGACAAACCATCTAACTTAAAAAGAGAAAGGACTTCAATAGACATTTCTCCAAAGAAGATATACAAAAGGGTCAATAAATACATGAAAAGATGCTCAACATCGTTAGTCAACAGGGAAATGTAAATCAAAACTATGAGAAACCACCTCACACTCTCTAGGATGGTGTTTTAGTTTACTAAATGCTGCTAAAGCTATATACCAGAAATGAGTTGGTTTTCACAATGGGATTTATTAATCAAGGTAATGGTCTCTCCCTTCTCTTCCAGGTTCCATTGATTTCAGCTGCTTCCTCTTGTAGCTTTCTTTCACTGCTCCTATGACTTTTTCTGTCAGATTCTGAGGCTTCTTCTCTTTCTCTCTGTGTATTCATCCCACTTGTAAAGGACTCCAATAAGAGGACCAAGACCCATCCTGGGCCATACCTCACTGAAGTGATCTAATCAAAGGCCCCACCTACATTAGTTTCACACCCACAGAAATGTATTAGCTCTAAGGACATGATGTATTCTGGGGTCCACAAAAGCCTCAAATTATCACACATGGCACATTAGACACTTTCTGATCTGTCCCTTGCCCTAAGGTCCAGCTTCATCTGCTGATCAAATGTTCCATTCACTCGTTTTGCAGATGGGAAATGGACCTAATTCCAGCCTTAGTCTGTAAGAGAGTCAAGACTCGATCCCAGACCTGCTGCTCCCAGGCCCCCTCCCACTCTATGAGAAGGGTGGAAGGAAAGGACAGACTTAGGACTGCCAAGGACCTCTAAGATACTACTGTTAAGCCCCTGACATCAGCCTGTTTGGTTGAGACATCCTCTGCCCCAAAATGAAGAAAAAATGGCAAACTGTGGCAAAGCTGGCCCAGGCACTTGGATTATGCCAGTTTTATTATGTTTCTCCAAGTAAGTCTTTAATCCTGCAAACACACCATTTCTTTGGGCCTGGGAGACCACCTCCTTCACCTCATGGCTCTCCTTTCTCTGTAGAGGAAAGTTCAGAGCCACAGAAGGGGCAAGTGGACTTTCTGCTGCCCCAAAGAGAAACTTGTCTGACCATGGGCCAGGGCAGAAGGGAGGGAGCAGAAGTAGAGGAGAGGGCAGGGCTGTGTGAAGGCAGCAGGGACCACAGCCAACAGGATTCCTTGTGCTAAGGGGAGGACACAGCCTTGGAGGGATGGAGGGGTGCCACTGTGGGTTCTCAGGCAGAGATGTGACATGATCGCATTGCATTCTAGAATGAACTCCCTGAGTTCAGAGAAGCCAAGAGATAGAATCAGGATGAGAATGGAGGCAGGGAGACCAGAAGGGAGCACAAGCAGCCTCGTCTGGAATAATACAGTGGACATCAGCTGAAGTGTGGCTAGTTCCACACTGTCCAGGGCAGTAGCCATTGGCCACGTGGGAGGCTATTTAAATTTTTATTTTTGAGGTACTGGGGCCGGGGACTGAAGCTGGGACCACATACACAGGAAGCTGGCGCTCAACCACCGAGCCATATTGGTTCCCTGAATTGGTTTTTTTCATTTGTTTGCTTGTTGTTTGTTTTTTTGTTTTGTTTGTTTTGTTTAGCAGGCACCAGGAACTGAACCTGGGACCTCCCATGTGGGAAGCAGGTGCTCAACTACTTGAGCCAAATCCACTTCCTCATCTGATCTTTTTTTTAATATATTCTTTATTTATTTTTAAAAGACACTTAGATTATATAAAGTTTTACATTAAAATATATAAGGGGTTCCCATATGCCCCACTCTCCACTACACCTCTCACCCTTTCCCACTTGAACAACTTCTTTCATTAGTGTGGTATATTCATTGCAATTGATGAACACATTTTGTTTTTTGTTTTTTTAAAGATTTATTTATTTATTTCTCTCCCCCCCCATCCTAGTTGTCTGTTCTCTCTGACTATTTGCTGCATCTTTTTTGTCCACTTCTGTTGTTGTCAGCGGCACAGGAATCTGTGTTTCTTTTTGTTGCGTCATCTTGTTGTGTCAGTTCTCCGTGTGTGGGGCACCATTCCTGGGCAGGCTGCACTTTCTTTCACGCTGGGCAGCTCTCCTTACAGGGCGCACTCCTTGCACGTGGGGCTCCCCTACGCGGGGACACCCCTTTGTGGCATGGCACTTCTTGCACGCATCAGCACTGTATGTGCTGCACACGGGTCAAGGAGGCCCAGGGTTTGAACCACGGACCTCCCATGTGGTAGGCGGACGCCCTAACCAGTGGGCCAAGTCTGCCGCCCGATGAACACATTTTGAAACATTGCCACTAATCATGGATTATAGTTTATCATCTGATCTTTTGATTTCTCAATGTAAACTCAAGGTATGTTTTTGTTTTTTTTTAAGTGAAAGCTCTTTCTTTGTTAAAACTGGTAAGTCAAATTAAAACATTTTAAAACAGAGCAGGCCACATATGACATGACTTCAGGTCAGGTCTGGCCCCTCATTTGGGAACATACTCTGGGAAAACTAAGGATCCAGAGCAGGTTTCTCAGACAGAGCCCTCCTTCACTGGGGGCTTGCCAGCAAGCACAGAATTTGGTTCCCAGAGAGCAGAGGCTGCCCACAGAGATGCTCCCCAGGCTGGAGTACCAAGGCCTGAGCCATTTTGCAACCTTTAATTTCAGAGGTAGTGGAAGCCTGTACTCTTAGTGGCCCACTGGCTTCTCTTCTAATCATTTTGATGAAAACATTCCTAACTCTGCATTCCTGCCCTCTGAAACCAAAGACTAAACCAGACACAGCAGGAGCCTTGCTGTCTCATCATCAGCTGCCAGAGCTGCCCAGTGATCTTTGTGGGGCCCCTTTCTTGATGCCAGCCATCTCCTCTCCCTACTGGCAGCTGGCTGCAGGCTGGTGTGCTGTGACCCCGTGTTGCAACCCCGCTCCTGGAGGGCACAGGTCAGGGCAGCGGCAAGACCCAGGATGCCCTCAGGAAGGTGTCAGACATGCGCTTATTTGTTGGGACTAGTGGGCAGGAGAGATTCTTTTTGGTGGCAGCTGTCCAGAGAATGAAGATAGCGCTCCACAAAGAGGCAGGAAAATGACAGGCAATATATACAGGGTCTTAGAACAAAGACATTTCATACCAGAGTTACGTAAATGGGGTCTGGTGATGCTATTGTAAGAAGAACTATACAGCCTGGAGAACATTACAGCCTGTGATACCATCTGCATTGCTTCCCTGTGAGGAGGTCTGTTACATTTTAACTTGTGTCCTGGGCATGAAGGTGGCTGCTGGACGTGGGCTGAGTTTTCCTTAGGAAGGGGAGCCAGGGCCCCCACAATCCACCCCGAAGCAGCAGCCTGTGTTTCCCATAGGACCCACGCTGCATTTACATTTCATATGAACGGTAAAGCAGGTAACAGAATACTAAGAGTCTTTCACCAAAAGCTAGTAGACTTGCAAAGACATGTTGCCAGGGCCAAGAGGGGGAGTTAAAGCAGTTAGACAAGGGCTCGTCAGCTAATTTATCAGTATGACTTCTGTGCTCTTGCATATGATTTAAAGCTTGTGAGACATTGTGAGAGTGATCAGAAATATATATGCAATGTCGAACGTTATTCAGTGAGAAGGTTTTGTTCCAAACTTGTTGATGGGTCGTATTCTGCTATGCCAGCAAGGTGTTCCATGCTGCCCAATTTGCAGGAGTTATGGTTCAAGGCAAATTGTGCTGGTCTAATAGTATATAAGCAATATTTCCATTAGTAAGGGAGTCCTGTGAGGAGGCTTTTAAATGCCATACACTTTCCTCTTCTAAATGCCCTGCACTTTCTGTGGCGACATCAAAAACTAGTTTAGGCATAAGGAGGGCTCACGTAGACACACATGGGCCCCAGCCATTTGCTGTCCTGATTGGCTGCCTTTTTACCTTTACTTGCCAGCTTTTAGTGAATCAATGGGGAGGCCTTTCTGTTTATAGTTATCCAGAACTTCTTTTGAGCCCAGAGCTTTCAAACTGGACCTTGTGACCAGGCCAGGGTCTTTGGTGGACCTGGTTCTGACCAGCCACCTTCCCTGTTCCCTATACTAATCCGCCTCAACTTTTTCCTCAGAGAATTTACACCCTATTTTTAAGGGGGAGCTGACATGTAGTGGTCATTCTTCTGTTGCTTCCTGCTGGTTAAGGGCAATAGTTTCTGCCTGATGGGGTATAAAACTCTCTGCTATTCTATTGAGGTTGAGGGAATGTAGGTCCGGAACCATGGTTGGAACTGGATGAAATCTCTGCATGACTAATACCTTGTTCTACAAGGCACTGATTCTCAAAGAAATAAACTTAGAAAATGAATTAAGCTTACAAAGACTTTTAACATGCTCAGTACCCTTCTGCATATGATCTAGAATAGAAAAGATATTATTATATTCATCAGATATATAGGTACAGCACTTAATACTAATCAACGCACTAATTAATGCACAAGTTCTTCTCTGAGCTGCAGTTAATAGATCTAAGCTTCAGGTTTGCATTACCATACCTGTCAGCTCTCCATGGGAGTAGGCCATAATGCCAATTGTGTTTGGTCAAGTTCCACTCACATTACTCTGGTAGTTACTGCTCCACTTGTTATGCAGCCAGGGTGCTGCAGCACTGTTGGCCCTTGGAAGTGAGCTCCAGTGTTCCACTGGCCTGGTGCATAGCACCCTTCTGCACTATGAAACGGAGACCCCCTGGAGGCAGTGTCCATTGTGCATATGGCCATAGTGAACCACTGCCAGCTGCCACAAGAGTCTGAAGCAGCAACCTACTTTTCATCCACCTCAGGAACATGTCCAGAGATGTGGTAGATACTTTTATTGTTTTAGGGGCAGTAGTGACCGACCTAGCAAGTAACTCAAATGGAGAGGCAGTATGCAGGGTACTGGGGACACAAGAGAGTTTGACAATACTGAAGTTTACCTCTTTTAATTTTTATACATTTTCTAAATACTTTCAATGCAGTTTATGACAGATTAAATGAACTCAACTATCTTTAGTATTCTACTTTTTACTTTTATACCTTTACCATGATTACATTAAGTAACAGGAATTTTATTTCAGCAGTATAGGAAGAACTACTTTCTCTTATTTTATGAAAACCTAATATTCCCAATGGAATTAAGATTATTTTCCCCCTACTGCTACTTTAATATGCAGATTGAAGTGGCCATAGCAAGTTTTCCTGTTACAAAATTACTTTTTGTTATCAACATTAATTTAAGTTTCTAATTAATAATGGCCTCTTGGAACTAGCCATTTAAATATTTCAGTTTAGAAAATGGTTTTACAAACTTCCTATAACCATAAGTTACTTTTACCTTTAAATAAACTTACTAAATTACAATTAGCAACCAATGAAATTTACTTTTATCCATATAAGCCTTGTCTTACATTTATCATTCTGTTCAGTGAAAACTAGTTATTTCATATTAGGACAGATCTATATTTTATTAAACACAAACTTGCAATTTTCATTATTTTAAGGATTTAATACATATAATGCTAGTTTATTTTATCAGTATTTTATAAATCTAGGGAGATTAGACCCAAGCCAAATAAAATTGAAACAATTATAGTTTATGCAAGAAATGTTTTTCTTTTTCTTCCCTCCACATGGTCTAAAACCTGTTCTTTAATAAAATTCTAGAATTGTGAATACATAAAAAAGGCATACTGACTGCCAGATTCTGGAATATATTTTTCCATAGCTTTTAAGGATTTTTTCTTTACTTCCTAAAATTTGCGGATTGGATTAATCACCCTCATTTTAAGACTGTTAAAAAGGTTTAAATTGGGGAATTACAGGACAAACCATGGTTTTTAATTCCCTTGCTTACTTTTTTTGTTTTTGTCACATCTAACCCTTTTCCCATTCTTCCTCATTCTCCTCATTTAAGGAAGAGTCCACAGGGCCCCATGCCTTAGAGTCCCACTCAGAGGTGGCCAGTATCCTCCGAACCTGGACTCAAGGCAGCCTGCAGCCCCTAGCCCGAGCATATCAATAGCCAGGGTTTCTAACTGATCATTAACTTGGCATAGGCTATTGGTTAAAGAATCTTTCATCTCTGCCTGTGCCATGTACCTGTTCCTTTTTAATTTTAACTTTTCTTCTAAGTGGTGCACACAGGTTTTTGCAACTTGTTCTGCCTCAGTAGCCACCTGCAAGGCTCCTAACGGGCCTATAGCTATAGCTGCCACTATCTGGCAGTTTCCCTTTTTCTTATTTAAATGCAGCTGCTCTGCTACCTGCTGTTACACAGCCAGTATACCTGCTGGAGATTTTAGGGCATCCCCTTATTCTCTTGGCAGTCCCCACTCATCCTGGAGGGCAGCCACCCCTTCCCACATGGACATTATAGGCTGACTCAGGATGTCGCCCATGGATTCTCCCTTCCAAGAGCTCATGCCCACTACTGCCAGTGGTCCTCAGTCTCCTGACGTGGTGGCTCACCAATTGTTACAACCCAGCTCCTAGAGGGCACGGGTTGGGGCAGTGGCAAAGACCAAAGGATGCACTCAGCAAGGGGCAGATATGAGCTTTATTTATTCAGACTTGTAGACAGGAGAGATTCTTTTCGGTGGCAGCTGTCCAGAGAATGAAGATAGCGCTCCACAAAGAGGTGGGACTATGAGGGGCAATGTAATTATAGGGTGTTTACAGGGGTCTGGTTGCAGGGGCAGAGGGGCAGGGAGCTCACCTTCGACCTGGCCCCTTATTTATACCTTGGTTAGGAACAAAGATAAACCACCAGCCCCTCTTGACACAAACTGGATGTTACTATGGTTTTATACAGTGTTGGGGATTGACTCACACCTTCTTTACAAGACATGCTCAAGTCCTAACCTTCCCTCCTGAGGGTGTGAACCCATTTGTGAATAGAACCTTTGAAGGTAGGCTTTTATCCATTAAGGGGTGGGTTCATTTGCAAATAGGATCTTCAAAGGTCCTTTTTCAATGAGGCCACATTGAACCAGGATGGGCCTTAATCCATATGATTGGAGTCTTCACAAGCAGAGGAAATTCAGATGCAGTTAGCAGAAGCTGGAAGTCAGCAGAAACCAGAGCAGCAGACAGAAGGAGAGAGGGGGTGATGGAGGATGGCCAGAACACCACAGGCATCAGGAGAAAGCACACCCTGCCAACACTTTGATGGACTTCCAGCCTTGTGACAGTTTGAAGCTCTATTTGTGAATCCCAGAAAAGAGCATCTTCTTAGAACTAACCTGTTCCTATGGGTGTGGGGCCATTTGATAGCATTAGATTCAGTTAAGGGATCTTTGATTAGATCACTTTTAATTAGAGCGACTTAGGGCTTTTGATTGGACTACATCAGTGTGGTGTGATCCAGGTTACACCTCCACCCTCCTGACGGGCCTTATATAAACTGAGAGTCAAAAGCAGAAACAGAGAATGACTGCCGCCATTTGACCCTGCCATGTGAGGAAGAGGACTGCAGAAGACAGAGAATCTCCAAGAGGCTGAAAGAGGTCCTGGGGCCTGGAGGCTGTGTATGCTCTAAACCATCAGAGCAGAGTCACAGAAGAGGCCCCCATGAGGCGAGGCCCAAGGAGCAGCTCAAAGCTGAGGAGAGGAGCCCCACCATGAGCTTGCTCACCCACAGCTGAGCTCTCAGAGGAAGAGGACTGGGGCAAAGGCAGAGACCCCGACTGAGAGCTGCCATTTTGCCTGGCCATGTGGCAGGACTCCAGGATCTGTCAGCAGCCGACCTTGGGTGAGAAAGCATCTCCGATGATGCCTTGATTTGGATGTTTTTGTGGCCTTGGAACTGTAAAGCTTTTACCCTAATAAATTTCCCATTATAAAAGCCAACCCATTTCTGGTATTTTGCATCAGCAGTCTTAGCAAATTAAAACAGGCCTCCAAAACCCTGTGCCAATAAATGCCTATTGTTTAAGCCAACCAGTTTGTGGTATTTGTCATAGCAGCATAGCAGATTAAGATGTACAGATTAGAAAACTGAGGTTCCGAGAGGCCAGGGTCTCATAGGTCCTAGCAGGCAGAGTTGGGAGAAACTTAAGGACTATCTGACCTCAAAGCCACACCTTAATTTAGAAGAAATTCTTATTCCATGAAAGAAACACACACCTCCACACCGAGACTCCAGAAAGTAAGTTTCAGCCTCCATAAGCTTTCTCCATTCCTATCAGGCTTAAATTTTATGTTATATTTACTAGAGTTTGGGGTCCCACTGCCAAAGCCTAACCGATGATAACTGGGCCTATCACATGGGTTGCTAAGGACAAGGAGCAGTCACCTCAGTCATCCCTCCTCCCCCATCTCCAAGGCCTGGTCCCATGAAAGGATGTTGGCACAGCGTCTCCTGGATATGGTGGGGTGACAGCAGGTGGAGAACCAGACTCCACTCGGCCTTCTGGAACTTGTCTTGGCTCCCCAAAGTGGCCTGTTCTAGAGAAGTCAAAGGGTTTAGCAAGGGTCTGCCTGCATGAAACCAACAAGACACATGTCCTCACCCCAGCATCCCCTTCTCTGGGATCAGAGGTCAGTGCTGTCCTTGGGGTATCTTTCTCCCACTGCCCCACCACTGGCAACGCATCCTTTGCTCCTATCCCTGGCTCAGTTCAGGTGATGGGCAGTCACTTCCAGGCAAACAGAGCCCCAGATGGAGGGCAGGTGGGGGTAGAAGTTGCAGAGGGGGCACAGGGCAACCAGAGGTCAGGGATGTGGGGGGCCTAAAAGTGGGTGAACCCTTAAAGAAAAAGAAAGAAAGAAATGCCTGCTTCAAAATGAAAGCCTGGGAAAACACGGCTATGTAATTCACTTTGTATCAGAGGCTGGGACTACGGGCTCAACCATGACTGCGTTAGGCATTCTGGGGGAGGGAGGAGGTACAAGAATTGGGAATTAGGGGACAACATTGCTCCTATAGGGTGGCCCAGGCCTTTTGCTTGAACTTCTGGAATATCATGGTGGGGAACCAAGCTCCATTTACTCCCCTTTTTACCTCCAAATTACACACACCCTTTAGGGTAGAGTGAACTACAACCTGTTTCATGGAGCCTTGCCTGCCCCTCATTACCACCAACTCACTTCCACTCTGCCTCCACGAAGCCCTACGGGGATCTCTATTCTAGCATATTTCACGTTGCACTTTAATGATGTGTTTCCCATCTGTCCGACGCCCTCGAATCTTCCACATCATGGGCTTTGCCTTGTTTGTTTGTTTCCCCAGAGCCTGGGGAACTGAGGTCCATGCAGCACTTGGATAGACAAACAGATGGGCAAATAGACAGAAAGATGGATGGATGCATGGATGGAAGAATGGATAGTGGACAGGAGACATAGTGATGTGAGAATAACCTGGCAGAGCAAAAATGTGGCCCCATTTGTAGGAGAAGGAATTGTGTAAGGCTCCAAAGAGACTTAGCTACATACCATGCTCAACCAATATTCATTCCACGCCCAGAAAAATCTCCCTAGCAAGCTTGAGAATTCAGCCATGAGCAAGACTTAATCTCCAACCTCACAGAGTTCCCATGTTGGCTGTGTCCTCATGGTCAAAGGGCTCCACCTCTCAGAGCTCAGCTGCCTCATCTGTACGTGGGCAGTGCTGCCACCCTCTGGGGTTGCTGTAGGGCCAAATGCCATAAGGCGCGTGCCTGACCTCTTCCCTGTGTCATCTCATGCCTGCCCACCCCACGGGGAAGCCAAGGAGACAGAGGGCGAGCAGCGGAAGGTAAGGTGTGGCTGTGAGGGAGAGGAGGGGGCAGCGGAGGGAAAGGGAGAGGGGACCACAGTCAGCCTTCGGGTCCTGCTCACGACGACAGGGCCTTCTGGAGCACACGCTCGTCTGCCACCTCGTGGGGAAGCGTCACCGCCAAGCCCTTGCTCTCCTGCATCGTCTGGCAGATGATCTCGTAGGCCTTCCGGTTTCCAGACCAGCAGCGCCGGGCCACCTGCCAACACATGGGAGAGAGGCAGTGGTTGGTGTGGACATCCCGTCCCAAGATACTCTGAGCATACTTGAGCTCAGTTGCCAAATTTCCTGCCCTCCTCCTCTTCAGGGACTCTCCATTGCTATCTGTGGGACAGGCAGTCTTATTTTATTTTATTATGGTTATATATATCATAAAATTTGCCATTTTAACTATTATTAAGTGGCCTTAATTACAGTTACAATGTTGTGCTACCATCACTGTCATCCATCACCAAAACCTTTTCATCACCCCACGCAGAAGTCTGTACCCATTAAGCATTAACTCTCATACCTCTCATTCCCTGGTGTTCAGTAGCCTCTACTTTACATTCTGTCTCTTTGCCTTTGCTTTTTCTAGATATTTCATGTAAGTGGATTCAACATGTCCTTTTGTGTCTAGCTTATTTTACTTCACATCATGTTTTCAGCTTTCATCCATGTTGTAGCATGGATCAGCTCGTCGTTCCTTTTTATGGCTGAATAATATTCCAGGGCACAGATAGACCACGTTTTGTTTATCCATTTGTCCACTGATGGGCACTTGGGTTGCCCACCTTTTGGCTCTTGTGAATAATGCTGCTTCAAATATTGATATCCAAGTATCTATATAGACCCTGATTTCAATTTTTGGGGGTATATCCCTAGTAGTGGAATTGCCAGGTCATAAGGTAACTCCATGTTTAACTGTGTGATGAACCAGATCAGCGGTCTTTTGCATCTCCATCCCAAGTTTGGGCCCCCTCCTCTCTGTCTGGACCACAGCCGGAACCTCTTCTCTGATCTGAAACCGAACCATCGTTCCACCCAGCCCGAGCTCCCCCACCTTCAGGGATGGCAGCATCTCCACACCAGGCCAGGAGGCTGGAAGTGTTCTCAGCACCTCCCCTGCTCTCCTTCCACCGAGCGCCCTCATCGACCTGGCAGTGCTACCTCCAAAATCTTTCTCCAGTCACTTACTTCTCCCCATCACCGTGACTACCACCTGGCCTAGCCCTCATCACCTCTCTCCTGGATGACAGTCACAGCCCCTCTCCCTGACCCTGCTTCCATGTCCCCCCCCCCCATCCCATCCATACTTCCCACCCATCCATTCTCCAAACTGCAGCCAGTGGGATCTCCTAGAATGAACACTCCATCATAGCCCTCCCTGACTCTCACTGCCTTCACCACCTGCGGATAAAGACTGAACTCTGTGGTAAGCTCACGAGCCTTTGCACTACCAGCTTGAGGTCAGCATCTTCAACACCACCCACCACCCTCATGATCACCTCCTAGGACCCACCGGGCTGGCCTGCTGGTCATCAGAGAGCAAACTCAAATCTGGACCCTTGCACCCAAGCCCCCACCTCCCAATTCACTCACACCTGCACACAGCCACCCTGTTACCCGACCTCCCATTTGTGATGCCTTCCCCTACTCAGTTGCCTGTCATGTGGTCATGGAAAGGAATCACACCCTTCCCCCTCCCCTATGACACCCACCAAGGGAGGCCTCGGCGTGGTGTAACAAAGGTGAGTTAGAGTTGCACAACCAACAGCGGTTATATCTTAAGAACCTCCAGTAAAATGGAGGCCTTGAGAGATGGTGGGGAGATGGTAATCCCCACAATGCCAGCAGTGCCAGAGGCCAGCCTGGGTATTCAGACACCAGACCACCGGGGTAAGGCCAGAGTCAGGGAGACCAACAGAAGACAGTCCGAAGACTCCAGGCGATGAAGGGAGGGTGGCCAGCTGGAGTGGGAGTGGGGGTAGGGAGCTCGAGAGAGGGGACATTATTAAGTAGCAATTGGCAGGCTGCACTCCAGACTTCTGATGGAGAAGAAGGAGGCAGTACTCTGTTTCAGGGGTGGTGTCCATGGAAGAGGCAGAGCCACCAGTCCAAATTAGAAGGGGAGGTGGGGTGGCCTGGGGGCAGGGGTGCTTACCCCGTTGGAGACATCCCAGCTGAGCATCATCTTGGCTTTCTGCTCAGCCTCTTGGGTCCCATCCAGCACGAGGCCAAATCCCCCATTGATCACCTCACCCCTGCAAGAGGCAAAGAGGTTTAGCAGACATACTCTGTGCCCTGACTCTCAGGGGAGCAGGCCAGAAACATGCATTTTGGAAATGTTGCATTCGAGAGGTGAGGCAATGTGAGGCACAACCCTGGTACCACCTGCTTTTGCAACCTGCCCATCCTTTTGACAAACTCTGCTTGAACGCCAGGAATTATGAGGCATGTTGGCAAATGCAAGGCGGCCCTCCAGGACTTGCTGCACACTCCAGTCCCTACCCACTGAGCATGGGTGCTTTGGCACCCTCAACCTTGCACCCACCCTGCAGGACCACCACTCAGACGTCACCTCCACTGTGAAGCCGGCTTTGACCAACGAGTGTGATGTGACCATCTTCTCTTCTAAGTTCTCATACTGCTTCCCCAGAAACATCTTTTCACTTGGAGATACACTTCCTTGGTGGCAGCTCTTGTATTCCTTTATTGACCTGTCATTATTGCTGATTTTCATCTTGATTGCCTTAATCATCCTTATTCCCGCTTTCTTCTTTTTTAGGTTTATTTTGGGGTGCCTCTAATTATTTGAAAACTGAGTTCCTTTATTTACAAAATATCTTGCTTTCTAATTCATGCATTTCTCTGAGTACTTCTGTGACTATCTTGAACAGGTTTTGATATGTCCTTGCTTTCTGTCAGTTTTTAATAGCTGTCATTTGGATCTCTTTTAAAGACATGAGTACTGTTTCACTTTCACTGCATATTTGTCCTATGGCTAATATCCACACACCTGCATTGACCTTCTACTCTCTCTGTCCTTTTCCTTGGAAGGTGTTCTAGTCTGCTAGGCTGCCGAAATGCAGATACTGTGAAGGGGGTCAGCTTTTCACAATGGGGATTTATTAGCTTACAAGATTACGGTTTTGAGCCTGAAAAAAACGTCCAAATCAAGGCATCATCAGGTGATGCTTTCTCCCTGAAGGCCAGCTGCCAGTGATCCTGGATTCCTCTGCCACATGGCAAGGCACACGATGGCATCTGCTGGCCTCTCCCTTCTCTTCCAGTTTTCCAGTGACCTTCAGCTCCTTGCTTCCTGTGGCTTTCTCTCTGTTGAATTTCAATCTTCTTATAAAGGTCTCCAGTAAGAGTATTAAAACCCATCCTGCTTGAGATGGGCCACACCTTAACAGAAGTCACCCCTTAGAGGTCCTGCTTTCAGTGGGTTCACACCCATAGGAATGGATTAGGTTTAAGAACATGCTCTTCTGGGGTACGTACAGCTCGAAGCCACCACAAACCCTAAACATGCTGAGCCCAGGAAGGTGCAGATAATAAAAGTAGCATTGTTGATTGCTACTTTCTTGATTGACAATTGGGGGCTACTCACAGAAGATGTTGGGACAATAGAAGTAGAGCCCTGCCTCACACCGTAGAGTAAAATAAGTTCCAGGTATACCTTAAAGAGGAAACTATCCAAAATTATGAGATTATAAGGAATATTTAGGAGCATTTTTTTTTCCAATTCTGAAGTGAGAAGTGGGGGAGACCTTATAAAGCAATATTTTTTAAAACCAAGAGCAAAAGCATAAAGCTAAGAGTTAGAAAATAGACTAGATAAAAATTTAAAACCTCTTTGTGAGGAGTGGCTGGACAGGCTGTGCAGGTTCCCCTGAAGAAAGTCTGGCTGTAAAGCATGTGGTCGGATGGCAGCCTCCAGCCATTGGCTCCTTAGGGTCCTCCTCGGCTCTCCAGACCATGTTCTGTTTTGGGTAGCTCAGGCAGTGAACGCAATGAGGTGGTGGGTGGGGCTGCCCATTTCTGCCAATGCGGACTTCCCTAATGGGCCATCTTGGCTCTGGGGAGCCCCACTGGGCTGGCAGAGACCTGGTCAGGTCTGCTGAGGGCTCCTCCTACACAATCCTGCTTCCCCCTTTCCTTTCCTAGGTAATATCCCCCTTTTGTGGATTGAAATGTGTCCCTCGAAAGGACATGTTCATGTCTCATCCTAACCCCTTGGCCCTGTGGATGTGACATATTTGGAAATAGGGTCTTAGAGAATTAGTGAAGATGAGGGCAAACTGAAGTACAGTGGGTCCTCAATCCCCTGTGACTGGTGTCCTTTTAAGAAGAGGAAATTTGGACACAGGCACAGAGAGGAGAAGGCCTGGTGACAGTGGAGACCAGGAGAAGGCCAGGTGAGGATGGAGTGACCTGTCTACAAGCCAGGGGATGCCAAGGAGTGCTGCCAGCTGCCAGGAGCTGGGAGAGGGTAGGAAGGGTTCTCCCCTACAGGTTTCAGCGGGAGCATGGACTCCCAACTTCCAGAACTGAGACTAAGTTGTTTTAAGCCAACTAGTCGGTAGTGCTTTATTCCATCAGCCCAATAAACCTTGTGCACACTCCTAACTCCACCTCAACTTCTGCCTCCTGGAAATCCCAACTAGCACAGAAACCGTGAACAAAGTTCAAAGGCAAGTGACAGATTAGAAGAAGATATCTGCAACACATGTCACAAAGGATTAATATGCAGACTACATTAAGAGCTCTTACAAAAAGAAAAATGCATGACAAAAGAGAAATGGGAAAACACTGAGAGCAAGCAAGTCACCAAAGAAGATATGCAATTGACTAATAAACACACAGAAAAGTGGTATAACTACCTGTGACCATTGGTCACTGAAAGCAAAACCACAATGATTTCTTTCTTCTTGCCTGTCGGTGTTTAAAAGAGGGAGGGCATCCAGTGTTGTCATGGTTATACAAACCAGGATGTTTACAGAGGAATTTGGCAGTAGCTATCAAAGTTTAAAATGCCCAGGTATTTTGAACCTGCAAGTCCAATCAACAAATAACATACACGTGATAAAAGTTAATGTTTGTGGAAGATTTGTGATGTGCTGGCTCCTTTCCAAGTGAGCTAAAGTAGCTGAGAGCAGGGATCCAGGCCTGTCTGCCCATATTCCAGTCCCAGCTCTGCCGCTTACACACTGTGACACTTTGGACCAAGTTTCTTATCCTTTCTAGGATAGTACCTGTGACAGTTTGAAGCTTTTGTTTTTTGTGGACCCCAGAAAAGACATATTCTTGGAGCTAACCCATTCCTGTGGGTGTGGGACCCTTTGATTGCATTACTTTCAGTTGTGGGGACTTTGATTAGAGCACTGCAGTAAGGCGTGGCCCAGGGTGGGCCTTGGCCCTCTTGCTGGAGTCATTTATACACAAGAGAAATGTCAGAGACACTCAGGGAAGGAGCTGCCTTTTTACCCTTCCTTGGGAGAGAGGACTCCCGGAAAGCCTGTAGTCACAGAAAGGCAGAGAAACCTTGAGAGTCTGAGAGAGAGCCTGGAGGCTGGAATCAGTGGAGCAGCCAAAAACTGAAGAGACAAGGTCCAGGGAGAGACAAGCCTTATGTCTGATCACCTGCAGCTGAGCTCAGGGAGAAAGTGAGCTTGGAGGAGAGGCTCAGAGAGATGAGCCCAGTCGCCATTTTGCCTTGTCACATGGCAGGAGTTCAGGACCTGCCAGCAGCCAACTTTTGGTGAGACGGCATCTCTGATGAAACTGACGTGGACACCTTCACAACCTCAGACCTGTAAGCTTTTACCCTAATAGATTCCCTTTATAAAAGCCAACCCATTTCTGGTATATTACGTTGGCAGGCTTTAGCAACTAAAACAGTACCTATTTCATAAAAGTGACTGTTGTGGCAGTTAGGTGAGTTAATACACATAAATTGCTTAGAAAAAAGCCTAGCACATATGAAACATGATGTAAGCATTAACTATTATTATTAACATATTGAGTCTCCACCACCATCCCACAAAGCTGTTACTAAAATTAGGACTATTTTGCAGATGAGAAACAAGGGCACAGAAAGCTTCACTTAGGCAAGCCACTAACTTCAGAATCCATGCGCTTAACCATTATGCTACAAAGCTGGACACGTGAGGAAGCTCCCTACTGGCCTGGTGGTAAAAGGGGTGGAGGACACCTGTATGCACAGAATCCTCCAAATCCCGGCGACTCAAGAGTCGTCCTCGAGCCAGCAACGAGGCTTGTTAGTTAGGGTTAACCTCAGGCCCCACCCGAGACCTCCTGAATCAGAAGGTCTGCATTTTAACCAGCTCCCCCAGTGACTCCATGCCCATTCAAGTTTGAGAAGCACTCTGAGACATTGGTTAGGGACGGAAAAAAAAGTCAGTTTCCAGATACATAGATTGAACATGCACATTTACCCCTGCCCCCTGCTAAAATGCCACACAAATAGCTATAAAGGAATTTTTAGCCCACAAGGACAAAGAGAAAGTAAGAGGAGAATCAGCAGTGCAATTCTGGGAGCCAGAGAGCGGTCGCAAGAAAGCCGATACCCCGGCAGCTGTGGGAGAAGGCCAGAAGCAAAAGCCAGGAGCCAGAGGCCCCAAGGACCTCCCAGAGTGGCAGTGAGAGCGGAGCTAAAAGCAGGAAGGACGGCTGCCAACCCGCTGACCACACGAGAAGTTCCCAGATGCCCTGCCCCATATTAGGCTGGCCAGAGGCTGCCTGTCCCTGAACTGCACCCAGAAACAAAGTTGCACCTCGAAGTGGGTGACCCACAGGCCTCTATGTGGGTATCAGGACAGCAGGTGGGAAGATGAGCATGAAAACACAGGGACTGAGGACAAGTCTCCACACTCAACCACGAGGCCCCATCCCTCTTAGCTCCCGGACAGGCCCATACCCTCCCTCTAGCAGGCAGGAGACGAGAAATGTCCTCTCTGAGTTGTCCAACCAGCACAAAAGAAGAGACCAAAAGACAGTAGCCACTGGTCTCCCCCGACACTGCAGCCCAGCCACGTCACCCCACCATGCAGCCCAGGGTCCCGTCTGAGCGCAGGGCCGTGAGCCGTCTCTCGGCAGGAGGAGACTGTCAGGACTGCTGGACAACAGCAGAGACGGGGGCTGGCGATCAGCAGAGGGAACTCTGAGGAGACGGGAGACGAAGGAGGGGACTGAAAACAGCCCAGCTATCATAAATAGTCTCGGGACACCCAGAGCTCCTTGGACATGGGGAGCCAATAGGCAAAGGGAAAAACAGAAGAGGAGAATCGAGACGTTGTAGTCTACATGTGTAACTTTGAAACGTGGATTTAAGGACTGCCGAGGAAAAAAACGCAGTGCTCGTCGAGTTGGAAGTGGTTTCTTCTTGGAGCGGGAATGGCTGTGTGGCAGGTTCTCTCTCCTGTTGCTTTTTGTAATAAGCCTGATAGAAGTGTTTGACTTATGAAATGACGTGCATGTGTACATTTCATGGACTCCAAAGTGAACTATCCCAAAGAGTCCTCGAGAAAAGCAGAGGAAAAGGGTATTGGTTCCATTTGCTTGGGGCATTCTCGAGGGGTGGTGGGAATTCTCTTGGGGGCCCTGAGCACAGGGACTCAGGGGCCACCTGCGTCCTGCCTGGATTCGAGCCCGCTGCCCCTGGCCCGGCCTCCTGGATCTGCTCCGCCCGTCTTGCCCTCTGTCGATGCCGTGAGGCGGCATGTCTGGGCTCAGGTCCTGGACCCACCGCCAGCTCTGTGGCCTTGGGCAGTTTGGGTAGGCTCTGCTCACCTCACTTTCTTCATTTCTGAAGGCAGGGCAGAAAACCCAGCACAGAAACACCAGGTACCCAGTGGCCAGGCGTCTCTCTCCTGGTTTTCCGCAGCCCGGGTATCAGAGAGAGCATGCACTTGGGTCATATTTTCCGTTAATTAAAGCCACCTGACTGGGCAGCTGCACAGAATTCCAGTCCCGCAGGGCGCGAGGCCAAAGTTGCCCCATCTGAAGGCCCTGGGAAGCTCAGCTGCTAACAGTCTTGGCTCTGGAGGGTCAAAAAACTTGATCCGGCCAAAAACTTGACAGTCCAAAAACAGGCTCAGAGGTCACTTGAGGGGGCAGCGGGACGGAAGCTGGGGGACCACGCTCCTTTCTGAGGCCACAGCGCCCCCTGCTGCTGAGTGGCCAGGAATCCCGCTTGCCCGTGAGCCCCAGACCCGGACAACTGGAGGAGGGGGCCTGTCACAGGTGCAACTCCTGAGCGGGGGAAATCTCCTTGTGCCTCAGTTTCCTCATCTGTAAAACGCACTTTCTTCTATTAGGTGAGTGAGTTTAGCAAGCACCTGCCAGATGGCCAATGCTGAACCACAGTTAGTTATTCAGTGTTCTTAGCAGTGACATCTTCGTGACAGAGCTGCAAATGTCAGTGGGAAGTCCCCAAGGAGCTCCTTCCCTAAACTCCAGTGCCCTCGGCTCGCAGATTAGAAACAGGCCTGCCAAGGTCTAGAACCCAGGTCTCCCACCTCCCAGCCCCATCTGCCCTGGGAAACGGGGGCCGGTTCTGCTCTCTCCAGTGAGGCGATCAGAGTGGGAGTAAAAATATCTCAACCAGGAAAGCACCGAGAAAGTTCCATGAGAAAGCACCTGCGAAATCAACTTGAAAATGGAAATGAAAATGGCGTTTGCTCTTCTTACTAAACATCTACAACAGGGTTCTGTTTGAGAGACGAAACCCAAAGAGGTAGAAGAGCCTGTGCAAGGTACTCCCCCGCCTACCCCCAGCCCTAAGGCTCCAGCCCCGTGATCTCCAGCTCAGACAAGGAAGTGGCTGGGGAGGTGGGCCCAGGGCTCCAGCCACCAGGCCTGACCACGGGGGGATTCCCAAGCCCTGTCCTGTAGCACGTCTACATCAGCCCACATCCCACTACTCCAAACCTTCTTACCAGCCCACGCCCCCTCCATTGTGAAGCGCTACCCAGGTGGCTCCGCGAAAGGCATCTCCCACGAAGTTCTGCACGGCCATGTCTACGGAGACACAGAGACCACACACACATCATTCTTTGCATGGCGTAAACCTAGGGGCCAGGCCAGGCTTGGGCCAGGGTGAAAGAGGAAAAATGCAGGCCCCACTGGCTGAGCCACCCCTGCTCTGACCTGAGGGGACAGGGCAACGATGGGACAATTGGGTGACAAGGAATAGGCATTTCTAGTACCAACAATAGTTGACATGTGAGAAGCCCAAGTGCAAGCAGGATGCACTGACAAACACCTCCCCAGTTGCCCACTATTATTCTTTGATATAGTTATACTCTCTAACACTGAATACCAGATAAATTGTCCTAGGAAATGAAAGAGCAAAAGGCTAAAGAAGGATGTGATACCAGTTTTAGCTCAGACATGCAGAGAGTCTAAGAGTGCCATCCCCATCCTTACAACAGCAACAAAAATAGCTGGACAAACTGCAATTTAACAACTTGACCCCATCAGAGTACTTGAAATCTGGGGGCAGACAGGTGCCTGCACAGGGAAACAGAACCGAAGCTGGTTACTTTAAAGTCTCTGACAGATCGCTACCAGACAAGCATGTGCTAGCCTCAGACCCTGGAGCCCCTGGGGCCACTGATATAAGGTCTATGCAGGCTTTTCCTCCAAGAATGCCATTGGATACTCACAGGGAAAATGAAGGAGAATGCTGAGAAGGCTTTCCTCCTAGTGTTGGGCTGGGTAAACTCTGCCCAGACTCATATCTCCTATCTCCTGCATAAAATAAAAGCCTTAATCTTCAAGGAGAAGGGTGACAAAAGCTATCACCTTAGGGCACTGGAGGAAAAGGAAAAGTAAAAAAAGCTCTAGCCCTGGGACGGACTGGAGCACATGTGCAGACTGTATCCCCAAGACCCAGATACAGTGCCTGCCAGGAACTAATTGGGGGGAAACGGACTTGGCCCAGTGGTTAGGGCATCCGTCTACCACATGGGAGGTCCACGGTTCAAACCCTGGGCCTCCTTGACCCATGTGGAGCTGGCCCATGCACAGTGCTGATGCATGCAAGGAGTGCCATGCCACGCAGGGGTGTCCCCTGCGTAGGAGAGCCCCATATGCAATGAGTGCGCCCCCTAAGAATAGCCGCCCAGCGTGAAAGAAAGTGCAGCCTGCCCAGGAATGGCGCTGCACACACGGAGAACTGACACAAGATGACGCAACAAAGAGAAACTCAGATTCCTGGTGCCGCTGGTAAGGATAGAAATGGTCACAGAAGAACACACAGTGAATGGACACAGAGAGCAGACAACTGGGGCGGGGGGAAGGGGAGAGAAATAAATAAAAAATATATCCTTAAAAAAAAAGAACTAATCAGAACATCAGAGAATGCCAGGTGAATAAGCATTGAATTAAAAAATGAATGGAATACAGCTGGGGACAATATGGAGACAGATTCTGGGGCACAGAAGGAACAAACATTGAGAAAATGACCTCTAGTAAACCAACCCACATGCTAAACACAAGGTATCACTAGTTGAATTTGAAGGCTCTGGTATACTGAGGAAACCTACTGCAGCAACATGCCTCAAACTCAGCCCAAATCCTCTTATGATGAACATAAACTTCCACATCTAGCAGAAGGAAAGGTAGGCTCCACTCCAAGTATAAAAATTTTTCCCTCAGTATTGAAACAGAACCAGACACTTATGTAACACAGTTCTTAACACAGGCAATTTAAAATAACTACGATTTATATGTTAAATTCTAATGAAATATGTAGACAACATGCAAGATCAGATGGGGAATCTTTTGCAGAAAGAAATTGAATGGAAAGTCCAGAAATATGAATAAACAATAACAATGCAATAGAGTTGAAGAATGCCTTGAACAGACTCATCAGTAGACTTGACATAGCCAAAGAAAGAATCAGTGAACTCGAAGATTGGACAATGGAAATTACCCAAACAGAACCATGGGGATAAAAGAAAAAGAAAAAAGAACATAGTAACGAGGAGCTATAGGACAATATCAAACAAGAGAGCATATATGTAATCCCAGAAGGAGACTAGGGAGGGGATAGAGCAGAAAAAAATAATTGAACAAAATCTGATCGAGAATTTTCCAAACCACAGATCCAAGAGGCTCAGCGTACATAAATCAGGATAAATAAAGAAATGAAAATCATCACACCTAGGTATATCATATTCAAACTGATAAAAGAGAAAATTGTGAAGGCGGCCAGAAAAAAAAGGTGCAATATCTGCAGAGGAGCATGGATAAGAACAGCATCAGACTTCTCATCAAAAACTGTGCAAGTGGGGAAGTGGCTGTGGCTCAATCACTTGGGCTCCTGTCTACCATTTGGGAGGCCCTGGGTTCATGTCCTAGGGCGTCCTTGTGAAGGCAAGCTGGCCCGCATCCTGTAGAGAGCTGATGGCCTGCACCCACGGAGAGCTGGCACAGCCACATGATGCAACAAAGGGAGACAAGCAAACACAGAAGAACACACAGTGAATGGACACAGAGAGCAGACAGCAAAAAAGCCACAAAGGGGGTAATAAATAAATGAAAAATAAACCTTAAAAAAAACTGTGCAAGTGGACACCAGCAAGATGACAGCAGAGTAAGGAGCTCCTAGAGTCAGCTCCTGCTACAGGGAAGTTAGTAAACACCCAGAGCTATCTGGAGCTAGATGAAGCACCTGCTTGGGGGCTCCAGGAGACCAGAAGAACATCTTGCAACATCCTTGAAGGAATGGAAGGAGGAGACTGCCCATCTGCAGAGATAATTCATGAGTAGAACGCTCCACACTACAGAGGCTGATGCCCATCCTCCACTGGAGGCACAAGCCACTTAGGGAGCTGTTCCAGGGCTGGAATTGAAAGCTCCACATCCCAAAAATGGGGAAGGAAGAGACAGTTGGGCACCAACTTCAGCTACTGGTGAGTACATTGAGTGGGTTAAACTATAATCCTGAGAACAGCTAAAGTTTGAGCCTGTCCAAGTCAGAAAGAGGCCCAGCCACCATCTTAACTCTGCATCTGGCACAAGGGGAAGCAGGGCAGACTGGAAATCACCATGCTGGTAGGGACCAGCTTCTTTCTATCCAGATCAGATTGCAGGTCTAGCCTAAGCCCCAGCCCCACCTCTGGGAGGGAGGAAGCTGGGGGGACCTGCACCAGCCTCTCCAGGAAGTTACCAGCCAAGCTGCAGAGGCCAGTGATTGTCCTACTTTGGCAGTACAAGTTGCCCCAGGAGCTGTTCTGTGGCTGGAATTGGAAGCTCCATTTCCCAAAAATAGGGGAGGAGGAGATGGTTGGCCACTGATTTTTGCAACTGATTAGTAGATTTGGCTGGCTAAGGTATAACCCTAGGAATAGCTAGTGTGTGAATCTGTCCCAGTCTGAAAGAGGCCAGTATCCACCATTTTGACTCCACCCCTAGCTTGAGGGGAAGGCAGGACCAAAAATCAATCACAGTGACAGCAGGAACTGGTTTCTTTCACCCAGATCAGCCTTTAGCCCTGGCCTAGGCTTCAGCCCCACCTCTGGCAGGTAGGAGGCTGGCAGGCCCTTCACCAGCCTTTCCAGCTAACTGCAGGTACCTTTGGTTGGCACAGACTGAAAATAAGAAGTCTACCAGGGCAACTGTGGTCATCTTGGACCCACACTGCCTAAATTGCTGCCCATACCTGCAGCTCCATTCCTGCCCCAGGCAAGAGAGAAAGGGGCATAAAGCCTCATCAGTCTCTCTGGGCAACTACAGTTTAGGCCTGCATGACTTGGATTATTCCACACAGCTGTGACTCTGTCCTAGCCCTGGCAAAGGAGAAAGTTGGGAGAAGCTTCATTGGTCCCTGGGGCAATGAGGGAAGCTTGAGCCTCCACAGCTCATAGTGCCAATTATATCCTTGGCTCCTACTGCACAATTAGCAAGAGAGAAAGAGCAGGAAGCCCTAAACTAAAGAGAAAAACTGTACCAAGAATAAATACTCTACTAAGCCAGATGCCAAGACACCAATAAAAAATTATAATCCACACCAAGAAACAGGAAGCTATGGCCCAGTTAAAGGAAGAAGATAAGCCTCCAGATGACATACATGAGTTGAGAAAACTAATCATAGATGTTCAAACAAATTTCCTTAATAAATTCAATGAGATGGCTAAAGAGATTAAGAATAGTAAGAAGACATTGGATGAGCACGAAGAATTTGAAGCATACGCAGAAAAATAGCATATCTTATGGGAATGAAAGGCAAAACAAATGAAATTTTTAAAAATATTGGAATCATATAATAGCAGATTTGAGGAGGCAGAAGAAAGAATTGGTGAGCTTGAAGAAATGGCCTCTGAAAGTGAACAAACAAAAGAACAGATGATTTCTTTTGCAGAAAGAAATCAAATAAAAAGTCCAAAATGGAAAAAATGGAAAAAATTCAACAAGGTTTCAAAGAACTTAAAGACAGCAAAAGATGTGCAGACATACGTGTCATGGGTGTCCCAGAAGGAGAAGAGAAGGGAAAAGGGGCAGAAAAAAATATTTGAAGAAATAATGGTAGAAAATTTCCCAACCCTATTGAAGGGCATAGATATCCATGTCCAAGAAGCACAATGTACTCCCATCTGAAAAAATCTGAATGGACCAACTCCAAGACATGTGCGCATGAGCATGTCAAATGCCAAAGACAAAGAGAATTCTGAGAACAGCAAGAGAAAAGCAATGCATAACATATAAGGGATCCCCAATAAGATTAAGTGCTGATTTCTCACCTGACACCATGGAGGTAAGAAGACAATAGTATGATATATTTAAGACACTACAAGAGAATAACTTCCAGCCAAGAATCTTATATCTGGCAAGATTGTCTTTTTAAAATGAGGGTGAGTTTAGAATATTCACAGATAAACAGAAACTGAGAGAATTTCTAACCAAGAGACCAGATTTTCAGGAAATGTTAAAGGGTGTGCTAGAGCCTGAAAAGAAAAGACAGGAGAAAAAGGCCTGGAAGACAGTCTAGAAATGAAGATTATATCAATAAAAGTAAAAAAGAGTGTCAAAAGAGTGGAGAAAATAAAATATGACAGATAAAACCCTAAGAGGAATAAACCTAACCAATGATGTAAAGCACTTATATTCAGAAAACCGCAACTCAATGTTAAAAGAAATTTTAAAAAGGCCTAAATAACTAGAAGAACATTCCATGCTAATGGATTGGAAGACTGAATATCATAAAGATGTCAATTCTACTCAAACTGACAAACAGATTCAATGCAATCCTGATATAAATTCTACCAGCATTTTTGTAAAAAATTGAAAACACAATTATCAAATTTATTTGAAAGGGTAAGGGGTCTGGAATTGCCAGAAACATCTTAAAAGGGAAAAGCAAACTCTCATCTCCAGACTTTAAATTATATTACCTGACTATAGTGGTAAAAACAACATGATACTGGCATAAAGACAGACACACAGACCAATGGAACCAAACTGATGGTTCAGAAACAGACCCTCACATGTGTGGTCAAGTGATTTTTGACTGTCAAACCCACACAGCTGCCAAACCCACACAGGTCATGCAGAACAGTCCATTCAACAAATGGTGCTGAAAGAAGTGGATATCCATAGCCAAAAGAAGGAAAGAGGACCCCTATCTCACACCTTATCCAAAAATTAACTCAAAAGGGATCAAAAACCTAAATATAAAAACAAGAGCCATAAAGCTTCTAGAAGAAATTGTAGGAAAATATTTTCAAGCCCTGGTGATAGGTGGTGGATTCTTAAAGGAGATAGGAGGAGGACTGAGATGGACTACTGATATTTACTGTATTTAGTTTTAATTAGCTTTAATGTAAAAGTGTGGAAATGTATAGAGTGGATGGTGAGTAACAGCTAGTTTATAAATGGAGATGTGGATGTAAATGGTAGTCTAGGTATGTAAATGCCAATTGACAGAATGCTAGAGAATAATCTAAGAACTGAATAGCACAGTAAACCAAGAGGTGGCTAAGAATTGTCATTGATGGTGCAGATGCAAGAGTGTCCTTTGTGAGCTAGAGCAAATGTACATCACTACTGCAGGGTGGTGGGAATGTGGAGAAGTACAGGAAAAATACAACTGGAGTGACCTATGGACTGTGGTTAGGAGTAATAATGTAATATGCTTGCATCTATACCGAAGATGTACTGTGTTGATAATGGGGCAGTGTGGAGAATGTGAGCCAAACATACACTATGGACATGGTAACAATCAGATGATATTATTTTATATGTAAGAAATGTTCCACCACAGTGTCATGTGTTGATAGATAGATGTTGTTTGGGAATTCTGCACATGTGCAGGATTGTTTTATAAGTTTACAACTTCTGTCATAAAAAAATATATAAAAATAATAATAGGGTGGTTTGGGGGGAAAATACACCAAATATAAGATAAGGACTATAATTAGTAGTAATATTTTGACAATATTCTTTCAAAATCTGTAACAAATATCTCACAACAATGCAAGGTGTTGGTGGAGGGTTGATGTATGGGACCCCTGTATAATGTTATGCATATTAGTTTTGTAATTCCACAACTTTTACTATACACTTATTGTTTAGGTATGTTCATATATAAATGATAAAAAGATAATAATAATAACAGGGTGGGTTGGGGGAAAATACTTTGGTTAGTAGTGATATTTTGACAATGCTCTTTAATCATTAGTTTAAAATGTTTAACAACAATGCAAGGTATTGGAGGTAGGGTGAGTTATGAGAGTTCTGCATGATGCTATGTAGGTTTGTTTTGTAAGTTCACAACTATTACTATACACTTATTGTTTATGTATGTTTATGTGTGAGTGATATACTTCAATAAATTTTTAATGAAAAAAAAATAAATTTTTAAAAAACTGTGCAAATACTAAAAGAAAAAGAACTGTCAACAAATAATTCTATACCCAGTGAAAAATATCACTCAAAAATGAAGGTAAAATAAAGACTTTCTAACAAAAAAAAACAAAACAAAACTGAAGAAATGCACTATGAGCAGACTTACTCTGTAAGAAAAGCTAAATGAAGTTCCTCAGGCAGAAGGAATATTATATCAGACTAAAATGTGAATCTACATAAAGAAATGAAGAGCATTCAAGATGGAATAAATAACATTAAAATTGAAAATTATTTTTTATTTTACTTGTTCTAAAAGATAAATCACTGTTTAAAGGAAAGGTCTGAAATCAGCAGCCTCAGCTTCCACCTCAAGAAACCAGAGAAAGAAGACAAATTAAACCCTAAGCAAGAAAAAGGAAAGAAATACTAAAGATTAGAGCAGAGATCAACAAATGTCAAAACAGAAAATTAATAGAACAAATATCGATGAAACTAAAAACTTCTTTGAAAGGATCAATAACATTGACAGACTTCTAGCTAGACTGACCAAGCGAAAGAGAGAATACACAAATAACCAATAACAGGAATGAAAAGAAGGGGACAGTACAACTGACCCCACAGACATAAAAGGATAGTAAAGGAATATTACAAACAACTTTGTTCCCATAAAATTGGTAACTTAGATGAAATAGACCAATTCCTGGAAAAAAAGGATGCAGATGGTATTCCTGAGTGTCCCCCTCTTTCCCTTGGGGTCCCATCCATGAAGTAAGGAGCCTTCAAATGCTGGAACAAGAGACCTACCTCAGAATGGAAATCCCATAGCCTCGGTGATTGTAATGGTAATGGTGGCAGCTGCAGCAGCTCACACTCATTCAACACTGACTGTGGGACATTGCTTGAAGTGCTGCACATATATTCAGTCACTTATTCTCCACAGCAACCCTTTGAGGTCAGTGCTGTTATTATTTCCATTTGGCAGATAAGGAAATTGAGGCTCAGAGACAAGTGACAAGTCCAGATACACATCCCCGTCTGGGGTAACCAATTGTCCCAGTTTGCCTGGCACTGGCCCGATTTTAAAACTGGAATTCCTGTGATCCAGGAACCCCCTCAGGCTTGGGTTGGTCATTCTAAGCCCAGTCTCTCAAATCCTGAAGCATTTTTCATGGCACCATGACTGAATGAACTCAAGACTGAGTGAATGAATGAACTGATTTTTAAATAAAATCCCAATCCAATATTGATATGTATTTTTGAAAATTTCATGCCTTCCTCACCTGCACAGAAAGCAGAGCCATCATAAATGTTGGAGGTCTCCCGAAAAGGGCTGTCCGTGCCACTCACATCGTGGTGGTCTCGACTCAGGACCACTGGTGCCTGCAGTGTGGAAGGACATGAGAGGTGAGCCAGTGGTGTCCACCCACCACTGCCAGCAGAGGACAGGAGCCAGGCCACAGCAAGGCCTTCAGAGCCCTTGAAAATAGATTCCCTTCAGCAAGATGCCAAAGGGCACACCACCAGTCTGCACAGGGATGAATGGATATATGTTTATATCGGCATCCAGGAAATGGGGAGGAGGGGTTGCCCTGGGAGAGAGACTGGGGGACTAAGGAATGGAGATACGCTGTGGGTGGGCATGGTGGGGGGAGTGGGGAGGGGAGACAGTGACCTGGGACTACCTAGCTAGATGATCTTGGGCTGCAACTTTATTTCATTTTTTAATACATGTGTTGACAGCACTCCTTGTTCTCCGGAGGGTGTCAGGCAGATTGGAGGTCCATCAAATACAACAAGACCACTTTGCTCCATCACATCCACACTGTGGAATATTCTCAGCCTTCTGCAGGTGAAGTGGAGCCCTATCTGAGGACAGGTCAACTTGGCTGACCTGCAGTAAGGTTATGATATATAGGTGAAGGCACTGGAGCAGAGAGGAACTGAGGCTAGGAGGGTGGAGCAGGGAGGCCGGCGTGCAAGCCGAGCCAGCCAGTCTGGCTCTGTGCCTTCTCGTGGTGCACAAGGCGGGAAAGCAGATCTGTACACGGTTTGCAGAGTCCACACTGGAGAGCGGCCCAGCTGCTTTAGTAGAGCAGGTCCATTTCCAGAGCCGAGTGCTGGGGGCTTTTCTTCCGAGGGTCTCACAGAGGCCGTCTGGCTGGGCTGAGGGCGTTGGTCTTCCCAGCCCTGTCCCTTTGAACTGCTTCTCGTCCCCTCCTCATGTAGGCTGAGCCCACCCCCCATGCTCTTGAATTAGGCAGCCCTGCAAAACCTCCTGCCTCAGCTCCTTCTGCCCGGCCCAACTCCCTTCCCTCTGTGGCCCCAGCTCTGCATTCGTGCACTTGACGGGTTCCCATGGGTGTTCTGGCACATTCTGCTGAGCCAGTCAGCTGCTCAAGTCAGCCTGTCTGGCCACCCATCCTTCTCCACCTGGCCACCTCGCTTCATTTTCTTCGTGGTGCCCACCATCTGCAGCAGCCCCTGCGTCTGCCTGGTGTGTGCTCTCAGCTTCCCCGCACAGTGTTTAGGGGGAGCACAGGGGCCTCCTGCCAGTTCCTTGCATGGCTGGCTTAGAGGTCCAGCATCACTGAATGACAGTGTAAGAGTCTAAAGTTATTTCATGACTCTCAAAAGAAAGATTGTTTTTTAACTCATCCATTCCTGGGGATTTTGAACTAATCCATCCCTTTTGCTTGGACTGTGTCAACGAGGCGTGACTCAGTTGAGTCTCCACCCTCTCGCTAGGCCTAATATAAACAGAGACACAGAAAGAGAGATATGGGTGTGGAGAAAGTGGCCATGGTGGCTGCTGGGGGTAGGGAGTGGGAGGAAGAGATGAGATGCGGGGGCGTTTTCAGGACTTGGAGTTGTCCTGGGTGGTGCTGGAGAGACAATTACTGGACATTGTATGTCCTCCCATGGCCCGCTGGATGGAATGTGGGAGAGTGTGGGCTATGGTGTGGACCACAGACCATGAGGTGCAGCAGTGCTCAGAGATGTATTCACCAAGTGCAATAAATGTCTCATGATGATGGAGGAGGTTGTTGCTATGGGGGAGGAGTGGGGTGAGGGTGGTGGGGGGTATATGAAGACCTCATATTTTCTGAATGTAATAAAAAAAGAAAGAAAGAAAGAGAGAGACATGGAAAAAGGGAGCTCTGCTGTTTTTGATCCTGCCATGTTGCCATGCAGGAACACAGAGAAACCCCAGAGTCTGAGAGAGGCCCTGGAGTCGGGAAGCAGCGGAGCACAGAGCACGGAAGGTCCCCCTGAGGGGCGGGAGCTGCAGGGCCACGCGAGGCTGAGCACCGAGCCCTGCCCGTTGCCTGACCACCACGTGGCAGGACCCCAGGGGCACCAGGAGCTGACTGCGGTGAAAGAGCATCGCTGAGGATGCCTGATTCGGACAGTTCATGGCCTTGGGACGGCAAGCTTTTCCCCAGATAAATCCCCTTTATAAAAGCCTTTGCTCGGCAGCCCCGTGGCAAAGGGCAGCACGCCCGGGCCTCTTTGCGTCGACGGGTTCCTCCAGCTGGGGGTGTGCACCAAGGAAACAGCCTGGCCAGCTCCGGCTGGAGCCCTTTGCAGACACAGTGGGCTTCAGCGCATGCTAAGCAGCAGTGGTTTCTGGGTATGCTCCCCGAGAAGGGAAACCGGCTGCTGTCCACATCACCTGGACCCCCAGGCCCACCCATGGGTACGGCCTTCATGGCACCCATCTTGGTCCTTTTTCTCAGGTCTGATCATGAATGTTCCAGGCACTTCCAATGAGAAAAATGCCAACAAGAATTCTGCAGCAAGAGAGTTGAAGAGAGAGCATGGAGGGAGACCCCCCAGCAGGGGTACCCACAGTTCCACGCTAAGGAACTCCAACTGAGCAGGAAATGGGGGAACCCTGGGGAAGTCTGCAGGAATCTTAAAGAGAGAAATCCTTTTAGGAAAGAGTTGAGGTTAACGTTCTTTCTCCTTTCATAGAAGAAGGGAATGAAAGTGCTCAGAGAGGGTGCCTGCCTTGCCCAAGGCCACCCAGCAAGGGCAGGCCTCATCACCCAGTGAACCCCAGCTCTCAGGGATGGCCCCCAGTCATCCGTGCAGACCAGCTCCTTTGCTCTCTCCTTCCCACCTCCCTCACAGGTCGCCCAAACCCCTCGCCTCCACCAGCAGAGCTTGGGTCCCAGGACAGCTCAACCCCTCTGCAGGTCCAGTCCACAGAGGACAGTAGACAGGCACAAGTTGGGCAGGTGCTAACCCAGCACCCCAGGCGCCAGTCTGCAGAAGCCTGGGCGTGGTGCTTCCTGGGAAGGCTGGGGATGCGGGCAGGAAACTCCCTGTCCTCGAGGCCCCTGTGGGGTCTGGCTGGAGCCAGGCAGTGCCTGAAGCCACCCACAAACATCACCTTGATCTTCCCACGGGCGATGGCTTGGTTAATGGCCATGGCAATGGCCACGCGGCCCCTCTGGTCCGAGTACAGGATCCTTGCCTGGGAGCCCACCACCTGCAGAGAGAAGGGCAACAGGTGCTCAGCCACAAGAGGCAGATACCCGGGGCAGTGCGGATGGCACCTGGGCTGAGGAAAACCCACCAGCAACCAGACGGTCCCTTTCAGGGAGGCCCCGGGGGACCCCGGAAGTGCTCTGGAGCTCCAGAATTGGTGGGCTTGAGACAGGCCCTAACGACCAGCTGCACCAAGACTCCCTGCATGATCCATCACCTAAAGGGTCAATCCTGGAAGGGCCCCAGAGACCCCGAGTTCACCCACACTACAGGGATGTTGTGTCATGAGCATCCCCCAAGATGGTCTAAAGCTCTGTGGACCCCAGAAAAACCACGCTCTTAAAGCTCGTCCACTCCTGTGGGTGTAACCTACTGTGAGTAGGGTTTTTGATGAGGTAACTCCAGTTTAGGTGTGGCCCGGGGTGGGTCTTAATCCTCTTCCTCGTGTCCTTTATAAGACAATGTGACTCAGAGAGAGAAAGAGAGAGCCAGGGAAGCCAGAGGCTGAGAGCAAGGAGACCAGGAAGAGAAGAGAGAGCCGAGCAGACGCCATCTGCCGTGCTGCCTTGCCACGTGGCGGAGGACCCCAGGAGCGCCGGCAGCTGGTCTTGGGGAGAGAGCATCGCCTGATGATGCCTTGGTTTGGCATTTTCTCAGCCTCAGAACTCTAAGCCTGTCAGCTAAGAAATCCTCATTGGAAAAGCCACCCACTTTCAGGTCTGTTTCATTTTGGCAGCCTAGCAAGCTAAAACACCCCCCGCTTTATTTTCCATAAAAATATTAACAGTACGCAATGCTGGTTTTGACGGCCCAGCTCCAGTGCTTTGCACACAGTCTCTTATTGACGAGTTTTAGGAGGAAGATAACTATTATCACACAAGCTCCACTTCATGGCTGGGGACACTGGCTCACGGGCACTAGTGATGGGACTGAACCTCGTGCCTGCTGTCGGCACCTCTGCTCTCGACCAGGGTCGAGCACCTGGTTGAACAGCTGGTTTTCCCAGGAAACAAGAGTTTCTGCAGAAGAAAACAAGGCATTGCTGGGCACCACAGTTCCCACCAGGGGACACCTCTGGAGACATTTTTGGGGTGCTGCTAGCAGCTCGTGAGTCAAGGCCAGTGGTGCTGGTAGCATCCCACAACGGCTTCCCACAAAGAACACCCCGGCCCCAAAAGGCGTAGTGCCGAGGAGGAGAAGCCCTGCTTTCTCCAGAGACCACGAGCCTGTTGGCCAAGACATTGGTCTGCTTGCTTCCTCCACGTGCCCTCCAGTTGCACAGCCTGACTTCACCCAGGCCAGCTGCCTCAACTCCTTCTCAGAGAGACTAGAGTGTAAATCGGTGCAGCAGTTTGGAATTATTTTATGACTCCCCAAAAAGAGAAAGAGCATGTGTGTGGGCTGGTCCACTCCTGTGGGCATGAGGCCTTCTTCGCCTGGACTATCTCCATGAGGCGCCGCTCAGGTGGAGTCTTTGCTTTCTTGCTGGATCTGATTAAAAACTGAGACACACAGGAAAAGAGAGCACTGCCGTTTTTTGATGCCCACAGTTGAGCTGCGAAGAGAAGCCCTGAGAGACAAGCCTTAGGCCAGGTGGGAGGCCTGGAGGATTGCGTAATAGTGAAGGCCCTACGGGCTGGGCCCCTGGAGCAGCTCAGAGGAGAGGAGCCCTGCTGCACCTGAGAGCTTAGAGCTGGATCCGGGAAGAAAGCAGAACAGCCGAGAGCGATACAGGAGCCCTGGAGAGAGACAACCCTGTGCCTGGCTGCCCTCAGCTGAGCTCAGACCTCAGCAGGATTTGGCGGCCATCTCGTTTCAGCACATGGCAGCTGACTTTGGTGAAAAAGTGTCTGGTGGTGCCTTGAGTTGGACTTTTCACGGTCTTAGAACTGTAAGCTTCGACCCTAAATAAATCCCCCTTACAAAGGCCACCCCATTTCTGGTACTTTGCATCAGCAGCCCTTTGGCAAAAAAAACAATAGGTGTGGATGAGATTTTCATATTTCCTGCATCCTGAGGGGAAAAAAATTGAGGAAGGAACTGATACAGGATGGCCAACTTTGTCTTGAGAATACATGAAAAGAGTCCAGTGGAACCTCAAAAAGTTAAATATGGAATTAACCGCAGAATCTGGCAATCCCCCTTCTGGGTATATGCCCCAAGGAATTGAAAGCAGGGACGCGAGCAAATACACAGATACCAGTGTGCATAGCAGCATCGTGCACGCCAGCCAAAAGGTGGAAGCCACCCGGGTGTCCTTCACAGATGGTGGACAAACGAAACACAACACGCACAGAATGCAGTATTATTCGGTGGGGAAAAGGAAAGTAGTTCTGGTCCATATGACATCCTGGAGGAACCTTGAAGACATTAGGCTAAGCGAAAGGCTCCAGGCACAGGACAAATGCGGCATGATCCCACTTCTAGGAAATATCTAGAATGGACAAATCAATAGAGACGGAAAGAATAGTCCAGGGGCTGGGAGCATGGCGGTGGGAGTCATTGCCCAAGGCACATGGAGCTTCTGCGGGGGATGATGGGCATGTCTGGACATAGCAGTGGTGGGTACAACGTACTTATTGTCACTGAAATGTATACTAAAGACAGTTAAATCATCAATTATGTTCCATATATTTTAACACAATAAAAACCAAAAATAAACCAAATTTTAAAAAATGTTTTAAAGGACCACCTTCTGCAAACAGTATCGTTTCATAAGAGAAAGAGCATCAAATTGTGTATGAAGCCGCAATCTCTGAATAATTTTACCTCAGAAAGCTACTCTTGCGCTAGCTGCTTGCCCCGTAGCAGCGCAGCGGCCCTCCTCACCCCTCTCCCTCAGGGCCCCTCCTCAGGGCTGGGCCTCCCCCTCCTCAGCCCACGCTCGCCCCTGGCCCTCTCCTCCACTCCCCTCTGCACGTTTCTCCCGGAGCCTCCAGCCCCAGCCTAACGGCCGTTGGACTCAGGCACCCCAAATTCCATGTGGCCACAGACACTCATTGGCACAGGGTCCATGGCTAGAATGCTGGTGCCCCTCCTCGAGGGGAGGCAGAGCCATCCCCCCGCAGAAGCCCCAAAGCTCCCGGGCAGCTGTGGGCAGGCCCCTCCTGGCCCCAGGTGCAGGCCACGGACCCGCCCCCGTGGTCCTGCCTGGGGACACCAGCCACGGAGGCTGGCGATGCAACGCCCACTTCCTCATTGCTCCCCTCAGTACTCCAAGTCCATTCCCGCCAGAAGTTTCCTTCTGCCTCTCCCTTTGGCCTTAATCAAGCGTCCACTCCTCCAAGAGACCTTTCCTGCCCATTCTATAGGAAGCCGTGCCCACCTGGTATCAGCTGATGGTTTTCTTCATCACACTTAGTGCTTACAGAAATGAGGGCGGGACTCTGGGCCTGCACAGGGCACCTGGCACCGTGCCCTGGGTCTACAGTGAGGGCCACTGAAGACATTCCCAGCACGGCACGTGCTTAAACCCACGGAACAGCCCGTGGTGCCAGGGCTGCTTCATCCTCTCCACGCAGGCTCAGAGGGGTCAAGCCACTGGCCCAAGGTGTCACAGCAGCCGGCACAGCCCTGGGGCAGCCAGGCCTCAGAATCCCCGCACGGGCCTGCCTCCCACGTTTGTTGACTAGCTGGAGGAAGAGTGACCCAACTGACCCTGGCCCCTGCCCCAGCGTCCCAGGTCCCCTGTGATGGCTTCTTTGGCCATCGTCCAAACACAGTCGGCCGCGGCTGCTGCTCCTAGTTTGGCGACTTGGGGCGGCCCCGTAACCAGTCCCACGGGGTCCAGAAGCCACATCCTCAGGGCTCAGGGCTTGAGTCTACAACCCCGGGCCACTGGCAAGCTCGGCAGTGACCCCCGCTCCTGGCGATTGTCCTATACATGAGGCCAAGGTGGCTCTGTGCACTGGGGCCATGTGCTGTTTACGTCTTCACAGCAGCCCAAACCCGTCAGCACCGCACTCAGATTCTTACACACACTGTTGTTTGAAAAAATAGCCCAAACAAGCAGTTTTAGCTACTGAAAGCTCACCTGCTTGGCATACCCTGAGAAACGACACCCTTTAAAAACCCTGCAGTCTCCAAGCCACGTGGGCCCCTTGAAGCTCTCCAGTCCAGAGCGTGACCCGTCTGCTCTGAGACGCCGCCTAGACACGTAAGCGCTCTCCACCGCCGCCTCCTCCACCCCCCGTGTTTCGGTGGTTTCCCCTGGCCCTGCTTTCCGACTCTGATTCAAGTTGTGCCAATGGCGAAGCCACTGCCTCACTAATTAGCTTGGTGTTACTGCCACCTAGCGGTCGAGTGTTTCTCCGGCTCAACTCCGAGATCCTCACATTTGCGCTCACTGCAGAGGTCCCCCTGAGGCCTCTGCCACCTCCCTCTAAGCCCCCGGGGCCACCCCCGCCTCCCATCAGGCCCTGCACCCCTCACCAGCTGGTGCTTGGCGGCCTCTCGGATCCAGTGGATGTTGTCCAAATACTGCAGCTTCACGGAGTCGTTCACTGCAGGCAAAAGGGAAGGGGGTGTCACAGGAGCTGGGGTCCCTACCCCTGCCTCCTCTCCCTGCCCTTCCTCAAGGCTGCTTGGCATCTGCTTCTGTTCTGAACCCACACGGAGCCAGGGAACCCCTACCTCCTGCACCGCAGTGGGCTGCTCCCACCATCTTCCCTAACTTCGCCTCTGCAAGAGGAGGGGGCTCGGATGGGGGCTCTGAGCTGGGGGGGGGGTTGTTGGGGTGCTGAGCCTCATCCCACAGGGCCTTAGAGCAGGCAGGCAGACCGTTTCCGGGAGACCCCCTTGGGGCAGCCGGGGCACTAGAAGCTTGGTGATGCCCCAGCCTGCCAGGGCTTCTGCTTCTGGGGTGCGCCCTGAGGAATTGAAGGCAAAACCAGAAGGAGCTGGGCAGCTGTTTGGGGTGGAGGCACAGCTGTTCTGCAGTGGGCAAGTCAAAGGTTCAGAAAGGAAAGGAACGACATCTGGGCAGAGGCAGGCATGAGAGGGGACCCTAGAAGCTCCCCATCCCACCCCACAATGGACCCACAAAACGACCCAGAGCCACACAGGTGCACAAAGTGCCAGGCTGCTCCAGGATGGAGGCGCCACGGCCATTCCCACACTGGGCTGAAGGACGGTAGCTTGAGACTGTACGGACCAGAAAACCATGTTCTTAAGGCTGGCCCATCGTGGGTGTGGCGTGGCCCAGGGTGAGTCTTAATCCTCCTACTGGCGTCCTTTATAAGCAGGATGAATGCAGAGAGAAGGAGAGGAAACCGTGGGAGCAGGAAGCCGAAAGCAAGGACACCTGGAGAAGGGAGAGCCCAGCAGACGCCACCGTGCGCCCTGCCCCGTGGCAGAGGAGCCAGGATCACGGGCAGCTGGACTTTGGGGAGAAAGCCTTGATTCGGACATTTTCACGTCCTCAGAACTGTAAGCTTGTAAGTTAATATGTCCCTACTGTAAAGCCAAACCATTTCTGGTCTATTCCATCTCGGCAGCCTAGCAGGCTAAACAGACGGGGCGGCTTCCCTTGGACTGGGTTTGGGCCCCGGCCTGTGCTTTGCAATCACACATTCGGATTTCCAGGCCCTCCAGGGATGACGGGGGGGAGCAGGAATGAGGCGGGCTGCTGGGACCTATCCATTTATTTACGTGCCTGGAGATGCTCACCTGACGTCAGTAATTAGGTTATGTGTTACTGCGTGTGGCCCATGCCTGACACACTCGTTCCTTCAACAAATATTTATCAAGTGCCGGTGGTAGGCCAGACACCCTCTAGGCCCGGGGGGAGGGCTGCTATGTGCTACAGAAAAAGAAGTGTGATGAGACAGTCGGATGACATTCAGGACCTGAGAAGGCTCTCGGGGGGTAAAACTAGAGCAGGCTCTAAATGGTAAGAAAGCGGCAGCTGCGTGGAGTTCAGAGGGAACGGAGTCCTAGGAAGAGTAAGAGCAGGCACAAGTGCCCTGAGGTCCCGGTGGCAAACAGAAGGCCCTGGGTCCAAGCACAAAGCGCCTGAGCAAAAGACGGTAGCTGTTCTTCACAGGAACCGGCACATTCTAGCTCTGAGAGCAGGCAGTTAAATTTTCAGGAATTTTAGGAGCCATTCGTTAAATACAGAAATCATTAAACATCTCATTAAATAAACTCATGATTAAATAAATTATATTAAAAACGAAGACAATGCGTACTCAGAACTCACCACTTCCTAATTATTTTACTGCGTGTTACCATCACAGCTGGTCTTGACGCTCTTTATTGCATCTAGGTGTGCTGCTTTGCGTCTTTTAGGAACCCCAGAAAATGATGTTCTTAAGCTAACCCATTCCTGTGTGTGTAAACCTATTTTATGCTGGACCTTTTGGTTAGATTTAAAGGATATTTTCATTAGATTATTTCAGTTAAGGGCCTTTGATTAGAATAGGGGATCAGGGTGGGTTTTAATCCTTTACTGGAGCCTTATATAAATGGACACACAGAGAAAGAGAGCTGCCCTTTACCCTGCCATGGAGTGAGGACTCCAGGATCACCTGCAGCTGAAAAAGACAGAGAAACCTCGAGAGACTGAGGCCAGTGGCTGCAGTCAGCAGAGCAGCCGGAAGCTGGAGAGAAGGCCAGAGGCTGCACTGCAGAGCAGCCGGAAGCTGGAGAGACAGTCATGCGCCTGATGGCCACAGCTGAGCTCGGGGAGAACGTGAGCCTAGAGGAGAAGGCAGAGATTGGGTACCACTGTGCCTGGCCACGGGGCAGGAGTCCAGGACCTGCCAGCAGTCGACCTTTCGTGAGACAGCATCCCCGGTGATGCCTTGATTTGGACATTTTCACAGCCTTGGAACTGTCAACTTTTACCCTAATGAATTCCCTTTACAAAGCTAACCCACTTCTGGTATATTGCATTGGCAACCTTTAGGAAACCAAAACAGTAGCGTAGAAATACTTTGTGATGACGTTACGTCCATCTCTTCCCAGCTCCGTGTTCAGTGGTGGTACAGCGAGAGCTGAAAATCTGCTGGGGTGGAGGATTTACAAAACAGGAACCAGCAAATGCAAAACATCGGGTGGTTTGGTTTTTCTAGAGCTCACCAGCATGCACGTGATAGGCTGGGCAGGGTTTGCCCACCTGCTAAAGAGTGTAAAGCTGTCCTGCCCACCAGGGGACAAGGTTTACCAAGAGAAGGTGTAACGATTAGGTTCATGAGTCAACTTGGCCCGGTGATGGTGCCCAGTTGTTTGGTCAAGCAAGTGCTGGCCTATTTATTACTGTGAGGACATTTTGTGGACTTAAATCATCAGTAAGTTCATTGCAACTGGGGCTGATTACATCTACAATCAGCTGAGGAGATTGCCTTCAGCAATGAGAGATGTCTCATCCAAACATTTGAAGGCATTAAAAGGAGAAGCGATTATTTTATCAGTCAGAAGAGAGAATTTCTGTCTCTAGCTCAGCCAGCTTTTCCTGGGGAATCCATCGAAAGCCTTCCTTGGAGATCCCAGCTTGCAGCCTGCCCTGTGGAATCTGGGCTTCTGCATCCCCACAGTCAGGTGAGACAATTTTATAAAATCTCTTAGTATTTACAGATCAGTCCTATCAGTTCTGTTTCACTAGAGAACCATGACTAACACAGCTTCGGTACCAGGAATGGGGTTTGTGAGAGGAATCATCCTAAGACTGGGGGGTCCCAGCCCTACCAAACCATCACAAAAGGCTCCCCTTTTCCTTGGCCCACTTGCCTTGCCCTACCCCATACTGGGTCCTCCCACATGGGTTACCTCTCCTTCCCTTAGCCTGGTTCTCCAGTCCCTGGTCCCCATACCCAGGACCACTAGGCCCTGCCCACCTAAATTGGATGCTGGCAGCAGAGTTTAAATGTCCTCCGGGGGTGCTGAAATAAGCAGTAAACACTTGACAACCCAACCAGACATAAAAGAGAAGGTCATTCCCACCCTGCAGAAAATCTTTAGAGAAATAGCAGGGAAAACGCTTGGATCGATGAGAGGTTTCACAAAAGAACTGTCTTCTCTAAGTAATAAACACCAATATCACATCCACCAAACAAGAACAGACTGTGGTTAAAAAACAAGAGGCAGGGACATAAGGATGTGGGGAGATCACAATGACCCAAGTAAGAGAGTCAGAGCCAATACTTTGTATCACTGGAATCAAAGCTAAACTTGGGAAACACAGACACAAACACAAGCGAGAGGCATGGGGTGGATGTGGAAGGAAGACCAGGGAGACCTACTGCAGTTAGCAAGCCTTCTCACAAAAGTCATTAAGACGAAACAGAAGTGGTATTGGCAGGCAGAAGCTCGAGGTGACAAGCTGAGGACATGCGTGAGAGAAGCTGGGCCAGCCAGGGACTGTGGCCAGCAGAAGAGCTCATGCTGTGTCCAGGACTGCCCAGAGATGCCAACCCAGCAGGCCCCAACTCAGGAACCGCTCAAGTATTCAAGCTCACAAGCCCTAATCTCCTCCAGGCACTTTGAGTGACTTTCTGTCACTTGCAACCAAAGGGTCCTGACTGGAAGAACCAGAGGGCAGTGCTGGGAGTAGAGAGACTTGGCTGGAAGTGTGAGGTCTGTGCTTTCTCACCCAGAGCTTTGCCACCATTATCAAAAGGAGGCGGGAGGGAAGGACTGCCAGTGGGGGGTGGCTTTGCATGGTACAGACAGGTATTTGGGGATGGAGCTCCTGGCTCACCGCAGGATACTTAGAGCCCCTTGCAGAGCCTACTGAGTGTTCACCACACAAGCATCCTGGGATCCCAGGCAGAATATGCCACAAGCTCCTGGGTAGGACGTTTCCGGGACCCTTTGCACAGAGGCTTGGGGGATACGGGGACAAGTTCAAGTCTTCATCTGTGTGCCTGCAGCTGCATACTCATTTGTACATGGGACTTTTGAAGATATTATTAGTTAAGGCATGGACTCATTTGTGAAGAGGCTCTTCAAAGATCCTACTTAGATGAGAGCAAATTGAACAGGATGGGCCTCGTCCATATGACTGGAGGTCTTATGGCAGAGGAAATCCAGACACAGCCTGAAAAAGCCAGAATCAGCAGAAACCAGAGGAGGAGACACAAAGAGAGATGGCCAGGTGACGGAGGATGGCCGGGTGCTGCTGCCGTCAGGGGAAAGAGGGCTCTACCAAGACCTCGATGTTGGATTTCCAGCCTGCAGGCGGTGGGCCAAGGACTTCCCAAGGTCATCACCCCACGGTGTGCTATTTGTCAGAGCAGCTGGGAGACTAAGGCGGGGGCCGCCCCTCCCGCAGCATCACCTCCAGCGGCGATGGCCTCCTCCAGCACCGACGTGGCCAGCTGGTCCGTGACAGCCAGGTCCCGGGGATCCCCCGAAGTGCACACCCAGCGGAAAGGCCCGAATCCCTGGGAGAATATGTCCCTGCGGGCACAAGACGCCTCATCGCATTGGGGTTCCCAGGCGGACTGCAGCAGCGCTTGGGCCGTCGTGCTCAAACGGGAGGCCAGCAGCTGCCCCGGAACCGGGAGGGTGCTCGGCAGGGTGCTTGCTGGGGGGCACGGCGGGGCGCTTGCTCGGGGGCACGGCCAGGGGGCCTGAGCGATGGGGTGGGGCTCAGCACCCAGCAGGAAGCCCCGAAGGCCCTGAACTGGACAGGAAGCTTCTGAGGTCTTCAGTCTGGAGGAGGCACCCATCGGTCCTGCGAGTGAGGTGCTCTACCCCTCTCCATCCTCCTTCGGGACCCAGGCCCAGCCCCCAGCATTGCTTCTCCCTCCTGAGCCCTGAACCACCAAGCAAGACCCCAACAGGCCTAGCTCCACCTGCTCCCGGTCTGGCCCTCCCCGCCCCCAAGGGGAGAGGCCTGAGGCCTGCGTTCTGCCTGACGCACCCCAGGGGGGCAGGCAGCACCCACCTGGATGGGGCCCCTGGAAGGCCCAAGGCTAAGGCTTCTTCCTGCTTCCGTGATGCTCTTACACACTTGCACGCAAAACTGCTTCATATATTTGCCCTCTGCCCGTACCCACTCCAACCTCTCTGTCCCCCTCCCTGCCCCTCCGTCCCCCTCCCTGCTCCTCGGTCCCCCCCTGACCCTCCGCCCCCCTCTGAGGGGCATAGCTGTGGTCCCTAGCAGTGGCTGCATGGAGCTGGGACACAGAAATTCCCTTAGATCGCTGTTATAAAGACCGCATGAAAATCAGTCCTGCAAGACCAAATCACGGAGAAGCTAGCATTGGGAAGATTCGGCTTTCGGTGTGCCTTCCCCTGGGCTGCCCTCTG
The DNA here is from genome assembly GCF_030445035.2 of Dasypus novemcinctus. NCBI lineage: Eukaryota > Metazoa > Chordata > Mammalia > Cingulata > Dasypodidae > Dasypus > Dasypus novemcinctus. The sequence goes on from NC_080698.1 coordinate 55,673,063, forward strand.
CAGGCTCCTTGGAGAGTCCCCAGCCGCCCCCCGGGGCCCAGGACTGGGGACCCCGCTGGCACCTGACTACGCCTCCCACACACAGTGAGCCGAAGAGCACGAGGTGCGGCTTCTCTCTGCCGTGCCGTGCTGCTCCCCTCCTCACGTGCGCCAAGCCCAGCGGACATTCCAGAGCACCTGCCACCCCGATGCCACTGCCCCAGCGGCTCCCCGAGGCCACAGGAGAAGCCCAGCCGCTTGGCTTGGCATCTAAAGCCTCCACACTTGGTGCCACACTGCCCGCCCCAGGCACCGCCCACTCCTGTGCCTGGGCGCTGCCCCCTCCAGCCCCCACCCCACCTGCCCCACACACCCTGGCCCATATTTCAGGTGTGGGGCCGGGGCGTCGGGGCGAGAGGGGGCTTGGCACCTATGGAAAGAGCCAGCACCCATTCCCCCTGTCACCCACAGCCCATGGCCCAGGGGATGGGCTGTCCCCAGAGGCAGCGCAGAGGACAGTGGATTTGCAGAGCAGTGAGCTTGGCCGCGGGTCCCTGCAGCTATCTTGTTCTCCTATTGTGACCCTCCAGCAGGTCTTGCATTTTTCAGCTTCCCGTCACATGCATTTTACAGCAGACAGACCAGCCCTTAGGACACGACCTTGGTGATGGTCAGAGGACGAGGCTTTTCTAGGCTGAAGGTCCAGGACCCAGACCCACCGGGCCCTCCAACTAGCGGCCACCCCCCACTTACCCCATAATGTGCTGGACGTATGAGGGGTAGCGAAATTCTGTCTTATTGGCCCCTTTTTTCTCCACGTCGGCTCCTGCGAACAGAGCAGAGTCACCTGGGGGGGCCTCCGACCCTCCCGCAAGTGAGAGCAGGTGCAGGCGTCAGCGCCACGTCTGGAAGCGCTGCCCAGAAGCAGGCCCGACGGCCACGAGGGGGCCCAAAGCTCCAAAAGCGCTTCCAGGCCCGGCAGGGAAGAGGGGCCCCCTCTTCTGTCAAGCAAAAGAATTGGAAAAGGCAGGGCCAGAAACCTGTACAGGACGGAAGAGACGGGCTCGGGGGGACATATCCAGGCATCGGCTGGCTCCTCTCCTAGGGACAACCAGAAACCCTGAGAGTGTCAGCCAGGTGCAGGGGGCAGGGCTGGGAGGAAAATTTCAACCGGATCTTCTGTGCCTTTTGGATTACAGCTCTGAACGAATGGTCTGTTTGGCAGAAAGAAGAGCCTGTCATCCCAGCTTGATCAGGTTCCATCACAGGAACATAAAGCTGCAGGTCTTCTCGGTTTGTTCTGTTGTGTTTTTCCACACCCTGGAGCATGTGGCCTGAACTCGTACCTGGTGGTTTTGGTTTTTGGTTTTTGGTTTTTAATCTATTCTCCCTCCTCCACCCCACCCCCACCCCCCACTCCACGGCTTGTGCTCGCTGTCTGCTCTCTATGGCTATTCGCTGTGTGTTCTTCTGTGTCTGCTTGTCTTCTCTTTAGGCAGCTCTGGGAACCGATCCTGGGACCTTCCGGAGTGGGAGAGAGGTGCTCAGTCTCTTGCACCACCTCAGCTCCCTGGTCTGCTGCGTCTCTTATTGTCTCTCCTTCGTGTCTCTTTTTGTTGTGTCATCTTGTGCCAGCTCTCCACTCGGGCCAGCTTGTCTTCACCAGGAGGCCCCAGGAATCAAACCCTGGACCTCCTATGTGGTAGATGGGAGCCCAATCACTTGAGCTCTTAAAGCAAATGGGGAAGTGATATGGATTAGAGTGGACTTACTGATATTCTATTCATGAACTATTGTGATTAGTAATCGAAGAAAATGTGGCATTGGTGTGGAGAAAGTGGCTGTGGTGGCTGCTGGGGGTAGGGAGTGGGAGGAAGAGATGAGATGTGCGGGCATTTTCGGGACTTGGAGTTGTCCTGGGTGGTGCTGCAGGGGCAATTACTGGACATTGTAGGTCCTCCTATGGCCCACTGGATGGAACATGGGAGAGTGTGGGCTATGATGTGCACCATTGACCATGAGGTGCAGTGATGCTCAGAGATGTATTCACCAAATGCAATAAATGTCTCATGATAATGGAGGAGATTGTTGCTGTTGGGGGGGAGGAGTAGGGTGAGGGGGGTGGGGGGTATATGGGGACCTCATATTTTTTTAATGTAATATCAAAAAAATAAAGACAAAAAAATAAAATCAAAAGCAAATGGGGACACTGAGGCAAGAGAGGCCAAGCCTTCTGCCAGGACCAGCTTCCCGGAGGCCCAGGCTCCTTGCCCCCAGCTTCCCTGGGCCCTGGCCGGGCCACCCTCTGGCTGCACCTTTCGAGCATGCAGGGCGGAGGGGGAGGCTGCCGGGGCCAGGCTGCGGCCCTCAGCCCGGGGGCCTGGGCGGGCCCCTGGAAGCGCAGGCGCAGCCCCGCCCTCCCTCCTCACCAGCTCTCTGGGCCTCCAGGAGGAAGGCGTTGCCGTAGTCCCAGAAGAAGAACTTCTCCTCCGCCAGCCTGTTGATGGCTGAGACGTGCCTCCGCAGGCTGTGGCCAGAAGGAACGGTCAGCTCGGCCAGGCAAGCGCAGAGGCCCCCAGCGCCGCCCCGCCCCCCGCGCCACCCCAGCCTCCCACCCCGCCTTCCCCGAGATCCGCCGCCCACCATCGGGAGCCCTCTCCCCCCGCCGCTCTGCCCTTCTCAGCTCACAGCTGCCTCCATGCCTGCCCAGGACCTCCTTCCCCTCCTGGACCCCTTTCCCCCCTCTGTACCCTGCAAGGCCCCTGAATGAGCATTTACTGATCACACAGACCCTGGAGGAAAATCGATGACAAGAGACGAGCCCGCGTGTGCCGGGCTGTGAGTGCTGACATATCAGGGCCCCTCTTCCAGAAGCTTCCGCTGGCTGATGGCTCCCCCTGCCACCATTTACTGGGCACGGGCATGTGTCAGAAGTCACTCTGGGTGACTCACAAATATCACTGCATTTTGTCTCCCCAGCATTCCCACGGGGTATATACGTTCGCAGCAGAGGAGCTCAGAGAGGGTAAGGGGCTGGCAGGACACACAGCTGGTGGCTCAGGGCAGAGCAGGACAAGAGTGGGCTGCCCCAACCCAAAGCTCACACACACACACAGACACACAGAGCTGCCCGGCGGCTCGCCCACCTCTCCTGAACCAGGCCCTTGAAGGCAGCAGGGTTGGAGGCCATAAGGCTCTGGGCCTCCGAGAGGCTGAGCTGCACGGGGTAGTAGCCGCCGTTGAAGGGGTTGTGGCAGGACGTCTGGTCAGACCCCAGGTCCACCAAAAGCTCCCCCGTCGTGTCCAGCTCGTGGACCAGGCGCTCCCTGGGAGAGGCCCGGGGCGGTTAGCGAAGGGGCATCCGTGGCCCCGGGGCAGAACCCGGGGAGCCTGGGCCCCCCCATAGGGCCCAGCTAGGAGGGGCACCACAGCACTCAATAGCTGGGGACTGAGCCTAATCCAGCCCCCCCGCCCTGTCCCCAGAAAGAGAATGGACGAGAAGGCTGCGGGGCCAGGGGAGAAGATGCCGTGAGCCCGGCGGGGACCCGGGGCCAGCCAAAGTGGGGCAGAAGCCTCGGGGCCTGGGAGCGCCTGGCCAGCACCGGGACCTTCCCCGAGTCGGCCGACTCCCACCCCTCCCCACCCCACTCACCAAAGATCCACCACGTTCCCATGGTAACCGAGGCTGAGCACTTCCTTCTTACTCCTGGCTTCCCTGAAAGGGCAGAGGAGCAGGACAGATGGCCCCACCGCACCTGCCCCAGGTGCCAGGAGATGAACCTCCATCCCAACAGGCAGAGAGCACGGAGCTGACACACACAGGAAAGGCCCAGGGGGCCCCCAGAAGCACTAGCGAGCCGGTGTGGGGTACAGAGAGCACAGAGGGGAAGGGGCGGGCCAGACCGGAAAGCGGTGGACGGTGGGGACAAGTCTTCCCAAGGTGGCTTATGCAAATAGAGCTCTCACTAGAGTTGACACTGAAAATCAGTCTGAAAAAACCAAAGGACTAGGAAAAGCCAAGTCTGCTTTGGGTGGGAGGGGATTTGAATCTGCCATAGCCCTTTACGGACGCGAGCAGGTAGCACAGAGCAGCCGTGAGGAGAACGGGGCGTGCCGGGCCAAGTGCAGATCAGCCAGGCAGAGGTTATCTTGCTGGGGCCTGAGAACACAGGGCTGGCAGAGGGGCCTCCAGAGGGAGCGGGCAGGGAAGCCCCTAACCTCAGAACTGGGAGGGACCCCAGCCCAAACCCTGAAGAGCTGGGGAGAGCCGAGTTCCCACCGAGGGCGGGGCTGGAGAGGTGGGCACCCCTGGGCTCGCCGCAGGCGCACCTGAGGCTTCCCCAGGTGGGCAGAGTCGCCGCCAGAGGCCGCTCACGGCAGTTTGTTAAAAAGACTTGAAGTGGTTTGGGTGTACGTGTGTGTATGAGCGCGCTAGTGTATATGCATGCGTGCATGTTATGTGTGGCATGAGTATGCGTGCACTTGTGTGCATATACATGTGTGTGCATGTGTGTTCACATGTTCTGTGTGTGCGTGTGCTTGTGTGTAGGTGTGTACATGCGAGTATGTATGTGTGTGTAAATGTGTATATGTTGTGTGTATGTGTAAGTTTATATGCAGGTGTGTACATGTGCTTTTCTGTGTTTTATGTATGTATGTGTATATGCATACCTGTGTTTTGTGTGTGTATGAGTATATGCATCTGTGTTTTGTGTGTATATGTGTGTATAAGCATCTCTGTGTTTTGTGTGTGTGTGTATGTATGTATGCATATCTGTGTTTTGTGTGTATACGTACATGTATATGCATCTCTGTGTTTTGTGTGTATATGTATGTGCATATGTGTATCTGTGTTTTGTGTGTATATGTATGTGTATAGGCATCTCTGTGTTTTGTGTGTATGCATATCTGTGTTCTGTGTATATACATATATATACGAGCACACACGTGCACATGTATGTGTGTGTCTGTGCATATGTGTATATTGCGCATGTGCACACGTGTGTGGTGGGACAACAGAAATTCAGCTGACCCAGACTCTGTGTGGGTGATGGGAGGGAGAAGGGCATCCCGGGTAGAGGGAAGAGGCTACTCAGAGGTGACAAACGCCGAGGCAGCCGGCCGGGGTGGGGGGCCGGGGTGCTCGAAGCAGGGCCGGGCAGGGCCGGGCACACAAGGACTTTGGGGTATCTCCTGCGGTGAATGGGGAGCTACCTGAGAGTTTTGAAAAAAGGCGCAATGTGGTCGGATTGGTATTTTAGAAGGAGCACCATCAAAATGGGGCCCAAGCCAGGGGGCAGGGAGGTTGGGAGTTCATTGTATCATTTTCTCAACTTCTGTGGGAATTCAAAAAAGTTTATATAAAGCGATTTTATATGAATTTTTTAATATTTTATATATCTTTCAAATTATTTGATTTGAATCGTAGCCAGCATTGAGAGCCTGGGCTAACGTCGCTTCCCCACATGGGCTGCCAGTCTTCCAGACAGAAAAATTGAGAGAATGCTTCAAATGGCATGTGGCCAGTCGCCCCCAGTGCCTTTCCTCCTGAGTCAGCTCTTAAATACCCCAGAAGACATCAAACACAAGGGGAAAAGGGCTACCCCAGACAATGTCCCCCCACAACCGGGGCAAGGACTTATGCCGAGTCAGTCGAGGAAACGTGCCATCTCTCAGTGGTCCACCTTCCCCGACAGGCTGGTAGCGCCCCCTGATCACCAGCCCCTGGGCGGGCACCAAGGCCACAGTGGTGCCAGAAATAAAGCACAGTCTTTGCAAAAACTGTGGCTGAGTGCAAGGAACGCCAAGAGAACGACCTGAAACTTATCAGAACCCAGAGATCTGCGTATCAAATATGCAAAATGTGGTGGCTTCCCCCATGCTAGCAGTAACAACCCACAAGAAACGGAATTTTTAGAAGATGCATCCCATACCATTTCTACTGTGTGACCTCAGAGTCACCTGGCACGGGCACCCCCCTGCGGCAAGTGTCAGGCACTAAACAGGCCCATCTGGAGACCTGGCAGTCCCCCACTGTCCATGGGTGTTCTGACGAGCAAGGGGCTGTACCTGAGCCGCGCAATGCAGTGGTCCAAGCTGTCGGTCACCTCCATCAGCCAGCCTTGCTGGTGGCGTTTCACGAGGGCTGCCTTATCCACCTGCACCGTGAGACAGAGCCGCCCTGTTACGTGTCACCTGAGCACCTCACCAAGGCCGCCAGCACAGGTGTGTGCCAAGAGGAGGGTGCCCCTCCCACATTCCTCGTCCCACATTTAAAACGCGGTGTCGGGGCGGATGCTACGTCCTGCCTAGCCAATCTCTATCCCCCTCCAGCCTGCCTCATCAACAGAACCCAGACTTTGTTCAGAATGACGCTGGGCTTGGCGCCAGGGGATGAGCCACGGCTAAACTACTTACAACACCCTGGCCATGGCTCCCACTCCACCTTGCAGACAAGAACGTCCCTTTGATCCAGTAGTAACCAAGGAGTTAACAGGAGGTGTGGACTGGAAGAACTGCTGAGACTTTTTGCCTCCTACTAAAGCAGTTAGATATATAAATAGGCAGATAAACGATGAGATAGAGAGGTAAATAGATAGAGGTAGATTAGATAGATAGATAGATAGATAGATAGATAGATAGATAGATAGATAGATAGATAGATAGAGGATAAACAAAGATAGATATAGATTGATGATAGATGATATAGATGATAGGAGAAGGAAGGAAGGAAGGAAGGAAGGGAAAGAAAAAGAAAATGATATGGCAAATGGACAAAATATAAAAAGTTGGTGGATCTGGGTATCTGGGTGTTGGAGTACTCTGTACAGATTTTGTATTATTTTTGCCACTGTCCAGTAGATTGTAAATTATTTCAAAATAAAGATTTTAAGAAATTATGGCTAGCATTTCCCCTTCTCCTTTCATACTACCTTGAATGTGGATGAGATGGCTGGGGCTGGGGCTGGGGCAGCTATTTCGTATCCATGAGGTTAGCCCCAGAGACTCTAAAGATATTGGCCCTGATATCATTGACCTTCCGAACCAATGCCAGCCCTGCTGGTTTTGTGATGAAAAACAAACTTCGTTTGTCTACAGATTAAAAATTAATTTTTAAAAATACCCTATCTGTTAAGCCACTGTAGTTAGGTTTTCTGCCATCTGCAGTCAAATGCAGGTAGCCATGACACAGATTTACTATCAACTGAGAACAAAGCACCCGACGTATACCACCAAGGCTGTCTCCAAGCTCCTCGCCTCCCCTCCCTCCTGCTTCCCTTGCTCTCCATGGATCTACAAAGAAAGGTGGGAGAGCCATTGAGGGGATCTGCCCCTGCAAGGCTGCCTTGAGCTGCTGGGGCTGGGGAGCCTCCCTTCATTTCCCCACAAATGTTCCAGAAACTGTGCTGGGCTCTGGGGAGGCCGTGGGACACCGGACAGTCCCGGCCTCCTGGGAGGACGCTGACAGCACAGGGTGCTGGGCGTTGGGAAACAGGAAGCACGTGCTGCCCTGAGAACCCGGCCAGGAGGTCTAGGAAAGAGGCGAGCCTGGGTCCGAGCGGCTCCGGAGCAAAGGAGAGAGGGCAGCAGCGAACGGGGCTTGGGTTCGGGCGGCCCCCGAGGCTCACCTCCGCGATCACCCCGATGCACCCCACGATGACCGCGGCCTTGGCCTGGGCCCCGCTCATGCCGCCGAGTCCGGAGGTGACAAAGACCTTCCCGGCCAAGTCCTCGGCGCCCAGGTACCGGCGGCCGGCGTTCAGCACGGTGAGCTGTGGGGAGAGGCGCGGGGAGCACCCGCCCGCCCGGCGGCCCGCCCCCGCCCCGGGGCCAGCGCCCACCCCTGCGGCCGGACGCCCCTCTCACCACTGTCCCGTGCACGATGCCTTGCGGACCGATGTAGCAGTAGCTGCCTGCCGTCATCTGGCCGTACCTGACCACCCAGAGAAGCAAACCCCACACGGGCGTGAGCCAGCGCCCAGGAGCGCTGCCCCCGCGCCCACGCCTGGTTTTCAAAATGAATGCTTAATGACCATAGAAGCCTCAGCACTGTCCTTTATTTTTATTTATTTTTAAGATTTATTTCTCTTCCCTTCCCCCCCGCCACAGTTGTCTGTTCTCTGTGTCTATTTGGTGCGTCTTCTTCTTTGTCCGCCTCTGTTGTCAGAGGCACCGGGAATCTGTGTTTCTTTTGTTGTGTCATCTTGCTGCGTCAGCTCTCCGTGTGTGCAGCGCCATTCCTGGGCAGGCTGCACTTTCTTTGGCGCTGGGCGGCTCTCCTTACAGGTGCACTCCTTGCACGTGGGGCTCCCCTACGTGGGGGACACCCCTGCGTGGCAGGGCACTCCTTGCGTGCATCAGCACTGCGTGTGGGCCAGCTCCACACGGGTCAAGGAGGCCCGGGGTTTGAACCGCGGACCTCCCAGGTGGTAGACGGACGCCCTAACCGCTGAGCCAAGTAGAAAGAAGAAGTAGAACCTTACAGATAAGGAGCTCCCCTGGCCTCCAGACCTTGTACAAACAGATTTGTTCCCTTAAACACCATAGTCCAAACAGGAAGGTCCCTTGGGAAATATCTGGCCATTGCTGGGGACTGAATCAAGTCCTTCGCAAAAGTTGTCTCCATCATCGTAATCCGTGTTCCCAGGGACGGGAAGCCGTGTGTAAACAAGACCTTTTAGAGATGGTATTAGTTAAGGTGTGGCCAATTTGATCGAGGGTGGGCTTTAATCCATAGGACCAGAGGCCTTATCGAGGGAATCTGGATGCAGGTGGTCAGAGAAAACCACAAGAAAAAGCCCAAAGTCAGAAGAAGTGGTATATTAGTCAGCCAAAAGGGTGCTGCTGCAAAATACCCAAAATTGGTTGGTTTTTATAAAGGGTATTTATTTGGGATAGGAGCTTACAGACACCAGGCCATAAAGCAGAAGTTACTTCCTTTACCAAAGTCTATTTTCACGTGTTGGAGCAAGACGGCTGCCGACGGCTGCCAGAGTTCAGGCTTCCTGGGTTCCTCTCTTCCCAGGGTCTTGCTTCTTTATGGGCTCAGGATTCCTCTCTTCCCGGGGCTTTCATCTCTTTCCTCTGTAAGCTTCCTTCCTGGGGCTCCAGCCTAAGGCTCCAGCATCAAACTCCAACATCAAAAACCCTTGCATCAAAAGCTCCAACTCTGTCCTGTGCCGTGCCTTTTATCTGTGAGTCCCCGCCCACCAAGGGGTGGAGACTCAGCAGCATAATGATGTGGCCCAATCAAAGTCCCAATCATAACTCAATCATGCCCAGTAACAGACCAGATCACAAACATAATCCAGTATCTATTTTTGGAATTCCTAACCATATCAAACCACTGTAAGTGGTCCGTGAGAAGAGGCAGGGAGGAGAGAGAGAGATGGCCGTGTGGCGGATAATCACCTTCACCTAGATGCTGCCGAGCCCGGGAGAAAGCATGGCCCTGCCAGCACCTGGAGGCTGGACTCGCAGCCGTCAGCACCAGGAGACAATAAACGCTTGCTGTTTAAGACAACCCCGTGTGCTGGATTTGTCGTAGCAGCTCTGGCGACCTGAGACGGTCATACCCACTGAAGCTGGATGTGCCTCGACGCTGAGCCAGGAGTTCCTCTTTGTATGCTCATGCCCACGTGAAGACACCCCAGGAGTGTGCAAGGCAAATTCACCCGCAGTAGCTGGACACTCACGGAAACACTCCAACGTCCACCGAGAAGGGAAGAGCTACGTAATCGAGGTGGTGGAGCACAGTGGAGCAGGACACTGCAGGGTAAAGGCCAGCTGCTACTACAGTGAAGAAGCCTGGTTCCGTTTTCATGGTGTTCACGAAACTCACTAGGGGTCTATCTCATGGAGGGGAGGGGGCAGGGGCACCTGTGGGGGGGGCCTGGGAGTGACGCACCCCTGAGGGGCAGTGGGTTTGTACATCGTCAGAATTCACGGAGTCATGCCCTCAGGACTTGTGCCTCCGAGTGTGAGTGAGATCCCAGGGAATTGCTCCCGTGAGGGCCGCTGCTCTCGGTGGTACCGCCGTCCTCACCGGGCCTTACACGCGGGGCCTCTGTCTGCAGGAACGAGCCTGCGGCTGGTTTTCCCCTGAACGAACTGGCTGTGAGCCCTTTCCACGGCAGAACAGAGAGTCTTGCTTTCTTGACTACATACCGCACGGCGTCAGAAGCACCGTGTCCTATCTACTGCCCCTTCTGATGATCAGGGAAACTCCTATTCCCACTGCGTGAGCCCCACTGCCAGCACCCTGGCACCTCCCTGGACTCACGGCGTCACGCTCCAGGACAGAAACAAGAAAAGGAACTGTTGGGGTGGTCGGGAGCAAGCATTGGAAATACTCACACAAGATGTCAAATTCCAAAATGTTCCCCACACTCGATCACTAGCAAACACTTTAACCTTTGACACTGGATGGGGAGCAAAGGCGTTTGCTGCCATCTTGTTTGACTCTTCCCTGAGGGCCAGAGCCTCCAAGCGAGCGAGTGCCTAAGTCCCAGGAAGGAGTGGAATTCAGACGCAAGTGTTTTGAGTGTCCAGGGTCCACCCTGGATCCAGAAGGGAGAAGGGACCAAGAAAAGTCTCTGGAATGGGGAGAGGGAGAGGAACCCAATGGAAAAGGGCATTTGGACATGAGCGTTGCAAGGCATTCAACCACTTGGACCCTCTGTCTCATCCTCTAAAAGTGAAACATGGCTCTTACCTTGAAATTTTTGCGACTATGACATAACATAAGAAAATAATGACAAAATGACATCGAGCCAGGGAGACAGGAGGAAGCACTTGCGTCCATGACCCCACGTGCAACATGCTTCCTGTGTCCACTCACTACTGCCCAGGGGCTCACAGGACCCCTTTTGCTTCCCTTGAGCCAGGGCGTCAGAGGCTTTACCTTCATCATTCCATTTAATTCTCACATGACTCTTTGAATCACGAACTAACAAGGTCCTTTCTTTACAGATGAAGATACAGAGGCCCCAACCCAAAGTGACCCAAAGAAGTGGCTGAGTTGGGAATTGATTTCAAGTCTCTCTACCTTGGGTTCTTCACGCTCAGCTGATAGGCCACGTGCCCCTCTTGAAGTCGCTCTTGGAAGTAAAACAATGGGGTCCAAAAGTTTGCAAATGTAAAGCTTTCACACCAAGTACTATGACAGCTCTCCCGGCCACGCCCAGGCTCGCTGAGCTGCCTTCATCCTCCCACCACCACCGGGGACTGCCCGTTTCCCCACCTCTTCACCAGCACTGAATGTTCTCTGTATTTTCATTTTTGTCAATCTGAGAGTGAAAAGGCTTTACTTTTATTAGTATTTCTCAGTTACCAATTTAAACCTTTCCTCTCTCTACAAGCAATTTTCACAGCCATTGCTTACAAGTATGGGTCACTGTGCTTTGCCGATACTGCATCTTTTTAAACTGAAGGTTTGTGGCCACCCTGCGTCGATCAAGTGTGTGGGCGCCGTTTTCCAACAGCGTGTGTGCACATTGTGTCCTGCACCACATTTTAATTAAGAGGTGCACGTTTGCTTTAAGACATAAGGCCATTGCCCCCTCAATACACTGCAGGGTAGTGTAAACATCACTTTTACAGACACTGAGAAACCGAACAATTCGTGTGACTCGCTTCCTGCGACGTTTGCGTTATCGCGGGGGTCTGGAAACACCCCACAACCTCTTCGAGGTAGCCTGTATCTTATCTTTAGTCACTGCCACATGGCACACAGATTAAACTACCTGGATTCCTGCAGCTCCTCCCCCTTTAAACTTGCACCTTTTACCCACGAAAGAGAAGCACAAGGGTCGCATTAGCAAGGGGTGGAGTCGGGAATCGAGCTCTCCTCCCTCTGACCCCACAGCTGCTCCTTTTGCTGAACCCACAGAAGAGGTTTCCAGACACCATCATCGTCATCATCATATCGTGACAATAATGATAGCAATGACAATGAGAACATAACGACAACAGCAGGGAAAAACAACAGCAGCAGCAGTAAGTACTTAGGACCAACCAAAACGCAACTGTGCTTCCGAGCCTCAGTTTCCTCCCCCACAAAATGGGTTAATAAAGAGAACTACTTCTGGGGAGCGTGGGGAGGGCTAAGCGAGATGGCCTCTCTATGTCCTAGCACAACAATCGACGCGCGGTGGCTATCGCTGTTAGATTAGGGAGTGCTCCTCTGAAGCCCGGCTAAACCGCTCCCCAGACCACAGGCTGGATTACCTTACAAAGGTTCTTATCCTAGTTATACTCCCGGACCGCGTGGAGCCGCTTCACAACTTCACAACCGCATCGACGTATAACCGCAAAGAACTGGAAGCAACCCCAGTCAGTTCACTAGGTGAGTGGGCTAATTGGGGTGACTGAACACTCTGCCAGGGGAACAAGAAGGAAGGAGGCCCAAGTTTCCTGGAATGGACCAATGTCCAAGTTAAAGTAGAAGAGACGAGATGCCAAGCAGCGTTTCTCAGTCTGATCTTGCCGGCCCACATACAAGGAAACACGTCTGGGAGGACGCGGGAGAAACCGCTCAGCTAGGGAGGGGCTGGGCTGGGAGAGCGCCTCTTCCTTGCAGCTCCTTTGATAATGTTTGCGGGAGACATCGTCCCATTCCGAGCATGGATTAATTTTACAACAAAGCAAAACTGATAATAGGCTGGGAAGGGACAGGAGGGAACTTTCTGGAGCCCATGGCTGAATCGCCGGTCTTGACGGGGTTGAGTCGCAGGAGAGGACGTGCTTATCAGCACTCGTGGATGGGCCCAGCAGGGTTGGTGGGTTTCAGGACATGGATATCAATGTTGCCTCCAAGTAGAAAAAAGCACTATAAGCACACACTGAACTCTAGGCAAAAGCATTTGCAACTGTCTCTGAAATGCATCAAAAATAAGCTGGATGGGTGGATGGCTGGGGGGGTAGGTGGATGGGGGGGGAAGCCAGGAGAGGAACGTGCTAGTCTCAGGTGCTTGGTGATTCCTTCCATTTTCGTATGTTTGAGAATTTTCTTAATAAAATGGGGGGGAGGGGGGGGAAGGGAGTAGAATCCAAAGTTATACATTTATTTGCTTACAAGTGTGTTAAAAATTGCAGGCACGCTTATATCTATATTTATAGCTATACACACGAGAAAAGAGCATAAAAACCACTAGGGAATTGCTAGAGCTCTACGGCAGCTTCAGAAGAGCGGGCAGTCCAGGAAACAGACTGACGTCCAAAATGAGTCACAGCCTGTGTCGGAACCACCTAAAAGTCCAATTTTGTAAGCATTTCACTGCTCTCTGATTTAATCCATTGTTCCTTTCCTTCTAGATTTCTGGTCAATTAAGTTTCCTTTCGTTAACTAAAACTGAATTATCAATGTAAAAAAAAACCACTAGGGAAGAAAACATAAAAATTATGCTCCTGCGCTACAACTGTGGGTGTTCTTCAAAATCAGATTTAATACGGCACATTGTTTCGATAATGAAACATGATCAGAGAAGGGAAATGCTAGAACATAAATGGAAAGAGAGACTTACATTGTGACTCCCAAGGCGAAGAGCTTCTCATACTCTGCCCTGGAAGAGTAGTTGGGAATGACCTGGAAAAGCGGGGAGATGAGGCTGGAGGCAGAAGCACCGCAGCCTCTGCGGGATGGCAGGGAGCGCTCTCCTGCTGTCTGAGCCCCCACGCCTCCCCCCGCCCCCCACCCCAAGTGTCCCCACGCCCTCCCCCCGCCCCCCCAAGGACCCCCCTGCCTGCCCCTGCCCTCCGAGCACCCCACATCTTCCCCCTGCTCCCCGAGTACCCCCACGCCCTCCCCCACCCCCCCCAAGCGCCCCCACACCAACACATCCTCCTCTGCCACCCACCTCTGAGCACTCACACCCTCCCTCTGCCCCCACCCCTGAGCCCCCATGCTTTCCCCTGCCCCCCCAAGCACCCCCACACCCTTGCCCTGCCCTCCCCTGCCCCCCCCAGTCCTCCCACGCCCTCCCCCTACCCCCCGAGCACCCCCACGGCCTCCCCCACCCGCTGAGCACCCCCACACCCTCCCCTGTCCCCCAGTCCCCCACACACCCAACCCCTGCCCCCTGAGCACCCCCACGGCCTCCCCGCCCCCACGCCCACCCCCTGCCCAGCGACCCCCACGACCCCGGAGCCCGGCCGAGGTGGGCGCCTGCGGGCCGCACCCACCATTCCGTTGGAGATGACGAGCCGCGGGGCGCTGGGGCTGCTGGGGAAGAGGCCCAGCGGGTGTCCACTGTACATGACCAAGGTCTGCTCCTCCGTCATCCGCGACAGGTAGGACATGACCAGCCAGAACTGGGGGGACCGAACAGTGCAGGGCGTGCTAAGGGGGCCCTCCCGCGTCTCCCTGGCTCGACCCAGGCCCAGAGGTCTCCCAACAGGCCCCCCCGCCCCCACCCCTGTTCCCCAAGAATATTCCTGGTGCTGCCCACTCCTGGCCATTCCTGTCGCCTTAAACATCGTCTCTAACGGTGGAGTTTCGGGCGTCGGGGAGGCGTGAAGCTGCCCTTGGACGCTCCTCCCAGGCCAGAGGACGGGGCAGGGCCGCAGCCCACCGTACCTGAGCCCAGTTGCTGAACACCTGCCCATTTCCTCCGTAGGTCACGAGCTCCTGGGGAAACTGGGGAAGGCACAGGTGTCACCTGAGAGGGGCCCGGGGAAGGGGAGAGGAAGGGCCCCACCGCCCAGGTGGGCTCCAGGGGAAAGGGGGTCTGCAGCCTCCAGAGGAGTCGGGGTGGGAGGGTGAGGGGCGAGGCAGGGGGCGCCAGGGACCCGGGGTCGGCGGCTGGGGGAGGCTCGCCGGGCTCGGGTCAGAGCCGGGGCTGCGGTCGGCGTGGGCCGCTGCCCGGGGCAAGGCCAGGGCCACCAGGCTGTGCCCGGGACCCGGGGCCAGAGCCCCATTCTCCCCCGAGGCAGGTCATCGGGTCCACGAGGGTCGCCCTCCCCCAGGTACCCCTCCGCAGGCGAAGGTACTCGCAGGCACGTTGTCCAGACCTGCGCGGCCAGGATGACGGCCCCCGGCCGTGGACAGGGAGCCCCACCCACGTCCAGCCCCTGGTGTGGGTGTCGTGTTAGAACCACGGAAGGGGGACTGCTGGGGGACGCGGCCACCGGCCCCGCGGGACCTCGCCAGGCTGGGTTCACAGCTCCCCGTGACGCCTTCACACGCAAGGTTAAGAAGTGACTCCCGCCTCCCGTCGTGCTTCTGTGGAGCCCGGGACGCAGCCGCAGCCCCGGGACCCCCGGCGGTTACCTGGGCCACGGCAGGGTCCAGGTTGTTCATGATCATGTGCATGATGGCCGCGGCCGCTCGGGTCCGGCAGGGCAGCTGCTCGATGGGGTAGGCCCTGGAAGGACACGCAAGCACCAGGTGACCGCGGGAGACAGTGGGCGCCCCTTCCCGCCCGGAGCGTCGCGGGGCCCCCGCCCAGCTTGGCACCTGCACGCACAGGGGTGGAGGGCGAGACCCTGCTGTTTGCCTAGGGTCTCAGGGCTGGGGAGGTCCAGGGCTAAGGGCCGCCCACCCCCCCGGGCTCAGGCTGTCCCTCTGGCCCCCCACGTCCAGGAGCGTGGAGCGCAGTGCCTCCTGGGCCACCCCTCCGTCCCCACTCGGCAGACCCCCTCCCCCAGTGAGAAGGTTGCCCTCGAAGCGGAGCTCAAGTCTACCCTTCGGAAGCCTTTGCAAACTGCATGGAGTCGGTTCGTTTGTTCTTTTCATTCATTCTACAGAAACTTCTTGGACGGTGTTGGGGTTGGATCACGTTGCCCATAAAGACATGGGGGTGAACCCATTGGGAAATGGGGCTTCCAGAGGCGCTGTTACAGGTGTGGACATGGGCGCACAGGCTCTTCCAAGATCCTGTTTAGATGAGGTCAGACTGACACCCCAGGGTCCTCAGGATGGAGGGATGAAATATGGACTAGAGTGGACTTAGTGTTATTCTACTATGGAATTATCGTGACTCTAGTAATGGAAGAAATTATATCATTCATATGGAGACAGTGGCCATGGGAGCTGCTGAGGGCAGGGAGAGGGAAGAAGAGGTGTGATGTGGGGGCATTTTCAGGACTTGCAGTTGTCCTCAGTGATATTGCAGGGACAGATGCAGGACATCATATATCCTGCCATAACCCACTGAATTGACTGGAGAGACTGTAAACTAAAATGTAAACTATAATCCATGCTGTGTAGCAGTGCTCCCAAATGTTGCATCCATCAGCCATGTGGAATCTAAGCCCCCTCTCGACATAGAGGTGGAGTGGACATCACCATCCCAGAGTCCACAGGATGGAGGAAGAGAGAATGGATTAGAGTGGAATTACTGGTGTTCTACTATAGAACTATAGTGATTAGTAATGGAAGAAATTGTAGCATTGATGTGGAGGAAGTGGCCATGGTAGCTGCTGAGGGCAGGGAGAGGGGAGAAGAGATATGATGTGGGGGTATTTTCAGGACTTGGAGTTGTCCTGGGTGGTACTGCAGGGACAGATGCTGGATGTTGTGTGTCCTGCCATGGCCCACTGGGTGGACTGGGGGAGAGTGTAAACTACAGTGTAAACTATAGTCCATGTAGTGCAACAGTGCTCCAAAATGTATTCACCAAATGCAATGAATGTGCCGTGATGATGAAAGAGGTTGTTGATGTGGGAGGAGTGGGGTGAGGGGGTGGGGGGTATATGGGGACCTCTTATATTTTTTTAATGTAACATTTAAAAAAAAAAATAGAGGGAAGCGGACTTGGCCCAGTGGTTAGGGCATCCGCCTACCACACAGGAAGTCCATGGTTCAAACCCCAGGCCTCCTTGACCCGTGTGGAGCTGGCCCATGCGCAGTGCTGATGCACACAAGGAGTGCCGTGCCACACAGGGGTGTCCCCCACATAGGGGAGCCCCACACACAAGGAGTGTGCCCCATAATAAGGAGAGCTGCCCAGCGCAAAAGAAAGTGCAGCCTGCCCAGGAATGGCAACGCACACACGGAGAGCTGACACAACAAGATGACGCAACAAAAAGAAACACAGATTCCCATGCCACTGACAACAACAGAAGTAGACAAAGAAGAACACACAGCAAATGGACACAGAGAACAGATAACTGGGGGAGCAGGGGGGTGGGGGGAGGGGAGAGAAATTAAATAAACAAATAAATAAACAAAATGTTATTACCTTAAAAAAAAATGTGCTCATCAAATGCAACAAATACACCACTCTAATGAAAGCAGTTGTCAATGTGGGAGGAGTGGGGTGGGTGGGAAGTGGGGTAT
Organism: Dasypus novemcinctus; assembly: GCF_030445035.2. Classification (NCBI taxonomy): domain Eukaryota; kingdom Metazoa; phylum Chordata; class Mammalia; order Cingulata; family Dasypodidae; genus Dasypus; species Dasypus novemcinctus. The sequence goes on from NC_080698.1 coordinate 55,690,320, forward strand.
ATGGGAACCTCTTAAATTTTTTAATGTAGCCTTCTGTGTGATCTCTGTACCTTTAAGAAAAGATAATACATTTTAAAATAATAATTTAAAAAAGAGAAAAAAAAAAACTGAATCAGGGTAGGAGTAAACCAAGATGACTCAAGTCCTTTTAAGAAAGGAAACTGGACACAGAAGAAGAAGCCAGAAGCAGGGGAGGCCGGAGAAGGACAAAGCGATCCCCGTGTGCCGGGGCAGAAGCGCAGGCCTGAGGACATGGTGGACTTGCAGCTCCCCGGCCGTGAACCAGCAGACCCCGTTGTTTAGCCAACCCGTGCGTGTACTTGTCGCAGCAGCCCTGGCAAACTGAGACAGGCTCCAGGCTGGGAGGTCCCGGCACAGCTAAGGGACAGGGACCCCACCTTAGAGGGGGCACAGTTCAAAGCCAGGCTGAGCTTCTGAGATATTCAAAGACCGAGGTTCTCCAAGTGCAGCGCTGCACCAGCAACCATTAGACGGACAGATTTGCCAGCCCCCTGCCCCCCAGAGCCACGGACTCGCGATCTGGGGGAGGGGCAGCAGCCTGCGCTTCCACCAGGCCTCCAGCCGCGACCCTCTGGGAACCCCTGCAGGTGTTTTGGGGCACCGGCAGAGACCCTTGGACGCTCTTCTCTGCCTCTCGCAGCATTAGCAGATGGGGGCATTTAGAAGTGGGGTCTGTAGGAACTGGGCCCCCTAATCGCCCGGGGCTGGCGGCCGGGAAGGCCAGGCAGGGACAACGGTCTGATAAAGTGCCCCCCGCCCTTCTTCTGGCCAGGCTCGAGGACGACAGCACCCCCCCACACCCGGCTCCAGACCCCGGAGGCGGCCCCTGCCTCTCCTCTCCTGACAAGAGGGCCCCCCTTGGCGGGCCGTCTGCACGATCCTCCTGGATGTCCCCTCCCGCTGCCGGCCCTCGGGGACTGCTGGCCTCCAGGTGGTCCCGCACAGGATGTTCTCGGCCCGCTCCTGCTCAGGGCCTCTGGGCCCACCTTTACTCACCTCATCTCAATGCTGGGGCAGAACCGGTACATGTAGATGTGCCCATACAGACGCAGCTCCTGGGCGAACTCGGGCGCCAGCTGCTCCTGGACGCCCGGGGGGAAGTAGCGCAGGGCGTTCCTCAGGGCCAGCTGGGGGGCAGGTGGGGAAAGGCAGCAGGGGCTGCGTATGTGTGGCGCAACCCAGGCCAGAGACCCTGGGCCTCCACGATGGACCTCCCACCCCAGGATTTGCCTCTGCTCCTTTCGGACACTCCGGAGGGCTCATCTCAGGCTCCTCTACAATGTCACCTCCTACAGGAAGCCTTCCCTGATGGCGCCCCACCACACACACACACACGTCTGTGACTGCAAGCCTGGCCTCTCCATCTTCTTTGCTCATGTCTCCTGTCCCAGGGGCCAGGCTACTTGACACTAGGCAAGGACAACAGAGAGCACCGGCCTGGTGGGCTATAGTGGGGACCCCCAGGCTGCAGACTCAAGATGGGAGAGAACCGAATTGCCATAAGCCCACATAGGCCCTTCCTGCAAACATGGAGAAGCACCCCTCTTCCAGGCACTCCACTTTGAGAGTGCAGCCTAGGCTGCATTTTCAGCTGCGTGACCTCAGGCCGCGCACAGAGACACACCTGCAGCTCTGGGAGGAGAGCCCAGCAGGTGGGGGAGGCAGAGCCTGGGCTGGAGGTGGGCGGCCGAAGGAAGGGAAACCCTTTCCAAGGGCTCCTCACTGAACAGGAATGAACAACACAGACTCGCTCTTGTCCAGGTATTCTTTTTTTTTTTGAAGATTTTTTATTTCTCTCCCCTCTCCCCACCCCACCCCCAGTTGTCTGTTCTCTGTGTCCATTTGCTGCATGTTCTTGTTTTTGTCCGCTTCTGTTGTTGTCAGCGGCATGGGAATCTGTGTTTCATCTTGTTGCGTCATCTTGCTGTGTCAGCTCTCCTTGTGTGCGTTGCCATTCCTGGGCAGGCTGCACTTTCTTTCGTGCTGGGCGGCTCTCCTTACGGGGCACACTCCTTGCGCGTGGGGCTCCCCTACGTGGGCGACACCCCTGCGTGGCAGGGCACTCCTTGCGTGCATCAGCACTGCGCATGAGCCAGCTCCACACGGGTCAAGGAGGCCCGGGGTTTGAACCCTGGACCTCCCATGTGGTAGACGGATGCCCTAACCACTGGGCCAAGTCCGCTTCCCTGTCCAGACATTCTTGATGTTCCTGAACCATGCCAATGCTGGCCCTGCCTCAGGGCCTTTGCATTTACTCTTCCTTCCACCTAAAGCCCTCTCTTCCCTGTCTGCACTTGGGGGCCCCTTCCCCTCGTTCAGGGGTCAGCCCAAATGCCCTCCCTTCTGACGCAGTGACCGTTTGGCCTTCTTTCCGCGCCGTTCACTGCCTGACGCTGTGATGGTTACTGTTTTCCTTGCTTACGGAGACTCCGAGCTCCGGGAGGGGCAGCCCTGGGTCCCCTCCACTGCAGGTGTACCTCCACATCACGACGGAGCCTGGGCTGAGTGGGGTGAGGTGGGGAGGGCACCCGGGAGACGCCCAGGTGCTGGGAGGACCCTGGGGCGTTTACTCCGCCCGATGGCCCTGGAGAGTGAGCCGCTGTGGGGCTGAAGGCAGATAAAGAGCTGGGCGAGGTGAGTGTATTCACTCACTCATTCTTTTATCCATTCAATGTGTACTCAAGGATGAGCTGGTGCGAGGCTTGGAGGAGACGCGGGCCCAGCTGTGGACCTGGGGGGACAGGGGGTCATGGGAGGAAGGACAAGGGCCCAGCACTGGGCCCTGAGAACAGTGGCTCTGGGGAAGAGGGCGGGCAGGGGCAGGGGTGCCGGCCGGGGAGACACGGTGGCAGCCAGCCCAGGACAGCTGTCAGTCTGGTGGCCCTAGACGGACATGCTCCGGGACAAGTGGCCAGGGCCACCCGCAGCCTCACCGAGGGCTTCAGGGGTGTGGCAGGGTGGACGAAGCGGCAGCCAGGGTGCAGCGCCAGCGGAGGAAACGAAGGAGGCAGCAGGAAAGGAGTTATTCGGAGGGGAGCACAGAGCCTGAGGCAGCCGGAGCTAGCAGCAGCTCAGAGTAGCACAGACGTTTGAAACGGGTCTTGAGTTACCCTCTCATTCAGTTAATTGTCACACAGCAGCCCCTGGAAAGAGAAGCACACAATCCCTTCCCTCTTGGGGAAAAACAAAACTAAAAACTTGATCAGAAATAAGAGTTTCTTCCTAACAAACGGTGGATAGGAGTTCTCCAACTGCGACGGGCCCGCGTGGCTGGGAGGGCTGGTTAAAACCCAGAGGGCTGGGGAGAGGGTGTAGCTCTGTGGTTGAGGGCCTGCCTCCCACACACGAGGGCCCAGGTTCAATCCCCGGTACCTCCTTGGAAAATAATAAAATAACATATGGGAAGGGGCTGTGACTCAAGCAATTGAGCTCCCATTTACCATATGGAGGACCCGGGTTCGATTCCTAGGACCTCCAGGTAAAAACACAAAAAAGGTGTCCCAGACCTGCGGGACACGGAGAGGGACAGGTGGCGAAGCGATGCGCCAAAAACAACAGAGACGGAACAAACCAAAACGGAACCCCAGAGGGCCAAGGCTCTGCTCTGGGGGTCTGGAGGGCGGCGAGCGCACACGGTAGCCCTGTGAGAACTGCTGCGTGGCGGGAGAGCAGGGGAGAGCGCCCCAGGGCCGGGCAGCAGGCGGGCTCACCGGCACCATCTGCCATGGGGGCATCCTGGGTCTCTCCACGCCTGGGACGATCAGGAGCAGGTGCAGCTGGAAGGGAGGACAGTGGGGGCTGAGCACGGAGGAGGACATCCTGGCGTCGTTGTCTGTCCCCCGTGCGCACTTGGGCTGGTTTCCCCGCGTGTGGGAGACACCTCCAGGCGAGAGGGTTTTTTTTCCCTCTTCCCTTCCCCCCCACCCCAGTTGTCTGTTCTCTGTGTCTATTTGCTGCGTGTTCTTCGTCCGCTTCTGTTGTTGTCAGCGGCACGGGAATCTGTGTCTCTTTTTGTTGCATCATCTTGTTGTGTCAGCTCCCTCTCCTGTGTGTGGCACCATTCCTGGGCAGGCTGCACTTTCTTTCGCGCTGGGCGGCTCTCCTCACGGGGCGCACTCCTTCGCGTGGGGCTCCCCTACACGGGGACACCCTGCGTGGCACGGCACTCCTTGCGTGCATCAGCACTGCGCATGGGCCAGCTGCACAGGGGTCAAGGAGGCCCGGGGTTTGAACCGCGGACCTCCCATGTGGTAGACGGACGCCCTAACCACTGAGCCAAGTCCGCTTCCCAAGAGGGTTTTTTAATGGTATAAAGCTGCTAATCAGAGCTGCCAGCAAGACTGAATGCTGAACGAAAGAGTTCATATCCACGCGGGTTTTTAAACCTTCTTGGTGTGAGCCACAGGGAGGCAGTGCCTCCCCCGACGGTCCCAGGACACAGCACACACTGCTCCGACGCCCACACTCCATCCCTTCTCGCTGCTTCTATCTCTGTTCCTAATAAACACTGCCTGCAAGCTCCTAACCGATTTCACGACCCGCCCCGGCTGGCACCTGCAGTCTGACGGCGCCGTACTCCGTTCCCCGGCGCGGCGACGTGCGTGAGCGCTGCTAACCTCCATGTTGGCTACGGCACCAGACAAGGAGGGCTGGTTCACAGCTCAGCTGTGTCAAGTGCTTGCGAAAGACTGTTCAGGTAATTATGTAACTCAAAAAAACAGCGGTTAGTGTGAAAATTAATTTTTAAACTGAGTCCATCGACGGAAATGACTCAGCCTTCCTTAAAGGTGAAACATATTCAAAGGCTCCCAGAAGCTCAAGTTGTCCTAAAATAAAGAACGGACTGACCCCAGGAACATGCAGGAGATTCTGGCCATTTTTCTGCACCCCACACACAGTGTGAAAGCTGTCTGCTGACTTGCATCTAACAAGCCAGATCTCTGATGGGGGAAGGCAGTTTCCAGCATCACAGGGCGAACACGAGGCTCAGAGAGGCGACTTGCTCGGGGTCCCACAGCAGGCCACGGAGGAGCCCCTTCTGCGCCGAGAAGGGTCACCAGGCCAGAGCACGGGCCCGGGGACTGCATCTTGGGCTCAGCGGCGGACAGGCTGGTGCCGGGATGGGCGGGCGGCCTCCTGGTGGCCAGGGCACGGTGGGCACCGCTGAGCCTGCTCCCGCCTCCCGGCTGTGCGAGCACGGACAGGCCACACCGTGGCCTCAGCTCCGCCGTGGCTGGTCACCGCGTATCAGAGGCGTAGCTGGCCGGACTGAACAAGAGGGCGCCTGCGCCGCGCACACGGCAGACGACCGAGGAACGCCAGGCCAGCTCCTCTTCCCACCTGTGCTGGTGAAGACCCCACGCCAGAACGCCTTCTCGAGAGAGGCGCCAGCTCCCGCCGCTGCAGCTTCCTTGCTGCGATGTGTTCGGTTTACTCTGAAATGCTGCCGCATTCGCAGGGAGAGGGCAGCCGCGCGCTGATCGTGCTGCGAGCCCTTCAGCTCCCCATAGCTCGGTGCCACCGGAAGGTCTGCTCTGTGGCATGTTCGCACTTCACCTCTCTGAGCTTCAGTTTCCTCTGCTACAAAATAGTCCCCACTTCATAAGGTTGTCCTGGGAACTAAACAGACCGACACACTTAGCCCCGCACGTACCTTGTGAGTGCCAGCTGGGGGAATCATCGTCACCCCCCACATGCCCTCCGTGCTGCCCACCTCCCCTCCTCGGGGTCTGCACAGAAGCCTCTCCAGTTTCTGGGGGAGTGTTTTTAAGCAGCAGGTCATGCCCCTGCTCCTAAACCTTCACAGGCTCCCCATCACTCATCCCACAATGTTCATGGCATTCAATAATCAGGCCAGGCCTGGCTCTCTAAGCTCTGTACCCAGCTCTGCCTGGGCCATTTCATCCCCAATAATACTTCGGGTTGGCTCCTTTCCACCTCCCCTTGCCTCCCAATGACCTTCTTTCTCTGCTTTCCTGGCCTCAGCACCTTGCCCATGCTTTCCAAGGCCACCACCTCCAAGAAGCCTTCCCAGATCTCTCCTGCCTGCTGGCCCCTTGTAGGATGTTGCCTTGAACCCTGAGCAGCTACTCTTGTCCTTTCACTCAGCATCCCCTCGTGTCCCTGGAGACCCAGAAACACATTCCATAGAGTGCCACCCTCAAGAAGCCCGGGGTGGCGTGGGAGCAGCCTCGGGGGCACAGGCACAGGGTGGAGGTGTGTGGAACTGGTATCTCAGCGCAGACCCCGAGGGTGTGGGAGGATCTGGGGGAAAGCGGCTCAGAGAAACCGCAGGGCGGGGAGGGGGATCCCAAAGACTTTTCTAACAGAGGAACCATACTGTGTCTCAACCTGTCTTCTGGCTATAAAGTTGTCCTGTGTGCACGCTGGGAAGGCACGGCCCGCCCGTGATCGACAGGCCACACTCCCCGTTTAAACCGAGAGGTCTACCGCAAGAAGGGCAAACTGAGGCGCACTCCAGGGCATCTCGGTAACGAGACGCAACGCCACGGTTCTAAGAACGGCGGCAGCGACTCCCAGTGTGCCCTTGGGAGCCCTGCCGAAAGCACTCGTGTACGGGTCACTCGCACGTGGGCTTGCAAGAAGGATCCACGGACGTCTGTGCGCGTGTGTGCACGGATGTGTCTGGAAGGAAATGGACACGCCCAAGTACACAGGCCTAGAGCCCGGGGGGGCTGAGCCGTCGGGGGAGAGGAGATGAAGGGCACGCTTGTATAGCTATTTGTCTCGATTATCTTGCCAAGTTCCTTTCCAAATTTGATGTCAGAAGTCCAAGAAATACATTTAAATGTTTAAAAATCAAGAACAGTTCAAAGCGAGCTGCCCAGGGAGTCGCCTCTGGGTTCGGGGACCACCGAGAGGCACGGGTGACGAGGGACAGAGCCAGGGCTCGGACTGGACGGTCTAGCTGCCGGGACCGTGCCCTCGCACCCAGGTGGCACGGACGTGGCCCAAGGTCGAGGGATTGACGCCCAGAGCGTGAAGGTCACCCAAGGGAGAGAAATCATTAACCCACTGCTCCGACACGGGCACCCTGGGCGAGGGACGAGCAACGCGAGGCCCGCCCGTCCCAGCACGGCTGCCGTTGCGCCTGCCCTCCACCAAGCCTTTCGTGGGCCGGGGGTGGGTGGCCAGGAGGGCGGCCAGCCAAATCGCAGCAGCCGTGATCAGTGGGCAGTGGGATTCCTCTTATTCTCTGTGCTCTTTGGGGGTTGTCTACTTTCACCCCAATGTTCCTGAAAGTCTAGCATCATTTTTGATCAAGGGGAAAAAAGGAGAGAAGGATGTGGGTAACCAGGTGCACGCTGTTTCACCTGGTCCCTCCACTGCCCTGCGCGGTGTTCTCAGCCCTAGTCACACGAGGACGCCGAGTGGCTGCCCCGGGGGCCCAGCTTGCACAGGGCTTCTGGCGTGAGCGCGCGCCCGCTCCTGGTAAAACGGGGCCCGGAGCGCCCCTGGCTCCCGGGGGCTGCTGGGGGATCGAGCGAGGAGGTACTTGGCACATGCCTTGAGCTGGTCACCCCACTCCCGGCAGCTGCAAATTCATTTCAAGTTTGGTTTTTTTTTGGGGGGTGGAGATGGTTTTGGGGGGGTGGAGACGGACATGTATAAACCAAGGCGAGAGCGGCACTCTCCTTTTGCATCCTCCACTAGGTCCTGTGTGCGCTGAAGACACACTGCAAGCCCCGAGCCTGGCGCACCCAGGAGGGTGCGGGTTCTGTTTGCTCGGCTGTGAGTTTGGGGGCTTCACACCTGCCCCGCTCCCCCCTCTGGCCTGGGGGGGCTGCCACAGCTCCACCCCGACGCGGCTAGGAGACCCTGAGCCTCTGGTCCTCGTCTGTACATGGGGAGTCCTACACCCAAGGGGGCTGTTGGGGAGACAGCTGTTGTCTGTGACAGAGCTGGTACACGTGGGGTGCCCCCTCCCTCCCAGCGGGGAGCTCCTGGAGGCCAGGGGCTTCGCTTGAGTTCAGGAAATGCAGAAAGAGCAGGAAGTAGGGGACTGCCCACCGCAGACCGCCGCCCCCCGAGGCCTCCCAGGGGCCGAGGCTCCAGGGGCAAGGAGCCCAGCTTTTCTTACCTGCTCCTCTGCAGGGCTGAGGCCGGGGGTCCTGACCGGGGCATGGGGCACCCCAGCCCAGCGCCCCCGGTTCTCCGGGAGGGGCTGCAGGGGCAAGCCAGAGCAGAGCTCCTGAAGGCTGGACATGTCGGCGCAGGCTGCGGCAGAGCCGGCTCCCGGAGCGGCCAGGGAGGACTGCGCAGCCAGACTGCCTGAATCAGGCCTCTGACCCCAGGGCCGCCTCCTCCCACCCCCTCATTGGGTACAGGGCTGTGCAAGAGGACACTCGAAGGTCAGAGTGTGACCGCCCAGGCTGGCCGCCTGCAGGGCCGACCTGGGGGAGAGGCCAACTGCCTGGGGGCAGAGAGGGCAGGGCTGGGTGGGAGCGGGGGGAGGGGCCTCTGGTCCTTTCAGGGGGCTGCTGACTTATTTTAAAATCAATTTTATTGATACATATTAATAAAGCATAAATCCATCCAAAGTGGACAATCAATAGTACTCAGTATAATCACAAACTATGCCTTCATCACTTCAGTTATTCTTAGAGAACATTCATTATTCCAATAATAATACAAAAACAAAAAACAAACAAGCAAAACTCCTCACCTCTCAATCTCTTCATGCTTTCCCTGCTATACAAAGCTGCTATTCTTTTCCCTTCTCTCCAGTGTATTAGGATTGATATTTTGTATAGTCTTTATATATGTAAAATCACCCATATTCATGTTCTACATGAGGCTTTTCTATTAATATCTTATACCATCCATGTTATATTTCTTTAGCTTCTCTTCTATTAATATACATGACCTTAGAATTTTCCTTTCAACCACTATCATACCCATACAATACCGCTGCTAGTTACAAATATCATGATGCACTTTCACCATTTCTATTCATTTCCAAAAATCTGCAGACAATCTTTTTACCAATTCTGCACAGATTAACCCTCAGCTTTCCATTCTCTAACCCCCTGCATGTTCTAATTATTAATACCATGAGTTTACACAATGTATTTAGTTCATAGTAACACACTCATACAGCATTTGTCCTTGTGTGTCTGGCTTTCTTCACTCAACATAATGTCCTCCAGGTTCATCCATGCTGTCATGTGCTTCACAACTTCATTTCTTCTTACCGCTGCATAGTATTCCATCGTGTGCATACACCACGAATTTTTAATCCATTCATCTGTTAATGGACACCTGAGTTGTTTCCAACTTTTGGTGATCGTGAATAATGCCGCTATGAACATCGGTGTGCAGATGTCTGTTCGTGTCATTGCTCTCAGTTCTTCTGGGTATATACCCAGTACTGGTATTTCAGTGTCACATGGCAACTCTATATTCAACTTCTTTAGGGACTGCCAAACAGTCCTGCACAGGGGCTGAACCATTCTACATTCCCACCAACAGGGAATAAGTGTTCCTATCTCTCCACAACCTCTCCTACATTTACAGTTTTCCAACTTTTTAATAGTGGCCAGTCTAATAGGTGTGAAATGATATATCATTGTAGTTTTGATTTGCATTTCCCTAATCACCAGTAATGTTGAACATTTTTTTCACATGTTTCTTTGCCATTTGTTTATTCTTTGGACAATTGTCTTTTCAAGTCTTTTGCCCATTTTTTAACTGGGTTGTTCGTCTTTTTATTGTTCAGTTGTAAGTTCTCTTTATATATCTTGGATATTAAACCCTTATTGGATATGTGATTGCCAAATATCTCTCCCATCGAGTCAGCTGCCTTTTCGCCCTTTTGACAAAGTCCCTTGAAGTGCAAAAGTTTAATTTTGAGGAGGTCCCATTTATCTGTTTTTTCTTTTGTTGTTTGTGCTTTGGGTGCAAGGTTTAAGAAACTACCACCTACCACAAGATCGTGAAGGTGTTTTCCTATATTTTCTTCTAGGAGTTTCATGGTTGCTGCTTTTATACTTAGGTCCTTGATCCATTTTGAGTTAATTATGTATAAGGCGTGAGATCGGGGTCCCTTTTCTTTCTTTGGGATATGGACATCCAGTTCTCCCAGCACCATCTGTTGAATAGACTGCTCTGGCTCAGCTGGGAGGGCTTGACAGCCTTGTCAAAAATCACTTGACTGTAGATGTGAGGGTTTATTTCTGAGTTCTTGATTCAGTTCCATCGGTCAATCTGCCTGTCTTTTACCACTGTAATTACGTACTATGCTTGAAAGTCCAGAAGTGGGAGTCCTCCAACTCCGTTCTTCTATTTTAAGACACTTTTTACTATTCAGGACCCCTTACCCTTCCAAATAAATTTAATAGTTGGTTTTTCCATTTCTGCAAAAAAAAGCCATTGGGATTTTTATTGGGATTATGTTGATTCTGTAAATCAGTTTGGCTAGAACTGACATCTTAATGATATTTAGTCTTTCAGTCCATGAACACAGAATGTCCTTCCTTTTATTTAAGTTTTCTTTGGTTTCTTTTAGCAATGTTTTGTAATTTTCTGAATACAGGTAATATATATCCTTGATTAAGTTTATTCCTAAATATTTCAATTTTTCAGTTGCTATTATAAATGGATTCTTTTTTCTGATTTCCTCTTCAAATTGCCCATCAGTAATGTATAGAAACACTACTGATTTTTGCATATTACTCTTGTATCCTGCCACTTTGCTGAACTCATCTATTAGTTTTTAGTAGCTTTGTTGTGGATTTTTTCAGGAGATTCTAGATACAAGATCATATCGTAAGCAAACAGTGAAGGTTTTACTTCCTCCTTTTGTATTTGGGTGCCTTTTATGTCTTTATCTAGCCTAATTGCTCTAGATAGAACTTCTAGCACAATGTTGAATAATAATGGTGACAGTGGGCATCCTTGCCTTATTCCTGATCTCAGTGGGAAAGCTTTCAGTCTTTCACCATTGAGTACAAGGCTAGCTGTAGGTTTTTCATATATGTACTTTACCATATTGAGAAAGCTCCCTTCTATTCCATCTTTTGGAGTGATTTTTATCAAGAAATGATGCTGTATTTTGTCAGACAACTTTTCTGCATCAATCGAGAGGCTCATGTGATTTATCTTCAATTTATCAGTGTGGTTTACTACACGAATTGATTTTCCTGTTTTGAACCATCCTTGCATACTTGGGATAAAACCCACTTGATCATGGTGTATAATTCTTTTAATGTGCTTTTGGAGTCTGTTTGCATTTCGTTGAGGATTTTGCATCTACATTCATTAGAGATATTGATCTGTAATTTTCTCTCTTTTTTGTAGTCTTTATCTTGTTTTGGTATTAGGGTGATGTTCGCGTCATAGAATGAGTTTGGTAGTGTTCTTTCCTGTTCAGTTTTTTTGGAAGGACTTGAGCAAGATTGGTACCGAATGATTGGTAGAATTCCCCTGTGAAGCCACCTGTTCCCAGGCTTTTCATCTTTGGGAGGTTTTTGATGACTGTTTCCAACACTTGTGTTTGGTTTGTTGAGGCCTTCTATTTCTTCTAGGGTCAGTATAAGTGGTTCGTGAGTTTCTAGGCATTTGTCCATCTCCTCTACATGGCCTGATTTTTTGGTGTACAGTTCATAGTATCCTCTTCTGATGGCTCTTATTTCCACAGAGTCAGTGGTAATGTGCCTGTCTCATTTCTGATTTTATTTATTTGCATCTTCTCTCTTTTTCCCTTTGTCAGTCTAGCTAAGGGTTTGTCAATTTTGTTAATCTCAAAGAACCAACTTTTGATTTTGTTGAATCTCTTTTTTGTTTTGTTGTTGCTGTTATTGTTCTAGATTTCATGTATTTCTGTTCTGTTCTTTACTATTTCTTTTTTTAAAAGATTTATTTATTTATTTCTCTCCCTTCCCCCCATCCCAGTTGTCTGTTCTCTGTGTCTATTTGCTGCATGTTCTTCTTTGTCCACTTCTGTTGTTGTCAGTTGCACTGGGAATCTGTGTTTCTTTTTGTTGCATCATCTTGTTGTGCCAGCTCTCCGTGTGTGCGGCACCATTCCTGGGCAGGCTGCACTTTCTTTTGCACAGGGTGGCTCTCCTTACGGGGTGCACTCCTTGCGCATGGAGCTCCCCTACGCGGGGGACACCCCTGCGTGGCACGGCACTCCTTGCGTGCATCAGCTCTGTGCATGGGCCAGCTCCACACGGGTCAAGGAGGCCCGGGGTTTGAACCACAGACCTCCCATGTGGTAGACGGATGCCCTAACCACTGGTCCAAGTCCGCTTCCCTACTATTTCTTTACTTTGACTTGGTTTGGGATTAGTTTGCTGTTCTTTCTCTAGTTCCTCCAGGTGTGCATTTAGATCTTCAATTTTAGTTCTTTTTTCTTTGTTAATGTAAGCATTGAGGGCTAAGAATTTCCCCTCTCAGCATTTGCAGTGTCCCATAAGTTTTTGTTTCATTTGTTTTCCTTTTTCTTGAGATACCAGTGGCCAGGGATTGAACCTGGGACCTCTCATGTGGGAAGCCGGCGCTCAACCACCAAACCACATCAGCTTCCCTGAATTGGCCTTCTCATCTAGCCAGCTTGTTTGTTTTTGTTCTTTTAAGAGGCACCAGGAACCAAAGTCAGCATCTCCCATTTGGGAGGCAGGCCCAGAACTGCCTTAGCCACATCTGCTCACTCCCATAGATTTTGATATGTTGTGTTCTCATTTTCATTCATCTCAAGATATTTACTAAATTACCTTGCAGTTTCTTCTTTGGCACAGTGATTATTTAAGAGTGTGTTGTTTAATCTCCAAGTATTTATGAATTTTCCCTTTTTCTGTCCATTATTGATCTCCAGCTTCATTCCTTTATGCTCAGAAAAAGTGTTCTGTATAATATCAATCTTTTTTAATTTATTGAGACTTGTCTTGTGACCCAACATATGGTCTATCTTGGAGAAGGATCTATGAGGATTAATGAATGCATATCCTATTGTTTTGGGGTGTGATGCTCCATAGAGATCCATTAGGTCCAGTTCATTTATCATATTATTCAGACTCTGTGTTTCTTTATTTATCCTCTGTCCTGATGTTTTATCCAATTTTGAGAGTGGTATATTGAAGTCTCCAACCATTATTGTAGAGGCATCTATTTCTCCCTTCAGCTTTGCTAGTGTGTGCCTTGTGTATTCAGGAGCAGTGAGGTTAGGTGCAAAAATACAGTATTTACTATAATTATTTCTCCTTCCTGAATTGCCCCTTTTCTTAATATGTAGTGACCTTCTTCATCCCTTATAACAGTTTTTGCATTTGAAATCTATTTTGCCCAATACTAGTATCACTACTCCAGCTCTTTTTTGGTTACCATTTGCATGGAATACCTTTTTCCAACCTTTCACTTTTAACCTGGTTGTGTCCTTATGTCTGAGGTGTGTCTCTGTAGACAACATAAAGTTGGCTTATATTTTTTTATCCATTCTATCAGTCTATGTCTTTTAATCGGGGAGTTCAATCCATTAATATTCAGTGTTACTACTATAAAGGCATTACTTACTTCATCTATTTTGTCCTTCAGCTATCTGTTTTTGTATTATTCTATTGTCTGTCTTTTTACCCTTTAATTTACCCTTACTGATAATCTTCATTTCTACATCCTTCTCCAAATCTCTCACCTTTCATTTTCCTTTCAGGCTGCAGCACTCCTTTTAATATCTCTTGTAATTCTAGTCTTTTGGTAACATATTCTATCAGTTTTTGTTTGTCTGTGAAGACTTTGACCTCATCCTCATTTTTGAAGGACAGTTTTGCCAGATAGAGAATTCTTGACTGGCAATTTTTTCTCCTTCAGTACCTTAAATAAATTATACTACTTTCATCTTGACTCCATGGTTTCTGATGAGGTGGGGCACTTAATCTTATGTGATGCTTTGCTTTTCTCTTGCTGTTTTCAGGATCCTCTCTTTAGCTCTAATATTTGTCATTCTGAAAAGTTAGTGTCTCAGGGTAGGTTTATTTGAATTTATTCTGTTTGGGATGCTTTGTCCTTCTTGGATACTGATATTTATATCTTTCATAAGGGTTGGGAAGTTTTGGTCATTATTTCCTCAAATATTCTTTCTGCCCCTTTTCCATTCTCCTCTCCTTCTGGGACACTAATAATGTGAATATTTGTGCATTTAGCATTGAATTCAATTCTGAGACTCTTTCATTTTTCATTTTCTTCTCTTTTTTTCTCCTGTCATTTCCAATTCAGATGTTCTGTCTTTGAAATCACTAATTCTATCTTTGAACAATTCAAATCTGCTCTTCTGTGCCTCTAAGTTATTTTTAATCTCATCCATTGTCACTTTCATTCCCATAAGGGCAATTACTTTTTTTTGCAGGCTTTCAAGTTGTTCTTTATGCTCACCCAATGTCTTCTTAATATCCTTTATCTCTTTAGTCATATTTTCTTTAAATTCTTTGAATTGATTCAGAGCGTTGTGTGATTATCACTGATCGTCTTAAATCCCGTGTCTTTTCAGGATATTTGGTTTGTTCCTTTGTCTTCCTATTTCCTAGTATGGCTGGTAATTTTTTTGCTGATGTCTAGGCATCTGAATAGATTGGTGAATTTACTCTGATGGCCAATTTCTCTTTCTTGCCTATTTTTTTTTAACAGTTCTTCTTTGATATTTGGTTCAACTTACACTAAGTCTTTAAAACATCCCAGCTTATGTTATCAAAATTGGGCCAGGAACTCACTAACAGGGAGCAGATTTTGTCCCAGGGGTAGGATACAGAGATTACCAAAAACAGTTTTTGTCAATGCAATTTCCAGGCCAGCCAGCAGATGGCACTCATCACTGTATCTTTCTATAGAGGTGTTTCAGTCTCAGCTTTCCTGTTCCTTTGCTGAGCCTCCAGAGCAGAGATTCAAATGGGCTCTGCTGAAGAAAAGCATCCCGACCTCCCCTCCCCTGAAACAACTGAAAGGGAGGAAGATGTCTGTTCCCCTCTCAGATGGCTGCAATGAGCCAGGGGTTTTACCCCAGCATAATATCTTGGGGGTGAGAGGAGCCCTTCCCAGCGGCCATGGAGACTTAGTAACTCACATTTGTTGTTTTGACTTCTTTGTCTCTCTGTCCCTCATGCTCCTGGGAGTTGTGTAGCACTGTCCTGGTGTGCTGACCCTCAAAGCAGGTCCCTCGGACAGCTTTTGGCTCTTGCTCTATTGTTTTCGTAAGAGCTGAGCCCTGTCTGCTAGTCTGATGCCCAGCTGTTGGCCTTTTTTTTTGGTTTATTTAATTTATGTACTTCTCTCCCCTTCCTTCCCACCCCAGTTGTCTGCTCTTCTGTGTCTATTTGCTGTGTCTTCTTTGTCTGCTTCTGTTATTGTTAGCGGCACGGGAATCTGTGTTTCTTTTTGCTGCGTCATCTTGTTGTGTCAGCTCTCCGTGTGGGCGGCGCCATTCCCAGGCAGGCTGCACTTTCTTTTGCGCTGGGCGGCTCTCCTTACAGGGCGCACTCCTTGTGCATGGAGCTCCCCTACGCAGGGGACACCCCTGCATGGCAGGGCACTCCTTGTGTGCATCAGCACTGCGCATAGGCCAGCTGCACATGGGTCAAGGAGGCCCGGGGTTTGAACCACGGACCTCCCATGTGGTAGACGGACGCCCTAACCACTGGGCCAAGTCCGCCGCCGCTGTTGGCCTTTAGAGTCACGTTTTCTAGGATGTGACTTTGGGAGCTGGGGGCCTCTGATAAAGGGGGTTGCTCTGGCAGTCTTATGGGAGAGAAACACCCAGGCAGAAATTTTGGTGTCAAGAGGTGGGCTGCAGGATGTTCCTGGGGGAGGCGTAACAGCAGAGTGCTGGGGGTCTAGCTCCCTCCTGTCCAACTCAGGGGAGGGGGACTGCGTGATAGGCGTGGCAAGAGGTCACCCCCAGGGGCCAGTGTATCCCCCTCGGCCTCCTGCTGAGGCGCAGGCAGCTGGACCCATGCCCATAGCTCTGGGAGAAGCTCACTTGTCTGACCCAACGCCCCCCAATGGCCCTTATGCCCCATCCCACTGACAGGGTCTGCGAAAAAGTATTCCTTGATTGCCTAGTGCTTAAGCTGGGGAAACTGAGGCCCAAGTTCCACACACAGCCAGGAAGCGGCCCTGTCATTCAAACATGGGATTCAGCTAACACTCCCTTAGCCTCTCGACCCCTCCCTGCTAGGCCCAGTGGTCCTGGGGAAGCAGCAAGACGAGGGCAGGGTCCAGCTCAGATCCCCGCAGCTCCATGGCCTCTGGCCTGTCCCGGTCAGCACAAGGGGGTGTTACTGACGTTTTGGGGCTGGAGGGACCAGAAATAGATCATGTAAGCGCCAGCCCGAGGTACGCCCGTGCAGGCAGCGCTTCCTGAGCGCTTCCCGCACTCGGGCCTCTTCATCCCCTCCTCGGCCTGGGGATTCACTCTCCCGGTTTACTGAAGGCACCCCAAGGTCGCCCAAGGTCGCCCAAGGTCGCGGGCGGAGCTGGGATTTGAACCCTCGGAGCCCCGAGGTCTGGGTCTGGCCCCTCTCTCAGGCTCTCCTGCTCTCGCTGGCTGCTGCAGAGGCTGCCTCCACAGAGTGGAGAGCAGAAAGGCATCACTTTTGCCAGTGGCATGCATCCACTCACGTGACCTTTTGGGCGACATCCAGCTGTCCTGGGCCCTGGGAACAGAGCAAGCAAGTTGGAGAAGTTCTCAGAGGGTCCCTGGGGGTCCCCATCTGCCCTCCCCTGAGATGGACAGGAGGGAGCTCGACCCCCAGCACTCTCTGCTGTTAACCGCTCCCCCCTCCAGGAACTTCCTGCAGCCCACCTCCTGACACCAACATTTCTGCCTGGGTGTGTCTCTCCCATAAGACTGCCAGAGCAACCCACTTTATCAGAGGCCCCCAGCTCCCAAAGTCACATCCTAGAAAACGTGACTCTAAAGGCCAACAGCTGGGCATCCAATTACAAGAAGCGTTTCCCGGTGCCCCAGAGCCCGCGCTGCCTACTCCAGGGCAGGCTGGGAGGACCAGGGGATCAACACCCCACTCCCCACCGGCCCAGCAATGTGGACCGAGGCGGTAGATGAAGCTCTCAGCTCAGGTCCCCGGGGACGCCGGACGCCTCTGAGCACCCTCGTGGTGATAATGCGCCCTGGCTGGCTGCCTTCCCTTCCCCGTCTCACCTCCCACCCAGGAGCTTTCCCAGATGAGCTCCTCAAAAAACTATCTGGACGTGAAACCTGGTCTCCTGACTTGCTTCTGGGGGAGACCTCGACTTCCAGCAGCTCAAGGGAAACCCGTCAAATCCTGCAGGCTGTGCATGATTGTTCTGTTAATTCACAACTTCTCAAATTAAAAATATATATATTTTTTAAAGTGTACTAAAAAAAAGTCGAATCCTGCAACCTGACAGTTTTTGTGAAATCTCCTGACATGTAAATGTTTACAGCCAATTAAAATTTTTAAACAGAATAAGATTGGTGGATTGTATCAATGTCAGTATTCTGGTTGTGATATTTTCTACAGTTCTGCAAAATGTTACTGTCGGGGGAAACTGGGATACAGGTAGGTGGGATCTTATTATTCCTTAGAACTGCATGTGAATTTACAGTGATCCCAAAATAAATAGTTTAATTTTTAAAAATCGTACCAGCTACTTAAAAGAATGAGGGAAACGGACTTTGGCCCAGTGGTTAGGGCGTCCGTCTACCACATGGGAGGTCCGCGGTTCAAGCCCCGGGCCTCCTTGACCCGTGTGGAGCTGGCCCATGCGCGGTGCTGATGCGCGCAAGGAGTGCCGTGCTACACAGGGGTGTCCCCTGCGTAGGGGAGCCCCACGCACAAGGAGTGCACCCATAAGGAGAGCCGCCCAGCGAGAAGGAGGGAGCAGCCTCCCGAGGAATGGCGCCGCCCACACTTCCCGAGCCGCTGACGACAACAGAAGCGGACAAAGAAACGAGACGCAGCAAAAAGACACAGAAAACAGACAACTGGGGGAGGGGAGAGGAATTAAATAAATAAAAATAAATCTTTAAAAAAAAAATAAAAAGTAAAAAAAAAATAAAAGAATGAAACATCTTTTAAAGAGGTTAATTAGGACAAATTTCTCGGTTCAAGCCCAGGCAATACCACTCATTCACTTTGTGATCTTCGGTGAGTTTCTTAACCTCTCTGTACCCCCATTTCCTCATGGGGTGGGCCTGAGAATTAAGTAAGATAATGCAGGTAAAGCTCTTGGAACAGCCCCTGGCACAACATAAGAGTTCTACAGGATACTAATTTTTAAAATTATAGACTGTATTGAAAAGCAAAGAACAGAGCTCTGCTTAGAAGGAAAATAAAAGAAAAAGAATATGCACATTTCGGGTTATCACAGCGATAGATGCAGAAACAATTTCTGATGGATACACGAGGAACTGGGGAAGGGAAAAGGGGGGTTGGGGATTGGGGTGGCAGGAGACTTTTCCATGTAAAACTTTGGTGCTCTTTGAATTTTGACCCTTGGGCATGTACTAACTGGACAAACAAAACCGATAAACTCTGAAAAGCAGGAAGGAGCGATGGAAGGCAGACGAGCCTGCAGGCCCAGGGTTTCTCTGCAGCTCCGCACTCTGCACCCGCCCTGGGCCTCAGGCGCCCGGCGCCCGGGGTGGGCGCCCGTCACAGGGCGCCTGTCTCCGTTTCCGCGGTGCGTTGGAGCTGCACGCACCCCAGGAAAGCAGTTTCTTTACCTTATCCATCCTGTGGGTGTGGCCCATTGTAAGTAGGGCCTTTTGATGGGGTGACTTCAGTTAAGGGGTGTCCCACTTCCATCAGGCTGCATCTTGATCCTGTGGCTGGAGTCCTTTGTAAGCAGAACGTAATTCAGACCGAGGGAGAGCAGGCCCCAGAAGCAAGAGCGGAGGGGCGGGAGAGGAGCTGAAGGTCAACGGGACCGGAAGAAACAGCGAGGCCAGGAGAGGCTGCCCTGTGCCAGAGGAGCCCAGGACCATCGCTGGCAGCCAGCCCCAGAGCGCCCCGTCTTCAGGGGGAGAGCATCGCCTGGGTGACACCTAGATATGGATTTTCTTGTAGCCTCAAAGCCTCCCGCTAATAAATATTTGCTTGAGTAGCCAAGGAAACCAAATCGCCCCAGGGGCTACTCCCGTGCTGGCCCAGCAGCTCCCCCAGCACAGCCCTGCCTGGCATCCCTTTCGCTGAGTTTTATAGTGGCTTTCTGATAAAGGGAGTTGGAAAGTTGTTTTGTACCATTAACAATTGTCTGCCCACGTCCTGCCTGAAATACCATGACTGTTACGAACAGTATCTTTAAGAAAGCTAAAGTATCTTTAAGAAAGCTGCCTGCAGTTTGGTATGGAATTTTCGAAAGGCCCTGGCACCCCCTTGACATTCAGTATGCGCACCTGCTTTAGTTTCTCCATAGCAGCATTTCCACCTGCATGTGTTCATTTCCATTTCCCATGCCCCACCGCCCATCTGTGACATAAATTCGTGGAGCTGAAGACCGTTCTGCCGTGTTCTCTCTGCGGGAGCCTCGGCACAGTGTTGAATCAGTCACGGAGCGCAAGCCCCCCCTGAGGACGGAGAGGGCATCTTCCCGGGCAAGCTCCTGAGCCGCGGCCCCTGACCAGGCATTCCGCTCCCTCCCACCCCAGCCCGAGAGCCTTGTCCGCTCAGCCTCGGGCGGGGTCGCTAACAAGCCTCTGCCCCGATGGACAGGGATGGATTGAGGTGTCGTTCTCAGCTTTGCCCACCAGGCGGCAGCCTAGGCGCAGGCTCAACTGAAGACCCAGCAGCTGGAATTCCTGTTGAGAAAGGACACATCTCTGGGAGACACAGAAATACAGAAGCGCCGTTACCCCTGGAATCCCTGGGTCGCGGGCACAGAGCAAAAGCCCAGGCAGGAGCTGGAGTCTCCCAAACGCTCTCCGTTGCAGGTGGCCTTGAGAGCCGTGAGAAGGGCTTGGGGTTCTGTGAGCCGGCATTTCCCATCCATCTGCCCTTTAAGGGCCAGCACCCCCTTTGGGGGCCGTATCTTTAAACCACTGGAACTATTGTCCACTTAATATTCTTCCTTGAACAGACTTTTTTAAAAGAAGGTACTGGGAATTAAACCAGGGACCTTGTACATGGGAAGCTATACCTGCTCCCTCATAGACCTTTTTTTTTTTTTCATGGACCTTTTAAAACCTAAATAAATGTACTAGGAAGGAAGTTTTTATATCACCGCCCTAACAGAAACAGTGTCACTAGCGACAAATAGGTGGCCCCCATGATATGTATATATTCAAACATTTAGATGGCAGGCAGGGTGGGGGTTCAGGAGGGACAGGGGAGGCAGGCGGAAACAAGTTTTAGGGAAGAAGATGAGACAATTTAAGCTTGAGACTCGCGGAGGGGTGTTGGGGGAGTCACAACAGGGGACCACTCAGCCACCTGGGCTCCTCTCAGATCAACTCTTGGGCTCCGGACATGTAAGGCAGGCAGATAGGGATAGGGACACCCCAGGGCAAACTGAAGGCAGCGACCCGCTAGGACCGTCAGGCTCACCCTCTCTCCGGCGACGGGGCTCCCCACCACCCACCCAGTCTCCGCCCTTGGCGCCCTGGGGTGGGCGGCGCGGAGAAGGGACGAGGTCCGCCCGCCCCGCCGTCGCCCAGATCCTCGGTGTCCCCGGCGAGCGGCCGGAGGGTGGCAGGGGCTCGCGGGGCAGGCCTCCCCGGCCGCCGCCCCCCACCCCGGAAGCAGGGCCCTCGCACACCCGCGCCGCGCGCCTTGGTACGCGCCGCGGGGCGGGCCCAGGGGCAGGACAGGCCGCCCCCACCCGACTGCCCGGGCGGCCGCCGCGGGCGAGGGCCGGCATGGGGAGGCCGTGGGGACCTCGGCGCGCGCTGGCGGCCGCGGGCCTGGGCGCCGCGCTCCTGCTCCTGTGCTGCGCGCGCCGCGCCCTGCGCTCGGGTGAGTGTCCCGCCCGCGCGCCCCCCAGCCCCGCAGGTCGGGGGTGACTTGCCCGGACGCGGCGCTCCGGCGGCGACCCCGCTCCTAACGCGTTTCCTGGACGCCCAGCGCCCTGACCCCCGAGACGAGCGCGGGGAGGGGAGCTGGGGGGGGTCTTGGGCTCCTCCGAGCTGGGTGGGCGGGGTCGCTCCGTGCGGCCCAGACCCCAGCGCCCCGGAATTCTTGGTCCCCGCCCGCCCCCTCCCCACTCTGGAGTCGGTCTCCCCTCCCACCAGCCCCGTCCACGCCATGCCTCGACCCCTCCAGCCTCAGTTTTCTCTTCTGCGAAATGTAGAGACTAGTACCGGCGCCTCCTCCCCTCCCAGCCCCCACCCCCCAGGGCTGGTGGGAGGGTTTGAGGAAGTGGTGCTGACTCAGCCCTAGGCCTGGTGGCCGCACTGCTGTGCACCGAGGGGCCTTGGCCTGCTGCCTCAGTTTCCCCAACCAGCCCACAACCTTCCCAAGTCCTTCCCAGTGTGGCAGACCTCAGGGTGGAGCGGGAGCTCCAGGGACACACGTCCAAGGTGGCAGCCGCAGCACCCACCGCACAAGGTGACAACTCAGGGATGGAGGAGCGTGGAGATGTCCCTCCCACCAGTGTAGCCCTTATGGCCAGGGACCGTCACAGCCACACACACCAAGGACCTGCCTGGGCTCGAGGCACCCAGCACTTCACCCTCTGGCCTCTGGAGCTCGGCTTGCTGTTCCCTGTGGGGGCAGACTCTGTTCTCCACCCACCCCCGCGGCAGTGAACAACTTGGTGAGACTCGGCAGAGCCGAGACCCCAGCCCCCTCCTTGCCCACTGAGGGGCCAGGCTGGGCGCGGGCTGGCGGGCTGAGGGTTTGGTGGGGAGACGGCCTTGGGCTCAATTCCACTTTGGCCTGTCCCCCGCTGGGAGCCAGGGTCCCATGCCCTCTTCCCTGGGCCTCGGCACTGCCAGCTGTGAAATGGGGGCGCACCGTCCTTCCTCACACCGTTTCCCGGGCAGGGGAAATGAAATGACAGCACAGGCTGGAAGGAAAGAGCCTTCTCACGCAGGCTGGCCCTCAGGGTCGGGAGGTGCTGGGGAGCAGAATCCTTCTCCCGCCCCAGCCGGTCCCCGCGGGCTGCGTCTGGGGGGGCTTAGAAAAGAGGAGCCTGGTCAGAGCCCACGGGCGCTCGGCCCACTCGCCCTGCCCCACACACCGTCCCTTTGTGGACACAGCGGCCAGAACTGGGTGACCCCCCCCTGCCGCCCATGGAGGGAGCCGAGGCCACTCTTTCCATCCCCGCCCCGTCCGTGAGCTAGCCGGCCGTCCCAGGGGTGGCCCTTCCGGCTCCCGGGGCGCACCTCGTCCTCAGCTGAGCCAAGGGCCCCATGGCCCGGGCTGGGCTGTCGGTGACCACAGGAGCCTTGGCGTGTGTGGCCGGGACGGTCCCTGCCCACCCAGTCGGTCCTTAGACAAACGTTTAGCCGGTGCTGGGGGCCAGGGCAGGTGGCTGCGGCCGCTCGGGGGTGTGAGGGCCTCCCTGCGCGTGCACCCCCGCTGTGCTGCCGGGGCTGCTCTGCTAAAAGCCAGCACCACGGCTGGGGAGAGCTGCAGGAGTCCAACACTGCGGCGTGGGCAGGGCCGTGCTCCTGGAAGGGGCTCCTTGCCGGGGCGTTCGGGGCTCCTTGGCTTGTGTCTTCGCTGTCCCGTGGGACCCGCCCCACTCTCCGGCTCCTGGGTCCCATTTCCTCTCCTCACCAGGCCTCCAGTCAAATGGGGGAGGCCCCTCTGCCTCCAGGTGACCTGGTGCCAGCAGGAGCTTTGAAGACCCTCCTCACAAATGAGCACACCTTGCCTGAGGGTCCCATCCTCAAAGGGCCCTGTTCACACGGGCTGGCGAAGGCAGAGCGTGCCTTCCTGGGGGCGCGAGGCAGCTCCCTCCCCCCGGCGGCCTGTCCCTGTGAGCTGTTTGTCTGGAGGAGGGGGGGTAGGACTCCGGGGGGGCCTCCTTGGCCCACGTACCTCTCCTGCCCCCTCCCCAGGTATGAGAGAAGAGAAACAAATTCAGGGCTCTGGCCTCACGCCCTCTGACCCCCCTTCCTCATGGGGAGAGGGCCCGTGTGGGGTGAAGGCAGAGCAGGGTTTGGGGCACGGGGCCGACGTTCCCAGCAGGTGCCCCTCCACCACCCCAGGGCTCCCGGCTCCCCGCGGCCACCACCCTCGCCCGGCCAGCTGGCCTGTCGGCTGGGGTCCGGGAGGCCCCCCTCGACGCCTGCTCCCACTGCCCCCGAGCCTGCGAGGGGCCCTTTCCGAGCTCCCCCATCGCAGCACACACCCCCCGAACCCCGCCCCTCCCAGAACCCCGCCTGCTCCCGTTACAGCCGCAGACCTGCCCCCCACCCTGTTTCCAGCCTCCGCGGATTGTGGGTGACCTTGGACGAGGACGGTTTCATCAAACCAACTCACCAAGCGCCCCCCCCTCCGCCCCTCCCACAGGCACAGCCCACTTCTCCCTCCCTTAGAAGCCTGATGAGGGGTGTGCTGATGACGGGGCTCCAGGTGGGGTGCCTATGGGCTGCCAAACTGCAGCAGCCGGGACCTGGCCAGGGCTGCTGGAAACTGCCTCGGTTTCCCTGAGAGTGTCCACAGGGCCAGGGGCCTGAGTCTGAAGGGGGCCAAAGGAGGATGGATCGTGGCCTCTGAGGACCTCTGGCCTTTCAGGAGGGCTGCAGCACTGGCGGGAGCCTCAGTCCCTTCTCCCAGGTGGGCGGGTCAGGACCATCCCCTCCTTCTCCAAAGCAGGGGCCTTGCCACAGTTGGATGGGGGACACCTGCAGCGCTGCAAGCTCCAGCCCAGGGCTCCTCCAGGCCTGGGGGGAGGGCTCGGAGACCCTGGACTGAGGGAGACCTCCAGAGCAGCCCACCCACACCCCTGAGACCCCAGCGCTCCCCATCAATGCTGACCAACGCGCAGGGTCCTGGAGATAGGGAGGACGCCAGGGACACATGGGTCCATCGCCCAGGACACGGCTGCCCGCAGTGCCCCAGGACCCCAGGAGCGGCCCCACTGTCACCCCTCAGGCCCTCTTGGGTCCCTTGGCGCCCTCGGTGTCCCTGCCCGGTGGGCACAGTCCGGCAGGCATCACGCAATGACCATGCATTCCCTCAGTCCGACTTGTGCCAGTGGCTTCCTGGGCACTGGGACACAGCCGGGAGCAAAACTCGAAAATGTCCCTGCCCTGGTGGAGTGCACCGTTTTTATGCTCAAATCCAGCATCTCTGAATTGGAGCCACATTGAAGGAGGGTGGCAGGAGATGGGGCATAAGCCCCTCTGAAGCGCCTGGGGGCCTCGGTGGGACAGCACCCGCCACGCCCCCTCGGACCCTGACGCCATCTCAGCGTCTTTCCAGGTTCCGAAGGGTCTGAGCTCTGTGAGCTTCCAGAGCACCCTGGAATTGGAGACAGGGAAGGCAGGGCGGGGGGAGAGGGAAGGGAGCAGGGCCTGTTCCCACCCCCGGAGCCCACCATCGTCCTGTCCTTCCTGGCTGCCTGGCCTCCCCCCCTTCCCCGGACACACCCCTGTCTTGGAGCCCAGCTCCTCCTGGCAGAGGACGATGTGTTTTCAGAGACCCCTCCCGCATCTCCCTTGCTGAGGCGTCTCCAGGGTGAGGAGCCAGGAACCTCAGAGGGAGACCCTGGCTCACTCTCCTCCACCCCCATCCCCGGCACAGTGGGGGCCCCGGGCCACCATCGACCACTGCCCAGGCGGTGTCCAGGGTCCGTGATGCCCCTGCAGGGATGCAATGTCGTGGGTCCACAGGCATCCGTCGTTTTTCATGAAATACCCGTATTTTGGTCCTGCGTGGATAAATGCGGAAACGCCCAGAGGATACCAGGGAGCCGGGTTGCTAGGCCCGAGGCAGGTCAGGGAGGCCTGAGATGGGCTTGACTTAGGCGCTGAGCAGGGACCCAGCGGCAGACGGCTCCAGGGCCGAGGCGGGGCCATGGCTGGGGCAGGTGGCAGAGGTCGAGCTGAGCCCGCTCTGGCTGCCCTGTGACCACCGCCTCCCGCTCAACCCCCTGCAGCCAGCCCAGGTTGCTCCCCTACCCGTGGCCTTGCTTGGTGGAGTGCCAGAGCCCCGGCCTGCGCACGCTGGCGCCTTCCCCAATCCCAGCCCCTGCTCTCTCCCAGGCAAGTAGGGAATCAGGGGGAAGCAGCCACAGACAACGGCTGTCTCAGGGACGACAAACCCAGCTCAAACTCGCTTAAGCCAGAAAGGGAACGTATCTGTGTGTACACCTGAGAAGCCCAGGTGACACTGCCTTCAGGCATGGATGGATCCAGGCGCTCAAGCCAGGTCTCCAGCTCTAGGCTTGGCTTTTTTTCTGTGGTCACTTCCCTCCTTTACCAGGCAGGCAAAGGGCTGCTGATGCAAAGCACCAGAACTCCGCTGGCTTTTATAAAGAATGTTTATCTGGGGTCAAAGCTGATGGTTACAAGGCCCTAAAGAGTCCAACTCAAGGCTATTATCTCACCAAAGGCAGTCACCACGTGTTGAAGCAAGACGGCGGGCGAGCTCGCCTGGCCTTTCAGGCCTTCTCAGCTGCTCTCTTCTCTTTAGTTGAAAACGATTGGGCAAAGGGCAAATCTCCCTGGAGCTTTAGGTGTTTGAGCCTTCTTTCTGTATATGGCCGGACCAAAAGGGCCAAGTTCTCTCCTCTTCCATGTGGTCTTTTGAGTGTCTGTTTACATCAGCCCACCAAGGCGGCGGACTCAGCCCTGAGTCACTCCCTACTGCTGTGGTTGAGTCAAAGCCCTAACCTTGGCAGGTAATTCCATCAAGGCGCCTCAGCTGAAGCTAACGCATTCAAAGGGTAGCACACCCAAAGGAACAGAGCACTTTACAAACATAATCTCTCTTCTGGGGATTCATAAATAATCTCAAACTGCCGCCCCTCCCTACCTGCTCAGCAATCCCATTCAAAAGAGAGGGCTTCTTTCCAAAGTCCAGTTCAAAGTTCCACCCCAAGACGCATCTCAGTGGCCTGCACTGGGTCATATTTGCCCACCTCTGAGCTAACTGCTGGCAGGAACGGGTGGAATGCTCTGATGGGCCGGTGCTGGGTCACAGGGCTCTGCCAGCTGATATGGGAGCAGGGCAGGCTGATAGAACCACGTGGATTGAGCGTAAGTCAGGTTTGCTGTCAAGGGAAATGTGGTGGGGTTAGCAAAGGAGGGGAAGTAGCTGCTGCAGGGCAAATCAATAGGCATTCGCCATGCTGCTGTCCTTTCTCAGGTAAGGCCAGAGTGTCCAAAGCTCAGTGGCAACTCCAGGTCTTCTGAGAATACCGTGAGAAAGCTGGCAGAATGGACAGGCCACCAGAGCAGGAATTGCTGATCCCATTTTGCAGAGGAAGAAACTGAGATCAAGAGTATGGAAGTGACCTTGCTCAAGGCCACCCAGCTAGGAATGTGGGTGCCAGGATTTAAATACCAGTCTAAATCCCCAGCCCCTTATTCTTTCCACTTTCCAAGGCAGGGCCATTTAGGCTGGGCTTTGAAGGTTGCATGGGAGTTTTACCAGGTGGGAAACTGTGAAAAGGGAATGGCACAGACAAAAGCACGGAGGAGGGAAATGGCCTGGTGTCTTAAGGGAAGTTGTGTGGGCAGAGCTCGGGGTTCATGAAAGGGAGTAGTGGGGGTGAAGCCAGAAAGTACGGTAAGCTGGGGCCCAATCATGGTGTTGAATGGCAGGCTAGGAGTTGGGGTGCTCTCCCTATGGCCATGGGGCCATCAGTAGATAAGTATTCATCAGCACTGGGCGTGGCACAGGGGTTCACAGGGAAACCATAGACGGGGTTCCCTTCCCTCCAGAGCTGACCTTCCCAGTGGAGGAGCCGGGCAAGCAACCAACACTCAAATTAGATGATTTCAGCAGAAATGACTGCCGCAAGCAAATTGAAAGGAGCGAGTATGAGCCATCTTGGCGTGGGGTGCAGTTTTAGACTGTGGTTTGGAGAAGCCCTTTTTGCTGAAGACGCATTTGAGTTGAGATGGGATTTAAAGGTTCCTGCAAGGCGTCCCAAGGTGGGAATGAGCCGGAAGGCCAGTGGGGCTGTCACCAAGTGACTGAGCCGGGGAGGTAGATGAGGCTGGAGGGGCCCTGGGAAGGACTCGGGATTTGTGGCAGGCCAGTGTGAAGCCAGTGGGATTTGGGGATCACCAAGGTGTGGGAGGGGGGAAATGGAGGGAATCCAAATAGAAGGACCCGTGGGGAGGCTCCCGCGAGGCCCCGAGAGCGATGGTTGCCCTGGGTGCTTTGGGCGGAGGAGGCAGAAACGGGTGGGATTCCATCCATTCTGTGGGCAGAGCCAACGGGATTGACACCAAAAATGAGCCGGTCATTCCAGTGGTTGGCAGAGTTCAATGTAGAGTTTAAATTGCAGACATTAATGCGAAAAAAAAAAAAAATGGCATTACTCTTCAGTGGTGAAGGTCTTGCTCAAGTTGCTCTCCCCTTGGGCTGTCTGGTGGTCAGAGGATGTCCCTGGCCACCCTGGAAAGCCCCTCAGGGCAACGTGTGGCAGGGCCCACCTGGGAGCGGCGCCCACCGCCCCACCCTGGTGTGGGAGGGGCCCAGGAGCAGGCTCCCCGCGGGGTCAGTGTCCCCGGGGCTGGTTAATAAGTTCTGGACCAAGCAGAACTTATTAACCAGAAACCATGTGTCGTAACTTTCGGTCCCTAGACTCGGGGGTCACCAAACATTTCCCCCCCACCAACGGCGACCTTTCCGGTTGCGCCCAGAACGACTGCTGTCCCTCCCCTACTGGTGGCCTCAGGGCCCTTTCTTCGCTGGGGCTGGGGGCTGCCAAGAAGGACCCATGGTACTTCTCAGTCTCAGGTGTGGTGCTCAG
Organism: Dasypus novemcinctus; assembly: GCF_030445035.2. Lineage (NCBI taxonomy): Eukaryota > Metazoa > Chordata > Mammalia > Cingulata > Dasypodidae > Dasypus > Dasypus novemcinctus. The sequence goes on from NC_080698.1 coordinate 55,718,208, forward strand.
ACCGGGCGCCTGGGAGCAGGAGGGCACGGTGGCGCCGGGGCCTGGGTTCCAGTCCTGCTGCTGACACCGACCTGAAAGCGCTTGGCACAGCCCCAGGCCCCCAGGATGCTCCTGGAAGGGCCCGCCCACCCCTAGAAACCCATGTCCTGGCTGGGTCCCCAGGCAGTGCCCCCACCCAGCCAAAGCCCCGTGTCCCCTCTGCTGGCCGCTGCGCCCGGCTTACGCACTTCTGGCCCTCGCCGCAGGGGGCAGGGCACGCTGGACACCGGCCGGTGACCGCGGCCGGCTGGCCACCACGTGGCGATGCTCGGGCGTAGGCCTGGGGTTCCATCCCCTCTTGTTGCCTTGTCCAGGGCTGTTTTGGAAGAGCTTGGCCTTGGCCGCGGCCCTCACAGATCCTGACTCCGCCCTTGTTTCCCACCTCCCCTCCCATCTCCCGCTCCCCTTTTCTCTCTCCCACCCTAACCTCCTGCTGTTTTCCTGTCCCCGCCAAAGCGGAAAGCCCCACCTGGTGTCTTCCACGGCCCCTCTGGGCCGGCCTCGTCTTCACGAGGACCCCCGGCAGGGCAGGCGGGGGCCTCCTTGCACGGCCCCTCCTGATCCGTCTGGTCCTTGGTGGCCTGGGGGCACCTGGAGGCCGGCAGAGGGGCTGGGGGGCAGGAGCGCGGGCCGAGGGGAGCTTGAAGCTAGGAGGTGGCGGCTGGGGGACATGCCCACCCGTGTGGCTCCACGTCTGGGGCCAGCCCGGAGCCCCAGCGGGGAGGCTGACCAGGGCCGGGGGAGCAAACCGGATCCCCTGCTGACCCTCCTGCACCCACCGACCATCCCCGGTGGCCAGCCTGCCCACCTGCCCCCCTCAGCCCCTGTCCCTCCGGTGTGTGGTTGCCAGGTGGGGCCCGCGCAGGGCACGGGTGGAGCTGGCCGGAGGCAGCCCAGCCCTATAATCACTGGCCCCACAGGCAGCTATTTTGGGCCTGTCCCTAGTCCCCGCCCTCTACCCACCGGGCTCCTGGGGTCAGCTGTTGGCATCTGCAGGCTGTGGTCTGGACAGGAAATGAGAAAACCCGCTGCCAGCGTGGCTGCTTCCAGGAGGCCTCCACCTTGCAGGGCCCCGGGGTAGATGCCAGGCTTGCCCTGTCCCTGTGGCGCCTTCTCTGGCCCTTGCCCGCAGGTCTGGGCCATTCCTCGGTGACCGCGGCCCTCGGGTGCACCCCTCGGGCCCTCCACCTTCTCACCTGCAAAATGGCAGGGTTTCGGCTCCTCTCCAGGCTGTGGGAGGGCGGCCGTGCTGGCGGAGAGCAGCTCAGCCAGCGGCGGCCGCCAGCCGGGGGCCCCCTTGCCCTTTGCCTGCCAGCTCATTTTCTGATGACAGTGGGCCCTGCTGGGGCGTGTTTGGCTGCTGGGAAGGCAGCAGAGGTCCCGGACCCCAAGTCTGGAGACTGAGGGTGGAGGCCTGGCACAGGCCGCAAAGACCCGAGGCACAGGCCATCCCTTGGGAGGGGTCAGTCTCTGCACCTCGCGGCGCAGTGCGTCCTGTGCTCGGCCAGCCCTGACCTTGTTTTGGGGACACGGCCTGGGCCAGTGGGGTGCAGGTGTAGGTGATAACAAGCAAAATGTGCTGCTTCTGCCCAAGGTACTTCGTTCACCAATTCCTGCGACACCAGGGTTTCCAAAACAAGAGTTTATTTGCTAGCACATAGCAACGGAGGTGCTGCCGGATTCTCTCTAGGTTCTTGGCGATGCTACAAAAAGAATTTTAAGTACACACCCGTTCAGTTAGGTCCGTGGTTTATTAAGAAAATGAGAGAAAAGAAATGGGAGAAAATAACAGATTACGGGTGCCAGGTAGAGAGAGGAAAAGGGCTAAAAAGGGCTGATTTACAGACTACAAATCCCCATAACAGATTACAGATGCTCTGGTCTACTTGCATGCTAATCTGGACAGGGAGAGAAAGGGCAAAACGGTATAAAGGGGGCTGGTTTGGTTTCCACACTTGCTTTTTAAACCGTTAATTATGCCGCCCCTTTGCTAATGCCAGGGGAACAACCTCAGTTGTTCGCTGTTTGGGTTGGTTACCCCACCTGTCAATTGCCCAGGAGGGCCCAATGAGAGGCCCCTTGGGACTATCCGGGACTCCTCCTTGATCCTGATGAAAGCCTGTTGCAAATGCGGCTTCTCACGGGGTTCCTTCAGCAGCCGTCTTGTGGGGTACCCACGGCCACGTGTTTTCCTGCCAGGTCCCAGATCTGCCTCTTTATTCCCTAATCTAGCCTGCCTCAGCTGACCTAAGGGCCCAAAAATCTGCCTCCCCTACTGCAATAATTCTGATCGTTTCTATAGCAGCAGAAGAGAGGCGGGTTTAGGCTGATGCGTCACTGGGGCGGGGCTGGCTCAGGCTTCTTCGTTAATAAACGTCAAGGGGCTGAAGAGGATGGGGTGGCTGGTCAGTTACAAGGTTTTTCTTATGGATTTCAAACAGCCAAGGGTGTAGCAGTTACCATTTCAATAGAAATGTTCATGTACAAGGGTAAGATTTGTCTGGAATAATCACCAAACTAGCAGGTTTTAGTTAGAAATGACCCTCTACGAAGGGTGAGGTCAGTCTAGCCAGTTGCCATAACTTCACATATTACCTTTGGCTATTTGATAATATACTTGCATGTAAAAAGGCATCTATATAATGATTCAGTAATCATAATTATTAGTTAAACCTCAGCCCTCGGTTACATAGGCAGGAGGGTTCTGGAGGGCAGGCCAATCTGGCTGCCATTCATTCATTCATTCATTCATTCAACCTGCGGCTGCTGTTCTCAAAGTGCAGGCCCTTACCGACGCATCAGCATCAGAAAGGCAGCCTCTCAGGGCACCCGCCTCCCCGCCAGCTCTCCTGGACCAGACACGCTGGGGAAACAGTCTGTTTCCACCGGCCCCCACGCAGGAATATATTCTTTATTCACATTTTCCTAAATGATTGAATATATTCTTCGTGTGACTATTCAATATTCATAGGGATTCAAGGATATCATAAGTCACTGAATGTATTTAAAGTTGTAAATTAGATTTATGTGAAAGGTTCTGGAACGTATTGTTTTGATGATTTATTTTTATTGAGATAGTCGCATGCCATAAAATTCACTCTTTCAATAGGTACAGTTCAGTGGTTTTTAGCATATTCGTACATAAAGTTGTGCAATTATCACCACTATATAATTCCAGAATATTTTCATCACCCCAAACAGCAGCCCAGTACCCATTAAACAGTAACTCCCCATTCCCTCTGTCCTCAGCCCCTTCAACCACTAATCAACTTTTTGTCTCTACGGATTTGCCTATTCTGCACATTTTATAAAAGTGGAATCAGGTTTCTTTCACGCATCATAATGTCTTCAAAGTGCATCCATGTTGTAGCACATAACAGAACTTCATTCCTTTTTACAGCTGAATACTATTCCATTGGATGGATGCACACATGAATGTTTATTCATTCTTCAGTTGATGGAACATCTGGGTTGTCTCCGCCTTTTGGCTATTGTGAATAATGCTGCTGTGAACGTTGGTGTACAAGTATCAGTTTGAGTCCCTGCTTTCAATTTTTCTGGGTATATACCTAAAAGCAGAGTTGCTGGGTCATATAGTAACTCTACGTTTAGCTTTTTGAGGAACTGTCAAGGGCTTTTCCACAGATTGCACCATTTTACATGCCCACGATGCTTGAGGGTGCCAACGTCTATACATCTTTGCCAACACTTGTCATTGTCTGTCTTTTGCATTATAGCCATCCTAGTGGGTAGGCTATACCTAGTGGTAGCTCACTGCAGTTCTAATTTGTGTTTCTCTAATGACGAATGATGTAGTGAATATTTTCGTGGGCTTTTTGGTCATTTATCTTTTTTTTTTTTTTTTTTTTGAGAAACTTCTATTTGAATCCTTTGCCCATTTTTAAATTGGGTTATCTTTTTATTAAGTTGTAAGAGTTTGGTATACCTTCTAGGTACTAGTCCCATATCAGATATGTAATTTGCAAATATTTTCTCCCATTCTTTGGGTTATTTTTTTTTTAAGATTTTTTTTCTCCCCCTCCCTTCCCCTCGTTGTCTGTTCTCTGTGTCCATTCGCTGTGTGTTCTTCTGTGCCACTTGCATTCTCAGAGGCACCGGGAATCTGTGTCTCTTTTTGCTGTGTCATCTCGCTGCGTCAGATCTCCATGAGTGCGGCACCACTCCTGGGCAAGCTGAGCTTTTTTCACACAGGGCGGCTCTCCTTGTGGGGGTATGCTCCTTGTGCATGGGGTTCCCTGCACACCCCTGCATGGCACGGCACTCCTTGTGCGCATCAGCACTGCGCATGGGCCAGCTCGCCACAGGGATCTGGAGGCCCTGGGTTTGAACCCTGGCTCCTGTGTGGTAGGCGGACACTCTATCAGTTGAGCCAAATCTGCTTCCCTCTTTGGGTTATCTTTTCACCTTGTTGACAGTGTCTGCATTAATTTCCTAGGGCTGTCCATAACAACCCCCCACAACACGCTGACTTAAAACAACAGAAATTTATTCTCCCACAGTTCTGGAGGCCGAGGTCTGAAGTCAAGGACCGACGGGGTCATGGTCCCTCTGGAGGAGAATCCGTTCCTTGCCTCTGGGGGCGGCTGGTATTCCTGGGTGCTCCTTGACTCACTCCGGTCTCCGCCTATCTTCACACTGCCTTTTCTTCTGTGCCTGCATAATCTGCACCGCCCCTGGTATAGGCACACTGACGACAGCATTTAGGACCTACCTGGAAAACTCAGGGTCATCATCTCATCTCAAGATTCTTACCTTCGTTACGTCTGCAAAGACCATTTTTCCAAGTCCTGGGCGTTGGAACCTGGACATGTCTCTGGGGTCCATTGTCAGCCCATCGCATTGTCCTTGGAAACACAAAAGGTCTTCCTTTGGGCACAGTCCAATTTGTCTACTTTTTTTTCTTTAGTCGCTTGTGTTTTTTGGTATCGTATCTAAGAAACCATTGCCTGATCCAGGCCACAAGATTTATGCCTCTGTTTACTTTTGAGAATTTTGTAGTTTTAGCTCTTATATTGAGAGCTAAATGATCCACATTTTAGTTACTTTTGTCTACGGTAGGAGGTAAGGGTCCAACTTCATTCTTTAGTATGGGGATATCCAGTTGCGCAGCACCATATGCTGCAAAGACTATTCTTCCTCTGTGGAATTGTCTCGGCACCCTTGTCAAAAGTCAATTGATTGTGAATGTAAGGGCTTATTTCTGGATTCCCGAGTCTATTCTGTTGACATATATCTCCTTATGCCAGTGACATGCTGTCTAAATTACTGTAGGTTTGTACAATGTTTTGAAATCAGGAGGTGTGAGTCCTCCAACTTTATTCTTTTTCAAGGCTGTTTTGGGTACTCTGGATCCCTTGGATGTCCTTAAGAATTTAGGACCAGTTGTCAATTTCTGTCAAAAGAAGAAGGCAGCTGGGGTTTTGATAGGGACTGTGTTGAATCTGTAAATCCATTTGGCAAGTATTGCCATCTTAGCAATATTGAGTCTTCCAGTTCAAGAATACAGGATGTCTTTCCATTTATTTCAGTCTTCTTTCATTGCTTTCAGCAGTGTTTTGTAACTTCCGGTGTAAACTTCTTTTAAATTGATTACTTAGAATTTTATTCTAAGTCTTTCTTAATTTCATTGTTGGATTGTTTGTTGCTAATGTACACAAACACATCTGATTTTTGTATATTGATCTTGTATCTTGCAGCTTTGCTGAACTCATTTATCAGTTCAAGTAGTTTTGTGTGTATGTGTGTGGATTCCTTAAGGTTTTCTATATACAAGATCATGTCATCCACTAATATAGCTTTTCTTCTTCCTTTCCAACCTGAATGCCTTTTTTTTTTTCCTAATTGCCCTGGGTAGGCCAATGTTGAAGAGAAGTGGCAAGAGCAGACTGCTTTGTCTTGCTCCTAGTCTTACGAGGAAAGCTTTCAAGTCTTCTACTATTAAGTATGCTATTAGCTGTGGGGTTTTGTAGGTGACTCTTTATCAGGTTGAGGAAGTTCCCTTCTATTCCTAGTTGGTAGAGATTTTTTTTTAAATCTTGAAAGTATTAGATTTTGTCCAGTGCTTTCCCGGTGTCTATTGGATGATCGTGTGGTTTTTGCCCTTTATTCTATTAATGTGACCTATTACATCAATTGCTTTTCATGTGTTGAGCCAAACTTGCATTCTTGGGATAAATTCCTCTTGGACATGGTGTATAATCCTTTTTATATATTCCTGGATTTGGTTTGCTAGTATTCTGTTGAAGATTTTTGCATCTATATCCATAAGGGATATTGGCCTGTAGTTTTCTTTTCTTGCACTATCTTTGTCTGGTTTCAGTATTAGGGTAATACTAACCCCATAGGATGCATTGAGAAGTATTCTCCCCTTTTCTGCTTTTTGGAAGCACTTATGAAGAATTGGTGCTAATTCTTCTTTAAACATTTGATAGAATTCAAGTGAAGCCATCTGGTCTTGGTCTTTTCTCTTTGTGAATTTGTTTTTGTTTTTTTTAATTATCATTTCCTAATTCAATCTCATTACTTGGTATGGATCTATTCAGATTTTCTGTTTCTTCTTGATTCTGTTTTGGTAATTTTCCCTTCTAGGTATTTGTCCATTTCATCTAGGTTATCTAATATGTAGGCATACAATCGTTCACAGTATTTCTTCATAATCCTTATTTCTGTAAGGTCAGTAGTAATGTCTCCTCTTTAATTTCTGGTTTTAGTAAAGAGTCTTCTCTCTTTTTTTATTAGGCCATGTAAAGTTCTGTCAATTTTGTTGATCTTTTCCAAGATTTAATTATAATTTATTCATAATCGTATTCAAGAAAAATATGTTCAAGAAGAATATGCTCATGCAATTAGCATTCGTTACATTGTTTAAATTACTAGGAATATATTTATATTAATTGAATATATTTAGGACTATATTCCTTAAGACATGTTTTGGGTAAAAGAATAGAAAAAGCAAACTGTCTTTTAAGTATTTTTAGGAAAATTGGGAATGCTGCAATGCGGCAGGTACACAGGGACCGTCCTCTGGGCTTCTAGTCTCACAGACAATTAAACATGCATTTACCCTGAGGTGGCCTCAGCACTGATGGGGGAGTACGGGCTCTGCAGGAGCCCCCAGGGATCCCTTCACCTGGTGCATGGTCATCCCGGAGAGCCTGGCTGCGACAGCTCCACGGCTGCCCACACCCTGGGTCTGGAGAGGCTGGACAGATGGCCAGCCTGGTGAGCACCTCAGGGCTCCCAGGACATGGGGCAGCCAGGTGCGGGCATGAGAGGAGGGTGGGTAGAGGTGGGTAAATTGGGTGGCCAGGCCTTCCCACATTCCCTCTCGTCCCCTCCTGGCTGGAACCCTCCAACTCTGGAGGGGAGGACATAGGGCAGCAGTGACCCCAAGGATTCTGCCCCCTTGGGTTGTGGCTCCCGCCAGGGCCCCCCCCCCCACTCTACCCAAGAGGCAGGCAGGACCTGGGGGTGGGAATCTGAGTCCTGGAGGTGGGGCAAATGTGCCCTAAGGACACGTCCCCCCAGGCCATCTAACACGGGGACGCATCTCTTCTTGTGCCCCACAGCACTGGAAAACAAGGACCTAGGCTCCAGCTGGCTCAGCGGGAAAAGGCGGAGCCCCCTGCAGGCGCTCTACGACCTGGATCAGGTAGGTGGCGGCCCCTTCCCCAGTGATGCCAGAGCCCCGGTGTGACCTGCTAACATGGGCCTGGCATCCACCCTGGGGCACACAGAGGCTTCTGTTGCAAACCCAGGCTCTATCTAGAGAGGAAATGCCTGGGACAGGGGCAAGGGCGATCGTGGAGACAAGTGGAGAGACTCAGGATCTCCCTCCAGCCCACCTCTCTACCCACCCATCTCTCTATCCAAGGATAATTGAGGCCACATTCTGTGCCAGGCACTGTTCTGGGTTTTGCAGATAGAAAATATAAAAGTGGGTACAGCGTACTCTATGCCTGCCCTCAGGGAGCTGAGAGTTCAGCTGCTAGACAGATGCAGACCGTCAGCGAGTTAACTCCTAAATTTTAGCGCCAGCTCCAATAGAAGAATGCGCAGGACATCCCCACCATTGCGCAAAGCACTACCAGGCGGGACCACACACAGCCCCAAATGCTCACACACTCACACGCACAATTGTACAGCTCAGAGAGTCACATGGCCTGGCTCGTGCACACGCACACATTCAGCAGACAGCATTTCTTGAGCACTTACTATATGCCAGGGTCTGTGCAGGCCCCTGAGGATCACCAGTGCTGAACAAGACAGCCGGGGGCCTGCTCTTGTCACGTGACAGCCCAGAGGGAGGGAAGCATCGTGCTGGCAGATGTACCTGGGTGGGCTCTAAAGGAGATTGTCAGGGTGAAGCAAGAGCTCCACTCTGAGGGTCCTGGTTTGGATGGGGAGAGGAGACCCTCGCCAAGAAAGGGACACAGGAGCTGAGACTGAAAGAGGAAGACTTCAAAAAGCAAAGAGCCGGGAAGTGGACTTGGACCAGTGGTTAGGGCGTCCACCTACCACATGGGAGGTCCGCGGTTCAAACCCTGGGCCTCCTTGACCCGTGTGGAGCTGGCCCATGCGCAGTGCTGATGCGCGCAAGGAGTGCCCTGCCACGCAGGGGTGTCCCCTGCATAGGGGAGCCCCACATGCAAGGAGTGCACCCTGTAAGGAGAGCCGCCCAGCGCCAAAGAAAGTGCAGCCTGCCCAGGAATGGCACCGCACACACGGAGAGCTGACACAAGATGATGCAACAAAAAGAAACACAGATTCCTGGTGTCACTGATAAGGGTAGAAGCAGTCACCGAAGAACACACAGCGAAGGGACACAGAACAGACAACTGGGGGCGGGGGGAAGGGGAGAGGAAAAAAATTAATTAAAAAAAAAAAAGCAAAGAGCCAGAGCCGAGGGCTGCAGCCAAGGGAGTGGCTAGTGCAACAACCTGGCAGTGAGGGAGGATTCAGAAGGAGGTGGGCCAGGTGGGTCTAACAGGTGAGCAATGGCCCAGCAGGTGAGGCAGGAGCAACAGGAAGCCTGGAGGGTGTTTTTTCTTTTTTAATATATATTTTTCTATTTATAAAGAAGCTTTAGATTACATAAATGTTAGATCAAAAATATAGGGGATTCCCGGATGTTCCACCCCTCCCCTCCCCCACTTTCCCGCATCAACTAGCATCCCTCATTCGTGTGGGGCATTTGCCACAACTGACGAACACGTATGGAAGCACTGTCCTAACCACGGTCTAGAGTTTACACTTTGCCCTGCACAATTTTATAGGTTTCGACAAAATGTATAACAGCCTGTACCCATCACTGCAATGTCATGCAGGACAATTCCAGTGTCCCCAAAATGTCCCATGGTATACCTGCTCTTCCCCCTCCCTCCCCTCAGAGCCTCTGGAGGCCTCTGCCTTTACATCAGCAATACAAGGTCCCCCATTGCTGGAATAATCCTAAGGCTACGTGGGTCCCCAGTTGCATCCGCCCCTTACATTTCTTCCGTCCTCAGCCTTGAGGACTTGGGGATGGGGAGCCCACCTGCCTCCACGTAGATCCCCTGGGGCGGATGGATGGAGCCGTCTTGCCTGCAGTTGCAGGCACTCCTTGAGGGTTTTAAACCGGGAGCAGGAGGCTCAGGCTCACGCTGAGAGGCAGGCCTGGGCAGGGTGGGTGCTCCCCGAAGCCCCAAGGGCTGAGTCAAAGGGGCACACAGCTCTCCTGGCTGCAGGAGGGGAGGCCGTGGTTCAGAGGTGGCGACTCGCTAGGCCTGAGCCACACAGCAAGCCAGGGCCCTGCTGGGGTGAGACCTGGGCCTTGCCTCTGGAAGCTTCTGGGAGGGCAGGGGGGCTGGCCTGAGACCCAGTGAGGGATTTGGCAGCAGGGCCCTGGAGGCTTAGCATTTTGCAGCTGGAAAAATTATGCACACAAAAAAAATTCTTGTTCTGTATGACCCAGCAATCCCACTCCAGGTTTATACCCAAAAGAATCGAAAATGGGGACTCAAACAGAGATATATGTACACCAATTTTCATAGCAGCCAATGACTATATTGTATTTGGTTATTCATAATAGCCGAAAAGGGGATGCAGCCCAAATGTTCATCAGCAGATGAATGGATAGACAAAATGCAGTATAACAATCCAAAGGAATATTATTCAGCCATAAAAAGGAATGAAGTTCTGATTCTTGCTCTAAAACAGATGAATTTTCTAGAAGACATCATATTGAGTGAAATAATTCAGACACAAAAGGACAAATATTGTCTGATTCCACTTATATGAAATATCTAGAATAAACAAATTCATAGAAACAAAAAGTAGGTTACCAGGGGCTTGGGGGAAGGAGGGGGAAATGGGGAGTTATTGCTGAGTGGTTGCAGAATTTCTCATTGGGGTGGATGGTGGTGATGGACGCCCAAAATTGCGAATGTAACAAATACCACTGAATTGTACACTTCAAAATGGTGGATGTGCCATATGTTTGCACCATACAAAGTTTTTCAAAAATCCAAAAAACAATCTGGCTCACGAATGCCTCTGGCATGCCAGGCACTCTCATTCTGCGAACTCACTGAATCCTTACAGCAACTCTGTGTGATGGGGATTGTTGACATCTGTTTTATAGATGGGGAAACTGAGGCACAGGCAGGTACCCTGTCAAAGGGCACGGCTCGTCAGGACTGGAGCCAGGTTAAGACTCCTGGCAGCTGAATCCAGCCCGCTGGGAGGAACGAGCATGATAGCTGCTAGCATGAGGCCCAAACCAGTGGGGCTTCTGGGCCCAAGGACCCAAGTTTGAGCCCGTTTCCCTACCTTGAGAGCTGTGTGGTTTCAGGCAATTCACTTCCTCTGAGCCTCAGTTTTCTCATCTGTAAAATGGGGAGTGGAGTGTCTATCTTGGTAGTCGTAGGGCTGCAAGTAACAGAAAAGCCGACTGAGCCCACTTTGGCCATTTAGACATTCAGCATTTACTTGTCAAGATGATCCAGATCAGCAGCGGATGGTAGAATAGCCACACAACTAGGACAACACAAATTTCCACCTTCTTCCTGCCTTATCATCCTCTGGGGATTGACTTTTGTCACAGACTTGTTACCTCATGACTACAAAATGACTGCCTGGGATCCAGCCATCACCTGCTCACATGAGCACCTCCTCGGCAGAAAGGGAGATTTTGGCGTTTTGTTTTATTTCCTTCAAGAGCCCTCCATTTGTATCCTGAAGGAAACTCTTTCCTGGCAGCCATCAAGCATACTTCCCGTATATTTCATGGGCCAGACCAGGCTGTCTGCCCACCCCAGCCTCATCACAGTAACAGAAATGGCTGTCACTGGCATGGGCAGGGAAAGCCATGGTACATCATGAGGCTGGCCTCGTGCCCTAACATGCCTGGGTTCGGCTGGCAAAGAATGAAGAAGACCGGCAGTTGGGTGGATGCCAATATTTCCTGCCACAAGAAATGTGCTGGGTTGTCAGGAAGCTAAAACAAAACCTTGACTGGGGGCCCTAGCATGCAGTCAGTGCTCAATAAATGATGGTGTTCCTTTCCCCTGTCCTTACCTTCTCCTGGCACCTACACGGAGCCAGGCTTTCCTGCTGAGCTAGTGCCAAAGAGGTTGCAAACAGGACCTCCTAACTGGCCCTGCTTCAGACCCCCACATCCAGGGCTGAGCTGGGCGGCCGCCCCACGGTGAGATTTTGAAAAAGTAACATAAGCCTTCCACACAGCAAGAGCGTATACAGTGAGGACATCTCCCCCACCCCAGGCCCCCAGAGAGCACCAGGTCCCTGAGTGTCCTCCAACCCCTGCTCTAGGGCAGGTACGCCCCGCAGGCTGCACAGGTGTCTGCTGTCTCTCTGCTTTACCTTTTTATTTTGGAGAAGTCAAACAAATACAGAAGTAGGGAGAAGAGTAGAACTAACCCCGGCGTTCCTATCACCCAGTCTAAACAGCTCATGGACGATCCTTTTTGACCTGGCTCTCCACGCCCCTGGCTGGATGACTTCAAAGCGAATCCCAGCCCTGCGGACTCTGATGATTTCATGTTGTCTGTAGGAGAAAAGGTCTTCCCTCCCCGCCTTTCTGAAATATTTGCATTCCCTCCCCCTACCTTTTCCAAACGCAAAGGTAGACCCCATGAAGCACACTGAGCTGCATCTGCACTTCAGTGTTTCCACTTAGTGTATCTGGGACATCTGTGGCAGGCTTCTACAGGCGCCAGAAGCACACGTGCACACACTCAGGCACGTACACACGCACACACGGGCACTGTCACACTACACACTCACAAATGCACGCAGATACGCACAGACACATGCCTGCACGCTCACACACACAGAGATCTTCCCCCCGGTGTCAAATGCTCTCACGCAAGCACTTAGTCCAGCACTTGAGACGCTTCTCTGGGTTTCTCTGAAATGGAAACACTCCGAAGGCTTTTTATAAATTGAGGAATCATTCCCATACTAAAAAATTTCACTTTTAAGGTGTACGATTAAGTGTTTTTGGCATATTCACAAGGTTGTGCAACCATTGCCACTATCTACCTCCAGATTTTTATCACCCAAAAGAAACCTTGTACCCATTAGCAGTCATCCTCCATGCTCCCTCCCCTGACCCCCACCCTCTAGCAACCACTAATCTAATTTCTATGAATTTGCCTGATCTTGGCGTTTCCTATTAATGGGATCGTATCATTCAATGCTTGTCCATGTGCATCCAGCTTCCTTCACTCAGCATGTGTTCCAGGTTCATCCATGTTGTTGCGTGTATCAGAACTCCATTCGTTTTTACGACTGAATAGTGTTACCATGTATGGATAGACCACATTTTGTTTCTCCATTCCTCAGTCAATGGACATCTGGGTTGCTTCCACCTTTTGGCTATTGTGAATAATGCTGCTGTGAAGAACATCTGTATGCAAGTCTTTGCGTGGACACATATTTTCCCTTCTCATGGGTAGAGATCTAGGAGTGCAATTGCCAGGTCATGTGGTAACTCTGTTTAACCAGGTGAGGAATTGCCTGTTTCCCAAAGCAGCTGTGCCGTTTTACCTTCCCATTAGCCATGCACAAGGGTTCCAGTTTCTCCGCATCTTGCTAACACTTATTATTGTCTGTATTGTTTTCTTATATCCTGAGGCTTTTAAGGGGATTTTGAGAAATCAAACCACTTTCCCCTAAGAACTCTTAGACAAAAAAATCCCCTAGGGGGGAAGGGTTAGTTTTGGAAGTGGGGACCCTGTTTTGGGCAGAAGGGACTTGAAGAAGGAGAGGGGGCCAGGCAGGGGTCTCCACGTGGCTGGAGGGGGCAGAGGTTTCCTCCTAAGAGCATCTAATTCAAAGGGCTGTCACCAGTGTCAGCCAGACGCCCGGCACACAGTAAATGCTAGGTCTGTGCTAGGGGCCAGGGTTTCACAGAGGACTGGAATCCATGGGGGGGGGGGGGGGGTGGAATGGAAGAAATGAGTTCCAAAGGGAACATGCCAGTTCAAAAATGAGCTGATTTTATTATCGAGCAAAAAATATGCCGACTTTATGCAGGTAGCCAGCAAGTGGCTGCACAGCTGTGGTGGACTTTTCCCCCAGCTCTAAATGGAATTAAAGAGAGTTCAAACACACCGTCTAACTCTCGGTGCTCAGCAAGCCTGTGTTCAATTGGCTGAACCTACTCTGCGGTCCAGTCTCTCGTTCTCCTCTCATGGTGCTTACTCTGCTCCTCCTCATTCTCCATCAGTCCCGCCAGCGGTGGGCGCGACAGGGTGTCAGGCACACGGGGTCAGCGACCGCCTTCGCCAGGCGGCGGTGAGGTCGGGTTCAGCTCGTTTTCCCGCAGACCCAGGTGTCGCCTCTGTCCCCGGGCCTCCAATGAGAGAACCGGTGGCGGCGCCGCCGTTGGACTCCTCGGGGCGCCCGGGGACAGAGCCAGCAGCGGGGAGCCCCTGACCCCTCCCACTGTCGCCCGCAGGGCCCGCGCAACCCGCTGGCCGAGGTGCACCGGCAGCGGCGCGACCTGCTGCGCCGCGCCTGCAGCCGCCACACGCGGCGGCAGCGCCTGCTGCGGCCCGAGGACCTGCGGCACGTGCTGGTGGACGACGCGCACGGCCTGCTCTACTGCTACGTGCCCAAGGTGGCCTGCACCAACTGGAAGCGCGTGCTGCTGGCGCTGAGCGGCCGCGCCCACGGCGACCCGCGCGCCATCCCCGCGCCCGAGGCGCACGCCCCGGGCCGCCTGCCCTCGCTGGCCGACTTCAGCCCCGCGGAGATCAACCGGCGCCTGCGCGCCTACCTGGCCTTCCTCTTCGTGCGCGAGCCCTTCGAGCGCCTGGCGTCCGCCTACCGCAGCAAGTTCACGCGGCCCTACAACGCCGCCTTCCACCGGCGCTACGGCACGCGCATCGTGCGGCGCCTGCGGCCCCACGCGCGCCCCGAGGCGCGGGCCCGCGGCCACGACGTGCGCTTCGCCGAGTTCCTGGCCTACCTGCTGGACCCGCGCACGCGGCGCGAGGAGCCCTTCAACGAGCACTGGGAGCGCGCCCACGCGCTCTGCCACCCGTGCCGCCTGCGCTACGACGTGGTGGGCCGCTTCGAGACGCTGGCCGAGGACGCGGCCTTCGTGCTGGGCCTGGTGGGCGCGCAGGGCCTGCGCTTCCCCGCGCCGCCGCCGCCCGGGGGGACAGCCGCGCGCGACCAGGCGGCGCGCCTCTTTCGGGACATCAGCCCCTTTTACCAGCGGCGCCTCTTCGATCTCTACAAGATGGACTACCTGCTCTTCAACTACTCCGCCCCTGCCTACCTGCGGCTGCACTAGCCGCCGAGGCTCTCGGAAGCAGGGCCGGGGTGGGGGGGCCCGGTGCTGTGCCCCGAAACGATGCTGATGGCCGCAGCTGCCGGTCCCGGGGCCCCACCTGGAGGGCCACTGTCCTCACGCCTACCGGGTCTGCCCACCCCTCCTCGGCCTACCTCACAGCTGGCTGAGTTTGGGTCCAGGCCACCCCAGCCTCAAGTGGCCTTTCGCCTGTGTGCCTATGCCCCACCTCCCCTCACGCCCACCTGCTGTGACGCCCCTTTCTGCTACCTGCTCCCGCTGGCAGGCTCCTCCCCATACCCTGGAGGAGGGCAGGGAGTTGATAACCGGTTTTTTAGGTAATGAGGGAGGCCATTTGTTTCTCAGCGCTGTTCTGAACCTGTCCTCGGTGCAGCAGATCTGAACACCGAAGGCTTGGCTGAGTGCGGCTGCCAGCCCATGCTAGGACCCTGGCCCACCTCACCCACCCTGGCAGGGACAGCCGACCAAGGCGAGAAGGCCGGCTTTGACTGGACTCCGGAGAGACGGCGCACGGCTCAGCCTCTAGCCGCAAAGCTGCCTTCCACCTCTGCCCCTCCCAGAGCCAGGCTGCCTCTCCAGGTGCAGCTGGCCCTGCCTGGTCTGGCTGGTCGGGTGCCGGGCAGTCGTGTGTGCCAGCGGAGCCCAGAGTGCAATACGGTGGCAAGTTTTCTAGGACTTGGTGAGCTGGGGAAGTCACCATTTTTGAAATACATGTTTTGTACTTTGGCTCTTCAGTTTCGCCCCTTGGTTGTGCCGGTTGCTCTGGGCATGGGGTGATGCCACGCGGAGCATCTTGCTGAGTCTCTCTGCCTTGGTTTCCCCTGCTTCCAAGTGGGTATAACAGGCTAGGGTGGTTATGAAGATGTGACGAGAGTGATGGGAGAGCCTGAGTCACCGTCACTCTGCCCACCGGTGTGGAAAACTCCCTGGGGACGTGGGGAGGGAAGCACACACCAAAGGGTGGCAAGTTCTGGCCTGTGGGGCATCAGAAACAATTTGGAGAAAATCTGACCTTCCACTCTGTGCCTCGTACTGCCTCCCACGTGAGTGTGGAGGGGTATGTCTGTGTGTATAAGAGAAGATGGGCTTGGAGTTTGAACTGTACACCGCTGGATCCCCACTTCCTGCCAACAGCACCAAGTCTGGTCAGGGGTCGGCCTGGATGTCCCCTTAGGACTTGTTCAATATAGGGGGTCCTTTCTCAGCTCCCACAGGTAATAAATCAGAATGCCATAATTTTGGAAATAGCAAGGCAGGGCATGCTTGAGGGTTTATTTTTGGGTTTTGGGTTTTTGTCTTATTTTTTCATTGTGGTAACATCTGTATCACATAAAATTTCCCATTTGAAGTAAACAATTCAGTGACATTTACACTCACAGGGTTGTGCTACCATCGCCACCACCCGCTCCCATAACTCTCATCACCCCAACCAGAAGCCAGCCCTGGAGCCGTGGCTCCCTGGATTGCCGCCCCCTGAGCCCCTCTGATCATCTGTCTCTATGACTTTGCCTGCTCTAGGTAGTTCGTGTCAGGGAATAATAGCGGGCTTTGTCTGTTGGGGTCTGGCTTCTTTCCCGCTACGTGATGTCTTAGGGTTCACCCGCGCTGTAGCGTGCGGGTGTCAGGACTTCAGTCCTTTGTGCGGCTGAATCCCTGTGCTTAAGGTTTTGAGGAACACAAATCAGAAAGGAAACCGAGGAAAGAGCTTGCCGGGGTGAGCTGAGCCCGGCTGCGGAGCCTTGTGGGGACGCCAGCCAGCCGGGCACGTGGCAGCCCGTGAGTGCCGGGAGCAGCCCGGGGGTGCAGCTCACTCCCATCCCCGCGGGACCTCCTACGCGCCCCCGGCCACCCCCTGGCCGTGCTCTCCCCTCTCGTCCCGCGCCAAGGCTCCCCCTCTCGGGAACCCGCCTGACTTTCCTGGTGCCCCTTTCTGAGCTCCCCCAGCGCCAGGTCCCCAGCGAGAATCAGGCCCAGGACTCCCCAGGAGGCCTCGCGCCCCCGGGGACAGGCTGGAGGAAGCGGGAACTGGGGGCCTGTTGGTGCCCCCAGGAGCCACCGTCCTTGCCCTGCGCTCCCTGGCTCTTGCACCCTCCTCGGAGGCGCCACGCTCACTGTCCGGTGCTGCTGCAAGCTTAGTCGCTGTACACTCGGTGGACTGAGCCAGAGAGCTCTGCTCCAAGCTCACTCGGCTATCGCACGTGCTCTGACGTGACCCACTGGCTGAAATAGGACACACACCTCCAGATGTCACCCCCAGGTGCACCCCGGGGAGAGGCGACCCCCTCTGCTGTGATCCCTGTGGTATCACCCACTCAGCGGCCGCTTGCATTGTGACACTCGGTGCTGGCACACACTTGGGTTTCACACTCCGTTGTCCTCATGGGCAGGGGGCGGGTACTCCACTGCCCCCACCTCCTCAGCGTCCCCTATGCATGCAGCCCTGCAGGCGCTCAGAGGCCCTGCCCTCCGCTGCGCCCCCCACGCAGCCTGGCACCTCTGCTGGGTGAGCAGGGCCAGCCCGCACCCCGCCAGGCCCATGCAGGGAGCAGGAGGGAGCTGGGGGAGCTCGGGCCGCTGCATCCTCTTCCTTCTTGCTTCTCCAGCCTTGTCCCTGGGGAATTCCCCCTGTGCTGGCTATCCTCGGACCCATGTCCTCTCCGTCCCCACAGATCACAGACTGACCACCCACCTCTAACAGCGGAGTCCCGGGAGGGTCATCGGGTGAGCTGAGAACCCCAGGGTCACATCTGCAGAGCTGGACAAAGTGCACGTCCCAGGCAGGCTCTTCGTTATCTGGCACCCGCGTCAGATCAGAATAAATATTTGTAGACAACTTTTCAGTGGGAGAGGGGAGAAGCTGATTGCTTATTACCACTGTATCCAGTGTCTAACAGGATTTCTAGCTCGAGCTGAAGGTAGCGGAGCATTTGCACTGGCTCGCACCTGTTTTTTGTCTCACAGTTTTTTCATTTCCTCAAAACTAGACAGTGTTCTGGTGACCATCCGTGAATTTGGTTAAAGACTTGTTTAAAATAAAAAGTCCTTTTATCGTTCAATTTTTCATTGTCAGGTAAATGGTTCCTAGTTTCTTGTAGATTTGGGGGGTTTTGTTTCTCTAGGTTTTTTTTGGTGGCCTTGTCATCCATGAGGCAGCTTCCTGGGAGGCATGTATCAGGATTTAAGATTTGGCAAAAATAAATTCCAGGTTCCAGGTTCACTCTAAACAACACGATTTTGTGCATTATGCAGTTGGAGAATTTCAGCCTCAGGCTTCTGCAGCTGGCCAGCAGGTTCAAGGTAAGGCATGGGCCAACTACACAGTGCTCATTGTTGGGTCACAACAGCCATCCAAGAGCCCAGCAGGTCCCGGTGCTCCAGTGTGCTGAGTCTTTCAGTGAGGCTGTGGTTCCTGTGGCAAGATAAAGGGCTCCCTGTGACAGAGGCTCAGTACCTGGGGTTTAAACAAGGTTTCTCTTGTCCAGAGGAAAGCAGTTGTCCAGAGCCCTGGTGGAGCAGCTGCTCTGCTGGGCCACTAAGTGCCCAGGCTCCTTTTCTCTCGCTGCCCCTCCCCTCTGTAAGAACAAGTCACGCCTCCACTTTCCGAGCATCAGAATGTTGGAAAGGGAAAATAAGGGCACATACGTCCCTATAAGATGCTCATCGTGATTTCTGCATTTCCTTTCCCCCCACTCCACTCTGGCCAAATTGTTGTGCCTAGCTGCAAGGGGGGGTTGGGAACCGCACACCCAACCTTAAGGCGTTTCCCTTTGGCCTGTCTAGGTGGGACACCCTGATGGGGTCCCAGCTGCAGGCCTCTGTGGCTCTTTCGTTCCCTCGGGGTTCCCTCTGACCACCAGAGCCAGGGAAGCTGGGCAGGCCAGAGAGTTAACACCTGCCAGAGAGGCCGCCCCCGCCACTGTCTGGGGAGGTGGGTGGAGAGAGAGCCAACTCTTTCACCCCTCAGGCAGGGTAAGACTCAGGCAGGTCTACACAGTGTCTCAGCATTCCTGGGCAGGGCGGTGATCGAGCCCCAGGTCCCCCCAGGGGAGCCAGCCCCACAGCACCCTCCTGCTTGTCTTCCCGCCCTCCCCCCACCCTCCTCGCCCTACTTTTCCACTGTTGCCTCCAGGGATCACCTCCCAAATGAAACACTTGCCCTCGTGTCCTCATCTCCTGCTTCTGGGGAGCCCAGCCTAGGAGAGCAGTGGCATAATCCCCTTCCAGACCTGCTCCTTTTCTTTTGCTAGTCCCTAAGTGAGGGGCAAGTAGGGTCACGTTCAGCCTCTTCTGTCACAATGCTGCAGGGAATATTCTGGTACCCACATCATATGGCCAGTGAGCAGGACTGACTGTAGGATAAATTCCTACAAGGGGATTCCTTTAGTTTGCGAAAGCTGCCCACAGCAATATACCAGGAACGGGTTGGCTTTTACAATGGGGATTTATTAGCTGACAAACTTACAGTTCTGAGGCCGTGAAAATGTCCAAACCAAGACATCATCAAGGCAACACTTTCTCCCTGAAGACTGGCTGGTGGTGATCCTGAACTCATGGATGGCAAGACATGTGAAGGCATCTTCTGGTCTCCCCCTTCTCTGTTTTGTGGCTTCCAGCTTCTGGCTTCCATGGGTGTATCTTTCTCTCTCTTCCTCTCCCTCTCCCTCTCCCTCTCCCTCCTCTCTCCCCTGCCTCCCCCTTTTCTCCCCCACCTCCCCCCTCCTCTGTCTCCCTCCCTCTCCCTCCTTCTCTGAATTTCATTCAATTATAAAGGATTCCAGTAAGAGGATTAAGACCCACCCTGGGCCACGCCTTAATGAAGTAACCTAAGCAAGGGCCCTACTTATTATAGGTTCACACCTGCGGGAATGGACTAGCTCTAAGATCGTGATTTTTCTGGGGTCCACACAGCTTCAAACCATCACAGAGATTGAAGAGTTAGAGGCTGTAAGCTTTTATAGTTCAGTTAGATTTCCTGTTGTTCTAAAAAGAGATTGCACAACTCTATACTCCTATTTCCATCTTATGGGGCTCCCTGCTCCCAAGGAAGAGTTCTGCTTTTAACAAATAAAACAACCCACAACCCCACCCCCACCCCCAAACACATTGCTCCCTGGAAGGCTTCTGCCACCTGCTGATGTGTACTTTACTGTAATTGTGGTCACAGCAGGAGAGCAAATGCAGTATAGACAGCCTCACTTACACACCAGCAAGCAGGCCCCATGTTGCTTTATGGGTCTCCACATGATCATTTTTAATGTTTATCAAATAATCTTTCATAGGGAGTATTGCTCAGCCTCCCTCCACTGTCAAATACTTACAGTTTTCCATTTCTCAGAATCTTACAATGTATGGCATGCCAAAGGGTTTGTTCCTTCTCTGAGGATATTATGTATATATAAGCTCTCAGCACAAGTCCAGGATCAATGGGTATTTCTTTATTCCCCTTTATAGTATGTCTCTAAGATAAACTCTCAAGAAAAGGGTTGCTAATTAAAAACCTTGCACCTTTTTGTGACTATAGCAGTTTGATATTATTGATGAATTCCAAAAAGAAATATTGGATTGTTTGTAAACTAATCTTTTCCTCTGGGCATATTAAATTATATTGGATTCATAGGTTTACTTGATTAAGTAATTACATAAACTTCTTGTGCCAGTAGGGCACCCCAAAGGGTGAGGACTCACAGATAAAAGGCATGGCAAAGGACAGAGTTTGGGGGTTTTGATGTTGGAGTTTCGATGTTGGAGTGTGATGCTGAAGCCTTAAGCTGGAGCCCCGGGAAGAGAGGAACCCTGAACCCAGAGAGAAGCAAGACCCCAGAAGGGAGGAGCCCAGGAAGCCTGAACCCTCGCAGCCGTCGGCAGCCATCTTGCTCCAACTTGTGGAAATAGACTTCGGGGAGGGAAGTAACTTATGCTTTATGGCCTGGTGTCTGTAAGCTTCTACCCCAGATAAATACCCTTTATAAAAGCCAACCAGTTTCTGGTATTTTGCATCAGCACCCCTTTGGCTCGTGCCAGGGAACCAGTGTGAACTTTGCAGCAAAGGTGCCACCGGCTCTGCCCCCATGTGCTGGGATGGCGGAAAGTCTGCCCACCTCCTACATTTTCCTAACCATCCTGGGAACATAGCAAGTTTTACTGAGAACGTGGATCCAAAGGAGTATTTTTCAGCTGCTTGTGGGAGTGCAAAGTGGGCCACCACTCTGGAAAGCAGAATGGGACTAGCGGATCCTAGCCCACACTCCAGAATTATTGACCAGCTATTTGTCTCCTGGGAAAATGTGTCTGCACAATGGGGGGCAGAAATACTCAGAATAGCATTGGCCATAATAACAAAAAGGGGAAACTGCCCAAATGTCCGTTGGGAAGACAATAAATAAATGATATATATATATGCTGTGGAATTTTACACAGCTGTG
Organism: Dasypus novemcinctus; assembly: GCF_030445035.2. Taxonomy (NCBI): domain Eukaryota; kingdom Metazoa; phylum Chordata; class Mammalia; order Cingulata; family Dasypodidae; genus Dasypus; species Dasypus novemcinctus. Next base: position 55,739,514 of record NC_080698.1, read on the forward strand.
AAAAATAAACTATCATCATAATCTCAGAAATTTGCTGTGGCCTGGAAAAAGAAAGTCGTATGTCGTACAATACGCTTAAAAATGCAAACAACGTATTAAAAATGGGAGAGAGGGATGTGGTAGCCTCTGGGGGACAAAGGGGGACAGGCAGGGGTAAAGGCCCTTGCAAGCTGGTGGGTGCTCACACGTCTCTGTTCTTTATCATTTACTTATATGTCACTGAATTATTTTGCATTGATCAAATATTACATACTTTTCAACACAGGTGAAAAATTCCTTAGGGTCTAGATAGTCCAAATGGAGGTAAACCTGGCTCCGACCCCCGAGGGGAGGGGGTCCTGGGGTTCTCAGTTCCCGAGAGGCCTAAGGGGCTGCTGGTGGCAGCAGAGCCTCCACCATCAGACACTGTGGCTGAGCCTGTGTGACGCCGTGAGCCTCAAACAGGAAGACCCGCGAGGAGGATGCCCGGAGGACCCTCACCAGGGCCCCACGTCCTGGCATTCCTCTCCACCCTCCCCGAGGGACCAGACACCCAGGGGCACTGTGGCGGGTTGAATTACGGGTCCCGACTGAGACACGCTCTTCGTCTTAACCCACATTGCTGTGGGTGTAGACATATTTATATTAATGAGGATTCTCTAGGGAAGCAGAACCGACAGGGAAGATCTGCAAATAGCCTGAGATTGTGTAAAATTGTCTCACGTGACCGTGGGGACGCACAAATCCAGTTTCCACAGGGCAGGCGGCAAGCGAGGGGCTCCGACAAAGATCCTCGATGAGTTCCCAGGAGACGCTGGCTGTCTGAAGTAGAGATCAGAATTCTCTCTCTGAATGCCGAAATCGCTTCTCCTTTTGAGGCCTTCAGCTGATCGGATGAGACGTCACTCACGCTGAGGGCCATCTCCTCAGTTGGTTGTCGATGTAACCAGCCATCTGGACAAATAACTCACTGATGATTCAAGTCCATGAAATGCTTTTGTATGACAGTCAGCCCGGTGCTTGCTTCACCAAACAACTGGGCACCATTACCTGGCCGAGTGGACACATTAGCCTACCCGTGACAGTCCACCCCTTGTCAACTTGGCAGCCATACACGTCACCTTAAACCATTCTGTCTAAATAAAAACAACAACAGACATATATATATATTTTTCCACCTAGCAGTACTCAACTGTCCTGTGTACAACTGGAAACACTAAATCCCTCCAGAATAGGGTGCAAGTCCTTGGGTAACATTCACTCTTAAACTTGACATCCTTAAATACTATGCATGAAACTAATACCACTTACATCATATGATAAGGGGAAAGGATAAGGAAGAAAACAAAGATATTTGTTTTGTGTACATATACAAGCATACTCATAACAAGGAAGAAAGATCCATGACTATGGCAGTCCTCATTCCTGTAACTGGTCACATGGTTGTAGTTCATTTATCACTATGTTCTACTACCCACTCCGTGTTCCCATTACCCTCAGCAAGCACCTCACCTGGCCAGGGTTCTTTGCCTGGTGGGGTGACACAAACTTTCACTCCTGAAGATTCTGGGCCATTGTTAGTCCCGTCTGGATTATTTTAATCACAGGATATGGTAGTACTAAGAGATGCCCTGGAGATCTCTTATATCCCAGTAAACCTTTCTTTACCTCCATTGTGTAGGTGCAGCCCTATTTCCCCATTATAGTCAGGATCAATCACCCCAGCCGGTACAGTAATTCCCTTCTTTGCCTGTTGATTCAGAGGTAAGAGGAGCCCAAAGTGGCCAGGTGGCTGTCTTAACTTCCAGTTCAATGGAATCACTGTTGTGTTCCCTGGTGGACGCACTCCTCCTTTTGGAACTATGACCTGTAGACCAGCAGAGCTTAAGGTTGCAGGAAGCAAAAACTTTCCTAGTGGACCACCAGGGGTAATAGTGAATGGTACCACTCCCATTTCCACCCCCTTGATTCCTGGACTCACGAATCCTGGTTATGGGAGAAAGAGCACCATAGAGTGGATGCTGATTTAGAGCATACACAGCCTCCTCGAGAACATTGTCCCAGCCCTGCAAGGTATTGCATTTGGTTGGCACCATAATTGAGTCTTCAAAGGCCATTCCATCATTGTCAGTCCAGCTGCTTCAGGATGATGGGAAACATGGTAAAACCAGTGAATTCCATAGGCATCTGCACATCATTTGCTGTGAAGTGGATTCCTTGATCAGAAGCAACACTATGTGGAATGCCATGGCAGTAAATAAGACATTTGATAAATCCACAGATGGTAGTTTTGGAAGAAGCATTGCCTGCAGGAAATGCAAACCCATATCCAGAGTATAACAGTTTGATATTATTGATGAATTCCAAAAAGAAATATTTGATTACGTTTGTACACTGGTATTTTCCTCTGGACATATTAGATTATATTGGATTCAGAGGTTTACTTGATTAAGTAATCAAGTAAGCCTTTTGTGCCAGTAGGGCATTGAGTTGCCACACTTGGTGGGTAGGGACTCACAGATAAAAGACATGGAAAAGGACAGAATTAGGGGGATTTTAATGTTGGCGTTTGATGCTGAAGTTTTAAGCTGGAACCCTGGAAAGGAAGCATACAGGTGAAAGAGAAGCAAGCCCTGGGAAGAGAGGAAAGCTGAGCCCAGAGAGAAGAAAGACCTGGGAAAAGAGGAACCCAGGAAGCCTGAACCCTGGCAGACATCTGCAGCCTTCTTGCTCCAACACATGGAAATCAACTTTGGTGAGGGAAGTAACCTGTGCTTTATGCCTGGTATCTGTACGCTCCTACCCCAAATAAGTACCCTTTATAAAAACCAACCAATTTCTGGTATTTTGCATCAGCACCCCTTTGGCTGACTAATACACAGAGTATGTGTCTATTCCAGTTAGAACAAATCACTGCCCCTTCCATCATGGAAGTGGTCTAACATAATCAACCTACCACAAGTAGGAGGCTGATCACCTCAGTGAATGGTGTTATATAAGGGGGCTGAGTGTGGGTCTCTGCTGCTGGTGGACTGGGCACTTAGCCGTGGCTGTAGCCAAGTCTCCCTTGGTGACGGGAAGTCCGTGTTGCTGAGCCCATGCATAACCTCCATCCTACCTCCATAGCCACTTTGTTCATGGGCCCCTTGGGCAATGAAAGGAGTGGCTGGGGAAAGAGGCTGAGTGCTAGCCACAGAGTGGGTCATCTTATCCCCTTGATTATTAAAATCATCCTCTGCTGAAGTCACCCTTTGGTGAGCATTCACATGGGACCCAAATATTTTCATAATTTTTCATGATAGAAAAGTCTATCCACATACCTCTTCCCCAGGCCTCTTTGTCACCAATTTTCCAATCATGTTCCTTCCAAGTCCATGACATCCAGCCAACCATTGGCAACAGCTCATGAATCAGTGTACAAACACACTTCTGGCCATTTCTCCTTCCAAGTGAATGAACAATCAGGTACACTGCTCGAAGTTCCACCCACCAGGAGGATTTGCCCTCAGCCCTGCTGTTCAGGGACAACCCAGAAATGGGCTGCAGTGCTGCAGCTGTCCACTTTCAGGTGGTACCTGCATATCGTGCAGAACCATCCGTAAATCAGGTGCAAGTTTTCTCTTCCTCAGTCAACTGATTGCAAGGAATTCCCCAAGAGGCTACAGCTGCGGGTTAGGAAAGAGAAGGTGACATGGCAGGAGTGGTGACCATAGGCATTTGGGCTACTTCCTCATGCCACTTACTTGTAACTTTAGGATCCACTTGAGTCCTACCTCATATATATCACTTCAATTTTATTATGGAGTACTGCTGCGTACACCCAACTTTTATGTTTTGATGGGTGAGATAACACCCAGCTCATGATAGGCAACTCAGGCCTCATGGTAAATTGATGACCCATGGTTAAGAGTTTGGTCTCTACTAAGGTTCAGCAGCTAGCCAAAAGCTGTTTCTCAAAAGGAGAGCAGTTATCTACAGAGGATGGCAAGGCTTTGCTCCAAAATCCTAAAGGTCTGCATTGTGATTTTCCTATAGGGGCCTGCCAAAAGCTCCAGACAGCATCTCTATTTGCCACTGAAATTTCCAGCACCATTGGATCTGCTGGATCATGTGGCCCAAGTGGCAGTGCAGCCTGCACAGCAGCCTGGACCTGATGCAGAGCCTCTTCTTGTTCCTGTCCCCAATCAAAACTAGCAGCTTTTCTGGTCACCCAGTAAATGTGCTGGAGTAGCATACCCAAATGAGGAATGTGTTGTCTCCAAAATCCAAAGAGACCAACTAAGCATTGTGCCTCTTTTTTGGTCATAGGAAGGCCATATGCAACAGCTTATCCTTCACTTTAGAAGGGACATCTCAACATGTCCACACCACTGGACACCTAGTAATTTCACAGATGTGGAAGGCCCCTGTAATTTTGTTGGATTTATTTCCCATCTGCTCTCACACAAATGCCTTACCAATAAGTCTAGAGTAATTACTACTTCTTGCTCACTAGGTCCTATCAACATGATATCATCAATGTAATGGGCCAATGTGATGTCTTATGGGAGAGAGAGACGACCAAGATCCCTGTGGACAATATTATGACACAGGGCTGGAGAGTTGATATACCCAAGGCAGGACAGTGAAGGTATATTGCTGGCCTTGCCAGCTGAAAGCAAACTGTTCTGGTGGTCCTTACTAATAGCAATTGAGAAAAAAGCATTTGCCAGATCAATAGCGGCATACCAATTACCAGAAGGTGTGTTGATTTGCTCAAACAATGATACCACATGTGCTGCGATTAGAGTCACCACCTGGTTAAGATTACAATAACCATCATCCTAAAAGAGCCACCTGTTTTCTGCACAGGCCAAATTGGAGAGTTGAATAGGGAGATGTGGTAAGATTCACCACCACTGCATCCTTCAAATCTTTGATGGTGGCACTGATCTCTGCAATTCCTCCAGGAATCTGGTGTTGCTTTTTACTATTTTGCTAGCCAGAGGCAGTTCTAGTAGCTTCCACTGGCCTTTCCTACCATAACAGCCCTCACTCCACAAGTCAGGGACCCGATGTGGGGATTCTGCCAGCTGCTGAGTATGTCTACTCCAGTTATGCATTCTGGAACTGGGTGAATAACCACAGAAGGGGTCCAGATGGCAGGCACCTGAGCTACAGCTCTACGATCACCTGCCCTCCATGCCCCTACCCTGACTGGTGCATCACAGTGATGTTTTGGGTCTCCTGGAATTAATGTCACTTCTGAGCCAATGTCTAATAATCCCCAAAATATCTGATCATTTCCCTTTTCCCAATGCACAGTTACTCTGGTAAAAGTCTATAGGTCTCCTTGGGGAAAGGTAGGAGGAAGATTAACAGTATAAATTTTTGGCAGTTCAATAGATCCTTCCTGGGAAGTGGACTTGGCCCAGTGGTTAGGGCGTCCGTCTACCACATGGGAGGTCCGCGGTTCAAACCCCGGGCCTCCTTGACCCGTGTGGAGCTGGCCCATGCGCAGTGCTGATGTGCACAAGGAGTGCCCTGCCACGCAGGGGTGTCCCCGCGTAGGGGAGCCCCACACGCAAGGAGTGCACCCCGTAAGGAGAGCCGCCCAGCGTGAAAGAAAGTGCAACCTGCCTAAGAATGGCACTGCCCACACGGAGAGCTGACACAACAAGATGCAACAAAAAGAGGCACAGATTCCCGTGCCGCTGACAACAACAGAAGCAGACAAAGAAACAAGACGAAGCAAATAGACACAGAGAACAGACAACTGGGTTGGGGGTGGGGGTAGGGGAGAGAAATAAATAAATAAATAAATAAATCTTTTAAAAATATATATAGATCCTTCCCGGAGGGGACCTGGCCTTCCCTTCCTTCAAGGGGCTCTGGGTCTGTAAAAGGTCTCAAGTCTGTAATTCAAGTTAGGGTTTTGTTCACTCGACCTATAACTCTTCTGCTTACATAGATCAGGCAGGAATTTTGTAGACTCCCCGTCTATTTTACTTCTAGGTGCCCCATGATCTATTAGCCAATGTCAAAGCTCTATACAATTCAGACTCTTTTTTTTTTTTTTTAAAGATGTATTTATTTATTTAATTCCCCCCCCTCCCCTGGTTGTTTGTTCTTGGTGTCTATTTGCTGCGTCTTGTTTCTTTGTCCGCTTCTGTTGTCAGCGGCACGGGAAGTGTGGGCGGCGCCATTCCTGGGCAGGCTGCTCTTTCTTTTCACGCTGGGCGGCTTTCCTCACAGGCGCACTCCTTTTGTGTGGCACGGCACTCCTTGCGCGCATCAGCACTGCGCATGGCCAGCTCCACACGGGTCAAGGAGGCCCGGGGTTTGAACCGCGGACCTCCCATATGGTAGACGGACGCCCTAACCACTGGGCCAAAGTCCGTTTCCCTCAATTCAGACTCTTGATTGCTGCTTTGAATCTGCCCTTCACTATGGTAGCCACGCCCACCTTTTCTTTGGTGATTAAGTGCTCTATTTGGCTTCTGTAAGCCCAGGAGCCAATCACCTCCATAGTGTTTAAGGATTCTAGTTCTGTGACAGCCATTCCAACAGTAATATCTGGATTACAGAGACGAGCAACCACAGGGAAGATGGGGTCAGTCTCACAAATATATTCCTCCCAGTCCTTGTTAAAGGTGTGCCTTCTGGACATTCCTGGGATCGGAGGACAGGTCTTAAATCTTGAATCCATTCTAGTGTTCCAGGCTCTCTAAGTCTTTGGATTCCCTCATCTACAGTACACCAGGGTAATTGGGCATCTTGACCACTGACTTTCAAGGTCATCTTTTGGTCCAACCACCACATAAACTGTTAGAGCTCTTTCTAACCCCTCGAGCTATAGCACTGAATCCAGAATCTCTTAGTGGGCTCAAATCATAAATTCAGACTGACCCAACTTTATATTCCTTCCACATTATCCCATACCCTAAATATCCATTCCCACACATATTCCCCTGATTTCTATCTATATAAATTGGAAAACTCATGCAGATCTTTTAGAGTACAGCATACTTCTTCATAGATCACACTTTATACATCACCTTGGGGACCTGTTGTGATTTTAGTCTAGTTATAGGCCTGAAGAGAAGAAGGGTGGTGGGGTAAGGAGAATTAGAAATCTCTTGCACGCTACTGACCTCAGGGCATTCCCTTGCAGTTTCATCTGGTGAGACAAGATTAATCTTTGTAGGTGGGGGTTGGGTGGTGGACTTCCAAGGGCAGGGTGGAGGTTGGGTGACAGCTCTTCAGGGCAGGGAGGAGGTGGAGACCCCTTGGGGCAGTCTGGAAACTGGGCAGTGCAGGCTTGAAGTTGGGGGAGTACCTGCCTCAGGATGGGGAGGAGGTCGGGACTCCTTGGGGCAAGCTAGAGTTTTGGGCAGTGCAGGCTTGAAATTGGGTTGTCTCCTCAGGGCAGACCATGGCAGGTTTACCTGGCAAAGCCTCAGCATAATACAGGGTTTCAGTGTCCCCACCGATATCATCATCAGCCCATATGTCCCCATCCCAACCCTCAGGGTTCCCCTTCTTTCCAATCACTACCCCGACTTTAAGAGGAGACCCCCTGCAAGGCTGAGATTTTAGCTTTCGTTGTAACTCTGCTACTCGTCTGGTTTTCAGAGACCTGAAGTCTGCAACTGCACAAAACAAGATTTTCTTTCAGAGTACACAGAGAAACTTCCACATCATCATACAGTGCTTAAGGTGCAAATGTGAAGCCTTCAGCTCATCCCTCTTATAACTGTATATGGCGTACTTAGGAACAGCCAGCCAACATCATTGTAACTTTCATCTCCTCAAAACTCTGTTCAGGTGTTAAAAACACTCTCACCCAGATCCTTGCCTCTTATAAGCATGGAAGTAGTCATATCCAGTGGTGATATTTTGTGTATATCTATTGCCAGTTCACACCATGGACTGTCAGTGGCCTCTTGATTTTTGGAAAGAGAGTCATTAGTGCCCTTGTATCTATCAGAGTAGAGAGCCCACTGCAAAAAACCCCAGAACTAATTCAGAAATCGCATTTTTAAGACTGTTTCTCAAGAACCACTCCTGGTACTGAGCTGTATTAGTCAGGGTTCTCTAGGGAAACGGAACCTACAAGAGATATCTGTAAATAGTATGAGATTTTATAAAACTGTCTCATGACCATAGTGATGCACGAGTTCAGATTCCACAGGGCAGGCTGCAAGTCAGGGGCTCCGACGAAGGTCCCTGATGAGTTCCCAGGAGACGCTGGCTGTCCGAAGTAGAGATGGGGATTTGCCCCTGAATGCTGAAATAACTTCCCCTCGTAAGTCCTTCAACTGATTGGATGAGACATCACTCATGCTAGGGGCCATCTCCTCAGTTGTTAGTAAATGTAACCAGCTATCTATGCAATCAACTCACTATGATTAAAGTCCATGAAATGCCCCTGTATTACAATTAGCCCAGGGCTTGCTTGACCAAACAGCTGGACCATTACCTGGCTGAGTCGATGCATTGGCCTACCCATCACACCACTGTAAGCAGATCTCCTGAAGATGCTGCTTTAGTTCTGGTGAGATCCAAATGAATGAGTTTGGGTCTTCATCTGGTTGACTGGAGGCCCTCATAAGCAGAAGGAATTCAGACATAGAGAGAAAGCTACAGGGAAGAGCTGGAAGCCCAAAGAAAATACAACCCAGAAGAGATAAGAAAGGACATAGCCATCTGATAGGAAAGCCCACCAGCCACAATGTTGCAAAAAGTGGAAGCTGCCTCAGAAACTGTGAGCCAGTAAATTCCTGTTTGATCCAACCCATTGTGTGGTACTTATCATAGAAGCTAGGAAACTAAGACAACAACTGTCTAAGGACTGATTTCAGTGCCCTCCTGGTGTTGGCCACTGCCCCTTTCCTTCCCCCAGGGCTGGGAGGAAGCCCCCTTTTCACCCCTCTAAACCCCTTCTGCTTTCCATTTACATACACATATGTACACAGATCACATATACACACGCACACGCATACACACATATGTACATGCCATTTTCCAGTTACAAAAATAATGGCATATTTGGCACACTCTTCTGCTGCGCTTTTTAAAAAATCTTAATATATCTTTCTAGGTTGTTCCATATCGGAACATAACTGCTCCTTCATTTTAATGGCTGCCTGGTATTTCAAGGTGTGGATGCATTGTAATTTAAACTGTGCCCTATTAATGGCTATTTAGGTGGTTTCCAATCTTTTGCTCTTCCCAACAGAGCTGGAATGAATGTTTTGGATTGAATTGTGTCTCCCCCCCCCAAAAAAAGACATGTTCACGTCCTAACCCTGGGTCCCAGGTCTGTGACCTTATTTGGAAATAGGGTCTTTGAAGTTGTCGTGAGCTGAGGCCACGCTGCATTGGGGGCAGTGGGGGGAGCCGATCCAGTAAGACTGAAGCCGCTGTAACCAGGAGAAATTTGGACACACAAACAGATACCCGGGAGAAGGCCACGGGGCAACGGAACCTCCAGCCACGAGCCGAGGAATGCCGAGGAAACCCTGGCAGCTGGGAGAGGCGGGAAGGATTCTCCACCACAGGTTTCCGAGGGAGCGCAGCCGTGGCTTGGCTGGGGACTTCTCCCCACAGGGCAAGGGCCAATGAATTCCTGTGGACTTCGTTATGGCAGCCCCAGGAAGCTAAGACACGTATCTTCATCCAAATATCTTCCCTTACGTGTGCGAGTATGTCTTTGGGATAGATTCCCAGCAGTGATGCTCCGGCGCTCTTGTACCTTTCACACCGACCCGGCAGGGTTCGGTATCATCGCCCCATTCTGGAGAGGAGAACGTGGGAAGGTTCCAGAAGACAAATCGACAAGTCCACCTGGATGTGGGCTTGAGCCTGGGTCTTGGGCCAGCAGAGTTTATTAGTGTGGGGTGGCTCCTGGGAACCCCATCAGCTCCACAAAGGCTGACCCCCACACCAGCCCCTGCCCAGCGGGGAGGTCCCTCACTGTTGCCCGGAGCCCAGAGGAGGGCACCGCGGGGGAGCCCACGGAGGGCCAGGGTTCTAGGAGCGGTCTCTAGAGGATTCCGCCAGCTGTCCCCTCGGGGGCTGGTGGGGGGCGACCCGTTGGAGGGGCAGCACGTGGGCTCCTTGCCTGGGGAATCGGCGGCTCAGCAACTTGAGTTCCCAAAGGTTGCTCGGCAGCGGCGGGCACGGGCTGGGCAGCACTGCGAAATCTGGAGCCCCGAGCCTAAACGAGAGTCAAACGCCGCTCGCCCGCTGACCCTCAGACGCCCTGTCCTGCCACACTCCCCCCAGGCCAGGACCTTGGCAGGAGCCCAGAGGGGTCTCTGCCAGGGGCTCATCTGGGAGGGCTAGAACCAGGAGCTCTGCTCCAGCCGGACCTCCCCCGGGCCCCACCGCACAGACCGTCCTGCTGCCCGCGGCTGGCCCTGGTGTCCACGGGCCACCTCACTTTCACCTTCCTCCCTCCCAGGTGTCTTGGCCAGTGGCACCATCAGCCACCCAGATGTCCAAGCAGGAGATGCCCATGTCCCGTATTCACGCGGTCCCCGAGCCTTGCCCTTCCGCTGGCTGCGTGGGATGGGAGCACCTGCCAGTAGGTGCTCGTCTCTCAGTCACGGCCACCGCCCGCATCAGACAGCTTGCTGCCCCTGCCCTGCACCTGCCCAGCTCCTGCCTTCTCCTTCTAATCCATCTTCTCCAGCCGCTAAGTTCAGGTCACTCTTCTGGTCTTGCCACCCTCCTGCTTCCCAGTGATGCCCCATGACCCCCCAAATAAAAACTAAATGTTCAGGGAGCGGGTGGAGCTTAGTGGTTGAGTGCCTGCTTTGCACATCTGAGTCCCTGAGTTCACTCCCTGGTACCTCCTTTTAAAACAGAAAACTTTCCTCTTCACCACCCTTGGTGGTCTCCCCTCCTGCCTGTTCCATCCCTGTCATCCTGAGAAAGGCTCTTCCAGTTCCCTAAGAGGAATGGCAGCCCCTCGCCCCAGGACATTTGCACGTGCCATCTAGCTGCCCGGCCCGCCTGCCCTCAGCAAGGTCCCTGCTTCCCGCCTGACCCCAGGCCTCCCTCCCTGAGCTGGTTTCCTCTGGCGGCCTCTCTTCACTCCATCCCTCTCCAGCCGTCTCTGCCCTGCCACGCCGTGGTTCCCGTCACCCTGGCTCCCCGCCGTCTGATGGGAGGAGAGGGAGGGGCAGGCCTCTCTCCCCGGCGCCCCAAGGCTCCGCTGCGGATTGGCCATGGCCGCGCAAGCCTGTCACACCCCACTACCGCCCAGCCCCTCGCCCGGCTCCAGTGCTCACGGGCCGGGCCGGGCCGTGGGTGAGAAGCAGCCCTTCCCGCCTGGGGTGGCCCGCGGCTCTGCACTGGGCGCTGCGCCGCCCGTGGCCCGGGACCTTCACCTGCACATCTGAGTTCTCAGGTCGAAGCCCTTTGAGCCGCCTGCTGCCCCCTAAGCCTCCTGATGCATTTGCTAACAAACCGCTCAATTGATCCTATTTGCAGACGTGGAACGAGCCCCAGGCACTGCCACCCAGTGGTGCCCTCTGCCCCCCACCCCGCCGCCTCAGCACCACCCTTTCGGTTCAGAGATTTGGAGCACAAGCCTCCCGCCCGGGAGGGAGCAGAGCGAGCCCTGGAGGCGAGGCGCCGGGCCCTGAGAGCCAGGCGGCCGTGTTTCTGTCTGGGGTGCCTGCCCCTGTGGGTGTGTCTGTCTTTCTGTCTGTCTTGTTTCTCTGGGTGTCCTCTCTGGGCGTGCATCTCCATGACTGGTCAGAGGTGATACACAAAGTATCCGACGGTGGGCATCAGCCAATCAGAACAGACGCTGCCAGTCCCGCCACCATGCCCAGCGTGGACTCTGTGCTTAATGGGTAACTGCGAAGTGCAGTGGGTGAGGGCAAGGCGGGCGGGTGGGCCCTGCGGGAGGCTGGGGCGCCACCTACGGCTCAGGTCAGCGCTCGTCTGTGTGAGCAGCTGTCGCACCATCCCAGTGGGCGGGAGCCCACCGGCAGCTTGGCCTGCTCCTGCTCCGAGCACGTGTGTCCGCGTGTCTTCAGTTTTCTCTCTGTGGGTCTTTGCGAGGGTGTCAGGTCTGGGTGCCTGAGGGAGTCTCCCCGAGTCCACCCACCTCAGGGGGAGCATTTGGGTGTGCAGTGGGGACTGGAGGCTGCCCAGTCCTTGGGGTCCCCATACTCTTTTCCATCCAGCATTTCCACCAAGAAGGCTGCACTGAGCGCCCAGAAACCCACGAAGCTCCTCCCCTCTCGGGCCTGTTTCCCCACCTGGGCAGCAAGTCTGGCCCTGGGAGCCCAGGGGCACTCTGCACCCCGGCGGGGCCATGCATCCTCCGCCAGAAGCTGGCCTGCTGTGGGAACACACCTTATCCCGGCTGCTGGCCTCAGCTTCCTGGGCCCTCAAGTGGAGCACGATGGGAGGACGCTCTGGGGTTTGGACCGAGGCCTGGTCGGTGGGGGGCAGCGACTGTCCCGACCCTGAGCCCCGGGAGTCAGACCCGGCTCCGCCCAGGGCACTCACCCTCGGACTGGAATGGACCGCACTGGCACCAGCATCGCCTGCAGGGGCAGCCGCTCCCTCAGCGAGCCGTGAATCTTCAGGACCTCCCACGGCTGCAGCATGTCTGGGTTGGGGTCCGTCAGCCAGGTGAGCCTACAACAGGCCCGTGGCAGGCACCGTGAGCAGGTTGCAGACACCAGCTGGTAAAAGTAGCTCTCACTCATCTGGCACTTTCTATTTGCCAAGCACCGTTCCGAGCACTTTACAAACATTAGCCCTCATAGCAATTCACAGCCAGGCTACAAGGTGGGCGTCTGTTTTACTGTTTAAAGTTCTTTTTCGAATCCCAGAAAATTATGGTCTTAAACTAATCTATCCTGTGGGTGTGGGGCCCTTTGATTGCACTAAATTCAGATAAAGGCCTTTGATTAGATTATTTGGTATCGTCACTTTAGAGCTTTTGATTGGGCTACATCAGAGAGGCAGGAGCCAGCTTGGGTCTCCTCTCTCTTGCTGGATCTGATATAAATGGAGACACAGAGAGACAGACAGAGAGAAAGACACTACCATATTAATCCTGCTGTGTGTGAGAGGACTGCAGGAAAACAGAGGCGCTCCAAGAGGCCAAGGGGTCCTGACATCTGGCATCAGCAGAGCACAGGGGCACTGAAAGAGCAGCTCAAGGCAGACATGAGCCCTGCCCAATGCCTGATGACCTCATGGTAGGACCCCAGGGCCACCAGTAGCTGACGCTGATGAGAAAGCATCTGAGGGTGCCTTGATTTGGACATTTCATGGCCTCAGAATGGTAAACCTTTAGCCCAAATAAATTCTCTTTATCAATGCCAACACATTTCTGATACTTTGCATCAGCAGCTCCGAGGCACACAAGACAGTGTCATTACCTGCATGTTACAGATGAGGAAAACTGAGGCACAGAGAGGTCAAGCGCCTTGCCCAAGTCACACGCCAGAAAGGGGCCGAGCTGGGCGTGGGCCCGGGCAGCTGGCTGCAGAAGCACATTCTAAGCCACTGCAGCCCAATGCCCTCGCCCCGAGGGCCCCCCAGCACCCCAAGTTTTAACCTAATCGACTGCCTCTGGCCTCCGTGACAACAGCTGCAGCACGGTGACGGGACAGGGAGCAAGGCCTTCCGTTCGCTCCCCCAAGGTGAGGACGAGGACGGGGGCAGCCTGGCCTGCCACAGGTGCGCCGCATGGAGGCTGGCTCTGCAAGGCTCAGCCCGTGGCGGCTGGCACCCTCCCTCTGCTGGTTTAGCTTCCGGTTAAAGTGAAGGAGCAGCTCCTGGGCAGGGGAGAGAGCTGTGGGAAGGCCAGGGGGCACGGGGGCACAGCGGGGGCTGAAAGAAGGGTGCCAAGGTCTGCACCGAGCTTTCCAGAGGCCTCGCCAGAGCAGCAGCGGCAGCGGCTGGGGGTCCAGAGCAGTCCCACAGGCTCCCAGGGTGGACGCCATGCCTCCCAAGGCCAGGGCCCAGCCGATTAGGAGCCAGCCACGTGGATGCATCCGGCTCATCAAGCTGCACGCGCGGTGGCCATTTCCATGCTGTGGCCATTTCCGTGTCGTGGCCCCTGGGAGCAGCACTGCCCAGCATCCCGTGCTCACCACCCTGGGACATACAGGATTGGGGGGTGGTGGTGAACATCAGAGGGCAGCTGCAAGGTCAAAGGGCACGCACGCCTAAATACCTCCAACGAGCGTTCCAGAATAGGAGGCCACACCTTTCCCTTCCTGCCCCCTGGCTGGGTATACAGAGGTTTTGCCTGGCATTGCCCTAGAGACGAACAAGGCAGAGCAGCTTCCCAGGTGCATTTCCTGGCAGGTAAGTTACCTGCTCAAAGTGCTGCCATCCTCCTGGGTGGTGGTCTGTCTTTCCTTATTTACATATAGTAGTTCTCTGGGTTCTAGTCTTTGGTCAGGTCCGTGATCAGTATCTCTCCGCTCTGGGTCTTGCCTTCTCTCCCTCTTGCTGGCACCTTTTAACAAACAGGAATTCTTAGCTTTAACAGAGTCACAGTCATCAGTCTTCTCTTGACAAGGCAGGGCTTCTATCACGTCCAGATGGGGTTCCTATGTTGGCCATGTGGGGCTTCTGCTTGTCCACGTGGGGCTTCTGCTTGTCCACGTGGGGCTTCTACCTTGGCCAGATGGGGCTTCTACCTTGGCCAGGTGGGGCTTCTGCTTGTGCAGGTGGGGCTTCTACTTGTCCACGTGGGGCTTCTATCTTGTCCACATGGGGCTTCTACTTGTCCACGTGGGGCTTCTATCTTGTCCACGTGGGGCTTCTGTCTTGTCCACGTGGGGCTTCTACTTGTCCAGGCAGGGCTTCTAGCCTCAAGCAGGGTCTGGCCAGATGCTCCAGGTCTTGAGCAGACCCCCCCTTGCCTGTGACTGTCCCCCTGCCCCATAGCTCTCTTTGGTCCTTGGTGCCACTCCCCTCCTCCCTGCCCCTCGCCTTTCCCTCCCTCTGAGCTGACTTTCAGGGAGCGAGTCCCCTCCAAGGGAGCGGCACTGTGTGCAGGCCACAGCTTCCACTCCAGAGGGCAGGCTCCGTGACGGGCCTCCCTCTTGGCCCTGTGCCCTGGCCTTGGCAGGTGTGGCGTCCGCTCCTGGGAGCCCGTGGGCCTGCTCTGGACATCGAGTGGCTGCCCTGCGTGCCAGCTGCTGCCGCTGTGGTGAGAACTCTGGAAAGCTCGGTGTACCCCTTCTTTCAGGTCCCCAGCCCCGTCAGGGCAAGGGGTTTTATGGCTGGGCAGCTGCCCGGCCTGCAGCGGGCTCCTTTCCTGGGCAGCTTTTCATCACCCACCCCAGACCAATTTCATCTGACTCTTGGGGAGGGGGTGTGTGGGTCAGTGTTATAAAATACTCTTCAAGTGGTTGAGACGGGGAAGTTTATGTTGTATGTGTTTTCATAACTTAAAAAAGAGCAGTTAAAGAGGCAATGATGATTAAATGTAGCATATGATCCTAGACAAGATCTAATGGAGGAGAAAAGGCACAAAAAGGATATTATTGGGACATATGAAAAAATTGGACTATAGCCTGAAAGCTTTATATCAATGTTAAATTTCTTAAACTTGATAAACGTACTGGAAGTGTTTAAATAAGTGAATATCCTCATTCTTAGGAAATGTGCTTGGAAGTATTAAATATTCAAGGAGCATGATGGATGCAATCTATTCTCAAATGTTTAAAAATTAGATGGCTGGACAGATGGATAGACACATAGAAGGAGGGAGGGAGGGAAGGAGGAAGGAAGGAGGGAAGGAAAGGAGGGAAGGAAGGAGGGAAGGAAGGAGGGAAGGAAGGAAGGAGAGAAGGAGGGAAGGAGGGAAGGAAGGAAGGAGGGAAGGAAGGAAGGAGAGGAGGGAAGGAAGGAAGGAGAGGAGGGAAGGAAGGAAGGAGGGAAGGAGGGAAGGAAGGAAGGAGGGAAGGAGGGAAGGAGGGAAGGTGGGAAGGAAGGAAGGAGGGAAGGAGGGAAGGAGGGAAGGAGGGAAGGAGGGAAGGAAGGAGAGAAGGAGGGAAGGAAGGAAGGAGGGAAGGAAGGAAGGAGGGAAGGTGGGAAGGAAGGAAAGAGGGAGGGAGGGTAGGAGGGAGGGAGGGTAGGAGGGAAGGAAGGAAGGAGGGAATAAAGGAGGGAAGGAAGGAGGGAGGGAGGGAGGTGGTGGCAAATGTGGCAAAATGTGAGAAGTAGAGGTCTTCGTACCTGGGGGCGCAGTTCTCTGCATGGGTTTTGTATTATTATTACAACTGTCCTGTAAGTTTGAAATCATTTTAGTTTTACAGAACCTTTACTCTTCGGGTGATTCTGACGGGAAAGCCCCAGGCAGGCCCAGGGGCTGCAGGCCTTGAGGGACCCCGACTCGGAGCATTTGGCCGAGAGGCTGGAAAGGCCCCGGGGCCCCAGCGTCCAGCTGGAGATCCCTCCACGTAGGCTGGGATGGGGGCGGCAGAGGAGGTGGGCGCCGTCCGCCGACTCCCCAGCAGAAAGACCCCTCCCCGCGCCGGCCTGTTCCCTGCGGGTGCTGCCAGGGAGGGGCTGGGCGTCTCCTACCTGTATGGAACCTTCCGGGCAAACCTCTCCTGAGCTTGGATCTTCTCCTGCTTACGCTGGTGGCGCTCGGCGTCCATGGGGGAAGCACGCGCGTTACGCGCTGAGGCACCCTTCAGCCGTGGCTGGGAGACACGGGAGGCGTCAGCGCAGGGGTTCCTCCTCGCTGAGCGGGAGGCAGGCGTGGGGCCCCCAGACGCTGTCCCTTCCTCAGCCACGCCCGCGCTCATGTGCAGAACAAGCCTGGCCTCCCGCTCGGGGCTGCGCAAGGGGCGGGGAGCGCTGCCTGTGCCTGGGCACCCCGGCCTCCCCGGCTGTGCACGTGTGTGCGTGTGTGTGTTTCCGTGTGAGCTTATCACGTTGTGTTCATCACACAGAGCCATTCACCCTTCCCTTTTCTGAGTTTTGGAATTGTTTGTTCATTTATTCGTCAACAGGCCAAATTCAGTTTTCTATGCACTATAATGTTTATTCCATTTTCTGTACTGTTTGATAAACCTTTTTAAAATACTTATTTTTATGAAGAAATTCAGTATTTTCTGAAAGTGAATCATTTTATTATCATTATCTAGCAACAGGCCTAAAGTAAGTCTCATCCAAGTCAATTAACCCCTTTAAATGCTGTTGTTCAATGACAATTTTTTGAAAGATATAGTTTACACAATTCTGTTTAACACTGCTTTACCCTGTTATATAGTTAAGTGTTAAAGAACATTTTTGTAACAAACAAGTTTCTCTTCACTATGATACAGAACATTTTTTTTTATACTTCCCAGTGGTCAGTCACTCAAATTTATTAAAAATGTATCCATGGGAAGTGGATGTGACTCAAGCAGTTGGGCACCTGCCTACCACATGGAAGGTCCCAGGTTTGGTTCCCAGTGACTCCTAAAGAAAACGAGCAAGACAGGGAACTGATGCAACAAGATGACACAGTGAGATGTTACAATGAAGAGACACAGCGAGAAAATACAAAGAGAGACCCAATGAGCAGGGAGCAGAGGTGGCTCAAATGATTGGGTGCCTCCCTCCCACATGGGTGATCCTGGGTTCAGTTCCCCGTGCCTCCTATAAAGAAGACGAACAGAGGGCAGACAGCAAGCAACACTACGGTGGAGGGGTGGGGTGGGAATACGTAAATAAAAAATAAAATCTTTTTAAAAGTATCCTTCTTTAAAAGGTACCCTTCCCTTTTATACCAGATTAGGAGGGCATGACCCCCACCCACCCATCTGAAGTAGCCTCCTCCCCTCCAAAGTGGGGCCCGGTAGTTTCCAGGACTCCGATCCGCCGCCAGCCCCCTTGCCATGCCCGCCCTGGACCACATCCCCTGCGTGGCAACCACTGTTGCCCATCACAAGCTGACCCTCCCCTGTCTTTGAGCACTGCTTTGTGGGGCCAGCTACCCATGCCTGTCTCTCCCCAACCTCAAGCTGAGGCCACCACCCCCAGATGGGAGAACTGCCCACCAGCAAGCTCCCGTGTCCTGCTGCTGCCTGGGGCTTCCAGGAGGTGGGGTGTCTACGCAGACAGCCCCTGGCTTGGCTTGGGAGACCCTGCAGCTGTTAAGGGCTCTGGCCAGCTCAGCTGAGCGGGCGCCCAGGGAGGCAGGTACCAGCCCCTCACCACGAGGCCAAAACATGAAGCCCCCTCCCTCCCACAAAGAGCCCGGGCAAACTGAAGGGGAGAGCAGGCTGGCAGCAGGGCCAGCGCCCCAGGCTGGCAGAGGAGGCCTTCCCGGCTAACTGGGCAAGGTTCTCGGCCCTGGCTGTGCCACAGGAAGCTTTACGTCAGCACAGGGTACGCCTTTGGCTTGATTCTCATCGCCAGCCTGGCTGCGGTCACCCTGGGAAATCCAAGCACCTGGTAATTTCCACGGAGAGCTTCATCTAAGCCACAGGCAGTTGCTTTGCCCCTTACTTCCTCTTTGTTGCAAAGACCCATGGGTGCCAGTTCTGCGCATACCCAAGTTTGCCCCTTGTGTAAGGTACAGCAATCTACAGGACAATCAAAATAACAACTGAAAAGCTGCTCCTATCTAGAGCAACAGAAAAATAGCCACGATGACCCAAATTCTCTGTCCCACCCACAGGCAGAGTCGATTTCCCCAGCCCTGGGATCTGGGCGGGCTCTCGGCCTCGCCGTGGTCAATAGAATGGGGTGGACGTCATCTGTGCCAACACCAGCGCCAGCCTCCGGGGGTCCTGCACACGTCCACTCTTTCTCGGAGGCCCGGCGAGCCGCCCCATGAGCAAGCCAGGCAGGCCAGGCGACCCGGCCGCTCACAGCCCACGCATGGCCAGCCAGGGTCGGCCCAGCCGGCCCGGCAAGAAGCACCCAGCTGGCCCGTAGACGGGAACAGGAGCCCGTGGCGGTGGCTTGGCGCAGCTCTTTGTGAACACAACGTTATCGTGTCAAGAGACAAATGCCAGAGACCCACTCCAGGGATTCCGAGGTGGTGCCTGGGTATCTGTATTTTCTAAAAACTCTAGTTCGAGATTATTATAAATTCAAAAAGAGGTGGAAAGAAACGTCCCCCTTCCCCAGCCTCTCCCAGTGGAACGTCTGACGTAACCTTAGGCCTATATCACAACCAGAAAACTGACATTGGTACAACTCGAAGAGCTTATTCAGATGTCATCTGGTATGCACGCTCGCGTGCGTGCAGGTGCATGCGATTCTATCAGCATAGTTTCACTACCCACCACCCGCTAAGGCGCAAGTACCAGCACCACCAGGCTCCCTCCTGCTGTCATCACTCACCGTGCCCGCCCTAAACCCTGGCAGCCCTTAATCCCTTTTTGTCCCTGTAATTACATTGTTTCACAAATGTGCTATAAATAAACATCATGCACTAGTATCCTTTTGAGATGGACTTCGTTCACTCAGCATAGTTTTCCTGAGATCCGCACAAGTTGGAACCTTCCTCGGTGGCGCCTCGTTTTTATTGCTGAGTGGTGGAGCAACAAACCAACTATATCCATAGTTGGTTTAACCGTTCACCTAGTGAAGGGCATATGGGTGGCTGCTAGTTTTTGGTGATTATGAATGAAACTGCTGCGAACATTTGTAAACAACGTCCTGCATGAAAATGAGGTTTCATTTCTCAGAGATAAATGCCCGAGAGTGCAGTTGCCTGGGTTGGATGCTAAGTCCATTTTTAGTTTTAAGAGGAACCGCCAAACCACTTGCCAGCGTGGCTGTGCTGTTTTACATACCCGCCAGCCCACTGTGTGAGTCTGCAATTTTTAAGTGCCCCAGGCAAAAGGAAGTGCATCCTGGTTGGGGCTGGGTTAAGTTCTTGCCACTGGTGGTCCGTTGGTCATCAAACTCCCTGGCCCTTCCTCTCCAACCGCTTGTTCTCGTGTGCTTTCAGTGCAAAGGCAGACCTTGTTTTACTGCACTGCCCTTCATTGCACTTCACAGATACATTTTTTTTAACAAATTGAAGGTCTGTGGCAACCCTGCATCAAGCAAGTCAATCGGTGCCATCTGTTCCAGCATCATGGGTTTGCATCGTGTCTCTGTGTCATATTTTAGTTAAGGCATGTACACTCTTAGACATAATGCTATTGCATCCTTAATGGACTATAATAACTTTTGTGTGCACCAGGAAACCAAAACCTTGGTGTGACATGCTTCATTGCAATTCTCGCTTTATTGCGGTGGTCTGGAGGCAAACCCACAACACCTCTGAGGTACACCTGTGGTCTTAGCGGTCACGTGTCAATGCTTTACCTTGCTGAGACCACGCCAACTGGTGCCAGCACCCTGAGCTGGCCGGTGACACCCCAGCACTGAGCTCCTCGTCTGGGGACTTCCATGGCCACCAGGGCTGGGCTCTCAAGACTGAACCCTGGTGGGAAGCAGGTGTTTCCCCTTTTTCTCCAGACCAGCACTTTCCAATGAAACTGTCTGCAGTGATGGAAAAGTCCCTCCCTACGTGCCTGCAGTAGGGTAGCTACAAGGCACCCATGGCTATGGACAGAACGAGTGTGACTGAGGAGCTGAACTTTTTGTTTTACTTTTTTTTTCATTTAATTCTAATGAATTTAAATATTTGTATGCCAATGTTCATAGCAGCATTATTCACAGTATCCAAAAGGGAGAAGCCGCCCAAATGTCCATCAGCCAATGACTAAATAAACAATATGTGGTCTATCCACAGAATGGAATCTTATTCGGCTATAGAAAGGAATGAAGTTCTGACACAGGCTGCAAAAAGGTGGAAGAACCCAAATGTCCATCGACAGATGAATGGGTAAGCAAAATGTAGTATAACCATACAGTGGGACGTTATTCAGCCCTAAAAAGGAGTGACGTACATGCGACAACAGGGGTGAAACTTGAAGACATCGTGTTGAGTGAAAGAAGTCATACACAAAAGGACAAATATTGTATGATTCCACTTAAATGAAATGTCTAGAATAGAGAACTTCATAGAGACAGAAAGTAAGTCAAAGGCTACCAGTGTTTTAGGAGTGAGGGGAGCAGGGAGTCGTTGCTTCATGGGTGTAGAGTTTCTGTTGAGGTGATGAAAGTGGATGATGGTGATGGTAGCCCAACATGAATGAAATTGATGCCACTGATGGGTACCCTTAAAAATGGTTGAAATGGCAAATTTTGGGAAAGCGGATTTGGCTCAATGGATAGAGCATCCGCCTACCACATGGGAGGTCCAGAGTTCAAACCCCGGGCCTCCTTGACCCGTGTGGAGCTGGCCCATGCGCAGTGCTGATGTGCGCAAGGAGTGCCCTGCCACGCAGGGGTGTCCCCCACGTAGGGGAGCCCCACGCGCAAGGAGTGCACCCCATAAGGAGAGCCGCCCAGCATGAAAGAAAGTGCAGCCTACCTAGGAATGGTGCTGCACACACAGATTGCTGACACAGCAAGATGATACAACAAAAAAAGACACAGATTCCCGGTGCCGCTGACAAGAATACAAGTGGACACAGAAGAACACACATTGAATGGACACAGAGAGCAGACAACTGGGGGGGCGGGGAGGTGGGGAAGGGGGGAGAAATAAATTTTTAAAAAATTAAAATCTAAAAAAAAAAGGAAAATTTTGTGTTACATATATATTATATATATAGTGTGTGTGTGTTTATATATTTTTTGTCTTTATTTTTTTAATGTTACATTAAAAAAATATGAGGTCCCCATATACCCCCCACCCCTCTCACCCCACTCCTCCCCCCAAAACCATAACCTCCTCCATCATCATGAGACATTCATTGCATTTGGTGAATACGTCTCTGAGCACCACTGCACCTCACGGTCAATGGTCCACACCATAGCCCACACTCTCCCATAGTCCACCCAGTGGGCCATGGGAGGACACACAATGTCCGGTAACTGTCTCCTGTGCACCTATTTCATGTTAAACAGCTACATGTGGCTACAGCAGTGGACAGCACAGCTCTGGCAAGGGGGACCTGCCGTCCCACCCAGGTGCAGTTCCGGACTAGAGCTCAGAGGCTGGGCCTCTGGCGTCCTTGGCCTGAGCCTCTTGGTTCTGTCCTCTCTCTCAGGAAGGTCCGCCTTTTGGTCAAGATGACCCCAAGGCTTGGGTCCTTCTGGCTGCTGCGCATTCTTAGTTTGCCTTGTGGCCCAAGCCTGTGCAGAGAGGAAACAAGGTGGGCTCTAGGTGTCTGTCTTGGGTGGGGCTAGGGAAGGGAATCAGGAGAGCTGGGTGTGGCCAAGCCCCTTTCCATGATCAGTACCCTCCCCTCTCTCCCTGACCCCCAGCATGGAAGGCAGCAGGCCTTGGGTGCTGTTGGACCCACCCAATCTCCTACCCCTGCCTTACCAATTCCTCAGCCTAACATTCCCCTCCAGCGACCTCCTCTGCCCCTCTTACTCCACAAGTTGCTCCTCTGGACTAGCACCCAGCTATGTTGCTCCAGGCTTTCTCCCAACCCCGGCAGTGCTCCAACCTAGGGGGGCACCCTGCAGCCCCCTGACCCTCTATGGACAGTGGCACTGCACAGCTTGCTTTGCAGGGGCTGGAACTAGGACACCAGCCAGAGCTCAGGACCTGGGGATGTGGCCACCGCCCCATTCTGGTGGGCACAGAGTTGATGTCCCATCACCACAGGCAGCTGGGGGAGGCCAGGGTGGCACTAAGGAGGCCTCCAAGCTTGCCCCTGCCCCTGCAGCCACACATGGCTGCGTCTTCCACAGCCTGCCCCGTCTTCCCTGGGGTTCTATGGAAACTTCCAAGTAAACATTCTATATCCTTCCTGCCAGATGCCCTTGAGTTCTCTCTGTCACTGAAAAATTAACACATGTGTTTTAGTCCAAAAGAAAATACCAATAACTGTGATAGCTCATGGAATTATAGCCTTGATCTATGTTAGCCTTTTCAAGTAGCCAGAAGCAGATGTCTATAAATTGCCTTAACTCACTGAACTGTAACCACAAGTCTTGTTTCTGTAATGCTGGAGCTATGTTTTGAAGCTCTGGAATCTTTACCCAGTAACTGGAGAGTAACAGGAAACTCATTACTTGCCCCTCTTGTATCCCCTTATCTTGTTCTGCAACCCTGAAGTGGGGTGCCCTTCCACGTAGCCTCTTTTTGATTAACATGAGTCAGCCCAGAACGGGATCACCCCAAATTCCTAAGTTATCTTGCTAGACCCAAGCAGTTCTAATCAGAACTGGCCTGCCTGACATGCCTAGCAGCCTAAACCTTAAACTTAGGGTAAACTAAGCCCGTAATCAATCTGTACATGTTCAGTAATTAGACTATCTCCAACCTCGTCAGTGTCCTGAGCCTGCCTGACTTTGGTTGAATGATATGAAACACTGAAAATGCCTCCAATTCGGGGAGACAGACTAATGGCTCAGGACTTCCCATCTCCTTGCTTCGCACTTAACAATAAACTCTCTCTTGGAAACCCTGGCGTCACATAATTGGCTCTTCCGCGTGCATTGGGCATAGAACCCCTGAACTGACTGGTATCACCTCTGGCAGGATCTCCACAGGAGCAGGGCCTGTTCCCTGCTGGCAGAGGTCCTGGTTTCAGACTTGAGCTTTGTTGCAGATGCTGTCAGTGCCCCGCCTGTGCACAGAGCAAGCCAGAGGTCCCAGAAACTGACACTCTTCCCAGCAGCATTCAGCCGACAACAGAAGCTTCCTGGCCCTGCAGCTGGATGACTCTCGGGTGTGCTCCACATCTTCGCCCAGAGGGTCCCGGTGGGACGGGCTCCAGTCGCCCACAGAGCGGAGCACCCTCCCTGGATGCTCCTGCTCCTCCCCATCTCATGCCCTCACTCCTGGGCTGGGCTCCCAAACCAAGTCCCTGCGTTTGCCGTCTTAGCTCCCGGTCTGCTGCTAGGGGAGCTCAAACCAAGGCGTGCCTGCTCCCCGGCAATTGTGGGATTCCATGTTTGCAGTCGCTGGCACCCAGGATGAGAAGACGAGAAGCTAATCAGGTCCCCCAGCGTCGGCTCCACAGGCTCAGGGCCCTCCCGTGGCCTCTCTCCTTCGCCCCGTTTTGCAGATGCCCCTTGTTCTTCCCTCTTTGACCTGGGGTTCAGGCTCACCGCCTTGCTCAAGCTGAGGCCCTTCCATTCCCAGAAGGCACCTCTTGTCCCTGTCCCCTTACATCGTAGCTGCTTAGCCTGATAGAGCCTGGGGCAAAC
Organism: Dasypus novemcinctus; assembly: GCF_030445035.2. Lineage (NCBI taxonomy): Eukaryota > Metazoa > Chordata > Mammalia > Cingulata > Dasypodidae > Dasypus > Dasypus novemcinctus. The sequence continues at coordinate 55,763,703 of NC_080698.1, forward strand.
TGGAAAGAAGAACCTCTCCCAAATGTGGGCTTTCGGGGACCCCAGAGGGCCAGTGGATCCAAGGCAAGGCTACCCCAGGGGTCACTCTGCTTCCTGTCCTGCAGGAAGAGAGGAAGAAATGGACATGCTGCCCCACAGCCCGGCAAGCTCCCCCCATCTCCAGAGGGGCTACAGGGGGCTCCCAGAGGGAAGTGGACTTGGCCTAATGGATAGAGCTTCCACCTACCACACGGGAGGTCCGCGGTCCAAACCCCGGGCCTCCTTGACCCGTGTGGAGCTGGCCCACGTGCAGTGCTGATGTGCACAAGGAGTGCCGTGCCACGCAGGGGTGTCCCCCGCGTAGGGGAGCCCCACGCGCAAGGAGTGCACCCCGTAAGGAGAGCCGCCCAGTGCGAAAGGAAGTGCAGCCTGCCCAGGAATGGCGCTGCACACACGGAGAGCTGACACAGCAAGGTGACGCAACAGAAGGAGACAGAGATTCCTGGGCAGCTGACACAGAGGAACACACAGTGAATGGACACAGAGAGCAGACAATGGGGGGGGGGGGGAAGAGGAGAGAAATAAAAAATAATAATAAAAAGGGAGGGGGGCTCCCAGAAACCAGCCATAGGAGGCAGCGTGTGTCTCTGCCTGGGGCTGGGGTGGAGGGCCGGCTAGGAGGCAGCCCGCCCCGTGTGTTATGACGGGATGGGAGTTCACCCCAAATGCCCTCGGCACAGCTGGGGAGGGTGCCCTCAGGCCCTAAACAGGGGTCTGGAAAGTCTCACTGGGCCCAGACCACCCCAGAGCAAGGTCAAGGCTGCTGGGGAAGGCTGCGGGAGCACAGCCTGCTCCCAGCCTCCCAGCCGCGCAGCTCTGACTCTGGAAGCCACCTGTCCCGAAAGCCGGGACCCAGGGGGCCTTTACCTGGGCCCAGAAATGCCACCAACCCTGTCTGCAGCCCGGGCCCTCTCGGCCCCACCTGGAAGTCTTCCTGGAGCCCAAGGGAGAGGGCTCCTCACCTCCACCAGCTCTCGTCCAGCCTCGGGGGGGCTCCTGCTGAGGGCCCTGGCCCTGGCCCAATCCCACAGCCCTGAAGCCACGGCCTCGGCTCAAGTCCCAGCTCGCAGAACTCGGGCGGGCCGCGGACGCCCGGCCTTGGCTTTCCCGCTGCCTTCCCCGCACGGCGGCAGGTGGGGCCCCGTGCAGGCCTGGCAGCTCTGTCGTGGCCGGTGGTTGCAGAGCCCTCGCTGGGCACCAGGGCTGTGTCCTGAGCCCCGGGGCCTCGGCTAGGCATCTGTTAGGCTCTATGCACCATCTCATTTAACGGCGGGGAACTGTTACCATCACCCCCATTTTTCAGATAAGGTAACTGAGGCTCCAAAGGGCTAACTCCTTTGCCTGCTTCCACATAGCTAGTGGAGGGGGGGGAGGGGGGCCCATGGTGGACAGGGGTCCCACACACCCATCCCGTCCCCCCCATCCTGCCCTCCTCAGCCGTGGAGGCCCAGCTAACCCGCTTCCCTGCGGGGCCGAGGACCCGGCCCCCCAAGGCTGGTCCCAGCAGGAGGGAAGAATTGGCCAAGGCAAGCCAGTCTGGTGGTCACTGGTGAGCTCAGTCAAACGGGGGAGGCACAGGTCTAGGGTGCCGTGGGGAGACCCCGCTGTAAAGGAGGGAGTGGACAACCCATGCAAGGTACAGGCTACTCACGCGTGGGCCTACGTGACACCAGAACTGCTGGCACTGGCCATGGCCCCGGCGGCCGTGCCATCACCGGAGCTCTGGCCGCAGGCACCCACCCCCACCCGGCCAGGCCAGGCCCCTGTCTCATGGCGACGTCAGAATCCCCTGAGGTCATAATCAGTGACATCACCACTGCTGGCGCAGAAAACGCCTTGAAGCCTCGAGCCCCGAGCCCTGGCCGGGGATGTCTGGCATCTTCAGCCATCGTCCCCAGACCAGAACACCCACATCGACGCCCGTGACCGCAAAGATCTCGTTCCTCGCTGGGATTCTGGAAACTGAAGACATAGCCCAGAAGCCGTCTCCAGCTCATTTTGATTGTAGAAAAGCTCTTTCTGGCTGACGTTGACTTGAGCCCCTGCTGCAGCCCCAGGATCTCCAGGCAGGAATTTTGAGCCCAGGGGAGGGTGGCGGTCTACAGCACAGGCTCCCAAGGCAGGCTGCCTGCCTCCCAGTGTGGGCCCTACCATTTCCTCCTGTGTGGCCTCAGGCAAGTGACTCAACCTCTCTGTGCCTCAATGGCCCAGTTGTAAAGGCACCACTATTAGTGTCACCTGACAGCTGTTGGGGGCACCAGGCACAGCCACACCTGCTCAGGACCGTTGTGGTGCCCTACAAAGGCCCTACAAGGATGAGAACTGGCTGGCTCACAGGCTGGACATGGAGAAGCTGGCCTGGCCAGGGACCAAGAGCATCCCCAGGAAAAGGCCATTCTCTGAGAAGGGAGGGGTGGCGGTCAGGAGGAGGGGAGAGGAGGACACAATGCAAAAAGCTAGACCTGTCCCTGTCGGGCGCTCCTCTGCTCTGATGTCCTGGACTTTATCCAGGATTGCAAACATAGAGAACACCTTCTGTTAGGGTAGGTCCTGTTTTAGGTTGCTAGGCGGCTGGATGCACTATACCAGAAATGGGTTGGCTTTTACAATGGGCATTTATTAACCTATGAGCTTACAGTCCTGAGGCTGAGAAAATGTCCAAACCAAGGTATCCTCAGGCAGTGCTTTCTCCATGAAGACTGGCCGCCAGCAACTCTGGACTCCTCTGCCACATGTCACAGCAAATGGCAGCAAATGGCTCTCCCTTCTCGTCCAGTTTCCTTGTTTCAGCTTCTGGCTTTGTTTCTCTGTCTCTTTCCATATTCATCCTGCGCATAAAGGATGCCAATAGGAGGATTAAGACCTACCCTGGGTCACGCCCTGCTAAAGTGATCTAATCAAAGTTCCCACCTATGATAGGTTCACTCCCACAGATAAGTTCTAAAGACGTGATTTTCTGGAGTCCATCCAGCTTCAAACCATCACAAGTCCCTAAGGGATGCAGGAAGATGTAACTTTTGAGGGACAGCTCTTGGAAGACAGGAAGTGAGGGGAAGAGGCCAAGCAAGGTTGTAGTCTCAGCAGAACACTGCCTCGAGCCCAATCGCATGCAGAGCTCTGGAGCATGAGGTGCATCCCAGAGATGCGCCGCCCTTGAGGCAAGGGCCCTCCATGACCTTCACGCCCCAGGTCAGTCTCTTTTAGGCTATAAGGGGAGGGGGCTAAGGGGAGGGGTAACTTCCCAGGCCCAGCTGTGAGTTGTCCGTCAGGTCTGAACGGGGCCCCAGCTGTGTTACTGACCTGAAGTAAAAACTGGGAAGGAGAGAGAATGTGCAATGGAGAGAGGGCACTGGACAAAGCGGCCAGTGCTGGCAGGCTCAGGGGAGATTTTAAAAGGGAAGTGAAGTGGGATGTGGCCTCGGGCCAGAGACTGATGAGCCAGTGTCCTAATTATGGCTTTGCAGGACTTTGAATTCTGGGCAGACTGGCCAATTGCTTCAGCCTAAATTTAGGTTTCCCCTTAAACTGACTCTTCTCTGGGCTGCAGAACCCTGCCAGCTTTGTGGACAATGGCTTAAAATGAAAAGCAGGAAAGGGCGTTTCAGCCCGAACTGGAGCAAAGGGGACGGAGAGCTTCTGCAGGAGACCCAGGGCCATGGGAGGGCTCTGTCCTGACCGCTCTGTGGCCCCGGGCAAGCAACAACCCCTCCCTGAACCTCAGTTTCCTCATCTAGAAAAGGAAGGGGCAGCAGGGAATAGGAGTAAGAACTTTCTTGGGAAGCAGACTTGGCCCAGGAGACAGGGCTTCCGTCTACCACATGGGAGGTCCGCGGTTCAAACCCCGGACCTCCTTCACCCGTGTGGGGCTGGCCCATGTGCAGTGCTGATGCGCGCAAGGAGTGCTGTGCCACACAGGGGTGTCCCCGCGTAGGGGAGCCCCACGCACAAGGAGTGCGCCCCGTAAGGAGAGGCCGCCCAGCGCGAAAGAAAGTGCAGCCTGCCCAGGAATGGAGCCGCACACACGGAGAGCTGACACAGCAAGATGACGCAACAAAAAGAAACAGATTCCCAGTGCTGCTGATAAGGATAGAAGCGGTCACAAAAGAACACACAGCAAAAGGACCCAGAGAGCAGAAAACTGGGGGCGGGGGGAGAAATAAATGAAAAATAAAAATATTTTTAAAAAGATCTTTCTGACGATCCTTACATGGTGTTGGCAGGTGCCAGCGATTCTGAAGGCGTGTGAGCTGGACTCCAAGAAGATGCAGGCGTATGGCGCCAGGCGGAGGGCTCAGCCATCTTTACTTCTCATGTTTCTGCCTCCTCATTTGCAACCTGATCATTGAACACTAGGAACAGCAAGGAAGTCCACCTGGAAACATCACAGTGAAGAGAGGCGAGGCTAGGGAGGCAGGACCTGGGTCAGAGGAAGTCAGTACTTCCAGGCTGTTCCGGAAAGTCCATAAAGGGCCCAAGGACAGAAATGGCAGGACTAGATCTGAATTTTGGAAACATCTTTCTGGAGGCAATGAGCAGAACAAAGTGAAAGAGGCCAAGAGTAGCTGAGGATAGCCCAGGCAACCAGCAAAGGCAGTAATTCAGGTAGAGGCAAGAGGGGTGGCGCCTTGGAATGAGGTGGCGATGGAGATTGGAGAAAGGGCATGGATTGGAGAGTGAGCTGGTGAGGAGACAGCAACACAGATTGGTGCCTGGGAGGGTCAAAGGTGATTCCTGAGTTTCTTTAAGTGCCACTGGATGGGGGTGGATCAATCGTAGAAGTCAATGAGTTCAGTCTTGGTCACATTGACTGAGATGCCTTTGAGACATCTAAATGGATATGTCCCTCCACTTATATATCTAATCATCTTCAGATGGGTGAGGTGTGTGCTTCAGATAGTAGTTAGGTATAGCAATGGTAATCGAAGCTAATCATCTGAATGAGCTCTCCAAAGGAGAGAATGTAGAAGGTCTGAAGTGGGCCTTGGGCTGAGCATGAGAATATTCCAATATTTCATCATCAGTGAAAAGAGGATAAGCTTGTGGGGGACAGAATCATAGCCAGAGAAGATGAAGTGTGTGGTGTCACTAAGCCAGGGGAAGAACCATGAGTGGTCAGCAGTGTGAGTGCTGCTAATGGGCCAAGCCAGATGAAGACTGAGAAATAACTTGGCTGTAGATGAACACATAGACTGCAGGGGCGCGAGGAACGGAAGGGGGGTGAAGGAGTCGCATCAGTCATGGTTTGGTCCTTGACTCACACCGTCTTCCCAAGCCACTCACTCTCACTCTCTGCCAACTCAGTGCTGGGGTTTTACCTGGTATTACTGCAAAACAAATTGCACCAAAACTTAGTGGCTTAGAACAAAGCCAATTATTCTGTGGTTCTGGGCCTTGAGAGGGCTCGGACAGGTAGTTGTCACTCAGTGTCTCTCCTGCAATTGCAGTCAGCTGTGTGTGGACCTCAGGCTCCTGGAAGCTTCCTCACACACGCCTGGTGTCTGGGCTGAGAAGCTCAAGCAGCCAGGGCAGGACCAGTTGAGGCTTCCTGGGTGCCCCCCTACATGGTTTCCCCACATGGTCTCCCCACATGTAGAGCCATATGCAAAAGAATGAAGGTGACCCCTACCTCACACCATATTAAAAAATTAACCCAGGCAGTGGACTTGGCCCAGTGGTTAGGGCGTCTGTCTACCACATGGGAGGTCCGCAGTTCAAATCCCGGGCCTCCTTGACCCGTGTGGAGCTGGCCCATGCGCAGTGCTGATGCGCGCAAGGAGTACCCTGCCATGCAGGGGTGTCCCCCACATAGGGGAGCCCCACGCGCAAGGAGTGCGCCCCGTAAGGAGAGCCACCCAGAGCGAAAGAAAGTGCAGCCTGCCCAGGAATGGTGCCGCACACAAGGAGAGCTGACACAACAAGATGACGCAACAAAAAGAAACACAGATTCCTGTGCCACTGACAACAACAGAAGCGGACAAAGAAGACGCAGCAAATAGACACAAAGAACAGACAACTGGGGTGTGGGGAGAAATAAATAAATAAATAAATCTTAAAAAAAAAATTAACCCAAAGTGGTCAATGACCTAAATATAAGAACTAAAACTATAAAAAGTCTTAGGAGAAAACATAGGGAAACATCTTTAGGATCCTTGAATTAGCTTGTGGTTTTTCTTTTTTCTTTTTTTAAAGATTTATTTTATTTGTTTCTCTTCCCTTCCCTTCCCCCTCCCCCCGCCCCAATTGTCTGCTGTCTGTGTCCATTCACTGTGTGTTCTTATCCAGCAGCACCAGGAAACTGCGTCTCTTTTTTTGTTGCATCATCTTGCTGCGTCAGCTTCCGTGTGTGCGGTGCCACTCTTTTTTCACACATGGCAGTTCTCCTTGCAGGGCACACTCTTTGCACATGGGGCACCCCTACGCGGGGGCACCCCTGCATGGCATGGCACTCCTTGTATACGACAGCACTGTGTGTGGGCCAGCTTACCACACAGGTCAGGAGGCCCTGGGGATCGAACCCTGGACCCTCCATATGGTAGACAGATGCTCTATCAGTTGAGCCACATCTGTTTCCCAGGTTGTGGTTCTTAGATGTTACATACATCAAAAGCATGAGCAACTAAAGAAAAACAGATAAATAGGACTTAATCAAGATCAAACTTTTGTATACCAAAGGACTTAATCAAAAAAATAAAAAGACAACCTACAGAATAGGAGAAAATATTTGGAAACAATATATCTGATAAGGGTTTAATATCCAGAATGTATAAAGAACTCCTACAACTCAACAAGAAAAAGGCAAACAACCCAATTGAAAAGTGGAGAAAAGACTGAACAGAAACTTCTCAGCAGGCATGCAAATGGCCAATAAATACATGAAAAGATACTCAACATCATTAGCCATCAGTGATATGCAAAGCAAAACCATAATGAGATGCCATCTCATGTCCATTAGGGAGGCTACAATAAAAATTAAAAACAGTAACAATGAAGTAATAAGTATTGGAGAGAATGCAGAAAAATAGGAACCCTCATTCTTTGTTGGTGGGACTGAAAATTGGTGAGACCGTGGAAGACAGTGTGGCAGTTGCTCAAAAAGTTAAGTCTAGAATTACACATGACTGAGTAATACCACTTCTCAGTATATACTCAAGGGAATTGAAAGCAGGGACCTGGGCCAATATTCGTACACCAGTGTTCATAGCACCATTACACACAATAGCCAAAAGGCAGAGGCACCACAAGTGTCCATCCACAGATGCATGTAGAAACAAAATATGGTACGTACACCAAACTGAATAGTATTTAGCCCTAAAAGGAATGAAGTTCTGACCCATGCTACAGACTTCATGTTGCGTGAAATAAGCCAGACACAAAAGGTTAAATGCTGTATGATCTCATATGAAATAAGCAAAATAAGCTAATTGATAAAGTCAGAAACTAGAACATGGGTTACCTTGGGGCTGAATTGGAGAGGCAAAAGGTGTGCTCTTGCCTAATTGATACAGAGTTTCTGTTCGGGGTGATGGAAAATTTTAGGCAGCAGATGATGGTGATGGAGGCACAACTTCGTGAATGTATTAGTACCACTCTAATGTATTATTATTAGAGAAATTGTGGATTTACAAAATAATCATGCATAAAATACAGCCTTCCCGTACACCACCCTGCCACCAACACCTTGTGTTGGTATGGAACATTTGTTGCAATCGGTCATAGCACATTTTAATAATTGTACTAATTTTTTTAACAGGGAAAGAACAAAATTTTAATTTGCATCAGTATACTATTTAATACTACAGCTTTTAAAGCTTTATAGATAGACCCAATAAATTTTACTCACCTTTAACCACAAAAAATTTCTTCCAAGAACTTTTTGCACTCTCTGTAATTATTCGGGTTTTATCCCACATTTTCCATTCTTAATAACCAGTTATTTCATCTTAGGACAAAATTACTTTGTTTTTCTTAATAATAAAAACACATTTTAAATATTTTCCATATTTAACATACCAAAATGGCTTTAGAAACTGTTTCAAAGCAAACTTCTTGCAAACATACAATTACCATGATTACATTAATTAACAGGTATCTTATTTTAGCACTGCAGGAAAAACTACTTTCTCCATTATCTTAGGAAAACTTAAGATTTTCAATGGAGTCAAGATTTTCTTCTCTTTACCACCACTTTAATATGCAGATTGAGGTGGACTTTTATTTTTTAAGAGTAGCTAAAAGGGATAAAAAGGGAAATTTTTAGTTGTATATGTTACCACAGAAAAAAACCTCATGAAGGTCAACCACCACACCAGGGAGCCAAGAGTGCCTACAACTGCAAGCAGGAGAATTGCATCCATCATCCATGTGGAATCTAAGCCCCCTCTCAATATAGAGGTGGAGTGGACATAACCATCCCAGGGTCCACAGGATGGAGGAATAGAGTATGGATTAGAGTGGACTTACTGATATTCTACTATGGAACTACTGTGATTAGTAATGGAAGAAATTGTAGCATTAATGTGGAGAAAGTGGCCACGGTAGCTGCTGAGGGTAGGGAGAGGGAAGAAGAGGTATGATGTGGGGGCATGTTCAGGACTTGGAGTTGTCCTGGGTGGTACTGCAAGGACAGATGCTGGACATTGTAGGTCCTGCCATGGCCCACTGGCTGGACTGGGGGAGAGTGTAAACTACAGTGTAAACCACTATCCATGTGGTGCAGCAGTGCTCCAAAATGTATTCACCAAATGCAATGAATGTGCCATGATGATGAAAGAGGTTGTTGATGAGGGAGGAGTGGGGTGAGGGGGGTGGCGGCTATATGGGGACCTCATATTTTTTAATGTAACATTATTAATTAATTAATTAAAGGAAAAAAATATGTATAATGCAACAACAAAAAGACAAACAACCCAATTTAAAAATGGGCCAAGTCTTGAATAGACATTTCTCCAAAGAAGGAAATGGCCACTAGAGGATGTTCAATGTTATTAGCCGTTTGGGAAATGCAAATCAAAACCACAATGAGATACCACTTCAAACCCAAGAACGGCTATTATTAAAAAAAAAAAAAGAAAACAAACAGAAAAGAACAAGTTTTGGAGAGGATGTGGAGAAACTGGAACTCTAATATGTTGTTGGTGGGAATGTAAAATGGTGGAGCCTCTGCAGAAACCAGTTTGGTGGATGCTCAGAAAGTTAACTACAGAATTACTATATGACCCAGCAATTCCACTTGTAGGTGGAAAGTGAAAACAGGGTCTCAAACAGGTACTTGTACACCAGTGTTCACAGCAGCATTGTAACAGCCAAAAGGTGGAAGTAACCCAAGTGTCCCTCCACAGATGAATTGATACACAAAACGTGCCCCAAACACACAATGGAATATGATTCAACCACAAGAAAGAAGTTCTGAGACATGATGCAACTTAGAAGAACCTTGAAAGCATTATGCTCAGTGAGATAAGCCAAACAGAAAGACAAATACTTCATGATGTCACTTATAAGAGATGTCTAGAAAAAGCAAATCCAAAGAGATAGAAATTAGATTAGAAGTTACCAAGGGGTGGAGGAAGGCAGTAAGGGGGCATATACATTGGGTGGATATGGAGTTTTTATAAGTAAAATTAATTTTAAAAATACAGGATTCATGAATTATTATCTTTAATTTTCTCTATGATTGAAATATTTTTTAATAAAGAAATTATGTACAAACTTGTCAGTGGGGCAGATCTGGTTCATAGATATGCTCTGGTGGGTCACAGATCTATTAATTATCTATTTTAAAATCTATTAATTTTTTTAAATGGGTAAGTTGTGGGTTTACAGAAAAGCCATACAGAAAATACAGAATTCCCAACTAATCCTTCTACACACACACACATGCATGCAATTTTCCCTATTAACACTTTGATTAGTGTTAGTTGTTAACAATTGATGAAATAATATAATTATTTTATTAATTTTAGTCCATAGTTTACACTAGACTACACTGTTGTACAATTGTGGTTTTTAAAATTTTTATTCTAGCAACATATAAACAAAAATTTCTCCTTTTAGCCACAAATACATACCAGGTCATGTGTAATTCTAGACAACTTTCTGAGGAACCTCCAAACTCTCTTACACAGCAGCGGTACTGCTTTACCTTCCCACCAATAATAAACAAGGGTTCTTATTTCTCTGCACCCTCTCCAGCATTTGTTATTCTGTTTTTGTTGTTGTTTTTGTAGTTGTCGTTTTTGTTATTGTTTTAATAGCAGCCATTACAGTGGGTGTGAGATGGTATCTCATTATGCTTTTGATTTGAATTTCACTGATGACTAAAAGTTAACCACCTGTGTTTGAAAATGAATCCCGGGCCTCTCTTAAGTCTTTGGGAGATCTGACACCCACGGACCCACATGGCCAGGAGGCAACAGTGGGTGAGTGGAGAACGTCGCTTGAGATGGGGCACTCTTTTGGATATCCTGACACAGGGTCTACTGTACTCTGGAACGTATTTACCACCTCAAGAGTATACAAGTTTGAGGCTCCTGATTTTAATAGAAATTTAGCCTAACTCCTCAACAGATGACTGGACAGAGGATGACAGGGGCACTCGGCTTCACAGCCCAGGTAGGGGGCAGCCTTGGCCCAGGAATCCACCAGGCTGGATGGAAACGGTTCTCCATGGCGCCATCGTGTGGCAGCTAGCGGAAAGAGCAGCAGTGGACTGACGGATGCCTTAACATCCCAGCTCCTTGGGAAAATGTACTGACCTCTCTTGGGGCCCGTGGCTATGGCTTGAGATTTCGGACATTAGAGGGGGCGGGCAGCCAAAGGAGAGAGATACTGGGCTCTCTGTTGGTAAAGCACGTAGGGGCTGGAGTAATGAACTGGATCAATTAGAGCTGAAAACACATTTGCCCTCAGATTTTCTGGAATTTCACACTCACCCCACGTGCAAACAGAGGCATGCTGTTCCTGAATCTGCGTGGATTGTACCCTTCACAAAACAAGACAAAGGGCGGGGGAGTGGCGGGAAGCTGTCTTTGTCCTGTTCAATAATTTTCCTTTTCAATTCTATTTTTCTGACAATTCTATCGTGACCCAAACTTTTTGCTTGAGTCTTAGGATTTGTTCCAGGAAGAGCAAGCGATGGTGCAACCACCCCTCCTCTCCCACCCACGACAAGGATGCAGGAGGGTGGAAACCCAGACCCTGGGACTTTGAATTCTGCCTTCAAGTTTAATCTTGGACCTGCACATCATTAAAAAGAAAACTCCGGGAGTCGGCCTTGGCCCAGTGGTTAGGGCGTCCGTCTACCACATGGAAGGTCCGCGGTTCAAACGCCGGGCCTCCTTGACCCGTGTGGAGCTGGCCCATGCGCAGTGCTGATGCACACAAGGAGTGCTATGCCACACAGGGGTGTCCCTGTGTAGGGGAGCCCCATGCGCAAGCAGTGCACCCCGTAAGAAGAGCCACCCAGCGCAAAAGAAAGTGCAGCCTGCCCAGGAATGGCGCCACATATACGGAGAGCTGACACAGCAAGATGATGCAACAAAAAGAAACACAGATTCCCAGTGCCGCTGATAAGGATAGAAGTGGTCACAGAAGAACACACAGAGAATGGACCCAGAGAGCAGACAACTGGGGAAGAAGGGGAGGGAATGGGAGAGAAATAGATAAAAAAGAAAAAATAAATCTTAAAAAAAAAAAGAAAACTCAAACTGCATCGTGTTAAGGACAGAGACCCAGATGCAACTTTGGAGGCAGACTTCTGTGTCTGGGGTGGGGGACCTGGAAGGGGTAACACAGACAACAGCTGAGGGCCGATGAGCGAGCCTCTCCCAAATTGGAGTTTGGCTTGTGACTGTGGGAGCGGGGGACATTTGATACCGTTGACGTTTTCTTGTGCACGTGAAGTCCTCTTGTGACCTCTCTCGAGTTTGACCGTGACCATGGGGCCTGGGCATTAGCCCTGAGGCTTGCTGATAGCTGCATCCAGAGGAGGATGGTGGCCCCGAGTCCCAGGCCTCCGCTCGAGGGTGGACGATGAGAACTAAGGGTCCAGCAACGGGAGCACCAGCTGTGTAGGAAGACATGATCCGACCTTTATTCCCCAAACATTCCAGTGAAAGTGACCCTTAAAAGAGGAGACGCTGACCTCGTTTCTCTGCACTCCAGCAGCTGAGAGCTGGGCCATCTTCACACGTGGCTGGCTTGTCCTCGATGTGTAGGCGGTGGTCCAAGAAACCACCAACTTTAAAGGGAGAAAGTCTGTAGCAAAGTGGTCATGGAGGTGGAGGGACTGCCATTGTGCCCCCATATTAACTTGTCAGGAAGTTGCCAGAGAAACAAAGCCCCCCAGGTTGCCCAGGAGTACTCACAATTTAGCAGAAAGAAATGCTAACTGCTGGACCAGGAAGCAAGTATCTCTTCAAACAGCCCGGGATTGGACTGACACACTTCAAACTGATAAACTGTGATGATGTATTAATCAGCACTTAGCTGCTGTAACAAAGAAGTCCCCCAAAACACAGTGGCCTTAATAAAACAGAACCTGGCAACTTCCTCCTCGAGCTGTGTAAAGATGAGTGGTCCAAGTGTGACCACCCCACAAGCAGACAGGACTGCCCTGCCCTGGAAGGTAGTTCAAAGACGCAGCTTCTTCCACCTTGTTCTGCCTTTCCGTAAGGTGCCTGGTTGGAGCTGGTCCCTCTTCATCTGCATTCCAGCCTGTGGGCCAGGGAGAGGAGATGATGTGGCAGGCAGGCAACTTCATTTTTTAAGGACTTGAAGCAGTTGCAACATCACTTTCCTTGTATCCCATCACCCAAACCCTAATCCCCTGGCCACACCCAGGTGTGAGGGGAACTGGACACATGATCTCTATCGGGGCGGTTATACGTCCAGTCAAACGCAATGAGGACTATTCCTAAAAGGAAGAGATGGCTTCAGATGGAACTGGCCGGAAGTTGTTCTAAAGTAACAAGTGGCCTATTCCTGGTAGCTTGGTCTAAGGTTCCCAAGAGGCTGGTGGACTGAGGGTCAGAGGCCAGGGCGAGGTGCTGACCTTTGCCAGAAGCGGGAGTCCCACTCTCTTTGCGTAATGGAGAGAGGAAGTGGAGGGGTGCTAGGAAGGGGCCCGCCCACACGCGCCTCGGCCCAGGTCTGGCAGCCACGTGCCCTGCCGGGTCACAACTCCTCAGCAGCTGGGGCCTTCATTCGGGGCTGTTGATACACTCACAGTCTCATGCTGCCATCCCCACCATCCATTGCTCCCACATTTCCATGACTTGCCCACAGCTTTCCCCTTGGCTCTGGATCCTGCTGGCAAGTCAGCTGGGGGACTCTGTATGCCCCGACCTGGGCAGTCCAGTGCCCCTTCCTGTCTGTCCCCTCCCCAGGACTGGACAGGCCTGTGCCCAGCTCTCTCCTGGGGCTCTGGGACCAGCCTGGACCAGCCACCTTTGGATACCCACTGTGAGCACCTGGCCTCTCACGTCTCACTCACCCGCCATCTGCACCCAGCCCCACCTTGCGACTGCCCCGAGGGCCGCGGTGGTAGCACCCCTGCCGCGGAAGAGGAGGAAGCACAGCGAAGGGACACTTTGAGACAGAGGGGAGCTGGAAGAGCCCCTGGCTGGCCAGTGGGTGTGGGGAGAGGGTTGAAGCGTGCGAGAGTTTGGACTCGGATTTCACACGTGAGGCAAAGCCACCTCGCGCCTCCCACAGAGGGAGGCAGCTGGGGGCAACAAGAAAGTGGGCGTTTTCGTTTCCCAGCCGCTAAAATAAATACCATGTGATGGGCTGGCTTAAACAGCAGGAGTTTACGGGCTTGCAGTCATGCGGCTAGGAGAAATCTGAAATCCAGGTGTTAGCAAGGCAATGCCTTCTCCCAGGAGTGGTGGCATTCGGGGGCTGGCTGCTGCCCCCCTCGGTCCTTGGCTTTTCTGTCCCTTGGCCACCTCTGCTGGCTTCTCTCTGAGTCTGACTTTCCCTCTGTGCGGCGGCTTGCTCGGTCGGTAGAGGTGGGGTCTGGCTGCGGACGAGGGGTCGGTCCAGCTCTGGACGAGGGGTCGGTCCCGCTTGGGACGAGGGGTCGGTCCGGCAGCAGACGAGGGATCGGTCTCACAAGGGGTTGCGCGGTTCGGCTGACGGGGTCGCCCGGCGAAGCCGGCGACGAAGGGGTCGCCCGGAGAAGCAGGCGACGAACTGGGGACAAGGGAGGCCAGGCCCTTGTCGGGGGCTCTCAGGACTGGAGGGCGCACGGCAGAAGAACTACCGCGGAGACGAGGTAAACACGCAAGTCCACTTTATTGAGGGAGAGGCAACAGTTTTATAGGGGCTGGGGAAGGCTGATTGGTCGAAGCCACGCCCTGTTCTGATTGGTTGCCGGCGAAAGGTCAGTGGGCGGTACTGGACAGGGGAGGGGTGGTGGTTAGGGATTGGCTGTCGCTGTTGCTGGGGGAAGGGGCAGGGTTTAGGGATTGGTGGCTGCTGTTGCTGGGGTGGAGGGCAGACTGGAGTTTCCCGCCCACGCCTGGCTGTTGCTGCTGTTGGGGGAGGGGAAAAGGGGCAGACTGGATTTTTCCGCCCTGCGCCTGCGCAGGGAGAAAGAAGAAGAAGGGTGCCACCCCACAGGCATCGTGTGGCGCCATCCGGGAGGAGGGGCGGCCGCGGAAGCATGGCTGCTGAGAAGGGGAGACCCGAGGGCACTCTGCGCCCATGCCGAGCTTCCTTCAGGGGTGGCGGTGAGTCCGACCAGCCACCCTATTATGGGGCAGCGGCTTGGCCTGCCGCGGCTGCTCCCCCGCCGGGCCAGCAAACCACACTTCAGCCCGAGGGGTGACCGCGCCTCTGCCTGGAAAGGACTCTAGTAATCTGGATTAAAGTCCAACGTGATCCAGCGGGGCCACAGCTCAACTAGAGCAACCGCCTCAAGAGGTCTTGTTTGCCATGCGTTCTCACTCGCCAGAATGCAGACCACAAGAATATATCCCAACGGGCACGCACTTCAACCCCCTCCAGTGGAAGAGCCCCCAACGGCCACTCACCTCAACGGGCTTCGCACCAGCAGGCAGGCGAGATCTGGCAGTACGTCTGCGCCAGAGGAGGTCACGGTCCAGGATGGAGGAAGGCAGCCCGGGTTGGGAGCTAGGGGCTTGGGGCAGAAGGGAAGAGAGGAGGAAGGGGATGGGAGAAGACGGAGCTCCGTGCTCACTCGCCACTCCCATGCATGCACTCCAGCGTCCCTGGAAAGGGGGAGGCCAGCAAGGGTGGGTCCCTGGGGTGGAGCCAGGGACCACTAGTGCTCTCTCCACCAAGGTCTTGGAAAGAGCCTGGACTGATGGGAGCAGAGCTGTGCCAACTGGTTGTGACTCAGTGTCCCTGAAGGAGACAGTGGGGACTCAGCAGTTATGATTGAGGCTCTGAAGTCAGACACACCAGGGCTGAGTCTTGCCCTTAACACCCACTAGCTGTGTGACCTTGGGCAGGTCCCAGCCTCTTTCTGAGTCTCAGTGAAGTCATCTGTAGCCTGGAGACTGTAGTAGTTTCTACTTCACAGGGTCTACAAGGACCAAAGGAGGCACGTGCTGCTCTGCCGTGGGTCTGGGCACGTGGCCACCGTTCATGTCACTCTTGGGCTCCAAGCACAAGCCAGGCTCCAGGGGTCATCCCTTCCACCCTTCTCATCCCTTAAATGTGTCTTTTGCACTGATTACTACTTGTGTTTCATTGCTGGTTTGGGGTTGCATTCTTTCATATGAGTCATACAGGAATATATTTAAGAAGTTAAAGAGTTCAAATACCAAAGACCCCCTCCTCCTCTGACAATCTAGTCAGGAGCCCAGTCGAAGTGCTCAGAGAAGAATCTGAACAACTCGAGGCGCCACTGGAAAGGCTGGACCACAGCTCTGCACTGTTTCCCACACCGGGTCATGGTGGCGATGGACAAGGAGTCCCTTTCCATCACTTTGCAGATGTCACCCACAGCTCAACACATGTCAAAGAGCATTCCAGAGCTAGCACCGGACTGCTGCTTGGAATAAATGTGATCGGGCCAAAGGCTCCTACCTGGCTGTTTCTGGCAGGGTTCTGGCAGGGAATGAAAGGCAGCACATTTCTAAGGGGCAAGTGAGGGAGTTTGACAGAAGAACTTGTCAGCGGCGATGACAAACGTCACACAGTGGGCTGGTTGCCTTCATCAACAGGAGGGTATTGGCTTAGGATTTTGGAGCCTGGAAGCTTACTTCCTCCCAGGGTCGGCAACGTTCTGACCAGCCTCCTTGGGTTCCCTCGCTTTGCTGTCACGCGACGTCCTCTCCTTTCTCTTCCAGGTGCGGCTGACTCCAGCCTCCTGCTTCTCTCTACAAGGCCTCCAGTGACAGGATTAAGACCCATCTTGATTTGGCCACACCTTAACCAAAAACACCGTCTTCAAGAGCTCCTGTCTACAAGGGGTTCACACCCACAGGAATAGAATAAGAACATGTTCTTTTCTGGGGTACGTAAATCAATTTGGGGTACATAACTCAGGTATGGCACAAAGGCATGGCCAGAGCAGAGAGAGCTGACAGGGACGGTGCGCCCTCCAAGCTGGTGGCAGCGGGAAGCTTTTAGCCCCCCGAGGCCTGAAGGAGGAGGGGCCGGCTGTGGCTGTACAAGAGGGGCTGCCTGACGGGGTATGGCTTTGGGGAGTGGGTCCTTGCCTCTGGCGGCCTGGGCGGCCCTGCAGGGGTCTTGGGGTTCTCCGTGCTGGTTCAACATCCAAAAACCAGATTCCCATCACGAGGCCTCGCCGTTGGTGATCTCACACAAACTTACAGACAATAACCCTCTCTCCCTGGTTAACGATGACAGCCCCATTCTTCTCAACGAGAAAATTCATTTCAAGTATGCATGTTTAGAAGTCTCTACACTTATTACATTTCATTGGTTTTGATGTATTAGTTTATACAAATAATATATGCATGTGTTTAAGGAGTCAAGTAGCTCTAAAAATATATACAAAATAGCATGGTTCCCTGTGCAATCCTCTAAGTCCCTTCCCCAGAGGTAGATATTTTTAGCTGTTTTAACTCTTTCTTTAGTGCTCACACATCGCTGTGTTGCTACCTCATACAGATAGAGTGGTAGCTTTTGATTCTTCTAGTTGAGAGATTATCTGTTGATGTCCTATTGTGGCAGGTGGGGACTTAGCTCTTGGAAACACTGCTTCCCCTTTATTGGCTTCGCATTACAAAGGAATTTTTTTGGCTAAGTCAGCATTCATTGTTTACCTTTTTAAGGCCTGAGCTGATATCCTTTATTGTCTTTTGCTTTACTTTATCCTCTGATTTAGCCCACTGCTGGAATCTGTTTCTTTAGGCCTTCCCTCTCCAGCTGAGCAGACTGGAAGGTGGAGCCCTGACTTGGAGCAGGGGAAGAGCGCTGGGGAAGAGGGTAGAGGGGGATAGCAGGGGAGAGGGCAGGGGAGAGGGCTGGGGAAGAGGGCAGTGGGAGAGGGCTGGGGGAGAGGGCAGGGGAGAGGGCAGGGGGAGAGGGCAGGGAAAGAGGGCAGGGGAGAGGGCAGGGGGGAGGGCAGGGGAGAGGACTGGAGGAGAGGGCAGGGGGAGAGGGCTGGGGGAGAGGCCTGGGGAGAGGGCAGGGGGAGAGGGCAGGGGAGAGGGCTGGGGAGAGGGCAGGGGAAGAGGGCAGGGGAGAGGGCTGGGGGAGAGGGCTGGGGAGAGGGCAGGGGAGAGGGCTGGGGGAGAGGGCTGGGGAGAGGGCAGGGGGAGAGGGCAGGGGAGAGGGCTGGGGGAGAGGGCTGGGGAGAGGGCAGGGGAAGAGGGCAGGGGAGAGGGCAGGGGGAAAGGACTGGGGGTCTCGGCTTTCATCATGTAGACCTGCACATTGTCTCTTCACACCCCTCCTCAGGCTGGGCTGGGGACCCCCAGTCCAAAATGCTTTAGTTTTATGCTCCCCAAAGAATACTTGTACAGAAAGGATTGCAGTTGCCCAGCAAGGGGGGAATTAAGAGGGTGGTGTGAGCTGGGCTGTAAATGTTTTCAGAAGTTTCCCCAAAACTCTTTCTCCCAAATCCCAATCCCAGACATGGCAACGCCCAAGCTCAGAGGTACCTGCAGTGCCCATCCCGTTAGCTCTCCACTTCCCCATGGCAACTTGAGGGGCCCCTTTCTCAGGTCTGCAGAGTGAGTCACCACCCACCTGCCCATGCTCCAAACTCAGCAGCTGTGATTTCCTGCTTCCCCATCTTGGCGGGTCTATGTTTTAAAACTACAGCCCTTGACTGCAATTTTAGTGGAATTTCAGTAAGGAGCGCTAATTATCACGTTGGTTTTCAATCCACCATCTTAACCCAGAGGCCCATTTTATTTTGTTCTATCTTTTCTTTAGTGCTTTTATTAATATAATGACTTTCCATTTAAGACAAATAAGATGGGTTTTCTATTTACAGTCATAACACAAATTTCATTTTTAAGGTAAATGTATTGAAGTACGTATTTATAAAATGTGAGTTGATTTATAATAGCATTATTAAGTAAATAGTAGAGGTGAAAAGTGACTGTGGCAAAGTTATCAGTGGCAGAAGTTTGGGAAACAGGGCTGGAAGAATTATAAGATTTTTTTTATACTTCTGAAGTGTAATGATTTTGTAACCATTAGGAAAGTGAAAAAGAAACGTAACTAAATCTTCAGATTTGTTTGCTCTGAAAACCCACATGATTATCTTAATAGACAGAGAAAAGCAATGGACAAAACACAACACCCATTCACAATAAAGACATTCAACAAACCAGGAATAATTGGGGATTTCCTCAACTTGATAAAGGGCAGCTATGCCAAACCCAGAACTAACAAACTATTTAACAGTGAAAGACTGAATGTTTTCCCCCTATGATTAGTAAAAAGCAAAGATGTCTGTTCTGACCACTTTCATTCAGTGTTGTACTGGAGGTTTTAGCCAACCAGGAATCAGGGAGGAAAAAAATGACATCCACATTGGAAAGGAAGAAATGTAACTGTCTTTATTTGCAGATGATATTGCACGATTTTATATGTAGAAAATCTTGAGGAATCCATAAAAATAAAAATGCTAGAACCAATAAACTAATTCAGCAAGGTTATAGAATACAAGATCAATATACAAAAATCAATTGTATTTCTCCATAAAAGCAATGAGCAATCCAAAAATGAAATTTAGAAAACAATTCCATTCACAACATCGAAAAATTGGGACTAAGTTTAACAAAAGAAGTGCAAGATTTGTAAACTGATAACTACAAAACATAATATTAGATTAAAGACTAACTAAATAAATACATTCCATGTTCATGGATAATGGGAATCAATATTGTTAGGATAACAATACTCCCCAAAGTTATGCACATATTCAATGCAATCCCATTAAAATCCCAGCATTTTATTTATTTATTTACTTATTTTACTTACTTACTTATTTTTGCAGAAACTGAAAGCTGTGCCTGGAATTTATCTGGAAATATAAGGTATCTATAATAGCCAAAACAATCCTGAAAAGGAACGAAGTTGGAAGACTTACACTTAATGTTTTCAAAACTTACTACAAAGCTAGGGTAATGAAGACAGTGTGGTGCTGGCATAAGGATAGACATATAGGCCAATGGAAGAGAATCTAGAGTCCTTCTGGACTTACGTTTATGACCAATTGATTTTTGACAAACGTGTCATGCCAATTCAAAGTGGAAAGAATAGTCTTTTGAACAAATGGTACTGGAACAATTAGATATCCATAATTAAAAAGATGAGTTTAAACCCTACCTCAAACCATACACAAAAGTTAACTCAAAATGGATAATAGTTTTTAAATTATTAAACTTCTAGAAAAATAAATAGGAGAAAACGTCATGACTTCAGGTTAGACAGAGTTCTTAGATAAGATACCAAAAGCAAAATTCATAAAATAAAAAATTGATAAATTGGACTTAATCAAGTTATAATCTTTTGTGCTTCCAAAGATAGCATTATAAAAATGAAAAGACAAACCACAAACTGGAAAGATATATTTTCAAATCTTATACTTGATAAAGGATTTGTAACTAGAATTATAAAGAACTCTTACAACTCAAGAATATGTTAACAAACAACCAATTAAAAAATAGACAATTAACTTTATTAAACAATTCTGAATGCATGTAGAATGTTTAATAAGCTTGATTGTAAATATGTGGAAATGGGCAGAGGTGATGTTAATACATTATGATGAATATTACTAACACTGCTGGTTTATAAACGTGATTGCGGCTGAAAGGGGTCATCTAGGGAAGTTAATGTCAATTGAAAGACAGCTAGGGGATAATCTAGGGACTGTACAATATAGTTATTTTGGTGGTAGATGAGGATGTGGTTAATAATACAAATACAAGATTGTTCTATTATAAGATATTAAGAATATAGAATATAACTATGGACCATAGTTAGTGGTAATAGTCAGATTATGTTCTTTCATAATCTGTAAGAAATGTTCTACAACAATGTAAGGTGTTGGTGGAGAGGTGATGTATGAGAAGTCCACATATTACGCATTTTTTTTAAAGCTCACAGCTTCTCTAATAAAAAAATGAAGAAAGAAAGAATATGGTAATACATGGAGAAAATATAAGTAATGGAACTTATAGACTATAGTTAACAATAATATCATAATATTTTTGTAGCAAAGGCAAAAAAAGCACTATATCAATGCCAAAAGTAAAAAAAAGATATGGGATTTAGCTTTTTTTTTTTCATTTTCTTCACTAAAAAGGAGACCTTGGTCATGCCATTTAACTAATCTGTGCTATTTATTTATCTTTTGGAACAAAGGCAAATGTGCCTGGGCAGGATTTTTTAAAGTAATGCTTCCATAATTTTTAAGCTGCCTTTTGTCTGTTATTATTTTTTTTTTTGAAGTTGAAATAAGCTTTTAAAAAATAGACAAAAGATTTGAATGGAACTTTCACCAAAGAATATGTATGATTGACCAATAAACACAAGGAAAAATTCTCAATATCATCATTAAGAAAATACAAATTAAGACCTCCGTGAGATAACACTTTACTCCCACTAGAAAGCTATACTGAAAAGACAATTAGCAAGTGCTGGTGAGGAATGGAGAAACAGAAGCCCTCATACATTGCTGGTGGGAACATACATTGATACGGCCACTTTGGAAACAAGTGGCGGTTTCTGTAAAAGTTAAAAATAAAGTGACCATAAGACCCAGCAACTCATCTCCTCATTTCTCCCGAGAAGTGAAAACATACATCCACATAAACACGCATTGCACGTGCATAGCAGATAGCAGCATTATTAGTAATAGCTAAAAAGTAGAAACAGCCTGTGATAGTTTTATACCGGATGGACCCCAGAAAATCATGCTCTAGAAGCTAATCCATGCCTGTGGGTGTAAACCTACTGTAAGGAGGGCTTTTTTCGTAGGTTATTTCAGTTAAAGATCTTTTGATGAGGTGGCTTCAGTAAGGTGTGACCCAGGTGGATCTTATCCTCTTACAGGAGTCCTTTATAAGAGAATGAACTTCAGAGAGAGAGCATGTGCGTGAAAGCACCAGGGAAGCAGGAAGCCAAAGTCAAGGACGCCCAGAAGGAGAGAGAGCCCAGCAGACACCGCCATGTGTCTTGCCAAGTGACAGAGGAGCCCAGGATCGCCAGTGGCTGGTCTTCAGGGGGAAAGCTTTCCCTGATGATGCCTTGATCTGGACATTTTCTCAGCCTCAGAACTGTAAGCTTGCAAGCCAATCAATCTCTACTGTAAAAGCCATCCCATTTTTGGTTTACTGCATTTTGGCAGTTTAGCATATTAAAACAGATTCAGCCCAAATGACCATCAACTGGTGAATGAATAAACAAAATGTGATTTATTCATATGAAAGAGTACTTAATCTGAATAATAAAGAATGAACTGAAAATATGGATTAGAGTGGACTTACTGGTATTTTACTATAGAACTATAGTGACTAGTAATAGAAGAAATTGTAGCTCTGATGTGGAGAAAATGACCACAATAGTTGCTGAGGGCAGGAAGAGGGAAGAAGAGATGTGATGTGGGTGCATTTTTAGGACTTGGAGTTGTCCTAAATGGTATTGCAGGGACAGATGCTAGATATTATATATCCTGCCATAACCCACTGAATGGACTGGGGGAGAGTGTAAACGACAATGTAAACTATAATCCATGCAGTGCAGCAGTGCTCCAAAATGTATTCACCAAATGCCATGAATGTGCCACATCGATGAAAGAGGTTGTCGAGGTGGGAGGAGAGGGTGGGGTGGAGTGTGGGGTATATGGGAACCTCTTATATTTTTTAGTGTAACATTTTTTGTGATCTATGTATCTTCAAAAAAATATGATTAAAAAAATAAATTAAAATAAAAATGAAAAAAAGAAAGAACTGCTGATACATGCTACAGCATGAACCTGAGAAACATCATCCTGAGGGAAAGTGACAAGCTGAAAAAAACTACATATTGTACATATTTATATGAAATATCCAGAAAGGCAAGTCTCTGTAGAAAGAAAACCAGATTCCTGAGTCTGGGGGTGGGGACAGGGATTGACCACCAACAGGCGTGAGGGGTCTCTTTGGGATGATAATTAGATCCTAAAACTAGATTGTGGTGATGGTTTCACCACTCTGCAAACACTTCGAATCGTTGAATTGTATGCTTAAGATGGCTGAATGTTAGAGTATGTAAATAATGCCTCCACACACACCTTAAAATTTTTGTTTGCCTTGGAAATACCAGCGTGCGTGTACATTTAGCCTTGCCTAAATTAAAAGGTTTATTTTGATGATACTGAAGGATGGAGAATTCCTATTAGGGGTGTTTAAGGGCTTATGGGAAAGATTCAGGTCATAGCCTATTAATACACCAGGTGAAGCACATCTAAACTGAAGGGGGAAACTTAAAAACGGGTTTGTTTGAACTCTTTATTAAAGAAGCACATACTCAATGTAGAACTTTGGGCAATATGGAATATTAGAAGTTAAAACATGCACTAATCCACCACCCTAAGAAAACTAGCAGTACTCTGGTTGGACAAGGAAGAGAAAGTGCCTGGAACCTAGACAGCACCATGAAATCCCAACTCTGGGCTGGGTGGCTCGGACAAGGTCCTTATCCCGCAGTGTCCCAGGCATCTCATCGAGAAAAACTGCCATCATCCAGCTTCTCCATCCAAGGCCGCTGGGAAAGTTAAATTAGATAGTGCAGTCCTTGGGTCTGCAGTACCGCTCAATGAATGGTAGCTGCTATTATTATTAATAATATGGGGTGTAAACGTAGTGTGCATTCACAACGTTAGTGATTAGGCTGGATGTGACGGCCTTTTTACTTACTGCTTGTTACTAAATATTATCCACAAGCATTGTGTTGGGGATTGACTCACATCCCTACTGTTTTAGTTTGCTAAGGCTGCCAGAACAAAATATCAGAAATGGACTGGCTTTTATAATGGGAAATTTATTAGGGTAAAAACTTTACAGTTCTGAAGCTGTGAACATGTCCAAATCAAGGCACCATCAGAGATACTTTCTCACCAAAGGTCAGCTGCTGGCAGATCCTGGAGTCCTGCCACGTGGCAAGGGAAAATGGCAGCTCTCAGTCTGGGTCTCTGCCTTCTCCTCCAGGCCACTTTCTCTCGGAGCTCCGCTGAGCGCAAGCAGCTCATGGCAGGGCTGGTTGATCCAGCTTTGAGCCACTCCATGGACCTAGCCTCTCAAGGGCCTCTTTCCATGCCTCTGTGCTCTGCTGATTTAGATCATACACAATCTCTGGCCTCTCAGGCCTCTCTCAGCCTCTCTTTCTTTCTGCAACTTCAGGTGATCCTCACTGGCACATGGCCCAAATGGCAGCTGTCTTTCTCTTTGTGTTTCTGCTTTCAGTTACCAGTTTACATAAGACTCCAGAAGAGGGCGGAAACCTAACCTGGGTCACGCCTCACTGACCAAGTCCAATCAAAGGCCTTAAAGTGATCTAATCAAAGGTCCCTTAACTGAATATAATGCAATCAGTGAGTCCTGCACCCACAAGAATGGATTCGTTTTAAGAATATGATTTTCTGGGATTCACAAAAGAACTTCAGTCACACCCACAAATGATATGTTCAAGTCTTAATCCATGTTCCTGTGGGTATGAACCTATTTATAGGAAGATCTTCAAAGATCCTGCTTAGATGAGGCTAAAGTGAATCAGGATGGGCCTTAATCCATACGTCTGAAATCCTTGTGAGGAGAGGAAATCTAAACAGAGACCCAGATGACTGAGCAGGAGAAGGAGAAGCCAGAAGGAGAAGCCACGTGGTGGGGTGAGATGGAAGCCAAGGATGACGGCAAGCCAGCCCCAGAAAGCTACAGGCTCTGGGAGAAAGCTTGGTCTCCCAAGAAATGTTGGATGTCTAGCCTCCAAAATCATGAGCCAATAAATTCCCATCATCTAAGCCAGCCCACTTCATGGTATCTGTCACAGGAGTCCTGGCCAGCTAAGACATATTGCTTAAATATAGCTGAAAGATTCCAACCTGTGGTGGCATCTTCATTCAGATTTCCTTCTGAGGATAGGCTTCTTGAGGTGTCATTAATGATGGAGGAATGAGGGTATTTGAGGACTTGGTCTACACCAAAAAGTCAGGAAGTGTCATCTTCTGTCCTTGAAACTTGGCATGGCAATCATGCAGGTGGTTTCCTAGAGCCAGAGATTCTTTCTCCATAATTAATTTAATGATGTCTATCATCAGTTGTACCAAATGTTCCACACCAATGGGTTGCGGTATGGTGTGTGTGAATCCTGTATTTTATGCACAATTGTTCTGTAAAACCACAACTTCTCTAATAAAGAAAAGCATACATTAAAAAATAATTCAGGGAAACGGACTTTGGCCCAGTGGTTAGGGCGTCCGTCTACCACATGGGAGGACCGCGGTTCAAGCCCCGGGCCTCCTTGACCCATGTGGAGCTGGCCCATACGCAGTGCTGATGCGCACAAGGAGTGCCGTGCCACACAGGGGTGTCCCCCGCGTAGGGGAGCCCCACGCGCAAGGAGTGCACCCATAAGGAGAGCCGCCCAGCACGAAGGAGGGAGCAGCCTGCCGAGGAATGGTGCCGCCCACACTTCCCGTGCCACTGACGACAACAGAAGTGGACAAAGAAACAAGACGCAGCAAAAAGACACAGAAAACAGACAACCGGGGCGGGGAATTAAATAAATAAAAATAAATCTTAAAAAAAAAAAAATTCAAATATTTTTTCAGGAAATATTTATTGGGCTCCTACCAGGTGCAGGCACCTCCTAGGAGCTGGGGATGTGGCAATGATCAAAGCCAGGCTTGGTCCTTGCTCTCAGGAACTTTACCACCTCCAAGGGGAGACAGACGGAACCAAACAACCACAAGAAAATTCAGGGGACGGAGGAGGCATTTGTCAGGGAAAGCAGTGAGGAAGAGGGCTGCAGGCAGAGGGGAAAGATGGCGGGCACGTTTGGCTGGTGGAGCTGGAAGGTGGGCACCTGCCCTGGGCAGAGGCTTGGGCCATGCTGGGGACTTTGGTCTGTGACATCAGACTGTAACGATCATCTACCCAGGCTCAGGGTCCACCACTTTCTAGTGTGTGATCTTGGACATGCTGCTTGCTTTGTCTGTGCCCCAGCTTCCTTGTCTGGAAAATGGGAATAATCGTCACTGTGCAGAGGATTCAGTGGAGAGACCGAAGTCCTGAGGTGGTGCTCACCCACAGGTAGAGCTCAGTGAGTACTGCTCTTCTTACGTCCCACGGGAGCGATGGGGCTTTGTTTTAGTTTCCTGGCTGCTCAAGCAAATACCACGGTTGGGCTAAACGATGGGAATTTATCAGCTTGCAGTTTTGAGACTAAGAGAAAGTCCAAATCAAGGTGTCATCAAGGTGACGCCTTCTCCCCCAAAGCCTGGCATCCTGGGAATGCTGGCCTAGTGTGTAGAGCTGGGGATGAAGGACCCTGCAGAGTAGAAATGTATGGCATAGGATCTTGCTATGGGCTGTGCAGGCATTGTGGGCAGGGAATGTGGACTACTGGGGAGGCAGATCAGGTGGAAGTAAAGAGCAGGCACCAAAAAGCATTGCAGCTGCCAGTCTGGTGTGTAGGTAGATGGGAAGTATTCCTGGGAATATTTTGAGTGGGTACCAATTTCTAGCAACAAATTGGCTGGAGGTGAATGCTTTCCTCAACGTTGGTGAGTCCTGGAAGTATTGTCAGGACACGAGTCTACCTGGACCAGGAGTGTCAGAGGAGGCTTTGAGCCAAGAGCCAGGCTTCCAGGGGGCCAGGAATTAGGGGCAGGAAGAGGCGAGAGGCCATCTGAGCCCAATAAAAAGGAGGAGAAAGAGCTCAGGTCGGAAGTGGGACCATTTGAGGACCAAGGGCCAGACCCATCTGGCTTTGTGCAGACAAAATGGTGCTTCTGAAGATGAGAACTTGTTTAGGTAAGCAAGCAGTCTTTTAATAACACTCAGGACATAGCAACTCTTCACTCCCAGCTAGCCATCTCTCAAATAGCTAAATAATCCAACAGTCAGCTGATGGGTGAACCACCAAGGGAGGAAAACCTACGGTCATTTGACACACGCTGTTCTCCACAGTCAGGTTGGGTGGGGCCACTGAGGCCAAAAGCAGTTTTACATGGATTTCTCCTTCTCTGCATCAGTAAAGGCACCAGAACAGCTGCCATGAAATATTTAGAGCCGCTTTATTCAAAGGAAAACCACGGCAATATCTGAGACCACCGTGTTGGAGCTCCGAGGGCAAGAGGGGTCAACGCAGTGGTGAGAAACTGTCTGGATAAAAGGCTCAAGAGGAGCCCCTGCTGAGGGTCAACTCTCTGAGTCTCCATAGAAACCCACTCCCAGGTGCCAACCTGGGCTCTGCTGTTTGAGTGGTTGCCATAGCAACCTGTACTCTAGCAGTAGCTCCCTGTTCAAACCTGGCTTTCCTGGAGAGGCCTGTGATCTGTGGGGGTGGAGGAGTGGGAGGGCAAGATGTTTTGAAGCATAGATTTCTAACAGACTGTGGAACTCACTTATCATAGGACTGGAACTAAAGTCGAAAACATTCAAGAATCACAGAAGCCCCCGGGCGAGGCGTGCCCACAGCAGGTTGAGAGGCTGGAGGAGGAAGGGGCCTAAACGATCCTGCTGGATGAGTTCCCCGCACTTCCTGTGATTTAACCTATTGTCCTCATTATCAAAGCGCTTATTACCAAGTGTATGTACTGACCCTTTCAAAAGACCCTATTGTTCCAGAAAAGCCGAAATGGCTTTTCTCCTGGCTGTTGTCGCTGTGTCCCGCTGGATTCCTCCTCTTAGCCTGAAGAAGCTGGAGGATGTGCCTCACAGGCACCACCGGGAGCCCTCCCGCTCCTGAGGGTTCAGGTCGCTGGGACTCCACCACCAGTTTCGCAAGCCCAGAGCCCATCCCGGGAGTTTGGTCAAGTCCTGGCCGCTGTGTGTTCTCCCACGGCTCGGTCGCTGCCCGTCCCTTTCGCCAGCCTCCCCCAGTCAGCCCATCTGCCCCCCCAGCCTAGAGGAACTCCGCGCTAGGAAAGGGGCAACCCCTGGAAGCGTTATCTCATGCAGCACCCCCAGTCTCGTCCCCTGTCCCCCATTTCCACACCTCCTGTCTCCTCCTCACTGGGAATTGACTCCTTTTCTCTCGCAAGGAGCTCTGACACCCATATCCACAGCCCTCGAAGCCTCGCCTTTCACCCACACACACTGGTCAGAGTATTTCTCCAGAGTGGGCTCCCGTCCAACAGGAATTGGGCTGCTAATAAAAAAAAGTATTGCCTCACTACTACAACAACATAAAGTGCTCAGGGCAGCATCTGGCCTCCCCCACGCCCCCGAGTGAGTGCTCCGAACACTCGTCACGCACCAAACCTGGTTTGGGCTTCTTCGCTGGCCCTGCTTGTTCCACAGCCCGCGCTAACGGGGACATGTTCCTGGCTTTGGTCCTTGCCCCTCTTCTCTCTCTGGTGTACATGCCCACAGCAATCTCAAATCCATCACGATCTAAATACTGCCTGTGTGTGTGGCTCTCACTTCCGGCCTACAGCTCGCCACATTCTTCTCACTGTCCCCAAGGACAGCAGCCTCCTTCACGCTTGCTAGATGCCAGCCACTAGGGATATACAGATTCTATAATTCTGCTTGCATGAATGAATGAAATCTCTTACCTCTTCATTCACAGATGAAACCCCACTTTATGGGAACAAAAAGGCAAAAAAAAAACTAAGACAAATAAATGCATATAACAAATTGGGCAGAAAATGGTTAAACTCTTTAATAAAATGTTTAAAGGGCTCCTATGTATATTTTAAAACTGTCATGATGAGAGCTGTCACAGAAGAGGAAACACAGTTACCAGCACGCACATGGCGAGGTGGCGTCTGCCCTCGTTGCCCGGCAGGCCTCTCCTTCTCCTCCCGAGGAGCCCCTCTTCCCGAGGCGGAGCTGTCTCCGTGCGAGGACTGGGGCTGGCTGCTCCCCGCCCTCCCAGCCTGGCTGCAGGCACGGCGCTGGCAGTGCTGCCCGGGCCACCCTCCCCGGAAGCACAGAGGCCAGGGCGCAGCGCGCAGCTGAGACAAATGGGGGAGTCTTGTAACCTCGTCTGAGCCTCTGGATCAAAGAGCCCTCTCCTCCTAGCCTTTTCCATCGTGGGGGCTAATGAACTGCCCTTTTCCTTAAGCTACACTGAGCTGGGTCTCTTTCACTTGTAATACAAATGGGAAAACGGCTTCACTTTCCAGATATCAAAATAATGCAATTTTAAATAAGACATCTTACCTTAAGATAATATCCAAGGCAGACTAGGATGTAGAAATACGTCCAAATCTCATTCATCATGTGTAGGAATGTAAATTGATACGATCCTTTTGGGGAGCAATTCAGCCAACCTTTCAAAAACTTTAAAGCTTTTCATTCATTTTTACCCATTCTCAGAATTGTTCTTAAGGAAAAAATATCTAAATATTGAGAAAATATTATGAAAAAATCTTACGTGAGAGGGATGGGCATATACACTGTCTAGTTCACAGCTGATGTGTGTTGGCTGGTGTCATGGACTGAATCACGTCCTCCGCAAAGCTGTGTTCAAGTCCTACCCCCAGGCCCCTGGGTGTGATTTTCTTGGTAAAGAAGAACTTAGAAGATGGTATTAGCTAAGATGAGGCCACACTGAATCAGGTGGGCCTTCATCCAGCCTCACTGGAGTCCTCATAGGCAGAAGAGCTTTCACAGGGAAGTAGGAGACAGGTGGGGAGAGATGGCCATGTGACGGCAGCAGAGCCTGAGCTATGGTTTGCTGGTGAGCTACCACCAGAAAGCTTCTGTCTTCAGAGGAAGCAGGGCCTGCCAATACCTTGGGGTTGGGCTTCAGCCTCCAAACCTGGGAGACAATAAATCCCTGTTGTTTAAGCCAGCCAGGGTGTGGTCTTTGTTACAGCAGCGCTGGCAAACTAAGACAGCTGGGAAATTTTTGGAGGATGCAAATGGCAGAATTTCCTTTTTTCTTTTTTTTAATTTCTCTCCCCTTCCACCCCTTCCCCAGTTGTCTGCTCTCTGTGTCCATTCACTGTGTGTTCTTCTGGGTCTGCTCGCATTCTTGTCAGTGGCACCGGGAATCTGTGTTTCTTTTTGTTGCGTCATCTCATTGTGTCAGCTCTCCATGTGTGTGGTGCCATTCCTGGGCAGGCTATACTTTTTTCACACGGGGCAGCTCTCCTTACGGGGCGCACTTCTTGCGTGTGGGGTTCCCCTACGCGGGGGACACCCCTGTATGGCACAGCACTCCTTGCGTGCATCAGCACTGCACATGGGTCAGCTCACCACACGGGTAAGGAGGCCCTGGGTTTGAACCCAGGGCCTCCCATGTGATAGGCAGATGCTCTATCCATTGAGCAAATCTGCTTCCCAGAATTTCAATTTAAAATAGCTTACCCAGAAAAAAAGCTTTCATTAGGAGATAACTGGGCTATTTCTTGAAATTCATGGAAAACGCCAAGCAGCATGGGTGGCTGTCTTTGTTTGCTAAAGGCTGTCAATGCAGTATATCAGAAATGGGTTGGCTTTTTAAATGGGAATTTATATTAAGTTAAAAGCTTAGAATTGTGAGGTTATGAAAATGTCCAAATCAAGGCACCATCAGTTGTCTCACCAAAGATTGGCTGCTGGCGATCTAGGACTCCCGCCACATGGCAAAGCAAAATGGCAGCAGGTCTCTACCTTCTCCTCCAGGCTCACATTCTTTCCAAGCTCAGCTGTGGGCAGTCAGGCACGTGGCTCACCTCTCCCCTCTCCAGTCCTCATCTCTCCTCAGCCTCTGGGTTCTGCTGATTCCAGCTTCTGGGCTCTTCTCTGTCTCTGTCACTTCTTTCTGGGCATCTGCTTTTAGTCCTCCATTTATAAAGGTCTCCAGTAAGAAGATTGGGACCCACCCTGGGTCCCACATTCCAATCAGAGGCCCTTAACTGAAGCAAGCTAATCAAAAGTCATCTAATCAAAAGGTCTCTTACCCGGATCTAACCAAAAGGTCCCACATAGAACGCGCAGGAATGGGTTAGCTTAAGGACATAACCTTCTGGAGTCCACAAAGGGCGCCACGCTGCTCAGTTGTGGTACCGACCTTGGGCTCGTGCTGTCAGAGCTCTTTCTGGATTTCTCTTGTCTGTTTCCCTCATCGCTGTCCTTCTAGGCTGCAGACTCCCTTTCCTTGCTTTGAGCCTCTACCCCCCAGAACTCCCACTGAAGGGCACTGCATCAGCTCCTATTCCCTGCCCTGAGGCCACAGGTCCCTGGGGCCCATTGGTTGCAGCTAAGCGGCCCAGTCCTGAACCTACCACCCTGGCCTCAGAGCAGGGTCATGTTGTATGGACTGTTCCTGCTGTCAACCTCATAAGAAGTAGCAGTGGGGGGTCCCCTAAGAGATGGCTGCAGGTAGATATTGCCACTGGAGTGTGAGGAAACAGATACTTTACAAAGGTGCTCTCGTAAAATGTTACAGGGTACGCGTGTGGGTCAGGGGCCCTGGGTGAACTGCTTCTCCACTCACATTTCTGCACGCCACATTTTCTTGAATGAACACTGCAGTCACCCCACCTTTCTGCTGACTGGGCAGAAGAGAACTGCATGAGCCTACAGGGTCCACTCAAGCTGGAACTGGCCATGTTGACTCTGGCTCACCCGTGTCAAAGAGCTAAAGGGACACATACCGCACACATGACAGAGAAGGTGGTCATTGTGTTCAAAGCCCTTTCCCACACTCAGCCTCCACGGTCTCAGCCGAGGAATGGAGATGACATGGCAAACTACTGAGCGAGCATGGTGGGTCCCTCTGGAACACACGGCCTCTTGCGCTTTGGACAGCATGAGCTCTGGCCACCTGGTGGGATAAAGCGCAGGCCTTCAGGGTCAGTTCCCGCACCCCCCCTGTTTGGCACCTCTGCATTTCTTCCTCGTCTCCTCCATGTAATCCCAGCTCCACCGCCTACATGCAGTGTGACCCAGCCTCTCCAGGGCTCAGCCCGTGGCTCACAGCCATCTCCACGGGGAGGGACAGTGTGCGGAGCACCATCAACACACTGAAGCTCTGCCCCCCCGCCAGGCTGGGAGCCACCAGGCACTCGCAGGTCTTGACCACTGAACACAACACACGCACGTAGGCACACACACCTGCACACTCACACACTCGTGCACACCCCTTACATGCCTGCACACTCATACATTCACACACATGCATTCACTTGTAATATGCACACTCATATATATGCACAAGATCACACTTATGCACACACATGCACATATACACATGCACCTTCTTGCACACTCAGATGCACACCTCACAATTCACATGTGTAAACTCTCATACACACGCACACGTGCATACATGCATGTTCACTTGCATGCTCACGTGCACTCACACACTCACATGTACACACACGTATGCACTGTCACACACTCACACACTTGCCTACACAAGCACACTGTCCCCAGGAGAGACTTCCTCAAGACCTACAGTCAGGGAAGGCTGTGGTCTTTCTGTCTTCAGCCACGCCGCTTTCTGTGGAATGCCTTTCCTTGCCTTCCCAGACGTCACTGAAGTGTC
The DNA here is from genome assembly GCF_030445035.2 of Dasypus novemcinctus. Taxonomy (NCBI): domain Eukaryota; kingdom Metazoa; phylum Chordata; class Mammalia; order Cingulata; family Dasypodidae; genus Dasypus; species Dasypus novemcinctus. The sequence continues at coordinate 55,795,887 of NC_080698.1, forward strand.
ACCTCCTTGGACCCCTGGCCTGCTGTCTGCCCTGCTGTCCTCCTCCTGCCCCCAAGCCAGGTCCAGCCCAGACAGGGCACGGGGTAGACACTCCAGGAACAAGGGAAAGGCTGCGACCATCATGCTCCTGGGCTCTGCCGCTCAGCGATCCTTGTAACTGAATGATTCCCCCCTCCTGGGACCCTGGATGCTGCGAGCTTGTTCTTTCTGGCTCATTCCTATAGAAATCTCTAGGAGGCCAGAGCCCCAACTAAGAATTCGATCATGCTGAGGAAAATTCTAATTTCAAAGTCTCTAGATTTTTTTTATGCTGCCAAGAGTGGAGACTGGGAGGTGAGTAGCATGTTTTTACAGCTTTGAAGTGGATGTGGCTCAAGTGATAAGGCCTCCGCCTACCATATGGGAGGACCCGGGTTCAATCCCTGGGGACTCCTGGTGAAAACAAAAAAGAGTCGAGAAACTGTGCCTGTGTGGTGAGCCGAGTGCCTGTGTGAGTACCGCACGGTGAGCCAGCGCCTGCATGTGAGCCGAGTGCCCGCACAGCAAGCCAGTGCCTGCGTGGTGAGCTGAGTGCCCATGTGGCAAGCCGAGTGTGCATGCAAGTGCCCACATGGTGAGCCAGCGCCTGCATGTGAGCCGAGTGCCCGCACAGCAAGCCAGCGCCTGCGTGGTGAGCTGAGTGCCCATGTGGCAAGCCGAGTGTGCATGCAAGTGCCCACGTGGTGAGCCAGCGCCTGCATGTGAGCCGAGTGCCTGCGTGGTGAGCCAGTGCCCACATGGCAAGCCAGTGCCCATGTGAATGCCTGTGTGGCAAGCCAGTGCCAGCGTGGTGAGCCAGTGCCCACATGGCAAGCCAGTGCCCACGTGAATGCCTGTGTGGCAAGCCAGTGCCAGCGTGGTGAGCCAGTGCCCACTCCGTAAGCCAGTGCATACATGGTGAGCCGAGTGTCCGCGTGGTGAGCCAGTGCCTGTGCAAGTGAGTCACGCAGCAAGATGATGATGCAACAGAAGAAAGACGAAGGAGAGAGTCACGGTGAAGCACAGCAGAGATCAGAACTGAGGTGGCGCAGGTGATAGGGAACCTCTCTCCACATCAGAGGTCCCCAGGATTGAATCCTGGTGAATCCTAGAGGAGAAAAATGAGAAGACAAAAGGAGAAATAGATACAGAAGGTCACCAGTGAATGGAGAGAGACAGCAAAAACAGCAGGGTGGGGGAGGGGGAGAAAAGGGGGAAAATAATCTTTTTTTTTAAACTTTGTTAGGGGGGAGCAGGTATAGCTCAGTGGTTGAGCGCCTGCTTCCCATACATGAAGTCCCAGGTTCAATCCCTAGTACCTCCTAAACAACAAGCATAGTAACTGGGGAGTGGATGTAGCTCACTGGCAAAGCACTTGCCTCCCACATACCAGATCCCGGGTTCAATCCCTGCTACCTCCTTAAAAAAAACAAAAACTTCATTAGGGAACATTTTACAAGCATACATCAAAGGGAAATGGTATCGTGAGCCCCCATCTGCCCATCACCCATCCCCAATCACTATCGGCCTCCTTCTGCGTCATCTTTCTCTGAGCCCCCTGGAGTGTCTCGCAGCACGTCAGGTGGTTAAAGCTGTTTTAAGCCCTGCATCCCACCTGACAATGCCTGTGTGTCCTTGGGTGCACGCTTCATCCATTGTCTGCCCCGCATGAGACCCGAAGGGAGCAAGGAAAGTATCTTCCCTCGGCACGGCCAGGGCGGGCCTCGGAGGGCAGACCTGAAGAAGACAAGCCCCCCTGGGCTGTGCTGCTTGCTGGCGTCTTTCATCTCTGCCCAGCCCATCTCCCCACCCTGGCCTCTGGGAGTATCCACCTTAACATGCACCTCCACCTCTACGTGTCTTCCTGGTCGAACTCCTTCTGGAAAGTCTCGCACACACAGGACTGTCCTGCGCTATCCACGCTGGGAGGAGAGGTGGGGACAATGAGGGCGAAAGCAGCCGTGCCCTAGATGGGGGGATGGCAGGAGGCTGGGGAGCAGCAGGGAGCAGCAGGAGAAACAGGGAGAAGCAGGGAGCAAGTGGAGGCCCAGGAGCTCCGAGAGGGTCAGAGAGCGTCCGGCAGCAACCTGCAGAGCACCCCGGGACCCCCAAATAAGCCAGGGGCTCAGTCCTTGGTGTTTGTGCTGATGGCCATGGGCAGGACTGCCCACTGGGGAAGGACAGCTTCTGGCTTGGTCTGGTACCCTGAGATGCTGACATTTCCATCTGCAGAAAAAGTGCTAACTGGGGAGGAGGGATGTCTGCCTTTTAAACATCAAGTTGTTTGTTGTTGTTTTAACACACTGGCTTTTCTAGGGAGAGGGCACTCCGCTTTCCTTAGATTCTCAAAGGGACTCGTGCCCCCAAGCTAAGGACCCCTCCCTGGTTGGGCCATCACTGGGCAGGCTTGGGGAGGCGGGAGGTCGGTGGACCACTGTCTGGTATTTCCTGAAGCAGGGACCTGGGGGCTCTCGCTGCCCACCAATGCAGGGTTCACCTTCCTGGCGTGTACTCCCTGCCCAGTGAAATCCTGCACGGAGCCCCAATGTAAGGAAAAACCACAAGTAGTGGAGGAAGATTCTCCAGGAAGGGGTCCACAACGTCACGGGAAACAGTAATAACTAAACACAGCCACCATCTGCTGGTGCCAACTCTGTGCGGGGGCTCAAGGCCCGTGTTCCCTAACCTGCTGAGTGCCACATCGCGCTCCAGAGTTCCCCAGCTCAGGTGCCGCCCCGGCTGGGTGCACAGGGCCCCCCAGCCCCGAAGCCCGGACCCAGCAGGACCTCGGCGAGGTCTAATCAGCGCCAGGCCGGTGGGAGAGTTCTCTGAGCAGGAAGGGTTTGCGCGGAAGCCTGGGCTCTGGGGACCTTCTCCTCATCCCAGGGCCCTGCTCGCCCGGCTCGGCGCCCGGGGGTCTGGGGGCCTCGGGTGGACAGGCCAGGCTAAGGGCTGCCTCTGGCGCCCTCGGGCGGGCGGTCAGGCGTGCCTTGTGCTGAGACCTCCACGGACCACGGGGGGGACAAGGCGCAGAAGGACGCCGGCCGTGCAGCGTTGTCACAGCGAGTCCCCTCCCCAGGACCGGCGCGTCCCCTGCCAGTGCTCACGGCGCGTCCACCTGCCTTTCCTTCCTTCCACTCCGTCTGCCCCCGCGCAGGCACCAGCCACCATGAAGAGCTTCTGAGCGCCCACCCTGTACCCGGCGCTCCTTAGCAGTGTGTTGCGACCTCGCGACCACCCTGCAAAGGATGGTCCCATTCCTCCCTTTACGGGGTGGGGAACTGAGGCTTGGAGAGACAAGGTGCTTTGCGGGGTCACGCGGCCCAGGGCGGCAGGGCCGGGTGTGAGCCTGGGGGCCTGGCTCCCGAGCCTGCTTCTAAGCCGGCCCTGCAGGAGCAGCCGATGGTCCCGCCCCAGCGGGGAGGGGGGCGCAGCTCAGTCCTTCTCAGACCCCACGACTGGCTGAGTGAGGGGCATTCTCCACTTCAGGACAAGCACCCACACTCCCTGTCCATGGTTCACACTCACCTGTGCCCGGGGGTTACCTACCCAAGGAGGGGTGACAGCCCGCTGGAGTGGGCAGGGCCGCGGGTTCTGGTCCCAGCCCTGGAACTTGCCAGCTGGTAAGCGTGGGTCAGCTGCTTCTCTTTTTATGGCAATTTTAATGAGTGGAAGATAGTAGAAATGACTCTTCCCCAAAAAAGATCAAGTTTCCTGATCACAGTAAGCATACACATGAGTCTATATTTATATTAATTTATTGACACTCTCTCCCACTGCCTCAATGCGTGTAGGAAGAGTGCGTTTGGAGTCACCAGGCGGGGGCGTGAAACTCAGCCCCATGCGCGTTTTCCTGTGGCCCTGAGGAGGCCGCTTTTCTTGTGGATTTATACTTCATCTATAAAGCTACCTTGCAGTACTAGGGTGATGAAGAGATTAGATAAATACACGCACCAAACTTAGCTCTGGCCATGGTAGAATTCGATGTTCATTTCCTTCCCTATATGCGGCAAAAACAATTTCTATAGTCCGTATCTGGTGTTCCCACTCCATCTAAACCTTTGGGGGCACCGACCGCAAGTAACCACCTATCCAGGACTGGTCTGAAGCCACAGGATGGCCCACAAGAGGTCGTGGAATGTGCGCAATTTGACAACAGCATGGTATTAACACAGGACACTTGACTTTGCCAGCACCTGAGACAGGCTGATATCAAATGAACTCACCTGGCTTTTGTTTAAGTTAAAGCGCTCGTAAGTGCACCACCTTACAGTCATCGTAGACTTCTGGTGAGCTCTTGAGAATGGGACGAAGGCCAGTTAAACAGTGCAGAAATCTTTTCCTACCTGGCAGAATTATATAACCTCCCAGGGTTGAACCAATGGCTGATGGTCATTATTGCCACACATGGGAGACTCTCCAAGGAAACATGTGGGTTTGAAGAAGATAATTTGGGGCAATGGAATCACAGCATGTTTTCCCTGAGTCAGAGCACAGAATGTGCTTCCTTACTACATCCCACCCTAACTACAGCCTGGCCCTAACACCCAGCGGTGATTCCATCCAAAGATGTACACCACCTAGCAAAATTGCAACCCTGCATTTACCCCTAAGGTGGAAATTTCTTTCTGGGAAACGGTAGTAAAATATTAATTGTGAGAATCACGGATCATCCAAGAGTTTTGTGGAGAATGTGGAAAGAGAAGAAATCGTGGGTGGCCTGGGTCACAGTGAGCTGGTACAACAGGAACTCAGGGGAGGAGATGCAAATAGCAGAAGTGAAGCCGCCAGTCAGCGGGGTGCTAATTCCCACACTTCCAGGGAGACGTCACCCTGGGACCAAAGAACTGACCCTCCAGTTCACTCTGTCAGTGCTAAGGGCATACATTTTTTATTAATCAGGAGTTAATGCAATCACAGCTGATAGGGGGAGAATTTCTTCTCTTAAACAGCTCTGAAAATTTCAAATACCTTCCCAAGATCTAGTGGTACTGGTTTCCTATTAGCCTAATCGAATGGTAGTTTCTTCTTCATTCTTAGTTCCTAGAAGGACAATAACCAGACCTTCCCAGTTCCACTCCCAGGCAAGTCAGGAATAAGACAGCGTCTCAGCGAAGCCATTGCCAGGAGTGCCTTGTAGCCCAGGAACCTGCCACTTCCCTGAGAGAAAGGGCCTGAAACAGGCCATCACACAGGAGACAGCACAGGGGACCCTGTAAGAAATTCCAGAGTCAAAACCCACATGGCCAGAATGCATCAGTCACCACTCGATCCTCAACCTCCACTCCCCCTGTAAAACCCTAGCGTCCCTTCTCACTTTGAACTGGTTTGGGGAAGAGTCTCCCAGTTCCTGGCTTGTGCACTTGCAATAAATCACCTTCTCACTGAGAGAAAAGTTTCTCTCTTGTAGCACGGGATGGAGCGGGCCCTTCTTTGGAAATAGTCGTGCCTACGGTAACACAAAGAACTAACCCTCATTACACCTAACACTGGGTAATTTTGGAGACTCCGCATCACAGATGCCAGCGTAGGACCACACACCACACTGACCTGCTGCTCTGCCTGGATTTATCTCCTGTTTAATCCTCCTCTCAGCCACGGTAGCTAGAAACATCGGAACCATCCTGTTACTCCCACTAAGATTCATTCTTCTCAGCTAACCAGTGCCTGCCATTTAGTAAAGGTTTAATACATATTTGGGCATTGATTAAAAACCAACTCCGAAGAGGACCAAGGATTGAAGAGGAAGTGGGGGTCACGCCGTCTCCACTGCCTCTGCTGCCCCAGGCTTCCTGTGCCTGGCCCCGGTCCCAGTGGAAAAAACATTTTTAATAGAACTGTCTGCATTAGGAGCTGCTTGAGAGCAGATATTTCTGTATTTGGCGTGAGTGACTCACTGAACTGCTTCAGCTATCACTGCAAACCAGTCTCAGAGCCTCACCTCCATCTCAGGCTGCAAGTCAGTCTCGAGACCCCGAAATCGAAATCCAGTCACCTGCTGGACATCTGTGGGTGTCCTGAAACCTTGTGGCTGGAGTCCTCAGGTTCTTGGCTATGTCACATGAAAGAACTTAAGAACATGCCAATTTAGTTAGGCCAGTAGTTTATTAAGGAAATGGAGAAGAGGAAAGAAACGAGAGAAAACAACAGATTAGAGGTCCCCAGGTATACTCACAGGCTGGTCAGGCAGAGGAAGGGCGATTTCGCCTCTGTGCTTGGTTTTTTTTTATTTAAAAATTTTTAAAATTTATTTCTCTCCCCTTCCCCGCCCTTCCCCCACCCCCACCCCCCTTGTCTGCTTTCTGTGTCCATTCACTGTGTGTTCTTCTGTGTCCGCTTCTGTTGTTGTCAGCAGCACTGAGAATCTGTGTTTCTTTTTGTTGCATCATCTTGCTGCGTCAGCTCTCCGTGTGTGCGGCGCCACTCCTGGGCAGGCTGCACTTTTTTCACACTGGGCAGCTCTCCTTGAGGGGTGCATTCCTTGCGCGCATCAGCACTGCACATGGGTCAGCTCCACACAGGTCAAGGAGGCCCGGGGTTTGAACCATGGACCTCCCCTGTGGTAGGCAGATGCTCTATCCGTTGAGCCAAATCTGCTTCCCTGCACTAGCTTTTTAAACCATTAATTACTCCTCCCCTTGTTAAGGTTCTGGGGAGGGGTCCCAGCTGTTTGCTGTTCTGATTGGTTACCCCACCCACCAATTCCCCAGGGGAAGGGGGATGATAAGAACCGTTGAGAATATCCAGGGCTTTTCCTTTTTTTTTTTATTTTTTTATTTTTTATAAAGATTTATTTATTTATTTAATTCCCCCATCCCCCAGTTGTCTGTTCTCTGTGTCTATTTGCTGCGCCTTGTTTCTTTGTCCGCTTCTGTTGTCATCAGCGGCACGGGAAGTGTGGGCGGCGCCATTCCTGGGCAGGCTGCACTTTCTTTCGCGCTGGGCGGCTCTCCCTACGGGGCGCTCTTCTTGAGCATGGGGCTCCCCTACGCGGGGGACACCCCTGTGTGGCACAGCACTCCTTGTGCGCATCAGCACTCCGCATGGGCCAGCTCCACACGGGTCAAGGAGGCCCGGGGTTTGAACCATGGACCTCCCATGTGGTAGACGGACGCCCTAACCACTGGGCCAAGTCCGTTTCCCAAGGGCTTTTCCTTGAACCAGGGCGAAATCACATTCTAAATGGTGGGGTTCTCGTGGAATTCTTCCAGCAGTCTTCTTGTACGGTCTTTTCCTCGGGATTTCCAGGTGGGATTCCATGGCCATGTGTTTCACAGTCATGCGTTTCTGCCAGGTTTTAGAGTCATCTTCTCATTCCCTAAACTAGCCTGCCTCAATCTCAAATACTGCTTATTCAAAAACGGGCCCTTCATCAAAAGGGAAAATTTTAGATTGTATATATGTTACCAGAATAAAAATTAAAAACACACACACATACAAAAAACTCCATGGAACCATTCAACACAGTGAACCCTAATGTAAACCATGGACTATAGGTAATGGTACAATTATAAGTGTTCTTTCATCAATTATTACAGATGTACCACACTAAGGCAAGGTATTAATAATAGGGGGGTATATGGGAACTCTGCATTTTCTGCATAAGTTTTCTGTTAACTTACAACTCCTCTAATAAAAAAAAGTCCTTCACTAAAAAAAATCAACTTTGAAATATAATATGCATACAATAAAAGGCACCTATTTAAGTATTCATTTGGTGAATACTGACAAATTTATAGACTCCTGGAGCCAGCAACACAATCTGAGTATTGAACTTTCCATCATTCCAAGAAGTTCCCTGGTGTTGCTTTTAATAACTAATCCTCATCTCCAGGAAACAACTGATCTGCATTTGATCACTATAAGTTAAATTAGACTCTTCCAGAATTTCACACACAAGGAATTGTACAGTATGTACTTTCTTAGCTTGAATTCAAAATAATCCAGCATAATAAATTGAAATCCATCCATTTCACTGCATTTGTCAGTGATTCTTTTTTATTGCTAAATATTATTTCATTGTATGAATACAATGCAGTTTGTCTATCCTTTCACCTCTTGATTGTCATGTAAATTCTGTCCAATTTTTAGCTATTATAAACAAAGCTGCTATGAATATTCATACAGAGTCTTTCTGTGATAGCTTGGGGTTGAATTGCTGGGACATATGGTAAGCAGATGTTTATCTTAAGGAGAAACTTCCAACTGTTTTTCAAAGTGGTTGAACCATTTTACATTCCTACAAGGAATGTATGAAGTTTCCTATTGCTCCACATCCTTGTCAACTTCTAATACTGTCAGTCTAAATTTTAGCCACTCTACCAGGCCTGTATTGGTATCTCATTATGTTTCAATTTGCATTTCCCCAGGTAACCTAATGGCATTATCTATTTATGTGCCTATTACACTTTCTTAAATCTTTTGTGAAGTGTCTGCTCAAATCTTTCATCCATTTTTATTGGGTTGTTTGTCATCTTCTTATTGACTGTTAAGGGTTCTTTATATATTCTGAATATAAGTTCTTTTTTTTTTTTGTCTTTATTTACTCTTCCAATATTACATTAAAAAAATACGAGGTCCCCACATACTCCCCACCCCCCTCCCCCCACTCCTCCCCCCACAGCAACAATCTCCTCCATTATCGTGAGACATTCACTACATCTGGCAAATACATCTCTGAGCACCACTGCACATCGTGGTCAATGGTCCACATCATAGCCCACACTCTCCCACATTCCACCCAGTGGGCCATGGGAGGACATACAATGTCCAGTAACTGTCCCTGCAGCCCCACCCAGGACAACTCCAAGTCCCGAAAACGCCTCCACATCTCATCTCTTCCTCCCATTCCCCACACCCAGCAGCCACCATGGCCACTTTCTCCACACCAATGTCACATTTTCCCCGACCACCAATCATCATAGTTCATGAATAGAATATCAGTAAGTCCACTCTAATCCATATTCTATTCCTCAATCCTGTGGACCTTGGATTGGTTGTGTCCACTCCACATCCATATCAAGAGGGGGCTTAGATTCCACATGGATGCTGGATGCAATCCTCCTGCTTTCAGTTGTAAGCGCTCTTGGGTCCATAGTGTGGTGGTTGACCTTCTTCAACTCCATGTTAGCTGAGTAGGGTAAGTCCAATAAACCAGAGTGTAGAAGCTAAAGTCTGTTGAGGCTCAGGGCCTGGCTATCATATGGTCAGTCCAGAGATTCAGGTCCCCTGGGTATATATTAAACCCCAGCACCAACTACAGTTCTGGTAAAGTAACAGGAGAGGCTTGTGAAAAAAGATCACATCTGAGTCCAGCTCCACCACACAGAAACACAAACTCCAAAGAAGGGCCAACTGGCATGGCAATGAACTCCATCTGTCATGTCCATAGAACCTGTGGATCTCTATAGCCCTCAGAAGAACCAATACCCAGGGTTGTATCTACTTTATCTGTCTCTGGGACTCTGCTGAGGTGTGCATAAGGGCAAACCCTCTGATAAACTCTCAGCTCTTTTTGGAGACTCATAGCCATATAAACTCATTTGTCCTTTCCATTCCCCCTTGATTCAGGTCAAAAAGCATTTTTAACTCCTGGTATTATATGTAGACTGAGATATTCTGCTGGTCCAAGTTGAGCCTTTTATTCAAGGTCATTTTCTGGTTACATCATCAGCTGGTACTTGGTAGTAATACCTCAGCACCAGGGAGGCTCATCCCCAGGAGTCATGTCCCACACTGGTGGGGGAGGCAACACATTTACATGCTGAGTTTGGCTTTGAGACTGGCCACGTTTGAGCAACATGGAAGCTCTCAGGAGGTAACTCTTAGGCACCCTGCAGCTCTAGGCCTTGTTCTTATTTCAGGTGCACAGGCTCACAAGCATCGTCATTAGTATCAAGGGTTCATTGTTGGACCTTCGTTCTTTTTTGGTCTTTGCCATTGCACTTGGGGGATTGTTGCTGTTCCCTTAGGGACTGTGCTAGAGCTCCCCTGGCTAGGAACTCAGCACTCCGTCAGTTGTTGTTTTTAATTGTAACCACTATGAAAATAACCAAACATTTTTATGTACCCTGGATATATGCCCCGTAGAACTCCCTGCCAACCATGTGTCCCCTGTCAATAACATCCCACACCAGTACTCCTCTACTGCCATTGTTGAACCTCTCTGTGATCCAAAACTTCCTGAAAAGTGAAGCCCAATATATTGCCAGGTTCCATTAATAGTGAAATGGAATATAGCGATGAATTTAAAGGTTAGATACAGTGAATATAAGTTCTTTCATTAGATATATGTATGTATTGTAAATATTTTTCTCCTAGTAGGTTCCTTGCCTTTACATTGTCCTCATGCTCTCTCTCAAAGAGGTTTTTCATTTTGAAGTACAATTTGTCATTATTTTCTCATCTGAGTCACACGTTTTATATGCTATCTAAAAAATCTTTGTCTATCCCAGGTTCACGAAAATTTTCTATGTTTTCTTCTAGGTTTGTACAGTTTCACCTTTTACTACAATCCAATTTAAGTTAATTTTTTTTTTTTAATGATTTGAGGTAAGGGTCAAACTTCTTTTTTTCCAATGTGGATATCCTGTTGGTCCAGCAACAGCTCTCATTTTGTTGAAAAGACTATAATTTCCTTGGCACCTTTGTCAAAGACCCACTGACAATATATATGTGGGTCTATTTCTGGACTCTCTGTTCTGTTCCATTTATCTACCCTTACCTGCCCTGGCCCCAAAGCTATTCCATGACAATGATGATGGTGGGTAACAGGAGGGACAGCAGGTGCCTAAAACTCTGAGGTCAGGGAGACTTCACCTCAAGAGGGTGGGGCATGCCCCGTTGCTTCTTTTTGCTGTCGTCCTGCCTCTGGGCCCCTAAGGGTGCAGTCACAGGAAGTGTGTGGCAGGGGCAGTAAGTAAAGCCTCAGCTTTCTGGCCTGACCACTAAAAAGGGGAGTCCCAGGGAACCATAAAATACTGGTGAGATGACAAAGAAGGAAGAGCTTAGGAGAGCAACCCCCTAAAGTTTATAAACCACTGGGCTCAGCTCCCAAGCTGCATATTCATGGTTAGGAGCCTAAACCGCACATCATAGACTTTGATGACTGAATTATGGGACAAACCACTGCCGAAGTCACGGAGAGAACACTGCATAGCACAGACGCTTTGAACATAGAACTAACACTGAAATAACCCACAGAATGCTGGTTGGAACCCGATCCAGCCCAAACCCGATCCAGTCAATCGTCTGTTAAACAAAAATGTTGACCTCTGTAAGATTTAAACAAGACCAAGAGTCACATACATTGATACTCAAGATGTTCGGAATATAATAGATAATAAATCAGCACCCACACACAAAACAGGAAAATCTCTACTTGTATGAGAAAAGACCATCAACAGATGTTAATGCTGAGATGACACAGCTAGTGGTATTATTTGACAGAGATGTTAAAAACAGCTATTATAAAAATGCCCCAACAAATAATAGAAAAGGCTCTTGAAATGAGTGAAAAGATAGAAAGTCTCAGTAAATAAATAAAAGATGCAAAGAACAAAATGGAAATCTTAGAATGGAAAAATATAATAAGCAATATAAAAAAATCACTGGATGAAGTAATAATGGAATGGAGCTAACAAAAAGTGAGGGAAGCAGACATGGCTCAACTGATAGAGCATCCACCTACCATATGGAGGGTCCAGGGTTCAAACCCAGGGCCTCCTGACCCGTGTGGTAAGCTGGCCCACACGCAGTTCTGCCATGTGCAAGAAGTGCCGTTCCATGCAGGGGTGCCCCCACATAGGGGAGCCCCATGTGCTAGGAGTGCACCCCACAAGGAGAGCCACCCCACGTGAAAAAAGTGCAGCCCTGCCCAAGTGTGGCATCACACACACGGAGAGCTGATGCAGCAAGATGATGCAACAAAAAAAGATGCAGTTTCCCAGTGCTGCTGGATAATGCAAGCAGACACAGAAGAACATACAGTGAATGGACACAGAGAGCAGACAACGGGGGGGGGGGGGGGGGGGCAGAAATTAAAAATAAAATCTTTTTAAAAAGTCAGTGAACTTGAAGAGAAATCAATAGGGGGGAGATTGAAAAACTGAACAGAGCCTCAGAAAACTGTGGGACAATAACAAAAGGTCTAACACTTTTGTCATCTGAGTCACAGTAGGAAAAATAATGCAGGGATGAAAATACAATTAGAAGAAGTAATTTAGGCTGCTAATGTCCCAATTATGATAGAAAGACATAAACCTACAGATTCAAGAAACTCAGAATACCCAAACAGAATAATCTCAAAGAAACCCCCTTCTAAATTTATCATAATCAAACTGCTAAAAACCAAAGACAGAAAAGAATTCTTGAAAGCAGCCAGAGAAAATCAATGCATTACTTATAGGGGAAGGGAAATCTAATGAAGATGACCTTTTTTAAAAGCCAAAAGAACAATTAACCCAGAGATCTATATGCAGCAAACATATTTTTTATGAATGAAGGTGAAATAAGAACATTCTCAGGTGAAAGAGAAGTAAAAGAACTCATTGCCAGAAGACAGATTGATTTTGACTGAGGTTGCATGAAATCTAAAATTCAATTTGAGGAGAAAGGAACAATATTGACTCTTCCAATCAGTGAATGTGGTATATCTTTATTGACTCTTCCAATCAGTGAATGTGGTATATCTTTCTATTTATTTAGATCTTTAATTTCTCCCTAGCAATATTTTATAGTTTACAGTGCACAAGTCTTGCACAAATTTTGTTAAATCTATCCTTAAGTATTCTGAATTTTTGTGCTATTGTAAATGGAATAGCATCTTATTTCCAGTTCACAGTGATGTGTTCCTAATACTTTGAAATACAATTGGTTTTATATTGACTTTGTATTCTTTGACTTCTTAAATTCACCTAGAAATTCTAGCAGTTGTTTTCAGATTTCTTAGGATTTTCTATGTACATAATCATGTCATCTGCAAATAAAAAGTTTATGTCTTTCTAATATTTATTTCTTGTATTATTGCACTGGCTAGCACCTCCAGTAGTACAATGCTGAATCAAAGTGATGAAAGTTAACATATTTGTCTTACTGTTTATCATCTTACACCATTGAGGTGTTAGTTGTAGGTTTTTTGCAGGTGCTGTTCGTTGGTTTGAAGATATTTCCTTTTAGTACTGGTTTCCTGAGAGTGTATATCAAAATTGGGTATTGAATTTTGTCCTCTGCATCTATTGAGGTGACTAGCTTGCTTTTATCCTTTTATGTATATATATATAAATATAAGTTCCAACAATCCTGTCTTCCCGGGATAAATTTAGTCATGATGGAATTATCCATTTTATTTATGTAGTGAGTTCTAATTCGAGGATGTCAAAGTCAACCAAGGAAAAGAACTGACCAGTACACAGCAGAAACACACCAGCTGTCCATTGGGGGGTGGGGGGTGTTATGCTTGGACAGGTTTGCAGTAAGAGGGGCAAGCCCTCGTAGCAGGAAACCCTTGAGAGGCCAGCAGCACAAGGAAGCACCAGAGGGGAGCAGGACAGGAGGAAAACTCCCAAATTCCTGGAGGACGGTAGAAAGGAAGGAGGGGCTTATGGGCCTGGACCACCCAGAGTAAGCACAGCAGGGCGCTCTGGGCCAGGCAGCTCCAGGGGAAGGGCACGGCAGGGGCCTTACAGGCATGGGGTCTTGTCTTATCAACTGAGAGGGGATTCTGGGTGAAGTTTCATCAGGTATGTCAAGCAGGTTAATCCTAAATGGTCAAAAATTGCTCATTAGCATTATTTTTTTAAAAAACAATTAGATATATAAGAATTTAAGTATGGCACCAGCGGGCTTTTTCGAAAGAGCCTAGGCTGCTGTGAAGAAGTACACACGGGGCCACTACGCAGAGGCCATCTTCAGCTCATTTATATAGCACTATGTTCCTGCGTTCAATTTTTTAAATTAACACGTTTATTTCAAATTCACAAAAATAAAAGAGCAGAACAAGGCAGCTCAACAAGTTATGGAAACATAACTCCCAAAATGTTCTTTATCAGGCACTTTCACCTCATCTAATTCTGCTAACTCAGTTGTTTCTCTATTGTTAAGAAAGATACACAAATGAACATAGATTAGTTAAATGACATAGTCAAGGTCTCCTTATTAATGGGAAAAAAAAGAAGAAAAAAATGCTTAATCGTATTCATATTTCACAAAGTCAAAACCCATATTCTTTTTTTACTTTTAGAAAAAATACCAACTTGGCTTTTGCTACAAAAATATTACAATGTTGTTGTTAACTACAGTCCATAAATATATATATATATATATAACAGTTATATTTTTCCCATGTATCACCACATTCTTGTAGTAGAACATTCCTGTATTTGTATTATTAACCACAATCCTCATCTACTTCCAAAATTATTGTTACTCATTCCCAGTATTATCCTCCAGCTGTCCTCCAACTAACATTAATCTTCCTAGACTCCTTGTTTCAGTCACAATCACACCCATAAATCAAGTGTTTGTTACATTTATTATAATGTGTTACCATCAAGTCCAACCATTACCACATATTTACTTTTGACCTTATTAAACATTCTGCATACATCCAGCATCTTCTCCCCCTTCTCATCCCACATTCCATCTCTCACCAACCTACACTTCATAGTCCAACTCCAGAAGTCGACTTATTCTATTTAATTCGTATCAGTGTGACCATAAACTATTCATCCTTTTGTGTTTGGCTTATTTCACTCAACATAATATCCTGAAAGTTTCTCCATATTATCATGTGCTTCCCCAATTGATTTCTTCTTACAGCTGAATATTATTCCATCATTTGAATATACCACATTTTGTTTACTGATCCATCAGTTGACAGACACTTAAGTTGTTTCCATCTTTTGGCAATTGTGAATAATGCCACTGTGAACATCAGTGTGTAAATATCTGTAAGCACCCTTGCTTTCGGTATTTCTGGATACATTACCAGTAATGGGATCACTAGATCATGCGGCAGTTGTATATTAAATTCCCTGAGGAACTACAAGATCTTATTCCACAGAGGTTACACCATTTTCAACTCCCCAAAACTGTAAAGGAGTGTTCCTATTTCTCCACATTCTCTCCGGCATGTGAAGTTCTTTTAACAATGGTCATTCTGTATGGCATGAGATATCTCATTGCAGTTGTTTTGTTTTTTTAAATATGGGGCCAGGTATTGAACCCAGGGCCTCATATATGGGAAGATGGCACTCTTACCCTGAGTAGTTTTTTTTTTGTTGTTCATTTGTTGTTTTTCTTTTGTTGTTAGGAGGCACTGATGACCGAACCCAGGACCTCCTGTGTGGGAAGCAAGAGCTCATCTGTTTGAGCCACATCTGCTCCTTCATTGTAGTTTCAAACTGAATTTCCCTAATAGCTACTGAGGTTGAACATCTCTTCGTGTGTATTTTGGTCATTTGTATTTCTACTTCATAAAAGTGTCTATTGAGTTCTTTTGCCCATTTTTTTAATGGGATTGTTCATTTTGTCATGAAGTTGTGTGATCTCTTTATATAACATAGGTATCAATCCCTTATCAAATATATGGTTTCTAAAGATTATCCCATTGAGTAGGCTGCCTTTTGGCTCACTTGACAGTCTTTTGAACAACAAAAGTGTTTAATTTTGAGGCAGTCCCACTTATCTTTTGTTGCTTGTGCTTTGGGTGTGAGGTCCAAGAAACCACAACCAACCACAAGATCTTGATGTTTCCCTATACTCTCTTCCAAGAGTTTTATGGTTCTCATTTATATATTTAGGTTCTTGATCCATTTTGAATTAATTTTTGGATAAGGTGTGAGATAAGGGTCCTCTTTCTTTTTTTTAGATATGGATATCCAGTTTGCCCAACACCATTATTGAATAGGATATTATGACCCAGCTAAGTAGCTTTGACAGCCTTTCCAAAAATCTCTTTACCATATATGTGAAAGTCTGTTTCTGAAATCTCATTTTAATTCAATTGGTCAATCCATCTATTTTTATGCCAGTGCCATGCTGTTGTTGTTGTTTTTTTTGAAGATTTATTTATTTCTCTCCCCTCCCTCCCCCTCACCCTGGTTGTCTGTTCTCTGTGTCTATTTGCTGCGTCTTGTTTCTTTGTCCATTTCTGTTGTTGTCAGCGGCACGGGAATCTGTGTTTCATTTTGTTGCATCATCTTGTCATGTCAGCTCTCCATGTGTGTGGTGCCATTCCTGGGCAGGCTGCACTTACTTTCGCGCTGGGCGGCTCTCCTTATGGGGTGCACTCCTTGCGCGTGGGGCTTCCCTACATGGGGGACACCCCTGCGTGGCACGGCACTCCTTGTGCGCATCAGCACTGCGCATGGGCCAGCTCCACACGGGTCAAGGAGGCCCAGGGTTTGAACCATGGACCTCCCACGTGGTAGACGGACACCCTAACCACTGGGCCAAGGCCGCTTCCCTGCCATGCTGTTTTTACCACTACAGCTAGATAATGTTTTAAAGTCTGGAAGTGAGAGTCCTCCAACTTGGTTCTTATTTTTTTTAAAGGTATTTTTGGCTATTCCAAGGTCCTTACCCTTCCAGATAAATTTGACAATTGGCTTTTTCAATTCTACAAAAAAGGATATTGGAGCTTCTGTCAGAATTGTGTTAAATCTGTAGATCAGTTTGGGTAGAATTGCCACCTTAATGATATTTAGTCTTCCAACCCATGAACACGATATCCTTCCATTTATTTTTTATCACCATCGGTTTCTTTTAGCAATGTTTTATGGTTTTCTGAATACAGGTCTTTTACGTCCTTGGTTAAATTTATTCCTAAATATTTGATTATTTTAGTCACTATTGTAAATGGAATTTTTTCTCTGACTTCCTCCACAGAAGGCTCATTAGTAGTACATAGAAATACTATTGATTTTGGGGTATTAATTTTGTATCCCACCACACTATTGAAATAGTCTGTAAGTACTAATAGTTTTGTTGTGGATTTTTCAGGATTTTCAAAGTATAAGATCACATCAGTGAATAGCAAAAGTTTTACTTCTTCCTTTCCTATTTGGGTGCCTTTTCTTTTCCCTGCCTAATGGCTCTAAATAGAACTTCTAGCACAATACTAAATAAGAGTGGTGACAGCGGGCATTCTTTTCTTGTTCATAATTTCAGAGGAAAAGCTTTCAGTCTTTCACTTTTTTTTTTAATTATTTATTATTATTTTTTTAAATTACATTATGAAAAATATGAGGTCCCATTCAACCCCACCGCCCCTGCCCCCCACTCCCCCCACAGCAACACTCTCTCCCATCATCATGACACATCCATTGCACCTGGTAAGTTCATCTCTGAGCATCACTGCACCCCATAGTCAATGGTCCACATCATAGCCCAGACTCTCTCACGTTCCATCCAGTGGGCCCTGGGGGGATCTATAATGTCCCGTAATTGTCCGTGAAGCACTATCCAGGACAACTCCACGTCCCGAAAACGCCTCCACATCTCATCTCTTCCTCCCGTTCCCCACACCCAGCAGCCACCATGGCTACCGTTCCCACACCCATTCCACATTTTCTCTGTGGACATTGGATTGGTTGTGTCCATTGCACATCTATGTCAAGTGAGGGCTTAGATTCCATATGGGTACTGGATGCACTCCTCCCACTTCCAGTTGTAGACACTCTAGGCTCCATGTTGTGGTGGTTGACCTTCTTCAACTCCATGTTAGCTGAGTGGAGTAAGTCCAATAAATCAAAGTGTAGGAGCTGAAGAGTCTTTCACTCTTGAATACAACGTTAGCTGTGGGTTTTTTCATAAGCCCTCTATCATGTTGACAAAGTTTCCTACTATTCCTATCTTTCAGAGTGTTAAATGATGCTGGATTTTGTCAAATGCCTTTTCTGCATCAATCAAGATGATCATGTGATTTTTCACCTTCCATTTATTAATATGGTGTATTACACTGATTTTCTTATGATGAACCACCCTGATTTGCAAGTATTTTATTGAGGATTTTTGCATCTACATTCATCACAGAGATTGGTCTGTAATTTTCTTCTAGTATCTTTCTCTGGCTTTGGTATTAGGGTGATGTTAGCTTCATAGAATAAGTTTGGTAGCATTTTCTCTTGTTCAGTTTCTTGGAAGTTTGAGCAGGATTGGTATTAATTCTTTTTTAATGTATGGAAGAGTTCACTTGTGAAGCCACCTGGTCCTGGCCTTTTCTTTGTTGGGAGGTTTTTGGTGACCGATTCAATCTCTTTACTTGTAATTGGTTTGTTGAGGTCTTCTATTTCTTCAAGGATCAGTGCAGGTTGTTCATGTTCTAGAAAATTTCCCATTTCATCTAAGTTGTCTAGTTTGTTAACATATAGTCGCTCATAGTATTCTCTTATGATCTTATCTATTTCTGTGGAGTCAGTAGTAATGCCCCCTCATTTCTGATTTTATTTGCATCTTTTTTCTTTGCCAGTCTAAGGGTTTGTCAAGTTTGTTGGTTTTTTAAATTCTATTTTGTTGTTGTTGTTCACAATTTCATTTATTTCTAATCTTTATCTCCTTCCTTCTGCTTGCTTTGGGATTAGTTTGCTATTCTCCAGTTCCTCCAGGTCTTTGTTAGCTCTTTCTTCCATTTTAAGGTAGGTTTTGGGGGCTATAAATTTCCTTCTCAGCACTGCCCTTGTTGCAACCCATAAGTTTTTATGTTTGTTCTTGTTTTCATTCATCTTGAGGTATTTACTGATTTCTCTTGCAATTCCTCCTTTGCCCCACTATTTTTTTAAAGAGTGTGTTATTTAACCTCTATAAATTTGTGCATTTTCCAGTCCTTCACCTGCTGATTTCCAGCTTCGTTCCATTATGATCAGAGAAAGTACTTTGTATAACTTCTGTTTTGTTTTTTTTTAAATTTATTGAAACCTGTCTTGTGTCCCAAAATGTTATCTATCCTGGAGAATGATCCATGAGCAATTGAGAAGAAAGTGTTATACTATTATTTTGGGGTGCATTGTTCTGTATATGTCTATTAGGTCCAGTTCCTTTATCACATTATTCAAGTTCTCTATTTACTTATTTATCTTCCGTCTACATGCTCGCTCCATTGATGTGAACGGTGTATTGTTGAAGCCTCCGCCTATTTTTGTAGAGATGTTATTTTTGCCTTTAGTTTTGCCAGTGTATGCCCCATGTATTTTGGGACACCCTAGTTAGGTGCATAGATATTTATGATTGCTATTTCTTCCTGGTGGACTGCCCCTTTTATTAATATATAATGTCCTTTGTCTCCTAAAACATCCTTGCTTTTAAAGTCCATTTCATTTAGTGTAGCTACTCTGGCTTTTTTATTGTTGTTACTGTATGCATGGAACATCTTTCCCCAGCCTTTCTCTTTTGACCTATTTGTATCATTGGGTCTTAGGTGAGTCTCTTATAGACAGCATATAGATGGCTCATACGTTTTTTTATCCATTCTGCCAGTTTGTGTCTTTTGATTAGGGAGTTTATTCCACTAACATTCAGTGTTATTACTGTTAAGGCAGTACTTAGTTGACTCATTTTATCCTTTGATTTTTATATGTCTTGTTTTATTTTTGTCTTTTTACCCTTTTAGTTACCATTACTGATAATCATTATTTCTACACTCTCCTCCAAGCCTCTCTCTCCTGTCTTTTTCCTTAAATCTGCAGAACTTCCTTAGTAATTCTTGTAGGGCAGGTCTCTTGTTAACAAATTCTTTTTGTGAATATCTTAAACTTCTCATTTTTGAAGGACAATTTTACTGTATATAGAATTCTTGGCTGGCACTTTTTCTCTTTCAGTACCTGAAATATATCATACCACTGCCTTCTTGCCACCATGGTTTTTGACAAGAAATCAGCACTTAGTCTTACTGGTCATTCCTTGTATGTGATAAATTGCTTTTCTCTTGCTCTTTCAGAATTCTCTCTTTACCTTTGGCATTTGCCACCTTGATTAGTATATGTCTTGGAAGAAGTCTAATCAGATTTATTTGGACTGGAGTATGTTGCACTTCTTGGGCATATTTATCTATGTCTTTCAGAAGAGTTGGGAATTTTTCAACCATTATTCCCTCAAATATTCTTTCTGCTCCTCTTCCCTTCTTTTCTTCTTCTGGAACACCCAAGAAGTTTATGTTTGTGTGTTTTGTGTTGTCATTCAGTTCCCTGGGACCCTGCTCATTTTCCCCCCTTTATTTTCTCTATCTGTTGTGTTTCTTCAATTTCAACAGTCATCTTCTAGCTCACTGATCCTTTCTTCTGCCTTTTATTCCCATAAGGTCTGCTATTTTTCTTTGCATTCTTCCAAATTCTTCTTAATACTCACCCAGTGTCTTCTTAATATCCTTAATTTCTTTAGCCATCTCATTTAATTAAGGAGATTTCTTTGAACATCGTTGATTAGTTGTCTCAAATCCTGTATCTGGAGGTTCAATTTGTTTCTTTGACTTAGCCATAGCTTCCTATTTTTAGTATGACTTGTAATTCTTTGCTGGTGTCTTAGCATATGATTTTCTTGATGTACTTATTTTGGGGCTGTTTCTCTCATCTAGAGCTTTCTTGTTTGGCTTTGTGCTAAAGCTCCTTTTGACACTTGATTCAACTTATTTTAGATCTTTATGATAGCTCATGATTAGCTAATCAGATTTTTTCCTTATTCATCTGATTCTTGCCCTGAATATTTGGTACAATTTTTGAGATTGTACAATTTGTGGATTTATTTGATCCCCAGGATAAAGTTTCCTTTCCCCTGTTCTGCTTCTGGGAATGCTAATGTTTTTGTCCTTTTTTTTTTTTTTTTTTTTTGCTTCTAAATATTTTCAATACTCCTTTAGTTATTTCTACCTGCTTTTACCTGGAGGGCAAATTTTGGTAGGAGGGATCCCCAGAGACATTTATTTCCAGGTCAGTTTTCCCAGCCAGAACAGGCCGAAGCACCCATGAAGGGGGTGTAGATGGTTCTTTAGTCAAGTGATGTTGCCTCTTTAATTCTTAGCCCATCAGGGGCATGGCTGGAGTTGAGGCTGCCAGCTGTGGCGGGCAGGATGAAGCTGTTGCACAGATCCCAGACCCTGCGATCTGTATTCTCTAACCCACCACCACAACAAGCCCTGGGCCTTGCCCATCCCTGCTTTTCTTAGGGAAGAGCCACCCTTCAACAAGCTTTTCCCCACTACTCCAAGAAGGCACTGTCTAATATCAGCTCGTCCTTCCCCTGCCAGGGGCAGGGTTAAAACAGAGGCTGCCACTTTCTTTATATCCTGGGTGGCTCTTCCCCATCACCTCAATAAGTTACTGTGTCTCAAAATCAGCCCCACTTCTTTCCCTGCTATTGTGAGGGTTGGAACAGTGGGTGCCGGTGGCTTTCTGAGCTGGCAGGTTGAAATAATCTGCACTGCCCCAAGAAACTGATCAAACTCCAGACCTCTCTGGACCTGCTGGGGGCAGGGTTGGAACAGAGACTGCAGGGAGCTTCCTGAGCTTGGAGGGTTTAAACTGTCTTTGCTACCCCAAGAAACTGATCAAACTCCACCCAAATTCCTTCTCTGCTGGGGGCAGAAATGGAGCAGTGGCTGCAGGTGGGGATTCTGAGCTGTGCAGGCTGAAACCAACCCCCATTGTCCGAAGAAGTTACTATGGCCCTCAAATGGATGCACTGCCTACCCACCAGGCACAGGTGCCTGAGCAGTAGCCACAGGTGGCTTTCCAACCTAGGCATGTTGACACTGATCCCACCATGCTGGGAAATCCCTGTCTCTCAACTGGCCGCAATTCCCCACTGAGGGCAGAGGTCTGAGCTTTCTAACCTGAGGGACTAGTATCTGCTCCCTATGATCCTGGAAAGCTACTGCATCCCCAATCACTTGCCCTTCCTTCCCCGCCAGGAGCTGAGGTTTGAGCAACGGCTTCCAGCGGCTATCTGACCTGGGTGGACCAAAACTGACCCCTATCATCCCAGGAAGTTGCTGTGTTCTTCAGTCCACTCCTGCCGGTGGAGCCCAAATGGAAGCCACCAGCCTCCCTCTGACTTGGGTGGGTTTGAACTTTACTGTGCTCAGAACTAGAATCCAGATAGCCAAACTTGCTAATCAATAGCCATAGTCGGTGTCCGGCCATGTCCCCCTCCCCTGCTCCTAGGAGAGGGAACTTCCAATTGCAGCCAGGGAGTGGCCCCCAAGGCTGCGCACCATGCCTGTGGGCGACAGGCACCAGCCTCTGCAATGCAGAGGGACCTACTCGCAGATCTTCACTGCAGATGGCCGGTCTCTCCCTTCTGCTCTTCCCTGGATGGTGCATGGGGTTCTGCAGGTCTCCAGAGTCCCCCAGTTGACTTAGACAGATTCTGGCTGATTACTAGCTGCTCTGAAGGACAAACTGAAATCTAGAGTTCCCTACTCTGTCCCTCATCTTTTCCCGCACTTGCAGTTTGTCTGAGTAAGTCTTTATTTTTCCTTCCTATTTGAAGGGTGATTTTGCTAGATTCAGAATTGCAAGTTGGTGGGGTTTTTCCTTTCAACATTTGAAATATATCACTCCACTCTTCTTGTTTGCGTGGTTCCTGAGAAGCCCGTGTAATTTACCCTTGGTCCTCTCTATAAGTTATTTCACCCCCATCTGGCTCCTTTCAAGATTTTGTTTTCTGCGGTTTGAATACAATATGCCTAGGATTTTCTTTCTTTCTTTTTTTTTTTAAGTTTACCCTACTTGATGTTCTCTGAGCTTCCTGGATCTGTGGTTTAGAGTCTGATATTAATTTTGGAGTGTTTTCAGCTATTATTACTTCCAATACTTCTGCTTCATTCTCACTTTCTTCTGGTATTTCAATTATGAATATATTAACACCTTTCAAAATTGTACCACAGTCCTTGGATGTGTCTGTGTCTTCTCTTTTTCTCTTACTTAATCTTGCTACAGTTTTATCAATTTTATTTATCAAAAAAACCCAGCTTTTTATTTAATCAATTCTTGTTTTTCATTTCATGTATTTGTGCTTATTATTCTATTTAAACTTTCATTTACTTATCTTTCCCTAGCTTCGTAAGTTAGATCATACCATTAATTTTTTATCTTCTTTTCTAACTTAGCATAATCATTTAAAACTATACATTTTTAAAATATATATTTATTTGGAAATACTTTCAACCTTACAACAGTTACAAAAATAATACAAACTCCATACAGAGAACTCCAACATACCACTAAAACACCCCATATACCCAGATCCACCAATTCTAACATCTTGTCACATTTTCAGTGTATTTTAATCTATTGACCCATCTATCTGTCCATCTATTCACCTATCTACTTACCAATCCATTTTCTGAACAGGTAAGTGTAGATTGTACACAACATGATCCTTAAAAACTAAATACTGCCAAACACATTTCCTAAGAACAAGGATATTCACCTATGCATATAAGTCAATATTCCAGCCTTTTCAGATGTCCTAATGTCTTTTTGAGCCTCTTCTCTTGTTAGAGACCACGTAGGATCACACATTGCATTTAATTGTCATTGTCTACTTTGTCTGAAATAAAATAGCCACCCTGACTTTTTTATGCTTAATGATTGCATGGTATAATTTTCTATTGCTTCCTTTTAATTGTTCAGCATTTCTATGTTTAAACTGTCCTTCCTGTAAACAGCAAATATTGTGTCTTTGTTTTTAAAACCCAATATGACAATCTCTTGTAATTGTTCACAATGTTTACACATAATGTAATTATCAAGATGGTTGGGTTAACTCCGTCAACATTGTCTCCTATTTGTGCCTTCTGTTCTTTGTTCCCTCTTTTCTTGCCTTCTTTTGGATTACTAGAGTATATAGGATTCTATTTTATCTTTATTTATTAGCTACATCTTTTATTTTTCTCATTGTTGCTTTAGGGTTTACAATATGTTCCTCACATTCTACCTCTGTAAAGTATTATTCTACTTCACATACGACTTAAGAATCTTACACTTCCATTTCCATCCTCTTATCCTTTGTGCTATTGTTGTTCATTATTTATTAACTACCACAATATAGTTTTTATTTAAAGGATCAATGTTCCTTGAAAGAAATCTAAAAATGTGCAGTCTTTTATATTTATCCACATATTTATTACCATTTCTTGGGCTCTCATCTCTCTATGCATATCTAAGTTTTCACTTGCTATAGCTTTTCTTTTTGCCTGAAGAACTTCCTTTAAACAGGATAGGTCTGGCAATGAGTTCTCTTAGCTTTTGTCTGAAAAAGTCTTTATTTTCCTTCATTTTAAAATAATTTTTCAATATGAATAGCATTCTAGATTCTAGGTTGAGTTCCCACACCCCCACCCCAGCATTTTAAAGATGTCATTCCATTGTCTTCTGACTTGCGGTTTCTGAAAGTCTGATGACATTTTTATCTTTCTGTGTAATGTGTCTTTTTCTATGACTGCTTTTAAGATCCTCTTTATCACTTATGTTGAGCAATTTGATTACGATGTGTCTTGATGTCTTTGCATTTACTGTGTGTGGTTCATTGATCTTCTTGGACCTGTAGGTTATAGTTTTCTTCATTTCTCCAAATATTGGTCTGACCCTCTCCCCCTTTCCCTTTCTGAGATTCCAATTACATGTGTTAAACCATTTGACACTTTCCCAGAATTCAAGGAGTCTGAGTTCTTTAATATCATTTTTCAGTCTCTTTTCTCTCTGTACTTCACCTTGTATAGTGTGGCAATTTGGTATTGTTTATGAATTCAAAAAATAGATACTGAATTGTGTTTGTAAACTAGTCTGTTCCTCTGGATATATTAGGTTGTATTAGACTTAGAAGATTTACTTTTACTTTATTAAATCAAGATTAGGGCTTTTATTTGACCACATCACTGGGGGACTCGATTTGAGTCCCCACCTCCCCGCTTTGTGGGCTATATAAACAGATGCTCAGACAGGGAAGTAAATACATGGAGAAGGAGAACACAGAAGCAGATACACAAGGAGAGAGAGTGCTCCATAGGCACAGCCCAGGAAGAGAGATGAGCTGATAGTCTACAGCTAACCTTGTAGAGAGACCAGAGCAGCTGAGCCCAGAAAGAAACAAGCCCCAGGGAGAGAGAAAACCCTTATACCAGCCTACAGCTGAGATCAGAAGCTTGGACCACGGAGCCTTAAGAGGAAGGAGGAAAGCTGAACCTTCGCAGACACTGCTGCCATCTTGCATCGACACATGGCAATAGACTTTGGGTGAGAAAGTACCTCTTATGGTACTTTGAGTTGGACTCTTTAGGGCCTGGTAACTGTAAGCTTCTACCCAAAAAACCTTTTATAAAAGCCAACAGAGTTCTGATACTTTGCACCAGACCCCTTTGGCTAATATGTATAGTTTCTATTATTATGTCTTTAGCATTAATCTTTTTTCTACGGTTTTCTGCTTTGAATTCCATCTGGTGAAATATTCTTTTCACCTATTGCAAAGAAACAGTTAATCAATAGGTCTGTTTTAGTCAGTTCTTGCTTATCTTTGTAGCCAAGCCAATGATCCCTGACCAACCTCTGAGAACGAAACTCCAGGAATATTCACACAGTTACTTGTTAATGATGTCATTATATGATCCCAAAGCTGTGGGCCAAGAAAAAGCAGGCTATCAGCATGTCTAAAGTAAGCATGAAGACTTCTCATGTGCACTTTAAGAACTCTGAACTCCAAGACTTCTATGGGTTTCCTTGGGTGGAGAATCACACACATCTTTGCTGTTCAATTGGAGAGAAAAGCACACCCATATAGCCTTCACAGAGAAAGGGAAGACTTGGAAGCCTGTGACTTCTGACCTTTATCTAAGGTTGTATTTTTTCTGTCCCTGCACTTCACCCTTTGCTGTAATAAACTTCAGCCATGAACATAATTTTATATTGAGTCGTGTGTCCTTCCAGCAAATCATGACTAGTTAGTAGTCATGGGAACTCCCTAAAGGTCTCATTTTTTTCATCTTTAAAAAATTCTACTAGATTCTTTTTAATATCTTACATTTATTTCAGGACGTTCATGTTTCCCTTTAAGTGCTTGTGCACAATTTTAATAGTGGTTTTAACATGAGGTATGCTAGTTCCATCATCTCTGTCATTTCTGGGTCTGTTTCTATTCACATCGGAAGGAAACTTCCAATGCATCCTGGCACATCTAGTAATTTTTTATTGAACAGTGGACATCGTGGCTATTTTATTGTTGAGTATTTGTAGTCTTCCTTTGAAGAATGTTGTGGCTTTATTTTGTGGGCAGTTACTTGTGGGTCAGTTGGATCCCACTGAGGCCTACTTTGCTAGGGTGGGTCTAGAGGAGCCTTCATTCAAGGTATAGTTCAACTCTACCACTAAGGCATGATCCTTCTTGGGATCTCCACTAAATGCCTGTGAAGATCACTGAGGACACTCATCCACTCATTAGAGCTCAAACTTTTCCATACCTTCTGAGCCCTCTGGAATTGTTCAACTTAATACTCCCCATCATTTTTTGTCTGATCTAGAATTTCACTCTAAGGGTGTCTGACTTGGTGCTCAGCAAAGATCCTACTCCTAGAGACCTTTATAAGAGAATGAAATTCAGATAGGGAGAAAGCCACAGGAGGCAAGAAGCTGAAATGGAACTTGGCAAAGAAGGGAGGGACCAGGAAGTGCTCCCAAATGACAGAAGAGCCAAGCACCAACAGCCAGTCCCAGACCACCACTCTTTGGGGAGAAAGCACCACACTGACACCTTGATTTGGACTTTCTTTTAACCTCAAAACTGTAAGCTAATAAATTCCTGTTGTTTAAGCCAGTCCATTGCATGGTATTTGCTTGAGCAGCATAGGAAATTAAAAACATGGTTTAATACACTTTATCTGTTTTTGAGTCATCGTACAGTTTTTCATGTTGTGGTTTGTTATATTTCCCAATGGAGAACCATCCAATCAATCTAAGGAGATAATGATAGGGAGACCTGCTAGGATTTTATTGCGAGAGATCATCAGATATTTATTGAGACTTCTGCTTCCAGCCATGATGGAATAAAAAGATTGGATTTAACAGCTTAGGACTGATTCCTGAGAGAAGGGAAAGAAATGAGGCAAAGTCTATGGTCACCCCAACTTTCGGCATGGCAACAATTTTCTCATTACAGAAACAAGGAAGGAGAACTCAAACAGAGCCTGGTGGCCTTGCTGAGTTGAACATAAGAGACTGGAGTTCAGGGAGGTTGAGACACCTGGATACTGGGGGAGACACATATGGGTACCATTTAGAAAAAGAGCTCCAGGAATCTGCAAAAGGGTCAGTCCTCATTGAGGTGGGCCATATCTTAACTGAAGTAGCCTCATCAAAAGGTCCTACTTATAATGGGTACAAACAGCTTCAAACCACCACTCCACGACATACAACAAATTATCTAAGCTCAAATTGCTGAAACACCAGCTCACTCAGATCTATATGTTCCAAGAGAAGACTACAGTAATCTAAATTCTAAAGCTAAAATCACTGATGATTGTTTCAGCAACTAACCTAGTTTACACATTCTGACTCACTGTGCTGTCCAGACCCACTGACTAATCTCTGCCCTATAACTACCCAATGACTAACCCAAGCTTCTCAAACTCTAAGCATCTTTCCATAATTCCCTTTTAAGATACTATTGGAATTCTGTCAAGGTAGTACCCTCCCTTGCTAAGTTTAATAAACTCAGCTTTATATGTAGTCATCTTTTATGTAAGCTTTGAAGTCATGGATGGTCTAAGGAAATTGAGGAGGTGCCTCTCACGCCACAGCTCAGGGCCACTGAGCCCCTCTGGGGCCCCTGAGCTCCTCTGCTTAGAACTTCCTTGTCTGCGATGATGAGGTAAATCTAGTTCTAAGTCTCCGCCCCTGTCCCTTTTTATTGAATCCCCAAATCCCCAAATCTATCTGAGGTTTATTTTGACTGTCCTAGGAATAAAGTCCTTTAGGACACTCTAGTTATTTGACTGGATTTTCACTAGTATTAATTTTCTTTGGTGAATGTATGGTGGATTTACTACCACATAACCAACCACTCTAAAATGAAGCATTTTTTAAAAGCAACAAACATTTATTATCTTACAGTTTCTGAGGGTTAGGAATTGGGAAGTGGCCTAACTGGGTGGTTCCAGCCCAAAAATCTCTCAAGAGGCTCCAGTCAAGCTGTTGGCAGGGGTCATAACCTCATCCAAAGGCTTGTCTCAGGGAATATCCACTTACAAGCTCACACAGTTGTTGGGAGACATCAGCTTCTTGTTAACTGGTGGCTGGAAACCTCAGTTCTTCAGCACGTGGGCTTCTGCCTGGGTTTCCTCAGTGGGCTGCCATCTCCCAGAGGAAGTGACCCAAGACAGAGTTCACAAGAGTGACCAAAACTTCAGTTGCAGTCCTTTTATAACCTAATACCACCACTTCTGCTCTACACACAGGGTGACCCTGGAACAATGGGGGAGAGGCCTACACAAGGATGTGACTACCAGGAGGTGGGGATCCAAACTGGGCCAACTTGGAGGCTGCCTACCACAGTGAAAGTCTTCCAAAGAATTGGCTTGTCAATCATCTCTGCCTATCTGCTCACTATAGTGTTACGTATCTACAACAGCTTTCCTGAATAAGGCCTCTACTCATCACCATGGAAACCAAGATACTCATAAAAGTGCTATGATAGCTTAGGAACTTAATAAAGGTTATTCAGTTCCTAAAGGCCTGTGAGATAGGCAATACTGTCCACACTTAATAAATGAAGAAAAGGAAAGAATAAGCAATTTACTGTCACCTAGTAAGACTATGTTTATCATTCTTCAAAGCCTAGGATCTTTCCACTTCCCTACTTTTTCTCAACTGGCTTTAACCTACCTTTCCAGCTTGACCTCCAACTAACCCCTCATTCACCTCGACTACCCCCACACTCCACTTTCTGCCACACTGTATATACATTAAGGCCACTGGGTTCCTTGCGTTAGTCCCACATAAGAAATATTTTTCCCCATCCCTATGTGATACCAACCTTTTGAAACTGTTAAGTCTAGCCTTTATGGCTCAGCACATGGCAAAATTCCATAAATAATCCATGTGTGCTTGAAATGAGTATGCTTTCATGTTGGGGCAGTCTTGAAATTGATTGTGCAATTTAAGTATCTTTACTGTTTCTTTTGTCTCTTTGATCTAATAAATTACTGAGGTATATTAAAATCTCTGCTATACTGATGTCAATTTTTCTGTGGAGATATGTATCCATCTGTATGTTTTTAGATACACACAAGTTTTATCTTCCAAATTAAGAGTCTCTCTCACTATTAGATAGAACTCAAATTTACCCCAGGAAAGGAGAGAAGAGGAAAGAGAAGAAAGAAATGGAAAAGGAGGGGAAAAAAAGAGAGGGAGTCAATTATAGATACAGAAAGTTATAGCCAGATTTACATCTAAGTCTACTCTCCTCCTTGCAAAGGAAAGATAATTAGTCTTTCCACAGATCTGCAACCTGGATAGTGGTTACAAATGCTTTGGGTGTTTATTTCCTCCCACCCATGCTGGTGAGAAGCAGATAAGTTTCTTGGCTGTTCCTTTCTAAAAGCAGAGCTTGTTTTTCATTCACCCTTCCACTTGAGGGTATTGGGGTTCCAGCTTTACATGGAGGTGTTCTATCAGAAACTCCAAGCTACAAATGCTTGGGCTTTAGACTTTATTTCCCCCCATGCTCTGCACAAAGCAACTCAAGTCTCTTAGGGTTCTTGGTGTCACTTCATTTGGGAGTTCTGGAAATCCTTGTGTGTATGGTGCTCAGCGATACATTAACAAAATTTATAAAAATATTTTGTCTAATGTTGAAGCAGTTGAGAGCATCATTCAGACCCTTGCCATATTGCTTCTGTTCTCTGAAATCCTATCATCCTTCACCATTCAGCTCAAAGTAGCCGCTTCCATTAAACTCTGTACAGTTACCCAACCTCCACCCCACATCCAACGGCAATTAATAACATCTTCCTGTTTACCACTGCAAAAGTACTACACCTTGTCTTACTCTTCAGTTACATTTGTATTTTTCTCTCGCCAATAAAAAGAAAACTCAATAACCAGATCCTGTGTCAGTTATCTTTGGGTTCCCACCCTCTTTCCCTCCCTGCTCCACTCTCCTTGCTTCCATAGAGAGCAGCAAAATGCCTGTCTACAGACAGTGCTCACTACAGTTCCAAAAGCAAATGTATCCCAAGGAATTCTGATCATAGAATCATCCAATCCTATGACACTGGGTAAAATGGTAACTGTTGCACAAGAGAGCAAGTGGCTGTCCCAAAGAAACTTGACTGGAGCTGCTGGGTAGTGTTCCTCAAGAAAACAAGTGCTTTCCCAAGAGCACCTGGCCAGGCCCCCCTCCTCAGGGGCCTCTTAGATGCTGAGAAATCTGTAAAGTCAAATGCAAGTTCTAACAGCACCTGTTCACTTGTTAAACTTTACTACCATTGAATAGACTATGGACTGAATAACTTTAAACCATTTTAAATTACTTAGATATCACATAAGACAGTATTGAAAACATATTTTAATGTTATTACTCTTAAGAACAACATGAAAAAGAAATTCAAGTACTTTTTTCTTACATGAGCTCTTTTTCTAACAAATATTAATAAGGAAAGAATGGTTTCAAGATTATTACCATCAGGAAACAATAAGAGGGTGAAGCATGAGTCAGGCTTCTGATGGGGTTAAAATGTACTAAAGAGAAAATATTGTTGACTAATATCTATACAATATGTGCCACTTCCTATGAGCACCACCCAGTCCTCTGCAGTGGCTAATTCAGTACATTTCCACAGACAGAGCCACGTCACCACAGACCACGTGGGAAACTCGAGGCTCACTGGAAGAAAGTGATTGTATAGTCAGTTTTTCAACTGAAAAAAATGTTTTCACAGAGCAACAAAGCAAGGAAACAAAAACAGCAACTTAGATTCATTGTGTTATTAAAAGGTCTTTCAGAAGGAAGCTCAGTTCCTAAATTAAAAAGGGTACTCTGACTTCAGGAGAGTCAGTCTTAGCTCACCTCATGCAGGCTCCGAGCTAAGACGTCAAGAAAGCAGTCTAACTGCTTCTCCAAGTCAGGCGAGGTGCTGGCGGCAGCTACCCTGCTGCTTCACTGCCTTCCTTGTCTACACTCTCCTCTGGCCTGGGCCCCGTCAGGACATGGCAGGGGTGATGGCCACAAATTTATCTGTTAGATCTCTGACAGAACTGGGACCGTGACAAGGAAAGCTACAAAGCAGCAGGCTCTAACCTCAGCAGCCTTTCTGCGTGATATCTAGTCCCGACGACTTTGTAATTTCCAAAGTTGTGAATACCTGTTCAAAAGGAAGACAACAAAACAGACATATGTAAACATTAGTGATGCTTAAGGAAATCGACACATTCTGATTACTGCATTTACATTATTCTTTCAAACATGCCTATTAAAAAATAAAAATAAAAATAAAACATGTGTATTGATCCAAGCAAAGCATTTACAAATACAAAATATTTCTGGTCACATGCTTTAAAACTGATTTTCAAACTACACCAATTGAAGCCAATGGGAAAAACAGTTCCTGTTTCCCTACCTCTCCACACGTGGGGTGAATTCCAATGGTGTCGTCCAGCAGCTGTTTAGTTAGCCCGCATTTCACGGCAACTGCAAATCCCTGGGTAATCTCGCCAGCATTGGGTCCAAGGACATGAAATCCTATCACCCGATCCTTTAATACAGGAGCCAAACAAAGAGAATCCCAACAAGTTAATGGTCTGAGGAGAAATCTGTTCACCGTCCATTCACAGTTAAATTTTACATCTACCACAGAAAAAGAATGTTAAAGCCTGAGCAGAGGACATTACCATGAAAGGGAGCTACTCTAAGTATCTGTTAAATGAGCCAATAAGTGCATATCCAGAGTTAATTTGCACTCAAATTTACTAGAACAAGCAATTTACTGACTGCATGAAGGAGTTCATTAGGATGATGTAAAGTTCCAAATTATGCTGAGGTGTGCTAAACAACAACGTAAATCTGAACTGAAGTCCAACACTGGAATAAGTCTAAGGCAACACATTTTACTAGAAATGCAGATTATTGGCCAAGGAAGTACGCTGCTTTGTTGCTAACGGTAACTAAGTCACAATCGAAGGAGTGGCCAGCGATGGGCTTCTACCCAGGACTGCAGGTTGGGGAGGTAAGATAGTCACAGTCCAGCTGTGCCTGCTTATGACAAGCCATCAGTTTTGGCAGACCTGCTGGGACAGGACGCCCTTTCACAATCAACTCCCAAGGTAAAATTTCATTTTAGGCTGTCCCTTTGTCAGTCTCTTTTCATCAGACTCTAATCTTCATTTTGACCCTAAACTGTAAGCCGGGCGGACTGAGAATCACAGGGCTGGGGGGACCGGCTTCTTCCCACCCAGTGAGACTGCAGCTCTAGCCGAGGCCCCAGCGCCACCTCCAGCAGGGAGAAAGCTGCAGGGACCTGTGCAATCCTCTCCAGGAAATTACCGGTGAAGCTGTGGAGGCTGGTGATTGCGGCACAAGCTGCCCCCAGGAGCTGTTCTGTGGCTGGAATTGGAAGCTCCATTTCCCAAAAACAGGGAGGAAGAGACGGTTGGCCATCAATTTAGGCTACTGATTGGTAGACTCGGCTGGCTAAGATTTAACACTGAGAAGAGGTAGGGTGTGAATCTGCCCAAGTCAGGAAAAAGAGCCGCCATTCTGACTCGGCGCCCAGCCAGAGGGGAAGCCAGGACCAAAAAGCACAGTGACAGTAGGAACAAGTTTCTTTCACCCAGATCGGCCTGCAATCCTGGACTAGTCTTCAGCCCCGCCTCTGGCAGGGAGGAGGCTGGTGGACCCTGCGCCAGCCTACCCAGGTAACTGCAGGTACCTTTGGCTGGCACAGACTGAAAACAAGAAGGCTACAGGGGCAACTGTAATCATCTTGGACCCACACTGCAGATTGCTGCCCACACCTGCAGCTCCATCCCCGCCACAAGCAGGGGAGAAAGGGGCATGAAGCTTCATTAGTCTCTCTGGGCAACTGCAGTCTAGGCCTGCACAACTTGGATTATTCCACACAGCTCTGACTCTGTCCCTACCCCTGGCAAAGGAGAAAGTTGGAAGAAGCTTCATTGGTCCCTGGCATAATGAGGCCAGCTTGAGACTCCACCGCTTACAGCACTAACTAAATGCTTGGCTCCTACTGCACAACCAGCAAGGGAGAAAGGGCAGGAAGCCCTAACCTAAGAGAAAAACTGCACCCAGAATAAATACTCTGTTAAGCCAGATGCCAAGACACCAACACAAAATTACAATCCACACCAAGAAGCAGAAAGCTAAGGCCTAGTTAAAGGAACAAGATTAGCCTCCAGATAACATAAAGCAGTTGAGATAACTAATCATAGATGTTCAAAGAAATCTCCTTAATAAATTCAATGAGATGGCTAAAGAGATTAAGGATATTAAGAAGACACTACATGAGCAAAAAGAAGAATTGGAAAGCATACATAGAAGAATAGCAGATCTTATGGGAAGGAAAGTGAAATAAATGAAATTAAAAAAACATTGGAATCATATAATAGCAGATTTGAGGAGGCAGAAGAAAGGATTGGTGAGCTTGAATAAATGGCCTCTGAAAGAAAACATACAAAAGAACAGATGAAGAAAAGAATAGAAAAAATTAAACAAGGTCTGCTGCTAAATGATAGCAAAAGGCATGCAAACATATGTGTCATTGGTGTCCCAAGGGAGAAGAGAAGGGAAAAGAGGCAGAAGGAATATTTGAAGAAATAGTGATAGAAAATTTCCCAACCCTATTGAAGAACATAGATATCCATGTCCAAGAAGCACAACATACTCTCATTTGAAAAAAATCTGAATAGACTAACTCTGAGACACATACTAATCAGAATATCAATGCCAAAGACAGAATTCTGAGAACAGTAAGAAAAGCAATACATAACATATAAGGGATACCCAGTAAGATTAAGTGTTGATTTCTCACCAGAAACCACAGAGGCAAGAAGACAGTGGTATACTATATTTAAGATACTACAAGAGAAAAACTTCCAGCCAAGAATCTTATATCCAACAAGACTGTCTTTCAAAAATGAGGGCAAGATTAGAATATCCACAGATAAACAGAAACGGGAGAGAATTTCTAAGCAAGAGACCAGATTTTTAGTAAATACAAAGAGTGTACTAGAACCTGAAAAGAAAAGACAGGAGAGGCCTGGAAAAGAGTCTAGAAATGAAGATTATTTCAATAAAAGTAACTAAAAGTATCAAAAGAGTGGTGAAAATAAAATACAACAGATAAAATGCAAATAGTCAGGAATAAACTTAACTAATGATGTAAAGCACTTGTTTTCAGAAAACTGCACCTCAATTTTAAAAGAAATCAAAAAAGACCTAAATAACTGAAACAACATTCCATGCTCATGGAATGGAAGACTAAATATTATTAAGATGTCAATTCTACTCAAACTGATATACAGATTTAATGCAATCCCAATACGAATTCCACCAGCATTAAAAAAAAAAAATTGAAAACACGATCATGAAATTTATTTGGAAGGGTAAGGGGTCCTGAATAGCCAGAAACATCATAAAAAGGGAAAGTGAACCCTCATCTCCAGACTTTAATTCATATTACCTAGCTATAGTGGTAAAAACAGCATGGTACTAGGCTAAAGACAGACACACAGAACAACGGAACCAAGTTTATGATTCAGAAACAGACCCTCACATGTATGGTCAAGTGATTTCTGACTAGCCTGTCAAACCCACACAGCTCAGGCAGAACAGTCCATTCAACAAATGGTACTGAAAGAATTGGATATCCACAGCTGAAAGAAGGAAAGAATTTTTTCCAAAAAGTAACTGAAAATGGATCAAAAACCTAAAAATAAAAGCAAGAACCATAAAACTTCTAGAAGAAATTGTAGGAAAATACCTTCAAGACCTGGTGGTAGGTGGTAGATTCTTAAAGAGCTAAGAGGAGGACTGAAATGAACTACTGATATCAATGTAGGTAGAAGTTTTAATTACCTTCACTGTAAAATGTGGAAATGTATAGAATGGATGGTAACACTTAGTGAGTAACAGCTAGTTTATAAATGGAGATGTGGCTGAAAATAGTAGTCTAGGTATGTAAATAATGCCAACTGACAGAATGCTAGGAACTGAACGGCACAGTAAACCAAGAGGTGGATGAGAATTGTGGTTGGTGGTACAGATGCAAGAGTGTCCTTTGTGAGCTAGAGCAAATGTACATCACTACTGCAGGGTGTTGAGAATGTGGAGAAGTATGGGAAAAATACAACTGGAGTGACGTATGGACTGTGGTTAGTAGCAATAATATAACATTCTTGCATCTATGGGAAAGATGTACTGTGTTGATACTGAGGCAGTATGGAAAATGTGAACCAAATGTACACTATGGACATGGTAACAATCAGATGATATTATCTCATCTGTAGCAAATGTCCCACCAAAGTATGTGTTGATGGAGGGGTGTTGTTTGGGCATTCTGTACATGAGCATGATTGTTTTATAAGTTTACAACTTCTGTCATAAAAAATATATTTTAAAAATAATAATTGGCTGGGTTGGGGGAAAACACACCAAATGAAGATAAGGGCTATGATTAGTAGTAAGATTTTGACAATATGCTTTCATAATTTTTAACAAATGTCTCATGACAATGCAAGGTTTTGGTGGAGGGTTGATGTATGGGATCCCTGTATGATGTTACTATGCATGTTTGCTTTGTAAGTTCACAACTTTTACTATGCATTTAATTGTTTATGTATGTTCATATATAAATGATAGAAAGATAATAATAAAAGGGTTGGTTGGGGAAAAATACTTTGGTTAGTAGTAATATTTTGACAATCCTCTTTAATCATTAGTTAAAAAGGTTTAACAACAATGCAAGTTATTGGTGGTAGGGTGAGTTATGAGAGTCCTGTATGATGCTATGTATGTTTGTTTTGTAAGTTCACAACTATTTTTATACACTTATTGTTTATGTATGTTTATGTATGATTGATATACTTCAATAAATTTAAAAAATAAATATAAAAACAAAAGTGTAAGGAGAATATAAAAGGGCAACAGAGGCTCAAGGCCAGCAGAAACCTTCACCTACTGTTAAGGACTGAATCCACTTCCCCCGAGGACCGAAACCTCCAGTCCTGTGCTCATTTGTAAGTAGGACCTTCGTGCTCTGAGTTAAAGGCGTGTCAAACCGCAGCAGGGAGGGCCCTCGTCCAATATCGCTGAAGACCTCTGGCCACAGGAGGAGACAGACAGGGAGACGAACACGTGACAGGGCAGAGACTGCGCTGCAGATTGCAAGCATGCCACCACAGATGCAGAGAAAGCACGGGACACCGACACCCTGATTTTGAACTTCAAGCCGCCCAAGCAGTGAGAAAATGAATTTCCAATGTTTACGGCAACCAGCCTGTGGTACTCTGTTCCTGGCAACTAACACACATTCTGGCAAAAGAACAGTGTTTCCAAGACGCCAACCTCACACACGGCTGCTGGGGGATACTCCAGGAGCGAGCTCCAAGAGCAGTGTTTCTCAAAGGGTACCTGGAGGCCACCTGGGCTGAGGACTAAAAATGCAGTTTCCAGGGCCCCACGGAAGGATCTGGAAGTGGAGTCTCTGGAGGTGGTGGCTGGGAAGGAGCCCATCTTACACAAGCCCATCTTATGACTCCTCTGCCCTTTCACATCTGAGAATCACTTTGAGAGTGGGGACAAGATCTGTTTAAATATGAAATGGAATTTTTATTTTTTTAGTATTTCACTGAGAATACTAAAAAGGACATCTGCTGCTTGGTGAGAAAAATGTTAACTCTCTGCTTGAATTTCACTTTCCTTTCTCAGTATTAAAAGGTAAGTTGTTACTCGACTGCAATCATTCCAGTTCTCATACCCATTGATTCAAAGTGGCATTGTGCTGAAAATCAGTAAGAGAATATAACAGTGTTAAATGAAAATCAGTATGATTTTGATGGCGCATCTTTGAGGAACATAGAAAAACGGTATCTGACAACCCATGATGTCTAAAAGTCAAAAAAAGGGATAATACATTTATCCAATTATATCACAGTATGTCAGAGATAGGAATGAGAAATTTGATAATAGAAAAGAGGCAAATGCACTTTTATTTATACAGCAAGAGTGCCAGATGCCTTCTCTTTATTTCACCTGGCAGAGAAGGTCACAGCTGAGCTCACAGCAGCTGCTACAATTATACAATCAATTTTTAATTATTTGTGTGGAGAGGATCTGCTGTAGGAATTACCCACAGTGAATTTTTAGTATCATGATATTAACAGCATTCCACTGCAATCACATCTCCTAGTGAACATGAAACAGATGACCCCAACTTTCTCGTTAGGTTACGCAAATGAGCTACAGGCCCACCCCACTTCTCCCACCTCTAATTCTTAGGAGTAGAGATGGCAATGTCCATTCCTTTATCCCTGTTAATTTCCCACCAAAAGAAGACACCTGGCACAGTGAGACAGGCGGCCCAGCCAGCGCCAAGGCCACTGAACATCAGAGGTTGAAGTCAGACACTAACATGTAGATACTTTGGTTTGGCATCCCTCTTGCAGGTCTAATCAGAGCACCCATGGGCTCCTGGTGCAAAGAGAGGGGAGAGTAGGTGCTACATCCTCTAGCAAACGGAAAAAAAAAGACGGCAGCCCAGAGACAGTAGGGACAACTGACCAAAATCTCCATCTATAACTGGAAATGAACTTCATTCACTTTTTTTTACCAAATACCTGTAGTAGAAGAATGTTTCCATTTCCTAAGTACTAGGGTGGATATTCGAGAAAGAGGCATTTGGCAGGGGCAAGGAAAGGGGCGAGCTTTACTTGTGGGCAGTGGGCACTGAGGCTCTTGGGTGGTAGCTGAGGGTGAGCAGAGGGACAGAAGCAGAAGGGGTTCGAGGACAGGTGGCCCATCCCAGAAATCCTGCCTCTGCCCCGTGGCCAGTCGAGTCCTCTGTTAAGAGTGAGGAAGGCTATGGAACACCACAGACCTTCATTTCAGCACTAGCTCTACCAATCACACTCTGGGAAGAGGGAAAGAAAATAAGAAGTACTCTGTGCACATGTCCCTTCTCTCTAACTCCGGCAAAGGCCCACAAGTGCCATGATAGTAAACATTCAGACTAATAATGTCCACTTGAATGGAGGTGGCCATGCTGAACACCCACCAGCAGAGGCACGGGGTGAGGCTTTCACCACCCAGCAGCACCTCAGGGTCACGGTGCGCTCCTGTGGCCACCCTGCCCTGCCCACGGGTGGCACTGCCACACAATCAAGTCCGAGAGCCATCAGCAGCTGACGCTCGGCTTTCTGTTACACTGAGAGTAAAGTGAATGCAGAGTCCAAGTGCGAAGTAAATGAGAGCTTGGCTGTGATCCTCTCTGAACTTTATATAAATGTCAGTCTATTTCTTTCTTGTAGCTCCCCCAATAGCTTACAAAGGGGGAGGAACCACATCTTAAAACTGCTTTCCACACTGTCTTCTTTACAGCACAAGCCATGAATAAACTGTGCTTTACATTCTAAGGGAGCATATTGCAATTTTGATTTTGACCTTGACAATGAGGAAGATAGAATGCCTACTATGATGCGACATCCACACCACTGCTTCTTTAATGAACAGCTGATTTCAGAATGAATTTATTAATTAATAAGCGCTTTCATTTTGTATAAGCCTCTCCCGTTAAAGGCTTTTTGGCAATTTATTTACAAAATGCACACAAACATACACCTTACGTTTATTAGTGGATGATCAAATTTTTCAAAGATTATCTGATTCCCAATTACCATATTAGATACCGTTAAAAAGAAAATAATCTAAATTATGGATGTTGATGGAGTATGATTAAACCTCAATTACAACCTGTCACTTATTCAACCTCTGTAAACACATTAATTGGGTAACATCTGAACAATTTCTGCCTTTCCCTAAAAGCTATCTTTAAAGAGATTATAAATATTCAAATACCGGGGATAAAAATTATGTTTAAAAATTGCAGTATTTCAGCTTCTGAACATATTACGTACGTTGTCGAGTCTATTGCAGATAATCTTTGCGTAGCAAGAATTGTTGTCTCTGTCAGCTACCGTCCATTCAAGGGGCCAGAAAAAAGTGTGATATACCTGGAAAATGAGAATAGCAAGAAAAAGGCCAAGATTAATGTACATTAAAACTACTTCTTGGGAAACGGACGTGGCTCAACCAACTGGGCCCCCATCCACCATATATGAGGTCCAAGATTTGATGCCCAGGGTTTCTTGGTGAGGGTGGGCTGGCCCATGCAGAGTTCCAGCCCACACAGAATGCCAGCCCACACAGAGTGCCGTGCCTCGCAGGAGTGCCGCCCCGCGTAGGAATGCAGCACAGCGCGGGAAAGCCGCCCTGCGCAGGAGTGCCAGCCGACATGGAGAGCTGCCACAGCAAGATAACGCAACAAGAGACACAGAGGACAGAAAAGAAGACGACGTAGCAGAACAGGGAGTTGAGGTGGCACAAGAGAGTAATCGCCTCTCCCCCACTCTGGAAGGTCCCAGGATCGGTTCCCAGAGCCACCTAATGAGAATACAAGCAGACACAGAAGAGCACACAGCAACAGGACACAAAGAGCAGACAACATGGGGGTGGAGAGAGGGAGGGGAAAATAAATAAATCTTAGGAAAAAAAAAAACTACTTGATGCATTCTTTAATTATTTAGAGACATTCTCTCTAACAGCTTTTCAGCAATTAAAGCTCTAAGATTCAGAATCTACCTGTGGGGGGAGGGGTGCGGAGGGGACATCTGGGCCACTCACAGCCCTGCAATGCCGACTGCACCAGAGCATGACCTTGGTCCTGCTCTACTGTTAAGCCGAAAAAACTCCTCTTCAAATGTGGTTTCCATACATTAACAGAGTATGACAAACCACAGCGTATGTAGGCCCTACGTAGGACAAAACGGTGAATTCAGACCTAGACACTGCCTTCAATAGGTGTGTCTTTTTTTAAAGATTTATTTATTTATCCCCCACCCCTCCACCCTCCGCTTGTGCTCACTGCCTGCTCTCTGTGTCCATTTGCTGGGCCTTCTTTGTGTCTGCTTGTCTTTTCTTCTTGTCTTCTACTTTAGGAGACACCGGGAACTGATCCTGGGACCTTCCGACGAGGGAGAGAGGCACTCAATCACTTGACCCACCTTAGCTCCCTGGTTTGTTGTGTCTGTCACTGTCTTTCCTCTGTGTCTCTTTTTGTTTGTGTTATCTGGTTGCACCAGCTCTCCACACCATGCGGGCCAGCTCGCTTTCACCAGGAGGCCCCAGGAACCAAACCCAGGACATTGCACATGGTAGACAGGTGCCCAATCACTCCCCTCTTCAATAGGTTTACCACCTGCCTAAGTGTTGACATTCAAATTAAACCAGGGAAAGAAACACAACAGCGGCGGCTGTTCAAAGGCAGTACGAACATCTCCTACACTTCCAGAAATCCGGATGCATCCTTCCCCTCTTCTTCAGCCACAGCCTCGCTGCGGGGCCCTGACTGAACAGCGAAGACTCTCCAGCGTGACTCCACCTGCTAATAACCTCGGTCCTCGCACGACGGCTATGCGTCACGGCAGGGCTGCACTCAGTCGCCGCAACCAGAAGGCCTTGAGGGGTTAATGTCCATGGACGGAATGAGGAATGGATTCTCAACTGTAACATTCCGTGGAAGAATTTAAATACTCTTTATTCTTTAATAGGATTATGCACTTTTATATTTTTGAATAGTGGTCCTTATTGTTTTTATAAGAATGATACAGGCTTATTATACAAATAATCTGGTGCAGAAAATCACAGGGAAAAAGTTTTTAAAAATCCCACTACCCAGAAATAATCAATTTACATTGTACAGAGACATCATCTGTTGGTGCATATAGAGTTGACATGAATTTTTTTTTATGAAAAAAGTATACCACATTTACTTCTGACAAAAAGCATTAAGTTTAACTTGTATTTAATAGTAGAAAAAGCTGGTGAATAAAACTGATGTGAAAACACCATCTAGATCTTCCACACATTTTAATACTAACTTTTTAAATCTTGGTGGCTGTTGGGAATAGAAAATAAATGTTTCTTTACCTCAAGATATTTCCTAAAATATACCTCATAGGCTAAATAAAGAGACTATGAAAACTCTGAGGTATTAAATCCAAGTTTTAAAACTGTCAGCAGCTTCTATTTCTAACATGTTCAATTCTTCCCTGCTAGGAAGAATAAGGAAATGAGAACTCTTGCTCCTCCCACCTCCCTGACACCCTTTCCCTGGTGTTTGTTAGGTATATATATTTTTCTTCTTAGTACTTTAAAGTCTTTGTACATTTATGTCTTTATCTTCCTGGATCACACCTCAAAGTGTGTGAAGTGTGGATCCAACTTTATGTTATTTTCTTGGATGGCTACTGTGGCAGTTTGAAATTATTTTATGAATTCCAAATAGAAAGATTGTGTTTGTGGGCTGGTCCACTCCTGTGGGTGTGAGACCTTTTTCGATTGGACTACGTCAGTGAGGCGTGGTTCAGGTTGAGTCTCTGCCTTCCTGCTGGGTCCAATAAGAAATGGGGACACACCAGAAAAGACAGCGCTGCCCTTTTTTATCCTGCCATGTGACAGAAAGAAGAGGCTCAAGCAACTAAGGCCCCAAGGAGAGAAAAGTAATTTGCCTGATAGGCCTGAGAGCAGAGGCCCGGTAAGAGACAAGCCCTGTGCCTGGCTGCCCTCAGCTGAGCTCCAGGCGACGGTACAGCCCAGCGGGGAAGGCAGAGACCACGCAGAGATGCCCGCCATCTTGCTTCAACCCATGGCAGCTGACCTGAGTGAGAAAGTACCTCTTATGGTGCCTTGAGTTGCACTTTTCACAGCCTTGGAATTGTAAGCTTTTATTACCAAATAAATATCCTTTATAAAAACCAACGTATTTCTGATACTTTCCATTAGCAGCCCTTTGGCAAACTGAAACAGCTACTCACTTATTCCAACACCCTTCAATGAATAAGCCGTCTTTTCCCACCGATTTGAAATACCATTATCACATATTAAATTCTTATCAGTATCTGAGTCCATTTCAGGATTTCATATTCTGTCACATCGTTTTCTTCCTGTCCATTTGTATGCCAGTATCAAACAATATTAATCACTGGAATGATATAATAAAGTTTAATATCTAATAGGGGGAAGGGGACTTGGCCCAGTGGTTAGGGCGTCCGTCTACCACATGGGAGGTCCACGGTTCAAACCCCGGGCCTCCTTGACCCGTGTGCAGCTGGCCCATGCACCGCGCTGATGCACGCAAAGAGTGCCATGCCATGCAGGGGTGTCCCCCGCGTAGGGGAGCCCCAC
Source organism: Dasypus novemcinctus (assembly GCF_030445035.2). Taxonomy (NCBI): domain Eukaryota; kingdom Metazoa; phylum Chordata; class Mammalia; order Cingulata; family Dasypodidae; genus Dasypus; species Dasypus novemcinctus. The sequence continues at coordinate 55,838,355 of NC_080698.1, forward strand.
GCACAAGGAGTGCGCCCCATAAGGAGAGCCGCCCAGCGCGAAAGAAAGTGCAGCCTGCCCAGGAATGGCGCCGCACATACAGAGAGCTGACACAACAAAATGACACAACAAAAAAACAGATTCCCGTGCCACTGACAGCAACAAAAGTGGACAAAGAAGACGACGTAGCAAATAGACACAGAGAGCAGACAACCGGGGGGGGGGGGGGAGGGAGAGAAATAAATAAATAAATCTTTTAAAAATATATATATCTATTAGGGCTTGTCTGCTCTCATTACTTTCCTTATTCAGAATCTTGCCATTATTTCTCATCCTTTTGTTAAGTTTTCATTGCTTACCAAGTTATGCACAATAACAACATAATTCTCTAAGCTTTGTTATGAAAAACTGCAATCTCTGCCCCTGCCCATTTTGGTCTCCCCAGAGGCAAGCACTTTCACCTTTTTGAGTTGGTTATTTTAAATAACATGCTATGGACTGGATTAATCATGTCTCCCGCAAAGACATGTTCAAGTCCTAAGCCCTGGTCTTATAGATGTGAACCTTTAAGGATGTAAATCTTATTAAGATGAAGCCAAACTGAATCAAGGTGGATCTTAATCTAATATGGCTGGAGTCCTTATAAGCACAGGAAATGTGAATACATTAAGTAAGAGGAGACAGGAGACCAAAGGCCATTTGACAAAGGCAGAGGTTGAGTTGTGGACTGCCAACAAGCCAAAATGCCACCACCAGAATACTACAGACTTTTAGAGAAAGCATGATCCTGCAGATACCTTGATTTTGGACTTTCAGCCTCCAAATCTGAGACAGTAAAGTCCTCTGTTTAACCCAACCAGTCTGTGCTATTTGTTTTAGCCGCCCTGGCAAACTAAGACACATGCTTATATTGGCACTGCTTAATTTTCCATTTTAGGATTGACTGACTTGACTCCATAGAAGAGGATTAATTCTATTTCTTCCCAATCCAACCACATACTTGGCACCCTTCCGGTCTAATTACCAATATAGTTACACTCTTACCTAGATCAATACCAGGATTTTCTTTACCAGGAAGGCTATAAATATAGGTTTACATAGATAAAGCTATTCACAGACAGCTGGATATCAACAAAGAATGAAATTGGACCCCAACCTTACACCATATACAAACATTAATTGCAAATGGATCAAAGACCTAAATGTGAGAGCTAACACTATTAAATTCTCAGAAAAAAACACAGGCATGAATCTTCATAACCTTGAATTAATAAGTGGGTTTTTAGATATGCCAGCAAAAGCCACACGACATATTTTAAAAAGATAAATTGGACTTTAACAAAATAAAAAACTTTAGTCCTTACAGAATGGGAAAAATATTCAGAAATCAGATCTCTGGTAAAATGGGTAAAGGATCTAAAGAGATCCTCCAAAGAAGATATAGAAATAGCCAATAAACCTACAAACAGATTCTCAAACAGGAGAACACAAATCAAAACCACAATGCCCACAAGGAAGATAAAATATTTTGCAAGGGCCACTTAAAAAATTACCACAAACTTGGTGGCTTGAAACAATTATTTTCCCACAGTTCTGGAGGCTTGAAGTCAGAAACCAAGGAGCTGGCAGGACAGCACTCCTTCCAGAGGCCCTACGGGGGGACCCTCCTTGCCTCCTCCAGCTTCTGGGGCTCCAGTTGCACCTTGGTTTGAGGCTGCATCGTCCATTCCCTGCCTCTTCTGTCTCTTCTGTCACTGGATTGAGGATCCACCCAGATGATCCAGGATGAGCTCGTCTACAGATTCTTACCGATTTTCATCTGCTGAGACCCTTTCCCCAAATAAGGTCATACTCACAAATTTCCAGTTCCGGGGTTTAGAATATGGACTTATCTTTTGAGAGATGTGGTAATTTGAGTCTTTTGTCGACCCCAGAAAATTACGTTTGATCCATTCCTGTGGGTGTGTACCTATTGTTGGGGGGGTGCTTTGATTGGATCAGATCAGTTATGGACCATTTGATTAGATCACTTCAGTAAGGCATGGCCTAGGGTGGGTCCTAATCCTCTAACTGGAATCTTTTCTAAATGGGATGAATATACAGAGAGAAAAGGCCACAGACAGAGACAGAAACCCTCAGAGACTGAGAGAGAGGGTCCTGGAGGCCGGAGGCTGGAGTCAGTGGAGCACAAAGGAACAGAGAGAGGAGCTCACAAAAGCTAAGAGAGAAAGCCACAAGAGTAAGAAGCTGAAATCAACAGAACCTGGGAGAGAGAAGGCCACAGACAGAGCAGCCAGAAGCTGAAAGCAATGGAGCCCAGAGGAGAAGGCAGAGACTGGCAGACGCTGCCACTGTGCCTTGCCACAGGGGCAGAAGCCCAGGATTGCTGGCAGCCAATCTTTGAGGAGAGCACTTCGCCTAATGCCTTGACTTGGACGTTGTTCTCAGTCTCGGAACTCTAGGCTTTTTAAGTTAGTAAATCCCCAATGTAAAAGCTGATCCATTTCTGGTATATTGCCTTGGCAGCCTTTAGCAAACTGAAACAGGGGGCCACCATTCAATCTGTCCTCTTGACCCCAAATAATTCACATCCCCCCACATGAAAAGAATATCCTAACATTCCCAAAGGCTCAACCCATTACTGTACCAACACTGATCTCATCTCAGTACCTCACCTCAAAAGTCCCAAATTTCATCATCATAATCTTCTGAACCAGATATGGGTGAGACTCTGGTATAATCCATTCTGGGCCAGGATTTCTCTCCATAGGATAAACATTCCCATTAACAAAAGGAAGAAATGGTAAGGAAAAAGGAGTCATAGGTCCCAAGCAAATCTGAACTCCAGCAGGGCAAATCCCATTAGCTTTTAAGGCCTGAGAACAATCCTCAGTGGCTGCAGCTCTGCCCCCTGGTCTACAGAGCTCCACCTGACCTCCATGCCCAGGCTCTGCCCTCAGTCATTCTTACATCTCTTGAAAGGTAGCGTATGTTTGCAGCTCATTATCTCCATCAGCTCACTTCCATCCTGTCAAATTTTGGAAGTCTGTCAACCCTCTTTCAATTCATCTTGTCTCTACCCTCTTTAGTCCAAATTGGCAGTTTCTTTTCTGCTGATGCAGCATTCTTAAAAATTTTGTGGGTGTCCCACATATGCAGGGGATCCACGTCTTTAGGCAAGAGGGCCCTCCATAGATCTTTCCTACATAACCCCATCTCTAGCCCGAGTTTCTGCTGAGGTGGATGAGTGGATCCATGAGTCACATACCTAATCTCTTCAGCAAAAATGGTCTAGCCATACCTCCATAGCACCCTTTTCCAACAGCAACTTTCCTGATTTTATCATCCTTGGCACTCTGGATAGGCCAAGAACCTCCCAAATCAGATCAAATGCTGGTTCCTTTTTCCTTAACAGTTCTTTCCTCTCACTTTTTACCAACAGTAACACTGCTTGGAAATCTCAGCTAAATATCCCAATTCATTGCTTACAGGTTCCGTTTTCCACACAACGGCAGAACATAATTCAGCCAAATTCAATGCCACTATATAACATGGGTCGCCTATCTTCCAGTCCCTAGTAACATGCTCGTTTCCTTCTGAGCCCTTCTCAACACTACTTCAAGGCAATCTAAGCTATTTCTATCATGCTTCTCAACATTCCTCTGGCCTCTGCCCATTACCCAATTCATTCCACAGCCCTCATGTTGCTCTCTTATAGACATACCCAGTTTCCCTCCCACCTTAACCCCTGGTAACCACTCATCTCTTCTCCTCTTTAATCATTTTACCATTTCAAGAGTATTACAGAAATTGAATCATACGGTATGAAATCTTTTGGATTAGCATTTACCACTGAGCATCATTCCCTGAATATTCATCCAAGTTATTTCATGTATCAATAATTTACCACCTTTTATTAAGCAGAATTCCATGGTATGAAAGTACCACTGTTTGTTTACCCATTCACCTGCTGAAAGACATCTGAATTGATTTCCAGTTTGGGCTTTTATAAATAAAGCTGCTATAAACAACCATGTACACAAAAAGTGAACATTAGTCTTAACTTCTTTGTGATTAATGCCCATACATTGGGTTGTTTGTGTTTTTTTTTAAGATTTATTTATTTATTTACTTTTCTCTCCTTCCCCCACCCCACCCTGGTTGTCTGTTCTCTGTGTCTGTTTGCTGCGTCTTCTTCTTTGTCTGCTTCTGTTGCCAGCGGCACGGGAATCTGTTTCTTTTTTTGTTGTGTCATCTTGTGTCAGCTCTCCATGTGTGCGGCGCCATTCCTGGGCAGGCTGCACTTTCTTTCGCGCTGGGCGGCTCTCCTTATGGGGTGCACTCCTTGCTTGTGGGGCTCCCCTATGCAGGGGACACCCCTGTGTGGCACGGCACTCCTTGCACGCATCAGCACTGCGCATGGGCCAGCTCCACAGGGGTCAGGGAGGCCCAGGGTGTGAACTGCAGACCTCCCATGTGGTAGATGGACGCCCTAACCACTGGGCCAAGTCCGCCGCCTACATTGGGTTTTTAATTTCTGCTACCGTATCATATATTTTCAATAGTTGTCTTCTGATTCTCTGAACATTACTCTTGATAGTATATCCTACTCTTAGTATGGGATTATAAAACATCTTTTAGGATATTTACTTAGTCCCTGCTTCTTTCAAGTTTGATAATCTTTGACTGTCTGCTCATATTAAATGTTGGAATTAAAAGATGTTTGATTTTGGGGTGATGGAACTGTTCTATATCTTTACTCTAGTGATGATTTTCTAACTGTGTTTGTCTGAACTCATAGAACCCACACACATACAAATCTGAATTCCACCATAAGGAAAGTATACTTCAATTTTTAAAGAATTAAAAAGAAAAGAATCTGAAAGCTTTGAGCTAGTGTTTGGGACTTGTTGAATTTAAGTTTCACTGTCAGAATATCTAACTGGGGAGGTTACTTATGGATGTTTACTCAGTATTTTTAGGTCTTTCCTTATGAGATTGTCAAGAGTTCCATGAGAAAGAGGACTCTAACAATCTCCAGCTGAAAGAAGGGTGAAGGGCTGGTTGCCAGAGTTCTGGAAGCTAAGTGGGAAAAGAGGTCTCAAGAGTTCAGGGTATGTTGGTTCACCTAAATACTGTGCTGGCATAGCACCCATGACTTCATTGTTCCTAGTGACCCCAGTCAAGAGATCTGTTTAATCCTCTCTAGAAAACAGCCTTCCAGACATTTGCCAGGGAGGGGAGAGTACTCTGTAGAGTGGTGGGAGGTGGGGACCTCACTGTTTCTTAAATGGACTTTTAAACAGTCTATTTTTTCTTAGCTTCCCACACAGATCCCCCAATTTCTCCTCCAGAGGTAGGCAGTATCACCAATTCTCAAGCCTGTTGATGACTTCGATGTGAAGTCAGGTTGGTTCTTGACTTTACCATACCTGCTTAGAAACATTTTTTTTATCTGCTGGGTTTGACCATTCATCTGCTTCTTCTGTTTCCAAAATTTCACTGATGTTTGTTTCCTCTTCTCTCCTCCCCATCTTTGAGGGTTTACTTTTTTTTTTAAGATTTATTTATTTATTTCTCTCCCCTCCCCCCCTCCACCCCAGTTGTCTGTTCTCTGTGTCTATTTGCTGCATCGTCTTCTTTGTCCGCCTCTGTTGTCAGCGGCATGGGAATCTGTTTCTTTTTGTTGCATCATCTTGTTGTGTCAGCTCTCCGTGTGGGCAGCGCCATTCTTAGGCAGGCTGTACTTTCTTTCACGCTGGGCGGCTCTCCTTACGGGGTGCACTCCTTGCGCACTGGGCTCCCCTACGCGGGGGACACCCCTGCATGGCAGGGCACCCCTTGTGCGCATCAGCACTGTGCGTGGGCCAGCAGCACACGGGTCAAGGAGGCCCAGGGTTTGAACCGCGGACCTCCCATGTGGTAGACGGACGCCCTAACCACTGCACCAAGTCCGCTTCCCAAGGGTTTAATTTTTAAAAATATACCCTCTTCCCTAGAAAGTGTAGAAAGATTGCTCTATTGCTTTTGGCATTGAATGCTGCTATGGAAAAACCTGAGGACAGCCTGATTCTTTTCCCATTGTAGATGACTAGCTTTCTCTGCCTGGATTCCTAAGGAACAGTAAGTTACCTAGGTCATGTCTGTGTTAATGATTCTATACCAATTTCTCCAAGAATAAGGTATGTTATCTCAATCTGCAGATTAAGTTCCTCTTTGATATTAGGGATATTTTATTCTACGGTATTTCTGAATACTACTTCTGTCCCATCTGTTAGAGTTTCTGCTAAGGGGTATGGATTACACTTACGTTGGGTTATCTTTACTGCCCGTGTCTATTATCTTTCGCTTTTGTTCCTCTGCATTAAAATAAAATTATCTCAGCCTTTCCTATTTTATTCACATAATATTTATACCACATATATTTTTAAAGAAAATAATTATTTTCAGTCATCTGTTTATGTTTCCAATGCATTGTTAGTTCAGTGACATGTTGATTTGATTTCTCGATTTGTCCTTAATGATCAGTGTCTGAGTATGATTCTCCTGCTCCCTCCTTCCATGCAACAAGTGCTCACTGGGACAAAAGCCTGGGCTTTTTATTCAGGAGAAATCCTGGCATCTTCCTTTCTCCCTGCTTCTTTTCTCTCAAGTGGCAGTATCAGGTGTGAAGGGACTGCCTGGGGAGGAACACTATTTCTTCGGTCTGTCTCCTTTGGGTAGCATTCTCCCCAGCGTGGACAGTAGTGATGATCAGCCTGCAGTTTTCAAGCATCACAGTGCAAGCAAAGGACACTAGATGCACAAAGACTCTGCCACAAGAAAGAACCTGGTGAGTTTCTGGGACAAATAGTAGACCTCGGTGACTGGCCTTATAAGCATAAACAGTCAAGCACAGATGCCTCTTTAGAGCTCACAGTAAGCAGCTCAGGCTGTATCCGAAAAACAACACAAAATCACGCAAGAGTTGTAATCAGGGGATGGTATAAGCTATTTGTATTTTTAAACACTCTTTCTGGTTGCTATGTAAAGACTGGATTGGAGGGGGTTGAGAGGGAAGTAGAGAGACTAGAAAGCAAGCTAAAGCAGTGGAGTGGAACGTGGTGAGGGCAGAGGTGGACAGACGTAGAACACCCGACGCATTCTGAACGACAGTGATGGGACTGGCTGCTGAGATGGCTACTGGTGATGACCATGGGGGAGTAATGAAGAATGTCTCTCAGGAACAGCCTCAGGGTTTTTCCCTTTTTCTTGGGGGCCACAGATTTCATTAGATTCTCAAAGGAATCCATACTAAAACAGGTTAAAACCTTGGCTCCAGACACTCAAAACTTTGTATTAAGTCAGGCCACCAGAGATCTATTAGAACTAACTGTTAGTCATTCCAGAATGACTTTACTTTTTTAAGTGATACTCTACTTTGACATTATGCCATGAGACTGTATTTCTGGATCTAATAAGAAACAATTCCATAAAACCCATTATTATATTTACCTAAGCGATACGTTAAGGTTGTTATTTACCATATCACAATGTCCCTTTTATCAGACCATGAAGAAATATTTCTGTTCTTCCCTCTTTGAGTTAAGTCATAGGAAATTTAGAGACAAGTTTTTGGCTTAATCCCAAAAAGGTCTACAGGACTTCAATTTTGTAAGCCAAGAGATTAACCCTTCTAGCACTATCTTTTTTCTATCCTCATTTTCTTTTTACCTTTATTTCCTCACTTACAAAAATTATATAGGTATTTTTGAGACACTTTCTCAAATCCTTTTTTAATAGGAATTTCTAAAGCTATTAACAGATCAAATTTTCAGTCCTGCTAAAGTGCAAAAAAAAAATTTTTTTTTAGTTGATCTGCAACTAAACCTTAGGAAAAAGATCTTACAGTAATCCCACAAATATGAGGAACGGCTTTCCTTTGAAGATATCCCTTCTAGTCTTCCTCTCATGTGCCTACCTTTCTATCTTAATTTCCCATTAATTCCAAAAAGTTTTAGCACTAAGTATTAAATCCATAATTAGTACCATGAATTTTCCAAAACCCAAGTAAAAATCCATCACTGCAAAAAGAATGGCTCATCATTACAAGAATTATAAATACCGATCAAATAATGGCCTCTAAAACATCACTTTCTTTTTGAAGACAACCATCTAAAATCATGTTGTAAAGTTCAGTCATACATTTTCCCCAATACCAAAGATGTAAAGAGGAGTTTTAATAAGTCATGGATGGCCATTTAACTAGCGAGTATCAGTGCTATGGTTTGAAAGAATTCCTTGTGATAAACAGTACAATTAAAGTGCCTTCAAGGGAGAGAACTGAGATTTCAAGAGTACTGTTACTACTCCAACTCTTTATTTCTCCCTATTCCCTCAATATTAGGAGGGAGGGGGCAGGAAAGCTAATCAAACCACCCATCAAAATAAATTGAAAGAAAATATTTATGAAGTTGTTACGGTGGTGGGGCGTGGAGGGCACGATGGACTGGTGGAAAGACGCGTGTGTGCAGGACATCTTTTCAGGATTCTGTAAAGCCCACAAAAGCTGACACAACCAGGGGAACGGTCCACTGGCCAGTGTGGGTCCCCAGAAACACACCAACGCAGCCTGACCTGCCAACTGTGCCGAGTGGAAGTGGGTGAATATCTGACCCAACTCAGACCAAACATCCTCTCATCTAATTTGGAAGTGCAGTTGAGAAACAGTGAGTCAAATCAGAGCCTCCAAAGATCACAACTATTGGATAAAATTGGGAGCTGAAGAAAGGCCATATTTTGGCTAGTATATGCCTTCCAAGGGAAAATAAAAATCTGTCTGCAGAGAGAGACAAATGAACTGTGCACTCACATAAATAGATACATAAATCCCAAGCAAAAGTAAGAGATTAAGAAAAGGTTGAGGCAGTGGACTTGGCCCAGTGGTTAGGGCGTCCGTCTACCACATGGGAGGTCCACGGTTCAAACCCCGGGCCTCCTTGACCCGTGTGCAGCTGGCCCATGCGCAGTGCTGATGCGCACAAGGAGTGCCGTGCCACACAGGGGTGTCCCTTATGTAGGGGAGCCCCACGCGCAAGGAGTGCACCCTGTAAGGAGAGGTGCCCAGCGCAAAAGAAAGTGCAGCCTGCCCAGGAATGGCACCGCACATTCAGCTGACACAACAAGATGACGCAATGAAAAGAAACACAGATTCCTGTGCTGCTGACAACAACAGAAGCGGACAAAGAAGACACAGCAAACAGACACAGAGAAGAGACAACCCGGCTGGGGGGGAGGGGAGAGAAATAAATAAATAAATCTTTTTTTTAAAAAAAAGAAAAAGAAAAGGTTGAGATGATCTTCCAGTGCCTGGGTCTTGTCCCTTCCTCAAGTCGCTGATATATTCCTACGTTGGAGTCTCAAAAGATCCTATAACACTCTGATTCTTACATAAGCTTGCTCAAGTAGTCGCCTGTTATTTGTAACTCCAAAGTCCCAATTCATACATTATAACTCCCTCTTGCTTCAAGTGTCTTCTTGTTATTAGTTCGCTAAAGTGACAGGGTTTAAATTATTTAACTTCTAATTCTCCTAAAATTGGAAAATGATGTCCTATAATATAACCACTAAAACAACTGGCAAAACAACACAATCAAAAGTGACGGTGAAGAAAAATGACTGATTGAAAGAGAAATGCATGGAACATAAACTAATAAAAAATGAGCTTACATCTAGATTCTCTTTTTTATAAATTTCCATCGCTTTCTCTTCAGGTAATCCACAGCATCCATATTCCAAAGGCGTAAACACCACAGTTGGGACGTTAATGTAATCACACTGAAAGAAAAATGTCGTTACTTTACTTGGTGGTACATTTTCTAGCAAAATCTATGGCACATACATTTTTAAAAGGAAAACGCATCCATCCCGTTCAGTGTTAACTGACTCTTACAGCATCAGAAACCTCAGGGCAGTCATAAGTTACGCGACATGAGACCGGGGTTGAGCACCTGACACAAGGGCAGTGAGTCCCCACGCTGGCCAACGAGGGACAAAAGGGCTTGGCTCTCCCTGAGCCAAAACTCAGAAGTCGGAAAACCTGGAGGAACCGGCAAAGGTGGTGCCATTCAGGTGCCCCTGAAGACACTCTCCACACCCCTATGATTCCGACTGTCTCTCCTGGAGCACTCCACCAGTAGCCAATAGCGATTTTACCACACTGGAAGCTGAGACACCCCCTTGGCCATTTCATACCACTCGGCAGTCTTGGACTGAGTGATCTCCTTGACTCTCCAGGGAAAATGGTGGAGGCGGGGGGGACAGGGGCAGAAAGACTGTGGGTAATTGTCAAAGCCCTGTGGTTAGGACAAACCGCCTTTGGAACCCTCATCAGGCTAAGGGAGAACAAGAATGGACAGCACCGGGAAGAGCTGGACTCTGAAACTGACAAGCAGTTTTTAGAGCAGCTCCTGGAGCTGCCCGTGGGAAAGCACCTGACTCTGGGCTGCATCCCTGCGTGGGAGGAGAGAGTGCCTTTCTGAGTGTGTACATAAAAGGTGGGCCACGTTGGCAGAGGTGTCACCCCAACTGTAGCTATGGAAGGCAAGCAATGTGTGGGTAGCAGAGGAGACGTGGGGGTACAATGAGCGTTGTGTCCATCCACAGTCCCTTCCAGGCAACACTGGTCAGAGCACTGCAGGTGGTTCCTCCAGCCTCTGCCAACTGGCTTGAGATTGGCTCTCAGACAGGAAAATCAATTAGAAGCAAAGACAGAGTGCTGCGGATGATAGTAGGGCAAGAAGCAACAGGACTGCAGAGCTGTAGCCAAGTTACACTAAAAGAAGAGCAGAATGTAAAACTGCTCTCCTGCCATTGCTGAGTGACCCAGAGCAGCCCTGATCCCAGGCCGACCTCTAGCTCCAATCTCAGTGAGGCTACTGGTCTAAGCTATTGTGCAATTCTCCTTAACGCATCCACGAGTTCTTAGAATAACTCCCTCTACTTGCCTAGTTTGACTTTGTCACCCAAAAGAAAATCAAAACAAAATACCACCACCAGACATCCCTAAATTCATGAGGTCTGTGTGCTTCTCCGTCACATGTGGTCTTAGACCACTTCAGGTTTGCTGGTCTGCAAATCTCGGTCAAGCTAAGCATCCATCTGCTTTATGCTTCTCATACGGCCAGAGAGATCATGAAGGCCTCATTCTCAACAGATGCCTCTGTTTCTTGTTTTTCATCAATTAGAAAAACTCAACTGGAAAGTTCTCCACTCACCAATCCTTTCACCTAAAAAATTTCTCCAGATCTTAGACAATCTCCTCCACCTGAAACTTGACTTCATCCTGTCCCCCTGTAGCCTTTATTTCTATTCTGTACCTTTGGTCTCTGCTTCTCCTACCCTAGACATAGCATCCCTCACCACAGCTACCATTACTAACTTCTTCAAGCATCAGATAAGGTTATATCCATCATTATTCACAGAAACTTCACTCGTGACCATAGAGAGCGACCTGTCTGAAGAAATTCTCCTCATGGAGAGTTCTTACCAAAAAATACTTAACCTGAACCTAGCCAGAAGAAAACAATGAGAAAAACTCAAAATGTGGGACATTTTACAGGAAAATTAGCCTGGATTCATCAAAGTCAATTTCATGAGAGAGAGACAGAGGGAGGGAGGGAAGGAGAGAGGCAGGCAAGAATGCAGGGGGGCTGTATCAGATTAAAAGAAACTTAAGAGTTATACCAGCTAAATGTAATGGGTGAATCCAGACCAGATCCTGAATCAAAATTATCTCTCTTAATAGACAATTGAGGAAATTTGGATATTGAGTTTTTATTGCGTTTTTGCTGATTTTCTCAGATACAATGGTATTGTGGTTACGGTGATTAAGTTATGGTTCTTAGGTGATCCATGCTGAAGGATTTAGAGGCAAAACATCATCAATATCTGCCACTTCCTTAAGAAAGCTCAGGGTTGTGGCAGGAGGGAGTATATCTGTGCATATATAGAAACATTCAAAAAGAAAAGAACAAAAATGGCAAAATGTTAATAACAGGGAAATCTGGCTGAAAAGTTTAATATGAGTAATTATTTTACTATTCCTTCAATATTTCTGTGGTTTGGCATCTTTCTAAATAAAAAGCTGGAAGAAGAAAACTTGTTCAACAGTTCTTAACTGTCTACAGCCATACCTAATTATTGTAGCATCAAAGATTTTTGATGATCTGGTACCAAAATTTTCCAGCCTCATTCCCGATTGTACTCCTATCACCAACTGCTCTGCCCACCTGAACCCAAAAATGCTATTTGCGTTTTGGAAAGGATAATTCTTCTTTGTATGGGACAAATAGTTAGCATTCGTGCTCTCCTCCCACCCACCCACCCAAGGCCATAGTGCCACCTCCCCTTTGACCCTTCCTCCCGTTACAGATGTTCCTGATGGGTGGGACAGTACTTCCCCCATTTGAGAACTCCTTAGGGACTGGCCACATCCTTAGGACCACCCAAGCACTGCAGATTTCTGCGTGCACGTTTATCTACTTACCACAAAAGCCCTTCACTTCCTGCTTTTCTAATTACTCACTCTACCAAGCCCATCCCAAATACACGATCAAAAAATATGAAACATAAACGAGAAGAAATCAGGGGATTCACACCCATTTGTTTTGCAGAGGATGAAACTCAGATTCCAAGAAGATACACAGATTGACTAAGTTCACAGCCAGTAGGGCTGAAGCCCAGGGCTGGAGCCCAGATGCCCTGATCCATGCAGGTGCTGCTTCTCCTCTGGAACAGGGACAGCGGTTGATTCATGAAACCATCTCCTATCCCTTAGGGAGAGGTAAGTACTCCTTTCTCTGTGTCCCTAAAGCAACTTGCTTAGAGCACTCTCTGGCCCATGATCTCATTCTGTAGTATGACTAGTTCTGTGCATGTGTGACTCATGCCTCCACCTACTCTGCAAGCCCTTTAGGGCTGGAATCGCAGCCAGTTCTTTGTCTATCAACCAACACTACATCTGCACATAGTAGAAACCCCTAAATATTTATTGAACACTGATAGTATAGTAATCCAACTACACATTTTACCTGGAAAACTGGCTCACAAGTTTTCTTTGTACTGATTTCTTAAATCATAATTTTGATCTAGGTATTATATCAAAAAGACAACAGTAAGAAACTTACCTTTTCTAAACGGCCCCCAAACAGTCTCCGAGCTAGCAGCTTGCCTGCCTGTATAGCTACTGGTGTGAGCTCAGGTTTGCCCTCCAAGATATCCCCAATGGCGTAGACATGGGGCACATTGGTTTGCTCCACATCATTTACCGGAATTTTGCCACTCCTATTAGTTTTTTAAAAGGAAGAAAATATATTATGACTAACAGTTTACTGCTGGATGACTAACATTATTCCAAGAGAAAAGGACAGTACACCTAATAAATTCCCTGTCCCACTGGGTGGACTGTAGGGGAGTGTGGGCTATGATGTGGACCATTGACCATGAGGTGCAGCGGTGCTCAGAGATGTGTTCACCAAGTGCAATGACTGTCTCATGATGATGGAGGAGGTTGTTGTTATGAGGGGAGGAGGAGTAGGATGAGGAGGGTGGGGGGTATATGGGGACCTCATATTTTTTTTAATGTAACATTAAAAAAATGAAGACAAAAAAATGAGAAAAAAAAAGTGGCTATGGAAGCATTGCTTCTTAAAAAAAAAAAAAAAAAAAAGAACTCCCTATAAGGATTCAAGCTACCTCAGTTATCAGTTATCTACAAGCTTTAAAATAACAATGATTTTGTGGCTCCAAAAGAGAACATATTTCTGATTGGTGGAACGAGATACATTTCCTGGATACCTAATACATTTCCATACTTTCCTCAGTCACAATTAGAGCTTTGGGATATTTCTCCTTGCCTGAACAAGGATTTGAAACTTTACTCTAAATCACAGACAACAGGTGAATATATTTCTATACCTATGTTTTAAAATCACTCTTTTAAGCATACAATGGAGAATTATTGATTGATAAGGAAATTGGTAATACAGAGCTGGCATAGTATTTACTGTAAGATCAATTTAAAGCATTAAAATTTTGTATCTTAGTAAGGAAGTAAGAATTTCCAAGAGGTTAGCTATAGCAAAAGTTTACTTTGTGCATCAATAATGCAATGATCCCACATGTACTTACTTTTCATTGATTTTGACACCAATCTTCTCCAAGCCAATTTTCCTGGTACAGGAGTCACGACCAATTGCCAACAAAACCTGTATTTACAAGGATCAAAACCACAAATTACCAAAAGCAGGAATGAAAGAGGGAGCCTCACTACAGAACCTATAGACATTAACAGGATAATAATGGAATACTATGAACTTATGCCAATAAATTAGACAGCTTAGAAGGGACAGATTTTCTTGAAAGACACAATTAACCAAAATTGCACAAAGATCTCAATAATCCTATATCCATTAAAGAAACTGAATTCATAATTTATAAACTTGTCATAAATTAACTCCAGACATAGATGGCTTCACTCAATAAGGTCTATCAGACATTTAAGCAGGAACTAATACTAATGATACACAAACTCCTCCATAAAATAAAGGCAGAAAGAACAATTTCCTATTTCTTTTATGAGACCAAAATAACTCTAACACCAAAAATCAGACAAGGACATGAAAAGAAATGAAAACTACAGACCAATATTCCTCACGATCACAAAAGTAAAATTCTTAACAAAATATTAGTAAATCAAATATAGAAATATACAAAAAAGATAATTCATCATGTCCACAAGGGGTTTGTCTCAGAAATGCAAAATTGGTTTGACGTACAAAAACAAAAACAAAAAAGCAAAAAAACACATCATATCAAGAGAATAAAGGAGAAAAACAATATTCTGAATAGATGTGAAATAAGCATTTGACAAAATTCAACACTCACACATGAGAAAAATAAATAAGTAATCCTAAGCACACTACGAGTAAAAGAAAACTCCCTCAACTTGATAAAAGGCATCCGTAAAAAGCCTATAGCTTATATCATCACAACAGTGGAAAATTGAATGCTTAACCCCTAAGATCTGAAACAAGACAAAAATACCCACTCTCAAAATGTCTAATTTTAACATTGTACTGGAAATCTTTACCAGTGCAACAAGGCAAGAAAAAGAAATAAAAAGTATGCAGGGGGAAATGGATGTGGGTCAACCAACTGGGCGCCCATCTACCATATAGGAGGCCCAGGGTGCAATGCCCACGGCCTCCTGGTGAGGGCGAGCTGGCCCACGCAGCGAGCTGGCCCACGCGGGAATGCGGGCCCCAGGAAGGAGTGCTGCCCTTTGTGGGAATGCCGCCCCATGCGGGAAAGCTGCCCCACCACAGGAGTGCTGGCAGACGCAAAGAGCTGGCGCAGCAAAATGACACAAGAGACACAGAAGACGGAAAATAGAAGACGTAGCAAAACAGGGAGCTGAGATGGCACAAGAGAGTAATCGCCTCTCTCCCACTCTGGAAGGTCCAGGATTGGTTCCCAGAGTCACCTAATGAGAATATAAGCAGACACAGAAGAACACACAGCAAACGGACACAGACAGCAGACAAAGGGGGGAACGGGGGGAGAGGGGGTAGAATAAAATACATTAAAGAAATAAATAAAATATATCAGAAAAAAAAAAAACCATGCAGAGTGGAAAGAAGAAGCAAGGCTGTTTTTATTTCCAGACATACAGGACTGGAATGAGTAAGTGGATTTAACAAGGTCACAGAATAAAAGGTCAATACACCAAAACCATTTGTTCCATATAATACCAGTAACATTGAAAATTGAAGTAAAAATACTACTGACAAGGGCTCAGGAAAACACAAAATACTTAGGGATAAATTCAGCAAAATATGTTAAAGACTTCTCCAGCAAAATGAAAAAAACATTCCTTAGAGAAACTAATATATATCTCAATAACTGAAAAAATACCTGATGTTCATATGTTGGAAAACTCAATATTGTTAAGACAACAGTTCTTACAAACTTACCTAAAGAATCAATACAACTCCGATCAAAATCCCAGGAGATTTTTTTAATAGAACGTGATAAGGTTTTTGAAAATGTTTATGGAACGCAGGGGACTTACCTAAGTTGGAGGACTTACTCTGATTTAAGACTTACTACTATACAGCTTCAATTACAAAACAATGATGTATGGTGAGAGGACAGAGAAATAGTAAAGGGACAGAAAAAGAGACTGAAGAAACAGATCCACAGTTGAACAGTCAAATAATACCAACAAAAGCACCAAAGCATTTTCAAAGGGCAAAAGAACTCTTTTCAACAAATGGCACTGTAATAGTTAGATATCCATAGGGAAGAAAAAGAACCCCAATTCCTACCTCACACCATACACAAAAATTAATTCAAAATTCACTTCACACCTAACCATAAAATATAAAACTATAAAGCTTCAGGCATAAAACAAAGGAGAATATCTACATGACCTCTGAGTAAGCAAAAGATCTCTTAGAGTACAGAGAAAGCATTAAGCATAAGAAAAAAACAATAAAAAGGACTTCAAAAAATCTTAAAACTACTGTTCATCAAAAGATGCCATTAAAAAAATAAATAGGTAGTCACAGAAGGGGAGAAAATATTGACAATGCATATATCTGTCAAAGGACTTATATCCATGATATATAAAAAACTCTTAAAATTCAAGAATAAAAATTCGAACAACCAAAAAAAATAGACAAAGATTTGGACAGACACTGTATAAGAGAAGATATATGAGTAGCCAATAAACAAATGAAAAACCATTTAGCATCATTAGTCAACCAAGAAATGCAAATTAAAACCATAACTAGGGGAACAGATATGGTTCGAGCAGTTGAGTGCCTGCCTCCCACACGGGAGGTCCAGGGTTCAGTTTCTGGTGCCTCCTGAAGACAGACAAACAACGAGCAATGAGCAAACATCAAAAGAAAAAACAAATGAGAAAAACGACTAGCAGACTGAGCAAAAACAAGCAGGGAGTGGAGGTGGCTCAAGCAATTGAGTGCCTGCCTCCCGCATGGTAGGTCCCAGGTTTGTTTCCCAGTGCCTCCTAAAGAAAAAACAAAGAGCAGACAACGAGCAAAAACGATGAGCAAAAAAAACCAACAACGAGCAAAATGATGAAGGAGCCATGGGGAGGGGGGAAGGAACCAAAATGAGATACTACATATTCACTAGGCTAAAATCAAAAACCTGACAAGCTCAAAAGCTGGTGAGGATATGGAACAACCAAAACTCTTACACATGGCTAGTGGAAATATAAAATGATAGAAGCATCTAAAAACTGGCAGTTTCTCAAAAAAGTTACACATATCAACTATGACCAAGCAATTTCACTTCTAGGTTTTAATCTAAGAGAAATGAAAACATGAGTAAAACAAAAAGGCTTATACCAAAAATCTCCAAAGCAGTATTAATCATAATAGCCCAAAATGAAAACAGTCCAGGTGTCCCTCTATAGGGAAAAGAGATAAACTGGTATAGTCATAAAATGGGATGAACATTCAGCAATAAAAGAACTAACTACTGATTCACACAACATGGATGAATCCTAAAAACAGTATTCTGAATTTTAAAAGCCAGGTGCCAAAAAGTACATACCGTATGATTCCATCTATATGTAGCCTCTAGAATAGGCCAAACTATAGTATGCTGACTGGGAGTTAGAGACTGGGAAAGGGCACAAGAGAGCTTTTTAGACTCACAGAAATGCTGTTAGCTCATAAGGAGAACTGAGTACAGGAATGTGTGCATTTGTCAAAATTGACTGGCCTGCACACTGAAGACCTGTGCATTCCACGACGTGTAAATCTTACCTCGATACAAATAAACAACTTACAACTCTATGAATATATTGGACCAATTCCTAGAAAAAAATCATTTCTCAAAAATAACTCAAAAAGAAATAGAAAGCCTAAAAAACCATTAAGGAAACCGATTAAGCAAGAAAATATTCTAGGCCCAGATGGCTGCATGAGTGAATTCTACCCAACATTCAATTACCAATTCTATTATTACATAAATGCTTCCAGAGAAAAGAAAAAGAGAGAGCATACTCCAAACTTCTTCCATGAGCTGGAAATAACCTTGATGCCAAGACCTGAGAAGTTCAATATACAAAAAGAAAATAATAAGTCAAAATGACTCATGAATATACAGAAGTACAAATCCTAAAAAGTCAAGTCCAACAATATATAAAAAGGACAACTACCAAGCTGGATTTACACCAAAACACAAACAAAATTACTTAATGTAATTCAACACATTATCATTACATCATCAACAACAGGAAAGGAAATATTGTTAGAACTGAATATCCATTCATGATTTTAAAATAAACAAAGCCACTTCACAAGCAAGAAGTAGAAAATAATTTCCTTAACCCGATTAAGAGCATCCACCAAAAACCTATCAATCTTTAACAATGAAACACTGAAAACTGTGCTCTTGAGTTGAGAACAAGGGAAGAATGTCTGCACTTGCCGTTTCTAGTCAACACTGTACAGGAGGGCCTAGCTAGTACACTTATGCAGGGGAAAGAAACAAAGAAAAACAGTGGGAAGGAAGAAACAAGACCATATGCCCAAACTTTATAAATGTGTACAATGAATCTAAAATAATCCAAGGATAACTTATTAAATGAGAGTTTAGCAAGATTACTGAATATTAAGTCAATACACAAAAAACGACAGCATTTCTATACACCAGCAGCAGTTAAAGGCAATGACATTTTCAAAAAAATACCATTTATAACTGCATAAAATACATGAAGTACTTAGGAATAAATATTACAGAAGATGTTCTGATCTCCATGGCAAAATTTGTTAAACTTTTCTGAGAATCATTAAAGATGATCTAAATTAATGTAGATCCATACCATGTTCACGGAGCAGAAGACTGAAAATGCAAAGTCTATTATTTCCAATTGATCTATATAGCTAATGCAATTTTCATCAAAATCCCCAACAGATTTTGGTTCATTTTTTAGTTTTGCTTTATTTTTTTGACTTTGCTGATCCTTTTTCATTATGTTTACTTTTTTAATTGTGGAAAGCATCATGTCTATAAGAGTGTATAAAACATAAACATATAGTTTAGTGGTTAAACTATAAACTATAATTTACAAAAGACTTGCTGACACCAAGTATCAGCTTAAAGAAGAAGTGTTGCCACTGAAAATATTCCATGGACTATTCATTGTGGTATTTTGTATTGTTTGTTTTTTAAAATGAAAATGTATTTATTGTTCTTTTTCATTACATAATGTACTCAATGCTTACTGCAAAATGAATTCAAATGCAGAAATGCATAAAATACTTAATTCCCCAGAAGTAAGGACGAATAAGAGTTAGGTAAACATGCTTCCAGCTTTTATTCTCTACATAGCTACACACACACACACAAGTGAAAACTGTCAAATGCCAGCAGCCCAACTCTCTTCCATATTTATTACACTCTCACAATAAAAAAAGCTAAGCCTGCTATAATTTTTGCAAAATCTTTATCTGTGCTAATTTATGAGTACATTTAAGCACTAAGTGTTTATAAAATAAAAACCTACCGTGTTATATACTCCTTCAATCGTTTCTGATCCTTCAGTGGACTTCGCCACAACTTTCAGCTTTCCAGGTGAACCTTTCTCCAACTGTTGAATCTAATAAGGATAAATAATGTAGTGATTCTATCTAAAGGTAACAAAATAAATGGATCAAAGGGGTATACATATACCTTTATGTGTTACACATGAATGTGTTTATGTGTATATGCATTTAAGGTCTAGAAACTAACAGAGATAACTAAGAGAGGACTGGGACAAAATACAACTTGGAAGCAGAGATGGATTAATGGATTAGTTGAGAGTAGAAGTGACATAAAAGGAGAAATGAAGATGCTTCCTAGATGTTGGCTTAATAAAATTGTGTGACGGGTGCTACTACTTACTGAGTACTGAGATAGGCCAGAAAAATTAGCAAGGAAATATATTTAGGTAGAAGATCAAGAGTTCTTTTTTGCCTTGTTAAATCTGAAATGCATATGAGGAATTCAAGTAGAGATATCCAGTAGGCAATTGTATAAATGCGTGTGCAGAGATACCTGAACAGATATAAACGTGAGTGTCATTTGCATTGAGCTAATATGCAATTTTAAATTTCTAGGGACCTAGAAAAGACCAACCAGGTAGAGTGTGCAGAGAAGCAAAGAGGGGCCAGAATGGACACTAAAGTGCACTGATATCGACAAGGTAAATAGATGTGCAAGAAAGGAATCAGAGACCATGAAGCCATGTGAGCCAAGAAAGGAGAATGATTCAAAAGAAAGGACTGTCAATCTCATCACATGCCACTGCGAGGCCCAGGAGGATAAGGCCAGAGAGACCACCACTGCATTTAACATCAGCGAGTTTCCTAAAGACTCCGACAGGCAGTTTAAAAGGAGGGGCAGGGATGGAGGCAACTAAGCGTTGGAGGACAGGTGAAATGGGAGGCGAGAAATTGGAACAGCATATATAGAAGTGGTCTGTGAAGGGAAAAAGGAAAATGGGGACCCAGCCAGAAAGACAGGAGGATCAAGGGACAGACTATTTGTTTAAAGATTAGGGATACTTGTCAGATTTAAGCAGAGGAAAGAAAGAGTAACTGAAAATGATGAGACCTTGAAAAGCAAGAGAAGGAGAGAGAAAGGGGTAGAGAAGAGGGAACCCACCTCTGCGAGGAGCAAGGACAGCTCACCTCTTCCATCACCGGGGGCGGGGCGGGGACGATACGGACAAAGGCAAGTCAGTTTGTAGATGTGAGGACAGAAACACTATCTTTAAGGTTTCCTATTGAGGACAAGCTAGTTTATTTATTTAATGAAATTACATAGAAAGGACTAAAATAAAAGGTTAAATAAAGAGAATTAAAAAAAAAAGAAAAGGAAAGGAACTGCAAAGGACAGACTTACCATCACAGGTACAAATTTTCTTAAGAACGTAACACCATGTTGTTCCATGTAAGAACCCACTTTCTCCGCCATTTCTTGATCAAAGCCGCGGAGAAGGATGGAGCGCACCATAACTGTGACATCTAAGCCGATGCCGGCGAGGAATCCTGCACATTCCAGAGCTACATAAGACGCACCCACTACTAATGTTTTGCCAGGGCAATAAGGCAGAGAAAAGAGGTCATCACTGGAAAGGAAAAAAGGAAAAAAAGAATAACTAGACAATAAAAATAAAATTAGTTATTTAGGTTTCAATGTATTATGGTCTTCTGTTGGCTGAATTGCAATTTGGTACTTGAAAGGAGAAACACTAAAATAAAGTACTTTCAATTGCACTATTGGGCATTTACTTCAGAGAAAGGAAAACTTCTTTGCATAAGAACATCCATAACATTCATAAGAACTCTTTTCATAATGGCAGGAAATTGGGAGTGTTCATAAAAAAGTAATACAAGGTATCCCTGAAGTGATGTGCATGTCCTGTATCTTGAGTGTATCAATATCAGTATCCTGGTTGTGAAGCAGTACATAGTTTTTAAAATTGTTACTACTGGGGAAACTTGGTAAAGAGTACACAAGTACAGGACAAAGACTTTCAGGAAATGATCTTCAATATGCTCAAGGAGAAGAAGGAAAATACAGATAAAGAACAAAAAGGATATCAGAAAAACAATCAATATGCTCAAGGAAATGAAAGAAAATACACAGAAAGAACCACAGGATGCCAGGAAATCAACGAATGAACAATATGAGAATCTCAACAGAGAGAGAGAAGTTTTAACAAAGAATCAAATAGAACTACTGGAGCTGAAGATTACAATAACTGAAATGAAAAATTCCCAGGAGGGTTTCAAGAGTAGAATGGAGCTGGCAGGAGAAAGAATCCATGAACTTGAAAGACAAGACACTTGTAATGAGTCAAGCTGAGGAGCAGAAAGAAAAAAGAATTATAAAGAACGAAAATAGTCTAAAAGGCCTGTGGGACACCATCAAGCATACCACAACACACATTATGACAGGAGTCCCAGAAGGAAAAAAAAGAGAGAAAGGGGCAGAAGGAATATTTAAAGAAATAATGACAGAGAACTTCCAAAACTTAGCAAAAGACATGAATATGCATATCCAAAAAGCCCAGAGAGCACCAACAGGATAAACCTAAAGGAAAGTATGCCCTAACACACACTAGTCAAAGTGTCGAATGCAAAGGACAAGGAGAGAGTTCTAGAAGCTGCAAGAGAAAAAGAACATGTTATGAACAAGGGAGTCCCAATTAAATTAAGTGCTGATTTCTCATCAGAAACCAGAGAAGCAAAAAGGCGATGGGTTAAAATACTTAAAATGCTCAGAGAAAACAATTGCCAACCAAGAATGTTGTGTCCAGTGAGTCTTTCTTTCAAAAATAAGCAAGAGATTAAGACATTCCCAGATAAACAAAAGCTGAGGGAGTTCATCACCACTAGACCTGCCCTGCAAGCAGTGCTAAAGGGAGCTATTCAGACTGAAAGGAAAGGGCACTGGATGTTGGTTCAAAGGGACATAAAGAAATAAAAACCTGTGGTAACCATTCAGGCTACTATAAATGCCAGTACTATTGTATTGTATTGTTTAGTATATATCTCAGCTTCTTAATTCCCACAGTTGCTAAAATGCAAATGCGTAAAAAATAATGATAAATCTAAGGTTTTGACATATAAAGATATAATTTGTAACAAGTACAAAATAAGCTGGGGAAGTTAAGGGGCATAGGAACAGTGTTTGCATATACAATTGAGGCATTAAAACCAATTCTGCTCAAACTCTTCCAAGAAATTAGAGACAAAGGAACACTCTAATTCATTTTATGAGACCAACATCACCCTCCTACCAAAGCAAATAAAGATATCACAAGATAAAAAAATTACAGACCACTATCTTCTACGACTATATATGCAAAAATCTTCAATAAAATACCAGCAAACCAAACCCAACAGCACATTAAAAGAATTTATACACTAGGATCAAGTGGAATTTATCCCACATATGCAAGGGTGGTTCAACATAAGAAAATCAATTAATGTAATAACCCACATTAACAAGAAGGATGGGAAAAAAATACATCCATCACAATTGATGTAAAAAAGGTATTTGACAAAATCCAGCACCCTTTCTTGATAAAAACACTTAGAACACTAGGAATAGATGAAACTTCCTCAAAATGATAATGGGCATATATGAAAAGCCCACAGCTAACATCATACTTAGTGGAGAAAGACTGAAAATTTTCCCTCTTAAGATCAAAAACAGGGAAGTGGATCTGGCTCAACTGATAAGAGCATCCGCCTACCATATGCAAGGTCCAGGGTTCTATCCCCAGGGCCTCCTGACCTGTGTGGTGAGCTGGCCCACAAGCAGTGCTGCTGTGTGCAAGGAGTGCTGTGCCACGTAGGATAGTCCCACGCACAGAGTGCACCCTGCAAGGAGAGCTGCCCCACGTGAAAAAAAGCACAGCCTGCCCAGGAGTGGCACCGCACACATGGAGAGCTGATGACACAAAGAACACACAGTGAATGGACACAGAGAGTGGACCACGGGGTGGGGGAGGGGAAGGGAAAAGAAATAAATAATAAAATAAATCTAAATTTAAAAAGGATTAAAAACAAGTCAAGGATACCCACTGTTATTCAACAATGTACTGGAAGTTCTAGCCAGAGCAATTAGGAAAGAAAAAGAAATAAAAGGCATCCAACTTGGAAAGGAACACATGAACCTATATATAGAAAATTCTGGAAAAGGCACAACAAAGTTCCTAAAAGCTAATAAATTAACTCAGTGAACTGGTAGAGTACAAGAGCAACACCCAAAAATCAGCAGTGTTTCTATTAATGAACAATCAGAAGGCAAAAATTAAGAAAGAAACTCTATTTACAATAGCAACTAAAAGAATCAAATATCTAGGAATAAATCTAACCAAATGTGTAAAGGACTTATACACAGAAACTACAAAACAATGCTAAATGAAATCAGAGACCAATAAATGGAAGGACATTCCACGTTCATGCACTGGAAGACTAAATACTGTTTTGATATCAACTCTACTCAAAGCGGTTTACAGATTCAACACAACCTCAGTTAAAATTCCAACAACCTTCTTTACAGAAGTGGAAAAGCCAATCATGAAATTAAAATGGAAGGATAAGGGGCCCTAAATGGCCAAATCATCTTGGAAAAAAAGAACAAAGTTGGAAGACTCATACTTTATGATCTTAAAACGTATTACAGGGAAGCGGATTTGGCTCAACTGATAGAGAGTCCACTACCACATGGGCAGTCCAGGGTTCAAACCCAGGCCTCCTGGCCCATGTGGTGAGCTGGTCCACGCGCAGTGCTGATGCATGCAAGGCGTGCCATGCCACGCAGGGGGGTCCCCCCCATAGGGGAGCCCCACGAACAAGGAATGTGCCCCGTAAGGAGAGCTGCCTTGCCCGAAAAAAAGTGCAGCCTGCCCAGGAGTGGCACTGCACACAAGGAGAGCTGACGCAGCAAGATGATGCAATAAAAAAGAGACACAGATTCCCAGTACTGCTGACAAGAATACAAGCGGACACAGAAGAACACACAGCAAATGGACACAGAGAGCAGACAATGGGGTGGGGGGGGGCAGAAATAAATAAATAAAGCATTAAAAAAATTATTACAAAGCCACAATAATCAAAACAGAATGATACTGTAACAAGAACAGACATATGGACCACTGGATTCAAAATGAGAGCTCAGAAATCAACCCTCATGTTTATGGCCAACTGATTTTTCTTTTGTTTTGTTTTTATTAGTTATCAAATTCAGAATTATTCTTTCTCAGTACAGATTTTAAGAGGATTGCAATATATATAATATTTAGGAAAACATAATATATTTAAAAAGCAGTCATGTCTGGAAATTAAATTTTAGGTTCATAGTCATAACTCCACCACAGCACTCCTTCACCACACAAGTGTCAAGATAGGTTCAGTCAGTATGGAAACAGAAGAGTAAAGACATATTAGAATCTGGAATCTTTCTCAAGGATAACAGGTGCTTAGAAGAACTTTTATATGCATGTTAGGATAATTTAGCGTGAGTTTTTTTTTTTTTAAATGGAATTGAAAGGTCTAGAGGAAGAGGTAAGTTTTTATATATATTTTATATATATAAATAAAGTGTACAGAATGGAAACTAGGTTTGGAACCTGGTGCTGAGTTTAAGTTTTACTGGACTTTTGCTATAGGAGAAGCTTTTAGATTTTTCTTTCTTTTTTTTCCTTTTGAATTTCATTTATTATTTTGCCTCCAATCTGTGTTCTTAATATTTAGATGGTAAATAATGAAAAACTGGAAAGGGGCACAGATTGCCTTAGGGATGACCAAGGAATATGTGGGCTTTGTTTTTTTTTTTGTTTTAGGTTATAAATAAACGAGTCCTAAAAGCTGAAAATGATTCTGGAGTTCCCTGAAAACATTCATACCCATTGAGGAAATTTTATAGAGTAATACAATATTCTAATCAAGGCTCACACATTGTTCTACGATTCTTTGAAGTTCTAAATATAAAATTTTGATTATGGTTTTGTCTTGACTTTAGTATGCTATGCATATAATTTAATTTCAATACACACTGTCTAGTACATACGAAGGCTGTATAATATCTTTAAAATGCAGAATAATTAAGCAGTTTCTGCTACTCACTGGTACAGTTCCTCAAATTCCTTAGGTTGATGTGGCAAACCAAGAGATGGCAGGTTAAGCTCCAAAAAGTAGGCCGCATTTTGTCCTGATAATCACTTGCTGAGAACTTGGGCCTTTTAGGTATTCTTTTTGGCACAAGAGTTCTGTTGGTTGGTACAAGAGCTTCCATTAGGGAAAGCTCCTAAGGACTGAAGATTCTGTTCTGCTTTGGGTTCTCTTGGGTGATTTGCTCAAGAAGAAGTATCTGTTCCTTTTCTTGAGTTGCTTCATTTTGGACTAGATTTGCAAGAAGGATTTGGTGTGAAAGATTTTGTTGGCAAGGAAGACTTGGAAGAGATGAGATAACCCTTACATCTATGTCAGCTAAAACCCTCTCCCCACACAAATCCAACCCTCAGTACTTTATTCAACAGACCTAAAAATTAGGTCCTAAATTTAGTGGGCAAACTGCTTCTTTTGGCTCCCCTTCTCAAAGCAGAACAGGGAAGCGGACTTGGCCCAATGGATAGGCGTCCACCTACCACATGGGAGGTCCGCGGTTCAAACCCCCAGCCTCCTTGACCCGTGTGCAGCTGGCCCATGCGCAGTGTTGATGCACGCAAGGAATGCCGTGCCACGCAGGGGTGTGCCCCGCGTACGGGAGCCCCACGCACAAGGAGTGCACCCCCTAAGGAGAGCCGCTCAGCACGAAAGGCGCAGCCTGCCCAGGAATGGCGCCGCACACACGGAGAGCTGACACAAGATGACGCAACGAAACGAGACACAGATTCCCAGTGCCGCTGATAAGGATAGAAGTAGTCAGAGAAGAACACACAGCGAATGGACATAGAGAGCAGACAACTGGGGTGGGGGGAAGGGGAGAGAAATAAATAAAATTAAATTAAAAAAAAAAAAATCAAAGCAGAACAGTGTTCTCCTATGCAAGGTCCAAATGGACCTGATAAGCAATTAGGTAACTAGGAAATGATGGATTTTAAGACCCTGCCTGTCAAGTGCCCAGATGACTCAGGGAAAAGTTGGTAAACCCCTCGAACCGTACTCTGTTCAGCAGCCGAGACCCTATCACTGTTCTCTTGCATGGGAGAGGTTAAACTCTGTCCAGACCACAGCTGACCAGTGACGCCTTCCTGTCCAAAGTCTAAAGTCCAGACACAGGTGGCAGGACACACCAGCGCAGGCCGTGCAGGCCTTTCTTAACAGGCACGTGGGCCGCGGCCTGCTTCCCAGGGCCAGTGGGGCCTCCAGGGCATGACGCCCTCAGGGCTCCAGTGGGATTACAGATGCAGGCTGGAGGGGCTGCAAGGAGAGCACTGAGGGCTGGAGAAGCACCAGGTACCACCCCTGCACAGGAGGTGCCCTGTGCTCAGCCCACCAGGCTGCGCTGAGGGGCCTCCAGGTGAAACCTCACCATGGCCCACGGAGTTGGGGGCTCCAAGTCCACAGCCCTGGCCTTCGAGACTGGGCAGCCCATACCACAGAGCAGAGCAAGAGGCTGAGTCTCACTCTCTGAGCCCCAATCCTCGACCTTCAATGGGTGTGGCTTGCCATGGCCAGCTGATTTTTGACAAGGGGTCAAAGACCACTCAATTGGGAAAGAACAGTCTCTTCAGTAAATGGTGCTGGGAAAACTGGACGTCCATATGCAAAAGAATGAGACCTCGCACTTTATACAAAAATCAACTCAAAATGGATCAAAGACCTAAACAGAAGAACCAGAAAGTTAAAACTCCCAGGAGAAAACACAGGGAAGCATCTTCAGGACCCTGTGTTAGGCAATGGTTTCTTAGACTTCACACCCAAAGCACAAGCAACAACAACAACAACAAAATAGATGAATGGGACCTCATCAAAATTAAAAACTTTTGTTCATCAATGGACTTTACCAGGAATGTAAAAAGACAACCTACTAAATGGGAGAAAGTATTTGGAAACTACATATCTGATAAGGGTTTAATATCTAAAATATATAAAGAAATCCTACAACTCAACAACAAAAGGACAAACAACCCAATTTAAAAATGGGCAAAAGAACTGAATACATCTCTCTCCAAGAAGATGCACAAATGGCCAGAAAAGACATGAAAAGATGCTCAACATCATTAGCCATCAGGGAAATGTAAATCAAAACCACAATGGAGATATCATCTCACTCCCATTAGAATGACTGCTATTTTAAAAAACAGAAAATAACAAGTGTTGGAAAGGATGTGGAGAAAGAAGAACACTCATTCACTGCTGGTGGCAGAATAAATGGGTACAGCCATTATGGTGGTTCCTTAGGAAGCTAAGAATAGAACTACCATAGGAGCCAGCAATCCCTCTACTTGGTACATACCCAAGAGAACTGAAAGCAAGGACTCGAACAGATATTTGCACAGCAATGATCATAGCAGCCTTATGTACAACTGCTAAAAGATGGAAGCAACTCAAGTGACCATCAACTAATGAACGGATAAACAAAATGTGATGGCATATACATATATGGAATATGATTCAGCCATAAAAAGAAATGAAGTCCTGATACATGTGATATCAAATTCAATGAAATAAGCCAGACACAAAAGGACAAATATTGTATGATCTCACTGATCTGAAACAATAATAAGCAAATTCACAGAATCAGAATCTAGAATATAGGATACTAGAATATAGGATACTAGGATACTAGAGGACGGGGTGGGGATAAGGAATGGGAAGTTAAGGCTTAAAATGTACTGGGTTCCTATTTGGAATGACTGAAATGTTTTGATAAAGGATGGTGGTGATGGTGGTACAACACTGTGAATAAAATTAACAGCACTGATAATTAAAATTAGAAATGTTAGATTGTATATATGGTAACAGAATAAAAAAATTTTTTTAAATCCATGGAACTACAATACACAGGAAAATTAAACCATGGGGTTTAATGAATAGTACAATTATAAAAATGTGCTATCATCAATTGTAACAACTGTTCCATTCCAATACAAGGTGTCAGCGCTGGGGAGTTGATTGGGAATCCTATATTTCATGCATGACTATTCTGTAAAACCACAACTTCTCTAGTAAAGAAAATGAAGAAAAATGGGCAAAAGACTTGAAAAGATATATCTCCAAAGAGGAGATACAAATGGCTAAAAAGCATATGAGAAGATGCTTAACATTATTTGCTATTAGGGAAATGCAAATCAAAACCACACTGAGGTGTCATTTCACACCCATTAGAATGGTTACTATTTAAAAAAAACACACAGAAAATTACAGGTATTGGAGAGGACATGGAGAATTAGGAACTTTCATTCATTGCTAGTAGCAATGTAAAAAGGTACAACCACAGTGGAAGACAATTGGCAGTTCCTCAGAAAGTATAGAAATCCCTCTACTAGGTGTATACTCATAAGAATTGAAAGCAGGGACACAAACTGATATTTACACACCTATGTTCATAGAAACATTATTCACAATTGCCAAAAGATAGAAACAACCCAAATGTCCTTCAACCGATGAATGTGATATATACACACAATGGAATATGATTCAGCTCTAAGAAGGAATGAAGTTCTGATACATGCAACAACATAGATAACTCTGAAGACATGTCAAATGAAATAAGTCAGACACCAAAGTATAAATATTGCATGATCTCACTGATTTGAAGCAATTAGGATAAGCAAACCCAATAGAGTGAGAATCTAGAATGTAAGTTACCAGTGGATAGGGTAGAAACAGGAAATGGGAAGTTAAAGCTGAAAATGCACAGGGCTCCGATTTGGGAAAAGTTTTGATAACGGATGGTGGTAATGGTGGCACGACCTTGTGAACAAAATTAATAGTACTGAATTACATATTTGAATGGTTAAAGGGGGAAAGTTTAGGTTGTATATATGGTACTAGAATAAAAACTTTTCAAAAAATCCACGAAACTGCATAACACCAACAATGAACCCTAAGTTAAACCATGGGCCATTAATTAATAGTACAATCATAAAAATGTACTTTCCAACATTGTGATTATATAAAAAGCCATTGATTATATACTTCAGATAGATCATGTGGTATGTGAATATATCTCAATAAACTGCTTAATAAATAAATAAATGTGCAAGAAGAGCCAGAAAGAACAGCTATGTACAGCAGGGGGGAAACATAACAGAGTTTGAGAGGTGAAGAATTTTCTTGTTTGTTTGTCTGGTTTTTATTATTATTATTGAAATAATGAAAATGCTCTAATAATGACTGAAGTGATGAACATGCACTATGTTGGGTATACCAAATACCATTGATTGTACACTTTGGATGAATTATATACCTTATTAATGTATATCAGTAAAATTGATTTGTTAAAAAAAAAAGTGCTTTCCTCAATTGCAACAAATGAACCACACCACAGCAAGATTTTAATAACAGGGTGGAATATGAGAACCCTGTATTTCATGCATGATTGTTCTATAAACCTACCACCTCTCTAGTAAATAGAGAGGGAAAAAAAGAGTACACAGGATCTTTCTATTATTTCTTACAACTGCATGTGAATTTACAATTATCTCAAAATTAAAAGTTTAAGTAATAAAACATGAAAAGCTTGCAAATTAAAACAAAAACTTTAAAAGAAAGCTGGTTATTGGACCTACTGTGGAGAGGATGTGGAGGATGAATTATACCTCAGTTTTTTTCAAAATCAAATTAAAGGATCACAAGAAAAGTTTTTAAAAAATAGAATTGAAAATACTCAACCACATTATATGTGGTAGGAAGAAATACCGTTTGGGTTTCTTTTGACATATATACATCTATGTGTATGTTCACCTGCACAACAGTGCAATGGAAAATGTATTTCTTAATGTACAGTGTGAGTCTGATTAGAAGTCTGAAGTCATTGCACTACATTTTACAATTCCTTCGTTACGACTCCAGGAAGAATTCTGATTACATCTCAGTATTAGGAATAGCCATGCTTCTCTTGATCAACTAGTTCACTGTTCACATGTGCACAATAAACCCCAAAGCTGATATTTCTTTCTTTGCTTTGGCCCCCAGAAGGCTCAGAGTCAAATTCCAGCAATTATACATAGGAATAATACAGCATATTTCTGTATATAAATTTTACCACTGACCTTATTTTTTCCCTAAACTTATTTTCTCTTTGTTTCATTACTTTACTGTATGTGCTTTTATCTGTCATCAGTTCAAGTCTTTTGTGGAATAAGACGGAGTAAGTAAACAGAAAACACATGAAGTTAATGCAATTCTCAGTTAAAATGGCATATGTAATCTTACCTAGTAATACAGTATTCTTTATCTCCCTGGATTCCTAAATACCGTGGTCTTTCCCCTGTTGCTATGACAAATTTTGCAGCAGTGAAACAAGTTTCCTGTCCTTTTCTATTGGTTGCCTTGGAAAAAGAAAAGAAAGATTCACTTATTCAACAAAACCATAGAACCCCAGATACTCTGAAAAAAAATAATCACTACCCTTAGGGAGCTTCCAATTCAACAGAAATAACAAGCAACAAATGCAGGCAAAAAATAACAAGACAACATGATACACATGAGCATAGAAAATAGAACTCTTTACAAAACATTAATCAAAGGACAGTATTGGGGTAGAAGTAGAGGTAGAAAGCCAGACAAGGGGTGGCATCAAAGAAGGTAATACTTAACCGCAGATGAGAAAAATGCAGCATTTTGGGAGAGGAAATGAACACTGGGAAGAGAGAACACAAAAGCACTAAGGCCTGAAAGGAGCTGTTGTCTTGGGCACAGCAAGCGGCCAGAAAACTGGAAAGGAGGGCACACGTTGGAGGTGAAGGGAAACAGACTAGAGCCAAATGGGAAGACCCTCGAGGCCATCCTGAAAACACAGGCTATGGAAACAGTGAAGGTTGCTCACTGTCTATTTATTCTTAATTAGACAAGTAAGTCATAAACATATTCTCATTTTTAAAAGTTCAAATACCAATGAAGGTTTTCAAACAAGGAGGTGACACAATCGATGGAATGAAGGGAGGGCAGACTCCTGCAACCCACCCAGGAGTGGACGTGGGCAGAAGAGGGAAGAACCTGCCATTTTCAGCTCTAGCAACGGGGTAGGTGTTGATACCACCAGATGAGGGAAACAGAAGAGGCACGTTTGTCTGGGGAACGACTGGCTGATTGGACCAAATGTGCCAGGCACCACTGAGTAGTAAAACGTGTCAAGTGGAAAATAAAGTTTTTCACTTTGAGAAATAAAATTAATTAACTGGTATTTCTATTCTGTTTCATGGGACTATCATTCCAATCGGCCCAATAATGGCTTTACGGTTGGCAGCTTTAAATGGATCACCTCATACCTTTCTAAGTTTGCAGTAAACAAATCTGCCTACAAAATTATTTAAAATCTTGTCAGGATCACCTCACATTGTGCTGTCAAAAAGCAAAGTACAAAAATAACCTCAAGGCCAAAGGTGACACTCCAATGTCACCCACAGCCCCAATCTAAAATTCTGTGTTCATCAAAAATGACTTCATTTTTTTTAGGTATTAGCCTGATAATACAGAAACATTACCAACGTAAATTCCTAAAATGCTTTTATTAATGGTATCTACTGGCGTTTCAATGAAGGTTTCACTTTTTAAAAAGGCCTTGTGGCACGTGGCTAAAATATTCATCATTTCAGTCTTTTAAGCTTCAAACTTTTTAGTCTAAACATTTTCTCTTTTAAGATGGCAATGAAAGGAAAAGAGAACAGTAACTTTAAAATAAAGGTTTATCTAAAAAAGCAATTTCTTTAATTTTGCCAGACATCTGGAACAGGCAGACAATGGAAAATCTGCACACACGTGCCTCTACGTGCTCGAGCATGAGCTGGAGTCCTCCTCGTGCCACAAGGCCTAAGCTAAAAAGGCAAGTTCAAGCAATGGGGAAAAAAGGCAAAGAGCAGAGCAAAGCAAAAAACTCAGCACAGTACCTTTATTTTATGAGGCTCAATGAACTCTCCATAGGCGTTGATGTAGGTCACAGATCTTTCCCTCAGAGACAACCTATAACTCCAATTTAAAGAGCCTATGTAGTTTTGAATTGCTTCTGTCATGGTCTCCCAGTTGTGCTTGACTGAAAATAAACAACCAGGACGAAGTTGCAAAGTGAACTGTATTTTTAGTGGTAAATTATATATTGCCACCACAAGTCACACTAATATGCTTTAAAGAATCAAAAAGTGGACAGGAGATAATTAGCAACATTGATCTTTTTTATGCCATAAAAAAATATATATACATAAATCCTCTTTTATATTACAAAGCACATGCAAAAGGCAGAGTGCTGCAAGAAAATGGGGGACAAGCACACCGAGTAGAGGATGGGCAAAGCGGCCTGCGCACAGCAGGGCCAGTCTGGCAGGAGGGACACCTGCACTGGGCAGTGCCTCCAGGAATGCGTCCCACTCCCACTGCGGGCCTCTTCCATTTGGCCTCTTAGCTGTGCTGGGAATGTCCACATGGAGAAAGGCCTGGAGTCAGAGGAAACTAGACAGGCCTGAGCTCCGCTTCCCTGCGGTTCACCCGCCGTGGTCTCAGAGGCGTGAAGGAATGACTCGCATTTCTTTATACCAGGGTTGGCGCCGGGGCCAACCTTTGGGACTAGGTTTGGCCCTTTCCCTCAGAACCTTGGGGAGAAGTCACAACTGGGATCCCCAGCACCCCCACACTTTCAGGCGTTCACCTCGTCTCTCCAGGCTTCTGTCCAAACCGGGTGAGGTCCCCGAAAACGCACAGGTCACTGGGGGCGGAGGTCCCCTCCGGAGGCTCGCCCCATGTCCACTCTCAGGAAAGCCCTCCCCACCCCACTCATCAGGGGGCTGCAGCGCAGGAAAGGGACAGGGCCGGGGAGGGTGCCCAGGGCAGGAAGAGGCGTGGCCAACAGGAACTGGGGTGGCCTGGGCCTCGCACACCCCTTTCTTGTGAAGCCAAAATACCACAAAACCTCCTACGAGGTTGCAGTCTGGAATGGTCATTCTCCTGAACTTCCTGTCCCCACCCCCACGACCCTGGGAAATTCAGGACACGTCTGGGGACTGTCCCGGCAGAGGCAGCCTCTCCACAATGGCACCTACCCTCCCAGCCTACGATATCTCCTTTCCGTCACCCCAGAAAAGCTTTTCTTCCAACCCTTAAAGACCCATTTATCCCAAGGACCCTGTCCTGGCTTGTCTTTTTGTTGTTTTTCTGGTTTGTCGTTTATGGAACCCAGAAAATGATGGTCTAAAGGTAACCTGTTCTTGTGCCTTACACATTGTAGATGGGGACTTGTGATTAAATTCCGCTCAGGGACCTTGATTAGATCATGTTGACTGGACTGTGTCGGGAGGCCTGACTCGGGCTGGGTCTCCGCCCTCCTGCCGGATCTTACATAAACAGAGACACAGGGGAAAGGACACACGGAAGGAAGCCGCCATTTTAGGATCGTCTGAAGATTATGTTGGAAAACACAGGTTTCTAGAGCTCACCATAAACCTAGGCAGCCAGGAGCAGGACCCCAGGAGCTGCAGAGTTAGAAAGCTACCCCAGGTGACTTTGATGCAGCACATCTAGGAACTGGAATTCTGGAAACACTTGCTCTATTGTTCTATTAATCTGTTTAGTCCTGCAAAGGCATCAAAATGTTAAAAACGGATAGGAAAAGTCAGCCTCTTTACTTTCTCAAATTTTTCTTAGCTATTCTCACACATTGATTTTTCAATATAAACTTTAGACCCATCGGACAAGTTCCAAAAAGGAAAAAAAAAAATTCTTTTGTGATTTTTTTACAGGGCTTACATAAAATTTACAAATTCATTTTGAAACAAATAATGTCTTCACAATATTGAGTCGGTCCCTCCATAATCGTAGTATATTTTTGTTATGCTTTTATATTCTTTCCCTCTATATTTTGTATGTTCCTAAATTTATTCCACAGTGTTCAATCATTTTTATTGCCATTTTCAATTGTATCTGTAACTTGGTTATTGCTCATAAATAAGAAATCTATTGACTTTTGCACATTTATCTTATAAGCAGTCAATTTATTCAATTCAGTTATATTTTTTAGCTGGATCTCTTGTGTATTCTAGGTAAACATTTGTATTATATATACACTTAAAATACCTTTTTCCTCATCCTTTTCAAATCACATTTTCTTTCCCATTCTTTTTTCACATTGGCCAGAAGAACCAGCACAAGGCAGATGCTCAGTAGTAGAAATGGGCAACCCTGTCTGATCTGAGACTTGGACGGAAACATCTCAAGTTCTTCTCCTTAAATATCTGCTTTTGGGTTTTCTTCATTGTGTAAAGGAAGTGCCCATTTCTTTTATTTCTTTCCATAGATTTACTGATTTTTTAAAGCAGAAATGGATTTAAGACTTTATCAAACGCCTTTCTCTATAGCTGAAATCCAGGTAATGATACTGACCTTATGTATTCCTACCATGATTTTCTAATGCTGACTCATTCTTGCATCCCTGTGACTCTGGTAAGTCACAGTACATTGTTTTAGTACACTGCTGTAGAGAAGTTGCTAGTGGTTTGGCTATAATTGTGGTGCCTCTAAGGGTAATAGTTTTCTATTTTTAAACTATCTTTCTGTATCACATTATGTCAGCCGCAAAAACAAAGGTGGAACTTCCCATCTTTTTCTAAGTTCTAGAACTGTTTAAATTATAGAGGAAGTATCCGTTTCTTGAAGATTTGATTAATTTTATTTCTAAAGCTATTGGGGTCCAATCCCTTTTAGGGAATGGGTTGTTCTTAGACAATGTTTTCTTTGATAATTCAGTCCTAGTCATTTCTATTTTCCTAGATTATCCTTTTCATCAAGATACTAAAATTATTACCACTAACTCTCTCTTCCATCTCTGTCGTTGTATTTCTTTTCTTACACCTATGCTTCACATATGCATTTTCTCCAATTATCTCCCTGACTAGACTTGCCAAAGGTCCGTCTATTCTATTTGTATTTTTCAAACCTACTCCTGGATTTGTTCATGATGTCTGTTTGGTGGGGGGAGGGGAGTCCCTTACTTCCTGTTTGTTCTTGGGTTCTCCCAAGGTGCTGTTGGCTGCCATTTCTCCTATAGTCCCACCTACCTAAAATATTTTCAACCATTATCTCTTCTGGTTTTAGGCATCTGTCTTGTAAACAGCATAAAGGAGACTTCTGTTACCCAGTCTGAGAATCGAACCCATTCACCTTTATGTGAACAGGTAAGATGAATGCTCTAACGCCTGGCATCTTCTCTTCTGTTGTGTAATCACAGTTTCATGCTGTTTCCCTTTTCACTTTTGCTGGGCTGACTTTTCTTTGCCATTTTCCCCCTTCCTTCCTTTTACTTGGAAGTCCTGCATTCAGCATCTAATCTGGAAATCATCTGTATATTTTACACTTATTTTAACCTAGATTTCTCTGTCAGCATAAAGAATGAAAGTACCTAAAACATTCTCCCAGAACAAGATTTCAAAAAGATTTTTAATTCCCTTCTCTTGCTTCTCAACTCCCAGTACAAGACTTGGCCCAGTAGGAGGCATCTGAGTTTACAAAATAAAGCAAGTTCTTTTGAACCCACACCCCATTTTTCTCATTTTGCCATTCTTTATTCTGGTGCACTTGTCATTGGGTTCAAATACTTATTTGGGTATTTTTTGGGGGAAAACATTTGTGGATGATATACTCACTATGCTGTTACTTATCTGAAAGTTTTCTGGTTAACAGAAATTTTGCTCCACTGTCTTCCAGCATGGAGCAGTACTGAAAGAGGACGGCAAACAGCCCCGCTCTTTTTCAACACAATTTCTGCCTTCGGTCGAAGAGGCTTAGAAGATGCCTTCCTCTACTGGTGGAATTTAAAAGCTGGCTCAGACACGCTGACAGATGGCCAGCCTCGTCTGACTGCGCCCATCAGCAGTGGGGGAGCACTTTCCCTCCAGGAGACTTCTCTTGTCGCCAGTTGCTATTTCCACTGCCCTCAACTGAGCCTGCCTCATCTTCCCACTACTTAACGCTGGAAAAGCTCAGGGCTGGAACCTCCAACCCAGGGCTGCAATCGTGGAAACGTTTCTATCGCTGGGCTCTCCAAGGTGGCGGCCACTGCCCACATGTGGCTCCTGGACACCTGAAAGGTGGCTGGTGTGACAGAGAAACTGATTTATCCATTTCAATGAGGTGTAAATAGTTTGAATTCAAACAGCCGCTTGTGGCACATGGCTACCATGCTGGCCAGCCCAGTTTCATCTCTTCTCTTCCTCACAAATGGAGGGTCTCCTCCAGTCCGACGGCTCTAAATGCCATGTTTATGCCCACAACTCCCACGTTTCTAATTCCAGGGCTGCCCTAACTTTTGAATTCCAATCCCCAAATATCCAAGTGTCCAATAAGCATTTCAAACCTAATATGTCCAAGACCAAATTCTTGATTCCCTCTCCCACTGCTGTGGATGGGTGCAAGAGAAGGCTTGAGTCAGCACTGGCCTCCTCACCTGCTCTGACCAGGAGAATGTGGGGAAGGAAGACAGTGCCAGCTCCGGGCATCTGGAAGCTCCCGCTCAGCCCCTCCTGGAGACCCAGCCACCCTGCTGGAGGCCACGTGACGTGGACAGATGCCAGCAGGCCCCTGCCCAGGCACCAAGCATGGGGGCGAAGCCGTCTCGGGTCCTCCAGCCACATGAGCAACAACCAGCAAGACCAGGAGAAGTGTCCACCGAGCCAAGCCCAAAAAAGCAGAATCCCATGCACATAAATCACTGCACTCCCCACCACTCCAGCTCATGTTCCCACCATCCCCCAGTGCCCCGCATCCTTTGGGCGAGCCAAGCATGTCTCCACCTCAGAGTCTTTGTGCCTGCTACGCTCTTCTCAGACATATGCATTCCTTGCTTAATCGAGGTCTCTGTCAAAACACCACTCCATCCAAGGGGCCTTCCTAGATAAAGGAGCACACAACTCTACCCCAGGGCCCTATCCTACTTTCCTCCTCTGCTCTCTTCACGCTATCGAGCAACACTTGGCCTATTCTTTTGGTTACTGATTCTTCCTCCTCTCATCCTCCACACCATGAGAGTCAACCTCTCATCCTCCACACCATGAGAGTCAAGTCTGTCTGTCTGGCC
The DNA here is from genome assembly GCF_030445035.2 of Dasypus novemcinctus. Lineage (NCBI taxonomy): Eukaryota > Metazoa > Chordata > Mammalia > Cingulata > Dasypodidae > Dasypus > Dasypus novemcinctus. Next base: position 55,876,140 of record NC_080698.1, read on the forward strand.
CACAGGTATGTCCTCGGCATGTGGCAGTATTTCCTGAATGAACAAATGAATCCTGCCCAGCAAGTGGCGAAGTCCTTTGACCTGAAATCTCATACCTTTTTTCATTAGGGAATTCTCTTCTATGTCGTTGACTATTACATCTACTACATCTGCTCTATTTTCCTCTGCAAATTCCTGTCATCAAATATTTGGCCCTGGTGGACCCATCGCTCATGTTTTCTATCTTGTCTCTTATAGTAGCTTCAACAGTTTGATATTGTTTATGAATTCCAAAAAGAGATATTGGACTGTGTTTGTAAACTGGTCTTTTCCTCTGGGCATATGAGAGTGTATTAGATTTAGAGGTTTCACTTTTACTTGATTAAATAATGACTAAGGCTTTGATTGGGGGGAAGCAGATATGGCTCAATAGATAGAGCTTCCGTCTACCATATAGGAGGTCGCCCCACACAGGGGTGCTCTCCATGCAAGGAGTGGCCTCCACACAAGGAGTACAGCTCCCACGCAAGAAGGCAGACTGCCCAGGAGTGGTGCTGCCCACATGGAGAGCTGATGCAGCAAGATGACACAACAAAAAAGAGACACACAGAAAAGACAATATGAGATGCAGCAAACTAGGGAGCTGAGGTGGAGCAAGAGAACGATCACCTCTCTCTCACTCCAGAAGGTCCCGGAGTCACCTAACGAGAATACAACAGACACAGAAGAACATACAGTGAATGGACAGAGAGAGCAGACAACGTGGTGGGGGGGAGGGGAGGGGAGAAATAAGAAATAAGGGGAAAAGTCTTTGACTGGGCCCTTCAGTAAGATGTGGAGTCCCCGCCCCCTTGGTGGGCAGGACTCACAGAGAAACTGCACCACAGAGAAGGGTGGTTGGAGTCTTGAGCTGGTGTCCCAGGAAGTAGACACACAGAGAAGCAGATACACGAGGAAGGAGAGAAGACTCCATTAAACACAGGCAGAGGCCTCGGGAAGAGACAAGCCGTTAGCCCGACAGTCTATGGCTGGCCTTGTGGAGAGAACAAAGCAGCTGAGCCTGGAAAGCAAGAGCCCTGGAAAGAGAGGAGCCCAGAAAGGCTGAACCATGGCAGACATCAGCAGCCATCTTGCTCCAACACATGGCAAAAGACTTTGGTGAGGAAGTAACTTACACTTTATGGCCTTGTGACTGTAAGCTTCTACCCCCAAAAACATACTCTTTATAAAAGTCAGCAGATTTCTGGTACTTTGCATCAGCACCCCTTTGGCTGATCATGGTGCTATTTGGTTCTGGGTTCCAGGAGAAGGTCTCACAGTGATTCTCTAATTCTTTATTTCAGATTCAAAACAATCCTTTCTGCCATTCATTGCCTCTACTGGGTTTCTGATTTCCAAGAATTATTAGTCTCAGATTTTTTATTCTTCTGTGACATTTATCACACAATAGTCCCCATTTCACTGAGCTTAGAAGTCAAAGCTTCTGTCTTAAGGTCTCCTTTATTTCTTACATTAAATGAGTTTTTTCCCTTCTTCAAGGCTTTGATTTTCTCCTTATGCCTAGTAATTTTCTAGGTTCAGCTGTTTTCTCTTAGGATATTTAAGATACTGCTTGATTGCCTCCTCCCACCTAGCGCTGCTAATGTACTGTCTGAGGTCAATCTGACTTCCATCCTTACTTGGAACATTTTCTTTGTCTGCTAGAATAAAATTTAGGATTTATCTCTTTATCCATGGTGCTATAAAATAGCACCATGATAGATGAGATTATGGGTCTTCTTTTCATTTGGCCTACACAGCACACAGGAGGCCCTTTTCATTTAATTGTTTTTTTCAAACTTATTTCAATTCAAAAATAAAATAATAGACAAAAAGCAGCTTAACAAGTCATGGAAGCATCAGTCCAAGAAAGTTCTGTCCCTTTCCATTTTAGAACTCTGACTTTCCTCCATTCTGGAGAGATTTTTCCTCTTTGACTGAGAAAAGGTGTGGTTTTTCTTGCTTCCATTCTCCCTTCCTAGAATCTCTACTAAATGGAATATTGGAACTTTGGATCTGTCCCCCATGACTCTTGTTTTTCTTCCAGATAGAAGACAGAGAAATTTCTGCCTTCTGTGGTGTAGATGAGGGAAATTCCTAGGCTCAATCCTCCAGCTCCCTGATTTGTTCGCAACTGTGTCCCTTCTGATATTCAAGCTATTATCTTATTTATTCATATAATCAAAGATTTTTCTTTTTTAAGATGTAATACCTTTTTGTTGACATAGTAGCCGTTTCTCTCTTGGGCGTATCACTTACACCTCTCTGAAATGCCCTGCATGGTTTTATTAGCTCCGTTTCCTGTAACGCAAATTGTTCCACTGGCTGGATTTGCTCCTCTTATTTTGCTTCCTTTCCCCAAGTACCTGGGGATTCCTGATGGTGTCTACCTTATAGCAAGTTCTCTGACAGTATCTTCCACGGTGCATGTATTACAGCAAAGTGAGCAAGAGGTGATGCCCAGGGCCTCCCAGGGCCTCCCCGGCCCTCCTGGCAGTTACTGGTCACCAGTAACACTCCTCAGCTGTCCCACACACTGCTCCAGACCAAGGACAGGTGTTCTGCTCCTCACAGCCTCCCAAGGGCAGAGAGGATGTGGAGGGACAACCCCTCCTGCTGCTACAGGTGTCTCGCCGCCTGCTGCCCCCCAGCTCCTGGGCCCACTGCCTCCAGGTGTGGAGCCCCCCAGACCAGCTGCGGCAACTACAGAGGTTTTTTTCTCCTTGGCCATGGTTTCCTTCTTCAAACTGATCCCATCTGCTTTCTACCCTTAGGATTTCTTCCTGTTTCTAGTCCACTAAAAGCACTTTGACTTAGTTACCAGCTTGGTTAGAAAATGTTTTCATCACTTCTGGGATCTGTAGGAGAAAGGAGAGGTTGCACATGTGCTCAGTGCCAAACTGAAGGGGCGCTCAGTTTGTGTTCACACTGGATCCCTCTGCAGCCTTTCAGTTACGATTTGCTGGTTCATTTAAATTTTCTGCAATTCTTTACCACCTCCAAATAGAGAAGCTGAAACACTGACAGCCTAGAAGGTGAGTGAGCTCATAACAGAAACACCTGTTATCAAACTGTCCCGCATGCTGTACCAGTCAGAGGAATAGGCAGAGGCATTCTCACCTAGGACAACGAATCCTCCAGCTGGTCAGGCAGGTAAGCTGAGACCATTCCCAGGACCAGGGTGGCTGGGAAGCCCAGCAATGATGTCTTCGAGATGCAGCAAAGGGTATTCTGTCTAGAGAAAGGCTGACTTCTCGTTCTTGGCTATTTATTGAGTCTGTGCTTCAAAACTGCTAAGCTCGAAATACTGGCTGAGTATTTATGGGTATTGCACCCCAAAGTTAACTTAAAAAACATTTCTATATGTACAGAAGTACACAGGAAATTTTGAGGAAGCTAGGAAGAGATTTGGCCAGTCAAGGAATATTTTAAAGGAGTTAGAAAAATTAAGCACTTGGAAAAAGAATTCAAGGACAGAAATTGAACCCTCCAGCGAAGCAGAGGAGTGCAAACACACATCCCAATTGTTTTCTCTTTGAAACTGCAGCGCTGTGTAAGTGTGAAACAATGAAGAATAAACAAGGTTAACAAATGCAGAAAGCAGCCATCTAGTATGGAAACTGATGTTTCTAAAGTCATCACACAAACAGCCTCTGATGAACTGTCTCTGTCGCGGATTGTTCAGCTGGTCACAGGCCTTCTCCACACCAAGCAGGCTTTCATTATTTCTTTCTCTACACAGACTCTATTACCCTATAAACAGCTTCTAAATACCTCTTATAATAGAAAGCAACTCCTTAGCTTCCGAACTGCCACATCAAAACACACGTAATATAGTTCCTATTCCACTTGGCCTTTCTGCAGCACTGGACTAAGTTAGTTCTCGTTCTTCTTGCCCCTGAAAACTAACCTCTCATGAGTTCTACAACATAACTCTTTTCAATTCCTCCTTTTCCTCCCTCACTTACCTTAAGCGTTCAAATACCGCAGAATTTTGTCTGTTTTTTCTATTCTTTTCAATCTCTAGATTCTCCCCAGATCATCTCTTCAACTCCTAGGATTTCACCTATTACCCAGATGCGATGACGCTGAACCAGCCCTTACCCTGTCCCCTCTAGAAGTTCAAATCAGACCCGTGTCTAACTGCCTGATGGACATCCGCAAAGTTTCAAAGATGCCTTAAATGGATGTCCAGCCAAGATGGAGGATTCTGGAAGAATAGGAATTCCTGAACATGAAAACACCATGCAGAAGTTACACTGGCAAGCAGAGAGGCCTTATTTTTTCTGCAACCAACTGATAAACTAGCTTGACCTTCAGTTCTCCACTGTGCTGACAGCCTGGGAAATCTGAACCCAACCGTACCTGGCCACTAATCCAAACCTGCCTTCACTTTCCAGCTCAACGAATGCTACTCGTTTTTGGCTGGTCCCTCCTCCCGAAGCCCTCCTCTTCCTCACCCCCGCCCTATCAATGACCCAGGTGGCTTATCAGAATCAGTTGTGGCTCAAGTGATTGGGCTCCTGTCTACCACATGGGAGGTCCCAGGTTCGGTTCCCAGGGCCTCCACACAGAAAGCTGGCCCAGGTGAAGAGCTGGCCCACATGGAGGGCTGATGCAAAAAGAGATACAGAGGAAAAGACAATAAAAGACACAACAAACCAGGGAGCTGAGGTGGCTCCAGCAACTGAGTTCTTCTCTCCCATGTCAGAAGGTCCCAGGATCAGTTCCTGGGGCCTCCTAAAGAGAAGATGAGAAAACAAGCAGACACAGAAGAATGTACACCAAATGGGACACAGAGAGCAGACAGCCAAGCACAAGCGGAAAGGGGAGGGGGAATAAATAAAATAAATCTTAAGAAAAAAAAGCATCACTTGGCTCAGTTACCAGAAACATCTAATGAAACTTAAAGCATACACATGCCCAGAGTAACTGGGGAAAGGGACAATTCACTGATAATGCTTTAAAAATTCCAAAAATTATTCTGCTAAACCGCCTAGACTGACAGTCACCAATGTGCAACGGCCCCGGCTCTCTCCAAAGCTACCGCCTGTTCTCTGGTCCCACTTCCAGGCTTGGTCCAGGGCTCCGTCACTGTTCCTCCGAGTTTCTGCTCTGGGGCCCACCTTGCTTCCTTGCCTTTGATCTCCTCCCCCCCTGACCCCATGGCCCCAGAGTCTTCCGTGACTCTCAATCCAAACTGTGGCTGGTGCTCCTCTCCAGCTTCAGCTCCTCAACAGCTATCTCCCTACCATGAGGGGAAAATCTAACTCCCTAGAATGGCATTTAAGTGCCTTTGTGACCTGCTTACCTCTCTCATCTCACCCACCATGATCTCGCCAGGTCCACACTGCGGTCAAGCTGCTCCTGCCTTGAGTGTCTGACTTCTGAGCCAGCTCTCCGTGACCTCTGAGACTCAGCTCAAGCACTCCTGAAAGTCTGCTTTGTCACGCACACCCCAGCCCCCAGACCCTACAGGCCGCATGAAGAGTCCCTCAAGTCCATGCCCAAAACAGCATCCCTCATTATAGAGCATTTCCAAACGAACATTTTCTTATCTATCTCTTCCAACAAACTCTGCTGCTGAAGGGCAGGAACCGTACCTTCCCTGTATCTGTTTCCACAAAGCCTAACCAATCAATGATTATTGGATTAAATTGTTTTTCTACCTTTCATTAGCCAAATTCCTATGTTATCACTGAAAAAGACAGAAAAGGTTATCACCACAAATGGACAAAATTCAGAAAATACTCTTTACATTCTATTTTCTTTACACCTGAAAATATTCTAAAACTTGTGCTTGCTTCCCATTCTGCTAAGCTTTTGGGATTGCTACCACTGAAACAGCTTCCTCCTGGGGCAGGAAAGCCCACGGGGCAGGGCCACAGTGGAACAGCTTGGCTCTGGGTCCTTGGTGCCTGGGTGGCAAGTGGTGCACTCTCAGTGTAGGTTTATTGAATCAACGTCCAACTCAACTGTAAAAGTACGAATAGCAAGTCTTCCTCTAGAAGAGCATTCCTCTCCTTGTCTCCCATTGTATTTTTAGATACCATCACTCACCTTGTTGACTGTACTCCCAGCCAAATTTCCTCGAGTCCCGTAATGCCTGTCCCAGAAGGGCGGCTTGATGCATCAGTTTCTTAGGAATGCAGCCCACGTTTACACAAGTACCACCAAGACCTGAGAAAGAGAAGCAGAGAAGTGGTACTTCCCCTGTGAGTGTGGTTTGACACTCCTGCAGATGAGCACCAGGGAAGCTCATGGAAACGAGCAACGCAGATGGTGGTGAGGCCACAGCACCCCACCCCACAATGACACACATGCTATTAATTCCAAATCCCTCACTGAGGGAACATGGCAGAGCCCCAAGGATGACCATAATGATCTATGGACATGCATAAGAACAGTTTCCTGGGGGAATTTTCCAAAACTTCATTTCAGTCTGATCCAAAGAGGGAACAGACCTTTATCAGGCTGTTAAGGTATCTGCTGCACAAAGGATCAGCATCAGCTTCAGGCTTTGTACTCTGCAGGACTCCGCCCTGAGCCAAGAAGCTGTGTGCCCTCAAGTTGCAGGGGGCACCTACTTTGAATCTTTAACAATACATCACGCGTCATGCATGGGGCCGCCTCTGGGCACCCGAGTCAAAAGAGCCCCCCGACAGCAGCCTCTTCTGGGATGCTAGATAAGCAGGAATTTCCGGGCAGTAGGAAACAGGTAGAAGGAAGGAGGAAGGAGAGGTGAGTGAACACACACCAGGAGAGCAGGTCGAGGAAAATCAAGGCAGATGAGCTTTACTATGCAAAGTCTAGGCTAAAATTTTTGGAGTACATCTGAATTTTAAAAAACAATGTTTACATTTTATCAGTCAGAGTTCTGGCATGAAACAGGCGACACACTCAAGCTGGGTCAAGGAGGAGCGTTTACAGGGGGATTATTTACAAAATTCACAGGGCCAGGGCTTACCAAGTACCACGAGGGGTAGAATTCACACCCGTACCCCGTATTAACCAGGGCAAGGCCATGCTTATGCAGCTGAGGGAGCCCCGCAGCCCAGGGGGAAATGGCTGCCCATAGGGCTCCCGGCTTCCCCTAGAGGACAAGGCCAGGGATGACCCTTAGCGTCCGAGCAGGGAGGGAGGCGGGGAAGAGAGACCCGGGCTCACCACCTTCCCTCCCTCTGTTCACCTCCAGGGCCACCAGCTGGCCAAGTCCAACCGGGGCCAGAGGGCCAGGCTCCCACGTGAGCGCCTCCCGGGGCGCAGGGCAGGTGGCAACAGATGGAGAAGGGACTTGAAACACAGCAGAAAATGTCCAGCACAGAAGCGATAAGTTCTAGAACATGGAGATCAAGCCATCCACTCTACGCCAGTCCCAGGGCTGTCACCACACTCTGCTCTTCATTAAACTGTGGCTCCACGCGCATGTATAAGTCAATTATGAAATCAATGCAGACACAGAAAAACGTTTATGGCAAACAGGTGAGCATGACACAGCAGCAACACTGGAATTGTGATGAACTGAAGATACAAGCCTGTGCAGACAGAAGGGTTACAGCAGAAGCGCAGGAATGCATGGATCATGGAGATTTTTTTCCTTCTAGCAAATTTTTCTTGGATTTCTTTTATTTTTTTAAACAAATCAATTTTATTGATATGCATTAAATTTTTAAAAATCATTCCAATTTTACCACTTGTTACTACTCAAGCTTAGGCCAATTACTTAGATTCCTTATCTATGAAACAGGGCTAGTTACACCTCTTGAGATGGTATGAAGATTAAACTAGATCATGTCTTGTAAAGCAAATAACGTATGTGAACAGCAGAGAACGACAAAAAACAAAGAATAATAGCTTACCCCAGGACGTGCCCTGAGGGGATGGGACTACATAGTCTAGCACCATAATTTTCTTGCCCAAAATGGCAGCTTCCTACAAAAAAAAAGAAAACATAACAAAAAAAATAGCTACATATAAAGATCTTGTCAGGTTCATGACACTCCCTCAAATTTACTCTCCCCTAAATGAAAGCAGACTGCCTGTGTGATAAGACAATCTTTTCTCTTTATTAAAACTATTACAAAACAAGCTTAGATTATAACATTATAATTAACTTCTGCGCTTTTTTTAAGTAGCAGAAGAAACAATTATGGCAATCACCAGGGAAATCACCCATGTTTCACTTTTGCCTCTGTACCTTAGCACACGCGAGGCCACCAGAACCACCACCAATGACGATGAGGTCGAAATCATATGTCTCCTCCTCCTTCAGGAGCTTCTGTAACAAGCCACTCTGGTGTGCCTATTTTAAATGAAAGGAGAAGGCGGCATTAGTTGCTTTCAAACTTTGCTGTTCTGCACCTACATTCAAACGGCAGGGACTTCTTTAATGAACTCTCATAAACAGTTTATTTATCATTCCTACATGTTGGAATTGTGAGTTTATTTGGATGACATACAAAAGGGGTCCAACTAGTTAGGAGTTAAGCCGAAGTACATGCTTCCCACACAACGCACACGTTGCACTTTTTCTGTAAGCGATGGCCACTGGGCTGGCTCCGCACAGTGTGCAATCGTTCACGTGGCCCTCCTTGTGATGAGAAGCAGCTTTGGGGGAAGCAGACTTGGCTCAACAGATAGAGCGTCCGCCTACCACATGGGAGGTCCAGGGTTCAAACCCCGGGCCTCCTCAACCATGTGGAGCTGGCCCATGCGCAGCGCTGATGCGCACAAGGAGTGCCCTGCCATGCAGGGGTGTCCCCTGCATAGGGGAGCTCCCCACGCACAAGGAGTGCACCCCATAAGGAGAGCCACCCAGTGTGAAAGAAAATTCAGCCTGCCCAGGGGTGGAGCTGCACACACGGAGAGCTGAGGCAGCAAGATGACACAACAAAGAGAGAACAGATTCCCAGTGCCACTGACAAGAATAGAAGTGGACACAGAAGAATACACAGTGAATGGACACAGAGAGCAGACAAATGGGGAGGGGGGGGAGAGGGAGAAATAAATTTTGAAAAGAAAGGAAAGGAAGGAAAGGAAAGGGAGGTGAGGGAGGGAGGGAGGGAGGGAGGGAGGAAGGAAGGAAGGAAGGAAGGAGCAGCTTTGGTAACCTTGGAGGTTCAATATGTGGTTTAGCAACACTGTTTTCCTTACGGCTGCTCAAGCCAGTCCCTGGGCCTCGGAAGCCCCAGAAGGCACTGCTCTAAAGAGGACTCCTCAGGCCTCCTTATTTTTCGGTGCTCGTGGGGAAATCCATCACCTAAGGTCTTGGCATCCAGGGAAACTCCTTTCAGTCTGGGAATGGAATTAATATCTCTGCATCTCCAGATTCACTCCCTGACATCACCTTCCAGATTAGGGTTTGCAAAATCAACCTTCAGAAGCTGTTGAGGGTCTATCGTTAAGGTTCCCGTTCACCATGTGCACGTGGGTTACAGTTTCAAGGACTCGTGAAAGATTTCACTAGACAAAGATGCTGGTCATAGATCAACACACAATGCAGATGACCTTCTTGCCCAACATAAAATAGCGTTCTTAATTTAAAAAACTCAAATATAAGTATTTAATCAATCATCAGTTAAGAATATTTGCATACATATACGAAGGATACAGCAGAGCATAATTCTAAAAGAAGTAACTGGTTATAAAACAAGTACCTTACTTAATAAACGTCAAGTTTGATCTATCGGTTTCTAACTCAGCAACACTTCTGTTCATTTCTGGCATTCTAGGAGTTGAAAATTAACAGCCATGGCCTAGACTAAGCCGCCCAGGGTCAGGAGCCCTGACAGGCATTCCAATTACTCTTGACGCTAATGTGAGCACTGACTCACTTTACTAAACCACAAGGACAGCAGAGCCTTCGCTTCCCCACGGCGCGACTCCCCATCACCCCAAAGAGGTCTCCGGGATGGCACTGTTTGCCCAGAAAGTGCTTCCTGGCTACCTCACTCAGAAACCTCCTCCTCAGCTTCTGAGGTTCAGCTGGGTGGGAAGGCAAGCCACCCTGAAAGCCATCAGTGTTATCTGATAACCATCCTGTACGCTTTTCCACTGTACAGCCTCCAAGAGACAGGTGAACCAATCTCTGAAACCACTCTCTCCCCTCTGAAATACTTGTACAAACAACATTTGAACAGCAGTTAAGAAACCGTTACCTGAAGGGTTCTGTCACATCCACCCACGTGTACTTTACCCACAAAAACATTGGGCACGGTTTTCTGATTAGTGATCTCTGACAGCACTTCTTGAACCTTGGCACCATCATCTGAAAAATAAAAATATTAAATATATGAATACACTGAAAGGCTTACAAGATTTTGAGAGCTGAACTGCAGTGCTGCAATACCCAAATGCTCACATGGACATATTTATCAAAAGTCAGCATGTGTGAAGCAAATGTGGTTCAAACAATTGGGCTCCCGCCTACCACACGGGAGGTCTGTGGTTCAGTTCTCAGTGCCTCCTAAAGAAGAGAGCAAGCTGGCACAACAGGCAGGTGCAGCAAGCTGATACAACAAGAGGACGCAACAAGAGACACAGGAGGAAAAACATAATGAGACACAACAAAGCAGGGAGCAGAGGTTCCCAGTGCCTCTTGAAGAGGGTGAGCAGGATGGCAAGCTGACATGACAAGATGACACAACAAGAGGCACAAGAGGAGAAACATAATGAGATAAACAACAAAGAGGGAACAGAGGTGGTTTAAGCAATTAAGTGCCTCCATCTCATACCGGGAGGTCCTGGGTTTGGTTCCCAGTGACTCCAAAAGAAACAAAGAAGACAGACACAGCAAATGCAAACAAGGCGTAGGGAAGGATAAATAAATAAATACATTTTTTTTTTTTTTAAGTCGATGTGTTATAAAATTTCATGAAATGACGAGCCACATTGGGGAAAATACCTATGCTTTCAAAGGAAGCCATAGTTAAAGGATAAACACCATGCTATTGAACCCTTTTTTTAAAAATCCTTCTAAGTTAGATTTTAACATATAATGCAAAAACTATTCTGACATAAGAATCCCCTTTAAAGAGTAAATATCAAGATAAAGTCTGCTGAAATCATAATAATTCAGAAAACACTTCCTATGATGGCATTTGAAAAATCTCTGCCATCATAGCCCAAAATTTAACCTCCACCTCTAGAAGATACAACTGGACCATGACTCATAAGACAACCTTGTTTGGCACACCCTCTGGAAAAGTCTCAAAGATTGAAGAACATTTCACTTACTAAGATGACTCGGCTAAAACAAGTTGGTGAATTCCTAGGAAAGCACAGGCCAAGTCTGCTTTGTTCACCACTGCGTCCCCCACCCTGCAAAACACCTGCATGTGTTAGGTGCTCAACTAAGAGAAGAATGGATGGATAAATGGACGAAAATAATTCAAGAGCACAAAGCTAAAGAATTAAGGTTTCCCCTCATGGGTAATACAACCTGGAAATAGGACCAGATTCTTTTCATTTATTACAGCTTAATCTATTTTACTAGAAAGTTGACAGATACACCTAAATGCTTAAAGTGACTTCAGGGCTAGCTGCTCACTTATCTTCCCCCTCCCCCCTTACCCTCAAATATGAAAAAAAAACTGTAAACTTTAGAACACATAATTGGTCACACATGGGTTCATTACTGTGTAGCTGAATATAAATCAAAACAGTTCATTTAAAGAAAGGAATCTTGTTGACATTTATTGCAAATCAACCCACCGTATTAAGCATTCTACTTACCAATCTGATCAAGTTCCAAAATATTATATTCAACTCCCAAAGAAGAAAAGAGTTCTTTAACCTGCAACAAAAATTCACTTAAGTTTCACTCTCACAAAAGATGCAACAGAGTTACAAAATATGGGCAGTCCACAAGAAATCTTCAGGTATTTGAATTCTGGTCCCTAGGGGTTTTTTTCCTTCCCCTACATGTCTTTCCAGAATAATTTCAGCCAATCCCTTGTCTTCTTCTACTCTCTGTAACCTTAAGACTCCCAAATCTACAACTTTTTCCCAAAGCTGCTTCTCAAACTCAAGGCAGTATTAATTCCCCACTAGGATGTCCCCACAGCACCTGGCGCACAAGCCCCCAGTGCAGCCGCCTTCTTCTGTGTACCTTTTCCTCTTCTGTGTTTCCTTTCAAGTCACAAAAGCACTCGGCAGGTATTTATCCATCAAACACCTACTATGGCTGAGGGTTGGAGATACAGAATAAACAAGATGAGGCCTTGCCCCCCTAAAATAAGCTCGCTACACCACCACCCGCCAGCTGCGGAGGGATGCAGCCCGGGCGACATCTGGAAGCTTGCCAGGCATGCAGCATCAGGCCCTGAATCAGAGCTTGCATTTTCACACCAAGAGAAGCAATGCCTAGGAGTCACGCTAAGGTCTCCTCCTCACAGGACACCTTCCCACACCCATACTGACTCCCCATGCATCCATGTAATGACTATGTCTTAAGCATTTTCTATTTTAAATGGGTTCATTTTTCTAGTTCCCAGAGTTGCGCTCTTGATTTGGCCCACCAACATTTACTGGTAGAATTTCTCAGTAACATCCTAAGAGTTCTCTTTCCATCTGGCTTTGTTTCGTCCAGTTCTCCAAACTGCAGCCAAATGGTCTTTCAAAACCCACTTTTCACCATATTTCTTAAAATCCTTCAATGCCCGCAGCCATCGAGATAGAGCCCAGAGGTTCTGTTTCCAGAATGGAGATGCAAGGGGCGTCGCAGACCTGCTCCCCAGGGAAACATCCCTAATTAGTGAAAATTATTTTTTTAAAAAACACAACTATTTAACGTCTCTGGAAACTGAAGGGAATAAAGCAACTGAAGAAAGGCTTACTCAAGAAAATCTAGGCAATTTCAGTAAAAAAAAAGCAAGTCTGTGGCACCTGAACCATGTCGGGCTCCTCCCCCCCATCCCAAAATCAGCGCATTCCCAGTGGACGTGGCCCAGAACACAGAGCTCCCTGACCGTGGGCGCCGCGTCTAAGGGGAGGGGGCCTCTAGCGTTTCTCAGGCCCCGCGCAGCTCCTCATCGCTGGGGCTAAATAAACGCCCTGCAGGGAAACGGACTTTGGCCCAGTGGTTAGGGCGTCCGTCTACCATATGGGAGGTCCGCGGTTCAAACCCCGGGCCTCCTTGACCCGTGTGGAGCTGGCCATGCGCAGTGCTGATGCGCGCAAGGAGTGCCGTGCCACGCAAGGGTGTCCCCCGCGTGGGGGAGCCCCACGCGCAAGGAGTGCGCCCGTGAGGAAAGCCGCCCAGCGTGAAAAGAAAGTGCAGCCTGCCCAGGAATGGCGCCGCCCACACTTCCCGTGCCGCTGATGACAACAGAAGCGGGTGCCGCTGACGACAACAGAAGCGGACAAAGAAACAAGACGCAGCAAACAGACACCAAGAACAGACAACCAGGGGAGGGGGGGAAATAAAATAAAATAAAATAAAATAAAAAAACCTTAAAAAAAAAAAAAAAAAAAAAAAACGCCCTGCAAGTGTGGCCACCAGACCTCACCCAAAGGGCCAGGGCTACCCGAGGCGCAGGAGGTGGCAGGCTCTGGGGCCCTGGGGCCCTGCCCAGCTCACTCACTGGAGAGTCCACGCCGAGAGAGGCAAGGCCAGAAGGGCAGCTGGGGCTCAGGCAGTGCTGCCAGCTCCAGAAAGGAGGTTCAGAGGCGCTGCCCAGGAGAGACCTCGTTCCTAGCATTCCAGGAGTCGAACACTAACATCCGTGCCCTACGCAAGGCTTTACTTCCAACAGAGGGCGGGGGAATTTCAAGCTTGAAAACCTAAAAATCATGGTGGTGAGCAATTAAGAGGAATACTCCATCAGAGTAACAAGTAGTGTACGCTAGCAAGTTAACAAAACAAACCAGAAAAAAGTGCTAAGAATAAGAACAAACATCAAAGATTTGCCTCAAAAATGGTCTCGGCAAAGAGACCCAAATTTCACTGGATCAGACAGTGGGACAATTTATATTTCAGGACACGGTAGAGAATAATAGAGCAATCGCCCTGCGATGAGCAGACCTGAGCAGCTGGGTGTGATGCCAGCAGTAGCAGGCAGCATAACAGAGGCTAGAGAAAGAAACTGTAAAAGACAGAAAAAGAAAAAAAAGCCACGCTGTACACATGTTGAAGAGGCTTTCTCTGAGGAGCAAAATCAGAGGCTTCAACCTTGGGGTGGGAATAAATTTCCACCAAATAATCCATCCAAGTCACTAAGGAAATAAATAATCAAACAAAAAAAACAAACCCCAGGGCAGGAAAGGTTCAGTGTCCAGAGATGCTACACTACATTTCCTAAAATGTCCAGTTTTTAACAACAACAACAAAAAAGTCAAACAGGCAAAGAAACAGAAAAGTGTGACAGGAGAAAAAAACACACAGGAACTGACTGTGAGAGGGCCCAGATGATGGATTTAACAAAGTAGCCATTACAAATATGTTCAAAGAATTAAAGAAAATCATGTTTAAAAAACTGAAGGAAGATAAGATGACGATGTCTCTGCCAAAGTAAATATCGATAAAAAAATACAAACTATAAAGAAGCAGCAAATGAAAATTGTGAAGTAAAAATACAGTATTAAATGAAAAATTAACTAGAGGTACTCAACAGTAAATTTTGAACTACCAGAAAAAACAAATCAACAAACTTGAGATAGATCAATGGAAATTATGCAATCTGAAAAAGAGAGAGAAAAAAAAGAAGAAAAATCTAGCCTCAGGGATACGTGGGACACCATTAAACACACAAACATATGCATAATGTGAAAACCATAAAGAGAAGAGAAAAAAGGAGAAATAATATTTGAAGGAACAATGGCTGAAAACTTCTCAATTTTGATGAAAAACAGTAAACTACATATTGAAGTACCTCAACAAACTCCAAATAACATGAACACAAAGGGACCCTCATGTACAGACATAGTAAACACACTGAAAGGCAAAGACAAAAGAAAAGTGCAAGTCACAAAAAAAAAGCAATTCAGTACATACACAGACCCAAATAAGATCAATAGCTGACTTCTCATAAAAAAGAATGGTGACCAAAAGGCAGTGGGGGAAGTGGATTTGGCCCAATGGATAGGGCGTCCACCTACCACATGGAGGTCCAAGGTTCAAACCCTGGGCCTCCTGACCTGTGTGGTGAGCTGGCCCACATGCAGCGCTGATGAGCGCAAACAGTGCCCTGCCATGCAGGGGTGTACCCACCACAGGGGAGCCCCACGTGCAAGGAGTGCACCCCTTTACAAGAGCCACCCAGTGCGATAAAAGCACCGCCTGCCCAGGAATGGTGCCCTGCACACGGAGAGCTGACACAGCAAGATGACACAACACAAAGAGACACAGATTCTGGGTGCTGCTGACAATAATACAAGCAGACACACAGAAGAACACACAGCGAATGGACATAGAGAGTAGACAACTGGGAGGAGGGGCGGGGAAGGGGAGAGAAGTAAAAAATAAATCTTTAAAAAAAAAGGCAGTGGGATGGTATATTCAAACGCTTGAAGAAAAAAAAACCAAAAAAAACTATGAATAATGAATCTTCTACCCAGCAAAAATGAAATAACAATTTCCCAGATAAACAAAAATTGACAGACTCTATTGCTAACAGACCTGCCTTACAAGAAACACTAAAGAAGTTCTTCCGCTAGAAAGCAAGTGACCCCAGAGAATAATTTAAGTTGTCACAAAAGAATGAATACAGATATTAGCAATGCAACTGGAAAAAGACCTTGACCAAAAGGGGAATGGAGAATGACAAATGAGTTTAATGGTTAAGAGACTTTAAAGTGAGTCCGGAAGTCATTCCAGAGGTGACACTCATGCACATCTCAGCAGGATCTCATTGACTGCCACAGTAAATGTTGCCTCAAACAGCAAGACTTCTGAGGGCTCTGGAGACATCCAGACACCACAGGCAGGGCTGACAGCTCAGGAGTTTGGCACCCTGCCAGTGGGCCCTACTTTGGAACTTATGCTCCCCAGTGAGACAGAGTTGAACTCAGTTGTGGTTTCCCTACGCATGGCTCTTCTGCCCCTTCTGTTTGAACCTATAGTTATACTAGAGTAGATAGGTATATGTAAAAGAGACTTAAATCTTTGGACTTTCCATGTATCAGTTGGGCCCTGAATCTCATCAGAGTTGCAACACCTACTCTCCAGTTCATTGGACTCACCCAGGACAGCTAACAAGGAGATGATGATGGACGACAACCGTCTCAAGGAACAGAGAGAGTCTGCAACTGCAAGCAAGAGAGTCCCATCCATCTGCCCCATGGGATCTAAGCCCCCTCTCAAATAGAGGCAAATGGGCATCACCATCCCAGAAACCTCAGGATTGGGGAATGAACAATGGACTAGAGTAGACTCACTGTTATTCTACTATAGACTTACTGTGATTCTAGCAATGAAGAACTTTATGGTTAATGTGGAGGCAGTGGCCACTGGAGGTTCTGAGGGGAGGGAGAGGGGAAAAAACAGGTATAATTTGGGAGCATTTTCAGGACTTGGGAATTGTCCTGAATGATATTGCAATGACAGATACAGGCAATTATATATCTTGTCACAATGTACAAAAATGTGCGGGAGAGAACATAAACTACAATGTAAACTACAATCCATGCTTAGTGGCAGTGCTCCAAAACGTGTTCATCAATTGTAACAAATGCACCACACTAATGAAGGATTTGCTGACGTGGGAAAACGTGGGAGGGGTAGGGAGCGGGGCATATGGGACTATCCCATATTTTTCATGTAACATTTATGTAATCTAAGTACCATTTTTAAAAAAAAGATAATTAGAAGTATACATTTCTTCTCTTAAATGATTTACAAACAATTGTGTAAAGTAACATATGTAAATACAAATAATTGTATTGTTCAGCCCGTAACATTCACAAATATATTTTACAATAACAGTATAAGAAAATGGATGGGAGCAAAACTGTACTGGAGGAAGGAAATTAACACCAGATGGTAACTCAAATCCAGAGGAACAAATGAAAAGAACCAGAAATGGTAAAGAAGAATACAAGTATAACATAGTCCATAATTATATACTTCCTCTCCTTTCTTCTCGCAGCTTCTTTAAAACATATAAAATTACTTAGTTAATAATTATAGCAATGTATTGTTGGGTTAGTAACATACATAGATGTACTATGCATAAAGATAATAGTACAAAAAAAGGAATGAGAAGATAAAGTTATAGAAGAGTCACATTTCTATACCTCACTGGAATTAAGTTAGTATAAATCTGAAGTACACCCTGATAAGTTAAGATGTATATGGTAATGGAACCGTCCTGAATGGTGTTGCAATGACAGATACAGGCCATTATATACTGTCATAACTTACAAAAATTTTGCAGGAGACAGTTTAAACTATAATGTAAATAAAATGCACACTTAGTAGCAATGCTCCAATATGTGTTCATCAATTGTAACAAAAGTGCCACACTAATGAAGGACGTTGTTAATGTGGGAAAGTGTGGGAGGGGTAGAGAGTGGGGCATATGGGATTTCCATATATATATTATGTAACATTTATGTAATCTAACTATCTTCTTAAAAACTTCAAAAAATTTTTAAAAATTAACAAGAAAAGATGTATATGATAAGCCCTAAGGAAACCACAAAGAAAAAACTCAAAATATAGTGAAAAAAAATCATTACATCCTAAAATATTCACTTAATGCAAAATAAAGCAGCAAAGGAAGAATAGAGGAACAAAAAAAGACATGACACACATGGAAAACAAAAAGTAAAAGGGCAGAAATAAATCTAACTATAGCAATAACTTTAAATGTGAATAAACAATCCAGTCATAAGCAGTAAATAAAAAAATAAAAATTAAATTAAATCAAAAAACCAAGATCCCTACTTTATGCTGCCCACAGGAGAAACACTTTAGAGAAAAAGATACAGCTGAGATTCAACTAGAGTTTAAAGAGTTATCAGAGAAAGCTGATGCAAATATCAGACAAAACGCACATTTAAAATGTACTTTGGGCAGCCACTTTCCCGAGGGCCTGGGAAGTGGAGGGTAGCATGCTCCAGCCTTGCCAGCCTCCTCTGCCAGGAGCCACCTGGAACCCAGGGCCTGAAGGCCAGTTTTGAGCTCCTGAGCAGGTTTTATCATCCCTTGTGGGCTAAGCTCGCATATATCTGGTATCTGATGGCTTTTGATAGATTGCCTCATCATTGAGCTGTCAGTGTTTTCTCATTTTTGTTGTCATTTCTTCCTTGACCCTTGGCGTACTGAGCTCTGAGGAGCCGGGTTTTGAAACCTAGTGATCTCCTTAGGAGTGATTTCTAGGTGAATTCATGCTTTTCTGAGAACTGTCTCTGCATGGTTTTCAAATTTGTTGAGAAAGGTTTAGACCTGGCATGGGGGCTGCTAGCCATGTTCCAGGTAGACCTGAAAACAGCAAGAATCTATCCTTCTGAGCAATAATGGGTCTAATGACCTTCTTTTGATATTCTCTCTCTCCTTATTGACATTTTTCTTCTCTGCCACCCTCCCTCTCCTCTCTCTCTCTCTCCCCTGGCTGCTAGCTCTAATGTCTATCGAGTGTTGATGATCAATATTTAGTAAGTTTCTTCATACAAAAGAAATGCTTTTAATTGAGAAGGACTGGAGAAGAGATATATTTTTGGATACTCCATTTTCCTTTAGCCCTTTCTTAGGCATACTCATTAATTAATATATCTGGATCAATAATTTTAGCATGACTACTGTTGAAAAAGATTTTGAAATTTTCTGCCTCAGAAAATTATAAGTTGCCATATTGTTACCTGCAGTAATACATGCCAATAAGATGTGAAGAATTCCCAAATAGGAATTTTTTTTTTAATTTCTCTCCCCTCCCCCGCCCCCTAGTTGTCTGCTTTCTATGTCCATTCGCTGTGTGTTCTTCTGTGTCTGCTTGTATTCTTGTCAGTGGCGCCAGGAATCTGTGTCTCTTTTTGTTGCATCATCTTGCTATGTCAGCTACGTCAGCTGTGTGTGTGTGCAGCACCACTCCTGGGCAGGCTGCACTTTTTTCGCGCAGGGTGACTCTCCTTACAGGGCACACTCCTTGCTCATGGGGCTCCCCTATGTGGGGGACACCCGTATGGCATAGCACTCTTTGCGCGCATCAGCACCGCACTTGGGCCAGCTCACCACACGGGGTCAGGAGGCCCTGGATTTGAACCTTGGACCTCCCATGTGGTAGGTGGATGCCTATCCATTGAGCCAAATCCACTCCCCCAAATAGGAATTTGATTATGCAGAAAGAATTATTATTTACATTTATAAATGTGTGTTGCTATACTACTTATTTCTTATAATGGATTATATGAAATCTAACCTGGACTTACACTCTCTTTTCAAATTTACACTTTCTTTCAATCTATTTGCTATTTTATTTTACAATTTTACAATACACATCTTTTTAACAGCTAAAAAAATAGCTATTAATTATACACTTTGGCTAGATGATATGGCATATGAAAATATCTCAAGAAAATGGCTTAATAAACAAATATTTGTACAAGAATAGGAACTAGGTACAGTAGGGAAAACAGACAGATTGAGAGGGGAGGCATTTCCTTGTTTGTCTGTTTTTTTGTTTATTATTAGTACTAAAATAAAATGAAAATATTTAATAATAATTGAAATGATGAATGCACAACTCTGAGAATATACCAAACACCACTGATTATACACTTTGGATAAAATGGATGCTTTATTAATATGTATCAATAAAATAGAATTTCTTTTTAAAAAAATATGGTGGGTTGGGGGGAAAATGTACTATAAAGAAGTCCCACTCCTTCAGGTAGACAAAAACAATTATAAACATCTATGCGCCTAAAAAGAGACCCAAAATATATGAAGCAAAAACTCACAGAACTGTAAAAGAAATAGACAATTCAACAAAAACAGCTGAAGAGTTCAATACTCCACTTTCAATAACTGATAGAACTATGCAGAAGGTCAAAAAGGATATAGAAAACTTGAATGGCACCATAAACCAGCAAGACCTAATGGACATCGACAGAATATTCAACCCAATAATAGCAGAATACATGTTTTCTCAAATACAAAAAACATTCTATAAGGCAGACCATATGCTGGCCATAAAACAAGCCTAGATAAATGTAAAATCATATAAAATATGCTGTTTAGCTACAACAGAATAAAGTTAGAAGTCAGTAACAGAGAGAAATGTGGTAATTCACAAACAGGTGCAAACACCACTCTTCAAAATAACCAATGGGCAAAAGAAAAAAATCACAGGAGAAAGCAGAAAATACTTTGAGATGAATGAAAATGAAGGCACTACATACCAAAACTTATGAAATGCAGTTAAGGCAGTGCTTAGAGGGAAATTGATAGCTGTAAATGTCCATGTTTAAAAAGAAGAAAGAGCTCAAATCAATAGCCCACGCTTCTACCTTAAGACATGGAGAAAGAGGAGCAAATGAAACCTAAACCAAGTAGAAGGAACAAAACAATAAAGATGAATGTGGAAAGTAATGAAATAGAGAATGGGAAAATAGAGAAAATCAACAAAACTAAGAGTGGTTCTTTGAAAAGAGGAAGAAAATTGATAAATCTTTAGCTAGAATGATCAAGGGAAAAAAAAGAGGTCAACCTTACAGAAATTTTTTTTTTAAAAAGATTATAAAGAGATACTATCAACAACTACATGCCAACAAATTAAGTAACTTATATGAAATGGCCAAATTCCTAAAAAGATACATACTACCCTAAACTGACTCAAGAAGACAAAAAAGCTGAATAAACCTATAAGTGATACAGAGATTGAATTAGTAATCAGCAAACTTCCCACAAAGAAGTCTAAGACAATTCCTTGAGGAAAGAGCAGTCTTTTCAACAAATGGTGCTGGCACAACTGGACAGATCAAGGACCTAAATATGAGAGCTAAAACTATAAAATTGTTTAAAGAAAACATAGGCATAAATCTCATGATCTTAAGATTTGGTAATGGATATTTAGATGTGATGCCAAAAATACAAGCAACCGAAGAAAAATAAATAAATTGCACCTCATAAAAATTAAAACCTTTTGTGCTTCAAAAACACCACCAAGAAAGTGAAATGACAACTCACAGAATGGGAAAAAATAATTAGAAATCATTTATCTGTCCAGGGACTTCTATCTAGACTACATAAAGAGCTCCTATGACTCAATAATAAAGAGTCAAATAATTTAAAAATGGGCAAAGATCTAATAAACATTTTTCCAAAGAAGACAGACATATGGCCAGGAAGTATATAAAAGTAGAGTCAATATCATTAGCCACCAGAGAAATGCAAATCAAAACCACTATAGGTTACTATTAGGATGGCTATAAGAAGAAGAAGAAATTTTTTTAAAAACCCTAAAAATAAGTGTTGATGAGGATGTAAGGAAATCAAACCCTGTGAGACTGTAAAATGGTGCAGCTGATGCGGAAAACAGTCTATCAGTTACTCAGGAGGTCAAACAGAATTATCATGTGACCCAGGAATTCCACTCCTAGGTATCTATCCAAGAGCAAAGAAAACACATCTGTACAGAAGAACCTGTACGCAAATATTCAAAGTAGCTTTATTCATAATAGCCAAAGGATGGAAGCAAGTCAAATGTCAATTAACTAATGAATGGAAAAAACTAAATGTGCTCTCTCCATACAACGGGATATTATTTGGGACTTCCTTTTTTCATTTTCCCTTTTCATCATAATTGATATTATCTCCAGGGGAGAGGAAAAACACCTGAGACTTTGAGAACACTGAATATTTCCACAACAATGGCAGAGAAAAAGGCTCTGAGAAACCTTTTTGTTGGAAGGCACGGGGAGATATTAATGGTACAATGAAGGCTTACACACTTAACTCATTTTCCCAGTGACAAAGCTCACAGGTAGGCTCCCTAGAATACTGGTATAAATACACATTTAGAAAAGAAGCGAATGTAACAGTATATTTGTAGTATCCAAGTATTACCTTGGATAGCAGCACAATTACGCTGCATCCCCTATCCACTGCGCAGACCCCAGCTCCCTTTCTCTACGTGGATTTTTAATTCACTTTTATCACCATCTGACTTACAAATACAAATACAAATGCAAATACAGATGCCAACTATTTGTACTGGGGGAAAGAGGAGGCAAAAATCAACATGATAAAATTTAACCCGAGGACATATAAATTTTTTCCACAAATACATGCATTTAGGACTGGCTTGAAATTAACAAAGGGAGGGGATTTTTTAAAAATCAAGGCATCTTCTTCACTCTTTCGTGGGGGCCCTTATCTTGCACTTGTACTTTAATGTTAACTTCTAGACTAGCCGAGCTGCCTCCACTCAGTCTATTCCTTCCCACCACTACCAGTGTGACAGTTTGAAGCCAGGTGGACCCCAGAAAATCATGTCCTTAGAGCGAACCCATTCCGTATGTGTAAACCTCTTGTAGGTGGTACCTTTTGATTAAATTATGTCAGTTAAGGGCTTTTGACTAGATTTTGTGACCTGGGGTGGCTCTTAACCCTCTAAATGGAGTCCTTTATAAACAGATGAATACAGACAGATTTGGCTGCAGAGACAGAAAGAAACCCCCAGAGGCTAAGAACGAGGGCCCCAGAGGCCAGAGCTGGCATCAGCTGCGCAGAGAGACAGTCACAGAGAGGCCAGGCAGATGCTGCCATCGTGCCCTGCCCTCTGCCTGATCGCCCACAGCTGCAGCTCAGAGAGAAAGCATCTACTGATGATGCCTTGATTTGGACATATTTCTCAGCCTTGGGAATATAAGCTTTTAAGTTAATAAATTCCCACTGTAAAAGCCAACCATTTCTGATACATTGCTTTGACAGTCTTTAGCAAACTAAAACATCCGGATTTCCAAACACTGGCCAGATACTGCCAACATCCTTCTCAAAAGTCCAAAACAGCTTATATTTGCCTATATCATTAAATTCACCCTTATGAGTGAGCATTTTAAGCCCTTCTCAATACAGTTTTTAAGTCAAACTTCAAGTTACTCTGCAAATTTCCTTTCTGGAACTCTACATTCTTACATTCTCCCTATTTTCATTTCATCATCTCTTATCTTTTTTTATACAAATTCCTTGGCTAAGCTCTCTTCAAACCTACAGAAGTCCAATTTGTCCCTCAAGGACCAATTTAGATATTGCTTCCTCAAATATTTTTTCTGCTGCCCCCACAGAAGCAATAGTTCTTGTCTTCTTTCCCACAGCACTTGTTTTTCACAGGCACTTCTTTTCTGTACACATAGCTGACTGTCCACATTTCCTTAGACTGAGTTCTCAAGAGGCAAGAGCACAGATGATTCATTTTTCTGTCCCCACAACACCAAAAGCAACCAATAACACTTCCTGAATGAGCTTGATATTATTTATGAATTCAAAAAAAGGTATTATGTGAATAAACTGGCCTGTTCCCCTGGGCATGACACCCTTTGACTGTATTAAACTCAAAGGTTTTACGTTTACTTGATTAAATCAAGATTAGGACTTTGATTCGACCAGCTCAGTAGGGCAGGACTCAGGTTGAGCTCCCACCCCTTGGTGGACTATATAAGCAGACACTCAACCAAAAAGGCAGACAGAAGACGACACACATGGGAAGAGAGAAGATACCAGAGGACAAAGCTTTGTTATCTTTGATCCTGTGGCCCAGGAAGAGAAATGAGCCGTTCACCTAAGAGTTGGCAGCTTACTTTGTGAAGAGAACAGAGCAGCTGAGCCTGGAAAGAAATGAACCCCAGGAAGAGAGACGAGCTGAGACAGGAAGAAGCTGGACCCATGGAGCCTGAAGAGGAAGAGGAAGGCTGAACCTTTGCAGACATCGCCTGCCATCCTGCTTCAAGTGGCAATAGATTTTGGTGAGGAAGTACCTGTTACGGTACCTTGAATTGGACTCTTTAGGACTTTGTAACTGTAAACTTTTATCCCAAATAAATACCCTTTATTAAAGCCAACAGCTATCTGGTACTGTGTATCAGCACTCCTTTGGCTGACTAACACAGTAGATGTTATAAAACGTTAGTGGTCCCATCAAGGAACAAAGTTCTCTACTTGACACTGCATTGGTTCCAACCTACATGGAACATGGGGTCCAATTTGGGGTGAGACATTTAAAAGGCTCATGGACAAACTACTGCACAATTGCATCAGTGAAGGGGCAGGTGTAAAGACTGATGATAGGAAGGCTGAAAAGAAAGTGGGCTCCTTGGCCAGGCAAGAAAAAATACTAGGAGATCTGCCAGCCATGTAGAAGCATGGTTCTCCACTCTGCCCACTCGAGGAATGCTCACTCACAAAGTGAGTAAATGTTTCAGGGAGACAGATATTGGCTCAATTTAAAAAAAACTTCTAATAATCAGAGCTGTCCAATTACATCCTGGGACTCAAAAGTAGTGGTCACATGGGAAGTGAATTTGGCTCGACTGATAGAGCAACTACCTACCACATGGGAGGTCCAGGGTTCTATACCCATGGCCTCCTGACCTACATGGTAAACTGGCCCATGCGCAGTGCTGATGCGAGCAAGGAGTACCATACCACACAGGGGTGTCTCCCGCGTAAGGGAGCCCCACACGCAAGGAGCGCGCCCTGCAAGGAGAGCTGCCCCACGCAAAAAAAAAGCACAGCCTGCCCAGGAGGGGCGCCGCACACATGGAAAGCTGACGCAGCAAGATGACACAACAAAAAAAGAGACAGATTCCTGATGCAGCTGACAAGAATACAAGCGGATAGAGAATGGGCACAGAGAGCAGACGGGGGTAGGGGAAGGGAAGAGAAATAAAATTTAAAAAAATAAATCTTTTAAAAAAAAAAGTAGTGGCCACATTCCTGTAATGGATGATTATTTGTCCCAAGATTTTCAGTGTTGGCAAAGACTTCAGAACACAAGTGTTAGTTTTTTTATTCTTTTAAATGTGCATGCATGATAAACGTTTTTAAAAACTTTAAATCTATAGACATATAAACTACATATTTATATATATATATACAAATATAAACCTGAAAAAAAAACTTGAAAAACATAATCTAGGGAAGCGGATTTGGCTCAGCAGATTTGGCTCAGTGGATAGAGCATCTGCCTACCACATGGGAGGCCCAGGGTGAGCTGGCCCATGTGCAGTGCTCATTCGCGCAAAGAGTGCCATGCCACGCAGGGGTGTCCCCAGCGTAAGGGAGCCCCAAGAGCAAGGAGTGCGTCCGTAAGGAGAGCCACCCAGCGCGAAAGAAAGTGCAGCCTGCCCAGAAGTGGCACCGTACACACAGAGAGCTGACACAGCAAGATGACACAACAAAAAAAGAGGCACAGATTCCCAGTGCCGCTGACAAGAATACAAGCAGACACAGAAGAACACACAGCAAATGGCCACAGAGAGTAGACAACTGGGGGGTGGTGGGTTGGGGCAGGGAAGGAGGGAGAAATAAAAAATTTTTTAAAATACAAAACAATCTATAATTCCACCAACCTAATCCAATACCATGGTTTTTGCTTTTTCATATAATCTTCCATGTACCACTACTTCAACTTTCTGGTCATGTGAAGTTAAGTTTCAAGATATGGAAAGTGCCCCATCTTAGAGAAGGGTTATCTTCCAAATATTTATTTGGAAGTGGGTTGTTTATAAACTCAGAACACGTGTGCCCACAGAAATCATGCCAGACCCCTAGCTAGCCCCCCCAAATATAAAGCTAGGGGTCAAGACAGTGAGAATGGCCCACCAGCTCCTATCATCCCTTCATCTTCACTTTACAAGGTGAGGAGCCCAGGGCTCCAGGGAGTTCTGTAACCTGCTCAAGGTCAACACACGCGGGGAGCAAGGGGGAAAAAAGTGACTTCGGTGCAGGCGTTACCGACTCCAAAGTCAGTGCCTCTCCAAGCACCATTCTTACCAAGACAAAATTTTAATCGAGTGAAAAGCCGGACGGCCGAGGACAGGAGGTCAATCCAGTATGTCTGTGAACCCAGAAAATATCCGGGGAAATTAAGGGGGAAGTCTCGGCGGCTGGAGCTGCTCCAGGAGCCGCCGGCGGCACGACCGCGCCCCTCCCGTGGGTGCGGGTGAGGGGCAGAGACGAAAGCACGGCTCTCGACTCCTCCTTCCCGCCAGGCCCCGAGGCTGGGGGCCGCGGCCCGCGCGGCAGGCACCCGCAGACCAGGGCCCCGGCCCGCGGCAAGCGCTCGCTCGGGCCCCGAGTGGGAACTGCCGGGCCCCGGGTTCGCGTCCCGGGGACCGAAGGTGGGGGGCGCTGGGATTCGGGGTCCCCAGGGGGTGCGGAAGGGGGAAGAGGAGAAGTGGCGGGGCCACAGTGGACCCCCGCCGACGGGGAGCCCCCGCCGCAGACCTCCCCCCCGGGGACGCACCCCGCGGCCCGGCCCCGGCCGCCACCTACCCGCGTGCTGTGGGGACAGTAGCTCTTGCTGAAGATCATCACCCGGCTGCCCTCGATGAGGCGCAGGAGGCGGCGCCGCAGGTCCTCGCGGGCCTCGGCCGAGAGTTTGCTGGTCCCGGGGGGCGACAGGCGGGCCCGGCGCCCCGGGGGCGACGACATGGGTTCGCCGTGGACGCCCGCCAGGCGGCGGTTGGGGACGGCGCCCACCTTCGCCGGCCCCGGCGACGTCTGCGTCGGCGGCTGCGCCAGGATGTCGCTCTGCCTCCCGGCGCGGCGAGGCCTGACTTGGGAGTGAGACGCGCGGCGGACGGCGGCGGCGCCCAGACGGGACCACGCGCGCCGCCCACGCCCCGCACCGGCCGCTCGCCCCGCCCACGCCGCTCGCCACGCCCACGCCGATCGCCACGCCCACGCCCGGGTTGAGCCCGACCTCAGCTCAGGCTCCGCCCACGCCCCGCGCATGCGAACTAGCCTTCCTACCAGCCGCCGCGCAGGCGCACCTGCCTTTCGGAGGGGGCGGGGCGGGTCCCAGGCGGGTCATCCTACCTCCACGCGGCGTGCGACGCCCTGGCCGTCTCGGTCTCGGTCGTGCAGCCAGGTTTCGCGTGCTTGGAGGACTTCCCGCTCTGTCAGCCCCCCCAGGCCTCCGTAAAAATAGCTGTATGTTCTTCCATGAGGATAGATGTCTCAGTCTTATGGGAAGTGGGAATAAAGCGTTCTTTCGGGAAGCTTGCTATCTTAAAATGTTTATATCACACAAGCTAAATCCAAGTATTGCGTTTGCTATCACGATGCAGCTTTAAGGGGAATTCATAGGTTGCCGCCCCTCCTACATAGGATGGTGGACCCTCTCCTAACAAATCCTGAGACCATTATTTGGGTGGGGGTGTGTCGGAGCTGAACGTGCCCAAGGTCACCCCGATAAAGAGAAACCAGTACCCCTGGCCTGGCCTCTACCTACCCCTCAGGAGTCATCAAACCTATTTCTGCAAAAAGTCTTTCCATTTTCTCTTTGTGCAGCCTGAAATGTTCTCCCCTTCGCACCGTGTCCACCTTTCCCCCCTTTTTGCAAACCTGGTTCCTTCTTGTCAACCAGGTCATGGCTTAAATGTTACCTTCCCAGAGAGCCTTTTGCAGTCCCCTCAAATTATGTCTTAATCTGCTCGTGGCACACTTAATGCTATTTGTAAATGTCTTCTGTAGTTACTGGTTTACTGTCTCTCTCTCTCTCAAACGCACACACACACACACACCACACACACCTTTCACCAATGCTGGAAAGTAAGCTCCATGAAGGAAAGAATGTATCACTCTAGTTGACAAATCTATCCCCAAATCCAACACAGTGCCTGGCTCAGAGTAGGCACACGTTATGTTTTAACTGAATGAATGAGTTACCCAGAGATGTCACAAATTACCAGCGCATGTATTAGCCTGGCATGCTTCCCCGCCTGTCCCCACGTGGAGACCGTGGTCTCAGATCCTCTTCCTTCCTACTCTGCTCATCCAAAAAGCTCCAAATCAGGAAGGGGAGCAGCCCCACCCCCCTTGCCAGTCTCTGCCCCAGACTTCTAGAACTCATTTCATGTCTTTATTCCACAAGCCTCTACGGAAAATCAGGTGCTAAGTGTGAGGGAACAAGGAAATGGACAGTAGCGTGTCTTCAAGGAGATCAGAGCCTTTCAGGGAGAAATATCAAAACTAAGAAGCACGAGGGAGTGGATGTGGCTCAGTGGTTGAGCACTTGCTTCCCACGTACAAGGTCCCCTGGGTTCGATCCCCGTACCTCCTATAAAAGGGGAAGGGGTGGGCACAAACGGGAAAGTCGAGAGGAGTACACTTAAGCTGCCTTTGGTGAAATGAAGAATAGCCGGGAAGAGTTGGAAGAGGAGGCTGCCCCAGTGACCCGCAGAAGTAGGGCACATCCTGGGGTATTTGGGGAAATGCTGGAGGATCCGCAGGTGGGAGGAGGTGAGGGAGAAATTCACTCCAGTGAAGTGGGCTGGCGCAAGACGGCTCATACCTGGCTGACTTGCTGTTTAGAAATTCTGTAGGAAGGAAAGAACAAAAGACAAAGAGTTCAGGCAGGAAATAAGTGGGAGATGAGAAGGTTTGTTGAAAAGGTGGACAGAGCTGCCCCATTGGCGTGAATGAAAGTCAAAGTTTGAAGAAATCGAGGAAGGAAGTCGGGACAGACCAAGAGCAAGCAGACCCTTCCTCCTGCTTAATTGTAGTTATTAGTTATTAGTTACTATGCTCTCTTCATCTCTTTATCGGTTTTGCCATAGTGTTGTCTATTTTATATCTTTTTCAAAGAAACAGTTTTTAATTTTATGAATCAGATCCATTTTTTTGGTTGTCGAGCTCATTAATTTCTGCATTTACCTTTATGAATTCCTTTGTTTTATTTTCCTGAAGTTCATTTTGCAATTCTGTAAGTTGAACTTTTTTAATTCATATGTTCCTTTTAAAAATAAATACTAATTTTGCAAAAATAATGTAGGCTTATTATTTCTTTAATCTTTTATTTTGAAAGACTTTCAGACTTACAGGACAGTTACAAAAATAATATAAACCTCTTGGAGAGAACTCCAAAATACTCTCACCCCGTAGACATATATCCACCAATTTTAATATTTTGCCACATTTACTCTCTCTCTCTTTCTCTGTGTGTGTCTTCACCTATCAATTCATGTTCTAAACTCTTGTGAGTAGGTTATATACATCATGCTCCTTGGAGATTTTAATGCTGCTATGTACATTTCCTAAGAATAAGGATATTTTCCGAATGGAGAGAACTGTATCTCTCGTGAGAAAGGATGGCTCCCAGGGCATTAGGGCAGTTAAGAAAGTCAGGTCCTGAATACTGCTGCAGGTACATGGCTTCTTGGGAAGTGGAGATTGGCTGGCGTTGTGGGCCCCAAGGGGAGGGGAAAATGGATGTGGAATGGATGGAACCAAGGTAATTATGGGGGCAAGAAAGGAGTTCTGTGAGAGTACACGAGGATGAATATAAAACATGTAATATTACACCAAAAACATATAGGGGACGACAGACTAATAATGTAAACCATAAGGCAAAACATGGGATAACTAAAAAATTTAGAAAACTGTACAATCTAAAGTATGGACCACATAGTAAGCACAGATGTCACCTTGTTTGAAAGCTATTGTCTCGGAATCTGTACATCAGTTTCAGGAAATATGATATGAATAAGCTAAAGGATTGTCGCTGTGGAAGGGAAAAGGTTTTATGGTGGATCTGGGGAAGTACTGTATATTGTATATATGAATTTTGGTGATCTAAGACTCTTGTGAAGCTGACATTATGTTGGGATTCACTTTACGGGAAGTTTTGGGTCACAGAGGGGTTCAACAATGGCAGCGGAGGAATACTGATATAGGATGTTATTGACAGGATATATATGGCTGACAGGGAGTTATACAGGGCATATGCCCAGGGTATATAGTAATGTCTAGATATACTCATAGGGGAAATAATTAAAAACAACAGCTGGGGGGGTACTGGGCCCCTGGCCGGGGGGTCACTGTCGTGGACCCTGGGGGAGCAGCGGCAGTCCCCCAGGTGCAACGACAAGAACCAGGAAGGACGGAGGGCCCAACAGTGGGCTCCTGATACTTATGGCTATGCTTTTGAGCCTATACACCTGTAATAAGAACAAGGCCTAGAGTAGCACTGTGCCTGGGAGTTTCCTCCTGACAGCCTTCATGTTACTCAAATGTGGCCACTCTCACAGCCAAACCCAGCATGTAGATGCAGTGCATTCCCCCCAGCATGGGACATGACACCCGGGGATGAGCCTCCCTGCCACCGAGGGATCACTACCACATACCAGCTAAAGATGCAACTAGAAAATGACCTTGAATTAAAGGTTCAATATGGATCAGCAGAATATCCCTGTCTACATATAATAACATGACTTCAAAATGCTGTTTGACCTAATGTAAGGGGGAAATGGAAAGGAGAAATGAGTTTATAAGGCTATGAGTCTCTAAAATAGAGTCTGAAGGTTGTCAGATGGAATGCCCTTATGCACAACTGAGCAGAGTCTAAGAGACAGATAAAGTAGATACAACCCCAGGTATTGGTTCTTTTGAGGGATAAAGAGACCCACGGGTTCTATGATCATGGCAGATGGGGTTCACTGCCATGGCAGATGGCCCTTCTTTGGAGCTGGTGTTTCTGAGTGATGGAATTGGACTCAGAGGGGATCTCTTCTCACAAGACTTGCATGCTACTTTATTGGAATTGTAGTTGGTACTGGGGTTTAAGATATATTTAGGGGATTTGAATCTCTGGACTGATAATAAGACACCCAGGCCCAGAGCCTCAACAGACTTCAGCTCCTACACTTTGATTTATTGGACTTACCCCACTCAGCTAACATCAAGTTGAAGAAGGTCAACCACCACACCATGGAGCCTAGAGTGTCTACAACTGAAAGCAGGAGGAGCGCATCCAGTATCCATGTGGAATCTAAGCCCCCACTTGACATAGATGTGCAATGGACACAACCAATCCAATGTCCACAGAGAAAATGTGGAATGGGTGTGGGAAGGGTAGCCATGGTGGCTGCTGGGTTTGGGGAATGGGAGGAAGAGATGAGATGTGGAGGCGTTTTCGGGACGTGGAGTTGTCCTGGGTGGTGCTTCACGGACAATTATGGGACATTGTAGATCCCCCCAGGGCCCACTGGATGGAAGGTGGGAGAGTATGGACTATGATGTGGACTATTGACTATGGGGTGCAGTGATGTTCAGAGATGTACTTACCGGGTGCAATGGATGTGTCACGATGATGGGAGAGAGTGTTGCTGTGGGGGGAGTGGGGGGTGGGGGCGGTGGGGTTGATTGGGACCTCATAATTTTTTAATGTAATTTTTAAAAATAAATAAATAATTTTAATTAAAAAAAAAAAAAGAATAAGGATATTTTCATATGTCCACTGTATTAGTCAGCCAAAGGGGTGCTGATGCAAAATACCAGACATTGGTTGGTTTTTATTAAGGGAATTTATTTGGGGCAGGAGCTTACATTTACCAGGCCATAAAGCATAATTTGCTTCCCCCACCAAAGTCTATTTCCACATGTTAGAGCAAGATGGCTGCTGACAACTGTGAGGGTTCAGGCTTCCTGGGTTCCTCTGGGCTCAGCTCCTGTTTTCTCCACAAGGTCAGCTGTAGACTATGAGGCTCTCTAGGCTTTGCATCTCTCCACATGGTCAGCTGTAGACTATCAGGTAAATGGCTCTGTCTCTCTCCCTGGGGTTTCTACCATGTCTAAGGAGCCATCTCTATTCCTCTGAGTTCTTCTGGCTCAGGTCCTCTCTTCCCGGGGCTTGCTTCTCTTTCTCCTGTGTGCTTACTTCCTGGCGCTCCAGCTTAAGACTTCGGCATCAAACGCCAACATCAGAACTCCAACATCAAAAATGCCCAATCTGTCCTTTGCCATGCTTTTTACCTATGAGTCCCCATCCATCATGAGGTGGAGACTCAATGCCCTAATGACGTGGCCCAATTAAAGCCCTAATCATACTCAATCACGCCCAGGTACAGACCAGATTACAAACATAATCTAATATCTATTTTTGGAATTCATAACCATATCAAACTGCTACATCCACTAACGTCCTTTTGAGCCTTTTCTCCTTCCTTGTTACATGCCATCCAGGACCATGTATTGAATTTTATTGTCACTATCTCTTTTAGTTTCTCTCTTTTTTTACATTTAATTGTGGGAACATATTACAACATAAACTTTCCCATCTCAGCCACTCCCAATCATATCATTCAGTGGGATTAATCACATTCACAGTATTGTAGTACCCTCACCACCTTCCATTATTAAAACTTTCCCATCTCCCTAAACACAAACCTGACACCCATTATGCATTAACTCCCCATTCCCCTAGCTCCATTGTCTCTGGCAACACAGACTCTAATTTCTCTCTCTATAAGCTTACATAGTCTCCAGTATTTTTTCATAGTTACCATGGAGTTTAAATTTAATATATTTGTAACAGTTCCTTTGGTTTGATACCAACTTAACTTCTACAACGTACACAAACTATTTCCATACCCCCCCAAACCCCCCATCCTTAGGAAGTTCTTGTCACAAATTATACATTTGTATGTTGTAAGTCCAAAACCACTGACTTATTACATTTTATGCATTTGTCTTTTAGACCCTGTAGGAAGTAAAAAGTGGAGTTACAAACCAAAAATACAATAGTACTAGCATTTATACTTACCCAGGTCATTCCCCTCACTGGAGAGCATTACTTCTTCATGTGGCTTTGATCTATTGTCTCTTGTCCTTGCCTTCCAACCTCTGGAACTCTGTGAAGCATCCCTTGCAGGGCCTGTCTCGTGCTAACAAATGCCCTCAGCTTCTGTTTTTCTGGGAACATCTTAATTGCTCCTTCATTTTTGAAAGACAGTTTTGCCGTTATAGAATTCTTGGTTGACAATGTTTTGCTTTCAGCACATTAAATATGTGTCTCCATGGTTTCCAAGGAGAACTTGGCAGTAAATCTTGAGGCTCCCTCATTCGTGACACATTGCTTCTCTCTTGTGGCTTTCAGAATCTCTTTTTATGGTTGGCATTTGACAGTTGGATTATAATATGTTGCAGTGTGGGGATATTTAGGTTTATACTGTTTGGATTTTGTTGAGTGTCTTGGATGTGTATATTCATGTCTTTCATTTAATTTGGGAAATTTTCTGCCATTATTTATTTGAACATTGTCTCTGCCTCTTTTCCTCCATCTTCTCCTGCTGGGATTCCCACAATGCATGTATTGGTATATTTGGTTCTGTCCCACAGTTTCCTGAGGCTCTCTTGACTTTTCTTCATTCTTTCTTCTTTCTGGTTCCTCAGACTGAATGATTTCAATTGTCTTATCTTCAAATTCATTGAATCTCCTGTGAGCCCCAATCTGCCATTGAACCCCTCTAGGGAATTTATAATTTCTGTGGTCTTCCATTCTGTTTGGTTCCTTTTCACAATTTCCATCTCTCTATTGATATTCTCTCTGTGTTCATCTATTGTTTTCCTTTAGCTCTTTGAGAATATTTAGGACCATTTTTTAAAAGTCTTTGTCAGGTATGTCCCAGGTCTGGTCCTCCTCATCAGTGGTTTCTATTGCTTTAATAGAAACAATAGAAGAGGAAGTCATGGCTTTCTCTTTCTTTGTATGTTTTGTTACCTTGTGTTGAAATCTGGACACTTTGATATTTGAATGTGTTATCACTGGAATTTTTAGACTCTGAGGTTTATATTCTTTAAACTTGTATCCAGCTAGTGTTATGAGAGAGCTTTCTTTGAATGCTGGGAGATGACAAGAAGGAGGAAGAGAAGGAGGAGGAAGAGGAAGAGGGAGAAGAAAAAGAACAACAACAACAACAGGGTACCTTTCCCAGACTTTGCAGGTTGATCTGTATGACTGCCCTCCTTCAGGAATTATCCACACAATGAGTCTAGAGAACAGTTCCAGGCCAAAGCATAGGAACTACCCAATCCTGTGTTCACATTAGTCTTGTCTTGGGCATGCACATGCAGCCCTGGGAAGTCTCCCATTTACGTGATTCCAAATGCCTCCCCTTCCCTAGGAAACAGCTTCCTTGCAGTCCTGGACCCTGTTCTCTATGTCCTATAGCCAGCAGCTCTTTGCCACAGGCAGCATACCTTGACTGCTCTCGCACAGTGCTCCATAGGAGAGCTCCGTGAACCGCCTTCTACATGCAGGGCAACTTCTGGGATGGCAAAACCCCAGGCCACCACCAGACAGATGTGGCCAGACACACCAGCTCCCAGTATGCCCAATGTGTAAGATTCCCTCTGTAGCTTAACAACAATTACTTTTTGCCTATGCTTCTTGTCTGTTTGAAAGAATGTGCATTTTTCAGTACGTTGTTCAAAGTAGTGGATAGTGATTGCATAATTCACATTGCAGTGTATTTCTTGTTTTGTTTTGTTTTTTTGCCAATTTCTAAGGGATGTATGTTAAATCTCCCACTATAAGTGTGATTTTTCAATTCTTCAATCCATTTGCTCACATAGTTTTGGACAATGTGGTTGGTTTCCCAGGATTTCTTTTATCTCTCCTATACTGTGTCACTTCCAAGTGTTTGGGACATAATTGAGCCTCCTCCAGTACCATGGGTGGGCCCTGATGGTTTCAGATAATTAAGGAATTACTTCCCTTGTGCTCCAGTTTATTCAAGAATTTTAAGCATAAGCCAAGTATAAATAACCATTACCAAATATTCCCCTGACTGCACTGATTGGTTCAGGTGAGATCATATGAGCTAAGTTGGTCCATGAAGAGTGTAGGCCAGGATTTTTTCTTTTTTTTGATGGTTAAAGGGAAAGATGCCCCACAGGTTAGATGCTCATGAGGAAATATTTAACTCTAGTTGCTTTGATGTACCATCATCACGAGAAGAGATTGCATTAGATGAAATAGCTGCCCTCAATTCCAGAATGAAGAAAAGAATGAAACTGAGTCTTTGGGGATATCATTAAGCAACTTGATCAGACCTTACCTAAAAGCTGCCTTGTCTCTGAACTGTCATTGTCCAATGAATTCCCTTCATTATTTAAGCCAGCTTGAGTTGGGTTGTCTGTTTCTTGTACCCAAAAGCATCAAATAGAAATATTTCAAGGTTGTGATGTTAGTTGTAGAAAAGTTCACGAGTCATCATTTCTTAATGGATTTTATCTCTTATGAAATATCCTGTTTTATCCTAGCTAGCTGTTTAGTCCTTAAATTCCATTTTCCCCATATATTACTGTGGCCAAATCTATTTTATTTTGTTCACATTTGCATCAGATATCCTTTTTCATCATTTTATTTTCAATATTTGTCTTTATCTTCTTTTTCTTATTTATTTATTTATTTATTTATTTATTTATTTATTTATTTATTTATTTCTCTCCCCTTCCCCCCACCCCAGTTGTCTGTTCTGTGTCTGTTTGCTGCATCTTCTTTGTCCGCTTCTGTTGTTGTCAGCGGCACGGGAATCTGTGTTTCTTTTTGTTGCATCATCTTGTTGTGTCAGCTCTACGTGTGTGCGGCACCATTCCTGGGCAGGCTGTACTTTCTTCCGCACTGGGCGGCTCTCCTTACAGGGCGCACTCCTTGCGCGTGGGGTTCCTCTACACGGGACACCCCTGTATGGCAGGGCACTCCTTGCACACATCAGCACTGCGCATGGGCCAGCTCCACACGGGTCAAGGAGGCCCAGGGTTGGAACCGCAGACCTCCCATGTGGTAGACAGATGCCCTAACCATTGGGCCAAGTCCGCCGCCTGTCTTTATCTTCTATAAATGTCACTCAAGAAAGGATATAGCCTAATTAAACACCTCTTATCCTTTATGAATTCTTAATCAAATTGGAGATAAATACAAGAAAACAGATGGTAGAACCAATAAGTCATTGCAACAGAGAGTAGATCAGTAGTTGCCTAGGGGGGGTGAGGAGGAGAATGGGAGGTTTGGGGATTACAGGGTGTCTTTTGTTTTTTTGGTTGTGAGTAATGAAAATGTTCTAGAATAATTGTGATGACTGATGCACAATTCTATGAATATACCTGTTTTAGTGTCTTTTTTGCTCAAGCAAATAACATGCCATGAGTTTGGCTTAAACACTGGGAATTGATTGGCGCAGTGTTGAGGCGAGAAGTCAAGGCACCATCAGGATGGTGCTTTCTTCCCAAGGACCGGCATCCTGGGGCTGGACGGCCGTGATCCTTGGTCCTGGGCTCCTCTGTCACACGGCAGTGCCCACAGCAGCCTTTCTTGGTTCTGCTGACTTTCACCTGCTGACTGCCCACTTTGTTGCTTTTTTCACGCTGTGACCTCCCGTGTAAGGCCTACAGAAATAGGATTAGGATCCTTCCTGGGTCACATCTTTTCTGAAGTAATCTCATGAAAAGGTCCTGTGTACAAAGGTTCACACCATAGGAATGGATTAAGTGGTGTTTTTTTTGTTTTGTTTTGTTCTGCTTTAAAGTGGTTTTATTGAGATATAGTCACATACCATACAGTCTAACCAAAATGTACAATCAATGGCTTTTAGTATAAACACAGTGTTGTGCATTCATCACCACAAAAAAATGTTAGAACAATTTCATTCCTCCAAAAAGAAAAACTCCATACTCCTAAACAGTTATCTCATATTCCCTCTATCCTTGCCCAGCTATATAGCCACTAATCTAATTCCATCTTCATAAATTGATTTATATCTACATAGAATCATTCAATATGTTATATTTTGTGTGTTTTCTTTCACTTAGCATAATGTTTTTTTGCCTGACATTAGCAACTTGTAACATTAGCATACATAGCATTTGTTCGGTTTCAAAGAAAAAGTCTTATATATGTATTACCCATATTTCA
Organism: Dasypus novemcinctus; assembly: GCF_030445035.2. Classification (NCBI taxonomy): domain Eukaryota; kingdom Metazoa; phylum Chordata; class Mammalia; order Cingulata; family Dasypodidae; genus Dasypus; species Dasypus novemcinctus. The sequence goes on from NC_080698.1 coordinate 55,913,012, forward strand.
CATGAAGTTTTACTATAACATATAGACCTACATTACATTTTTTAGCTTCCCTTTTAGTAATATACATGACCTTAGACTTTCTCTTTCAACCACTGTCATACCCACATAAAAGCGCTGCTAGTTACAAACATTACATTGTGCTTTCATCTTGCCTATTCATTTCCAAAGATTAACACACAACCTTTTTACCAATTCTTCACAAGTTAATCCTCAGCTTTCCATTCTCCAACCTCTTTCTAGTTTTCTGGTGACCCATAGTCTGGTTATTAACTCCATGAGTTTAAACAATATATTTAGTTCATTATAGTGCAATCATACAGCATTTGTCCTTTCGTGTCTGGCTGGCTTCACTCAACATAATGTCCTCCAGGTTTATCCATGATGGCATACGCTTTACAACTTCATTTCTTCTTACAGCTGCATAATATTCCATCTTGTGTATACATCACAGTTTGTTTCTCCATTCATTGGTTGATGGACACCTGGGTTGTTTCCATCTTTTGGCAATCATGAGCAATGCTGTTGTGAACATTAGTGTGCAAATGTCTGTTCATATCACTGCTCTCAGTTCTTCTGGGTATATCCCCAGTATCGGTATTGCTGGGTCATGTGGCAAATCTATATTCAATTTCTTTAGGAACTGCCAAACAGTCCTCCACAGTGGCTCTACCGTTCTACATTCCCACCACCAGTGAATAAGTGTTCCTATCTCTCCACATCCTCTCAAACATTGGTAGTCCTCTGTCTTTTTAATAGTGGCCATTCTGATAGGTGTGAAATGATATAATGATATCATTGTAGCTTTGATTGGCTATTCCCTAATCACTAGCTATATTGAACATTTTTTCATGTGTTTTTTCACCATTTGTATTTCTTCTTTGGACAAATGTCTATTCAAGCCTTTTGCCCATTTTTTAACTGAGTCATTTGTCTTTTTATTGTTGAATTCTAGTATCTGTATATCATGGATATTAAACCCTTATCAGATATATGATTTCCCCCCCATTGAGTCATTTGCCTTTTCATCCTTTTGACAAAGCCCTTTGAGGTGCAAAAGTGTTTAATTTTGAGGAGTTCCCATTGATCTATTTTTCCTTTTGTTGCTCATGCTTTGAGTAAAAGATCCAAGAAATCACCACCTACAACAAAATCTTGTAGATGTTTGTTTCCCTACCTTTTTCTTCTCATAGTTTTATGGTCCTGGCTTTTATCTTTAGATCATTGATCCATTTTGATGTGATTCTTGTACAGGGAGTGAGATAGGGGTCCTCTTTCATTGTTTTGGTTATGGATATCCAATTCTCCCAGTGCCATTTGTTTAAGAGACTGTTTTGTCTTAGTAACGTAGACTTGGTAGGTTTGTCAAAAAACAGTTGACCATAGAGGTGAGGGTCTATTTCTGGACTCTCAGTTCCATTCTGGTGATCAGTATGTCTATCTTTATGCCAGTACCATGCTGTTTTGACCACTGTATCTTTGCAATATGTTTCAAGGTCAGGTAGTGAGAGTCCTTCCACATTGCTCTTCTTTTTTAGAATGCTTTTGTCTATTTGTGTGCCCTTTCCCTTCCAAATAAATTTGATAATTGCCTTTTCTATTTCTGCAAAGTAGGCTGTTGGAATTTTGATGGTATTGCATTGAATCTATAAAACAGTTTGGGTAGAATTGACATCTTCATGATATTTAGTCTCCCGATCCATGAACAAAGAATGTCTTTTCATTTGTTTGGGCCTTCTTTGATTTATTTTAGCATTCTTTAGTAGTTTTCTGAATATAGGCCCTGTACTTCTTTGGTTAAATTGATTCCTAGGTATTTGAGTCTCTTTGTCACTATTATAAATTGAATTATTTTCCTGATTTCCTCCTCAGATTGATTAATACTAATATAAAGAACCATTACTGATTTTTGTGTGTTGACTTTGTATCCTCCCACTTCACCAAACTCATTTATTAGCTTGAGTAGCTTTGTTGTAGATATTTCAGCATTTTCCAAATACAGGATCATGTCTTCTGCAAATAGTGAGAGTTTTACTTCCTCTTTTCCTAATTGGATGTCTTGTATTTCTTTTTCTTGCCTAATTTCTCCAGCTAAAGCTTCTAGCACAATATTGAATAAGAGTGGTGACAGTAGGCATCCTTGTCATCTTCCTGATATTAGGCATAAAGCTTTCACCTTTCCCCATTGAGGACGATGTTGACTGTGGGTTTTTCATATATGTTCTTTACCATATTGAGGAATTTTCCTTCTATTCATATCTTTAAAAATATTTGTATCAAGAAAGGATGCTGGATTTTGTTGAATGTCTTTTCTGCATCAATCGAGATGATCATGTGGGTTTTATTTCTTCAATTTGTTACTGTGGTATATTACATTAATTAATTGTCTTATGTTAACCACCCTTGCATACTAGAAATAAATCCCACTTGGTTGTGATGTATAATTCTTTTGATATGCTGTTGGGTTGTATTTACAAGTATTTTGCTGAGAAATTTTGCATCTATGATCATTAAAGAGATTGGTCTGTAATTTTCTATTCTTGTATCTTTGGTATTAGGCTTTAACTTTTGGGTGATGTTGGCCTCATAAAATGCATTGGATAATTTCCCCTCCTATTCAATTTTTTGGAAGAGTTTAAACAGGATTTGATCTTAATTCTTCACAAAATGCTTGGTAGAATTCACCTGTGAAACCTTCTGGTCCTGGACTTTTCTTTGTTGAGAGATTTTTTGACGACTGTTCAATCTCTTTAAATGTAATTGGTTTGCTAAGTTCTTTAATTTCTTGTAGAGACAATGTAGGTTATTTGTGCATTTCTAGGAATTTGTCCATCTCATCTAGGTTGTCTAGTTTGTTGGCATATAGTGTTTCATGATATTCTCTTATGATCCTTTTTATTTCTGTGGGGTCAGTTGTAATGTCTCCTCTTTCATTCCTGACTTTATTTATTTGCATCTTCTCTTTTTTCCTTTGTTAGTTCTCTGTTTCCATAGTTTCTGATCAGAAATCTACCCTAAGTCTTACTGGGCATCCTTGTATGTGATGGTTTGCTTCTCTCTTACTGCTTTCAGAATTTTCCCTTTACCTTTATGTCTGATGTTCTAAGTAGTATGTGTCTTGGAGTAGATCTATTCAGATTTATTCTGATTGGGGTATGCTGCACTTCTTAGACATGTAAATTCATTTCTTTCGTGAGAGTTGGTGCATTTTCAGCCATTATTTCCTCAAATACCCTTTCTTCCCCTTTTCCCTTTTCTTATCCTTCTGGAACTCCCATGTATGTTTTGAACTTCATGTTATCATTCAACAGCTTGAGCCTCTGCTCAATTTTTTTCATTCTTTTCTCTCTCTTCAATTTCAGCTGTTCTGTCTTCTGTATCACTTATTCTTTCTTCTATCATTTCAAGTCTGCTTCTACTGTATTTTTGAGCTTATCTATCATGTCTTTGATTCCCATGAGCTTTGTTTCTTTTCTATTCAAGTTTTCAAAGTCCTCTTTGTTCTCACTCAGTGTTGTCTTGATGTCATTAATCTCTTCAGCCATATTATCTTTCAACTCATTAATTTGATTTTGGAAATTTCTATGAAATTCGATTAGTTTTCTCAAATCCTGTGTCTCAGCTGGGGCTTTGATATATTCCTTTGCTTGGGCCATTAATTCCATTTTCTTAGTATGACTTATAATTTTTGTTGGTGTCTAGGCATCTGATTATGGTGATGGCTTTACTCTGATGCTCAATTTCTCTCTCTTTTGTAGGGAGTAATGGCAGTAGGCTGGTTTACTGCCATTCTTTGATTCTTGGTTCAACCTGTTCTAGGTCTTTAGAATTGTCCCTGCTAGTTGCTCAAATCTGAGTCATGGGTTGCAGACCTGCTCCAAGGACCTTGTGGAGGGAAGCTTATTAATATACAGACCTGAACAAAGCTTCTCTTACTTCTTTGCTTTTAATTTCCCCACATGCACTTAATTGGTAGACCAGCAGATGGCGCACTTCAGCAGCCCTCTCAGTTCAAAGCCTTGTTGGAGTGTGTTTGCTGCAATATGAACTGGATCTATGTGAGGTTCCTGCCTGGAAGCTAAGAGCCTCATAATTCAAACTTTCTCAGAGACTGTTCTGCAACCTTTGCCAGCAGTCCCCTCCCTTTTCCCAGGCACAAAATAATTCCGTGCCCCTCAGCATCCTCAACAAACAGTTCCCGTCAGTAGGGAGTGTGACTGAGAGGGTCAGCTCGCTCTAGTCCTGCGCAGGCCTCCAAGGCAAATATTGGCGCGGCCCCACCTGGCCCGGAAGGACTGATGGGACGCAGCAGACCAAGTCTGTGGGCCAAAAGCCGAGTCAGCCTTGGGCTGCGTCCCTCTCTCTCCCCTTTCCTGGGGGATGGATCCTCGTAGCACTCTTCATCTGTAGCAGCTGGCCCAAGCCAGAGAATTCAAAATTGTCTGCTCACGGGGTGGCGTAAGGGCACTTGCAGCTGCAGTTGCAGCTTTCACTTACCGTCTTTGCATTGAGATTCTTCTCCTTTGTCCCTCTCTCTTCTGGGCCATGTCCAGCCTTCCTCTGGTGTATTAGGCCCTAGAACATTTTTTCCAGCCCATTTCTGCTTGTCCTTTAGCTATTTTTCTGGGAGAGGAGAGAGTAATATGTCTTTCTACCCTGCCATCTTCTCAGAAATCTCCCTGGATTAAGTTTAAGAACATGTTTTTGTGGGGTGCATAGCTCCAAACCATCATAATAGGAAAGTCATTGAATTGTATACATTAAATGGTGAATTATATCTATGAATTATATCTTAATACACTGGGGTTTTTTTTTTTTTTTTGTAGTTGTTGTTGTTTAACAACATAAATTTACTCTCTCACAGTTCTGGAGACCAGCAATTGGAAATCAAGGTGTCGACGGGGCTGCACTTCCTTGGAAGACTCTAGGGGAGCATCCTTCCTTGCCTCTTCCAGCTTCTGGGGACAATACACTGTTTATAAAATAAGTTATTGCATAAATGAAACAAAAATAAAATGCTATGAAAAGAAACAACTAGGAAACCAGAAAAAAACTCTTGGAAATTTAAGGTACTGATGCCAAAATTTACATTAACACACACACACACACACACACACACACACATATATATATATATATATATATATATGTATATGAATGTCTATGTCTACGTATAAGAAAATTTCTCAGAATATGATGCAATAAGGTAAAGGAGGCAGAAAATATGAAAGAAAAGAAACCAAGCAAACTAATTCACAAAGTGCTATGTTTATCTTCTAAAACAAGTTCCAAAAATGGCGAACAGAGAAAAAGGGACATAAATAGTAAAATAATAATAACAATGAAAGACGATTTCCCAGAATTGGAGCATGTGAATACTCAGTTACAAAGTGCCCAGCATCACAAATAAAAAGACCCATCTGACGTTGTGCAAAACTTCAGAGTGTCAAGAATAATGGAAATGTCCTAGGAGCTGCAAAAATGGGGGAGGGGGGATACATTTTGGCATAAGATGTCTCATCAGGAACTCCGGATCCTTGAAGAAGATGGAGCACTGCCTAGAAATACCTGAGGGACAATAATTCCGGGCCTAGACATCTAGAATAAGCCAGCGTTTTATGGGAAAATAGATATTTTCCAGTCTGGAAGGACTCAGAAGGTTAACCTTGTACTCAACCAAAATGAGGGGATAGCCCTCAAAGAAGGGCTCGAGGAAGGAGCAGTGGGTGCTGCACAGGACGACAGTGAAGGCAAGTCCTTGGGTGACATTCAAGTAGCAGTTTTGGAGAGTGACCAGTCCAAAAAAGTAGAATGGAGAGCTCCAGGAGGGAAACGTCCAAGCAAACATTAGGGGCTGTACAGAAGCCTCTACCTGCATCAGTGAGGTACCTTCACCAGCCCATCCTCAACTGAGGCCCAGTGTCTAAGGATCCCTTAGTGGGACGCTGCTCTCCTAACACTGGGCCCCAGAGACGCACGGCTACCCAGCTGTACCGCCCTGAGCAACTCCAGGACAGGGGCAGGATGAGGTTGCCGTAGAGCAAACCACCCCAAAACTTACTGGCTTCAAATGCCCATGTGGGCCAAATCCATGGTAAGGCGGAAGGGTGTCGTTGTGCGGTGAATGGGCATGACAGTGGTGCAGGGATGCTGTTGGGTTGGTGGTGCTGGTCCGTGAGGGGGGCTCGGTCGGGGGGTTGCACTGTCCATGGAACTGGGGGGAGGGTCGGGGGAGGCAGCAGATGAACTCTGGGGATTTGCGGGTATGTGGTTGAAACTACAAGCCTAGGAATGTTCTTTTGGCAAACTCAGCAGGGGAGGCTTACTGGTTAGGGTGTTGGATGTGAGGGGCATGCCAGGTAAGGAGCACCTGGGGCAGGCTTCCAGGAAGTACGTGAGCGTTTATCTTGTCATAGTGGGTTGTATCAGTGGGTGGAGACCCACAGAATGAGTGGAAGGGCTGGACTCCCATCCTGGCGAGTCCTGCTATGTTCTCACATAGAGGGGTGGGGGCCTCTGGAGAGCACAGGCAATGCCTAACAGGGGAGGACCAGCCAGCATGTCAAACCCTCAATGTTGCTGCAAGTAACTATGACTCTTGCTCTTCAAGGAGTGAAGTTTGGTAGTTGTCGTGGGTCCTGAGAGGGAGGGGGAGGGAGGAATAGAATAGACAGAACATGGGGCATTTTGGGGGCATTGGAATTGTCTACATGATCTTGCAATAGTGGATACAGGTCATATTAAATTTCATCAAAATTTATAAAAGTGTATGGTTCAAAATGTAAGCCATAATGTAAATCATTGACCATGGTTTGTAGCAGTGCTTCAATGTTTGTACACCAATTGTAACAAAGGTACCATCCTCATGTAAAATGTGATTAATACAGGAAAGGGGAGAGGATACAGGGTATATAGGAATCCCCTATATTCTGTACGTGACTTTTCTGTAACCTAAAGGTTCTTTGAACATAAAATGAAAAAAAAAAGATGACACTGGGGGGAATAAATGGAAGGAAATGTCACTGTCCCTACAAGACAACAGACCTTACAGCAATGAAAGACATAATGCAACCATTTTTTTTTAGTTTTATAATTTTTATTTCAAAAATTTAAAAAAAATTTACTTTGTTATTTTAAAAATTATCATTATTATTTCATTTATTTATTAATTTTATTTGATTATTTTGTTGGCCTCATTTAAAAAAAAAGATTTATTTCGTTTATTTATTTCTCCCCGCCCCCTTGTTGTTTTCACTTGCTGCGTCTGTTCTTGTCCTCCTTGTTTCTTTAGGAAGCACCAGGAGCCAAACCTGGAAGCTGTTGATGTGGGAGGGAGGCGCCTAATCGCTTGAACCACCCCTGCTCCCTGCTTTGTTGTGTCTCTCATCACCTTTTTCCTTCCCATGTCTTTGTTGTGTCATCTTCTTGCATCAACTCACCACGCCTTAGCTCACTGTCTTCTTTAGGAGGCACCGGGAACCTCTGCTCCCTGCTTTTGTTGTGTCTCTCATTGTGTTTTTTCTTCTTGTGTTTCTTGTTATGTCAGCTTGCCACACTGCCCTACACCAGCTCGCTGTCTTCTTTTAGCGGCTTCTCATGTGGAAGACAGGAGCCCAATCACCTGAGCCACGTCTGCCTCCCTGTTGGCATCACTTTTAAAGAAGTTTTGGATCACAGGAGGGTTACAACTGTGGCAGGAGAGGATCATTGCTGCGGGGTGACAGGGATGGGGGATGCATGGGAGGAGGTTCACCTGAGGCATACCTATAAGGCATATAAATGTGTTCAAGTGTTCATGGGGCATTGTCACAGTGGGTGGAGATTCACACAATAATCAAAAGAATATAGAATTTCCCTCCTAGGGAGCTCCCAGAATCCTCAGGATTGGGGAATGAACTATGGACTAGAGTAGACTTACTGCTATTCTACTATAGACTTATTGTGATTCTAGCAATGGAAGAACTTTTATCATTGATGTGGAGGCTGTGGTCAGTGGAGGTTCTGAGGGCAAGGAGATGGAAAAATAGGTGTAATGTGGGGGCATTTTCAGGACATTGGAACTGTCCTGAATGATGTTGCAATGACAGATACAGCCATTACACTCTTGTCATAACTTACAAAATTGTGCAGAACGAGTGTAAACTACAATGTAAACTATAATTCACGCTTAGTGGCAATGCTCCAAAATGTGTTCATCAATTGCAACAATTGTACCACACTAATGAAGGATGTCGTTCATGTGGGAAAGTGTGGGAGGGGTGGGGAGTGGGACATATGGGAATCCCCTACATTTTTTATGTAACTCTTGTGTAATGTAAGTATCTTTAAAAAAATTTTTTAAGTATATTAAAAAAAAAGAAAACTTCACACCACCTTGTAGTCCTTCTCCAACCCTACCTAGCCACTAATCTAATTTCATCTTCATAAATTAACGTTTACATATTATATAAATGGAACCATACAGTAAAAACAAAAACAAAAAACAACTCAGAGGCTTCAAACAACTGCATGTAGCATGATGGCTCGAGCCTGGGCTCAGCAGGGCCTACTCAAGCGTCAGCTGTATGTCAGTGGCATGCCAGCCAGCCGGCTTTGCTGAAGCCCCGGCTGGGACAACTGGGCTGACTCATTCAACTCCTGGTGGTCGCTCACCCTCAAGGCAGGCTGACCTAGAGATGAGAGAGAGAACATGCAAGCCCTCTCAAAGGCCAGGCTCAGAAGCAGCAGCCCTTCACTTCTGCCACTTTCTGTTGACTTGAGAAAGCCACGGAGCCAGCTCGGAGTCACAGGGTGGGGAAACAGACTCTATAATGGGTAGAGCTGCAAACCCAGTGCTAAGGGCACGGAGTCAGGGATCGTACTGAGGGTTAAGATGATACTAAATCATTATATAGATGCCATTATACTTCCAGTAAATTATAAAATAGCCCAAGGTTGATATCTGAAACTGGCTAGACTGATATCACCACTTGTATAAGGCCATTTCCACCTAAAGACCTGCAATTGTCATGATTATCCCAGACAGGTCTTACCCTGGTATATGGTCATTTCTACAGGCTATTATGATGATGATTCCAGATGAATCTGACCTTTGACTATGAATACTTCTATTGAAAGGGTGACCACTCCACCCTCCACTGCTTAATATCCATATAAAAAACCTTGCCACTGACCTTTTGTTTTGGGTATCCCCTCCCCCTTCCCCAGATCCTTGATCTGATGAAGATTGTAACTTTGTGACTCACCTTGTTTGATGTTCACCCCATCCCATTCAGCCCCTTCATGTTTGTTAATAAAGGAGCTTGTTCCAGTTCTACCCCTAATTATTCATTAGCATCCTGATGTTATGAAACATCAAAATTAATGCAGTTCCCGGAGGCAGTTTTGGGGACATCTAAGGTAACTGACTTCCTTTGTTTGTGCAAACCAATAAACTCTTTCTTTGAAACCCCAGTGTCTCAGAAATTGGTCTCTAAGGTGCATCATGAAAGGAATTCACATTTGCTCAGTATCATGATGAATGAAAAATCAGCGCACATTTTGCCATCAACCCCAAATGGGGAGGTGCCTTTCCCCTGCCTCCGGGCCTCAGGCCAGAGCGGATGGACCTTCCGGCCCAGGAGTCCCAGCGGTGCAGCACTGCCGCGTTCATTTCTTCTGACAGTCCCCGCTGAGCTCCCCTGAGCTAAGCTCTACCACTAGACTGGAATTCAGTCCCTCCCTGGAGCAGCATCTGGAGGGGAAACGCGCCCGCCCTCCAAGGTGCAGCGACCGCAGAGGGGCCAGCCTGAGGCTCTCTAGGGAAGGAAGAACTAGCCCCTCCCCTCATCTCTCCTGGAGCTGATCTTTCCAGAAACCAGCCTTGGAGGCTCTGAGGGTAATGGAAGTGTCTACTCAGGCGGAACCTTAAAATTATGCCAGCTGCTCCCCTGTCTATGAATGGAGACCTTAAGTCACCTTGGAACAGATTCGCCTTATTATCTCTTGAATGCTTTCCTTAAGTTATATAAATGTGAGGTGAATAGACACCGTTTTTTTTTTTTTTTAAGAGTTGGTATAAATGGACTCTCACTTTCTTTGGCACAGAAATGCCTGCCCCTCCAAAGAGTCCTTAATATATCAAGCCAGGGAGGAGGGGGTGGCAGATTTGCACAGGGACCAGGAGGCTTCTGGGAAAAAGGGCTCTGAGTCTTTCTCATAGAGACTGATGGGCCCTCGCCTGGGATCTCCTGGCAGTCAAGAGGGGCGGTGACCCCAGAAGGGCGATTATCTGCCATGGGTGGGCAGGGTATGGCTGGCAGGAGACCTGTGCATGGCCATACCAACCAACTGTTGCTACACAGGGTGTGGCTGAGGCCCTGGCCCTGCACAGGTAGAGCCCAGGTGAGAAACATCGGCCTCTCCTCAGCTCTTTGGGTCTGCATTTGACTCCATCTGCTTTTGTTATTAATTACAATATAATCCTGACTCTCCCGGGGCCATTTGCACTTGTGACCAACTGGCTACAAGTTTGGGGATTCCCATCACCCCCTCGGGTGGTCAAGAGGTGTGTGACAGGCTTTCTTCTCACTAACCCCACCAGATGCGCAGAGAGGTGGCACCCATCAGAAAAGGTGCCTGGGAAGGTTGAACCTGAGCGGCTCCCTGGAAAGGAGCCCTTTGCTGTATCTTCCCAAGAAGCCGCAGTGCCACCCAGTGGCCGTCTTTTGAAATGCATGCTATGGCATCTTCCTGCGTGACTTGATCCTCATCTCGTCCACAAGGCTACCTTACTAGTCATAAAGAAAATGCCATCCTCACGACGGCTACGTTGCTGGAAATGGAAAGGGAGACTGCTTTGGGATGCACTGAATTTACTCAAGAATCCCCTGATGCCAGGCCCTGGCGCCCTGCCATTGGGGAAGGTGGGAGATGTGGCTGTGAAGGGTTTAGCAAAGGAACACCCAGCCCTGCCTTAGCCCTAGGAGATCACAGGGAACTGGGAGTTGGCAGGCCAGAGGACCTCCACGTGAGGCTGGCTCTGCTGAGTGCCAGAACAGGAAGGCGAGGAGCTAAGCCAGCTTACCCAGTCACAGCATTTGGCTTGCTGTGATTGACAGGAATTCTGCATCTCAGTCTTGAATGGAACCTCCCCTGTTCAAACTGCTGGTGGCTAAGAACCACCATCCTGGCGGGAAGGCGTGTTGAGAGCGGTAAAGAGAAATAAGTGCCAAAGACGTTATAAATAGGGAAGGATTAAAAAAAACAAAACAAGCCCCACAGTGTGCTAACTGCTTTGCATGCATTAACTCATCAAATTCTGTGTTGTGAAGAACTTGGCTCATCTTTGTACCCAGGTTCTTGGGAAATAGCCTCTAAATCTTTGGGATTTTTACGCGATCTGAGTGTCTTTCATTATCCAGCGTGGCTGCCAGACACACACCTGAGAGTTTATGACAAGGAAATGACTCAGGATTGAGTCTCTGAGTCCTGTGAGCCACTTCATTTCCGGGGAGGGATATTGTGTGCAACCACGTGGGCACTGAATCCATCAGTCATGCTCACCTAATGAGACTTCCATAAAAACTCTGGGCATTGGAAGCTCAGAGAACTTCATGACTGATAATACCTTTGATGTGGGAGGATGAAGCATCCTGACTCCACGAGAAGAGCACGCCGTCTCTCCTGGCTCCCCAGGGCCTGGCATCAGAAGACTCTTGAGTAAATTCAGTGTGTTCCACGAGCGCTCCCTTTTCAGTAGAGCCGCCACGGCGGGGATGTGCGTTTCCTTTATCGCTGGCAGGTGTCCTCCTGGACGAGATGAGGGTGAATGCTCCCAGGGAGATGCCACAGGGGTGCGCCTCCCAAGCCGGCCACTGGGTGGCACTGTGGCTTCTTGGGAAGATGGCGAAAGGCCCCTTGCGGGGGTCGGTCCCCGGGGCTGCTTCCGATGGGCGCCACCTGCGCGGGGCGTGACAGGGAAGCGTCTGGGCCGCTCTCCCTCGGCCGCCAGCGGTGACCAAGGGCCGCCAGCGACGCGGGTTCACCGAGAGGGCGGATATGAACAAGCGTTGTAAATTAGAAAGGTTGGAGAAAAATGCCCGTGGTTGGCACAGAGGGACGCAAAGGACGAGAAAAGCAGGTCTCCTCTGAAGCCAGGGGTCTGCAGAAAGACTGCAGGGGGGCTGTGAGCTTGAGTTGAAAATCCAAAAAAAAAAATGTTATTTAATTTAGAGACATGCCGATGCTGGTGTCATAAAACTATCTCCCCCCCCCCGTATTCTGAGAAGGGGTCTGTGGAACAAAAGGATCAATGGCGAGGAATGGCCATCCTGGGCAAGAAGGCATTGGCCAGTGGCGATGGGCGAAAGTTCTAACGGCATTGTTATGAGAAGGGAATGATGTAAAAACCAACCAAAGGAAACCCAGCAAGCTAACTGCTTTGCATGCTTCCGCTCACCGAGAACTCACAGCAACCCTCTGATGATCTCGGAGCTGCTTTGATGATCGCCATTTTACAGAAGAGGCAATGGAGCCCCAGAGGAGCTGGGACTTGGTGGAGCCCACACATTCATAGCCAGCTAGCCGGGGTGCAGAGGTGGAGGAGGGGAGGAGGACAGGATCCCTGGAAGGAGGTGGGTTAAAGCAAGAGAAGAGAGGGCAGGACATGGGAAGGACGGGTAAGGCAGCAGGGGACCCCTTCCACCGCCCGGGGGCCGGGACACCCCCTCTCCCCAGGGAGGAGGGGACCATCCTGGGCTCCGGGAGCCGGACCCCAGGGCCCAGTGCCCTTCCCCTTTTGCAGACAGCTTGGCCTACCATCTCCTACCAACTCCAACCTAAGTCCTTCATGGGGTCGTACGTGCTCAGGGCCCCCCTGACTTCCCTTCTTTGCAGTTACCATGTTGTAATGCTAGATGCGTGCAGTTTTCTGATGAGTGTTTTTGCCACGGACCGCCCTGAGTCTGGAAGCTCCGTGAGCGCGGGCAGCGTGTCTGTGTTCTCACCCCTGGGTCAGTGCAAAAGCCCGCACCAGCCCCTGGTGGACACGTCTGTCCGTAGTAGGGATGAATGAAAAGCAGCGGAAAGGTGGGCCTGCCGGGGCCCGTGTGGGTGGTAAGGGTCTTTGAGGGTGTGGCTGGTGCAATCATCTCTCTCCCTTTTTTCTTTTAGGAAAAAAGTAGACTCTATTTTCAAATTCAAAAAAATAACAGACAGAAGGCAGCACAAGCCTTCATTTCCTTTGTCTCCACCCCTCCTTCCCGGGCAGTGCCTGGCTCTTCCTCTGAAGACATGCGTGTGCTTGCAGCATCCGGGAGCTGGAGAGAGGCTCCTTGGTGACAGAAAGTGGGCAGATGAAAAGAGTGGATGAGGTCGATATCGGGGAGGCCACATCCTTTCGGCTGCCTCCCTGCTGTGAAATAGCTCTGTGAAGCTGCCTTGTTTCATTGGAATGGATGTCTCAGGGACACGACCGGGAGGTGTCAGAGGTGGCTGCAGTGACAGAAGAGATCTGTGCACCTGGGAGGAAAATCACCCACCGGGCTCCGTTTCCAAGCTCTCACTCTCTCCTTTCTCCTCCCAGGGACTGGGTAATGGCCCCATAAAACTGGAGCCAGTGCTTTGGCCTCTCAGATTCAGTTCCTGTTCACTCGCAGGAATCAATTTCACCAACAAGAATTTATTTTATTTCTCAACAGCGGAGGCATCGTCTGCTGGTTAAAGATGCAGAGTAAGATTTACTGGAGCTACAACTGGTTTCTATAAGTTCCAGTACCTAATTGAAGAGACCCGTGGTTGTTGATTTTTAAATTCTGGTGGTTATATCTGTATATTTATTTACCTGGCAGCATTATTTGTGCTTCTCAACCTTAAACTGTGATACATGACACAGGTAAGAATTTACTTAAAGTCGGAGTGTGCTCCTCTCTGCCTTGGTTTTTCTTCTTCTTTTTTAACGGCTACAAGAATTAGTGTATAAATAAAATCAACCAACAGGAAAGCATACATACTATTGCTTTATGAATCTGACAAATGATTGTAATGGGCAGCAAACCTGTAGAATGGAAAACCCATAAAACAGGCCTCAAAGCGCCTCTTTTTTGTCAAGTTATGATGAGGGATAGCTATGGGTGCAGGGAAGAAAACTCAACGATTCGGGGAGTGCAGGTGAATTTCTTAGGTCTGGCAGATGAGACGTTTATAACACACACAAGACAGAGATTCTAAATTGCAAAGATATCAAGGCTGAGCTTGGAGGATGGTGGTAAGTTTTCTTCATTTATAAAGTCGGTGAACTGGGGATTATCCTATGATTATCTCACCCTCAGGGAAACAAAGATGCAGGCCTGGTTCTTATGTAAAAACAGAAAGAGAAAGACGTGGATGTCCAGGACGTGTGGATTCGGGAGACCTATCCTTGGGAATGGGGTTGGAGCTGGAGGCCCTTGTCCATGCCTCCAGGAACCTGTTCACTGTGATCCCCCAATGGCCCAGAAAGGTCGACACTCAACACCACTCACCTGAGCCCCTTGGGACTGCACTTGCTTGTTTCCAGGCTGGCTTGTCACCCTGGCTCAGTTTTCCCTTTACAGTTGTCACTGCATCTTGGATGGGTCAATGATCTGGTTTTCTTGGGTCAACCCCTAGTAAATCCAAGGCGTCTTGACACTTTCTGGTTTTCTCCTCCTCCCGTTGCTCCCCAAAGGGAGAGTATCTCAAGCTGGTTTTGGCTCCCAAGAACCTACCCATCAGTTCTCCAACAGAGCCCACCAAATTCCTAGTAAGAAGGTTCAACAAGTGACCACTTTGGAGCAGTGGTGAGGGGTGCCTGGGAATGTGGAGAGGAGGAAGAGTGGAAGGGAAGGGGTATTTAGTTCTGAGTGAAAATTCCTAGAAGGCTGCCATTATCCTCCCAGACACAAACTCAAGTGAGCAACCCCTGATAAATCTCCATTTTAGCACCAGGGCTGCTAACAGTTGTGGGATGATTTAAGAATCTGAGTATGAGTAATAGAAAGTCTATCCATCATGTTCTCTAAATAATAACATTTTGAAATTCACCAAATGCAATCAACAGAAGAGTGCATCCGAGGCATCTGAGTTAATAGAGAAAGCAGAACAGGAATTTTGAGTAAGTATAATTAATGACTTCGGCAAGATGCCCAAGGATATTGCCTTCATAAAAAAAGAATTAAGGATATTAAAAACTTGATTGCTAAATTAGGGGGAAAATAGAGTTCAATAGATAGGTTGAAAAGTGGAAAGAATACCGCTGAAGATCAAATTGGTAATCAGGAGAATCTAACTCAGGAATTATCCCTGAACATCACATACAACAAAGTCAGGAAAGCATGGAAGATAAACAAAGACGTTGCAAAAGCCGTCAAGCAGGAGATCTAGGAAGAGAGAATAGAAAGAACAGAGGGGAAGCAATTTTCTAAGAAATAATGGAGAAAGTTCTCTCCAAAGAGAAGAAATGCCTGAACACCAAGACTGAAAGGGCCCATCTGGAGACGGACAATACAAGGGAGCAATATCTTCAAATTTCTGAGTGAAAATCACTTGGAGACCTATAATTATACACCCAGACAAATCATTACAAAGGTATCATTCATCTTGAGGGGAAAATAAAAGCATTTTGAGACATGCAAACATCCAAACATTTTAAGACCCACAGATACTTTCTTAAAAAACCTAAATACCAGAAAATGCATTCTAGCAAGAAGAAAAATGAAGACAAGTAAAAGAAATGCGTTCAAGAAATAATAGTAGTAAAAAAAAAAGCGGTAAAAGCTATTTTTCAAAAGTAAATAAGATAATGCTGAGAAAACCTTTCCAAAAATATAATAAGGAAAGTGACCTCTTTAAGATGCTTAAAGGGGATAATCTGATGCAGGACAGGCTCCTAGGGAATATGTGAGTGCTCATTTTGCCATAGGGGGTTATATCATTGGATAAAGACCCATATAATGAGAGTGAAGGTAGACCCACATCCTGGGGAGGACTGATGCCATCAAAAAGAGGGAACTGTATCTCTCAAGAGAAATGGTGGCTCCCAGGGCATTAGGGCAGGTGAGCATGTCAAGCCCTCAACATTGTTGCAAGTATCTCTGAACATGGCCCTTCAAGCAATGAAGATTGACTGTCACTGTGGGCCCTAAGGGGAGGGGGAAAGAGGTGTTGAGTAGATGGAATCAATGTAACTGTGTGGGCAATAGAAGTGTTCCACAAGAGTACGCAAGGATGGATATAAGACATGTTAAATTACACCAAAAATATATAGGGGCTGATAGGCTAAAAGGTAAATCATAATGTAAAACATAAGATAACTAAAAATTTAGAAAATTGTATAGTCTAAAATATAAACCACAATGTAAACACAAATGTTATCTTGTTTGAAAGCTATTATCTCAATATCTGTACATCAGTTTCAGTAAATATAGTATGAACATGTAAAAAGATTATTGCTATGGAAGGGAAAAGGTTTTATGTTGGATATGTGGGAGTACTGTATATTGTATATATGAAGTACTATGATCTAAAACTCTTGTGAAGGTAAGCTTAATAATTAGAAAAAAGAAAAGAAAAAGATAGGATGTAGAATTTTTCCAAATTAATATGTATTCTATATCTAACCTTTAAACTCATCGCTATATTCCATTTTACTATTAAGGGAACCTGGCAATATATTGGGCTTCACTTTTCAGGAAGTTTTGGACCACAGAGAGGTTCAGCAATGGCAGTGGAGGAATATTGGTGTGGGATGTTACTGACAGGGGACACATGGTTGGCAGGGAGTTCTACAGGGCATATATCCAGGGTACATAAAAATGTTTGGATATTTTCATAGTGGAAACAACTAAAAACAACAACTGAGGAAGTGCTGAGTTCCTAGCCAGGGGAGCTCTATCACAATCCTTAAAGGAACAGCAACAATCCCCCAAGTGCAATGGCAAAGACCAAAAAAGAATGAAGGTCCAACAATGAGCCCTTGATACTAATGACTATGCTTGTAAGCCTGTGCACCTGAAATAAGAACAAGGCCTAGAGCTGCAGTGTGCCTGAGAGTTACCTCCTGAGAGCCTCTGTGTTGCTCAAATGTGGCCAATCTTGAAGCCAAACTTAGCATGTAAATGTGTTGCCTTCCCCCCAGTGTGGGACATGACTCCAGGGGATGAGCCTCCCTGGTGCCGTGGGATTACTACCAAGTACCAGCTGATGAGGTGACTAGAAAAGGACCTTGAATAAAAGGTTCAGCTTGGACCAGCAGAATATCTCAGTCTACTTATAATAAGAGGAGTTAAAAATGCTTTTTGACCTGAATCAAGGGGGAAATGGAAAGGACAAATGAGTTTATATGGCTATGAGTCTCCAAAAAAAGAGCCAGGAGGTTATCAGAGGGGTCACCCTTATGCACACCTCAGCAGAGTCCCAGAGACAGATAAAGTAGATACAACCCTGGGTACTGGTTCTTCTGAGGGCTACAGAGACCCACATGTTCTATGGTCATGGCAGATGGAGTTCAGTGCCATGCCAGTTGGCCCTTCCTTGGAGTTTGTGTTTCTGTGTGATGGAGCTGGACTCAGATGGGATCTTTTTTGACAAGCCTTTCCTGTTACTTTACCAGAATTGTAGGTGGTGCTGGGGTTTAATATATACCCAGGAGATCTGAATCTCTGGACTGACCATATGATAGCCAGGCCCTGAGCCTCAACAGACTTCAGCTCCTACACTCTGGTTTATTGGGCTCACCCCACTCAGCTAACATCGAGTTGAAGAAGGTCAACCACCACACCATGTAGCCAAGAGAGCCTACAACTGAAAGCAGGAGGATCACATCCAGCATCCATGTGGGAGCTAAGCCTCCTCTTGATATAGATGTGGAGTGGACACAACCATTCCAAGGTCCACAGGATGGAGGAATAGAATATGGATTAGAGTGAACTTACTGATATTCTATTCATGAACTATTGTGATTAGTAGTCAAAGAAAACGTGGCATTGGTGTGGAGAAAGTGGCCATGGTGGCTGCTGGGTTTGAGGAATGGGAGGAAGAGATGAGATGTGGAGGCGTTTTTGGGACTTGGAGCTGTCCTGGGTGGTGCTGCAGGGACAATTACCGGACATTGTATGTCCTCCCATGGCCCACTAGATGGAATGTGGGAGAGTGTGGGCTATGATGTGGACCATTGACCATGAGGTGCAGTGGTGCTCAGAGATGTACTCACCAAATGCAATGAATGTCTCATGATGATGGAGGAGAATGTTGCTGTGGGGGGAGGAGTGGAGTGAGGGGGGTTGGGGTATATGGGGACCTCATATTTTTTAAATGTAATATTAAAAAAATGAATAAAGACAAAAAAAAAAACAAAAGTAAATAAGGATTGACTATTTAAATTTTAAATAGCAATGTGGTTACAATTCTTGGAAAACAGACCTATGTACAATTGCTAAATAAATACACATGCCCTAAGACTCAGAAATTATGTTCCTGGATATAGATCCAAAAGGAATCCATAAGTGGCTGTGCCAAAAGATGTGTACTGGAATATTCATAACAGCTTTATTCATAAGACAGGAAACAGGCACTAACACAAATGTTCATTAACAGTAGAAGAGATAAATTATGATAAAGTCATAGAATGGAATCCTTACAGTGCAAGAAAAGTATTCCTGCTATATACAATTTTGTGGATAGGTCATACTGTTGACCAAAAGAAGCCAGCTTTAAAAGAATATATACTATGATTTCATATATAGCAAGTTGAAAAACTAGACAAACTCATTGAAGGTGATAGAAGTCAGAATTGTGGTCATCCTTTGGTAGGATGAAATGGTTGGAAGAAGACTCGACAGAGACTTTTGGAATTCTAGTAATATTCTACACATTGGTCTATGTAGCATTTACACAGATGTGTTCACCTCATAAAAATTCATTACACTATGTAGTTATGATTTGAGCAGATGATTGTGTATGTATGTTATACTTTAAGAAAAATAAATAAAATTAATCATGGATGAAATTTTTAGGTGATACTAATATGGGGAAGTGGTAGGTAGAGAAGAAGAAAGTGTGCTGATTGACTTACTCTGGGGGAACATAAATACAGACTGTGTTTTAAAATATAATTTTAATTACATATTTTAAAAGGTGAAAAAACAAAATTTAATTGGTATAGCAAAATTTAGGGAAAATGTTAAAGAAACAAGCAAGCATAGTAAACAGAAAACAAAAATAAAATGATATGAACAGTTCTAATAATATTAGTCATCACAATAGATGTGAATGAGCTAAATTTAGTATTTAAAAGAGAAAGACTCATTAGATAAAAATGCAAACTCCACCTGTATGCTCTTTAAGTGAGACAAATCTAAATGAAGTGATCTAGGAAAAATGAAATTGATGAAATGAAAATGCTAATAAAAACAAGGAAAGATTATAATATTAAATCAGATGAAATAGAATTTAAGCCCAAAGGATTTAATGATACAAAAAGAGCAATGGTATATTGATAAAGGAAACAATCCATAAATAACAAATAATAATCATTTTTGTTACACTTAAATCATAGCTTCAAAATACATAGAACAAACACCTGATAGAATTACAAATAGAGAAAATCAGGTCCTCAATATCTTAGTACAAAGAAATAAGTAAAAAGGAGATTCAAATAAAACAAAGAATGAGCTTGATCTAAGCATGCACACATACACATATGCATGCACACACACAATTTTCTGCTCAACTAGCAGAGGTTAAATATTCTTTCAACCACAAATGGAATATTCTGAAAAACCATCCAAATATAAGACTGTAAAGAAAATTCTTTCTAAAGATGCTTAACTTTAGATTTTAGTATTCAGAGAACTGTCAACTGAAATGAAAACAAAGTTACTTTTTTTTCTCTCTTACATTGGGACAAATTAAATATTAATATCAGCACCGAGTGTTGGCAAAGGTGTGGGGACATTTGCATCGTCACATATTGTTAGGAATTTGAATCGATATAGCTTTTTGAAGGGCAAATTTGTAGTATCCATAAAAATCGAAAAGTGCAGGTGGTTTGAACTGGCAATCTCACCTTTAGCAATCTATTCTTCAAAATCAATTGCAGGTGAGTAACAACCTAAATACTCATCAGTGGGGTGAGGAGGAGAGCAGGGATGGAGTGCCTGAGGAGGGTGGACAAACTGCCAACCAGGCCCAGTACCTGCCTCCCTGGAAGCGTGGGAAGTCAGCGGGCCCTGCTGTGTGGTCCATGCAACGAGGGCTCCAAGCAGAGAGCAGAGCCACGAGCAAGTGTGGCCCCCTCTGGCCCTGCACCTGCTAAGTGCGTGCCGCGGGCAGGTCAGCGCCCCCTCGAGCCCCGGGACCACGTCACGGGAATGGGAATAGCACTGCAACGGGCTGTCCTGAGGATCACATGAGACCTCCACGACCTCTTTAAACACCCCCCTCCTTTCTTCCCAGGTCTCCATCAGAAAGGCTCAGGTCTACCAGAGATGGGTGGAAGGAGAGAGCTCGGAATGGAGGAAACCGCGTCCGCACGTGCTCCCTGCTGTCTACCATTCCCGCAGTTCTGACTCCATCCGCGGTCTTCGGTTTGGCTTCAAGTCCATCCAGAAAAGACCGTCTCAGCCCAGCACGTGGACCCTTCTCCCGCCCATTCCTGCCCTGCTCACCGGCGCCCCCCACTGGTGCCTCTCAGTGCTCTGCTCTGCCAGTCCCCTTAGTGCCCCTCTCAGGCCATCTCTTCTGAGCCCCCTCCTCAGTTTCCGCAGCCTGAGACAGACCCTGCCTCTTTGGGGCGCCACTGCCCTCTGTGCCCGCCCCCCCTGCAGCCATCTCCCCAGTCGCAGCTTCCGTATCTGCGTATCTGCAGGTCACTCAGTCCTTCAACAAACATTTACTATTCTGTTGTGTTCCTGCCTCTGGCAGAGGTGGATTTTAAAAAAAATTTGTTTTATTGCAGTAACATACATATAAATTTGCCATCTGAACCATTTTTAGGGCATTAATTATATTTTACAACATGTGGGTTATCACCGTCACCACCGACTTCCAAAACTTTTATATCACCTCAAACAGAATAGCCATTAAGCAATAATTTCCCATTTTCCCCTCCCTAGGCCCCTGGTAACCTCTAACCTATTTTCTGTCTCTACAAATTTGCTTATTCTAGATATAAGTGGAATCATACACAATTTGTCCTTTTGTGCCTGGCTTATTTCACTTAGCATAATGTTTTCAGTGTTCATCCACATTGTAGCATGTAACAACATTTGGGTCATCACCATCGCTACCTAATGTTCGTTCTTTTTTATGGCTCAATAATATTCCATCATATGGCTGGACCCTGTTTTGTTTCTCTGGTCACTGCTGATGGACATTTGGGTTGCTGTGACTGATGCCATTATGAGCATTGGTGTACAGGTATCCGTTTGAGTCCCTGCTTTCCATTCTCAGGGTATATTCATAAAAGTGCAATTGCAAGGACATATTGTAATTCTATGTTTAACTTTTTGAGGTAACTCTAAACTGTTTCCACAGTGATTGCATCCTTTCGTATTCCCACCAGGAATACACGAGAGTTTCAATTTCTCTACATCCTCACCAGCAGTTATTATTTTCTGTTTTGTTTTTTTTTTAAGAATTAACCATTCTAGTGGGTAGAAAGTGGTATTCATTTGCATTTCCCTGATGGCTAAAGATGTTGAGCATCTTTTCATGTGCTATTTGGCCATTCGTATATCTTCTTTGGAGAAATGTCTATTTAAGCCCTTGACCCAATTTTTAAAAATTGGGTTGTCTTTTTGGTTGCTGTTGTTGAATTGTAGAAGTGCATTATATATTCTGGGTATTAAGTCCTGATCAGATGTCTTTTTTCCTAATATTTTCTCCTAGTCTGTAAGTTGTCTTTTCATGTTCTTAATAATGTCCTTTGATGCACAAACATTTTTAATGTTGATGAAGACTAATTTACACAGATGTAGATTTTTAGTTTCAGAGGTTGAGAGCCAATTTGGGGGCCCAGACAGAGATGCAACCAGCAAAAAGTCACGGCGGCTGCACTGTGGGGTGCAAGGAGGCGCTCCGGGGGACCCTGTCTCGAAGCTAGATTTGCAAGGCCAACACAAGTTTTCTACTTGGAGAGTATTTTGTTTAGTGTGACTGAGAAGGGATGGCAGAAATGATGGGTGGGAGGGCACAGTTCTTCTCATGCAGGGACTCAAGTAATGGCCGTGAATGGAGGAACGGTGACCCTCTCGCTTGCCCTGTTCCTACCCGCTGAGGTCGCTCTGAGCAGCCGCCTCTGCCGGCTCTGACTCCGCAGCTCCCGCAGCCGCTCGGGGCAGTGGAGGCCCACGGGTCCAGCCCCTCGCTCCCCTGCTCGCAGGTGCAAAGTGGTGAAAAGCCGTTTTGCTGAGGCGGAGACCAGAATGACCGCCGAGCTCTCGACAGAGTCACGTCAGCGTGTAGCGTATGACACAGCAGTGCTGTTTCCTTAGAAGTTTGCACGTGCATTTAATGAGTTCATCAAGGGACACTCTAAGCGTCCCCTGGCGGGTGCTGCCGCACCGTCACTTGCAGCTGCCTCCGGGTTGCAGGCTCTTGGGTACCACTGGGAGGCACAGGCAGGAATGAGAGGCTATAGCCCTCCCTGGGAGGCTCCTCCCAGCCTCGGTGCCGAGACGATTTCTTGAATCAGGGACCTCGGGGCTTGGGCCAGCGGGGTGCCAAGCCTCCTGGCCAGCAGCCCCTCTTTCCCTTCGCAGCCCCTTCCTGAGTCCAAAGCCTCCGGGTGCCAAGGCCAGCACACAGACTGCTTTCATTTGGGCTCCTCGTCCCACACTCCAGCAGGTGGGGCAAGGTCTCCTGCTTCTGAGCGTCAGGGGCTAGGGTTCGAATCCTACCTCTGCCTCCTTCCAGCTGGGTGACTTTAGCAAGTCATGTCCCTTCCCTGTAAAATGGTAAAAATCCCACAGCTTGGTAGGTTTCTTGGGGTGATGTAGAGAATAATAATAACTAATTTATTGGTCAGTTTATGCAAAATACCAGAAATCTGTTGGCTTTTATAAAGGGTATTTATTTGGGGTAGGAGCTTACAGTTACCAGGCCATAAAGCATAAGTTACTTCCCTCACCAAAGTCTGTTTCCACGTGTTGGAGCAAGATGGCTTCCAACATCTGCCAGGGTTTAGGCTTCCTGGGTTCCTCTCTTCCTGGGGCTCAACTCCTCTGTTTTCTCCACAAGGTCAGCTGTAGACTATCCAGTGACTGGCTCTGTCTCTCTTCCTGGGGCTCTGTTCTCTCTGGGCTCAGGTGCTCTGCTCCTCTGTGTGCCTACTTCCTAGGCTCCAGCTCAAAACTCCCAACTCTGCCCTTTGCCATGTCTTTTATCTGTGAGTCCCCACCCACCAAGGGGGGGCCTTTGATGTGGCCCTATCAAAGTCCTAATCATAATTTAATTAATTAAAAGCAATACCTCTGACAGACCAGTTTACAATCCAATAACTATTTTTGGAATTCATAAACAATGCCAAACTGTTGTGGAATTTGAGAGAAGTTCAATTATTTGAGTATAGAGAGGCCAGGACTCAGGAATGATTTTGAGAAGGAAAAATGGTTTATTGACGGCCGGCCGGACTCGGGAACTTCTGTTTGAATCCCGAGCCCTGAACAAGATTTTCAAACGTCTTTTATACAGAGAGGAAAGGCCAAATGGTCCCTTTGTTTCAGTTCTCAATAGGCTTCAATTAGCATATATATCTTCCACATCTTAGGTAAGCTTTTAGCATGGACTCCAGATATTCTAGATAAGCTTTTAGCATATTTACTTTTTGCATTTCCCCTAAATACTTAAAGTTTATAGCCCTTGCATTGTTAAACTGTTTCCTGGGACTGGAGCCTGTTGCCATTGTTCCTAAGGGCAGGACTGCAGCCTCTTACCGTTCCACACCCACAGCCTTCAGCTTAGGTTATCTCTGAAGAGACAAAGAGCCTTCCACCCATAGCCCACATCAAAACTGCTACAACTATTGATCATTGAGTGTCTCCTCTTTGTCAGGCACTGTTCTAGGGACGTTACAGGTATTAAATACTCATGCAATCCCATGCAACACACTTAGCAGTTATTACCCCTATCTTACAGATGAGAAAAGAGGCACAGAGAAGTCAAGTGACTTGTTGAAGGTCATATAGGTAGCTCAGGTGGGATTAAAATGCAGGCCATCTGGTCCCAGAGGCATTACTCTTTTATTTTATTATTTTATTTTGTTTAGAGGCACTGGGGATTGAACACAAGACCTCACACATGGGAAGCAGGTGCTCAGTCTCTGAGCTCCACCTGTTGCCCAGAGCCTTTACTCTTAACCACTCATCTTCTTGCCTCTCTAAACATAAGCAACTGACATAGTAAGGGAGTCTCATTCATTCATTCATTCATCTGTCATTCCACAATTTCAGTACCTACTGTGTACCAGGTCTTCTGCTAGGAGCTGGGAACTCAGTGATGAATAAAACAGAGGCCCTGTTTGCTAGCACTTAGACCTTAGTGAGAGAGAGAGAGAAAGAGAGAGAGAGAGAGAGAGAGAGTGTAGGGGTGGTGTTCGCTGGACACAAACTGTAAGCAAAATAATAAGGAACAAAGATTCAGGTAGTGATCTTTCCTTAGGAGGGAGGGAAATAAAACACAGCAATGTGAAGTGGGAAGTAAGTGGGCAAGGGAGGCTTTGCTGGGGAGGTGTATTAGTCAGCCAAAGGGGTGCTGATGCAAAGTACCAGACATCTGTTGGTTTTTATAAAGTGTATTTATTTGGGGTAAAAGCTTACAGTTACCAGGCCCTACAGAGCCCTCCTCAAGGTACCAGAAGAGAGGCTTCCTCTCCCAAAGTCTGTGCTACGCATTGAAGCAAGTTGGCGGGCGACGTCTGTGAGGTCTCAGCCTTCCTCTCTCTCTTCAGGCAACCTGGGTCCAGCTTCTTCCGTCTCAGCCGCAGGCTGGAGGGCTCGTTTCCTCCCAGGCCTGCTCAGCTGCTCAGGGCGCTGCTCTCTTCAGCTGTACACTATCAGGCAAGGGCTCGGCTCTCCCCGGGGGCCTCGGCTGTGTCTGTGGAGCTGTCTCTAGTCCTCTGTGTTCTTCTTCATTGAGCTTCTGTTTATAGAGCCCCCCAAGGGAGTGGGCACTCAACCCTGCAGGCCCTGATGAGTGACTGAATCTTGATTTGATCAAGAAAATGTAAAGCCTCTGAATTTAAGGCAAAGGGTGTCACGCCCTGAGGAACAGACCAGTTTACAATCAATACCTCTTTTCGGAATTCATAAATAACACCAAACTGCCATAGAAGGTAACATCAGAGCTGAGGCCTGGGCAATGAGATGGATGAGACGCAGTTGCCCCATGAGGAGCACAAAGGGGACCCCCGTGACAGGGGCAGCGGCAAGGGCAGGGGCCAGGGTGCCTCATCCAGAAACCTGGTGGTGATACGACAGGGCAGGCCGGGGTCTCGGGGGGCTCAGTCCTGTGCCCAGCCCCTTGTCTCTTTCTCAGCCCCTGTGAGCTCTGGGGCTGCCCAAGCTGCTTCTGGAACCCTGGCTCTGGAAACTTTGGTCTGGTTTGGCCACCCACATTCAGACCTGGGTGAGCTGGAGGAACTTAAGCATCCAGTCAGACACCTCTGGGGAGCAGACCAGGGAGCTCAGCCCCCACCTGTCCCTGGCTGGTGAAGAGTGAACCTCGCCCAAGGAATGTCCTGCCTGATAGGAGCATTGGTGTTGACCTGGGGACTTAGGGTGGGGGTCACGAGTGGCATCCGCTCACCCTCCTGAGGGGTCAGAAACTGAAGTCAGCCATGGGGACAGTGGAGCAGGTCTCTGTCACCGGGGACCAGTAGAGACTCTGGACACCAGAGCTTGGTGGGCTTCACTGGCTGACAATACTCAGGGTGTATTGTCACACATTGCTGCCAGGAAAGTCGTGCCGTCCACAACTCCACTGGGAGAAGGAAAGTGGAAGCTCTGGGTATGGAACTTTCCTGAACCCTGCCCCAGGCGTCTCTTCCCTTGGCCGATTTTAATCTGTATCCCTCCATTGTGCCGAACCATAATTGGGGGTTTAACAGCTTCCAGGGAGTTCTGTGAGTCCCTTTAGTGGACTGTCAAAACTGAGGATGGTCTTGGGGACTCCTGAATTTTTCAGGTGGTGTCAGAAGCAAAGGCGTGCCCTGACTTTGCCGCCTGCACTTCCATATTACAGCTCTGTGTGTGCACGTGTAGAGAGAGAATTGCTAGTAAGGAGATGGGGATCCAGGCTGATCAAGCCCTATTCTTAGCAACGCGAGTCCCTGCTGAGAGAGTTCTGTGGCCCAGTCAGTTTTGTTGAGCCAACTTATCCCTTTTCAAATTCAAATACTTGCTCATCCGTGGTGTCTGCCTCTCACCCTATAGCCAGCCTGCTCAGGAAAGCTGGGACAAGGGATTACCTTGTGGGGCAGCCCCCAGGGAAGCTGCTGGGGTACAGCGAATCCAGGCTCCAGGGAGCCCTCTTGTGCCTGTGCCCCGGCCAAGCAGCGTCCTTCTCAGCTGAACAGTTGCATCCAGGTTAAAGCTAAAGCTTAAAACCCTGAAAAGCAGAAAGGAATTGGGGGCGGAGGAAGCTGAGCCTGACTTTCTGCTTGAGCCACTTACGCTTTTCAGCTGATTCATTCCATCTGGAGGCTTTGTTTCGCCCTGGGAGTTTCCTGGACTTAGGGAGAGCAGGTGGGGACTTGAGCGCAGGGCCTCAGAACAAAGGACGGAGGAGATTCATTGTCTGGATTTGCTCTCTCCCTTTCTGCGGTTGATACAGTCACACTCTCACACACACGCAGATGCAAATGCAACACAGTCACACTGTGCAGGCAGCAGCCCTGCCCAGAGCCCGGGCCTGGCGGGAAACGGATGGCTGCTCAAACGGAGTAAACGAATAGGCTGTAATAAAAGGACTGTTCACGAAGGGGCAGGCAGGGCTGGATTTTGGCAGGTGCTGCATCAAGCCCATGGGGAGAATTATGCTGATCTACACAGTCACGGCTGCTGACCTGCTCTTTGTGGTCTCAGGGGGATGTGACCTGTGACCGGACAGTGAGACCCCAGGTAAGGATTGCTGGTGGCTTCCAGAAAGATGCTGCTTTGCGATAGAAGAGAGAACCTGTTTTGCTCCTCACCTTCTCGCAGTGCGTGTACCGTGGAGGGGGTGTGATGCTCGGAGCTGAGGCTGACACCTTGACACCACGAGGGGAGGTGTCACCCATAAGCATGGTGGAGCCGGCCAGCGCTCTGATCCTTGGGCGGAACCAGACTGGTACACTCACTTAGGCGCCCCACAGCGAACCACGCGCTCCTTGCAAGCAAGCAGAGCTCGGAGAGAGGAGAGGAGGAAGCCACTGGTCACAGCATGGTGAATGCCCGCTGGAAAATGCTCCGGTCGTAGATGGGCCAAGAGTGCTGTGCTAATGGACGCCTCTCTGTGGACACCAGAAAGGGGGCTCCTCCGACCAACAACACCTCCCTGGGGCCAGGCAGTGAAGAGGATATGGATCTCCCACAGATTTAGCTATCAGTGCAGACCAGTAGTACTTTGTGCATCTTGACCAGGTTGTGTTTTCTGGGTGAGCCTCATCATCCAGTCTCTGTGAGGCAGGTCAATTTAGGAAAAGGGAAGACGAGTCTAAGACCTGGCAGTAACACATGGCCGTGAAACATGTGACCATGGAACCCCACTGGAAAGCCCGCCCAAGGAAAGACCGCCACCAAGAAGGCTGCCAGAAGGACCCCGCTGGACCCCGGCCGTGGGAGCCCCATTTGAACTGAGATTGGAATGAGATCCAATTCAGGGTCGAGGGAAAGCCCGGATACCCTCCAGGGGCCTCCCCATTGACCCTTTAGGAATTAACGAGTAGGGTAATGGATCAGAACAGCAAGCAGCTGGAGCCCCTCCCCATCTTAGGAAAGGGAGGAGTAAATAATAGCTTACTAAAGAGAGCCCACGAGCCCCAAACGCTCTCTCTGCCTAGAGGAGCCTGCATCAACAGCTCTGTGCGTAATTCTGTTCTTTTTTCCCATTTCTCAATAAACTCTGTTCTTTTCTCTCAGTTCTCAGCAAATTCTTTTTACCGGCCTAACAGAATGGGCACATTCTTAAATTCTTTTATGCGACATAGCCAAGAACCTAGGGGAATCCACTATCCCTTGCCTTCATCAGGGGCTGCTCCAGAGACAGTCCTGCATTCTGGGCTCAGACCAGATCCCTCTCCTCCTCCAAAAATGCAGAGTTCTCCACCACCCACCTCAGCCAACGTCTTCCCTGGCATTCAAGGCCTCTGTCTCCATGCTTCAGCTCCGCCTCTCCCCTCCACCACCATTGCACCCCATCTTCTAACGGGCTGGGCCCAATCACATTCTTCCCAGGTCCACCCCGCCACCTCATCCCGGTTAGCCAACCACTCACTGAGAAAGGAAACTCCTAACAATGGCCCAAGGAGGAATTTGGGGGAGCTGCTTTGAGACCAGCTCCAAACACTCTTGGATGAGACTCACTCCGAAACCCAACTCGAAAGCATTGGTGAGTATTGAACTTGGAGAGGAGGGCAGGGTCATGCCACACATCCTGGAACAAAGTCTAGTTATCTGCCGCTTGAACCACGACCTCCTTTTCCATGTTTCCTCTCCCTCCCCAGGTCCTGCCTTTTTTCTCCCGCCCTCGATGTAAATCGAGCTGGCTTACTCCCGTGCCCACTGTGGCTCCAGATCCATTCAGTTTTCAACCCTACAGCCTGAACATCCTGTCTACTACAAAAGCCCCCAGAGGCAGCTATTTTTTGTTTTATTTTAGGCCTATGGGAGGTCGGGGTTGGGGGGTGGGGAAGATACAAATTACCCACCCTACAGATAAGAGCGGAGGTTCTGAAACTTGGAGTCACAGATGCTCTCCATGGCTGCTGGGTTGGCTGTCAGTTCCTCCTGCCCCGGGGCTTCCTGCCGCCCAGGCCCACCCTGTCCTCCTGCGGGCTCCCCCGCAGGCCTAAAACTCGCATCCTTGCCTCCGCCCCTCTTTTCCACCCGGGTGGCGTTCCTTGCCCATAGTTTCCCAACCTGTGCCCCGAGGAAGGATGATCAGTGCACAGTGAAATGAAAGGGGAAAAAAAAATAGTAAGGACAAGTGAGAAGTAGCAAAAGCCATTTGCTTTCACAGGTATATAAATGCCAGCCTCGCCGAGTGACAAATTGAGCCCCCAGAAAGCCTCTTCTTAAGGTGGAAAAGCCATGTGACACAGTTATCATACAGCAGAAGACATGGATATGCTATTATCATGACACATTTGTTCGCAAAAAAAGATTGTGATTTTGTCTCAACGTCATGTTTCCGCATCAGAAATTTCTCAGCTGTTACCAGTACATTTTCCTTAGATACACTTTCTCAGAAAACAATAAGGGGCTGGTGAGATGTTCATTCATGAGTGGTGGGTGGCAGTACCAGTGCTTATGATATCAGTTTCCAATTTTCTTCCACTCTGCCCCTTGTAATTGGTTGCCGAGGGAAACCGACTGAAGCTGGGCCACTGAGGCAGTGAGAAGCCAGTGCTCTCCCTGGATCACTCTCTCCCTGCTGAGTCGACAGAGGAAGCCAGCTCTGTTCCAGGGTGTGTGGTTAAAAGCTGGTGGAGACTTGTGGAGCCAGGATTCCCAAGCCGCCTCCTCCTGCCAAACCTGAGTGAAGAACAAAGCATGATGGTGTTAAGTCAAAAAATAAATACTTTATAAAAAATGTAAGTAACTTTTTTTTTTTAATGGTATCAGGGCCAGGAATGAGCCCAGGAACTCTTACGTGGGAGGCCAGCACTCAACCACTGAGCCACATCAGCTCCTCTGAGTTGGGTTTTTCATTTGTTTTGCTTGGTTTTCTTTTTTTTGCTTTGTTTTTAGGAGGCACCTGGGACTGAACCAGGGATCTCCTGTGTGGGAAGCAGGCGCTCAATTGCTTGAGCCACATCTGCTCCCAAAACATATACTTTTTAACACTTTATTGAGGTATGTATTTAATAAAATGCATAGGTGTTACATATACAGTTTGAGTGTCACTAAATGTATAAGCCCACGTAACCACTACCCCAATCAAGATAAAGAACATTTTCATCACCAGCAAACATCCCTCAAGCCATTATTTTCCTGTCTATTTCTATCCCCCTCCCCAGGTGACATTTTGTAGTTTTCAGTATAGAAGTCTTGCACTTTGTTGATTAAATTTGTTTATTAAATTTATTCCTATTTTATTCTTATTGTAAATGGATTTGTTTTCTTTAGTTTTTGAAATGGTCCTTGCTCGTATATAGAAATACAGCTGATTTTTAAAATATAGATTTTGTATCCTGCAGTCTTGTGGAACTAGTTTATCTGTAACAGCTGTTTTGTGGATTCCTTAGGATTTTCTATATACAAGATCATGTCATCTACTTTACTTCTTCCTTTCCAAACTCGATGTCTTTTTATTTCATTTTCTTACTTAATTTCCCTGGTTAGAAACTCCACTTCAATGGTGAATAGAAATGGTTTGAGAATGGATATCCTCATTTGTTCCTGATCTTAGAGGAATGGCTTCCCTTTGGCTTTTTTAAAAGGACTCCATACACGTGAAGTAGGTGCTCAGTCTATGAGCTATACCTGCTCTATTTCCCTTTGGCTTTTTTTTTTTTAGATTTATTTTTTATTTATTTCTCTCCCTTCCCTGCCACCCCCTCCCCCAGTTGTCTGCTCGCTGTGTCCATTCACTGTTCTTCTGTGTCCGCTTGTGTCAGCGGCACCCAGAATCTGTGTCTCTTTTTGTTGCATCATCTTGCTGTGTCAGCTCTCCATGTGTGTGATGCCATTCCTGGGCAGGCTGCACTTTTTTCGTGCTGGGCGGCTCTCCTTATGGGGCACACTCCTTGCGCATGGGGCTCCCCTATGCGGGGGACACCCCTGCGTGGCATGGCACTCCTTGCATGCATCAGCACTCCTTGTGCGCATCAGCATTGTGCGTGGGACAGCTCATCACACGGGTCAGGAGGCCCTGGGTTTGAACCTGGGACCTCCCATGTGGTAGGCGGACGCCCTATTCCTTGGGTCAAATCTGCTTCCCTCCCTTTGGCTTTCAACGTGGACAAAGCAAATTCCTCTTTACTCCACCAAATCTTCTCTTCCACCTGTTGTCTCAAGACTATGCATTACCACCTCTGAGTTACTAAGGCTTAAAACCTTTGCCGTGAAAGGCTCCCCTTGGCCCCTTGCACCTCCGCATGCCTCATTGCCAACTCCCACCAATTTTACCTGCACTGTGCTTCTCGCATCCATCCCCTCTGTCACTTGCCCGGGACCCTCATCATCTCACACCTGGATTGCTGTAGGGTCTTTGTAGCGGGGCATGTCTATACCCTGCCCTTATCTGCTTCGCCTTCCCATTTCAGTGCACACAGACCTGTTCTTCA
This sequence comes from Dasypus novemcinctus, assembly GCF_030445035.2. Classification (NCBI taxonomy): domain Eukaryota; kingdom Metazoa; phylum Chordata; class Mammalia; order Cingulata; family Dasypodidae; genus Dasypus; species Dasypus novemcinctus. The sequence continues at coordinate 55,944,489 of NC_080698.1, forward strand.
TGGTCTGAAGACCGTATCTGGATATCTGTGCCTATGCATGCAGCTGGCCAGATGGGCAGCCCTCAACAAGTGACTAATGGGAGCCCGTGTATAAGAGTCCCGGATCTCGACCCTTCGGGAAGGGTAACGCTGAAGTGTGGAGTCTGTACCGTTTCCCAGAGTGCACCCCCAGGACCCCTGACTCATTTCCTCACTCCTCCACCCGGGTTTCCTAGGATTACTTCCCAAATAAATTGCTTGCACTAGAATGTCTCAGGGTCTGCTTCTGCCTCACTGGTCTCTCCCTCTAACCGAACTCTCCTTCCTGTTGCTAAAGTGTTATTTCCAAAATCAAATCTTTCAACAATAATAACTATTGCTGAATCAGGTCACCAAGTGCCAAACATTGGGCCAAGCACTCTGTGGAATTTGGGCCTTGCTCTTAGATATGTCAGAAAAGTGGGGCAGGGAGAGATGAAATAACTTGCCCAAGGCCACGGATCTAGAACGAGGCAAAACACAGACCTGCACCCGGATCCCTGGAGCAGTGTGCTTTTCTGCCTCCAGGAACCACACCGCTCGGAGAGCCTCCGTGGCAGAGCTGGGTCACATGGTCATCTCCAGGTGCCAGGGAGAAGGAGTCTGTGGAGGTAAGTGTTGTGATTTCCTCCCTGAAGTGTAGAGTTTCACTTTATTTTCCCTTCATTCTTTTTCTTCTGAAAAATTGCCACCATTGAAAAGATAATATAACAGACTCCCCATATATTTCACCTAGACTCCCCTGTTGTTAACATTTTTTTTGTTCCTGAGCCATTAGAGTATAAGTTCCAGATTCCATGATGCTTCACCCCGAAATCCTTTAGCATGCGTCTCCCTGGAACAAAATTAGTACTAACTCAATAATGTTATCTAGGACACATTCATATATAAAATTTCCCATGTAAACCCTGGGCCTCCTTGACCTGTGTGGAGCTGGCCCATGCGCAGTGCTGATGCGCACAAGGAGTGCCCTGCCACGCAGGGGTGTCCCCCGCGTAGGGGAGCCCCACGTGCAAGGAGTGCACCCATAAGGAGAGCTGCCCAGCGCGAAAGAAAGTGCAGCCTGCCCAGGAATGGCGCCGCCCACACTTCCGGTGCTGCTGATGACAACAGAAGCGGACAAAGAAACAAGACGCAGCAAAAAGACACAGAAAAACAGACTTCCGGGGGAGGGGAGGGGAATTAAATAAATAAAAATGAATCTTAAAAAAAATAAAAATAAAAACTAAAATTTCCTATGTAAAGTTTTCTTGTTATTGTAGTAATCCAGGATCTAGTTAAAAGTTCACTGCTACATTTCACTGTTATGTTTCTTTCATCACTTTTAAAACACCTTTTTTGTTTCATTTTGTTTTTAATGATAATGACCTTTTGGAAGAGTCCAGGTCAGTTGTCTTTTGGTAGGTTTCACATTCCAGATTTGTCTAATTGCATCCTTATGACTAGATTCAGGTGACGACACACTTTTGGCATGACAACTCCCTAGGAGATGTGGGGTTCTTGTTATTGCATAATATCTGAAGGGATATCATGTCAGGTTGTCCTGCTAGCTATGATGTTAAACTTGATCATCTGTCTTTGTATTAGTTTTCCCACAGTAATCAATAAGAAATATGTGGTGAGACTTGAGAACTGGGTGACTGTCCTGTACCCTGATGTCTTAGTTGGCCAGGGCTGCTATGACAAATACCACAAACTGGTTGGCTTAAATAACAGGAATTTACTGGCTCACTGTTTTGGAGGCCAGAAGTTCAAAATCAAGGTCCTGATCATCCATGCTTTTTTTCCTGGTATCTGTGGCATTCTGGTGCTATTTTACTGCACTTCTTGGGGTTCCTCCATCATGTAGTGACTTGCCTCATTTTCTGGCTTCTTACCTGTGGCTACTACTGTATTCAAATCTCCTCTTATGGATTAAGGTCCACCCTGATTCAATATGGCCTCATCTAAATAGGATCTTCGAAGATCCTATTCACAAATGAGTTCACACCTTAAAACATCCTCAAAGGTCCTCCCTACACATGGATTCATACCTGTTTTAGTTTGCTATGGCTGCCAATGAAAAATTCCAGAAATGTGTTGGCTTTTATCACAGGAATTTATTAGAGTAAAATCTTACTGTTCTGAAGCTGTAAAAATGTCCAAATCAGGGCATCATCAGAGATGCTTTCTCACCAAAGATCGGCTGCTGGCAGATCCTGGACTCCTGCCTTGTGGCAAGGCAAGATAGTGGCTGTCTTTTTGTTACTGCTTTCAGTTCGCCACTTATGAAAGACTCCAGCAAGAGGGTTGAGACCTAACCTGGGTCATGCCTCATTGATGTAGTCCAATCAAAGATCCTAAAGCAATCTAATCAAAAGCGATCTAATTAAAGACCCCTTAACTGAATCCAGTCAAAAAGCCCCATCTAAACTGGGTTTACAGGCACAGGAATGGGTTAGCTTAGGAACTTAATTTTTTGGGGTCCACAAAAGACAAACCAGGACAATACCCAGGCTGGAGATTAAGACTTGAACATGTCTTTTCTGGGAGACATGATTCAATTCCCAACATCCAACCACCTTATACCCATTGTATTAGAATCCATTAATAATTTTTGCCTGAATCAGTTACTTCACTGAAGTTTGCTAAATGGTGATTTTCTAAGCTAGCATTCCTTCTGCATTTAGCATTCTTTTGTAAAGAAGAGTTTTCCCCTTCCCTGCATTCTCTCTAACTTGCTTGCTCTCACATTCTTTTTTTTAAACTTTATTTTGTACATTTAATAATTGAAAATATTAAAAATTAAAAAGAAAACACAGTTGAATAAAAACATACATTTAAATGTACTGGAGACCTATAATTTTTTTTTAAATCACTATATGTTACCAAATATATTTGATTCATAGTAATGCAATCATACAGTATTTGTTCTTTTGTGTCTGGCTTGCTTCGCTTAACATAATGTCCTCCAGTTTCATCCATGCTGTCATATGCTTTATGACTTCATTTCTTCTTACAGCTTCATAGTATTCCATTGTGACTCTCATACTCTTATATCAAAATGAACACATGGGCTAAAAAAAAATTAAATGTATTATAAGTCATTACTCTCTATAATCTTTTTTTTTTAAAAAAAGATTTATTTATTTATTTATTTCTCTCCCCTCCCGGTTGTCTGTTCTCTGTGTCTATTCGCTGCGTGTTCTTCTTTGTCCATTTCTGTTGTTGTCAGCAGCACGGGAATGTGTTTCTCTTTGTTACATCATCCTGCTGTGTCAGGAATCTGTGTTTCTTTTTGTTGTGTCATCCTGCTGTGTCGGCTCTCTGTGTGTACGGCACCATTCTTGGGCAGGCTGCACTTTCTTTCGCGCTGGGCGTCTCTCCTTGTGGGGCACACTCCTTGCATGTGGGGCTCCTCTGCGTGGCAGGGCACTCATGCACGCATCAGCACTGTGCATGGGCCAGCTCCACACGGGTCAAGGAGGCCTGGGGTTTGAACTGCGGACCTCCCATGTGGTAGATGGACGCCCTATCCACTGGGCCAAGTCCACCACCTCTATAATCTTCTCGATGTTCAAATTATCCCAAGTTTGGCCAGTGGAAGCCTAGGAGATAAGTTTTTCTAACTGGACTCTCTCCTACGCTAAAGGAAACTGGGGTTGTGAAGTAGGGAATGAGGGGAGAATGGGTACTGGGCAGCAACTGGCTGGCCTGTCACACTACCTCATCTCCCCAGGACCTCAGTTTCCTGGGCTTTAGATGGTGAATAACACACTCAGGGTGATTGTGAGGATGAAATGAGATGGTCATGGCTTCAATTCATGAAAAGCATGTGTGCCACAGAGCTTGGCACAAAGCAGGTGTTCAAGAAATATGAATTTCCCTTCCTTTCCTTTCCTCTCATTCCTATTGCTACTGCCTTTATTTGAATCATCATCCTACTTTGGATGTTACATAATCTCAGCCTGTTTGCTCCGCTGTTGTCCTTATCTGTGAAATGGGGATATAGAGCTTGCTGTGTTCGTCATGAAGCTTCCCTAGACCTGACGTGTAACGCCTCCTCTAGACCTTGTGGAATTCCAAATGATCCTCCAGGATTTTGCACAGTCTCATGGTCACCTTTGGCTCTGACTCGTTTCACTGAGTTAGTTCATTGTTTTAATTACTCCATCACCTGACCCAGAAGTGAAGTCCAGTTCTTTCCTCTCACAATCACAGAAGCAATTTAAGGGTCCAGGATACTCTGAAAAATATTTGGAGCATGTAGTAGATGCTGATAGTGCCCCAGCCAGGTTATCTTCACCCGCAGTTACTGTGGGTGTAGGCTGTTGACAACTCATAGCTGTCTTTTTCTGGAAAATGTGGCCGCCAATGACGACTACTGTGGGGGTACAGAAGGCTGGCCCCCTTGCCTCAAAGTGGGACCAATTCTGTGGTGTAATTTGTGCTCCAGAACTTCCCAGGGGATCTGCAGCTGAGACCACATCCTTGCTTAGTGTTTACCCCCTGCTTGATTCTGCTTCCTTCTTTCTCAAGGGCACTCCCCCAATAAACCTTATGCACAAGAATGTCTGACTCAGGCTCTGCTTAGAGGGAAGAAAAGATGGAGGAGGGTTCTCAAATCCACGTATTTTAAATGAAACTAGCAGGTATCCTTGCTCCTGACAATCCTCCGGCTGCCTCACTTCTGGAAGTGTCCACTGGCTTCTTCACCCCAAACTATTTTCAGCCTCAGAGCATCTCAGAGCATCATTCTGTCCTTTCCTTTTCAGGTTACCAAAAGGAGCTCTAAATGCTTCTTGCTCTTTCAAGCTTCTTGCTCTTTCATGTAGCAATCCAATACTTCCCAGCTCCACATTCCAAACTCAGGCCCACCTTAGCAAATCAAAGCCATTCAGCAACTCAGGTGAAGTAGAGAGGTCTTCATTAAAGGTAGCTGTGGCTGTAAACAGCAATTGTTTGAATGCCCCCACTACCCTTACAATCCAATATGCGAGGCACAAACACACTGTACTCAGTATATGACATGCATGCTTGTTGGACACCTAGAAAAAAAACCAAACTTTGGGCCTGCCTGTTCCTCCTACCTCATCACCACTGGCTATCCTCTCCTTGCTTCTCATTTTCCAAAGTCTTTCTCTTCTTGTATATGACAAGCTCCTTCCTTCTTGCCTCGGGGCCTTTGCACTTGCAAAGTCTTCCCCGGAGGTAACTCCTACTCATCCTCAGGTCTCAGCTCACACTCTTCTTCCTCAGGGAGGCCTTCTCTGCCTCCTCAATTTAAAGTAGGCCCCCAAATAAATAAAGCAGACCCCCTCTCCTATGAATTTCTCTCATGCTATCCCGATATAGCTTTCCCTTTACAGTGCTTATGGCAGTGGGTCAGTTAGTTTATTTACTTGCTTATTTGTTTTTTTACGTCTGCTCCCTCCATTACACCGCATATCCCACACAGGCAGGACATGCCTTGCCGGTTGTTGGACACCCCGGGTCTAGGACAACGGTGCTTGGTGAGTGCTGCTTGCGAGGTCAAGGAACCATTAGCGATTCATCGCCAGATAATAGGCTCAGCTTCCTCGGTCTCCTTGCCTCAGAACCTCACCCTGGGCTCTGCTTCCAGGTGACCTTTCCAAAGCGGGCACTGGACTTTCACTCCGTTGCTCCTCAGCTTTTCATTCCAGGTCTCCCGGCCCTACCCGCCCTCAGCTCGCACCCGTCGGGCTCCTTGACCCGCGAAACTACAGTTCCCAGTGTGCACCGCGGGCGCCGCGCTCTCTGATTGGCTGAGCCTCGGGCGGCAGCCAATAGGACGTGGTTTTGTTGGCGCGCGCTGGCTAGGAGGGCTGAGGCGGCAGCCGCGAGTCTTGGAAAGTGTAGGCAGCGTAGGGCCGCCTAAGCCTGGCGTTTACCTGGTGGCTGTGGAGCCGGGCCGCGTGTTCGGCCGTCCGCCCTCCCGCCTCCTGCCATGGGGAACGCCGAGAGCAGCGAGGGCCGCAGGGTGTCCTTCGGAATGGACGAGGAGCGGGTCCGGGTGCTCCAGGGCATCCGGGTGAGCGGCGCCCCCGGCGGGCTCCACGAGCTAGCGAGCGCGGCCTGGGCGGGGGCGGGCGTCTGGCGCCCGAGGGCGCGGGGATCGCGGGCCCTCGGGGGCGGAGAGGGCGAGGGGCCGAGAGCGCGGCTCTCGTGGCGTTCTCCCAACTGCTTGCTGGCCTGTCTTCCTCCCTTGCGCTTTTCAAGAGAGGAACGTGAGGCTCGGGAGATGCCTAGGGTCGCACGTCCAGCAGTGACTGAGAGCTGGCGGTCTTCAGGCGTCACCACGACGTGGGCGCCAGGGGAGAAGAGGACAGGCGGGGAGGCCACTAGGATGCGAGGGAAACACCCCAGCTCCTGTTGGCTTAATTTCTATTCTTTTACCCCCCCACCCCCACTTGTACACACGTGTCTTGTATGGATGCATGAAATGCTTACAGTCCTGGACCAGTGTCACTGGGACTCTCTGCTTCCTCTTGCCCAGGCCACCCATTCTCGCCACATTTCAGCCAAAGGGGCACTTTAAAAACTGTAGACCCAATCATATACCCATCCTCTTAAAATCCTCCAGGAGATCCCAAGCTAGGATGAGAAAGAGAAAATGTCTTACTTGTTTTAAAAAGCTGCCCTGGTGCCTGCTGACCTCTCTGACCACCTCTCATGCCAGTTCCCAGGCCTTCCACCCCTTTCTAGTCACTGGCCTCATTCTTGGTGCGGAATGCCAGATTGCCACAAGCACAGGACCTCTTCCGCTGTGGTTTTCTTTCCCCCCAGCTTTTCCTGTATCTGGCTCACTTGTCACTCCTGTTATAGCTAAATATCTCAGGGAGTGTGTCCTTGATCACTCAATCTAAAGTAGCTTCCCACCCCGCAATCACACATTTATTATTTTCATAGCACTTGTCACAGTTTGAAACTTCTGTTTATTATTTACCTCTTTGTTGTGTCTGTCAGTATAGCATAAGCTCCTTGAGGCTCCTGGCAGGTTTACTACTTTCCCCAGAACCCAGGATAATAAAATCTGCTCACATTTGAGTGCTTACAGGGGGGCCATGTGTTGTGCTAAACTGCTTGCAGGTATTAGCTCATTTAGTTCTTACAGCCCTACCAGATAGATAGCATTCTCTTAAGCCCATTTCATAGATTAAGGAATACTGAGGCACAGAGAGGTTAACTTGTCTAGGTTCACCTAGGTAACAAGTGGGAGAGCTTAGATCAAAGTAGGCCAATCCTGAGCCTATACTTTGAATTACTGTGTATATTTCCTCCTGTATCTGTGCCTGGCACCTAGTGGGTGCTTTGTCAGTAATTGTTAGTGATTGAATGCATGAACCCAGTGAAGCAGGGACCACGTATAGATAGAATGCACCGAGCTGGGTGTTAAGTGAATTAGTCAGTTGGGGAGGGCGATAGCTCAGAAAAAGGCTTGAAGAGCCCTGAATTTTAGACCCAAATGCTCATTAGCTGTGTGACCTTGGGTGAACAAATACGTTTGGGCCTCACTCAGTTTTTTTTTTTTTTTTTTGGTGAACGGGTTTGTAGTATTTATTCTGTCAGTTTGGCTGCCTAGGGTAAGGTGAAGATGTGTGGGAAAGTGGTTAGGGTGCGTTGTGGGGGCCTCTATTCTTAGCCTGTCATGGTTCTTGGCACTCTGATGCTCGATAGGTGCTATGTAGACTTATTGACCTGGCTCATGGCAAGGTCCAGTGGGGAAGAAATGACTTACATTGAAAGGTGGTTGTCCAGAACATAAACTGGAATTGAGAAAGATACCTTTGACTCCATTTGGATACTCTACTATCTTTGTTACTTGGTCTCCTGTCTTTGGGAATGTTGAAGTTAGGTCAGTTGAAGTCTTCTAAGGTTTGATGGAGTTCCTTTTTAGGGAACTCCCTCTTAGTTGACGAGGCTCATCTTTTTGGAGTATTATACAAGACAGGTACATTTTATTTCTAGTTCTCTTACCAATTCTCTTTAAAATGAAGAAATTGTCTTTAAAGATGAAGAGTCAGGCTAAGAGAGGTCAAGGAATTTGCTGAAGGTGATCCCTGAGTAACTTCTGGGACTTTATTCCAGATCTTTTGGGCTGTAAAATAGCCTTTCTGACTGCTCCCAGTTCTGTTCATCCAGTGATATGCAAGGCAGCCTGAAAAATGACAGTGCCTCTGCCTGTCCTGACAGTGACACTGGTGCCTCACTTAGTTCTATCAGTCACTGGTAAAACCAGAAGGAACTCTGACTAACTGTTTAAATTTGACTACTTCTTTTCCAGTGGGGAAAACTAATCAGAGAGAGTAAATGACTTGTCCAGGAACACAGGACCACAGCCCCATGTTAGGAGAGCCACTTCCTTCTGCTTGTGTATCTGGTTTCAGCAGGGAGGAGAGGAAAAAGGAAGGCAATGGTGATGAGATACTTGAGGGTAGGGGCTTTTTGAGAGGCAAATGGCCCATCTTGTCTTTAGTGAGGCAAGAAAATATCAATTGAAAAGATCATTGGGTCAATAGTGACCTTACCAGAGTGAACAAATGAGAAGTTAATTTAATAAAAGTTAGGCAGTAAAGAAGAATATCTGCCCCAGCTCCTTCAGAGAAAGTTAAATATTCTTAAAGACCACTTGTATTTAATCCTCTGGACCTGATCCTAGACCATGCTCCAGTCCCCTAAAAATTAAGTGCCAGGACCTTGCTCATTTACATGCTTGTTTGCATATATTTAAATAGCAGTTCAAGCCCTGATTCCATGGAAAGGAAGAGAAATTTAATTAATGCAAAATAACTGCAATCATATTCAGCTCTGGTTTTCAGCGCAAGCGTGTGTGAAATACATAAAGATTTTTCTTTTTTTTTTTTTTTTTAAAGATTTATTTTATTTATTTCTCTCCCCTTCCCCCCGTTGTCTGCTCTTTGTGTCTATTCGCTGTGTGTTCTTCTGTGTCTGGTTGTATTATCAGGCGGCACTGGGCATCTGTGTTTCCTTTTGTTGCATCATCTTGTCGCATCAGCTCTCCGTGTGTGCGGCACCACTCCTGGGCAGGCTGCACTCCTTATGGGGTGCACTCCTTGCTCATAGAGCTCCCCTACGCGGGGGCACCCCTGCGTGGCAGGGCACTCCTTGCGCACATCAGCCCTGCACGTGGGCCAGGTCTACATGGGTCAGGAGGCCCAGGGTTTGAACCCTGGACCCTCCATATGGTAGACGGATGCTCTATCAGTTGAGCCACATCCGCTTCCCCATAAAGATTTTGTTTCAACTGGCACATTTAACCTCATCCTCCATTAAGAGAAGGTACATACATGGCAGTAATGTTCTGTATGTGTCCAGTTTTCCTGTTTTCCAACCCATGTAAGCAGCCATCTTTCAAAATTTGGCTGAAGTTTGTTGCTTGTCAATAGCCAGTCTCCTCACTGTTCTCTATCCTCTTCCCCTTTCCAACTGTTCCGTTCTCTGCTACTCCAGTCACTTCCCAAGCCTGCTTCTTCCCTGTGTACCCAGCTCAGCATATCGTCTGTGTCACCCCTGGCATCGTTCATCCTTCATAGGAGGCCAATTCATTGCCACCACTGTGGGGGTGGGAGGGAGACAAAGAAGTATGGCTGCACACACATGAGATAAAGTCTCCTGACATGCTGGTGCCATAGAGGCTGCATGCCAGAGGACTGCTGCCGTTGACCATTCATCACTTCAACACATAATTAGTCTCAACGTTACTTGCTAGGCACTAGGCCTGACCTTGTAGAGACAATAAGGAACAAGGCATATGGTCTCTGCCCTCATGGAGATCTCAGCCTAATAGAAGGGAAAAAAAAAAAGAAAAGGAAAGAAAGTAAAGAGACAAAAGAATAAAAGACCTGCAAATGCTATGAAGGAAACAAAAAGGATACAGAGAAGGTAAGGGGGCTTATTACCTGCTTGAAGCGAGATGGTGAGAGATTCTCAAGAGAAGGTGACATTTAAGATGTCACCTGAGCCAGCCAGGTGAAGAGGGTTCTTATTTACTTTGGGCTAAGCACTAAACTGAGTGTTTTAAGAGCAATATCCCAGATATTCTGCTTACTAACTATGAGTTACCATTATCCCTCTCTTAGAGGTGAAGAAATTGGTTGCGTGAGGTGAAGGAACTTGCCTGAGGTCACAGAACGAGTCAGTGGTAGAGCTGGAAGCTCAGGCTCTCTCTTCAAAACCTATGCACTTGGCAGCCACACAGGGATTAGGGCAGGTCAGGCAAGTGGCGAGTCCAGACTGGTGGGTCCTGAAGCCAGGCAGGGCTGTTTCCACATCATCCTGGAGGTAACATCTCAGTTCTCTAATAAGTGGAGGTTTGCAAAGATTTTATCTGGTAGTGCTGAGATTCCCGCCCCCCCCCAACTTAAACAGCTTTATAGAGATATAATTTACATGCAATCAAATTCACCTGTTTCAATGTTTTTAGTAAATTTACAGAGTTGGGCAATGGTTACCACAATTCAACTTAACATTCATATCACCCCCAAAAGATGCCTGTACCCACTGCAGTCATTTCCATTCCCCCCACCAGCCCCAGGCAACCTCTTTCTACCTCTATAAATTTGCCTTTTCTGGACATTTCATATAAAAAGTCTCATGAAATATATGACTTTTTGTGACTGGCTTCTTTAATTTTTGAGGTTCTTCCATGTTATTGCATACATTAGTATGTCATTCCTTTTTTTGCCAAATAGTATTCCATTGTATGGCTATACCGTATTTTGTTTATCTGGTTACCAGTTGATGGACATTTGAATTGTTTCTACTTTTTGGCTATTATGAATACTGCTTCTGTGAGCATTTGTGTACAAGTTTGTGGGTTTTTTTTGTGGACATGCACTTTCATTTCTCTTGGGTAGATATCTAGAAATGGAATTACTGTGTCATTCTGTTTATGAAATGGATAGGTGTGTTAAGATTAACTTTTAAAAGAAACTACCAAACTGGTTTCTAAAGTGAATGTTCCATTTTACATTCCCACAAATGGTATATGAGGGTTCAAGTTTCTCCATGTCTTCACCAACACTTGTTATTGCCTGTTTTTTTTTTATTATAGCAATTAGAGTGGGTGTGAAATGGTATTTCATTGCTGTTTGAATTTGCATTTCCATAATGACTAATGTTGAGTACATTTTCATGGACATTTTTGCCATCCATATATTTTCTTGGTGAAATGTCTATTCAAATTTTTTGCCCATTTTTAATTGTGTCATTTGTCTTTATATTATTGAGTTATGAAAGTTCTTTATTCTGGATATAAGTCCTTTATGAAATTATGATTTTTAACTATTTTCTCCCCATATGTGGCGTATCTTTCCAATTTTCTTAACAATGTCCCTTAAAGCACAAAAGATTGTAATTTTGATAGTGTTTAATATATCAGTTTTTACATTTTATTGGTTGTACTTTCTATGTCATATCTCAGAAATATGTGCCTAACCCAAGGTCTTGGAGATTTTCTCCTGAGAGTTTTATAGTTTTGGCTTTTATGTTTAGGTATATGATCATTTTGAGTTGATTTTAATGTATGTTGTGAGGTAAGACTCTTAAGTGCGTGGGCAAACTTTTTCTTTAAATACTTTGAGCTTTGCAGACCAGAAGGTCTCTGTCAGAACTACTAACCTCTATTGTTGTAGGATGAAGCAGCCATAGACAATGTGTAAGCAAATGGGTGTAGCCATGTTCCAATAAAACCTTAATTACAAAATCCAGTGCTGGGTCAGGTCTAAAGCCATTCATTTTTCATGAGACATCTAGTTTTTCAAATGCCATTTGTTGAAAAGACTGTCTTGGGACCTTTGTAAACATCAATTGACTATAAATATAAGGATTTATTTGAACTATCAATTCTGTTCCCTTGATCTATATGTCTGTCCTATACCAGTACTGAGCTGCCATGATACTGTAACTTTGTAGTAAGTTTCTAAATCAGGAAGTGTAAACCCTCTAACTTTGTTTTTCTTTTTCAAGATCGTTTCGGCTGTTCTGGGTCTTTTGCACTTCCATACACATTTTAGGATCAGTTTGTCAATGTCTGCCAAAAAACCTGTTGAGATTTTGATAGAGTTTGTGTTGAATCTATAGATTACTTTGAGAAGAATTGCCATCTTACCAAGACTGAGTCTTTAAGAACATGAAATATCTCTCCATTTATTTAGGTTGTCTTTAATTTCTGTCAACATTGTTTTGTAATTTGCAGAATAAAAGTCTTGGTATTTCCTCCCTTAAATTTATTCCTCAGTATTTATTCTTTTTGATGATATTGTGATTGGAATTGTTTTCGGAGTTTCATTTGTGCATTCTTCATTGCTAGTACATAGAAATACTGTTGAATTTGTACAATGATATGGTATCCTGCAACTTTGCTGAACTTGTTTATTAGTTCTAGTGTTATTTTGTGGATTCCTTAGGATTTTATACATGTAGGATCTTGTGTACAAATAAAGACAGTTCTACCTCTTCTCTAATCTGGATGCCTTTTCTTCTTTCTTGCCATATTGCATTGGCTAGAACCTCCAGTACAATATTGAATAGAGGTGGTGAGAGTGAATATCCTTGCCTCATTCCTGAATTTAGGGAGAAAACATTTACTCTTCCATGATTGCGTGTGATATAGCTGCAGGTTTTCCTAGATGCCCTTGTCAGGTTGATGATTTTATCTTTTAATATTATCTGTCACCCTTCCTCTCTGTCCTTATGTCCTGTTATTTATTTTTCTAAGCTTTTGGAGGGCAAAAACTGTCTTTATTCATTACATTGTCTGGCTCATTAGTACATACATGCTTGGTTGAATGCTTGGATTAATATTAATAAATTAAATTGACAGCCCTTTTTCTAGCAAAGCTGGCAACTTTGTGGCAGCCTTGTGTGAGAACCTTACTCTTCTGCTTCCAGGTTTTAGCCAAACTCGTTCCATATGTGTGCAGCAGCCTTTCTCTCCTCGCTCTTGCCCAGTGATACACTTCTAAGTTTGCCTCCTCTAATGCCCCAGCATGAATGTTGATGCTCCTTATATTGTTTTACATTTTTTCCCCCCTATTCTCTTTCTTTTATTCTTGCTAGGTGTTCATCTCTATTTGGGATTCTGTCCACTGTGTAATATCGATTTTTGGTTGCATCATCCATGTAGTTGCCTGCTTCAAGGCAGTATGGTAAACAAAAGCTCTCAGAAGGCCTAGACTCGAGCCTTGGCACCTAAAGGGATAATCCCTTCTCCTTCTGTGTGAGATGAAGTTATGCTGCTGCATCTCTGTGCTCCCATTTAGCTTAGGTGCCTAGAAGGGGTTGTATCACAAGTCCTTTCCAGTTTTCCCAGCTTTAAAGCTCTACCTGGCTGATCACGTGAGTTGAGTGAGTGCAGTTTGAGAGAGCCACAACAGGAAGTGCCAACTGGAAAGGCCAGGCAACTGGTAGCCAAGTTCTCTACAACTTTCTAGTGAACAGGATATATGGATCTGAATTTCAAATCCAGCAAACACTGAGTCTATGCCAAAGGCCTGTCCCTGGACTTGGTGCTTTCTCACGTGCTTTTCTGTTTGATGCTTCAAAACATGTCATGCTACTGACAGGTGTTGCAGTATGAGGGAACAAAATGGAGCCAATACTGCAGGGAAGCAGAATATTTTAAGTCTCTCTACCTTTCAGCTACTAAGAAGTGCATAGTTTTCTTAGAGGACAGTGTAAGTGCTGCCTGTAGAACTTCTGTAGTGCCTTGCACTGATCTGGCTTAGGGTTCCCAAATGTACTGTGTGTGAGAGTTACAGTAAAGGACTGTGTAGACAAAACTGTGCTGTGCTAGGCAGGTAGAGCAATTTCGAAGGGTTTATTTGAACAGCCTTCAAATTTTAATTTAATAGTAATACAATGTAACTAGTAATAAAATTTAAGTAGTGCAAGAGTTAAGATGATTTCCATCTTATCTTCTGACTTTAGGATATAACCCTCACATAAGATGAAATTGGATTATAATACTCCTGAACAGTATTGCAGCATAGTGTCGAAGATCTATGTAGAAGATTACTCTGTAAAAAAACATAAATGTAAAGGATAGTTTTTCATTTAACTCTTACTAAGTTCATACTGGGCTAGCTGTCTCTCTCCTGGCACCTCAATTCCATCATTTGTGAGGTGAAGGGACTGGTCTGGAAGGCATCTTTGATCCTTCCCAGGTTTAAATGCTACATTTTCTGCCTTTTCGAAGGAAGGTCACAAGAACACATTTCCATTGTAGCCCTGGTTTCTGGAATCAGAACTGAAGGTCTCTGCCTGGGATTTGATTAGAAGGTCTCTGCCTGGGATCAGATCTGAAGGTGCCTAGGATCAGATCTGAAGGTTTCGTCTGGGATCTGATCTGAAGTCTCCGCCTGGAATCAGATCTGAAGGTTTTGTCTGGGATCTGATCTGATGGTCTCTGCCTGGGGTCACATCTGAAGGTTCCCTGCATTTCTCTCTGATTTGTAGAGGCTTCAGAATGTTTCCTAGGGTAGCCCTCTTTCTCTTCTTGAGCCCGTCCCATGCTCCTTCGTCCTCTTTCATGAACTGATGACTTCTAGATTATACATAGCCAACCCAAGGCTTTCTTGAATGCTGTTGGCCATCTCCCCTTGCATGTCCCAAGGACACCTCTCATTTGCAAGGTTCAGATGGAACTCCTGGCTCCTCCTCTGTCTCCCGTAGCAGTGGCCTTATTTCTTATTTTGTGAATGACTCCACATGTCCAGTCCCTCAAGCAGAAAGCTGGTGGTTATCCTACATTCCTCCTCTTCCCTACAATTAATTACAAATTTTCTGTTTTACCTTCCATTGGTCTCTTCTTTATCCTTACAATCTCAGTTCAAGCTTGAGCTCTTACCCTTAATCTTCTAAGGAATTGTTTTTTCTCCTAAGAATCTTGCCTCCTGCAAAACCATACCTTCCAGTTCTACCAGGGTTATATTTTTAGAAGATAAATTTTACTTTTTAACAGGTTTTAGGTAAGTGGTAATAAAATGCAGGAGTTCAAATGGAAATAAGACTTCCACCTTATTTCATCAGTCTTGCTTTTGTCAGAGTTCACTTGGTTGGTGTTCAGAGTGAAAGTTGATTGTGCTACTTATTCCCTTACTTGAAATCCTTACATGGTTCCCCATTGCCTGTAGGTTAAAGGCAGATTCCCTTGCCTGGCTCGTGAGGCTCTCTGTATGCTGCCTCCACTTTCTCTCTGCCTTCTACTGTGTGTCCTGACAGCGAGGCTCCTTGTTCCTACCAATCCTGTTAGCTCTTTCCCATATCCTTGCCTGGGATTCCAGTCTCCTGGGCTTGGAATACCTTCCTCTCCCTTTTTGTCTGGCCAAATGCCTCCTCCTCCTCAGGACTAAGTTCAAGTGTAGGTATCTGGAAGGAGCCTTTCATGGTGTAACATCCCCACTCCTCGGCAGCCTCAGTGTCCCAGTATTCTACAGACTCTAGGCTCCCTCCCAGTCTTACCATCCTGGGTTGAAATGAATGATCCACTGATGTGCTGACCTGCCTTACTGTTCCAGGAGCAGGAGCCACATCTCACTCCTCTTTCTGACCCCAGCACCTTGCCCAAGGTCTGGCTCAGGTCTGTAAAAGACTGCTGAGTGGAAGTCAAGGCCACTGGCTCAGCTTTTCTTGCCCCTGGTGGGTCCAGTAACTCTGTGGGGTTCAATGACTAACCAACATTTAAAAATTGGGAACCTTCACATAAATTCAGGTTTGGATTTTAGGGGGAATAATGAAAGGTTCTGGCCCACATTCCCATATGGCAACAAATTACTGGAATAGCGAGGGGGCTGCCCTCTTAGGGGGCAGGTGCCCCTTCTCTTCATGGTCCCACCACATTGCCATTGCAGGGTTTTTGTTTTTCCCCCCTACTAGGCCCATTTACTCCCTTCGTCACCTGTCTGAACCCTGTGGGCATTTGTGTTTGCCACGTTCATTGTAGGTGGTCTCTAAGGGGCTCTTGTCCTAACATTCTGAATTGAAATCTGTGCTGAGCAGCCGGTAGATCTAATTTCAGCTCATCTCAATCTGAAGGACGAGGGAGTGAAATCTCCAAGGCAACAGCCTTGAGCCAGGAGAGGAAGCTTTTCAGAATCACAAGATTGGGCCACACTTCTACTGGGACTGGGGTCCCAGGAGCCCCCAACAGCCCAGGGCTCCCCACCAGCTTGTTCTGGCAAGGTTGGCGCTGCTGCACAGGTTTGCTGAGCTGACCCTACCCTGCTCTGTTCTGTCAAAGGAGGATCCTCCAACAGCCTGGGGAGCTGGAGGCCCAAGTTGGGAGAGTGCAGTGAGCTGCATTTTCTCTCTTCCTCATTGCCCAGTGCTTACACCTGCCTTGCACCCTGCGGGGCCTCAGAAGATGTGACATTGAGCAGATGGCGGCATGGCGGTGAGACCTTACTTAGCTAATAACATACCAGTAACCCTGGGCAAGCTGCCTCTTGCTGCTTCATGCTTTCCCGATCCCTAACGAAAGAGTGATGACACCGCTTGTGCACACAAATGAGGGGATGCCTATAGGCTCACTCAGTGGACATTGAAGTGTTCATAAATGTGAAGAATAAGGTTTAGAAAGCTGCCTCCATCCTGCCACTTCTCCACTGTGCTGAGACAGTAAATGTAGAGGTGACATGCCTGCTAGTTTTCCAGTTAGTTTCAGTAGATACGGGGTACCTCACCCCACCTGGGGCTCAGTGAACCATCATAAATGGGAAAAACTTTGACTTGTGAATACTTTGTTTTTTCTTGAATTGGCCTGCCTGGGAAAATGGTGCCTCTTCTCCTAAGAGGAACTGCACATTACCCGCTTCCCTTGTACACGTGTCACTGTTACATGCCCAGGCTTTGGAGGTGAATCTTGGCACTACCACTTACAGCCTCTGCCATCTGGGACAGTCACTTAATCCTATTGAGTCTATTGTCTTCATCAGATGGGGTTCGCTTAGCCCACAACCTGGCACGTGGAGAGTGCCTGGTGAATATCCAGTTATTGCTATTTTTTACCGTTATCTTTAGATAGGAGCCCCTGTCATCACTTTGGGTTTTGGAGGCACTTGCCCCAAGGGTTCCTCTGCCCCAACCATGAGCTTTGGTTCCCCCTTCTGGAATGTGGAGAAATTACACCCTTTCTCTATTCTGCCCCTGGGCACTCTCATTTCTTTCTCTAGATGCAATCTCTTGTCGCGGCCTATACAATTTGTCAATTTGTTAGCAGAACCAGTCCCCTTAGAACATGGAGTCAGAACATTGCACACACGTACAGAGTGGTTCTCAGCTCAGTAGCGACACCTCCCTCCTTCCAGTGAGCCAGACTTGCGGGCCTTGTCATCTTTCCCCCATCTATTGCTTCAAGACTCTGCCTTCTTGCAAAATCCTCCTTATTTTTAAATCCCAACTGTTCACAATTTCTTGTGGCCCTTTCCAGACTTTTTCCAAGCCTATATATATAAGTACAGTCTTTGCTTTTTTATAGTACAAATGAGATCATATTCTATGTACTATTCTGTAAATTGCTTCTTTTTCCACTTGCCCCATGCATCCAGTCAGATGCCAGGTCTTAAATGATTTTACTTCCTTAGTATCTTTTGTATCCAGTCCCTCACCTTCACTCCTGCAGCTATTAACATTTTCCAGCCCTTCTACTCCTGATTTGAGCTATAGTGGTACTTCCTCTGCCTCTAGCCCCATCGTGACCCTTTTTTCTGCTCAGCTAGACTGTTCTTTGCCAACTTTCAGGTCCTGATTGAGTCACAGTTCAGAAACAACCAGTGGCTCCCAATTTACTGCAGGATAAATTCTAGTCTCCTTTACTTGTCATTCAAGATGTGAAACCCCAGTAACCTTGCATATCTCATTTTCTCCATGCACCTTTGTGTCTCAAGATTTCTCTGAGTGTCCTCCCTTTTGTCCCTTTGCTCAAGCCGCTCCTCTGTCTGGAATGAACCCCCACCCCCAACTCCTTCCCCTTATCTGCCATCATCCCTTCTGGTGCCATTCAACTGCTCTATCTCTCTTCTTGGAATTTACACTTCTTGTATTAAAACTTCTGGGGCACTTTAGCTGAACTTCTCCTGTCTGGCTGCTTGGTGGCTCATATTCTCCTAGTGTATGTGTTTTCTCCATGCTCTCTGACCATAAGCGCTTTGAGTGTAAAGTTTACGGCTGATCTCTCATTTCATTCTCCTTTGTACCAGTACAGTGTTAAGACATGGGCCTGTAATAAATGCTTATTTTTTTTTTAAAGATTTATTTATTTATTTCTCTCCCTTCCCTCCCCCTAGCCCCAGTTGTCTGTTCTCTGTGTCTGTTTGCTGTGTCTTCTTTGTCCACTTCTGTTGTTGTCAGCGGCACGGGAATCTGTGTTTCTTTTTGTTGCATTATCTTGTTGTGTCAGCTCTCTGTGTGTGCAGCACCATTCCTGGGCAGGCTGCCCTTTCTTTCGTGCTGGGCGGCTCTCCTTACGGGGCGCACTCCTTGCACGTGGGGCTCCCCTACATGAGGGACACCCCTGTGTGGCAGGGCACTCCTTGCGCGCATCAGCACTGCATATGGGCCAGCTCCACACGGGTCAAGGAGGCCCGGGGTTTGAACCGCGGACCTCCCATGTGGTAGACGGATGCCCTAACCACTGGGCCAAGTCTGCTTCCCAATAAATGCTTATTTAAGTCATGTTTTCAGCAAATATTTGAGCATCTCCTGTGTGCCAGGCACTTTTTTAGGTACTAGAGATACAGAGAGAAAACAGAATCCCTGCTCTCAGGGAGCATATATTCTGGTGAGTAATCAAATAGATGATCTGTCAGGTGGCAGTAAATGCTGTGGAGAAAAAGAAAGTGGAGTAAGGGAGAGAAAGCATGATGGTGGGCTGGCCTCATGATATCAGAAAGGGTAATTAGAGACATGAGTAAAATTCTCATGTGGTTGAGTCTGCTTTGAATGTGGTGTTCCCCAGGCATTCTTTTAGGAGTCTTGACTCCTCTGCTTTTGATTGCTTTTGCTTTTGAAATCATTGTCCCTTTTAGAGGCTGTCCCAGGTGGAGAGTGCTGCTCCTGCGCATCTCCCTTTGTTCTCATGGTTGGGGTAAACAAGGCTCCACACAAGACTAGCACAGGGCCAGGCAGGTGGCCCTGGAGCAGGGCAGCCTGGTCTGCAGCCGGGCTTGCATCCTAACAGCTCCAAGGCCTGGGGCAAATTCCTTAACCTCTCCATGCTGTGGCTTCCCCAACTGGAAAGTGGTCTTGTGTTACGAGGTAGTTAGTACCTAGTGAGTGCTGAATGAACATTAACTGGTGGGATTATAGGGCATTAGGACTTGGAGTTATTAGGACTCTCTTATTCTCCATTATATTGGGTCAGCTGAAGGCTGCTCATTTATATTATAACAGTTCTTCTGTTCTGAAATTGATAATGCCTATTTGTGTTTTTTAATGCAGACCCTTCCACCCCAACTAAAGAAAGCTCTAGCCCTCTCTTGGGAACTTGCCTCTAAATTCAATTGCTTCTTGGTGACAGAAACATTTTGGCTACACTTGTAGAGTGAGGAACACGAGGGAATGGGCTCTAGGCCCCCAGTCACATTTGTTGGGATGGAAGTAGTGAGCTGAGGCTGAGGCATGGGCCCTTCCCTGGCCTGTCCTTCCCTCACTTGTGCTGGCCAGGGCCTTTCCTTAACCATACAGCTTCTGGCCTCAGGCCCTGGGGCCATAGGTGAGGTCTGTGGTCTGGAGAGAGGAGGACCAAGTCCCATCTTGGGTCCGGCTCTGTCTCTCGAGA
The DNA here is from genome assembly GCF_030445035.2 of Dasypus novemcinctus. Lineage (NCBI taxonomy): Eukaryota > Metazoa > Chordata > Mammalia > Cingulata > Dasypodidae > Dasypus > Dasypus novemcinctus. The sequence continues at coordinate 55,964,305 of NC_080698.1, forward strand.
CCTGCGGCAGCCTCAGCAAAGCATGCCGTGGTGGTGGAACGGAGGAGGCCACCTCTTCTTGGAATCCCTCTGCTATTCCAGGATGAGGGCAGTTCTAGGTTTGAGCCACAGGACGTTAGACTGGAGAAAATTCTAAAAAGAATCTGGCCCACCTTAATTTTGTACCGATTACAGACCAAGCTCAGGGAGGGGAAGAGATTGGCTCAAGGGTGCAAAGCTACCTGGAAAACTCTTGGCACAGTGAGTGTAGTGTACAGGAAGTTTTAAAGGCTCACTATTGTTATTATTTATCTGCTCATTTATTTTTAAGTGCCCACTATGTGCCTGGTATGGATGATAATGAATATTTGTATAGTACTTGGCAGTTTTACATAATAGCTAATATCAATTGTTTATTTGGCCCCAAATGCTTTATGTAGCTTTCTTCGTTTAATCCTCATATTAGCCCTTCAGTCAGTTCCATGAATTATTTCCATTTTACACATGAAGAAATTGCCTTAGAGATAAGAAGTCACTTGCCCAAGGCCACATAACTAGCAAACCCCCTTAGTGGTGATTCATACCCAGGCCTGTCTGACCTCAAAGTGCCTTATCTTGGAGCTTTATCACAGTCAGCCCAGCCTTGAGAGGTAGTCCTCTTGCATAGGTGAGTGGAGTGAAGCTCTGAGAAACTAAAGAACGGGGACCCTGGATCACAGAGCTGGAGAGGAGGCAGAGGTCCTTTTGCCCACAGCACTCTCATTTTGGCTCTCCATTCCCTGGCCACATGGGCCCCTGTCTGGCCTCCTCTGATGGGTTGTGACCTGTGGGCCTCTGGCACTGAGTCCCCAGACCCAGCTGGCTGCAGGGCCCTCCATTCTGGTTCTGTTGGTACAGGGAGCACTGCCCAGATGGTGTTTATTCTCACACGACTACTGTGTGTGTATATATATTTGTTGATTAAAAATATTACTTGCTGTATTTTGTAGCAACATTAAAAAATATTGCAAATCCCTCATTGCCAACAAGAAGCTTGCCAATGTTTTCCTTAACCCTTCACTTACCAAGTGATATGCTGCAGTTGATGCCCCCTAGGCTGGGGCTGGTGAATCAGATCCTGCCTCTCACCTGGGCAAAACCCCTCCAGGAGCTTCTCCTTGCCCTTAGATCACATTTGAACTTCTCATCTTGGCCTCCCCAGCCCTGTCCAGCCCCTCTTTGCCTGCCTCTTAGACCCGATCATATGGTACCACTCTTTTTGCTCATTCTTCTCCAGCCACATTAGCCTTCTGTCAGGCCCTTGGACACTCCAGACTCATTTCTTTGGAGAGACTTTGCATTTCTTTTCCCCTTGGCTTGGAACTAAATTATTTTTTCCCAGTTCTAAAGATGTAAATGTGGTTGAGGCCTCCTCATTCGGGGATAGGGAGTCTTAATATGAATGCCATCTCCTCCAAGAGGCCTTCCCCAATGCTGCTTCTGTCCCCTGTGTGCTCCCATTGCCTTATTATCTATCTTCTTTTTCTTAACACTTATCACTAACATCCGAGATGTCTTAACATCTCTGAAATAGAGATGTCTTATAATAGGTGGGATGTTAATTTAATTGCCATGTGTGTTTTCCCCTTTCATAGTGCTATATAAAATAATGGTGTGATTTACAATTGATACTGGCTAGGTTGGATGAAACAGGATGTGTAAAATTAATTATTTTATGTTGTTTAGTGCCTCTCACCCCCCCCCCCCCCGCCCCATTAGAATGTAGGCTCCCTGAAAGCATATACTGTGTCTCTTTCTAACCCTGTTGTTACTTACTGACCCTGGAACACTGCTCTCTCTTAATGACTGCCTAATAAACAAATGGTTAATGAAGGAGAATGGGTAGTGATTATGGTACCATTTGCTTGCCCTGGATCAGGCTGCTTCCTCTGGTACCCACTTGGGCTGCTCTGCTTAGGCCTCCTCCACACGTCTGTCAGGGCTCTTCCTGGTCACTGGCCCTTCTCTGCAGGGGTTACTGGGACATCGTCAGCAGTGACTGTTTCCTGTGTGCAGATCACAGGTGCCATCGAGGCCGCCCTCCCACCCACATCCATGCTAGGGCCACTCAAGGTTCAGTCCTCAGTGCTCTCCTCCCTGAGGGCTCCCAGGCCCTCAGAGGGTGGATGCATTCTCCTGGAGTCACTTCTGTGATGGGGTGATGTCCAGTGGGGGACTGCTAAGTGGTTAACATCTGGCTCTCCCCTCAAGAAAGGGCCCTGATTTTAGCATTTGCCAGTTTCTGTGGTGGCAATACTTCCCACCATGGCCAGTTTCAAGGTACCATCATGAAGGTGACCAGCTCAAGGAATTACTGAAAATTTAAAAAATACACTCCTGTGAGCCAGTTCCAGCACCTGTTGTGGATGCCCCAGTCTTCTTCCATTTAGCCTATATTCACTCTCTTTTTTTCAGAGGTACTGGGGCTGGGGATTGAACCTGGGACCTTGTATGTGGGAAGCTGGCGCTCAAGCACTAAGCCACATGGCTTCTCTGAGTTGGTTTTATCGTTTGGTTGCCTGTTGTTTGTTTGTTTTTTAGGATGCACCAGGGATCAAACCCAGGACCTCCCATGTGGGGAGCAGGCGCTCAACTGCCTGAACCATATCCTCTCCCCTGTGTTCACTCTTGAGCACCAGCTCTGTGTCTTCACCTGCCTGAAAGGACATTTCCACTTGGCCCTTTGCTGACACCTCAAACACAACCTTCAGCTTGTGGTGGATTAGAGTAAGAAATGGGGATTTAGGCCCTGCCTTAGAGGTTACTTTTCACTTCCCATGACATTGACCCTTGATGAGTCCTAGTTGCTAAAGCTGCAGAAAAGGAGTGAATCAACAACCTTGAAGGTTCTTTCCTGTGAGTGATCTATGATTTTATACCTGCAACCAAGTTAATTTGCTGCCTTCTCCCAATAGTTTCTCACTCTCTTGATTTTACTTTTTCTTTTTTTTAAAAAAAGATTTATTTACCCCCCTCCCTGCCACTTGCTTGCTCTCTGCTCTCTGTGTCCATTTGCTGCGCACTCTTCTGTGTCTGCTTGTCTCCCTTTGTTGCATCATGTTGCTGTGTCAGCTCTCTGCAGGCATGGGCCAGCTTGCCTTCACAAGGAGGCCATGGAACGTGAACCCAGGGCCTCCCATAGGGTAGACAGGAGCCCAATCAATTGAGCCACATCCGCTTCCCTGATTTTACTTTTTCTGGGTTCTCACCCAAGTTCTTACACTAGGTTGGAATCCAAACTCCATTTTCTTCTCTCTCTTTTCTAGTTCATTCCTTTTAAAGTCAAGTCAGCCACCACACATAGCCTTCATCCAATGCTGCTGCTGCAGGCAGGCCCTTGTCACTTTGTGGTGAAGAGGACTGTTGCCTGCTCCAGGGTGTTCTCTTTAGGACTTCCTGTGCAGCTTCATCTATTTCCACCTTTACAGCCTTTACCTTCCAAAATGAACTTGCTGCTACAGGTGTACTGGCATAGGTGCCCCTTTTCTGACTGCACAGCATTCTCTGTGCCCCTCTGCACCTTGCTACACGTTGCTTGCCATACCCCAAAACACATAGAGTGGCTTCTCTTCTCTCTTAAGTCCTGCTTTCACTTCAGCGATCCTTGTGGGCCTGTCTTCCGTGGCTGCTCCAGGTTCTGAGGTCTCAGGCTGTTTTCTTAATGACATCCTGGCTGGGCTGCTCATTTTTGTCTTTGGTCTTCTTTCTCTTTCTGTTTTTTGGCAGTGGCTTTATTTATTCACATGCCATGCAATTCATTTATTGAAAGTGACAAATCAGTGGTTTTAGCATATTCACAGAGTTATGCAATCATTGCCGTCATCTTTTTTAGAACATTTTTATCACCCCCCAAAGAAACCCCATATTATAGCTCTAGGCAACCACTAATCTTTTTTTTTTCCTTCTCCCCCCCCTCCCCCCAGTTGTCTGCTCTGTGTCCATTTGCTGTGTTCCTCTGTGACCGCTTCTATCCTTATCAGCAGCACTGGGAATCTGTGTTTCTTTTTGTTGCATCATCTTGTTGCGTCAGCTCTCCGTGTGTACGGCGCCATTCTTGGGCAGGCTGCCCTTTCTTTTGCGCTGGGCGGCTCTCCTTTGGGGTGCACTCCTTGCGCGTGGGGCTCCCCTACATGGGGGACACCCCCGTGTGGCATGGCACTTCTTGCACACATCAGCACCGTGCATGGGCCAGCTCATCACATGGGTCAAGGAGGCCCGGGGTTTGAACCGCGGACCTCCCATGTGGTAGGCGGATGCCCTATCCATTGGGCCAAGTTCGCTTCCCCCATTAATCTTTCTGTGTCTGTAGATTTGCCTATCCTGGATATTTCATGTAAATGAAAGCAGACAATACGAGGCCTTTAGTGTCTGGCTTCCTTCACTTAGCATAATGTTTTCAAGGTTCATCTGTGTTAGAGCATGTATCAGAACTTCATTACTTTTTAAGGCTAAATAATATTCCGTTGTATAGCTATACCACATTTTCTTTATCCATTTACAAGTGATGGGGATTTGAGTGGTTTCCACAGTCTGGCTACTATGAATACTGCTGCTTTGAACATTTGCTTACAAATTTTTGTGTGGGCATATCTTTTAATTTCTCTTAGTTAGATACCTAGGAGTCGGATTGCTGGGATCAAATGGTAACTTTATGTTTAAACTGTTCACATAACTGCCAGACTTTTCTTAAGTTGCTGAACCATTTTTCTTTCCTACCAGCAATGAAAGAAGGTTCCAGTTTCTCCTTATCCTTACCAACCTTTGTTGTTATCTGAGTTTTTGATTATAGCCGTCCTAGTGTGTGAAGTATCTCATGGTGGTTTTGATATACATTTCTCTATTGACTAATGATATTGAACATCATGTTCTTATTGGCCATTTATATAACTTCTTTGGAATAATGTCTATTCAGATCCTTAGACCATATTTTTAGGTATTGACCCATAGGAATTCATTATATATTCTAGATACAAGTTCCTAACCAGAAAAAAGATTTGCAAATATTTTCTCCCATTCTGTGGGTTGTCTTTTTCTCTTGATGGTGCACTTTGAAGGACAAAGTTTCATTTTGATGAAGTCTAATTTACCAGTTTTTTTCTTTAGTTGCTTTTGCTCTTGGTCTCATATTTCAGAACCCATTGCCAAATCCAAGGTCTCAAAGGTTTACCCTTATGTTTTCTCTCTTCTTTTCTTTTCTTTTTTTTTGATTTTGCCATTTTGATTCCCTTTGAATACAAGTCACTTTTTGCAGGCTAGGAATCAGAATCATGCTAAGCCAGTCTAGTCCTCTGGTGATCTAGGCCCAGTCTTTTGATCTTTAGCAGAATGTTATCATAATACATTGTGCTAACTATGGGTTGTACAGATCATCTTGCTCTACAAAAGGACAGAATGAACCAAATCATCTTCTGGCCATCCTTTCAGTGAACCATGTCAGAGCTGGCCAGGAATTGGTGAAGGGAGAAAGTGTTTACCTTTTTGAAAACCTGCTCTGAGGTTTTAAAATTCCCTGGTTGCTGTCAGTAAGAAAGCGAGTAAATATATTACAGATGCACCCACATTAATATTTGATTTTACCAGGTTTTCTCCTAGAATACGAAGTTTGAAAAAACATGTAGGAGATAAGACTCTTAGATATTTTCAAAATAAATTACTTAGTAATAAGAAATTATACATACTGCATTTTCCATTTGTCACAAGAACAAAATGAAACACTCAACTCTAAAAAGGGCGATGATGGCAACACTTTCCACTACAAAATAACTTCCTGCTTCCCTATACAATTAACATTGCTATTCTTCCATGATAACAATTCAAGTGGAAAAACTTATCAGGAGCTTTTGCCAGGGCCAGGAGATGAAAAATAAAGCGTGCCCTAGTTAGCTCATTGTAAGCTCAGTGAACATCTTTGGGTTGGAGCCATAAAATCTGGCCATAGTTTTGTTAAACATCTGCCCGCTGCAGGACTCCTTAGCTCTTAGCCTCATGTCTGAAAGCTGGCTCAGTCCCATCTGTGCTCTTCTCTGGGCTGAGGTTGGGTGCTAGTCATCAAAGTCTGAGACGCCATTGTAGGAGTAACTCCAGGAGCCTTTGGATGTGTGGTAGGCGATGCGCAGGTGTTAGAAACTGGGCGAGCACCAGGACACCAAGGATCAGAATGGGAACAGCCTGGTCAGCCTCTCCCTTGCTGATGTAGCCCACCAGCAGGTGTGGGCCTGTGAGAAAGAGAAATGTGCCAATTGAAAACAGCACGGTGGGAAGCGCAGTGGCCTTACAATCTTAGGAGGGCTTTTCTTAAATGAAGGTCAATGTAGTCATCGTCTGTGCTGGAGAGCCTGGAGTATTTCACTTTACTACTGTAGGTTCCAATAGCCAGGTTGGTACCAGATGGTATCATAACAAGCTGACACAGCTAAAGTAGGTGGAAGGGTGGTGACCTAAATCCAGGTCCACCTGACACCAAAGTCCCCACTTCCACTTACTCTGCTATAAAGTCGCCTGTCCCTGCAGAGTGCTGCAGCAGCCTGTATGCAGAGAGTTTGCCCATGGTTGGCAGCCTAGGCGTAGAGCCTGCGTAGCTGCGCCACCTAATTGCTGTCCTGCCCACTCCATTCTGGACCAGTGTGGCGCCCTACCCTTATGTGTTCTAACAAAAGTTTTATAGTTTTAGTTCTCATATGTAGTCCTCTGGTTCATTTTGAGTTAGTTTTTGTATGTGGTGTGAGTAAAGGGCACAAATTAGTTCTTTTGCCTCTGGATATCCTTTTGTCCCAGCATCAACTTGTTGAAAGACTGATTTCTTCCCCATTGCACCTTTGTCAACAGTCAGGTGACCATAGATATACAGCTTTCTTTCTGGAATCTCAGTTCTATTCTATTGATTATATGTCTGTTTTTCTTTTGTCCTGTCTCATTAATTAACTATTTAATTTGTTAAATCCTAAATACTAGAGGGACTCAATTATTATTATTACAGTTTTAAGTTACTAAATAAATGTTCATGATAAAAAATTAATACGCAGAAGTGTTAAAGTGAAAGTTCTGACCTTGCTCTCCTTGCCCTTACCCCCAGGGGATTATCATGGACATACTTTGGTGTCAGCCTTGTAGACTTTCATCTCTGAGCATGCGTGCCCTGCACACAAACACACACAAAACACAAAGATATGTGCATATATGTGTAAATGCAAATGTATGTTCACATTTGTGAATGTGTGCATCATATATTTACATTCAGCTGTATTTATATTTGTATATCTGTTTTTTAATAATTGTATATGTCTTTTTACACAGTTGATATATTGTTATATGGCTTTTTTTTTTAAAGATTTATTTTTATTTATTTCTCTCCCCTTCCCCCACCCCGCCCCTGTTGTCTGCTCTCTTGTGTCCATTTGCTGTGTGTTAGTCTTTGTTCGCTTGCATTCTTGTCAGGAAGCATGGGAATCTGTGTCTCTTTTTCTTGCGTCATCTTGTTCCATCAGCTCTGTGTGTATGTGGCGCCACTCCTGGCGGGCTGCACTTTTTGCATAGGGCAGCTCTTCTTGCAGGGTGTACTCCTTGCACATGGGGCACCCCTACACAGGGGACACCCCTGTGTGGCACAGCACTCCTTGCGTGTGGCAGCACTGCGCATAGGCCATCTCACCACAAGAGCCAGGAGGCTCTGGATTTGAACCGTGGACCTCCTGTATGGTAGACGGATGCTCTATCAGTTGAACCACATCTGCTTCCCATTGTATGGCTTTTAGAAATACCAGCAGTATATATCCCCTGCATCCTCCCATGTCACTATATTCATGTCTTACCTCATTCTGTCCTAATGGTTGCATAATATTCCATAGAATATAACATCTCAGATATTTTATAATGAACTTACTGCTACAGGCATACTGGTGTATGTACCCCCTTCGTAGAAATCTTATGATAGAAATATTACGATTTCTTTAACCATTTCCCTATTGTTGGTGTAAATATTGGTTCCAGTTTTATTTTTGTTTTTGTGTTTTTTCTCTGCTGTTTCTCTTTCCCATACCCCTACCATGAGCATCCTTGTCTATGCCTCTATGTACATTTGGGAGTATTTTTCTCAGCTAGATATGTAAAGTCACTTTTAATCTCTTCTCCTCAACTGTGCTTTATGATGCCTTGCACATATTAGGCACTTAATAAATATTTACTGAAGTGAACTCTTAAGGGTTTTTATTCTGGATTTCTCCCTAGTTTGCTGTTTCATCTCGGTGAACTGTTTTATGACACCCTCATGCCTATTTCACTTCCTTGAAAATGAATAAAAGTTTTGGTTATCCAGTCTTCATTTGGGGGAGCTGAGTTGAATGAGTTAAGCACTCTTTTGATTACGTACTGTATCAGTGGCCCTGGAGAGTATACCGAGGTGAATAAGATGCAGCCCCCACCCTCAAGGTATTTACAAGCCATTAGGATGAGGCCAGTAGGAGGTAGAGTACTCCCAAGGAGGCCCCACAGCAGAGTGAATTCAGAGGAGGTAAGAAAAGTGAGAACTCAGGTTCCACTGCGTGTAAGTGGTTTGTAGGGGAGGAAAAAGGGGTGGAACTGGGGAGACAGGAGGGGATATATTCCGTATAGTAGGCCTGAAATTCCAGACACAGGAGTTTGGCTTTAACCAGGTGAGCCACTCAGAGGCCCTTGAGTGGAATGGTATTCATGGACTGGGTCTTGAGGGGGCCAAGTGCTTGGGAGATCACATGAGAAAAGCTGTGATAGAACTCCTCCTTCCCTGACCCTCTCTTCCCATTCACCAACTCTTCCCATAGCTGTCAGAAGATGTGGTTAACCGGATGAAGGATTCCAGTCAGCCTTTAAAAGCACAGCAGCCAGCTCCTCCATCTTCTGCATGTGGCTCTCAAAAAGGTATGGTGGATTGCAACGATTCTTCCTCCTCTAGGGATAGAGGGTGAAAGGAAGGAAAAATAACATGTTTGTCAACATATGTGGCTGCTAATGTGCTCCAGTTTGTGTCTGGGTGATGGAAGCAACTCCTTTCTGGTAAATGCTTTCCAGGAGAATGTGGCTTTCTGTGTGTGACAGACGCTGTCTGGTACAACGCAAGCAGTACAGTTTCGGCAGAGCTCACATGATTCAAGCCAGACTGGTTTCCCTCACTTTGTTTCTGTTTCTCCATATGTTAAAAAAAGGGAGGTGGGAGGGCTTAGTTTGACAACGCAGGTAAGAATTTGCTTTTAAGGGTCCTGAAAAGAAATATAACCATTATTGTTTTCTCTGATATGGTCCAAGGAATTATAGGGATTTTCATGAATTGGGCCAAGTGAAGTTGAATGGTGTCAATGACAGCCTCTGTTGCTCTAACCTGACCCTAAAGTCAATTGGCCCTGGCCTGGCTCCTGGGATGATTCCCCTTTGGGCTTCTGGGAGGGGGCTCTATTTACCCTCATCTCCTGGGAGTTCCTCTTCTTTTCCCTAGCCCACCTCTAGCTGGTGCACAAACCAGACTCAAAGCGGATTTGTCCCCTACCCTGTGGTGCCTACCACAAAGGAAGATACTTGTGATTTCCCCAAAGAACTACTTTTAGCAAAAACAAAGTTGAGGAAGAATGTGAGGCACACAAATATTGACATTGCACAATAAAAAGTCCTTGAACCAACTGCTTGTTCTACTCAGTAGTGCTTGTTCATGAGGACCTGGTCTTTTCTGTCATCGTAGGTGTAACATGCAACTTGATTTTTTCTTTTTTTTAAATAAATGGCTGGATGAGCTGTGCCACTCCTGAGGATAAATTCTATCCCGCAGTGGTTCACTGTATCACCGTGGACGTGACCATGTGCGAGAGTTGTCTCTTATATATGCTTCTCTATTAGATTATAAGATTCTAGACGGCAGAAGCTAGAGCCTCTTCCTTCATCAGTCCTGTACCTCGTGCCAGGGCATAGGAGTAGCTAAGACAGGATTGCTCTCTTTGGGGGTGCTTGGCTCTGTAAAGGTGCTTGGTGTCTAGCCTGGTAGGTGGTGATATCATGTGGTAAGGCAGCACCAGCAGCAGGCCCAAGTAGCAGTGGAGGGAGTGACTCACTTTAGAGAGGGGGCTTTTGGGGAAGGTGGACGTTTGAAACAGATTTTGAAGGCTATAACAGTGGTAGATGGGTGTTTCAGGCTTGGCAGATGGCGCCAGGTATGGTTCAGCCTGGCCCGCTTGGAGACCTAGAAGCAGAAAGAACAGGGGAAGGGGTGGTGGAGGGAAGGCATTCAGGTGGCCCGAGAGCACAGCCTCATCTCCAGGCCAAGGGGTTCTGACCCTTCTAGCCCCTGTGTTGCCTGCCTCAGGGCTTCCTGCAGGCATTTGAGTAAATAACATCTTTGAACCCTGACATATTTGACCATTTACCAGTGAAGGGACTGAGGTGAGATTCTCGAAACCCAGACTAGAGGACCTCTTCCTTTACCAAAAAGGGCTAACCCCCCAGTCTATTTCTAGGCTACTGATGAAAAGAGGGGTTAAACTTGACCCAGTGTCCTTTAATAAGCTGGTTAAGGGGAGAAAGTGATGGGAAAAGCAGAAATTGCTGAAATATATGCTACACGTATCTGTTTCAGCTTTGGAAGATAAGAATTTGTTCCAGTTTTGGAACATTTGAGCAGTTTAAAAGGCAAAAATAGTGGTTCATTTGTCATTTGTTTTTAGTTATAACAAAATATTTTGCTGTTTTAATGATGGGTAGGAGTTCCTGAATGCTGAAAATAGCATAAATGGACTGTCTTGAAGTTGACTAATTAATTTTATGATACTTTTTATTTTTGAAATCAGTTTTTGCTTTTATTTTGGTGACAGGAATAAAGTTAGAAAAGCAAGTTAAAAATAAATCCTTCTCTTACACCATACCCTGAAATAAATGTCAGAGGAATTAAAAGATTTAATATAAAAAGTGAAGCCATAAAACTATACTGAAAAGTAGACTTTCTAACCACACAGCAAGTAAAGAAACCTTAAGTTAAGAAGTGGGAAATGTGATTACAAGAAGTTAGAGACCATTTAGAAAAAGTAAACAAGGAATGAAAGGTAAACAGGACATAGCATTAGTAGCCTTAATATATAAAGATTTCTTGAAGATCTTTGAGAAAGACAGCTCAATGGAAAATGTGCACAAATGGCCATAAGCATGTGAAAAGGTTCTCACCTTCAGTAATAATTAAGGAAATGCATATTAAACAATGAATATTATGAGACACGAGGTGGGTGGGTACTTAACGCTGCCATGGGGTTATAAATGAGTGCAGCATTTTCTACAATGGGGAGAGAGTATTTTTGTAGTTATAAAAAACAAAAAAACAAAAAAGAGAAAGGATAAATTATACCTCAATAAAGCTGTTATAAATAAATCAATAAGTAAGCCTGGGAAATAAAAGCCTGACAGCACAGTGCTATTTTTTTTCTTTATTCAAAGTTGAGAACTTGGCAGTGTTACTGGGTGCTCACAGGCCCAGGCACCACCATCCGCTCTCTGTTCCGGAGAGGTGGTTTGCCTAGAGAGAATAAGATGATTAATGAGTTCTGCAAGTGCCTCCCCGAAGGGCTGAGTGCTCAGGCCTCCCCTAAAAGGGCTTGGGAATGCGATAGCAGATCCCTGTGTATTCTTTCACAGAGCCTGCAGCTGTGGATGCTGCTGTTTTCGAACCCCGTGCTGTAGAATATTCGGGGCAGCCCCAGAAAGATGGTGAGTTTCTACTGAAAGGTAGCTTGGAGGAATGAAGCCTGGAGCAGGATGGGGCAGGTGGTAACAGAACCTTAAGCACCACCATATAGCAGACAGAGATGAATTAGATTTGCTCAGAAATGCCCAAATTTGTGAAAATCAAAAGGTCGACCTACCAGAACAACTCAGAAAGAGGTGAGACAGGTTACAGTATCAATAGGCGTCAGGTGGGGTATCTGCTGCCTTCAGGATTGGAACTCTGTCGAATGAGGTACGGAGGGAAACAAGACTTCAGGCATGTCTCCTTGCCCCTGCCCAATGCCCAAACCTGGACCGCCCCCAGGTGCCTCCCCTTAGCCATCCCTGGCCTGTATCAGTAGATGACCCAGATTCCAAATAATTGTTCAGTGAGTAGGGATGGCTTTGGAACATTGTGCTGAAATGGCTTGGCCTGCTGCCAAGCACAGCACAGTAAGCAGCCCTGGCTGCAGAGACCCTTGCAAGAGAGGAGAGGATGGGGCTTTGTGATGGGGTCCTTGGCATCAAGGGATTGGTTTGTATTTCTCTGTGGAGGCTCATTCCTGAGCCTCTGTCCCTGGCTGACTGCTCTGCCTTTGTTTATCCTGGGAGGAAGCTGCTGACAGGCCCCTTCTTCTCTTCCCTTTGCAGAATCCAGACCACCAAGGTCAGAGGACAGCAGTGGCCAGGAGCCCCTATCGCAGGAGGATCTGCTCAGGAGGTGAGAACAGAGCCTCCCATTCACCCCACCCCTAGACTCTGCTTGGATTCCTTGTTCCTTGGATCCCCTTCCCCTTGCTGCAGGTCTTAAGGGTTTGTCATGACATATTTGATCTCAACTGAGTCATGCAACTATCCTATGGTATAGGTGGTGCTCACTGTTCCTAGTTTAAAGAGAAAGAAACACCAAAAGGGGTGAGATAGGGGAGTTGATTGCTAATGTTCCTAAAAAACAGTTTTTAAAAAAGCAGGGTCAAACAGTCGAGTGATTAGACTTTCTCTGCGTATGCCCATGTGCATGCAGTTTTAGACATAGGAAGAAAGTGGCACCCTCACAGCTCTAACTGTAGCCGGCTAGATTAACTGGCTCTAGGGTGCTGGAGGGGTCTCACCAGCACAGCACACAGTCCCAGAGAGCTGGCTACCCCTCAAAAATGGGCCCTGCTTCCTCTTCCCCGAGGCCTTCTAGAACAGCGGTCAAGGGCACAGATGTTCTCAGCGAGTGCAGGCTTGCATCCTGATTCTATGTCTTATGAGTTACATGACTCTGGAATATTACTTCATCCCTCTAAGCCTGTAAGAAGGGAGAGTTCTAGGACTTCTTTCACCAGGGTGTTGTCATGACTAAATATGTTAGCGTGTATGAAGCACATAATGTAAACCATGAGTGTTGTTGATTGACTTCTTCAACATCCTCGAGAGAATTGGTCTCTCTGTGGTCAAATGATCAGAAATGCTAGCGTAGGGGTCCCAGGGCCAGCCACAGTCAGGGGATCGGTCCCTTTAGTAGGTCAGCAATATTGGGTCTGTTCCATGGCTCTGTGCTATGCTGAGTCTCATGTTTTGAGAATTTACTACACCCCTCCTCAATGCTAAGAGGCCTCTCCAAGAATAACTAACCTGAACATTTTTCTCTTTTGTACTTCTAAATATTTAAACAATGTGAAAGTAATACCTGCTAACGAAAGATTTAGAAAATACGTAAAATTTTAAAAATTACCCATACACTTACCAACTCAAGATAGCTACTGTTAATGTTTTGGAATATTCCTTTCAAATCTCTTCTTTCCTCTGTCTTAGGGCTTTTTTTTAAAAAAATATACTTGTCATCACACTGCATGTATAATTTTATACCTTGCTATTTTCTCTTAGTATTAGAAGTATTTTCCATTTATTGCACCTGCTTTATAAACATTTTTATTGCTATAAGTATTGTTTGTAATCTCAACTTTTAGATTCCACCTCTAGATACATCAAAGAATATATTTTCTACTGGCTATGTACTTTATCATTGAATGATTGTACCATATCCTCTTTAGCCTGCCCTTGATTATTGGACATTTCAATTGTTTGCATTTTTTTTCACTGTAATGAAAAATACAGCTAAGAGAATCACAAAGCTAATAACTTTCTCTCTCTCTAGCATTATTTATTAGGCAGAATACCCAGAAATAGGTTAAGGGGTAGGAACCTTTTTAAAATAAAGAGTTAAATGTTCAAAACCAAGCACTGTTGTTATCTGAAACCTTGCAGTTCAAGTAGAAGCAAGGGGAAGGTAGAGTTTTCCATCTTCCTACCCACTCTGATGGCATATGACTGCTGAATTCCTCACCTAGTACCCAGGGCTCCTGTTCCTAATTTTGTATAGTCCCGGCTGAATAAGTGTGGCTGTTTCCTTGTCCCCTCTAGAGGGGTGAAACAATAGGCTGTATGGCTGAGCGTAGACAGTGGCCTTTCTCCTCTGTGCAATTTGGCTCAAATTTCAGGGCATCCTCCCCTTCCCCACCAGCCACCCAGTTCCCTTGGCCTTTGGATCCCAGCCCCTTCTGCCAGCTGAAGTAGCGTGCAGACCTTTTCCTGGTGACATTTGCCAGTCATGCCACCTGCACCTGCTTCTCACCTTTCTTCTGGCACAGGTATGAACAGGAGCAGGCCATAATCCGGGACAATCTGTTCCAGAGGGAAAGAGAGGCAGCCATCAAACACCTGAAAGTGTCCCTACAAAAAGAAGAGAGCGTCACTGACCAGGAGAAACAGAAATCAACCCAGCTGGTGAGTGCAGATTTTTCCCTGAACTGGCTTTTTATGCTTCTGTAGTGAACTAACTGGGAAGCAGTGGTCCTGGCCCTGGTACCTGGTTTGTCTGAAGTTCTGGTGGCTCTGATCGCCCATCTGATGCCATCCCCTTCAACCCTATGAACCAGGGAACCAGAAACTTGGGTCTTCTTGTCCTGGTTCTATCACTGACTCATTTTGCCTGATAAGTAAGTCTCCAGGAGGGCTAAGGGAAGGGCTGGATTATTATTATTATTAGATGGCCTCTTCCAGCTTTGAAATTTCACAGTCATGGGTACCATGATAGCATGTCTACCAGGAACATGTGAAGGGATAGGATAGGGAGTTTGGTGTCATAAAATCTAAGAGGTGAAGAGCTCATAATTTCTAGAATTAGGCAGCCTGGGTACACGAGATCTAACTTGTGACCTTGGGCCCATTATTGAATGACTGTTAACCTTGACTGAGGATCATAGTACTCATAGACAGGATGGTCTAAGAGTACTAAAAGAAAGTGACTCTGTCCAGAGCTGAGCCCTGTGTGGCAGATAATAAAAGCATACTGTCATTGCTGTTATTGTTATTTCATACATTAACTGATGAGAGCCTGCTACTCAGGATTCTTTCTGCTGCAAGTTAAGAGTTTCTTGTAAAACACAGGACATGTAGAAGGAGACCCCAGGGTTGATTCATTCGGCAGTGCAGTGACTCAGGCTCTTCCCACCTTTCCACTCTGCCATCCTCAGTATGTCAAGGCACCTTCAGGCCAGCTTTCCCCCAAGTTAAAATGGCGGCTGCAGTTCACAGGTCACATACAGACAGAGCAACATTCTGCAGAAACCTCCCTTTATCAGGAAGAACTTCCCCGAAGCCGGCAGCTGAATGCCTCTTACATTGCATTGGCTTGAATTGCTTCAGGTGCCCATGGCTCATTCAGTCCTTGGAAGAGGTAGGGCTCCCTCAATTAATGCAAGGGTTCTTTTCTGAGTGGACATCTGAATGTGGGGGCAGGTGGCCATCCAAACAGAATGAGGATTGTGACAGCAGGGAAAGTGGTGGGAGGAATAATGTCTGCGCAGAGGCCTTGGGGTTGGAGAAAAGAGCATCTTCGAGCTGCTTTAGGTGGGTGGCCTGGTACGTGCTGCGTTGTGCAGAAGAAAGGTGAAGACGGTGTGAGCTCACCACTCAAGATTGGGCCCTCCTGGGGAGGAAAGGCTGACGTGCAGGTTGAGTGCAGGCCTGTGCATACTAACTCTATTGTGTGAATGTTTCTTGAGTGGCCAGCTTGGTCAAAACTTGCAATTGGTATAGAAGAAATGCTGGTTGAACTATGTCTCCGGGACCTACAAGTGATCTAGGGTCACTACCCTCAGGCAACTTGCAGTCTAGAGGGGAAGACAGACTTAAACCCAACACTTAAAAAAGGCCAAACCAGTTTCAGTGGTAAATGGGGATAAAGATGGTATGATTGTGAAGACAAAGGGAGCTGTGTTGTGGATCAGAGATGACATTTGACCTGAGCCTTGAAAGATGTGTAGCACCTTGGCTGAGGGCGCTACTGAGCTGAGATGGTTGCGGGGTGAGGAGGGATGGAGACCAAGGAATATTCTGGGGTGGGGATGGGATCTAGCAAGAGAGGAGCAGAGGTCTGAAGCCAAATCAAAGAAGGCTTGAATGCTCTGGGGAGTTCACCTACAAAACAACCTGCAGCAATTCTGAAACAGTAGAAGATTCCTGGAAGTCTTTAAGTACAGGAGTGATGTGATCTCACTTGTGGTTTCGGAACTCTGTGTCATCCTGGTGAAGAATCAATTATTGTATTGAGACATTGGGGAAAGGACTCTGTTTCAGAGGCTCTGCACTTAGTCTCTGAGGGACTGGTTGTCACCCGTCTGCAGGCAGACTGACAAGCAAGCAGAAGGGCCCTGGTCCTGGAGGTGAAGAGTTCATCAGTAGGCAGGGAGCAGGGAGAGTTGGCCCCTTGGAAGAGTCAGCCTACAGGTGTAGTAGTTCTTCATTCTCACTTGGAATGTGTTAATTACAGTGAAAAGGAATTCACAGCTTCCCTTTCTTCTACCTTTGAGGTGAAGGTGGGCTCCATTGCCTCAAAGTTGTCCCTAGGGAAATAACTTTTCATTTATAGGAAAAGTGGGAGCCTGGATGACCCTCAGGACAGGTATGTAGCTTTTTAAATGAAGAGTGACTTTAGAATAAAGAAGGTACATCTGTTTTCCCAGATTTCTGTTTAAATAATGTCTTTCTCTGAAGTACAGTTTCTAGGGAATAGGAACTTGAAAAATATTTATTAACTACTTTTGTGGGCACTCCCGTGTTTTGGCTGCTCAGCATCCATTCCTCCATGCTACTGGTGGTCTGGTTTCCTTTTGGGGACTTATCTGTTCCCTGCTGTGCGTAGTCTTGATGGGATTGTAATTCACCTGTGGAAGTTGACCTCTTCTCTCCCCCAGCCGCGGCACTGAGAATTGGGGCAGTCAAGGAAAGCTTGAGCGGATGCCCTAGTCATAACTCTCCAGGAAGGGAACTCCCTTTGTGTTGGTGTGGTTGACCAGTGCTTTAGTGGTGACAATATCTAAATGGTAGGATGGAGGGTTTAAGTAAAAGGAGAAAGCTGCAAAGAACCTGATCAAAAAACAGAGATTTCCTCCCCGTCCTCCGAGTCTTTCCCCTGCAAAGATTTAAAGAGAGGATTAGTGAGCAGCTTTCTTGGCAGAGCATTTAAAGCTATTGGTATTGGGCTTACTGCATATCTTCCCAGCCACAAGGGGGCAAGTTGGGTCCTGAAAGGGACCTGGTGTGCTTCTTGGCTGCATTCCTCACCCTTTGTCCCTTGAACCTGTAGCCTCCTCTGGAGGATTTCTGAAAATTTGAATGTACTGAGTGCAGCTTGACATCTTATGTGCTTGTCTCCCCTATCTGTTTGCCTCTGATTTTCACAATATTGATACTCACTACCCTTGCGGCTTTTTGCTTGCTGTCTGCTCTCTGTGTCCATTTGCTGCACGCTCGTCTGTGTTTTTGCTTGTCTCCCTTTTGTTGCGTTACCTTGCTGAGGCAGCTCTCTGCAGCACTTGCTGCCCGGTGGCACTCCACAGTGCTTGCGGGCAGGCCTGCCTTCACAAGGAGGCCCCGGGACGTGAACCCATGGCCTCCTATATGGTAGACAGGAGCCCAACTGATTGAGTCACAGCTGCTGCCCAATATTGATATTTTTTGTACTCTTCTACATGAGGAAGTGATTCAAATCATTATTGGGAAAAGTTCATAAAACTAATGACAGGGAAAAGAAATGATTTTTACAGCCCCCTTCTGTTTGCAAAACTGTTTACCATTTCCCACCTAGTGCAGAAGTAATGAACTAATTCTGTGTGTGTTTACGCATGTTTCCCTTCAATTGCAGACTGGGAAAGAAACCCAGTTATAATCAGGGTGAAGGCCATTTGTGTTATTGGAGCCTATGTGAGGTATGCTTCCCTCTGAATTTGTGGAGGAATTTGGGTGTCCAAATCAAACATTACAGGTAGAAATGAGAAAGAACAAAATAGCTGTTGGGTTGGGTCTTCTAATGGGTCAAGCTATAAAAATGAAATGGGGCAGTGGTTAGGGCGTCCGTCTACCACATGGGAGGTCCGCGGTTCAAACCCCGGGCCTCCTTGACCCGTGTGCAGCTGGCCCATGTGCAGAGCTGATGCGCATAAAGAGTGCCGTGCCACGCAGGGGTGTCCCCTGCATAGGGGAGCCCACACGCAAGGAATGTGCCCTGTAAGGAGAGCCACCCAGCGCGAAAGAAAGTGCAACCTGCCCAGGAATGGCACCACACACACAGAGAGCTGACACAACAAGATGACACAACAAAAAGAAACACAGATTCCCGTGCCGCTAACAACAACAGAAGCGGACAAAGAAGACGATGCAAATAGACACAGAGAACAGACAACCAGGGTGGGGGAGTAAGGGGAGAGAAAAAAAAATGAAATGGATGGAGAAGCTCTACTTTGTGGGAGAATAAGATTTAAGACCTCACCTGTTGGATTCTGATGTATCTTATTAGACATATGAGATTGCAGTCCACCTGATACAAAGTAAAAGCTTTCTTTTGTGTGTGTTTGTGTGTGAGTAATTCTTTTATTATTTTATACTCATTCTTTTTTTGCCTATTATATATTAGG
Source organism: Dasypus novemcinctus (assembly GCF_030445035.2). Lineage (NCBI taxonomy): Eukaryota > Metazoa > Chordata > Mammalia > Cingulata > Dasypodidae > Dasypus > Dasypus novemcinctus. Next base: position 55,982,991 of record NC_080698.1, read on the forward strand.
CCCTGGGTTCTTGTAAATGAAAATGAATAAGATATATTTCCTGTCCTTGAAGATCTGTATATTAGGAGAGTTAAATGCTCTTAGAATTGACAATGTAGTTTCCATCTCTCTGCTGAAATTCTCGAGCTTGTCCACCTTGTCCCATAGATCCTTAAAACATTTTATCACAGGTATTTTAAAGTCTCTATATGATATTTCCACTATCTGGGTCATCTCTAGATTTGATTCTATTGAGTGTTTCTTTTCTTGGTCGTGGGTCACATTGTCTTGCAACTTTATGTGCCTTGTAATTTTTGATTGTTGCCGAACATCATGTGCAGAAGAACTTTAAAGACTGAGGATAAGAGGGTTTATACCCAGAAATGGACCCTCTTCTTCTGACGGGCCATCAGTGAGGGGCTTTGAGTACATCTAGTTGATAGTTGAGCAGGGTCTGGGCAGTTGCTTTGGATTCAAATTATGTGAGGGTGGGACCAAAACCTTCCCTTTAGCAGGGCTTAGGAACTGGGTACCTGAAGGGTTTGTCTAGGTTTTCTTTTTAGTGGACCCTGCTGTCTGTGCCTCAGGGCGGGGCCTTCTCAATGCTCTCTTGCGCCTCCTCCAGCTGCAGATGGCTGCTACCTGACACTGAGTGTGAGGCCTGGAGTTACCCGGAGATTTATCAGATTTCCTGTTGGCTTTCAGACTTCAGCAAGCCCTGTGTACCTGTGCCTCGGGTGTGAGTGTGTGTATAGGCTGCCTCACTCAGTTCTCCTGCCCAATCCCCCAATTCTTTTAAACAGTATAGTTAAGGAAGAAGTCTCACAAGAATACTAAATTTATTTCACTCTTTCGTTTTATTATCATTACTTTGAAGCATCCTTCAGACCCCCAAGAAGAATGAAAAGGGCAAAGAAATCTAACTGGTCTTGCTTCATCTCTGAAAGTCCTGGCCCGTGTTGCTACTGATGTGCAGGTCAGATGCTTCCTCAGGAAAAGGAAGGGTCTCCACAGGCTGGGTGTGGAGGCCATACCACACAGCTGGCCATCTTCTGTGCCCCATTCGTATTTGCCCAAAGAGCAGGAGTGGGTGGATTATATTATTTTAGAGAATTGGAATAATTGGTTGGAAGGGGACCTGTGAGGCTTAGCTCTCGGCCTCCTGGATTCCCAGTTTTCTTGTTAAAGTCAGTGTTAAGAAACCTGGCCTTGGTGGTTACATGAGCTGACAATTTGTGGAGAAAGGAGCACTATGGATAGGCTCACATGAAAACTCAACCATATTTTTAGCTGATTATGCACCAAAAAAATAACTTCTGATTTTATATCTCATGTATTTTATACCAACTGGGGCTGGAGGGAGGGTTTTTGGAAAAAACAGACATGGTGTCCTATCACAGCACCAGGTCTGCACCTAAGCCCAGGGATTTCCCTTATTTCTTCATGACTGGAATAACAATGTCTCCCTTGCAGGGTTGTTGTGAGGATTGAATAAGAGAATAATATCCGTACAATGGCTGGCACGCAGGTGCTCAAAAATATGTAAATGCTCTTCTAGGACAGTGTAAAGAAAGGGCTGGGCACAGGCTTCAGGGTCACAGAGCTCTCCTCAAACTCACCTCTGTCATAGAGACTACTCAACTTTTTGAAGCTGTTTTCTCACCTCTAAAATGGAGGATAGATATCATTTTACAATATTGTGATAGTTAAACATTTCTTTTCTTCTCTTCTTAACCTCCTCCCAAGCATCTCTGACCCACAGCTGAATGTGAACTGATTTTTTGAACAAATCAGGGTGTGGAAAGAAGAATGGAACAAGTGAGATTCACATAGCCTTCTGATTATTTCTCTGAAATAATGAGGAGTCAAGGAAGCCATTGTAGAAATTCCTTATCGATGGTCAGATGTAGGGGTTTTTCGGAATGTGTGGCCTGGGTCTAGTGAAAAGGGGCCTTCAACGCTGCTTCGCTATTAGAAAACCATTTTACCAGAATCACTTTGTTCCTTTGTTCATCTCTCTGCCTGGTTTTCAAACCTGGCTGTGCATCAGGATCACCTGGGAGCTTGTTAAAATGACAGATAATTGGATCTTACACCAGAAACAACTGGGTTAGATCTTTGTCACTGTGACCCTGGAATCTGTCTTTTTAACAACTCGTGTGTGTCTGCCGGCCCCTGGGTTGACTTTGGGAGCCATTGACCCAGGAGTGAGTCTTGACCCTCTGCTCTCTGGGCCCTGTGAGGGATGTGGAGGAATCCCCCCAGCGATTGTGGCTCATGGTGATCCCCAGGGCACAAGGGGTATGCTTTTTGAAAAATGCTCCAGATAATTCCATGGCTGCCCCCACCCAAGCCTCTCCCTGCAGTAGATTGCTGCTGAGATGAACGGCTTTGTCAGACTTACTGACCTCAAGGAAAAGCAGGTGTTCTTTTCCTCACTAAGAATAGCTGGAGAGTAGATCGGCTGTCTAGTGTTACCACTCCCCATGAGGGGGCCAGGTAAGCTAGGCTCAGCATTTTATGGAACTGATGATAAACAGTTGCCAGAGCCGAGAGGTGACAGCTTCGGGACACGGGTGATCCCAAAGCAGAGGAAGCAGCCATCCAGACCCTCAGTAATAACTTGCCTCACGTGAGAGCCCAGAGCCTCAATTCTTTGCAGTAGCAGCCACCGCCCCAGTGATTTTGGAGGCATGTAGCAGAAACAAAAACAAACATTCTTGAGGTCTTGTTGAACTTACTAGCAAGCCCAGGGTGAAGGCTACTGCCATTCTCATCACTTTCCAGGTTTCTGGAACATGCTGGGAAGTTGGGCTCAACAGACTTTGGGCTCAGCCCCTGGTATTTCCCCTAAGGACCGTGTTAGGTTCTTGTTTCCCATCTACTTCATTAGGTGCATTGTGCTGGTATCCTCTGAATGGAGACAGTCCCATTTCCCCCTATTTTAGGTATTTGTTTCTTTTTAAAGATTTATTTTATTTATTTATTTCCCCTTCCCCCCATTGTCTGCTCTCTGTGTTCATTTACTGTGTATTTTTCTACACCTGCTTGCATTGTCAGGTGGTGCTGGCAAACTGTGTCTCTTTTTTGTTGTCATCTTGCTGCGCCAGCTCTCCGTGTGTGCGGCACCACTCCTGGGTGGGCTGCGCTTTTTTCATGCGGGGTGGCTTTCCTTGTGGGGCGCACTCCTTGCGCGTGGGGCACACCTACGCGGGGGACGCCTTTGCATGGCACGGCACTCCTTGCGCACGGCAGCACAGTGTGTGGGCTGGCTTGCTGCACAGGACAGAAGGTCCTGGGTATTGAACCCTGGACTCTCCATATGGTAGGTGGAAACTCTTATCAGTTGAGCCACATCTGCTTCCCAATTTTTTAGGTGTTTTTAATCACCAAGGAAGTGTTAGTGAGAGAGGAGAAGGTCCAGATAAGGTTGTGTAGCACCTTGGGGGCCTGGTAGGTGCCCAGGAGGTTAGTTTGGGCCAGATGATGAACAGCAGTCTCTAGCTGCTTTGAATCCTAGTGGTAAGTGGATTACTTGCAGATTCCTTTTCTTGAAGGAAAGCTATTGCTCTGTGGACTTCTCCAATTAAAACGCAATGATTTCTCCCTCTGACTGTTCAGCATGAATCTGGTTTTAGAAGGAAGAGCTACCATTTTAGGGGAATAAAGGAAGTACATTTAGCATTCTTAATTTAAGATGTTGGAATTATAGATGGGTTTCCCTATCTGGGTTTATCATGAGTTTGGGGAGCTGTTCCCCCCAATCCAAGCACAGAACTGCAGATGCCTTTATTTTTCCCTTCTCCTGCATTGGTGCATAGCTCAGGTGACCTCTGCTGTGTGCTGACAGAAGCTGGAAATTCTCATTAGCTGCTAACTTTGTTAGGCAAATGGCTGATTGCGGTTCCTTTCCTGGTGTCATTGCTTCTAATTAGCAGATCGCATGTCTATGAAAATGTCTGTTAGCACCAGGGATGAGCTAAAGAGGCTGACAGCTGGAGGGATCTGGAGGGGAACTGCGAAAGAGGCTTTTTCTTGTAAACCTCTTGAGGAACTTGGCTACCCGACCCCAGCAAGGCTTCATGGCCCTTGTGAGCCTGATGGCTCCCAAGGGATTGGAGCTGCAGGCCTCCTTTGAAAAACCCATACTGGAGAGGGGTGACAAGAGCCATCTGACAGGAGTTAAAGTGGCAAGTGGCACCCTGGCTGACCTACTGCTTTATTCCTGGTGGGAAGCCTAGGACCTGGCCGATGGTTTTAGGGCATTCATGTTTTCAGCCAAGATCTTGTACAGTAATGTGTAAGCCTGAAAATGGGAACACTGACCTCAGAACTGGGGCCGTCCCTTTGACTCTGAGGCAGATGGTTTGGACTGGCAGCCTCTGCCTCTGGAAGGACTTGGGCACTCAAAGGAAAACAAGAGTTGATTACATCTGCTGATTTTGCCTGCTCTACCTCCATTCCTCTTCCTTTGGATAACAGTACCTGGTTGTCCTTCGGGAAACAAGCTTCTAGTCCCTACCAGTCTCTCAGTGCATTGTGGCTCAAGTGAGGCTGGCCCTATGGTCCTAGTTTGTCTTGAGAGCAGTCGAATGTCCTTTTCTGTCCTGACTGGTGAAATTGGACTGGTCCCTGCATGCTTCTCTGCATGCCTCTAGGAGGCCAGCCAGTCTGGGGAGTGGAAGAGGAAGGGTTTTTAAGCCATTCACCAGTCTTAGGGGAGCTGCCATTCTGCCTTTCCTTTTGGTGGAAAAATGTTTTAGATTTGTCAATTAAGCAGGTTTTGTTTGCTCTCTAGGATAGATTCCATTGCTGTCTATTGGCAAAAAAAAAAGAACCAAAAAGGGGTTATTTGGATGACATACATGAAAATATGGGGCAGGATAAAAGTCTCAGACTTTTTTACCCTTATATTTGTGTCTACGCCATGGTTGAGCCAGAGTTCAATTTATCTTTTTGGGTTTCAAGATTAGAGCTTTTGAATGGAACAAAATGTATATTAGTTAGGAGAATATTTGGCTATAACAGAAATCAAGTTAACAGTGGCTTAAACAGATGGGGTGCATTTATCTTATGAACAACAAGACCAGGGGCAGAGAGTGCAGGGCTGGTAGAGCAGCACAGTGCTGTGAGGAAGGATCTAGACCTCCTTTCTTCTTCATTGGCTGACTTCAGTATGGCCCTTCTCATGGTCACAGGATGGCTGCCATGCCTCCACGCATGAAGCTACCATTCCAGTTGGGAAGAAGTAAGGGCCAAAGCCTTTTTCCTTTTTTTTTTTTTTTTTAGGGAAGTTTTGTTAATTTACATGGCAGTGATACCTTCCCCAGGGACTCTCATTGACAGAACTGTGTCACAGGGCCACTTCTGACTGAAAGAGGGGCTGTGAATAATTTTAGCTGGGCACATTGCTACCCCAAACAAAATCTGGGAGATGTCATGAATGGAGAGGGGCTTGGATGCTGGTCAGTGTAGAAGGAGCCCAACTTTAGGACTCTGTTAGCCCTGGGCTCAGGTTTACCTGTCTCTGTTGTCTGGAATGTGTTTAACCTTCATGAGCCTCTGCTTCCTTGCATGTCAAATGGCAGACTTTGCCTAGGGTTAGGATGCTTGCCTGATATGATGTTGGAAAGCATGCAACCTACTGTCCGTCAGATGGAATGGAATCAATGAATGCTCTCTTTCTTCTGTTAGGCCAAGCTCCCCCAAAGAACGTGAGAAGTTGAAAAGATGACTGCGATGAGTCCAAAGGCTAGAAGGGGGTCATGATTTTCCATCATAGCAAAGAAGGGACCCTAAATGGAGTGCTTTTGAGGGCAGCAGGGTGGATTATTGGGTTGTTCAAGCCCTCCTTCTTGTGTGCAGTCTCCACTCATCAGCAGCATTTGCTGTGACTCCCTCTCTACCATGTATTACCTTATTCTAAGACCTACCCTCCAAATCCTACTGGCCATTCTCTCCTGACTCCCACTGCTCATGTGCCTGGCAAGGAGGTGCAGCCCCTGGGGACTGCACTTGCCTGGTTTGTGTTCCTTTTGACTCTAGGATTGGGACTTTTTCCTTCACCTTGCAGTCATGTGACACTGGAGGTAGTAGGGCTCTCTGGTTGCTGTGCACCTACTGGGGTCAGTGTACCCCTCTCTTAGCAGCATCTTCTCCCCCCTTGTCAGATTTCTTTGAAAGATTCTGGCACTTGGTTCTTGGCCAGGTCTTGGAAGGTGGAGGAGGATAGATGTGTTCAGTATGGCCTTTTGTGTGATACCTCCCAAGTGGCCAGCTGTCATGTCACTGGGATTGAACATGGTGGCAGCTAAAGTCTAATAAGTGGCTTCAACTTGGAGGAATGAGCATCTGCCTGCCAGCCCTGCCCAGCCACAGTGGCCCGGCCCAGTGCTCCAGCTTCACCCAGCCACAGCAGCTGCTATTGATGTGGACTTCTTGCACCCTCTATACTTTCCCCCTGTTGATTCTGCACCCTAAAGCACACAGCCTTCTGTATCATCTTGATGGCTTCCCCTACGCCTCTTCTTTCCACCCCATTCCCTTCTGCGGTGGCTGCTGGTGTGCGAGTGCCCACAGGGCAGGCTTCACTGTGGAGCCTCTGTTCTTGGGGCTCCCAGGTATCAGACAATGTTGAACATGGGGCCCATTCTCTAGTTGACTGTTCGGACACGATGTCGGCCCCTTATCTTCACGCTGACACACACCGGACATTAATAGAAATACATTGCCAAGGCACATGTGTGGAATTTCAAGCAGCCATACTAGCTGGTGCTTTTGATAGCCTATTGTGTGCTTAACCTCTTCCAAAGAGGTTTTTGATGAGAAATGAATAAGACTGTTAACTCATAGGCAGCTGGGTTTGTGGCAGGCTGGCTGGCTTGTTTTTTTCCTTCTTCTTCTGCCTTCTCCATTCATTGCAGTGTTTCCTTAATCTTCACTCTAGAGGAGTGGGTTTTGCCGCTTCAGGATTTTTTTATGTAATCCATTACTGCATGCACCCTGCTTTGGGCTCTACTTGAGCACACAAAGGAGGATTTAGCCAGCCATTCGGAGGTGTAGCCAGGCCTGTAAGGTGGTCCAGTGAGTACTGGGAGAGAAAGTGCTTTGGTCTGAGTTGTTTAGCCCTAGGTTCCTGCCCCCCCCCCCCCCGGGCTGTAATTTGGGTGAAAGTTGCTTTTAAATGATTTTATGGTGGATTATTGGGAATGGTGACTCTTTAGGAAGCCTTAAACTTTGGGAGCACTTTTCCTTATTCCGCTTCATCTCATCTCTTTATCTCTCCTCAAGAGCTTCTGATGACCACCTCAGTTTTTTTTCTGATTGGGGCTGAAGCTGAGGAGAAGAATGACTCCTGAAGAGACTGGGCCTTGGTGTGGTTAGGGTGATTGAGGTCTGTCTCATCGTGGGGGACTGCTTATCTCTGCTGCTTACCATCTGGAATTGCTTCCTACAGCATCAGCCTCTTCAGCTGTGGAGTGGAGATAATGCTGCCTACCTATGAGAGTTAGTATGGGTGAGAGTTAGTAGGCCTAGACACCTAGGCTTCGGTGTCTAGGAAAATGTCTGGAGTATAGTGGTCCCTTCATATTTTCTTAGCAAAGCCTAACTCTGAAAAGCTCTAATGGCGCTTTGGTTCCAGGGTGTTGCTCAGTCTTCCTTCCAGCACTACTCATCCTTCACCTTGGTATTGTTCCAGTTGCTTTTGTTCTCTTGACTACATCTCCAATTTGAATCCTGCTGGGTAAAACTCTTCTACTTCCTTACTTCCACTGCATCCAACTGAGGCTTGTCATGACTTCTCGTCAGCCTCTTACACCCTCTCATGCCCTCCCAGTCCATCATCCTCCTTAACCAGCTGGAACGGTACTGACAGCTGGTTAGAGCCATCACCTTCCTTCCCTTCATCCCTGGGTCCTTCCTGCATGCCCACTTTGCCAGATTTGAGCCTTGGGGAAAGCCTACCGTCTTTGCTTTCTTTGCAACCTGAGGGTTGCTAGAGAAAGTTACAAACTGGGTTTCTGGGCCCCACTGCATATACATGGGCTTTTGGCCCTCAGCAATGTATGCCCTGGCTCTTTGAGTTAATCCTTTTATTCCTTTCTAATAGATTCCTGATCACATTCCCCACTTTACCCATTTTATACCCTTTCCATTCTCACTTGTTTCACCCCCCCGCCTCTTCCTCCTCTTTCCAAGCAAATGGAGGTCAACCAACAGGTGCTTTCTCAGTCCTTGCTTCTCCACCCTCCTCTTTGCCACCCAGCCCAGAGTTCCTCCGTGTCTGAAACCAGTACCCCTTTAGCCAGCAGCATCTCTAGTTGCCACTTTGCTTTTCTCCTTCCTTTATCACTGTGTTAAATCATAGTGTTAAAATTATAATCTTGCTTCTCAAACTCATTACAATTTTGCTTTCACTTCCATTAATACTTTGATCTTCTTTCCAACTAATCTGATGGCTCTATCTTAGTCCTCTTCCTTGGTAACATTTCCTCCACTGTGTGTTTGACACCAAGGAACTACCTCTCCTTTAAATTCTCACTTGTTAGCATTTTCTGCCTGCTCTAGCCATCGATGCAACAATGCTTCCTGAGGGCCTACTGTCTGTCTGTTTTGGGGGTACAGAACTGTTGTGTCCTGGCCTTGCTGGAGCTTGTGGCCCAGTGGGAGAAACAGACACTAAACAAATAAGCATTTAATTACAAATGGAGATAAGTAGGATGCAGTTAAATAACAAGATATTTAGAGAAAGAGAGAGTAACAGCAGGGGCCTAATTTAGACTGAGGTTAACAAAGGCTTCTTTGAGGAATTGACCTTTGAGCCAAGACCTGGACGATAAGTGGGAAGTGTATAAAGAAGCAGGAGGAGCACTATGATCAGAGGGAGGAGCTGGGTGGAAGGTCTTAGGAAAGAACGAAGGTGAAGGTCTTAGGAGAGAACGAAGGTGTAAAAGAGACTGTGAGGTGTGTGAACAATTGGGCAGGAGCTGCTCATGAAGGGCCTTGTCGGTGAGTAAAAAGTTTGGGTTTGAGATGCAGTGAGGAGTTGGCAAAAGGTTTTCACAGAGATTCTGTAGAAGATGGTTTCAAAGGCGGCCAGAATGGAGATGGGGAGACCAACAGGAAGCTACCCCAGAAGTCCTTGGTGAGGTCATGGTAACCCAGACAAATGACAGTGACTTTGGAGGTTGGAAGAATTGCAAGGAGAAAGCATTGATAGATTTGGTGGAGGGTTGGGTATGTAGGGTGAAGAAGGATGTGTTGAGACTGATTCCTGGATTTCTGGCTTGAGCCAGATTCCATTTGCTGATAAGGAGATATCTAGGGGAATGATTCCTCTTAGGCTTCCCTGCCTTTACCCATTCCCAACTGGATGTTCTGATCATGGATGAGTCCTTGTATCAGTTAGGATATAGACTGAACTGCTGTAACAAAGAGCCCAACGACAGTGGCAAAACAAGAAAAACATTTATTTCCCTTTCTTGTAACAGTCCAGGGGTAAGTAAATAGTACAGAGCTAGTGGGGGGAGGGGGGGAGTTCTTGCTAGCCTCAGTTTCCAGCCAGTGGACAAGAGGCTAAGGCGCCAAGGGAGCTCATGCCCAATCAGTCTTTAACAATAAGGCCTGGAAATGGGATAGACTGTTTCTGGACTTTTCTCATTGGCCAGAGGAGTCAGTTGGCCACACCTCGCTTCATGTTATCTAAGAAACCATGGTCTAGCTGGGTTCCCAGCCAAAACTCCATTTCAATGGAGGAAGGGGAAAATGGATGTTGTGGGACAGATGGAAATCTGCCACTACAGTCTGTTGCCTCCCCTCGTTCTGCTCAGAAATCCAGGACATTGGTTTTCCAGGTCCTCACTGGGCATATCCTTCCTGATGTTTCCACATGCCTCAATCTGACTGTGTCCAGAACAGAGCACATCCCCTCTGCCAACTTGTACTTCAGTCATTCCCAAAGTATTTGCCTCTGTGATAACTACTCAGTTCTTTACATTTAACAGGAAAGGGGCACAAAAGCAAGTATCTTGCTCTCAGTCCCCCCCAGACATTCATCGGGGGGGGGGGGGGGGTTGTATCTGAGGAACAGTGTGGATACTCCTGCAGAGTTGAGTTATCCTTGAGTTCTTTTGCCTGATAGTCAGTATGGCCTTCCTGACAGCTGACCTTCATAACTTCCACTGAGACCTCAGTGATGTTTTTCTGTGGTTTTGAAGATGATTCATGAGGATGCGGAATGGGGCAAGATACCCAGCTCATGTTCTGGCTGTTTGTCCAAAGTTAGGCACTAGCCTGGCATCTCAGAGAGATGATCTTTCCCTGCCCATCAGACAGAATCTAGGAGGAGAAATCCTCCAGGGCTTGGGAGGCCCTCAGGAATGTGGATGGCAGTGAGGGGGAGGCCTGACGTTTGGGGCCAAGGGTCCAGCCTCAGCTCAAGATAGCTGCCTCTGAGCTCAGAGGCCTGGGTACCACTGGGATGTGAGGCACTTGGGTGGTGTCCTCCCACACCCTTCCCATACCTTGAGCAGAGCCACCCAGCTTCCATGCTCATTCCCCTTGCAATGAGCCTGAACTTCCCGGCATCCCAGTTAAAGCCTGCCCATTAGCACTGTCCCATCTGTCACCATGAGCAGAAAGTTCTTCTAACAGGCGGGCAGGCAGTCCTCCCCATGCTAATGAGAAATCTCTGAAATCCCTCTAGGTCCTGGGGTGGTCCCAGCCTCTGCTCTCCCTCCGAGGGAAAACCCAGCCGACTGAAGGTGGTTGGTGCTCTTTGCTGACCCCAGCATGACCCCCTTGACCTCCACAGGCTCCAGAAGGATGGGAGGGAGGGATGTTGTGGCTAGAGGGGGCTCTGAACTTTCTTGCCCTCTGGTTTTCCCTAGGGACCTCACCGACTGGCGAGAGAGCATATTTGTGTCCTCTCTGCAGGCTGTGGAGGGCCTCCAGTAGCACTTCTTTGAACACAGTGCTTTTTCCCCTAGTAAGAATCTGCCTGCCTCAGCCTAACCTGATTCCTGCCTCTGCTCCCCTAGAGTAGGGGGATTCTGCTCCTTTGCTCGACTGGCCAGTCAAGAGCAGATGTGGGTCTTTAGGGTGGAGTGATTTTGGTTTTTCACTATTTTAAAAGTGCGTAACAGCTGGAATTGGTATGGGATCCAGCCAATGGTATGGGATCAAATCCTGCTTCCTCGCTGTGCATCTTCGGGGAAGTTACTTCATCTGTCATTTTCCCTTCTGTAGAATGGAGATGCTGCAATCAGTCCTCCTTCCCAGGTTGTTGGAGGAGATCTTGAGATAATACACGGGAAGTGCTCAGCCCTGTGCTTGGCACACGACAGTACCCAGTCAGAGGGCGGCCAGTGATGTCAGTTCTGGGGCTGCCCAAATCCCATCTGTGCAAGCACCCTGCCTTTACCAGGCACTCCCCTCCAAAGCCCCCTCACCTGCTGAACCCAGGAAGGCCCCTGATGCGGGGAGAGTGCACATATTTGATGGCCACGGACGGGTGCTGGAAAGGAGGCTTCACTGTCACCCCTTCCCACCCAGCGTTCTGGAGAGGTGTCCTCACACTCCGGGGCCTGGGGAGGAGTAGCTGGGGGGAGGCACACTGGGACTGGCATTTTGGAATAGGTCCCCTGCCTCCTCTGGGCGTTTACCTGAGGGTGGCTCCCGGTACAGAAGCTGCTTGTCAGGTGTAAGGGAAGGCAGGGGAGAAGGCCAGGCTCAGAGAACCCAGCTGACTGCTTTGTCATTCTGTCCCTGGTCCCTGGGGAAACGTGTGGCACACGATGTCGATTGTTGCCACAGCCTGAGAGAATCCCACTGAGCTTGGCCACGTGATCCTGGTAAGCAGGCAGCCCCTCTGCCTTCTGGTTGGGGTTCTCCCTCCCTCTGTCCTGCTGGCTACCGGGCATGGTGGCCGAGAGCCCGCTAGGTGGCAGTACTGGGCCACTAGTCGGCTGGGACGGCCACCGTGCAGGGAGCAGGTCTGGAGGGGGAGGAGGGGCACCCTCCCCCTCGTGCTCCTTCGCAGGAGTATGACATTGTAACTTCAGAGGCTGCTCTGGGGAGGAGGCGCGAAAGGCCCTGCTGCTGAGCCTCTCCTCCAGCCTCTCCCCTGTTTGTCGGGACAGCTAGGTCTGCCTTTGTCCCCTGACAGCCTTCCTTTGTAGCGGCTGCCCTGGGGGTTGGTGCTGAGAGCTGGGGCCCTGCCGAGTAGGGAAGGGCTTCTAGTTCTTCCAGCCCTTTCTGTGGGGCTGGCTGTGGGGAGGGCCCCCCCACCCCGTCTTGCAGTATCCCACTTCTCATACAGAAAGTTGCTGATGGCTTGGCTGGTATCCAGAAAAATATGTGGGGAACATTGGGATTAGAGGAGGAGGGAGAGAGGCTGGGGTTCTATGGTAGCCTGGGCCCGAGCATTAACTCCTCAGTCCCAGGTTACTTTGTTCCTAGACATGGTAAGTCCCCTTGCTTTTCCTTTCCAGGCCTCCCAGGCCAAATTAAGAGCTGAGCCCGTGGACTTCCTTCCCTAGTGGCAGATGGGAAGAAAGATCGGAGAATTCCTTTCCCAAGCTTCCCCCCCTGTAGCTGGTGGCACCCTTCATGTGCCTTTTCCTTGGCTCCCTCTTGCAAAACAAGCAGATTCTGACTTTCTTGTGGGCGGCTGGACTGCCATGGTTTTGGCAGCTAAGGAGGGTTTTTTGAGGCGCAGAAGGTAAGGACATGGAGAAATCAACTAACAGAATGGTGACTTGACCTTCGCCTGGTGAATAGCCGTTGGGTTTCAGGGGACCTCGAGTCAGCCTCCGACTCCTTACTCGCATGTTCATTTCTGCTGAGAAGCCTGGGTCTGGGCAGTGGGGGCCATGCTGTGCCCTTGCCCTCCTGGAGTCTGGGGAGGAGGGGTGTGAGGAATCAGGGGGCTGGTGCAGAGCATTCCTGTGATATTTTAGCGAGCTTTGTTGCAGCCCGCCTGCATGCCTGCCATATCTCCAGCTGGCAGCCCATTGGCTGCCTGGGCAGGACACAGGGTGGAATCTGAAAAGGTTTCAGCCTTCCTCTCATCTTATCTGGGCCCTTGGCATTCTTTTCCCAGATAGAGATCAGCAGGACCTCCTGCCTCTCTTTTTTGCCTTCATATTCTTTCTTACCTTCCCTCTCCCCCATCTTTCTTTCTGGCTTAGAGCCATGCTACCTTGTGCTGATTTGCCTGAGCCTTCATGGGCGGCCTTTCCTCAGCAGTGGGTGAAAGAGAGGGCACACGGGCTTTGTCCTTTCTGCTCTGTGGGCTGCACACATGCCAGGCCCCACTGGAAACTGGTACCACCCAGCAGGGCAGCCTGGAGAAGCTCAGGTGAGGCTGGCCTCCCCAAGAGCTAGAGGAGGAGAGGGGTCGCGGGTCCTGAGCCTTTGTTAGGAAAACGTTGCTTTGAAGGCAGTGTCCAAATTCCAGGTGGAGTGAGGGGTTCCTGTTAGAATTACCCATCTTCTGAAAAGAGTTCCCAGCAGCATAGAAATCCCTGGGACCCTGGTCGATAACATGGGTAAAGGCATAACCTATTCTGCATTAGTTAATAAAATAGTTACGGCAATCAGGGCCCCAGTTCTTTACAATAGCCCTGAGAGGAATAGTGAGTAGTAGGAAAATCCAGCAAGCCCTATTCAGCTCTGCAACTTAACCCTATCGTATAGCCCTAGTGGAGTCTCTGAGCATCAGTTTCCCCATCTATACGATGGGGATAGCCGCATCTTCTTTGCAGGGTTGTTGCAGGGATTGACTGGAGGGCCCAACTCCATCTTTACATCTCGGAGGCCCTCGGGAAGCATTTGTTCCCTCAAGGAGGGCTGCCTGTGGTGGGCACCTGCTTTCCTCCAGCTCCTCCCGTGCACACCGCTCTCAGGGGTGTGACTCTTCCTGTGCACGTCCGCCAGGACACCCAGGCACCCTTCACGGCTGCACTCTTTCCAAGGTGCTGGCTGTTGGCAGAGGAGGGGACTAGGGAAGGGAGGCAAGTCTGTCCAGGAATATTCTTCCTGGCTCAGCTGCCAAAGTGAAAATCTGGCACACTCACCCTAATTGGTTGTCAGGGGAGACTGATTTTTGCCTGTATAACTGCTGCTAGAAACCCTGTTATCCCCCTCCTTGGGTATCACACACCTTCCGGTGAATTTCATTTTAACTTAGGCGGAGTCCACCCATCACCTTTCCTAGAACAAGTTGGGAGCCCTGGAGATGACACGGTGGGCACCTCCCTCTGTGAACTTGGGGCTGTGCCTTGGAATGGTGTGCAGGTCAGGGAGCTGGCCACAGGAAATGGTCACCAGGAGGGAGGGGTGGGGTGGAGGTTCTAGGAAAGGGGAGACTGCAGAGAGAAGCAGAGTTCCTCAAGAGTATGAAGCATCATGGCCTAGAAAAAAGGATACCAGCTGTTCCGATCCCAATGAGGGCAGAGAATGGGGATCAAACTAAATAGTACCTGAAGAGAATGTTAAGGGGGGGAAATGGTTAAAAGGAATTAGAGTTGAGTAAAATGCTTCTTACAGCTCTCAGCAGGATATGTCCTGGCTGGCAAGCAGCAGATCTCTCTTAAATAAGGAAGGAGATGTACAATTATAGACCATCAGAGCTGGGAACAGGCTTCAGAGTCCATCTAGCTCAGCCTTGTCATTGCACAAGGGAATGGAGGCCCAAGTGAGATGAGGTGGCTTGTCCAAGAACCCGAGCTAATGCCCATGTCCGAAAGACCTTAGGAATTTGTCGGGGACAGGGGGAGGGAGTGAGGGTGTCCTGAGTTTATAGCACTGGCTGGAGGGTCATCTTAGAGACTCTGCTGCACAGAATGGCATCAAGAAATGCCTTTTACCATTCCTTGAAATCCTGTAGTTTCACCAAGTTCCCAAGGGATTCTGCAATGTATCTGTATTTGAGTCACTGTAGCTCTTTTTTTTTGGCAGCCTGATTATTTAGGCTTGACAGGTAGGCACAACTGTCTCACTAAATGCAGATGTATTTGTGAGACTTTTAAAAAAATGGAACATTCCATTAGTCAAAAAAAGGACTACTGGTAGCCCCTTTTATTTGTAAGGTTCATGTATCAAAATTCCTTGATGTTAAATTTATGAAATGGGAACAAAGTCATGACTTGTACTGCTCTTGTTTTGAAATGCCAGTCTTTCCAGTGCTGCTTTGTGTTGGTGTTTGTGTGTGCACACAGGCGCCTGTGTGTGTGCAGTCCCTCATGCCTGGTCCTCACCCCTGTGTCACTGATGACTCTGTGGCTCTAGGACATTCTGGCACTTGCCCAGGGCCCCACAGCAAGTCGGCGCAGGGCCGGGATACGAACCCGACTTGGCAGCAGCCATTTCTTGGTGTTGATGCCAGAGGCCAGAGGGGAATCTCCGCCAGAACCCAGGGCTGGCCTCTGGTGTTGTGCCACAGGACAGAGCTTCCTTTATGGCTGATGGAGACGGCAGAAGTTTCTTGGTGATTATTCTGTTTCTCACTCCCACTACCTCGATGTGAGGGCTAGATGTTGTTCATCCTACCAACATCCGCTGAGTGCTGTCTGCACACGGGGCTTTGCTCCAGGCCCTGGGGTGTGGAGCATTCTTCCTCTTTGGCTCTTCCCTTCTCGCAGTGGGAGATGAGCAAACAAACGGGTCAAAGGGCGAGAATTGTGAGGAAACCCACACAAGTTTCCAGAGGGCTGGAGAGCGGTGGGAGGGGTGCTACTTTTTCTTTTCTTTTTCTATTGAGGTAAAATTTGCATATCATAAAAATTTCCCTTCCAAAGTGTACAATTTTGTGGCGTTTAGTAGATTCCCGTTGTTGTGCAGGCATCCATCACCTCTGTCTAGTTCCTGAACATTTCCGTCACCTCCTAAGGAGGCCCATTACCCGTTAGGCTGTTGGGCGAGACCTGAAAGAAGGAAGGAAGCCACATGGAGGATGTCTAGTGCGGTCACCCCTTGGGCTGAAGTGTGGTTTGCTGGCCTGGCGGGGGAGCAGCCGTGGCAGGCCAAGCCGCTGCCCCTATAATAGGGTGGCTGGTCGGACTCACCGCCACCCCTGAAGGAAGCTCGGCATGGGCGCAGAGTGCCCTCGGGTCTCCCCTTCTCGGCAGCCATGCTTCCGCGGCCGCCCCTCCTCCCGGATGGCGCCACACGATGCCTGTGGGGTGGCACCCTTCGCCTTCTTTCTCCCTGCGCAGGCGCAGGGCGGAAAATTCCAGTCTGCCCTTTTCCCCTCCCCCGACAGCAGCAACAGCCAGGTGTGGGCGGAAAAATCCAGCCCGCCCTTTTCCCTTCCCCCGACAGCAGCAACAGCCAGGCGTGGGCGGGAAACTCAAGTCTGCCCTCCACCCCAGCAACAGCAGCCACCAATCCCTAAACCCTGCCCCTTCCCCCAGCAACAGCAACAGCCAATCCCTAACCACCACCCCTCCCCCGTCCAGTACCGCCCACTGACCTTTCGCCGGCAACCAATCAGAACAGGGCGTGGCTTCGACCAATCAGCCTTCCCCAGCCCCTATAAAACTGTTGCCTCTCCCTCAGTAAAGTGGACTTGCATGTTTACCTTGTCTCCGCGGTAGTTCTTCTGCCGTGCGCCCTCCAGTCCTGAGAGCCCCTGACAAGGGCCTGGCCTCCCTTGTCCCCAGTTCGTCGCCTGCTTCTCCGGGCAACCCTTTCGTCGCCTGCTTCTCCGGGTGACCCCTTCGTCGCCGGCTTCGCCGGGCGACCCCATCAGCCGAACCGCGCAACCCCTGTGAGACCGATCCCTCGTCTGCTGCCGGACCGACCCCTCGTCCCGAGCGGGACCGACCCCTCGTCCAGAGCTGGACCGACCCCTCGTCCGCAGCCAGACCCCACCTCTACCGACCGAGCAAGCCGCCGCAGCTGGCGCCCAACATGGGGCGGAGCACCCCCACTGCCACCGACTGAGCAAGCCGCCGCAGTCTAGGACTAGAGCTTTCCTTGTGGAGGGAACAGTAGAAACAAAGACTTTGAGGCAAAGAGCTGCTGTGGTGAACTGGAGGAGGAAGAGGTGGCCAGGAGGCCACTGTGAGCTGTAGGAGCGGTAGGGGGTGAAGTTCAGGAGGCTGCAGGACCCAGCACCTCCAGGGCCATAGACCAAGGGGAGCTTGGATGGGTGGGGTGCCTGGTGTGGGGCCTGTGGCAGGCCCTCACTCACCCGCCCAGTCCTGCCTGTCTGCCTCCCAGTCCTCTTCAGACTGGAACTTTTTGGTGAGTCTTAGACTGGTTAACTGCTTGTATCTTGTTAATGAAGGCAAGACGCACCTTACAGGTGTTTGTTTTCACCTGTAACCTGGAAATTAGGTAGTGCTTAATTACAGATGTCTGTTTCTTTCTCCCTTCTGTTTCAGCTTGGGGAAAAAAAAATCTTAAAAATCAAACACCTGTTTTCCTTGAAAAAATTTCAGGTTGTACTTGGGGGCATTGCCTCAACAAAGTTATAACCTGTGTGGCCAAGGTAGAGGGAAAGATAGTTGAAATGAGTAAAGGGGGGATGAGGTGATAGTGTGGTAAGGGGATGGACAAGGAGAGTGTATTGCACTGGAAAGATAATCTAGAACAAGAGAAGGCTCTGGTGGTCTTACAGGGCCAAGGCTGCACTGTTTATGATGCAGAGACCACTGAGGAAGCAGAGAGAACGAACAGAGATGCATGCACCCAGCCCAGGCTAGAGCGAGGAAGTGCTGCGTGCAGGCTGAAGATGAGGCAGTGCTTCTTTACATGGTGCACAGGTGTCCGGAGGAACCCATGAGCCATGAGGTGGTAGCAGGCTAGAAACCTCTGTCAGGTTTAAGAAGATTTAGATGAAAAGTTGCCAACTTAGTGCCTTCCAGTGCCCGATAGGTCAGTGAAAAGGAGGGAGACCTGGCAGACGAAACACGTGGAGTGTGGCGAGGATGGGCACCACCCAAGGAGCACACCCTGTGGGGAGGGGCTCTTCACTTCCAGCAGCTTGTTGCTGATAGGGAGTGTGGGCCCAGGGTGCCAGAACCGGAGATGGTTTTTCTCATGGGAAATTTTAAATATTAGCAGCTAATTGCAACTGGAAAAAAAAAAAAATAGGACAAAGCAAAGGAGGTGGAAGAAGGAGAAAGAAAGAAGGAAAAGGAAGAAATTGTAGTACAAACAAAGCAAACCTGAAGGCTAAATATGGCCCACAGCCACCACAACTTCTGGCTTGGTTGACCCCTTAGATGACTAGGGTGGAGGCAGAATGCAGCTTTGGTACATTTTTGAGATGCAGTTCACTGGGTGAACTCACGCTCTCCATGACCCTGTCAATGACCTCAACTTTGTCTTGTATAAAACAGACCACCACCAGCTGCCCTGAGTCAGCAGGTGCTTAAAAACTTTGATGAAAAGGCTCCAGCTGAATGGAAGAGGAACCTCTGGCGAATGGACAGTCTTTCCATGGCCGTCAGTGCCCATCAGCAGGCATGCCACCCCCCCAAACATCTCCTCTAGCCTGTAGCGGGATCTGCTATTTTTAGCTCCTCTGTAACTCCATTAGCCATATTCACCTCCTCGTGCCTCTTGTCTGCATGTTTAATTATGTAAATGGCATTACAAATCACAGTGGTGTTAAACTACATCTCATCTCTCACAGCACATCAAAGCATGTTACACTATGTCTTGTTGACCATCCCTTCAGTCTGAATGTAGGCACAGGGGAGGATGATTGCTTTCTTCTGGTGAGGAAAATGGGTTGGGAAAATGGAGGTCTCCTGATAAAGGATCTCATGGGATGGATGTGGGATTGCTCTAAGCAGTTGACTTTTTTCCTTTTAATTCAAGATGTGGGTTTTCTGCCTCTATTAAACTGGCTCATTGCTGACTCATTTTTAGCAATTGGCTTTCATTCTCAAGCTACTGTTCAAGTTTGTATTTGAGCAAGGAGATGTGTGCAGTCTTTGAAATGTAGGAGGAGTATGAATGGCGCCAGGAAGACTGTCCTCTAGCCGATAGCCTTGAAACTGCACCACAATGCAGCTAATCCCTCTGATCAGCTCAGTGACGGAATGTGTACTTCCTGAAAGTCCTTCCTTCTATCTGACCTGCATCTCTTATGTTGTGATTAAAGCTACTTCCTTTTTAAAAAAATTATACACACACATACGTACATACATACATATAGAAAATTTGCCATTTTACCAATTTTTAAATGTGCAATTCAGTGGCATTAATTGCTTTTATAATGTTGTGCTACCATCTACCTTCTATTACCACAACTTTTCCAACACCCAAAACAGAAACTCTTTACTCATAAAGCAATAACTACCATTCCTCCTGGTAACCTTTTATCTCCATTCCCTCTAGATATTTTATATAAGAGGAATCATAAAATATCTGTCCTTTTGTGTATGGCTTCTTTTACTCAGCATGATGTCTTCAAGTTTCATTGGTAGCATGGGTCAGTACTTCATTCCTTTTTATGGCTGAATAATATTCTACCACTTGTTTATCCATTCATCTGTCAGTGGACACTTGGGTTATTCTCACCTTTTGTAAGTTCATTGCCTTTTGACTGATCTTCAATAAAGATTAAGTGGTGATGAATACCCTTCCTACAGTAGATCTTCGTTCTTGTGCCCTTGCTGCCTATTGCTTCTTACATACTCTCTTGAATTTTTTATTCGCCACTGTTTCTTACTGTCAGCCACCAACATGTTTTAATTCTCCCTTTATCTCTGGCTTGACCCTGCTGGACCCCAGCATCTCTGCTTTCTTCTCTCTACCTCATTCTGCTAGTGGCTGTAATGTCTTATTGCCTGCTCATATGTGGAACTTTTGTCATCTGGTGGGCAGTCTTATGCTAAAATGGTTCTCTCAGATGTCTTCTTGCTTGCTAAATCCAGGGCTTTCCCCAATTCTCACTCTTAACAATGTTGTTATTGTTGAAATATTTAAGAGTTACTTGGATCCCTTTTCCCCTAAACTTTAGCATGTATCTCATCTCCTAAGAACAAGGGCGTTCTCTTATATAACCACAATAAAATTATCATACTCTACAAATTTAATGTTAATACAATATTAGGTTTAACATACAGTCCATAATCAGTTTTTCTAGTTTGTCTCAGTATGTCCTATATAGCTGTCTTAAAAAATCCAGAATTCAGTCAAGGATCACACATTGCATGTGGTTGTTGTGTTGTTTTAGTATTCTTTAATTTAGTAGAACCGTCATCTAGGTTTTGTTTTTGTTTTTTTGAGTGTGTGTGAGGTACCGTATATGGGATTGAACCTGGACGTTGTTATGTGGAAAGCCGGTGGTTAACCACTGAGCCACATTGGCTCCCTGAGTTGGTTACCTTGTTTGTTTTGCTTGTTTTTTTGTTTGTTTGTTTGTTTCTAGGAGGCACCAGGAACTGAACCTGAGACCTCCCATGTGGGAAGCAGGCACCCAACCACTTGAGCCGTATCTGCTCCACAGGCTTTCTTTTAGTCTTTTATGACAGTAACATTTTTGAAGAGTCCAGACCAATTTTGCAGAATTTATACTTATCTTTTCTTCATAATTCAATTCAGGTTGAATGTTTTGTCAAGACATCTATATAAGTGCTCTTGTGTTCTCAGTGTTTCATATCAGTGGACACATGATGTCAGGTTGTCTTACTGGTGATGTTTAATTTGATCATTTGGTTAAGGTGGTGTGTGCCAGATTTCTCTATTATGAAGGTACCTTTCCCTTTAAAATTAATAAGTCGTCTGTGGGGTGGTACTTTAAGATTCCTTTTAGAAACAGGAATGTCTTGTTTTTAAACAAGTGTTTCATCCAATGGTTTTCTATCCATTGGTGATTCTTGACTGAATCAGTATGCTGGTAGTTAAAAAATGGTGGTTTTCTATTTCTATTTCTTCTACTTTTATTAATTGGTACTTTTGATGCTTTGAATCTGTATGTACCCCAGAAAAGTATGTTCTTCAAGTTAATCCATTCCTGTGTGTGTGGACCTATTTCATGTAGGATCTTTTGGTGCGTAGGATCTTAACTTAAAATGTGACCCATCTCATTCAGAGTCCTAACCCTCTTACTGGAATCCTTTATGAGAGTGAAATCAGACAGCCCTGGAAGCCAGAAGCTGAAAACATCCTAACCCGGAAGAGAAGGGAGAGACCAGTGGGTGCCACCATGTGCCTTGCCATGTGACAGAAGAGTCCAGGATCACCAGCAGCTGGTCTTCAGGAAGAGGGTGTGGTCTTGATGATGACTTTTTGGGGACATTTTCACAGCCTTAGAACTGTAAACTTGTCAGCTAATACATTCCCATTGTAAAAACCAACTCATTTTTGTTATATTGCTTTTGGCAGCCTAGAACAGTACTCTTCTATAAAAAAGAGTTTTATTTTCTGTCCCGTTTATTTAGATAGTTAATATCAATATGGATTCAGAAATTTGAACAGCTTACTTTTAAAATAACTTTATTGAGATGTAATTTATATTCAATAGATTTCACACAGTTTAAGTGTTCAGGACGATGACTTTGTCAACCATATAGCCATGTAACAACACCTTATTCATGTAATAAGACATCTCCATTTCCTCAGAAAGTTCTCTCATGCCACATTGCAATTTTTAAATTTAGCTTTTTATTTTGAAATAATTATTGATTTGAATAAAGGTGCAGAGATAGTAGAAAGAGATCCTGTTTACCTTTCACTGAGTTTTCTCCAGTGGTTACATCTTGTATAATTGTAGTATGGTATCAAAACTAGAAAATGGATATTGGTTTAATACCTGTGGATAGTTCTATGCCATTTTGTCATTTTACCATCAGCACTGTCAAGGTGCAGACTAGTTTGAGTAAAGTGTAGAAAGCTTACCCCTTTTTAAGTCCCTTTGCCCTTCCTTGTTTATAATATCATTATCACAAATATATTCTCTATATACACTGAGAACCACATCAGATGTTATACTTTTTGCTTCATCTATCAGACATAATTTTAAAAAATGCAAGAGATAGAGGAAGTTCTACCCATATTTTTGATCTTCCCATCATTCTTTCTTCCTTCATGACTTCTAAAATTCCTTCTTTCATCATTTCCTTTCTGTTTTAGGAAACTTCTTAGCCATTCTTTTAGGATAGATCTACAAATTTTCTTAGTTTTCCTTTGTCTGAGAATGTCTTTATTAGCCCTTTATTCCTGAAGAATAATTTTGCCAGATATATTATGGAATTCTGTGTTCATAGTTCTTTTTTTTCCCCAGCACTTGAAAAATGTAATGCCACTTTCTTTAGCCTCCATAGTTTCTGTTGGGAAATTGCTGTTATTCAAATAGTTTTTTCCTGTGGGCAAGATGTCATTTTTTTCCTGCTGCTTTCAAGACTTTATCTTTAATTTTCAGAAGTTTGACTGTGATATTTTGGTGTGGATTTCTTTGGGTTTACCCTGTCTGGGATTCATTCAGCTTCTTGAATTCGTAGGTTTATGTCATTTGCCCAATTTGGGAAGTTTTGAGCCATAATTTCTTCGTATACTTTTTCATCACCCCTCCCTTCTCCCTTTCTCCTCTCCATTTGGGACTCCAGTGACACAAATATGAGGTCTTTAATTATAATCCCACAGGCTCTGTTCATTGTTTAGCAGTGTATATTCTCTCTGTTGTTAGATCAAGTACTTTCTTTGTACTCTCTTTAAGTTCACTGATTCTTTTATCTGTATTCTTTATTCTGCTGTTGAGTCACCACTGAACTTTTTATTTTGATTATTATATTTTTCAGGTCTAAAATCTCCTTTGGGCTCTTCTTTTTAACTTCTACTTATTTGCTGATACTTTTAAAAAATTGACTCAAGTATATTCATAATTGCTTGTGGAAGCATTTTTGATGGCTGCTTTAAAATCCTTGTCAGAGACTTTTGACACTGTGTCATTTCAGTGTTGGTGTCTGTTGATGCTCTTTTTCTATTTAAGTTTTCTGGTATTGGTGAATGATTTTTTATTATCTCCTGGACTTTGGGGGGGGCTTATGTTATGAAGGTCTGGATCTTATTTAAATCCTCTGTTTCAGCTGGCCTCCTGTGACACCTGGGTGAGGGGAAAGGAGCCCTCTTGTTACTGTCAGGTGGGCGTGAAAGTCCAGCTTCCCCGCTGGGCCTTCCTCGGCATCCCTGGGGGAAGGATGCCCCTTGTTATTGTTGGGTAGGGGTTAGTTCACGCTCCCCATAGATACCACCCTGCTGGAAGGACAAGGTGCTTGTTACTTCTCCCCGAGTGGACTCCACCAACTCCACAGTAGGGGAGATTATTACTCTGGTTATTGGTGAAAGTTCTGCTTCCCACTTGGTCTCCTCATACACCAATGTAGCAGAAAGGGAGAGCGGTACCTTGTTTCCACAGAGTGGGGTGGGAGCCCAGGATCCCCATGCTGTCTTCTTGGACACTGGTGGGGAGGGTGAGGGGTGCTTCGATATCACTGAGTGGGGTGGAAGTTCACTCCACTGACACCATGCGGGTGCTGCCCATTACTGCCAGACAGGGATAAAAGCTCCAGCTCCCTGCTCTCTCTTCTTTTGACACCATCTTGGTGGGGTGGTGGTTTGGGGCATCTCATTACAGATTGGTTAGGGTGGAGGTCCACACTCCCCACTTGGCCTTTGCTTTTCTGTGGTGTTTGGCTGGAGTAGGGCAGTTACTGTCAAAAAGTTTTCTATCTTGTTAGGCTGCTCCTTTCCTGTTGGGGTTGGGGAGAAGTTTTTCCTATGGTATTTGGCTAGAGGGAGCAAGCTTTTCTGAGGGCTTTTTTGTCTGCTCCCATTGGCATTTGTGAGTGGCCAGCTCCACTAGCACCCAATCTGGGATATATGAGGCAAACACAAACTCAGGGAATATACCTCCATGCCATTCCTTGAGTTCTGAGGTCCCTAGCTAGTTTGCCTTCTTCTCATCACCCTTCAGAACCTTCTTATGTTACGTATGTATATATATAATGTCCTGGGCTTTTAGCTATACTTGGCTTAAAACTTAAATTTTAAAGATTCTTGATACATACTGTCAAAATTCCCTCCATTAAATAGCAATACCAGTTTACATTCTTACCAGCAATGTATGAGAGTGTCTGTGGGCTTCCACTGTTGCCAGCTTTGGGTAGTATCATCTTTCATCTTCATTGAGCTAATAAGCAAAAATTGGCATCTCATAGTAGTAATTTTGTTTCTTTGGTTTCAAGTGGAGGTTGAATGTTTTTCATATGTTTATTGGCTTAATTTTTTTTTTCTCGTGAATTCCCTTTTCATGTACTCTGGGTGGGGAGCAATATTGAAAACTAAAAGAGAGGGGTAACCTGCTGCTGCTATATCAGTAAGGCTCCAGTGAGATAGAAACCACGGCAATTATGTCAACAGAGAAAATTTAGTATCAAGAATTGATAACTAGGCCTCAGATTGTTAACTAGGCTACTGAAAGGGTAGCAAGCAAACTCTAGGGTATTACAGAGGTAGCACGGTCAGGAAGCAGCTCCCACCTGTACGGCTGGAGTATCAGAGGGAGGAGGTTGACATTATTAAAACTTGGAGGTTAATGGGAGGACCCTGTGGAAACTCTGTGAGGAAGGGTACTAGCTGTCTAGCAGTACCCAGGGATGAGGTATGTGATGAGGGGTCTCTGCGGGGGGTTGTATGATAAGGTTGGTTCTGCAGTTTTTGGAAAATCTGCAAATTGGAACCAGCTGCTGCACTAGGGAGGAACTGCTGGCACTGAGGTGAAGAAGTGTTGCTCCTTGGAACAGGAAGGAGGGAAGAAGCAAACAGAAAGGGTCAGTTCTCTTCTTCCTTGTCTAGTCTTGCAGTTTCCTTCCAACACGCCTGTTTTCCATATGGAACCAGCTGGCAAAGTAGAAATGATATCCTCAGAGACCCAGCCCCACCATCACAGAGAACCTTGTAGAAGAGAGAGCTGGGATCTGAGATATAGGAATGTAGTGACAGGCACAGCTGCCTTTCCTGTAGTGGACGTGGCCTTGTAGTGGTGTAAGGGCAGGCAAAAATCAACTGTACCCCCAGTTGTTTCAGTTCTCCTGTTCCTTTCATAGTTTGAACGTCTTGCCATAGCAAGGATCATTTTAGTGTTAAACGTTTTGAAAATACTTTTTCCATATGCATGCTGTACTGTGTACTATATATTACTGTGTGTTATACATAGGTATTATCATAGAGAACACAATGCAGTAAGGAATTTAAATGTTTTTTCAAGGGTAATTGTCATTATAGTTGATGTTCTCTGTACTTTAGAACCTGTCCATCACCTTCTCACATCCCTTCAGTCCAGTGAGAGAAGACTTCAGTTTATATTCTAGTTAAACCAGAGACTACCCGCGGCTGCTTCCTACACACATACCATCTTCTCTTGCCTTCCTGTTGGTTCATTCTTTTTGGATAGATTTTAAATTTCTAAAGACAGGGACCATATTTGTCTATTCACAGGACCTGAGGGCACTCAGTAGTTGCTAAACAAAATTTTTTTGTAATTAATATTAACAACAGCAGGAACACCAACATTTACATATAGTTGTTTAATTCTTGCAACAACTTTGTGCGTAGGCTGCATAGGTATCGTTACCATATTTCATCAGCTCTGAGATGAAAACTTTTTCACATTTTAACACCTCTGAATTGGGGATGTGTTTTATAATCAGTGACATCTTAAAATTATAATTGACAGAATTTTTTTTCCTTGGTTGTAATAAAATAATGGTTCCATCTTAGATCATTGTTGTCTTAGATTCAATTAAATGTGGCGTATTCCCATTTTATTGATGAATAATGAAGGGCACAAAGAGATTATGTATTTGCCCAAAGCCACACAGCTAGAAAGTGGCAGAGCAGGGCTTTGAAACATGGCGTTCTCGTTTCAGAGTGCATGCTCTTCACCATGTGCATACAGCGTCTCTGTGCCTTTTCCATGGAATGACCTCTATGCCATCACTCCTGTCAGTCTTATCTACCCTTCAGGTCTAACTCAGACCCCACCTGCCTTGCCAGTTTTCTCATCCCATGCTACTTGTCAATCACTTGTTATTTCTTATATCCTCCTTTGAACCCCATAGCATTTCCTTATAATACTTACTTTACCTGATCTGCTGTCTCTCTTACTTAGTGGAGTTGCATTTTACAAGGTATTCAGGCTGCGGGTTGGTTTGTAAGGTAAAAACTATACATGGCCAAAATTAGCCTTGAGCATCCTTTAGGAAGGACACCTGGGTTCTGTTTGGGGTCCAGTGTAACCAGTTTTTTCCTACCACTCTAGGTGAATCACTATTTTTTTAATTCGGCATCCAATGAAATAGTTGGTTTGGGCTTTAGGGCCATGTTGTAGGAAAAATAAGGATCTTGAGTCATTAGACTTGAACTTGTGAGTGCAATTGGAACACTCACACTGTAAGAGACACAGACACTGAGATGGTAGTAGGAGGTACATCCCCTGCCTACACACGGCTGGCACCCTACACGGTGCCTTTGCCGTGCTCAGCCTGCATGACCATATGTGACAGCTGCCCTTTCCAAGGCATTTGCTCATTGAGAGAAATGACTATCTTTCTTTCCTTCCAATTTTTTAAAAGTTTTTTTAAGAAACAAATTTATTGAGATATAATTCATATATCATACAATTCCCCTATTTAAGGTGTCCAATTCAGTGATATTTAGTATGCTCTCAGAGTTGTGCAGCCATCATCACAATCAATTTTAGATCATTTCCAAAGAAATCCCATATCGATTAGCAATCATTATATATATCCCCAGACCCCCTAAACCTAAACAGCCTCTATTTTCTGTCTTTATAGATTTGCCTATTCTGGACCTCTGTATAGGGGGAATCATAGAATATGTGGCCTTTTCTATCTGGCTTCTTTCATTTAGCATGATTTTTAGGGTTCATCCATGTTGTAGCATGTATCAGAATTCAAAAAAAAATTTTTATTATTATTTTTAGGAGGTACGGGGAATTGAACCCTAGACCTTGTACATGGGAAGCAGGTGCTCAACCACTGAGCTACATCCGCTCCCCTGTATCAGAATTTAATTCCTTTTTTATAGTTAAATAATATTCCATTGTATGAATATGCCACATTTTATTTATCCATTCATCAGGTGATAGATATTTGTTTCCACTTTTTGGCTATTGGATAATGCTCTTAGGACATTTGTGTACAAGTGTTTGCATGGACGTATGTTCCATTTTTTTTAGTAGATACCTAGCAGTGAAATTGCTGGGTCATATGGTAAGTGCCAGTTTGTTTTCCACAGAGGCCGCACCATTTTACAGTCCCACTAACAATTTATGAGGGTTCTAATTTCTTCACATCCTTGGCAACGCTTGTTAGTTTATGTTTTATTATTATTATTATAGCCATCCTACTGGGTGTGAAGTGGTATCTCATTGTGGTTTTGATTTGCATTTCCCTGATGACCAGGGTTATTGAGCATCTTTTCATGGGCTTATTAACTATTTGTGTATCTTCTTTGGAGAAATGAAAATGAGGTCCTTTGCCCATTTTTAATTGGCTTATTTGTCTTGTTGTTGTTGATTTGTAAGCTCTTTATATATTCTGATACAAATCCATTATCAGATAAGTGATTTGCATATTTTCTTCCTATTATATGGGTTGTCAAAAGTTTACATCTGTATTTTCTTCTGAGAGATTTATAGTTTTAGCTTTACATTTAGGTCTATAATTTATTTGGAGTTAACTTTTTAAAAAAATTAATTTTATTTATTTCTCTCCCCATCCCCGCCGTTGTCTGCTCTCTGTGCTCATTCACTGTGTGTTCTTCTACATCTACTTGCATTATCAGACACAAATGGGTAACTGTGTCTCTTTTTCGTTGGCGTCATCTTGCTGCATCAGCTCTCCGTGTGTGTGGTCCCACTCCTGGGCAGGCTGCACTTTTTTCATACGGGGCAACTCTCCTTGCGGGGTGCACTCCTTGTGCATGGGGTATCCCTATGCAGGGGTGCCCCTGCATGGCCCAGCAATCCTTGTGCACGGCAGCACTGTGCATGGGCCAGCTTACCACATGGGTCAGGAGGCCCTGGGTTTGAACCCTGGGCCCTCCATATGGTAGGCAGATGCTCTATCAGGTGAGCCACGTCCGCGTCCCTTGGAGTTAACTTTTGTGCATAGTGTAAGGAATAGGTCTAAATTCATTCTTTTACCTGTGGATATCTAGTTGTCCCAGCACCATTTGTTGAAAAGCTTATTCTTTCCCTATTGAATTGTCTTGGTGACAAGCAGAAAAAAAAGTGTTTTCTTTTCCTGAGCATGTATAGTTGATTTCATAGTAGATAAATGTGGGTAAG
Source organism: Dasypus novemcinctus (assembly GCF_030445035.2). NCBI lineage: Eukaryota > Metazoa > Chordata > Mammalia > Cingulata > Dasypodidae > Dasypus > Dasypus novemcinctus. Next base: position 56,011,303 of record NC_080698.1, read on the forward strand.
AAGACTATCCACTATGTATTTATCTTATTTGCCCCACTAGGTTATAAACTTCTTAGGGCAAGAAAAGGTTGTGTCTTATTGATCTTTACTTCCCTTTAGCACCCAGCTCAGTGTCAATATACAGTGGCATTTCTGAGTGAATCAGAGCAAGCAATAGAGACCTGAACGACGAGAGCTGGAGAAACTATTCCTCCTGATTGATTCCCAGTGTGTTCCAGATCCTGCCAAAGAGCTCACATCAGTAATAATGCGGTAATTGAATCATGCAGTGATTCACATTTCTCCTTTTCAGTTTTTACTTTAACTTCTGATTATTTAAAAAAAGATTCAGTTTTATGCGTATATGTTCTTAATGCCTTTGTAATACTTATCTTCCTTTTTAATAGAAAGTGCAAGTCAGACTCAGAAGATTGGGTGTAGCCCACCTCAATTAAAGAACAGTTTGTTTGCGTTGGGTTTATTTTTTACATGTAGCTTCTGTTAATGGCAAGTGGTAATGCTTTTCCATTTTTGCTAGTTATATAAAGTTTCAAGGCAAATCTAAATTAAAAAGTGAAGATAAATTTAAATAAAAATATTAAGTAATGTAATGTACACTCCAAAAATCACAAGGTGGCACTAGAATCACGAAAGTTTAGGAAACACCTAAGGGGGGGCTATTGTTTCCCTATTTTATTTTCTCTACTCGTTTTCTTCATTTTTCATTTTATTTTTGAATGGATAATACATTGACATGATTCAGAATTCAAAAAGTATAAAAGGTATAGTAAAAAGTCTTCCTTCTACCCCAACCCCCCAGCCACCTGGTTCACTTCCTTGGAGTGGCCATTGTTACTGATTTCTTATATAATTTTTCAGAGATAGTTAATACATACACAAAAAGCTATTCCTTTGGAATAATTTTCCCCACTCTTCTTTACTCCTTGCCTTATCCTGCCTTTGCCTTGGAGGGTGGATTTCTTGATGTGGGGTCAATCTGTCTGGATTTGCAGTGATCTTGAGTGCCTGCTTATCATGACCCTGGACTAGTACCTGGCACTGAGGTGATATTTTAGGCTGTTAGGATACATTAGGAAGATGTGTTTAGGGAAATGCTGCTGCATTTGTATTAGCATTGTTTTTGGCTGCAAGAGACAGCGCCCAACTAACAGAGACTCAGCACCACCACGTGTATCATCTTTTTGCACCATCTGGAGGCAGGCATAGCTGGTAAGGGTGTCTCAGCATACGGGTTACTTCTCCACAGTTCTCTGGTCTTTCCCTGAAGTCTCCACAGCAGCATCTCCAGCAGGAAAGTTCTCTGAGCCACATGACCACCTAAGAGCAATCACTGGCAAAGGAGAGTGAGATTACAGGGGTTGGTTTAGGTGGGTCATAGCTTTCCTTGGGTCTGGCAGAAGGACCCACCTTTCCTGAGATGAGAGGCTTTCACACCCACAAAACTAGGGTGCTATGGGCCTGAGGGCAGGGAGCAGAATTGGGAGGAATGGCTGCTGGATAACCAGTGAATAGTGCCTATCACAGGATGGCATGATGAAGACAGTGGAAGAGGCTGACAGATACTTGTGCCCTGAAGAGTCTCAAGCTCATCCAGCCATTTTTCAGCTCAAGAGTTAGAAGCAGTAAAATTTTGATTAGGACTGAGGCAGTGGTAGCACTGAAATGACAATATTAATGCTTGCCCAGGGATTCACACAGGAGAGCTAGAGTCCTGAATGTTTTTTTCCCTTTAAAAGTTCTTCCCCTGGAAGTGCATCCTTTGGGGAGCAACTTTGTTCCACACTTTTTGTTAGAAGACCACAGAAATGCCTCTTCTAGCCTCCTGCCTTACAGTCATATTCCTGGATCAGACTGAGGAGGCAGCATCAGCCCTTGACTCAGAACTGGAAAAGGGGATCATTAGCAGGAAGATGCTGACCTTAACAAGATGCTGCCCAGTCTTGCTTTCAGAGCAGTCTTCAGTGTTCTTGTACCAATGCTCAAACTTCAGTTCTTCCAGTCTCATCTACCCTTTCCCCTCATTCAATGCCTTTGTCTCTTTATTTCTATCATCTCCCCATCTCCTTTTTCCTTTCCCCACTCTCCTATAGCTGCTTGGAGCTGAGAGCTAAAATAGGAACATATCAGTTTAGTTACCAGAGATTAAGGTCTTTTTTTTCCCCTTGCAGCAAACTATGTTAGGAAACCCTGTTGTTCTTCCTAACAGCGAAAGGGAGTGGGCACTGAGAAGGTAGAGATGAGGGGAGGGTAGAGGAATGTCAGTGGAGAAATGAGAAACAGATGTAGAGCTCACATGTGGCTGAGCCTCGTCTGAGGAGTTTGAAGGAGAGGGGGAGGGCAGAGCAGGCTGGAATTTGGTGGTCATATTCATTCGTGTGTTTAATCCTTTTGTGGCTTTCCTGGTGTTCATGAAGAAAGCGGCTCCCAGCAAGGCAGTGAACAACAAGTCGATGATTAATTGCCCTTTTTAAATTGTAATTATGTCACTCACCAGAACCCGTGAACATTAATTCTCGATTTACAGAGTGAGTAATTGAATAATGAAGGGGCTGCCTGTTTGTTGCGCTCTGCTCTTGCCCTTGCATTTCTACAATGCCAGGCCCTTCTGTCTCTCTTAGTCTTTGGATGATGCCCACTTTCCCAGTGATTTTAGGACCTGTTCTGGCCTTCTGACTGCAGGCTGTCTGGCATTACTTTTCACTGATGGATGGGTGAGGCCCGGGCTGATGTCGTATGCTTCAGGGAAACAGAGCAACCACTTCTGATTCTAAACCAATGCTGCTTTCTCTTCAAGCAACAGAAGTCTGCTCTGGCTAACTTAAGCATAAAAGAACGTGACTTTATTGGAAGGCTATAGGGAAGCTCCCAGGCCTTGATAGAAGACAGCCAGAACCAGGGCTTGAGGTTGAGGCTGCTAGTAGGCAGTGAAGCCCTGTGGGATGCCACTGTTGAGAAAACCAGGTCCAGCTTTGCCAGATTGTCATTTCACACTGTGTTCAAATTCCTGAGCCAGTCACATTCTTTGCTGGTTGAGGGTGGGCCACTTCGATTGACTGTATTATCAAGAATGTGCACATTGTGAGAGAGAATGTTCTCCCACTTCTCCCCCACCCTCCCCAAATCAACATACTCTCACTAGAAGGGGCAATGAGTGCTGGATGGGCAAATATGACATTTTTGTCTGCACATTCTCTCCTTAACCTCTAGCTATTCATCTCCCCTCTTCTCTCACATGGCAAGAGAGCTATTGGCTCCCCACAGTGAGGGAGTCCATAGGCAGTAAAGATAAGGATCAAAAAGCTCCAACTTTATTTCCTTGTGAAGGCGGTTCTGCTAGCTAACAGTTCAGATGGAGAAGAAGCCATCTCACACTTCATGACCTCACAGTTTTTTTCTCATCAGCAGTGTCTGTCTTTATTCTCCACAAGAAATCCAAACTTCCACTTGGATCTCATCTCTTGGAGTTATTCTCCCTTCAAGATCTGGAACAACAAAGTTTTCTTTGACCACAGTCCCACTGTCTTTTCCACTCTTCCTGCTTTCTCTTTCCCCTTGAACTTTCTCTTTGCTTTCATTGCATTCTCAATGCCTGCATGTTCTTCAGTCCCTCAGCCTCCTCTTGTGCATTTGTCTTCCTAATCAAGCCATGTCAGATTTCACCTCTCTTCTCTCTAGCTCTCGTTATAATATCTGCCTCCTCTGCCTTGCTCACCCTTCTTTTCCTAAACTGGAGCACTGCTGGAGAAAGCTTTGATGCTGATTTGTAGAATATCTGTTTATACTACAAATATGTGCTATCCAGCCTCAGCCGAATCCTCAGAGCTGCTCAGCAACACCGTTTGGCCTTAACTAACTCTCCATTTTATTTGCCCACAGAAGCTTTTATATACCCCATCCCCACCCAAGTATCTCCCATTCTCAATGAAAAGGTGCCACTCATCTGAACTTCCTCAGTTTCTCCTTTTCACCTTACTTTTTCTCTCTTCACTCAGTCTTTCTGAAACTCTCTTACCTGTGATCTTGATTGGATTATTCTCTGGGATTTTGATCATTGCCCTTCCTCTTGCTTATATTTTTTTTCATTTTTTCCCCTCCCTACTAACCCCTTTCTTTAACTTATGTATATGTCCCAAATTCCCAAGCACTTTTTAAATTCTTTTACCTGCTTCTAATGACTTAGAAGCTATGCCTCCTTCTCTTCTTGTGATTACAATTTTATGTATTTTTAAATTTTTTATTTTGAAATTATTTTAGGCTCACATAGAAATTGTAAAAATAGTAGTGATTCCTTTCACCCAGCTTCCTCCAATGATGGCATCTTGCGTTACTATGGTATAGAGTTTTCCATCCTCAGCATTATTGACATTTTGGACTGGGGACTTTTTTTTTTGTTTTTTGTCATGGGGGACTGTCTTGTGCATTATAGGATGTTTAGCTGTATCCTTTGCCTCTCATCCACTAGATGCCAGTAGCACTTCCCTACAAATTACCACAACAAATTACCACAACCTTGGTGTCTTTTGGTCGAAAGTCTGACATGGCATGGCTGGATTCTCTGCTCAAGGTTTCACTAGGCTAAAGTCAAGGTATTGGCTAGGGCTGGGGTTCTCATCTGGAGTTGCTAGGGAATGAATCTGTTTTCAAGCTAATTCAGGTTGTTGGCAGAGTTAATTTCCTTCTCATGCTTTCCACCTAGCCCCTTCCATCTTTAAGCCAGCACTAGTATGTTGAGTCCTTCTCATGCTTCAAACCTCTTGGATGGACTCCCTTTTTTGCCAGTAGCTGAGAAAAAAGTTCTCTGCTCTTAGGAGCGCATGTGATTACATTGAGTCTAGCCAGATAATCCAGAATAATCTCATCGTATTCACAGTTTCTGTGGATTATGGGGTGGGCATCTTTGGCAGGCCATTATTCTGCCCACCACACATTGCCTTAGTCCAGTAATCAAAACAGGAAATTGACATTGGTGTAATACTATTAACTAAACTTCAGATCTTACTCAGATTTCATCAATGTTTATATATACTCTTTTTTATTTTGGTGTGTAGTTCTATCTGAGTTTAGCACATGGATAATTTCATGTAACTAATAATCAAGGCTACTGAACTATTCCATTAACTCCAAAGAAACTCCCTTGTGCTATTCCTTTATAGTCCTGCTCTTTCCCAACTCTACCTAGCAACCATTAGTCTCTTCTTCATGGCTATAATTTTGTTGTTTGAGAATATTATGTAACAGGAGTTGTACAGTATTTCACCTTTTGAGATTTTTTTTTTTACATTTAGTATAATGTCCTTGAGATCCATTGAAGATGTACGTATCGATAGTTCAATCCTTTTTATTGCTGAGTAGTCTTCCATGGTATGGATACACATTTGTTTATCTATTTACCTGTTGGAAGGTTATTTGCATTATTTCTAGTTTTTGGTTGTTATGACTAAAGTTTCTGAATAAAGTTGCTGTGTACTATTCGTGCACAGGTTTTTATGTAAACCCTTTTGATTTCTGTAGCATAAATACCAGGGAGTGCAGTTGCTAGGTCATTTGGTAAGTGTGTATTTAACTTTATAAGGCACTGCCAAACCATTTCCCAGGGTGACTGTGCTATTTTATGTTCATACCAGCAGTGTATGAGATACCTAGTTTCTCTGCATCCTTACTAGCACTTAGTACTGTCAGTATTTTTTATTTAGCTATTCTAACAGGAATGTAGTAATATCTCCTTATGACTGGTGGCTAAGGATGTTAAGTGTTTTTTCATGTGTTTATCATTCACATATCCTCTTTGGTGAAGTGTCTGTTTGGTGAGGTCTTTTGCCCATTTTCTAATTGGGTAGTTTGTTTTCATACTATTGAGTTTATAGAGTCCTCTACATATTCTGAATACAAGTCCTTTGTCAGGTTTGTGATATGCAAATGTTTTCTCACAGTCTGTAGTTCTTCTTTTCATTCTTTCAACAGTGTTTTTTGCAGAACAAAAGTTTAATTTTGATGAAGTCTATTTGATCATTTCTTTTTCTTTTATGCATCATGCTTGTGGTGTCATGTCTCAGAATTCTTCAACTAATCCCATGTCATGAATATTTTCCTTTATGTTTTGTTCTAATTTTATAGTTTTATAGTTTATGGTTTACATTTAAGACTGGGATCCATTTTGAGTTTTTTTTTTTTTTTTTTTGTATACGGCTTGAGGTTTAGGTTGAGTTTCACTTCTTTCCCTAGGAATGTTCAATTGGTCTACCATCGTTTGTTGAAAAAGTTACCTTTACACCTTTGTAAAAAGTCAGTTGACCATACATGTGTGAGTCTTTCTGGATTCTCTGTTCTTTCTGTTGATCTATGTGTTTATTCATATGCCAATACTGTACTGTCTTGATTACTTTATATACTTTAGTTATACTTAAGATTGGGTACTGTGATTCCTTTAACTTTGTTCTTCTTTTTCAAATTTGTTTTAGCTGTTCTAGTTCCTTTGTATTTCCATATACATTTTAGAATTTTAAAAAAAATCTCTACAGAAGGTCCTACTGAGATATTGATAGGGATTGTGTTAAACTTATAGATCATTTTGGGGGAGAATTGACTTCTTTACAATGTTGGATCTTATATTTCATGAACACGGTATGTCTCTCTATTTAGATCTCCTTTGGTATCTTTTTGTCAGGGTTTTGCAATTTTCAGCATATATATCCTGTGTGTGGTTGTTAAATTTCTCCCTAAGTATTTGGGGATGTTCTTTTTGGTGGGGGGTGGGTATTGTAAATGGTATTGTGTTTGCTCTCCAGTTGTCCATTGCTAGCATATAGAAACACGGTTGATATATGATGAGCTTGTATCGTGTGACCTTGCTAAACTCATTTATTAGTTCTAGGAATTGTTCTGTAGAGTACTTGGGATTTTCCCTTAGATAATCATGTCATTGGCAAATAGGTACAGTTTTTTAATTTCTTCTTTTCCTATTTATTATATATACTTTTTACATCTTTTTCTTGCCTTATGACATTAAGACTTCTAGTACTGTAACAAATAGAAATGATAAGAGTAGATGTCCTTGTCTTATTCCTGATCTTTTGGAAAAAGCATTCAGTTACTCACCATTCACTATGATGTTAGCTTCAGAATTTTTGTAGATATTCTTCATGAGGTTGAGGAAGTTCTATTCTGTTCCTAGTTTGCTGAGACTTTTTATGATGAATGGGTGTTGAATTTTGTCAAATGCATTTTCTTCATAAGTTGATATCATGTGTTTTTCTTCTTTAGACTCTTAATTTGGTGGCTTAAATAATTTTTTGATTATTGAACAATTGTATTTCTAGAAAAAACCCCACCTGTATTGTATGTATGTATGTATGTATGTATGTATGTATGTGTATGCTGAATTCATTTTGCCAATATTTTATGAGGATTTTTACATCTTTTTCATTAGTTGTATTGGTTTATTGTTTTCTTATTTTGTATTGTCTTTATCTAGTTTTTGTATCAGGGTAATGCTGGCCTCATAAAATGAGTTTAGAATTGTTCTCTCCCCTTCTGTATTCTACAAGAGATTTTATAGAATTGGTGTTATTTATTTTTTAGATGCTTGGAGGAATTCACTAGTGAAGCCGTCTAGGCCTGGAGATTTCTTTTTCCAAGGGTTTTTAACTGAATTCATTTTAAAAGTAGTTACTGTTGTTTTCAAATCATTTATCTCAGGGACATTTTGGTTGTGGTTTTTGAGGAATTAGTGTGTTTCATCTTAGTTGTTGAATTTATGCAGGTAAAATTGTTTGTGATATTCTCTTATCCTTTTAGTGCCTGTGGGATCTGTAGTGTTATTTCTTTTTTCAGTCCTGATATTGGTAATTTCTTCTTCTCTCTCTCTTTTTTCCTTTGTCAATTTTGCTAGCTTTACTGATTTTTATTGATCTTTTCAAATGACCAGCTTTTGGTTTGATTATTTTTGTGTTCAGTTCATTGCTGTTTTCATCTCTGTTTTCTCTTTCCTTTTACTTGCTTTGGGTTTATTTTGCTCTTCTTAGTTTATTGAGAAGGGAGCCTAGAATATTGATTTGAGAACATTTTTCTCTTCCAGTAGAAGCATTTAATGCTGTATTAATTATAAATCATACCAAAATGCAGTGAATAAAAACAACATTTATTATCTCACAGTTTCTGTGGGTCAGCAACCTGGGTGCAGATTAGCTGGGTCCTCTGTTTCAGGGATTTTCACAAGGCTGCAATCAAAGTGTTGGCCAGGGCTACAACATCTCAAGGCTCTACTGGAGGAGGATCTACTTCCAGGCTTACTCATACAGCTATTATCAGGATGCAGTTCTTTGCTGGTTGTTGGCCAGAGGCTACCCTCCATTCCTTGGTGCATGGGCCTATGCATTAGGGTAGCTCACTACGTGGAAGCTGGCTTCATCAGAACAAGTAAGCAGAGAGAGAGAGAAAACGCTATATGCTAGCAAAGTGCAATTCACTGTCTTTTGTAACTTAATCATGACAGTAACATCTTGCCACTTTTGCCATCTTTTCTTCACTAGAAGTAAGGCACTAGGTCTAGTCCAAGCACCCAAGGGAAGACTATTGCACAAGTGTATGAATACCAGAAGATCATTGAGAGCTGCTCACCACAAGTTATGTCATTTCCCTCTACACCCTGCTTTAGCTGCTGCTCATTGTTTTGATATTTTGTATTTTTATTCAGTTTAGTATTAAAATATATATTTTATAATTTTCTTCCAGATCTCCTCTTTAACCCAGGATTTATTTAGAAGTAGGTTGTTTAATTTTCAAAGTTTTGGGGATTACCCTTTTATCTTTCTATTATTGGTTTCTAATCTAATACATTTTAGTCACATAACATGTTTTGTATGATTTCAATTATTTTGTATTTGTTAAGTTTGTTTTATGACCTAGGAGATGGTCTGTGCTTGAAACCATTTTTTATTCTGTTGTTGTTAGAGTGTTCTATAAATGTCAGTTAGATTCTGTTGGTTGGGGGTGGTGTTTCGTTCTTCCATGTCCTTTCTTCTTTTTTTTCACGGTGGTTGTATCAATTTCTGGGTGTTAAAGTATCCAACTATCATTACAGATTTGTATATTTCTCTGTTTGGTTCTGCTTGTGTCATCTAATTTGAAGCTCTGTTGTTTGGTGCATACACATTAAGATTGTTATATCTTCTTGGTGAATTGACCCTTTCATCATTTTGTAATTCTTTTTCTTTGCTCTGAAGTTGTCTTAGTCTGATATTAGTATAGCCCTTCCAATTTTTTTTTTAAATTTATTTTATTTATTTCTCTCCCCTCCCCCCCCACCCCAGTTGTCTGTTCTCTGTGTCTATTTGCTGGGTGTTCTTCTTTTTGTCCACTTCTTTTGTTGTCAGCGGCACAGGAATCTGTGTTTCTTTTTGTTGCGTCATCTTGCTGTGTCAGTACTCTGTGTGTGCAGCGCCATTCCGGGGCAGGCTGCACTTTCTTTTGCGCTGGGTGGCTCTCCTTACAGGGCGCACTCCTTGCGCGTGGGGCTCTCCTACATGGGGGGCACCCTGCGTGGGATGGCACTCCTAGCACACATCAGCACTGTGCGTGGGCCAGCTCCACACAGGTCAAGGAGGCCCAGGTTTGAACCGCGGACCTCCCATGTGGTAGACGGATGTCCTATCCACTGGGCAAGCCGTTTTCCCCCATTTTCTTTTGATTTGTATATCCATGGTATATCTTTTTTATCCTTTAACTATTAATCTACCTACATAAATTTCTTTTATAGCATACAGTTGGGTCATATTATTTTATACAGTCTGACAATCTGTCTTTTAATTGGTATATTAAGACGATTTATTAATACATTAATCAATATGTTAGGATTTAAGTTTGTCATTTTATTATTTGTTTTCTGTTTGTTTTCTCTGTTTTTTTTTTTGTTCATATGTTTCTCCTTTCCTGCCTTCCTGTAGGGTACTTTATTTTGTGGTGTTTCTTTTAAATTTAAAATGTGCCCCCCACCCCCTTTGTTGTTGTTTGTGCTTGCTTTCTGCTCTCTGTGTCCATTCACTGTGTGTTCTTTCCATGTCTGCTTGTCTTTTCTTCTAGTCTTTCTCTTTAGGAGGCACTGGGAACTGATTCCAGAACCTCCAGTGTGGGAGAGAGGCAATCAATTGCTTGAGCCACCTCACTCTCACTATCTCTTCTCTGCATCTCCCTTTTTTGTGTCATCTTGCTGTACCAGGCATCTGTGGCGTGGGCCTCCAGCTTTCTGCAGCATGGGCCAGCTTTTGCCTTCACCAGGAGGTGCCAGGAATTTGAACCCTGGACTTCCCATATGGTAGATGGGAGCCCAATAGCTTGAGCCACATCTGCTTCTCTAAAATATTTTAAGTGTATCTCATTGCTTGTTTTTTTAGTGTCTTCTTAGCATGTTATAGTATATCTATTTATCACAGTGTACTAGTGTCAACAATCACCACTTCAAGTGGAATGTAGGTACTTTATCACTGCTTATGTCCCTTTGCCCTCCCCCCTTTATGATATGATTGTCTTAAATGTTATCTCTATATACTGATCCCCACATCAGAGTTACATGTTTTTGCTTTCAAATGTCAAACATAATTTAAAAAACTAAAGAGTAGAAGAATTGTCTTTTATATTTACCCAAATATTTACCCTTTCCATTGCTCTTTCTTCATTCCTGATGTTCCAGGTTTTTTCTCTCTCTTTCTCTCTCCTTTTTCCCTCTTTCCCTCTTCTTTTCCCTCCCTCCCTCCCTCTCTTCCTTCCTTTCTTTTTTTTCACTTCCTGTCTATATGAACACCTTCCTCTAAGAATGATTAGAGCAGATCTGCGGGGGGCAAATTCTCTTCATTCTCTTTCACTGAGTAAACCTTTATTTCTCCTTTATTCCTGAAAGGTGTTTTCATAGGATATAGACTTCTGGGTTATAGTTCTTTTCTTCCAGCTCTTGAAAAATCTTGTGCCTCTTTTTGGCCCTAATGGTTTCTGTTGAACTGCCATTTGAATCATTATTCTCCTGTAGGTAATGTGTTATTTCTCTTGGGCTACTTTCAAGATTGTTTTTTAGTTCTTAATTTTCAGAAATTTATGATGTGTATGGGAGTAGATTTCTTTGGGTTTATCCTGTTTGGGGTTCACTCAGCTTCTTGAATCTGTAGGGTTTTCTATTGCCAACTTTGGGAAGTTTTTTTTTTTTTTTATTAAACAGTTTTTTTGAGATATATTCACATACTATACGATATATCCAAAGTGTATAATCAATGGCTTTTAGTATAATCACAATGTTGTGCATTCATCATCACAAAAATTTTAGAACAATTTCATTGTTCCAGAAAGAAAAACTCCACACCCCTTAGCAGTCCTTCCCTAGCCCTACATAACCACTAATCTAATTTCATCTTTATAAATTGATTTATAGTTACATTTTATATAAATGGAATCATATAATATGTAGTACTTTGTGTCTGGTTTCTTTCATTTAGCATAATTTTTTTTGGTCTGATACTGACATTTTGTAGTATACATTTGTTCAGCTTCAAAGAAAAAATAGTCTCATATATGTAATTTTATCCATATTCATATTTGTCATGTGGTTTTACTGTGCCATACAGTTCCATGTTACATTTTTTCACTTTCCTTTTAGTAATGTACATGATCTTACGCTTTTTTGGGGAAGTTTTGAATCATTATTTTTACAAATTTTTTTTCTGTATCATACTTTTTCTCCTTTCCATCTGGGACTCTAATGATTCTTTTGTTCTGTTTTGCTTTTCAATTTTTTGTTCCAAACCCTTATTTTAAAAAAATTATGAATTTCATATATATACATTTATTTATATAATATACATGATCCATTAGAGAATTACTTAATCTTTATTGGGTTCATTACTTACTTTGCTGGAATAATTCCTCAAGGAATTCTTTAGGAAAAAGTTTGGACCCTGTACATGTCTGAAAATCCTTTCATGTCTGAAAATGTCTCTTACTTCTTAGCTAGTTTTATAGGCTTCCAGGACAAAGTAATTTTTCCTCAGTACTTTGATACTTTTCTCAACTTTCTTCTGGCATCTAAGTATTGCCAGTGAAATCTTGCAGCTCTTTATTCTTTTCATTCTGGTCAGCCCTCTCACGGCCAATCTTGTATTATTGTTAGTTTTGTTTTCTTTGTTTCCTACTGCAGTGTAAATGACTTGAGAACAGGGGCGTGTCCTGTCCCCTTTTTAACTCTAGTCCCCAGCATAGCACTTGCAGATGTTTGTTGCACTGGATTGACATGTGGAAGACAGAGATAGAGATCCATGAACTGATATATGTGGCCCTCTTGCTCATTGTTGGTATGATTTTTGATACTGAGAATTTTCTCCTATTGATTTTTCCTACAGAGAGGTGTGCCTTTCCTGAGGGGCCGAGTGCTGCAGCCCTGCAAGCGCAGGAGCACAGTTCCATTCCACCAGCAGGTTTGAGCCTGCTGATCTCTAACCGTGTTTCCTGCCCACCAGGAGCTCTGGGTCTTGTAGAGGAGCAAGGCATGCTAATGAATTTCTAAGGCACCTCAGTCTGAATCCCAGCTCTGCCACTTAAAAACTGTATTCCCCCCAAACACGGTGCTTAATCTGTTTGTACCTCAGCTTTCTCTTACATAAAATGAGGTTAGTAACTCCCACCTTACTGGTATTGACTGCATTAAATAAGAAAGTACATGTATAGCACTTGGCAAGTAGTTGGCATTCAGTGAACCATAAATCTTTTTCCTTTCTTTTGAACTCATTTTTTAGGAAGCTAGAGAATTTTCCTCTCGGGCTGAATGAAGAATTGGGCATATCAAATTTCCCCCCTTCTTAGAGTATTTTGGGGAGTAATATAACACACAGAAAGAGGATAATAGTTAATCCTTGTAGATCCTACTCAGTTCTGGGTTTCCATGATTTTAAGATTTTATTTTTAGTTTGGCTTTTTGGAAAACAAAGCTTTTCAAGCAGAGATCCCAAGTTTTCTGGCACAGTGTCATCTTATATAGATGAGGTAACTGGAGTCTTGAAGGTTAAGTAGTGACACGGTGAGTGTAAGGGCTCTCGAGCTTTAGACAGCCAGTCCAGGTGTCCATTAGACCCAGCTGCTCCTCTCCTGAATGCAGGTCCTTCTTCTCCATCAGCCAGAGGGGACATTCTCTAGGGAAACCAGGATGGTTTAATTACCTGTCTATTTGAGCTCTCCATTTATGTCAAGAGGGCCTTCTTCCTTTGGGCTAAGTGTGGTATGTGTGTGTATGTGTGGGGTGTAGGAGAAAGACTGAATTAGAGATCAGAGCTGAGTTAAGGACTCACAGTTGATTTTAATGGTCGGTGTGGGTTAACATGAGGATGGAAGGGGTGCTGCTTCATCCCCTTATGGGCTGGCTTTTGTCTGCAGATGACACTCTCACTTGCCAGAAAAACAAATGCTCATGTCAAATGTATCACACTAATGCAAGATGGTAATCATAGGGTAGTAAATGGGAACTCTGCATTTTATGCATGATATTTCTGTAAACCTAAAACCTCTCTTATAAAAAAAAGAAAAAGAATAAAAAAATGCTCCTTTCTCCCCTCAGATTGCCTGCTCAATACTCCCCCACCTTCTCTCTTCCTTTGGAGCAGTTTCCTACATGTTTTTTAACTGAATGGTTTCTCATCTTCTTGGGGAACCTTTATTGGGATAATTACGTGATTTTTACAGAGAGATTTTCTTCATATAAGAACCATCATCCTTTCTACCATGGTAATGGAATATCTGAAGTAAGGAGGGCTTGCAAGGCTACATAGCTGGCTCTGATAGACTCTAGGGAAAGCGTTTGTCAGAATCCTACTCCTGGGGCTAGGATTCTGGATCTTATTTGGATGATGGTGATGTCAGAATCCTCCTGCCTTCAGTCAGCTAAAGACCAAACCACGGAGAGGGTTCCTGCCTGTGGGTAGACTCTAACACATGCACTATTTTCTAATCTGGGCCCATTTAAGGTCCCTCTGGCTGCCTACCTTACAATCCATCTCTTTAGTCCTCCTGGCAGGTCCTGAGAAATCAAGAGGTGGCAGCTTGCTGAGTTTGACCCATAGGGTCTTCGGGGGCAGCTCCGCCAGGGAAACTGTAGGAAGACTGACCCTCCCAATGATTTTGCTGCCCCTGTCTTTTTCCTGTTCCTTCTTCAAGTCTTAGGTTTTTCAGCAGCACAGAGGCGCTGCTGGATGGACTGCATCTGCTCTCCACCACCTGGAGGTGCATGTGGTGCTCCAGCATCGTGTCCTTTCATTGACGAGTTCCTCTACAGGCTTCCAAGGGTACCTGACATATCTAGTCATCAGTCTGGGAGCGCGTAAGCCTTCTGCTTGTTGTTTTAGTAGGGAAGCCCCACATTCCTTGTTTCTCCTGCTGTGAATGCTAAGGAGAGATGGCGTGAATGTGCACACGCATGTGGTGAGGGATGGGAACTGTCCAGAGAACACGGGAATACATGGACCTGCCTTGGATAATGGGAGCAGGGCAAGCAGCTAGGCCGCCTGCTTTTGGCATGTCGTTTCCCAGGAAGGTGGTTTCTCTAAAATATGGAAAACGCTTTGAACCTCTTTGAGGCTGGGAGTCTCCCACGCATGGTGAACTAATGTGAGCCCAGTGCCTGAGTTCATCACAATCTTAAGGACTTTTTCACTGCCCACCATGGGATCTTTTCAGGAAATAGATTTTTTTTTCTTTTCCTTTTTTTAAATTTAAATTTAAGTTTTTTTCATTTATTTTTTAATATTAAAAAAATGTGAGGTCTCCATATACCCCCCACCTCCCTCACCCCACTCCTTCCCCCGTAACAATAATCTCCTCCATCATCGTGAGACATTCATTGCATTTGGTGAATACATCTCTGAGCACCGCTGCACCTCATGGTCAATGGTCCACATCATAGATCTTTAAATAAGGAAGCAATACATGCTTTAAGAAAGTAGTACATATTCATTAAACACTTACCAAACAGAAGCATTTAAAATAAAAAGGGAAAGTCCTCCTCCCTTCCCCCTCAGCCCCCTCCCAGGATTACCACGGTTACAATGGATTGATGGGACTCACTCTGGACTTGTGTTTCCCACAGATGCTCCACGCCCATCCCAACCTTGGCACCGGGTGTGGTCCAGTGCTGTGGCATGGAAGGGGAGAAGGGGACAGGGCAGCACAGTGCCAGGGTCTGACTTGAGTCCTTGTCCAGTGAGGCTGCTGGGAAGAGATAAATAATCTTTTCCCAGCCATGCTTTTTCTCTCCTCAAGCCTTGTGCTGTATGCTGCTAATGTGTATTTAATAAGGTTTCGCACTTTTTTTTTTTTATGTCTGTAATTTTTGCTTCTCAGTTTGAAGCACAGAATGGTAATGGAGGGGTGGGGAGGAGGGAAAACCAAGTGGTATGCTGGAAGTTCCCTAAGGAGGTGAGGTGCTCAGCAGTGTGACGAGGTGCCAAGGTGTGTAAGGTGGGCACAAGGGAGCAAGGGCCAAGTTGTATCTCTAAAGACAAGGTTTGAAGGTCTCCAAGGCAAGCAGAACTTTAGCGTGTTGATTTTGGAAATGGATTTATTCTTTGAACATCTATTTAGAGATGGAAGAGGAAAGACAAGCCTGCTGAAACCTTGCTGTTCTTACACCACCACCACGTGGTTTCAGGAGAGCACCTGAGGGCTGCTGAGATGCACCCAAGGTTTATGTTGTCATCCTGGCTCCCGGGCTTTCAGGGTCCACCCCAATTTGACCTGGAAAGCCATTTTGCCTTTTCCGTGACCACGGTGCTCTTTACCTTGCTGCTTTTTTCCTTTGTAGCAGGCAGTAGTTCCAAGGGTGTGAACGTGTCCCCTCTTTGTTTCCTGAGATCATGCCACACTGCCTTTGTGGACTAATCCTGTGCCCTAGTGCCAGCCTGCCTCCCCTTGCCCAAAAAAGCAGTGTCCTCATCACCTTGGTGTCCTCCTGTGCCTAGCACATGGTTTCCTGGACCCAGTGGGTAGGGAAGACCTGTAGCATGGACAGCTAGTATACCCCCATCACTGCAAGCAGGCACTTGTTGAATTTTACACAGAAATTCAAGATGGTCCTTGTGTAGCTCAGCCTGCTGCTGCTCCTCTTCTGTATGGGCCTCTGAGTGCCTGGTCGATCATGACTAAAAAGACTTGCACTCTCCAAACATATCAACTCATCTTGCAGACTGTGGCTCCCATATCCTGAAATGTCCCACCTGCTGCCTTGTCCCATTAACAGGATACTTTTCAGGATGGACCGAGATTAACCTACTTCCAGAAACCGTCCCTGATCCTCCAGAGCTGGTCAGGGTCTCTTTCAGGCAACCCCATGGTCCTGCCCTGGTTCACATTGCAGTGCTAAACCCTTTCTTTCATTGTTGTTTCTCTCCTTTACCTAGGACACGGATTCCTCGAAGGCAGAGTCTGTTTTGGTCACCTCTGAATCTAGCTTTTAGCTGGGATGTTGGTGAGGATGCAAAAAAGTTATTGGTATTGATTGGCTCTTGTCTTTAGCTATTCATTGAATAGATTTGGGTACTATGAGCCATAAAATGGGTTTGCAAGAGAGAGTTACGTGGAAATCCCAGGAGAGGCTCAGAGAGAAAGAGTGCTGGATCAGAACTGGTAGGATAGGATCAGAGAGGCCTTGACAAATGGCACAATGTATTTATTCAGCACCTTTGTCATGATATTTCTGTTTCCCCGGGGTCTAGTCATTTATTTTCACTGTATTTCTGTGACTCCATCTTCCTTTAGAAAATGGAAAGTGTGAAGAAACAACTGTCCAAAGTAATCTGTGAGGTGAGGGCAAGAGCTGGGAGGAGACCCGGGCCGTCCTGAGCCCTGAATCAGGGCTGCAGGTAGGCCATGCCAACCTGCATGCCTGGGTGTCTCTCATGACCTGTTAGCTGTCTCACAGTACAGCTGGCAGTCCCCATGGTGGTAGGACCCAACCTCTACGTCTCATTTCCTTTCCTTTTCCTGGGGTTAAGGTTAGAGAGCAAGAGCCAAACAACAGAAGAGTACGGAGAAGAAAGTAAATGTTCAGGACTCCACTGTCTTGAGAGAAAGAAGACTGGCAACATCTTGGTGTTTGTCCTTCCAAACTAATACCAAAGTCTTAGGTCATATTTTAATATATGCTGCGTTGTAAATGGCTTTTTTAATTTAAAAAAAATTGTGGATGTTTTTCATGTCAATAAATATAAGTCTTTACCATCCTTTTTGAAGGTGATATGTTATTTCATAAATGGGGATGCATAATTTAACCAGTTTCCTATTATTCATCATTTAACTTGTTTCCAATTTTCTATGTAAAATTAGCACTATGCCACATATTCACCTACATCTTTGCTTCTTATGTCCATTATTTCCTTCAGGCTAAATTTCTAAAAATGGCCCTGCTTAGTCAAATGATAAGCACATTGGAAATTATGATATATATTCTCAGTTTTCTTTCTAGAATATTTTACTCCCACCAGTCACCCATGGGAGTGCCCATTTCCCCAAATTCTTGCCAGTCTGCCTATGGGGGATGATATCTTGCTATTTTCATTTTTTAAAAATTATAGATTAGGTTGAACAGCTTTTCTTCTGTTGATCCTTTGTTTTTCTTTGTGAATTATCTGTTTATGCTCCTCCCACTTTTTGTTTTTGTTTTTCAATTGAATTGCAGCCCTTTGGACTTTTTGATTAGTACATTTTTATGTATTAAGATCATTACTCTTTTATTTGTAATAGATTGCTATTAACTTTGCAGTTTGCTGTTTCATTTAAATTCTTTTTGTGGTTTCCCCACCCAGACATTTGCCTTATGTACTCAAATACATTCCACTTAAGAAATTCCATATGCATATATATGTAAATATGTATAATTTTCTAGTAATTTTCCAGTTTCATTCTCAGCCTATAAATCTTCAATTTATTTGTAATGTAGTAAGTATGTGGAATAAAGTAAGGTAGCCAACTTTTTTTCACAAATGGATTAGCAGTTGTCTCAATATCATTTACTGATGAAGACATTCTTAACCAACTGATCCATTGATTTGAAGTATGTTCTCTTTATGAACTAACATTATATTTAGTTAGAATTATTTTTTTGATCTTAACTCTTTCATTCACCTTACCTATGCATTCTTACCAAGATGTTTTTAAAGTTTTAAATTTTGTTTTTTAAGTAAAACAGTTACATCATTCAAACATCAAAACATGTACCAAGATCCAATGAAAATTCTCCTTTCTACCCTGTTCCCCATCTACTCACTTCCCACCTTCCTCCTAGGCAACCACTATTATGCATTTCTTGTGTATTCTTCTAGAGATTTCTAAATGTACATTGAAGCAAAAATTGAAAATTTATCTAAACTCTTTTTATGCATTTGGTGACATACTATACATACTGTTCTGTACTTTAAAAAAATTTAACAGCATCTTGGAATTGAAACTTTTCATTGCCATTGGTTTATAATATGTTTTAATACCTGGTAAGACAAAGCTTGATCCATTCTTTTCTAAAATTTCTTCACCATTCTTGCATATTTATTCATTCTGTTAAATTTTAGAACTAGGTTTTCATATTGAAAAAGACCTATTTCAATATGAATTGAGACTTCAAAGTTTATAATTTAATTTGGGGAAAATGAACATCTTTACAATATTGAATTACTTCAGTTTTTTTTTTTTTTTACAAAACTAATTACAGACCTCTCTTACATTATTTTGTTCATTCATTCATCAACTATTTATTTTTTGAGTGCTTCCTGTGTGCTAGGGTTAAGCATCTCTATCTAGATAGAGATGGTTTTTGCTCTCCTAACACTTTCACACTGGGGAACAATATGAGAAATAATCAGGCAATTATAATGTATTTTGAATGTTAAGGATAAGGGATAGTATACACTGAGGTAATAATATATAGCGCAGGAATGGGTTTTTCTTGGGGTTGGGGTGGGGGAGGGAGATGGAGGAATTGTCAGGAAAGAGATCCAGAATTAAATACTGTCTACAGACCTTCAAGATGAGATAAGCAGTTAGCCTGGTATAGATAGAGTAGGTGGGGGCAGAGCAGTTGAGTTTCAGGCAGGAGGAGCAGCCTATGCCAAGGCCCAAAGATACACAAACACGGTCAGAGAATGACAAGATGCCCCGGAGAGCTGGAACATGAATCTTAGAGGGGACTGAGGTTAAGGCGATCGGGAGTAGAATGGGGTGGTATCTTGCAGTCCAAATGAAAGAGTTTTCACTTAGAGGGTCCTGGAAACCATTGCATTGGGCAGGTGGAGGAGTGATGTAATCAGATTTGCATTTTAAAAGACAACATCTGAGAGTAGTTTGGAGGGGAGGTAAGACCAGACGGCAGGGAAACTAGGAGACTGGCCTTACATCTAGTGAGAGAGAAGGGTCTGCACCTGGAAAAATGACAGTGGACTTGGAGAGGAACAGATAGATTGAAAAAGCTATGTAAGAAACAGAATTGCAGATTGGTGATTGTAAAGATAGGAGAATTGGGGACTCTGCACTGCCTGTTATAAATGGCTTTTTGAACCCAAGCATTTACTTTTGCTCCCTCCTAAAACCCAATTAAAATGACAGTGAGACACTGGAAGATGCAGAGCAGGAGTAGCTCAGTGGTTGAGTGCTTGCTTCCCATGTATGAGGTCTTGGATTCAACCCCTGGTACCTCCTAAAAGAAAAAAAAGACACTGGAGAGGAGGAAAGGATGGTAGCAAAATTGTGAAGCTGGAGAGTAGCTGGGTGATCAGTGGGTAATGGCCAAGCAGACCAGAGACGGCTGGCACTTAGGCCTGTAGTACAGAAGCACAATGTGATAGTATGAAGCTTTTGTGAATCCCAGAAAAGATCTTGGTCTTGGAGCTAATCCATCCCTGTGGGTGTGTGACCCTTTGACTGGATTTAATTCAGTTGGGGACCTTTGACTGGAGTAATCAGTGAGGTGTAACCCAAGTTGGGTCTCAGCTCTCTTGCTGGAGTCTTTTATAAATGGGAGAAACATTCAGAGACATAGAAAGAGAGCTGCACTGTGAGAAAGGACTCCAGGATCGCCTACAGCTGCAGAAAGAGAAATGGAGGAGGCTGAGAGAGGCTGAAGGCTGGAATCAGTGGAGCAACCTGAAGGTGAAGAAATGAGTTTGGGGGTGGGGGGGTGCGGAGAGCAAACCATGTGCCTGATCACCTAACGCTGAGCTCAGGCAGAAAGTGAGCGTGGAAGAGAAAGCAGAGATTCGTCACCATTTGCCTTGCCACATGGCAGGAGTCCAGGATCTGCTAGCAGCCGACCTTTGGTGAGACAGCATCTCTGATGATTCCTTGATTTGGATATTTTCACAGCCTCAGAACAGTAAGACTTCACCTTAATATATTCCTATTATAAAAGCCAACCCATTTCTGGTATTTTGCATTGGCAGCCTGTGGCAAACGAAAACACACAGAAACAGGGATCCCCTAAGAACTCAGATATTAGAGGGACCAAGTTCCTACCAAAGTGGGGGGTGGGGGTGGGAGTAGAAGGGGAGGGTTGGGTTAAAGTCTTTGTAGGAAGCCGCCTCCCACCAGTGTAGCCTGATAATTGCATCTCCTCCACACCAGCAGAAGACCAATGGCTTATTCTCCAAGCTCTCACTGGGGAGGTTAAACTAGAACTCTGGATGCTGAGGACAGGAACATCAAAGTGAAGACAAGAGGCTTCAGTGGATATAGCTTCATTCCTTCCCCCTACCCAAGTGTTTTCCCCACTTGACTCCAAGGCTTAAACCTCCCAGATAGGAAATTAAAGAATTCCTTTATGAGAAATGAAAGAACTTGAGAGAAAAGCCCCATAAACCTTCAAAGGTGGAGGTTTAAAACTTTTCTGACCAGCTCGCCCTCCCAGCTACAAGCCACTCCCATAGAAACAGGCCTTGCAGTCAGGTTGCTATTGCTTCATTCTTAAATATGATCGATGATTCCATGAAAGGATCCTAAGGTACTCGATAACTTCCTCTATCATGACCAAAATATAAACCAATTTAAATATAAGGCCCCAACATACAATTTCTGTACTCTAAAACAAACAGGAAAAAAAAGGAGCAAGGAAATAAGCAATGCAGGAGAGCAGGAAAAAACTTAAAATATATATATCTTCAGATAAGAGAAAATATGTATTGTGTTCATGAAATAAGAACAGGCAGCAATTTAAAAATAACACAGGAAAACGAGCTCTTAGAAATGAAAAATTTATTAAAAGGGCTAAAAGGTTGGAGTTAAGGAACTTCAAGAAATTAGAACAAAAAGACAGAGATGGTAATATGAGAGAAACATTAGGAAAATAGAGACTGGTTTCAGGAGGTCAAACATCCAAAAAGTAGAAGGAATGTAGAAGTTATTGATGAAATGATTTCAGAAAGTTTCCCAGAACTGAGTAACAAAAGAATTTCCAGACTGAGAGGGCTTCCCAGCCCATTAAATTTTGAAAATAGATCCATACCAGAACGCATCTTCATGAACTTTTAGAACCCAAAGACCAAAGCTGATCCTAGACATTTTCTGAGACAGGTGACATATTGTTATCTCTTCTGCAAAACAAGTTACTCTAGAACTTAGTGGCTTAGACCAGGTACAGCAAATTTTTTCTTAAAGTAAATATTTTAGGCTTGTGGGCCATGCAGTCTTTGTCACAACTACCATTAGTTGTGGTACCTAACTACCATTATAGCACCATAGCAGCCAAAGATAAGGTGTAATGAATGGGTTTGACTGTGTTCCAATAAAACTTTATTTACAAAATCTTGTAGCCAGTCCAAAGCCCTAGTTTACTGACCCCTGGTTTAGAAAAGCATTCCTTAGTTTACAGTTTCTGTGGGCTTAGCAGGGCCCTTCGGCGCTCTGGGTCTCCCACAAGACTGCAGTTGAGGTGTTGGTTGGGCTACAGTCATTTGAAGGCTTTGCCTGTGCGTGAAACCTCCCAAACTCACGTACATTCTTGTCAGCCAGATTCAGTTCCTCATGGACCTTGGTTCCTTGTTACCTGGACATCTCTGTAAGGCAGCTCACAGCCAGCAGCTTGCTTCATTGGAGGGAGCAAGAGGGAATGTGAGCCAGGCAGAAGTCATTCTTTTTTCACCTAGTTCTGGAAATGATATCCCATCACTTTTCTGTTTGTTATAGAAGCAAGTCACCAGGCCCAGCCTACATTCGAGGGGAGGGAATTACCATGACACGGGCTCAAGTACCAGGGCCCAGGGATCATCTGGGGCCCTCTTACAAGGCTGAACGTTCCAAGAGGAAAAGAACACAGAACACAGGTCATATAACAAACATTTAATCCCAGGGAAAGCAAAGTTACACTAGCAAGGAAATGTAACTGCAGTACATTCCATGGCTCAGCTGTGAAGAGTATTTATGCATTCATATCACAGGCACTAACTATTGAGCTATACAATGGTTATGATAAAATTCACTGGGAAGGGGAGGGAGTATGTGAGAGCAAAACCCTCATCTTTCGTAGTAGGAAGTCAGTAGATGGCAGGATTAGAAACAAAGAGGCAAATATTTGAAGAAACAGCTAAAATAATCTAAACTGGTTGTCTTTGGGGGATATGGGGAGAGAAGAGCCAAGCACTGAAATTTTCCATCATAAACTATATACTATTTGATGGAAATACACTTTGAAAGAGACAAGCTCTAAATGCAACAGGGTATCCTGGACTGGATTCTGGAACAGAAAAAGCACAATGGTAGAAAAACTGGAGCTTACTTACTAGTAATTGTCAAGTTAGTTTCTTAGTTAAGACAGATGAACCATGGCAATTTAAGATCTTAATATGATGGGAGAGTAGGTGAGAAGTACTTTCTGTGTTACCTTTGTAATTTTTTTTGGTAAATCTAAAATTATTTCAAAATAGAAAGTTTATTTTTTAAGGCTAAATTGTTGATGTTCTCAAGCTCCTAAATGGATGGTGGGGCTGCTGCTTGAGCTTCCAGACATGAGAGGAAGAGCAGGCCAGATGGGGTGAGATGAGAAGGGGGAAGAAGATGATGGGTTCAGTGTAGATCCCTCAAAGATACCAGGTGCATCTGATGTCCTTTAGGCAGGACTTCTAGGTGAGAGGGAGAAAGTGTGAGTCACCAGCCCATGTGTAATTGATGAGAAGCAGATGGGATGTATCTATGGAATATGTGTGAAATGAGAAAAGGACTTAAGACAGAGCTCTAATGAATACCAAAAACATTGAAAAAACTGTGCCATTTTCACAGTTTGATTTTCCTTCCTAATTGTCCTTCTCTGTGTTGATTCAGTTATTTTTATGAGAACAGTTATTAAATGTCTACCAAATATTACAGTGCTAACAGACTCAAATACCTGTAGAAGCCATGCAGAATTCATTGAGTGAAACTGGCCTTGTATGTAAGTAATTGGGAATGGCATGGACTGTGGTCTGCTCTGCCCAGAGGGGGTGGCTTTGCCTCCAGCTGATTGCTGCCAGTTAAGAAAGTGGGTCTACTCTTGGCGTATTTTCTTATTTTCCTAAGTCAGAAATTCGGATTTTTACGTAAAATCTCACAGTTTTTAAAGTGTGGGCAATTATTATTTTTAATTTTTACCAACCGAATAGAATGTGTCTGATGACAAAAAGTAGCTGGCAGTTTACTTGTTTACCTCAATTCCAATTCTTTCTTCTGAGTGTGGCCACTTTTCCATTCCTTTCCCTGCCCCAAACCTTTATCTGTAAATTGAATCTGCATTACTCCAGTGGGCTGGCAGTGAGCTTTTTGATAAAGCTGTTGACACATTTGGACCAAGGACATATTCCTACATGGTGCTGCTTATTAAACCCCTGTGCTCCAGAAGGCATTGGCATCCCCATGTGTACCCACCAGACATTTAGCCACTTGCTCTAAAGGGACTTTATCTCGTGGTTGTCCCCTGTCATTGATGACCCTGTCATAGGAGACAGGGTCTAATTTCCTGCCAGAGTGAGACATTGTGGCCCTAAAACCTGTGGGGCTGTTGTTCTAGCCTGGAAATCTAATCTAACCTGGCAGGACAGTTCTTTATACAGCCCTGCCAGAACTTGCTAAATTTTCCTTTCACATATTTGCAAATGAATTTTGTGCTTTTATTGCCACCCCCACCAAGCTGGTGGTGGTAGGGGGAAGAGCAGAAAAGACAAAAAACAAAACAAAACAACAACAATAAAACCCTGTAATGAAGTTTATGGATCTGCAGTTTTCCATTCTTGCATCTTTGCAGTGTTTTATAAATATAGGCATCATAATTGGCTCTTTTCCAAGTTGTTCAGGCATGTTATCAGTCTCCATGAATTCTTAGAAATACCAATTTTCCTGAAATGTATTTGGCTACTTTCCTGAGGGTCTTAACATGTAAATTCAGAGAGAAAAATCTGATTTTCCTCCCTCCCTTTCTTTGTGGCCTGATTGAAGGCTTTCGTCCATGTGTGACTTTGAATTTGGAAAAAAAAAGCATTAAGAGTATTTTTCACATCATCAGTTGTCAACCTCATATTACGAATTGGCAAGAGCATCGTTTTCTGGCGGCTAGTATAGCTAAGAATGTTTTCCTGTTTATTTTATGTATTTTGAGTTGCATATCATTTCTTGCTTTAGCTTTTATGGTACTACTTTTTGTGGAAGGCCACTTCTTCTTTTCCCTCCCTATTAATTGGCACCTCAGGGTTTTTGTATGTACCTCTGAAGGTTCCAATATATTTTTTCTCCTTATTCTGAAGGTTTCCTGTTGGAGGTGTTGGTGTTGGTGGCTAATCTTCCCCCAGGAATTCTAGGTGGTCTTGGAACCTGCCATAATTATATAGGTATAACCCTTGCTTTATGTGTTATAAAAGCTGATTAAGTATATAAAGATGAAAGTTTATAAGTATAAATCATTTTTTTAAGGGAGTCAGCATAGTGTTGTGGAAGGATATGGGATTTAGAATCAGAAAATTAGATCAGAATTTTGTGTGAAATTCCTTACTTATAGCAAGCAGTGGATCAATAAATCTTACACTTGTGAATTTCTTAAACTTTTGAGTTCAGGTCCCCATTAAACCTTTTATGGGATATTTGACCTTGGGAAACTCATGCCACTTCTTTGAGTCTTAGTTTTCTCATCTCGTTCACAGGGGAGGCTGGCTCTGCCTTGTTAACTTTACTTGAGTGTTGTTATGGATTAAATAAGGTCGTGGTTGACAAAGCAGTTCACAATTAATGTCGATAAATTATGTTGCTGCTATTTTTAAATACTCTGGGCAGTTTGCCGTTTTAGCAATCATGAGGTTAGCATGTAAGTGATATGAATGGTCTCCGTACTTCTGTGAGTTTGCTTAAAGTTGAACCTGTCTGTAGACTTTGAACCCAGTGAGGGGAAAGACTGAAAGAATGTATAGCAATTGAGCTTCTACAAAGTGCTGACCACTAATGAGGCTTTTTCATCCATTCTAGCTCATTGAGTCATTACAAGCACCCTTTGAGTAAGGCTCTACCTTTATTTTGGCAAATGAAGAAATGGAGGCTGTATTACAACTAGTAAATAGAGACTTTGCAAGCTCCCCAGGGCTGACTGACTCTAGAGCCCACTGTCCAGACCTCATATAGGTAGCCTCAGTGCTGGTCAGCTGGCCTGGCATGTGCTGAATCCAGTGCCCACCCTTGCCTGCTCTCTCTGTACCACTAGTAGTTCTGTACCCTTGTGCCAGTCCCAGAGGCATAGAGCTGACTTGTATTTGGGGCCAGGAGGGTGTCTACCCAGAGTGACCCTCAGAGGATCAATTAATTACAGGACTTGTGATTTGGGGGATCTGCCAGGACGCTGTTAGTTCTAGATTTTATTTAGGAGTTCTTGTCCAGATAGGAGAATAACTTGGGGAGAGTCCAGATCCAACTCAGCATCTGCGGGGCACAGGTTGGAGCGCCCCCAAAGAAATTGTTTTGAATCTGTCACTAGACAGATTTGGCACTGTAGGCTTAATGCACCAAGAATTCCTGATTTTGTATTTCTGGGTTGAAGTCCATTTTTCAAGGGTGGTTTACTGGCCTGCAATAATAGAGCGGTAAAGAAGAAATATGGGCGGGGAGACCTTTCTATTGAAAGAACAGGGGGAAAGGCATGGGTTTGATTTGAAAGAGTTGGAGGTAGCCCTTTGTCACCACCTCTTTGCCTCTGTAAGGGAATTTGTCTCTCTTTCCTGTGGCACAGACAGGCAGGAGTTTATGGATCTAACCCAAACCCAGGGACACTTTCTGTTTGGTGGTGATAAGCTTTTGAAAAAACACAGAGTCAAGTTATTGTCCTAAGCCCTTTTGTTGCTGGGTTATGTTTTTGGCAAAGCTCTGTTATCATTTCCTACCTGATCCTTAAATATTGGTGATCCCCAGGGACTTATCCCACTTTCATTAATAGACACCTTCTCTCTAGGTGATCTCCTTTCTTCCCATGGCTTCAAATCTCCTCTGGACGCCAAAGACTTTTAACTGTACATTTCCAAATATATTCTGCAGTGTGGCCAATACAGAGCTCTTTATCTTGTCTTCTTGGTCTTCTCTTCTCCCAGTGATCTCTGGCTGAGTCACCAGGGCTCCCATCACCTAGTTGTCTAAGCCAGAAACCTGGTCAGCATCCCTGACTGCTCCTTCCCTCTCATGTTGTTCCAGTTACAAGTCCCAATCGTTTCACCGTGTATTTTCCCTTTTGAGCCAATCCTCTCCTTCCTCTTCCCACCACCCCTCTTCTAGTCTAAGTCCCTATTGTTGGTCCTGTGGACTCTTGCCCCCTAATTATGGTCCTTCTTCCCTCGGGAACATCTTCCACGTTGCCCCCAGAATATTCCATCAGAAACATGTATCTGATTATGCTACTCCTATGGTCAAAACAGGTGTGACTTTCCTTCATTTTCCTGACCAAGTCCCAGCTCAGTCACCTGATGTTCAAGGTACTTAGCCATGCCTCTGCTGGCCTCACCCCGAGCTACTCCTCAGGGAGGAGACGCACATCCCTGCTGTAGGCACATGGAGTGCCTCACCATTTGCAGAACACCCTACAATCCCAATTATATTGCTTGTAATGTACTTTGTGCTTAGAGAGGGTGCTCCCTCCTCTGCCTAGGGAAAACATGTCTGTTGACATCAAACCCACATGTCTTTTTCTCTGTGTGACTTTTTCTGATTCCCTCTTCTTTTTCCTCCCCTGCTCCTTTTTGTCCTCCTTCTCCATCTCCCCCTCCTCATCTTCCTTCTCCTCTTCCTCTTTGCCTTCCTCCTTCTCATCCCCACAGGATCCCCTCTCTGCCAATCAGTTAATTTTTTGTCAGTCGGGCTGTCAGAACACTTGGTGCCCATGGCCACATCTGGGCTGGGGTGTCCTTAAGGTACGTGAGGACTACTACCTTGATTAATATAATCTCTCCCAGCATCAGACAAAGATTTGTTGAGGGCAGGTGAATGGATAAACAAAATGTGGTCTGGTCATACCATGGAAAACTACTCAGCCATGAAAAGGAACGAAGTGCTGATTGTGCCACAACATGGGTGAAACTTAAAATGAGTGTAATAAGCCAGACACAAAAGGACATTGTATGATTCCACTTACAGGAAATATTTTGAATAAGAAAATTCAAAGAGACAAAAAGTAAATTAGAAGTTACCAGGGGTAGAGAGAGGAAGGAATGGGGAGTAGTTGATTAAGGGGAACAGTTTCTGTTCAGGGTGATGAAAAAGTTTTGGTAAAGGGTGACGGTGATGGTAGTACAACATTGTAAATGTAATTAATGCCACTTAACTGCACACTTAAAAATGGCTAAATTAGAAGATTTTATGATGTATTGTTACCACAGTTAAAAAAACAAAAGGTATGTCAGAGGAATTGCTGCTTGAAAGCTCTTTAGGAACTAGGGACAGAGGCTCACATCAGCTTGTTCTTGAGCTCAAGCCTACAAACAAACTCACCCCCAGTGGTAGAAGCCTAAATGGAATCCTACTTTAAATGCACTAAGGGAACTTGTTATTTAAAGGAATTCTGCTGTGAACTCTTATAAGGGAGAGGAGGCTTTTAAGCATTAAGCAGTCACCTACTGCTCTCTCTGGGCGGATTACAGTGTGGGAACGCAGGGCCCCAGTACCTCTACAAAATTTTTTTGCCTGTCTATTTTAATGACTGAAAGCCAGAAGGCAGCAGAGCCCAAAAGAAAGGTGGAATGCAGTTTTGTTGCTTTCTCTTTACAGTCGAGTACCTTGGAGTTTTGCCAGATATTTTCCTCTTGCCCTTTTTTTTTTAAATGAAAAGCTTTCCTGGCAGATGTCAGAAACCCAGTTCTAGGGCATTGATAATTACCCAAAAAAGGCATTGGCTTCTCTCCCCCATCAGCTGACTGTGCAATTCCCTGTCCCACATCTGTGTAGTCATCCAGAGAAGGCTGAGAGTCTGCATTTGCTGAAGGGCTAACCTTTGCTCTCTGAGCACCCCTAGTGCATAATTTGTCTGCTGGGCACCAGGGGTGGCTGCTTTCCAACTTAATTGTTCATAAGCTGGTTTTCTTTCTCACTTGGCCAAACCTGCCAGCTGTTCCATTCAGGGTCCTTTAAGATCTGGATGCGTCTGAACTGGCCTCTTTTCCTTAGTGAGCTCAATGCCGCAGCCAGCCTGGGCTTCCCTCCATTCTTCTCTCACGCCCTGTGCTTTCTGCCCCTGAGTGTTTGCCCCTCTTTGTCTTTAGCGGGAGTGTTCTCCTTTC
Source organism: Dasypus novemcinctus (assembly GCF_030445035.2). Taxonomy (NCBI): domain Eukaryota; kingdom Metazoa; phylum Chordata; class Mammalia; order Cingulata; family Dasypodidae; genus Dasypus; species Dasypus novemcinctus. The sequence continues at coordinate 56,040,063 of NC_080698.1, forward strand.
CCCTCCTTTGGTGAAATCCTTTCTTTTTCTCTGGGTGGATGTTGAGGCCTGGAGGTGATTGAAGATGACAAGTCTGGATTTGAATAGTGATTTGGCCACTTACCCAGTTCTGTGTCCTTGGACAACACTCTGCCTCTTCTTTCAGAACCTCTCTTTTTCCATGGGGAATAGTAGCCCGGATGGCCTTGTTAGATCAGTGCAATAATCTGTAAAGCTTGGCAATGGTAGGTGCTCGTAAAAGTTTTTGTCCTTCCTTTTTTTCAGGGAGTTTTTGCCAGATCTTCCTATCTGGGAGGAATCTTTTCCTTCTCAGAATTTGTATGCATTTGGTAGCTCTTAGGGCTATTGGTACTTTCCACCTTTGTTATAATCATTTATATATGAGCTTCTGTTCTTCTGACCTGGAAGCTTCCTAAGCAGAGGTGCTTTGATGGTGTTTGAGTTTTTGTCTCCCCTGAAGCCTAGCCAGTGCCTTGCCTGGCTTCCCTGCTCGGTAAATGCTTGTCAAGTGTGTGAACCTTCTACTTCGAGGCTCTAAAGTGAGTCTCCCAGAGGTGACCAGGTCCTCTTGGAGAGAGCCAGCCTGCTTTTGTGTCCTTCGTTATGTTTATTACCTGCAGTGCTTTTGACTCTATATTAAAATGTGTTTTTAAAAGGAAATAAGTGAAGGCATATGAAGTGATGGCCTATCTGTGAGGGCCCCAATGTTCTCTAATACAAATCACCATGGCAACATGGTGGCCTTCACATTTTACCAGTTAAGAAGATGAACTCTCTTGCCCACAGATGCTGAGCAGATTGGCCACCATTACCCAGAGCTCTATGGAACAGGTCTCTACCTGACAGGCTGTGGACCTCATTACCAGGGGACTTTTCTGAACGATGGTGACTCATCAGACAGCAGCCCTGGCCTCTCACTGATCCCCATTGTCTGATTCATTCTGTGCTTTCAAGAGACTATGAAAACCCAGTCCCTCCTGGAACAAGCCTCATGGCATTTCCAAATGGCTCTAAAGAAGGCCTGGGGAGAGCTGCTGAGTGGGGCCTGGGTCCATGGTCTGCACACCATGCTGTCTGGTCCCAGGCCCATGGGGAGGCTGGGGAGATGCGGGTATATATTTTTTAAGGTTAACCTTAGCATGTCAGTTTGAAGTTGCTCGTATGAGCCCAGGCAGCACTGCTTTGTCTCATAGCAGCCTCCATATGCACAGCAGTCCACTCCCAGTACAGCCTCTGTATGACAGACACTGGCCTGCCTTTCTCTGTACTTGGCCTGTCTTCTGAGCTCCTGCCACACTGCATCATGGTGGAAAGGCGGGCTTGTAAGCTCCTGGTTTCTGGCTCTTTTTCCTGATTTTTTTTTATATAGACTGCATCAAGGCCAGGTGCAGGCTCAATAGACCTGGATGCTGACAGCCCCCCAAAAGGGCACAGGGCTATTCTCTGAGTCCATCAGTCCCAGAATGGTGCATAGCCAGGGCTTATTCCTGGAGAGCTTGACCTCCCTTGCCTTTTATACCAAAGAATGCCTTGCCAGCTAGTCTTTAGTTCCAGCTTTGGTGAGAGCTGGCAAGGCTAGAGGATGCTTAGTAATTAAAATACATGTCTCCCCTTGGGGTCCCTTCCATACAAAAGCTTTGCATGCAGCGGGATGACAGGCTCAACTGCTCCTGACCCCGCGCCAGTCCACAGCCTGTAGCTGGGCAGCAAGCATCACAGAGGCAGGAAAGCCAGCTGGCCAAGCCTGCACGGTCGGCCGGAACTGTGTACTCCCCAGCCCTCGGCGCCTGTGCGCTGACTGAGATTACAAGTGGCCACACCTGACAGAGGTTTCTTTTGGCAGATGAGTCTCTAAATGGACATCCAGATGCATGTCAGAGAGCAATTGCTCTTGAGTGTATACACATTGAGGAGATTTGACCTACAAGCCCTGGAGTGGCTTGGGCATAAAGAACACCACCGTGCAGTATCCCCAGGTTGAAATTCTGGCTGTGGCACTTGCTAGTTTGCAGGACCTTGCTGGACCTGGCTCTCGAGGACAAGTCTCTGCTAACAGGAAATCTGAGGAAAAGCAGACTAAAGGAGCCTAGGCGTCTTTTGTTTGGATAGCTGCCTGGGACCTTGATTCTTCACAGAGGAAGCAGTATAACTTAGTGGCAAGAAAATACTTTGGAGATGGGTGTTTTACTAGCTGCGCATACTTAATGTGTATTCTTGGGGTATTGGGCACAATACAGCTCACAGGATGCCCCTAGACGCCATAATTGTGTTGTCCTTATCCAATTACCCACTTCTTCAGGCACTGATTTCTAACGAGAGCTTTGTCCTTTGTCCTCCCTGGCTACAATGGTTGGTCAAGGTATTTTTAAAGTGCTTTTAAGTTGAGATATAACAGTAAGTGCACATCTCTTAAGTCTACAGTTCCACACATTTTTACGTAGGTATAATCCCCACCTGGGTTAACATAGAAAACATTCTAGCATCACAGGAGTTTCCCTTCACCCATGTCTGATTTGCTGTTTGACCTCTGTCACAGTGGTTTAGTATTGTCTCTTCTTGTGCTTCACTTACACGGACATGTCCATCATGGCAGTCTTTTCTTTCTAGCTTCTTTGCACATTGCCTGTGAGAGTCATCCACACCGTATTTAGCACTGCAGGCATTGCTTGTTATACTGCACATTGCAGATATTGTGTTTTGTTTTGTTTTAGAAATTGAAGGTTTGTGGCAACCCTGCATTGAGCTTGTCTTATTTTCCCAACAGCCCGTGCTCATTCGTGTCTCTGCGGCCCATTTCAGTAATTCTTATAATAATGAAAACTTTTTCATTGTTATTATGTTTGTTTTGGGGATCTGTGATCAGTGATCTTTGATGTTACTACCATAATTTCTCCCCCTTTCATTTTATTGATTTTTTAAAAAATTTCTCACCCCTTCCCCGCCAACCCCCCTGTTGTCTGCTCTCTGTGTCCATTTGCTGCATGTTCTTTGTCTGCTTCAGTTGTTGTCAGTGGCACAGAAATCTGTGTTTCTTTTTGTTGCATCATCTTTGTGTGTCAGCTCTCTGTATGTGCAGCGCCATTCCTGGGCAGGCTGCACTTTCTTTTGCACTGGGCGGCTCTCCTTACGGGGCACACTCCTTGCGCGTGGGGCTCCCCTATGTGGGGACACCCCTGCGTGGCAGGGCACTCCTTGCGCGCATCAGCACTGCGCATGGGCCAGCTCCACACAGGTCAAGGAGGCCCGGGGTTTGAACTGTGGACCTCCCATGTGGTAGACGGACACCCTATCCACTGGGCCAAGTCCGCTTCCCTGATGTGGTTTTTTACATTGATTTTCTTATGTTGAACCATCTTTGCATTCCTACTTGGTCATGGTATATAATTCTTTTAATATGCCATTGCATTTGATTTGCTAGTATTTTATTGAGAAATTTTGCATCTGTATTCGTAAGAGAAGTTAGCTATAGTTTTCTCGTGATTCCTTATCTGGCTTGGGTAATGTTGGCCCCATAGAGCAAGTTAAGAAGAGTTCCCTCTTCAATTTTTGGAAAATTTGAGCAGAATTGGTGTTTATTCTTCTTTGAATGTTTGGTGGAATTCAACAGTGAAGCTGTATGGTTCTGGACTTTTTGTTGGGAGGTTTTTGAATACCTATTTAATCTCTTTACTTGTTATAAGTCTGTTGAGAGCTTCTGTTTCTTTCCAGCACCAGTTTTTTGAAGAAACTGTCCTTTCCTCATTGAATTGCCTTGGCGTCTTTGTAAAAAAAGAATTGATATTAAATATACGTGTTTATAACTGGACTCTAATTTCTATTCCATTGATCTCTATGTCTATCCTTGTGCCAGTATTACACGGTCTTCATTACTGTAAGCTTTTTTGTTTTGAAATCTCTGAGTCCTCCAATTTTGTTTCTTTTCATGATTATATTGGCTAGTTTGTGACCTTGCATTCCATACAATTTTTAGAATTGGCTTGTAAATTTGTATAAAACCAGGCAGCTGAAACTTTGATAGGGATTGAATCTGTAGATCATTTTAAAAAACTTTTCTGTTTAGGTCTCTGATCCACTGTGAATTAAAATTTGTATAAGGTATCAGTTAGGGATATCCATTTATTAAAAATATTGTTCTCAGGAAGCGGATGTGGCTCAACTGATAGAGCATCCACCTACCATATGGGAGGGTCCAGGGTTCGATACCCAGGGCCTCCTGACCCATGTGGTGAGCTGGCCCATGTGCAGAGCTGCTGTGCACAAGGAGTGCCATGCCACTCAAGGGTACCCTGGTGGGGGTGCCCCACATGCAAGGAGCACGCCCTGCAAGGAGAGCTGCACTATGTGAAAAAAGCGCAGCCCGCCCAGGAGTGGTGCGGCATACATGGAGAGCTGACGCAGCAAGATGATGCAATGAAAAAGAGATTTGGTTTCCTGGTACCCCCAAGGGGCACAGAAGAACACACCATGAGTGGACACAGAGCAGACAATGGGGAGGAGGGGGAAGGGGAGAGAAATAAAAATAAATCTTTTAAAAAAACCCAAAAATATTGTTCTCACTGAATTGGAGGAGGTCCTTTGTTATGTTAATCAGTTGACTGTATATGTGTGGGCTGTTTCTGAACTCTTTGCAGTTGAATTTGTACATTTTTATTTCCTTGTGCCAATAATCCTCTTTATTAATTATTGTTATTTTATAATAAGGCTAATATCTGGTGTATTAGTCCTCCAACTTTGTTGTTTTTCAAAATTTTCTTGGCTTTTCTAGGTTCTTTGCATTTCAGTATATATACTTAATCAGCTTGTCAGATTAAAATCTGTGGAATAATTTGGTGTGAATTGAAATCTTAACTATTTTGAATCTTCCAATCCTTTAATGTTAATCTTCATTTGTTTAGGCCTTCTTTAATTCCTCTCAGCAATGTGTTATAGAGTTGTGTGTTGTGATCTTATACCTTTTTTTTGTGTGTTATATTTATTACTAGGCCCTTTTTATTTTGGGATGCTAATGAATATGGTATTCCCTTTTCATTTCATTCTATTTTAATTTTTAAAATTTATTGTTAGTATATAGGAATCAATTGTTTTTTAATTTGATCTTGTATCCATCCCTGCCATCTTTATAAATTCACTTGTTAGCTCCAGTATTGTGTTGCTTCCTTAGGATTTTCTAGATACACAATTATGACAACTAAGAATAATGGCATTTTACTTTTTCCTTTCCAATCTAAAGATTGGAATCATTTTTTAGATTTTATTATTTTTTTGCCTTGTTGAATTGGCTGGGACCTCCAGTACAATTATGAACAAAAATGATTATAATGGACATTCTTCTCTTAATTCTGAATGTAAGAAGATGTTCAATAGTTCACATTAAATATGATGTTAAACGAAGGTTTTTAATAGATACTCTTTCAGATTTCTCTTTCTGCGTCTAGGTTGCAGAGAGTTTTATTTTTTTTTATTTTTATTTTTATTTTTTTTTTCTTTTTTGTTTCTTTATTTTCATTTATTGAAGTATATCACTCATACATAAACATACATAAACAATAAGTGTATAGTAATAGTTGTGAACTTACAAAACAAACATACATAACATCATACAGGGCTCTAATACCTCACCTTACCACCAATGCCTTATATTGTTGTGAAACATTTTTAACTAATACTTAAAGAGCATCCTCAAAATATTACTAGTAACTAAAGTATCTTACATTTGGTGTATTTCTCCAATTGCACCCTATTATTATTATTTTTATATCATTTATACTTGAACATACATAAACAGTAAGTTGAATAGTAAAAGCTATGAACTTACAAAGCAAACATGCATAACATCATACAGGGGTCCCTTACATCAACCCACCACCAACACCTTACATTGTTATGAGACATTTGTTACAAATTATGAAAGAATATCATCAAAATCTTACTACTAACTATAGTCCTTATCTTACATTTTTCCTCTTAACCTACCCGATTATTTTTAAAATATGTTTTTATGATAGAAGTTGTAAACTTACAAGACAACTATGCACATGTGCAGAATTTCCAAACAACACCTCTCTATCAACACACCACACTGTGGTGGCACATTTGTTACAGATTATGAGATAGTATCACCAGATTATTACCAGGTCCATGGTGTACATTTGACACACTCTTTCCATACTCCCCTAAAATCACCACAGTACATCTTTGGCATAGATGCATGAATATTACATTATTACTGTTAACCACAGTCCATAGGTCATTCCAGTTGTATTTTTCCCATGCTTCTCCGCATTCCCAGCACCCTACAATAGTGATGTGTATCTGCTCCAGCTCACAAAGGACACCCTTGCATATGTACCATCAACCACAATTCTCATCCACCTCTGGGTTTACTGTGTTATTCAGTCCCTAGCTTATTCTCTAGCTTTCTCTCAATTGACATTTATATCCCTAGACTACCCTGTTCAGCCACATGACCATTTATAAACCAGCCATTACTCACTATAATATGTTACCATTTACTTCATGCATTTCCACAGTTTTACAATAAAGTTTATGAAAACATCTACATACATTAAACAGCAGTAGTCCATCTCAGTCCTCCTCTTTTTTTAAAAAAATTATTTATTTATTTTTAAAAATTACATTAAAAAAATATGAGGTCCCATTTAACCCCACCACCCCCACCCCCCACTCCCCCCACGGCAACACTTGCTCCCATCATCGTGACACATCCATTGCACCTGGTAAGAACATCTCTGAGCATCACTGCACCCCATAGTCAATGATCCACATCATAGCCCACACTCTCCCACGTTCCATCCAGTGGGCCCTGGGGGTATCTGCAATGTCCCGTAATTGTCCGTGAAACACCACCCAGGACAACTCGACGTCCCGAAACCGGCTCCACATCTCATGTCTTCCTCCCATTCCCCAAACCCAGCAGTCACCATGGCTACCCTTCCCACACCCATTCCACATTTTCTCTGTGGATATTGGATTAGTTGTGTCCATTGCACATCTATGTCAAGTGGGGGCTTAGATTCCATATGGATACTGGATGCACTCCTCCTGCTTTCAGTTGTAGACACTCTAGGCTCCATGGTGTGGTGGTTGACCTTCTTCAACTCCATGTTAGCTGAATGGGGTAAGTCCAATAAATCAAAGTGTAGGAGCTGAAGTCTGTTGAGGCTCTGGGCCTGGGTGTCATATTATCAGTTCAGAGATTCAAATCCCCTAAATATATCTTAAACTCCAGCACCAACTACAATTCCAATAAAGTAACATGCAAGTCTTGTGAGAAGAGATCCCCTCTGAGTCCAATTCCATCATGCAGAAACACCAGCTCCAAAGAAGGGCCATCTGCCATGGCAGTGAACCCCATCTGCCATGACCATAGAACCCGTGGGTCTCTTTATCCCTCAAAAGAACCAATACCTGGGGTTGTATCTACTTTATCTGTCTCTCAGACTCTGCTCAGTTGTGCATAAGGGCATTCCTTCTGACAACCTCCAGACTCTTTTTTAGAGACTCATAGCCTTATAATCTCATTTCTCCTTTCCATTTCCCCCTTACATTAGGTCAATCAGCATTTTGAAGTCATGTTATTATATGTAGACAGGGATATTCTGCTGATCCGTATTGAACCTTTAATTCAAGGTCATTTTCTAGTTGTATCTTCAGCTGGTATATGGTAGTGGTCCCCCGGTGCCAGGGAGGCTCATCCCCAGGCGTCATGTCCCTCGCTGGGGGGAATGCATTGCAGAGAGTTTTAATCATGAGTGGGTATTGAATTTTATCAAATACTATTGATGATTATGTTTTTTCTTCTTGGTTCCTTTAAGGTGGTGAATTGTGATGATTGATTTCTTTTTTTAGAGAAGGTTTTTTTAGGTGTAATTTACATAGAGTAAAATTCACCTTTTTCATGTCCAGTTCTATGCGTTTGGACAGATACATGCAGTTATATGATAATGAGGATAAAGAATATATCTATCACCCCAAAAGTTCCTTTGCAACCCTTCGTAGTCAGTTATCCCTTTTTCCTACCTCCATCCTCTACCAACCACTTATCTGTTTTCCCTTAACTTTTTCAGAATGTGTAAATGGAATCAGACAGAAAATTGCCTTAGCATAGTGCACTTGAGATTTTTCCATGTCATTATGTTTATCAGTAAACCATTCCTTTTTATTAGTGAGTAGTATTCCATTTTGTGGAAATACTACAGTTGTTGATCCATTAATCAGATGAAAGACATTTGAGTTGTTTTCAGTTTTTGGCAGTTGTAAGTAAAGCTATCATAAATGTTCCTTTACAGATCTTTGTATGAACTTGTTTTCACTTCTCTTGGGTAAATATATTATAATTAGGTTACTAGGTTATATGGTAAGTATATTTTTAACTGTAAAAGAAGCTTCTAAACTGTTTTCCAAAGTGGCGTAGCTCAAAGCAAATGGAATCTCTGGAAAGAATGTTCAAGGCTTTGCCCTAAAGTTGAGGCTCAGACAAGTTACATAAGTTGCCTGGACTCATACAGCTGGTACCCTAGATTGGATTTGAACTTCCTGTTACCTCTGCCTATCTGATGAATGTGCGATTAAGTGAAAGAGCAGCTAGCTATTTGCCTGCATTCTCTTTGGCTAAACTGTGAGCTTGAGGGCAGGGAATGTACTTTATACTTTGGGGCCTGGCACAGGGTACTTGGGGAAGAAATATTGATGGAATGAAAGACAGGAAAAAGTGGGGAGAATACTGGAGTAGAAATCAAGTTGGCCTGCCCTATTCCTTCTCCCTATAAGTCATTCATTAAACCTGTTACCTCCCTTCCTTCCTTCTCTAGTCTGGTAAAGAGGGAGCCCTTGCTTGCCTCCAGCCCTTGACAGAGACGAGGTGAGTTAGTTTGATAAGCTGGCAAGGCTTTCTGAACCTTCAGCACAGCAGACAGCGGTGTGTGAACTCGAGCCTCCTGTACATACTGGCCCAAGTGCAGAACCATGTGTACCATGAGCCACAGGACGAAGCTACTGAGTCAATATGATAGGCCAGGAGGCTTGAGGTAGTTTGTCTGCTGGCTTACATGGAAGCACACCAATTTCCAAGGCAGATTATAAAGCAATGACAAGGGTGGAACTTAAGTATGGGGACCAGAGACAGTGTTGTTTTCTTGCTTCTTCTTTCTTAGGTCTTAAACTCTCTTTCAAGAGGAGGATATGTGTATTGCCAGGAAGCATTATTTGTCATCTGTATATAGAACCACTTAGATGATCCTTTGTCTCAAGAGAAGTCTTCACCTACTTTGCTGCTTCCTTTCTCCTTGTTATTTCTTGGCTGCATTGAGAGCTTAATGGACTGATCACATCTACTGAGGTTTCAGTTCTTGGGTTCCTTCCCAAAAATGAGGAGAAGAGACTGGCCCGAGGTTTGGGTATAGGGGTTTCTACTATACTGGCACAGTCTCTGACCTTGACACCAGGTTCTATAAATTGCTTGCTCCTTTCCACTGGCTGCAGTCCTGTCCTCCATGCCCCTGCCACTTGTCCTTACCAGGAATATCTAACCCCTGGTATCATTTGGGATTCTTCAGTTGTAAATGATAGAAACCAGATCTGGCCATCAGGAGTATGTTGGAAGGATATTGGTGGCCCTCAGAATTGGTGGGAAACTGGAGAGTCAGACTTGGAATATGGCTGCTCTGGAGTCTTGGGAAACAAGACCTCCTATTGTATTAGGACCATCCAGCAGAATGTGGCCTTGGGGTAGGACAGGATGGCAGCCATGTTAATCTCTATAGCTTTTTTTTTTTTTTTTTCCTCTATTTTTTTTTAAATGTTACATTAAAAAAATATAAGAGGTCTCCATACCCCCTACCCCCCTCACCCCACTTCTCCCACATCAACAACTTCTTTCATCATCGTGGGACATCCATTGCATTTGGTGAATACATTTTGGAGGACTGCTGCACCACATAGATAATGGTTTACATTGTAGTTTACACTCTCCCCTAGTCTACCCAGTGGGCCATGGCAGGACATACAATGTCCAGCATCTGTCCCTGCAGTACCACCCAGGACTACTCCAAGTCCTGAACATGCCCCCACATCATATCTCTTCTTCCCTCTCCCTACCCTCAGGAGTTACTGTGACCACTTTCTCCACATTAATGCTACAATTTCTTCCATTATTAATCACAGTAGTTCCATAGTAAAATATCAGTAAGTCCACTCTAATCCATACTCTTTTCCTCCATCCTGTGGACCCTGGGATGGTTATGTCCACTCCACCTCTATATTGAGAGGGGGCTTAGATGCCACATGGATGATGGATGCAATTCTCCTGCTTGTAGTTGTAGGCACTCTTGGCTCCCTGGTGTGGTGGTTGACCTTCTTTACCTCCCTGTTAGCTGGCCAGGGTAAATCCGTATGGCTTTTGTTAATAAGATTGCCCTTACTTGTGTGATCTTTGGTGAGAGTGTTCTGTCTGGAAGGGAGAATGGGTGCTGGCAGTCAAAAAACTTTTTAATATTGCCTCCAGTTATCCTCCAATCCACATCCTGCCTGTCTTTCAGTAGAGGTTCCCCACCAACCCATCCTAAGATGCTTCCACTCTTTCAGAACCTCCTCTGATCCCCCAGAATCCTGCACTATTTGCACATCTGTACCGCTTAGTGATATCTCCTCTTTCATTTCAGATATTGAAAATACATGTTATCCTTTTGTTTTCCTTGATTGGTCCAGTTAGGGATGTATCCATTTTGTTGAATTTTTCAAAGAACCAACTTTTTTTTTTAAAGATTTATTTTATTTCTTTCTTTCCCCTCCCCACCCCGCCCCCCTTCCCCTGCCCCAGTTGTGTTCTCTGTGTCCATTTGCTGTGTGTTTTTCTGTTGTTGTCAGCAGCGTGGGAATCTGTGTTTCTTTTTGTTGCATCATCTTGCTGCGTCAGCTCTCCGTGTGTGCGGCGCCATTCCTGGGCAGGCTGAACTTTCTTTCGTACTGGGCGGCTCTCCTTATGGGGCACACTCCTTGTGCGTGGGGCTCCCCTATGCTGGGGACATCCCTATGCGGGGGACACCCCTGCGTGGCATGGCACTCCTTGTGCGCATCAGCACTGCGTGTGAGCCAGCTCCACATGGGTCAAGGAGGCCCGGGGTTTGAACCGTGGACTTCCCATGTGGTAGACTGATGCCCTATCCACTGGGCCAAGTCTGCTTCCCTCCGACTTTTAACTTTGTTGATTTTCTCTATTGTTTATCTGTTTTCTTTCTCACTGATTCCCACTCCTATTTTTATTTCATTTCTTATTCACTTAGGTTTAATAAGCTCTTTTTTTTTGTTGCTGTTGAGCTTCTTAAAGTGGAACCATAGATCATTGATTTGGCACCTACTTTTCAAATATAAGTACGTAGACCTGTAAATGTCCCTCTAATGAACTTTTTAGCTATAGACTATACATTTTGCCCTGTGTGTGTATAAATTCAGGAATCACTCAGAGATTTAGGCAGAATTTATGTGCAGGATTTTGGGCTCTCCTCTCTTGGGTGTTATCCCCTCTAGGGCAATTTGAAGCTGGGTGGACTCCAGAAGATCATATTGTTAGAGCTAATGCATTCTGGAGGTGTCAACCTATGGTAGGTGGGAACTTTTAATTAAATTACTTCATTTAAGGGCCTTTGCTTAGATTGTGTGACCCAGCATGGATCTTAATCCTCTTCATGGAGTGCTTTATAAATAAGAGAAACATGCAGAGACATAGAGAGAAACCCCCAGAACCAGAAGCTGAAATTAACAGAAGACAGAAGCTGAAAGCAACAAGGCCCAGAGGAGAGGGTAGAGATGAGCAGGTGCTACCATGTGCCTGATCACCCACAACTGCAGATCCGGCAAAAGGCATGTCCCGATGATGCTTTGATTTGGACACTTTCACAGCCTCAGAACTATAAGCTTATAAGTTAATAAATCCCCATTGTGAAAGCCAACCCATTCCTGGTATATTGCCTTGGCAGCTTTTAACAAACTAAAACACCCTTAATCTCTAACTGTTGTGGTAGCCCTTAACTGTGATTTCTGTTTTCTGTTTGATTTCTAGGCTCCCAGTATGGCATCACTTGGAACTTGACCTTAGGCAAAAAGCCATACAAATGGGAATATCCACCCGGTGCCAATTCCTCCTTCCACATGTCAAATCTCCTCCAGTTTTTGGCTGCTTTTGGTTGTTCTCCAGTTGCCTTCAGAGGGCTGTTTTTTGTTTTGTCCAGATTTTATAATTTGTTTTCAGCCAGAGGGTTGGTCTGATAAAAGCTATTCTGTCATATAGGAAGTGGAACTCCTCTTATTTGTACCAGTTCACCTTTTGCCACCTGTGTTATTAGGTGTCCTGGATCTCCAGCTAGATTGAAGGACTAAGAGGAGGCCTCTAGATCTCATCCCTCCTCACAGCCTCAGGACCCTTCCAGCGTTCTACCTAGCAATGGGTCATGATCATTTTTTAGCCAGGCTTCAATTGCTCCCAGAATGTTAAAGATCCCCAAATCTCAGGCTCTCTTGGATGCCTCTAGCTGGACACCCCCAGGCACCATAAATGCAGCATGTTCCTAATGGGTCTTATCATTGTCCTTACCACCTTGCTCCTGCTCTTTTCTCCATTTATCTGTCTTTGGTGTGAAAACATTGGCACTAGCTCTTGCTCCTTATTTCTCCCTCTCCCTCATCCTTGAATTCCTTTTCATAAAGGATCCTAATCATGGCCACTTTGATTTCTGGCCCCATCAGCTCTTATCTAAACTGTATATTGATCGCATAGTCTCCTACCCTAGTCTCCCTGATCCTACCCTTAACTCTTGCTTCTTTACAAGAATGATCTCACGAAGAGCCAATGGTGAGTATCCATGCCTCTCATTGTTTTAGATTGCCAAAGGCTGCTGTTGCAAAATACCAGAAATGGGTTCACTTTTATAATAGGAATTTATTAGGATAAAAACTTACAGTTCTGAGGCTGTGAAAATGTCCATATCAAGGCATCATCAGAGATGCTATCTCACCAAAAGTCAGCCACTGGCAGATCCTGGACTCCTGCCATGTGGCCAGGCAAAATGGCACATCTGCCAGTCTCTCTCTGCTTTCTCTTCCAGGTGCTTTTTCTCATGCTTAGCTGTGGGCAGTCATAATTGCTCATCTCTCCTCTCTACTCTTGGCTACTCTTCTCAGCTTCAAGCTGCTCCATGATTCCAGCCTCCAACCTCTCAGCCTCTTTGGGTTTCTCTGTCTTTCTGCAGCTGTAGGCAATCCTGGAGTCCTCTCTCACATGGCAGCTCTCTTTCTCTGTATGTCCTTTATATAAGACTCTGATAAAAGGATTAGGACCTACCCTGGGCCCCACAATATAATCAAAGGCCCTTAACTAAAGCAATCCAGTCAAAAAGTGATCTAATCAAAAGGCCCCACATTAATAGGGTTACACATACAAGAGTGATCTAGCTTAAGAACATAATTTTCTGGGGTCCACAAAAGACTCACACCAGGGTACTTGTTAACTCATTAAAACCCTTCAGTGCCCCTCTGTTACCTATGGGTTGAAGTCCACATCTCTTACCACAGTTGTCGGCCCTGTTTCCCTTTTCTGGCCTTGTTGCAACTTCAGTGACAGCCAGGGACCTTGGCCCGTTTATCCCAGGGCCCTGCAGCCCATGTTGAAATCAGCTGAGATCTCTACTGGGGGACCGTGGTTCTCCAGCACAGGGTTGGTAGTTAGGGCTGTGGAAGATGTGTGTGTGTGTTTGGTTGGACTCAGCAAATGTTCCCTTTGTCCACCAATCAGAGAAAGGTATTTGGAGGTATACTTCAATGTTCTTCTAAATCTCTATGAGGAAGGGGAGACTTTTTTTTTTTTTTTTTTTTAATACTTCATGAGCCCTTACTAAAATTCTTCTTTCCTAAATAGCAGTGGTACAAGTCTGGGACTAAAAGACCTTCATTAATTATTTTGCATGTTAAGTGTTAACTCATTAAATCCTTCTAACAACGTTATGAAGTAGGTGCTATGCTGTTATCATATTCTTTGTACAGATAAACTGAGGTACCAAAGGTGGGATTTTTTTCTTTTTTACTAATCCTGAGAAAGTGAAGAATGAAGTCATCTTTACCCCTCTCTTCCTCAAAAAGGGGAAGAATGTGCTCTGTTTAATGTCCATAGGGGAAAGCTATTGATTTCAGGCGGGAGGTGAGGGGCTGTCTCTGGGGGCATTGCAGCCATCACCACTTTGGGCCCTTCCTGCAGAAAGGAATAAAACATAGGATAAATGATGTTCAAAGGTATGTAAAAATATCTGGCCATCAGATGTTTGATTAAAGAAGAGAGAAAAGGGACTTATGATTATTGAATTCTTGTGATGTGCCAAGAACTTTCACCCACACCTTTGTCAGTCCTCACCACAATATAGATAGAGAAACTGAGGCACAGCGAAGTGACGCAGCTTCCCCAATGCCACACATTTAGTAAGGTACTGTTTTAATTTGCTCAAGGCTGCTGGGAGCAATGTACTAGAAATGGGTTGGCTTTTACAATGGGATTTATTAACTTATAAGCTTACAGTTCCGAGGCTGGGAAAAATGTCCAAATCAAGGCATAAGGTGAAACTCTCAGGTCAGCTGCCAGTGATATTGGACTCCTGCCATGTGGCAGGGCACAGTGGCAGCTCTGCGGGTCTATGCCTTCCCCTCCAGGCTCACTTTCTCCCTGATCTTAGCTGTGGATGATCAGGGACATGGCTGTGTCTGATCATCTCTCCCCTCTCCCTGGGTCTTGTTGCTTCAGCTTTGGGCTGTTCCACCTGTGGCTTTTCTTTCTCCTGGGTTTGTCAGCTTCTGGAGGTTTCTCTGTATCTGTAGCCTTCTTTCTGTGTCCACAGCTTTTTATTCTTCCATTTATAAAAGACTCCAGCAAGAAGATTAAGACCCACCCTGAGTCTCACAATTTAATTAAATGCCCTTAACTGAAATAATTTAATCAAAAGTTTCTACCTACAATAGGTTTACGTGCACAGGAATGGATTACCTTTAAGAACAGGATTTTCTGGGATCCACCCAGCCTCAAACTGTCACAGGAGCCAAATTGGGATTCAAAACCAAGTCTTTCTGGCTTTAATGAAATAACCGGCTTTATAATAGGCACTTTAATTAACATCTCTCTCTTCCTCTCTGCAAACTTATATGATCTTTTATTGTTCTGTTAGACACATCTGGCAATAGCTAGAGACCAGGAATCATTTCATTGGATCAGCAGTTGCAGAGCAAGGCTTTCTGTGCAACTGCTCTGCATCTAACTTGGTGCTGGTCATCTAGTAGCTGCTTTTTTCAGTCTTTGTAGAATAGCTGATGGGAGCTGGCACAATCCTTCCTACAAATGTGGGCTCCTTGTGTCATACTTAAACAGCCAGGATTCTGAGCTGCTTCACAAAAGAAGAGTGGTACTTGTTCCTGCCTTGCCAAGAGGAGGAAACAGGATGACCAAAGAATCTTTTGGTTCTTGGAATCACTGCCATTATAATATTTCAGCATTCTTTGCTTACTCTCTTCCCCTGTGTGGCATCCTCAGGAATAGGACTTAGGTTGTGCCTCCTGGTGGTCTGACTCAGGGAGTGCATAGGGAGGGCACCAGAAGTGACCAGGGTCAGCTTAGCTAGGGCTACCTCACGGCCTCTCAGAGGAAAGAGTAACCATGAGGGGGATAGTCTACTCCAGTCAAGTTCTACAGATATTAGAAGGGCAGATGACAATCCTCCTCTATCATTTTGCTTTAGTCTTTTGCAGATCCAGCCCTAGTATTGTGCTGGGTGCTCCTCAAGTGGCTTAGAAGTTTACTGGGAGAGACAAGGCACACAGTGACACAAGTCCCCTAGGACTGAACCTGGAATTGTGGAAAAGCCAGTCCCCCACCCATGTGCATACACATGTGCTCACACACACACCTTTAAGTGGGTCAGAATCTACTCCTGGGTCTTGCCAGTGAAGGAGCCACCTTAGGAACTGACTAGTTCTCTCCTGGGTTTGGGTTTTACATGCTTACTATGGCTGGGCCTGCCCCCATAGGAATAACTTGCCTCCTGCCTTGGCCTGGGTTCAGAAACCTTCTGGCTCTTTTCAGAAACTTGATACCTCTCTTAAAGATTGAAGATTTGCCAGCATTAAAGGGATGCATAAATGTGTTAATCTGCAAACAGTTTCTAAACGGTACTTTGAACAAGAGCAGCTTTGTTAGAATAATTTACACAGTGCCTCCACGTGGTAGTCTTCAATAAAGACCTACAGAGAAGCAGAGTGGTTGAGGTAGAACACACGTGGGCTTCCTCATATGGGCCTGGGTCCACCTCCCAGCCCTTCCATCTACTAGGTGTGGGAGCTTGAGTTCAGGGTTTCGGGCGTCCACTCAGTAGTAGTGACTGTGATAATCCTGAATCTTAGTTGTTCGAGAGTGACTACATGACATCCCAAGAAGATTTTTTTTTTGTCTTTTTTTTTCTTTATTTGTTTTTTTAATGTTACATTAAAAAAATACGAGGTCCCCATATATCCCCCACCCCCCTCACCCCACTCCTCCCCCAGCATTATTTCAGGTGGCCTAAGCTAGGCTTTTCTTAAAATTGTCAGTCATATTATTTTATAATTGTTCTTCATATGCATGAAATAATTAATGCAAATTGAAAGTTTAAATTCAGTTCACCCTATATTTATTAAGCACACTACCTGCCAGATACCATGCCAGACAGGGATATATACACAGAAGTGACTCATGGCTTCTTCGCTCATGAGGCACCTATATTTGTCGGGAAATCAATAGCTATTGATCAGTTAGTCTAACAGTAGTTAGGATAATAATAAAACATATTTTAGTGCCATGGGAGGACAGATGGGGGAAAGAGTTCTGTTTGGATGGGGGGAGAAAAAAAAGTATGTCTGTCAGGGATCGTGGTTGCAACCATAGAAACTAGCTCTAGCAATCTTAAGCAAAAAGGAACATTTGTTGGAGGGATGTGGGGGGCTCACGGATGGGCATGAGGCTGGAGGAGCCAGCTTTGAGGAATGAGCTGGAAGCACGGGAGCCGCTAGCAGAGTGTCAGTTAGGGAGCCATGGCAGTTGTGTCCTCATTATTCCACTGCTGTCATCATGGTCTCCATCAGTTAGTCCAGTCTGTCTTTGTTTGCCAAAGGGCTGCTGATGCAAAGTACCGAAGTGGGTTGGTTTTTGTAATGGGAAATTTATTAGAGTAAAAGCTTACAGTTCCAGGGCTGTGAACTATCCAAATCAAGGCATCCTCAGAAATGCTTTCTCCGGGAAGCAGAGGTGGCTCAAGGGATTAGGCGCCTCCCTCCCACATGGGAGGTTCCGGGTTTGGTTTCCGGTGCCTTCTAAAAAGAAGAGGAGTACACAATGAACGGACACACAGAGTAGATAGTGAAAACAAACAATGAGGGAGGGGGTAGAAAGAAATAAATTCATCTTTAAAAAAACAAAGAAGTGCTTTCTCACCGAAGTCAGCTACTGTTGATCCTGAAGTTCTGTCACATGTCAGTCAGGCAAGCAGGTGGGCCTGTCAGCCTAGCTACCTTCTCTTTGAACTCAGCTGTGGCTAATCAGTCATCTCTCCTTGGGCCTCAGCTCTTTGAGCCTCTTGGGGCATCTCTCCTTGAGCTCAGCTGTGGGCAAACCAGGAGTCCTTTCTTTCACATGGCCAGATCAAATGTAGCTGCTTCCTTTCTTTGTGTCTCCATTTATATCAGACCCAGCAAGAGGGCTCTGGAAGGAACCAAATTTCAGTTGTGTATCATGTTTAAGCAGGTTCTCAGAAGTCTTCATCTTTGGAGCTGCTGTGAGAAGCTGGTTGAATCACTGGCTCCTTTTCTCCCTCCCCCATCTCTCTCTTTTCATCCTGCACATTTAGCTACACAGGTAAGCTCTGCTCATGCCTGATTCTTGCTTATTTCAAGTGGCACGTTGTTACTCTGCACCCTCGCAGGCAGGGATTTTATTTTCCATCATTACTTTTTAAAAGGTGTTCAGCTAGAAAATTGCATATTATTTCCTCTGTAAAGGTTTTTCCTTGCCGCCTTTGTGTGGCATACAGCTGTCATAACCATAGTTGATATTTTGTGTGCCTGCGCCTGGAAGTGCACGGTGTGGGAAGAGAGATAATCAGGCCATCCTCTTGGGCAGCAGCCTTCTAGTTCGGCTTTTATGAACTGGATTTAAAAAATAAATAAATCAGATCATATCACTCTCCTGCTTAAAACTCTCCAGTGGCTTCCCACTGCTCAAAGAATACAGTATAAACGCCTTGCCCCTGCCTCTGAAGCGCTGTCTGGCCTTGGCCTATTTTTTTTCCCTGCCATCTCTCACCACTCCTTCCATTCTACCCTATTTATTTGTTACAGTTCACCCACACTGGCTTCCCACCTATCTCTTGAACGTGTCATGCTTGTTCTGCTTATGGGCCTTTGTGTTTACTTTCTCTCTGCCAGGGATGAACTTGCTCACGATCTCTCTAGGCATATCCTCTTGTCCCCCCAACATAAATTAGCCCAGACCCCCACCTCTCTGGGCTCTCCCTGGTCCATCACAGCCCTTCACCGTGATGTGGAATCTTATGCATTTGTTAGCGTGTGAGCTCTCAGTGGGCCAGGGCTCTGTAGCATATATTCCTAGCCCCTAGAATAGACCTGGGCCATATGCCCCTGCTAACATTTTGTGACTGAACTGCCAACCACATGGATTGAGCAGGAGGGATATCTGCCTGAGAAGAAGCAAAAGGCCATGGCAGAGATTTGCAGGGGGCTGGGAGGACAATGCATGCTTTGCGTGGCTCTGGTGGTGTCTGGACAAGCTTAGGCTGCCCATTTGGACTAGTGTTCAGTCAGGCTTTGTGGGAGGGGCAGCAGTGCCCAGGGCACCAGGGGCCCAGAAGGGAGGAGCAGTCTGAAGTGTGTGGCTGGGGCTGTGGACCCTGGAGGACAAGTTCCCTGTCCACGGTGCAGCAGCTCCTCACCTGGGTGGTTATTGTCAGGCCTTCTGGCTTTTCCCATGGAAATCCCAACCAACTTTTAAGGTGAAAATTCCAATTTGTAAATCCTGGTGACTGATTCAATTAAAAGTGAAACAAAACCAAACTCTAGCAAACAGACCAAACAAAATAGGCTCGTATGGTGATGGGCCCCTCGTTTGCCTTTTCTTCTTTCTGTTACTCATTCTCTCATATCTTCAGCAAATGTTTAGTGAACACCCCTGAGTTCAAAACTGGGACATGGAGGTGAAAGTGCCGTGTCCTTGGGAGAGACAGATAAACAGTCCAGTGTAATGCAGAATGCTGAGTCCTGTGACACGATGGGAGGAGGCATGGGCGGAGTGCCTCACCCAGCCGAGCTTTCCAGAGATGCTGCCCACTGCTTTGAGCTTTCACTTGTGAGAGGTCCTATGTGGTTAGTAGTCACTGTGGGCAAACCTGGTGTTCCCCCCTCCACTCCCACTCTCCCACCCTACTAAACACTACTAAAGTTTATATGTTTCACTCTCAACTCTTATCCTTTCTATAGCTCTAACAGCAACTGTGGAGATGATGTCAAGGTTTCTTAAGAGAGGCTTGCTTGGAAACTTCTACCAGGAGATGAAGCCCCTTTGAAATTTTAACTTGCCTTGTAATGACTATGTAGCCTTGGGTGACTCAATTACTCAGTGCCTCATTTTTCCTCACCTTTAATAATGATAAAAGTCATCTTACCTCAGTGTCCTTGTGTGAATTAAATGAGCACTTAGGTAATTACTCATTAACTGTTACTATAAATTGTCACTGCTGCTATTATCAACTTGTTCCTGATTCTTTTTCATGAGACCTCTCTGGTCCTTGTTTTTTTGTTATAACCAAGGTTCTCCTTTTCATCAAGAGGAAGAAAGGCTGCAGAGGGTGTGGTCCTTGCTGGATCAAATGTGTTAGTCATACACCAAGAGTTGACTGTCCTTGAGAATCTTCCATTGTCTCCTGCCCTGCTGTCTTGTCCTTGTCTTCTGTGGGAATCCGTGGTGGAAAGCCGTCTCTGGTTGCCTAGGAAGCCATCTGCTCCTGTGATCCATCACACCTGAAACCTCCAACTCCAGACTTCCCCAGGTGGGATTGGGATGGAGGTGGGGTTTCAGCCTCGAAGCCTGTGGGCTGAGATTCAGAAAGGAGCAGGATGAGCAGGCACAAACCTTCAAAATGAGACCTGTTTTCATGCTGCTTTCCCTGGTAATAAAAGAAAATGGGGGGCTGCAGAGGGAGCCGACAATATTTCAGCAGATGGCCTTGTAAGAGGATGTTTCTTCAAAGTTTTCTGTGAGGCATTGGTGATTCTTAGAAAATGTGCATCTAGTAATGAGGAGCACAGACATTTTTTTTTTAAAGATTTATTTATTTTTCCCCCCAACCCCCATTGTCTGTTCTTTGTGTCTATTTGCTGTGTGTTCTTCTGTGTCTGTTTGTATTCTCTCATCAGGCGGCATTGGGGATCTGTGTCTCTTTCCTGCATCATCTTGCTGCATCAGGTCTCCGTGTGTGTGGCACCACTCCTGGGTGGGCTGCGGTTTCACGCGGGGCGGCTTTCCTTGTGCAGGGGCCACTCCTTGTGCAGAGGGCACCCTTGCACGGGGGCATCCCTGTGTGGGCTGGCACTCTTTGTGTGCAGCAGCACTGCGCGTGGGCCAGCTCAACACATGGGCCAGGAGGCCCTGGGTATTGAACCCTTGGACTTCCTATATGGTAGGCGGATGCTCTATCCATTGAGCCACATCTGCTTCCCCAGACGTAGTTTTGAGCACTGACTCTCCATGGAACATTTCTGAGTTGCCATCTCTCCCCTGGCACAGGGAAGGAATTTTGGAAAGTGAAGAGGATGACCGTAGAGAAGTGGCCTCTCTGTTTTTCCCTGTGGCCTCTAAGGATGTGGGGCTTTGTCCTGGGTCCAGCCATACCTCTGCATCTTTAGTCTTCTCCCATTCTCCTGGGCAATGGCAGGCTCAGGACCCATTTGATAGTTGCTAGAGGCGACTGCCTTACTGTGATTAGCTGCAACCCCCATTCTGAAGTTTGTGAATCCCATACACTAGTTTATAGAAGAAAGGCAGAGCTGGACTGTTAGGGGATAGTGCCTCCTTCAGAGCCAGAATGGACAAACCCACATTCCTGTGACCCTTTACAGTAGAGCTAAATCTCAGCCAATCTGTACAGTAACCCTTTGAAGAAACTGAGGCTCAAAGAAATCAAGTATTCTATCCAGCATTTTGTAGGGAGTAATTGATAGAGCTAGAATTTGAACCCAAGGCTCTTAACCATTAGAGGGTAACATCTTTTTACTAATGTCTCAATGGACATTAGTCATAGTATTCTTTCAGCAAATATTTACTGTGTAGCACTAGGGACAAAGCAGTAAACAAAGCATAGTCCCTGATCTCCAGGAATGTACAATCTAGAAAGCAGATAAATAGACAAGTGAAGACAAAATTTGTTGTCAAAATGTATCTCTGTATACACACAGGGACATACATGTAGCAAGTTGGCTCCTGGCACTAATGTAGCAATTTGTGTAAGACTAGCCACATACTAAACACAGTATTAGCTCTGTGAATATATGCAGCAATATCTAGACGATATGTGTAAGTACACAATGTACACAAATTTTATTTATTGTCACAATGTATTAGTCGGGTAGATAGAGTTTCATTTTTTTAGTTCAGAAACCTGGGGGCAGTCATTGTTTTTCCCTCCGCCTCTCGCCCTTTGCACTTAATCAGTCAGTCTCCTGCTGTTGGGTCCCCTTCCTTCTACCCCTACCACCTTAGCCACAGTTCGGGTCCTCCTCCTAAGTTCTAACCTGGATTAGTGCTCACTAGTCTCTCTACCTTTGGTCTTCCTTCTCAATATTTTGATAACTTTATTTGATAATTAGTGTCCTCTGTAATCTCATTTTTAAAAACATTTTCTTGATAGAAATTCACATACATAAATTAACCCACTTTTAAGTATATAATTCAATGGTTTTCAGTATGTTCACTGAGTTGTGCAAACATTACAACCATCTTAAGTTTAGAACATTTTCATCATCCCCAAAAGAAGCCCTTTACCCATTAGTAGTCACTCCCCATTTCTACCTATTTGCAGCCCCCCTGGTAACCACTAATCCTTTTGAGTCTGGCTTCTTTCACTTTGCATACACATTGTAGCATGTATCAGTACTATTCAGTTCCTTTTTATGACTAATATTCCATTGTATGGATATACCATTCATTAGTTGATGAACTTTTGGGTATTTTTTTCCCCACTGTCTGCAATCATGAATAATACTGTTATGAACATTCATGTACAAGTTTTTGTATAGACATATGTTCTAATTTCTCTTGGGTATATATGTAGGACTGGAATTGCTGTGTCATGTGGTGACTCAGTGCTTAACACTGAGTAGCTGCCAAACTGTTTTCCATATCACTTTCGTTATATTCCTAGCAATGTTTGAGCATTCCAGTTTCTCTATCTCCTCACTAACACTTATTTATTTTTTTAAAATTTTAGCCATTTTGGTAGGTGTGAAGTACTATCTCATGATTTTGATTTGTATTTGCCTAATGACTACAATGCTTATTGGCCATTTGTGTATTTTCTTTGGAGAAATGTCGACTCAAATCATTTGCCCATTTAAAAATTTTGGTTATTTTGTCTTTTCATTGTTAAGTTTAAATGATTTTTATTTATTTATAAAAATCCTATATTAGATATATAATTTGCAAGTATTTTCTCCCATTCTAGAGTTTGTCTTTTCACTTTCTTGATGGTGTTCTTTGAAGCACAACTTTTTTTTTAACTTGAAGTCCAGTTCATCTATTTTTTTCTTTTGGTTTTCTTCTGCCTCTAGTCTTAAACTTTCTTCTAGCCCATTCTCTACACTACCACCAGAATTATTTGGAGAACTGATCTCTTTATCGTATGTAATGCCTCTCTTTATTTCTGATAATTTTCCTTGCTCTGAAGTCTGCTTTGTCTAAAATATAGCTATTCTAGCTTTCTTTGGAATAATGCTAGCGTGGCATAGCTTTTTTTCATTCCTTGACTTTTATTTTCTCTGTCTTTAGATTTGAAATGGGTTTCTTGTAGATAACATAGAGTTGTGTCTTTTTTAAAGTCCACTCTAGCAATCTCTATTATTTGGTGTATTTAAATCACTGACATTTAAAGTGATTATTGATACAGTTGGTTTAATATGTCTACTATGTTTGTAACTATTTCCTATTCATTGACCTTGTTCTTTGTTCCTTTTTTTGGCCTTCCATTCTTTTCTTACCTTCTCCGTATTTTTTTTTTAAAGAAGCATCTTATATGTTGCAATTTGAGAAGTACCAAAGGCTACAAATCTTTAGTCATATTTAGGACAGAGATAGTATTTTTAAAATAAGAAGTCCAGATCAACAGATGAATTTTATTCCATCTTTAAAATATCACAAATGGTCTGGCATCTTGTTTTCATAGCTGGACAACTCCTAAATCTTATTCATCAGCTTACTGAACTGTTGCTTTTATAGAAACATACGTATCATTCCAGAATTTTCTGATAGCCTTGTTTTTAACTGTTGTGGCTTGCTGAATCAGTACAGCTCAGCTGCGTTTGATACAAGTTCAGGGTAATTTCCTTCAAGAATTAACTCATCTTTCTGGGCTTAAGATACTGAACAGGCAATGCATGACCTCATCCCAACCCTGCGGATATATTTTTCACCCAAGAAATGACAGATTTCAACAAAACACCCACTCTCCTGAAGAAGAACATTGATGGGGAAGTGAGCACACAGAGAACTCATTTTGTAATGGAAGCCCACCGAAACACCCTTGATCAGGTTCTGCACATGACAACTAGCAGGGAGAACTGTAGCCAGTTCCTTTCTATTTGCCTACCACTTGTCAATCTGAAGCCTGTCCTTTTTTCATCTCAAGGAGACTGAGTTCTACACTGATGTGATTGAAGTCCCTCCACAGGACTCATCTGGGGCCCTTCACAGGAACCGTGCATCCCTTCAGCATGAGGTCAGCATTTTCTGGAATGTCAACAGTCTGGTTGCTGAGGATGGTCATCTTTCTCCCAATAGAGGTGGCAGAGAGCTGTCTTCTCCAGTTTTAATTGAGCATTTAAATGATTCCATTTTCTCACCTCTCTTAGCATATCAATTATACTTCTTAAGAAGTATGATTTAGTAGTTGCCCAATTAATCCAGATCTACTATAGTTAATACCACACCACTTGACAGATAATGCAGGCACCTTTTAACAGAGCATTCCTAGTTCCTCCCTCCCATTTCTGATAGCACTGCCGTAATTCATTTCACTCATCCATAAGCCATAATCAGCAAATACAGTGTTCCTATTGTTATTTTGAACAAACTGTTAGACCAGTTGAGAATAAAAAATAAAAGTTTATTTTCCCTTCATTTATTCCTTCTCTGACACTCTTCCTTTGTTTATGTAGATCTGAGTTTCTGACCTATATCATTTTCCTTTTTTCTAAAGTACTTCATTTAACATTTCTTACATGGCAGGTCTACTGGTGACCAATTCCCTAAAGTTTTGTTTTTCTGAGGTAGTTTTTATTTCTCCTTTGCTTTTTTTTTAAAGATTTATTTTCCCCCCTTTCCCTCCCCCCTGCTGTTTTTGCTGTCTGTGTCCATTCACTGTGTGATCATCTGTATCTATTTCTCTTTTTGTCTTCTCTTCTTATTTTTTCTCCTCTAAAAGTCACTGGAATTTGATCCTGGGGACCTCTGATGTGGAGAGAGGTTTCCTGTCAGCTGTGCCACCTCAGTTCCTGGTTTCTGCTGCACTTCACCTTGACTCTCCCCTTCCCCTCTTTTGTTGTGTCATCATCTTGCTGCATGACTCACTTCGCGGGCACTGACTCACTGCGTGGTCACTTGACTCACCACGTGGGCACTCGCCGTACCATGTGGACACTCAGCTTGCCACACGGGCACTCACACGGACACTTGGCTTGCTGCACGGGCACTGGCTTGCCACACAGGCATGCTTTTTCTTCTTCTTTTTCACCAGGAGGCCCCAGAGATAGAACCTGGGTCCTCCCATATGATAGATGGAAGCCCTATTACTTGATTCACATCTGCTTCCCTCTCTTTCGCTTTTTTTTAAAAGATTTATTTTTTATTTATTTCTCTCCCCTTCCTCAATGCCCCCCTCCAGTTGTCTGCTCTCTGTGTCCATTCACTGCATGTTCTGTGTCTGCCTGTATTCTTGTCAGCGGCACCCAGAATCTGTGTCTCTTTTTGTTGTGTCATCTTGCTGTGTCATCTCTTCATGTGTGTGGTGCCATTCCTGGGCAGACTGCACTTTTTTTTGCACTGGGCAGCTCTCCTTATGGGGTGCACTCCTTGCGCGTGGGGCTCCCCTATGCAGGGGACACCCCTGCGTGGCATGGCACTCCTTGTGCGCATCAGCACAGTGCATGGGCCAGCTCATCACACAGGTCAGGAGGCCCTGGGTTTGAACCTTGGACCTCCCATGTGGTAGGCAGACGCCCTGTCCATTGTGCCAAATCCACTTCCCTCTCCTTCACTTTTGAAGGATAATTTTGCTGAATACAGAATTCTAGGTTAGTTAACTAATTAACATTATTTAATGTGTTCTTGTCAACACATTAAATATTTCACTCTGCTTGCTTACATTTGAAGAGAAATACAATTCTTACCCTTGTTCATCTAGAGATAAGGTATGCTATCTCTGACTTCATTCAAAATTTTCTCTTTGTCTTTGATTTTCTGAAGGTTGAATATGATATGTCTAGGTGTAGATTTTTGGTATTTATCCTGCCTAGTGATCTCTGACCTTCTTGGGACTATTGTTTGATGTCTGTCCATGATTTTGGGAAATTCTCAATCACTGTTACTTCAAATACTTTTTCTGTTCCTTTCTCTCTTCTTCTGGTATTCCCATTACATGTATGTTGCTTCTTCTGTAATTGTCCCACAGTTCTTGGATATTCTGTTGTGTTTTTTTCCTTTGTTTTTGTTCTTCTATGTCTCTCTTTACAATTTGGGAAGTTGCTGTTGACATATCTTCTAGCTCACTGATTCTTTGATCAGTTGTGTCCAATCTACTGATGAGCCCATCACAGGCAGTCTTCATTTGTATTACAGTGGTTTTGATTTCTATATTTCTTTTTGAGTCTTTCTTAGAGTTCCCATTTCACTGCTTGTTCTTGTATATCGTACACTTTTCCCATTAGAGCCCTTAGCATATTAACCATAGTTATTTTAGATTTGCAGTCTAATTCTAAAATCTCTACCATATCTGAGTCTGGTTCTGATGCCTGTTTTGTCTTTTCAAACTGTGTTCTTTATGTGTTAGCATGCCTTATAATTTTTCATTGAATGCTCAATGTGATGTATGAGGTAAAAGGAGCTTAAGTAAATAGGTCTTTAGTGTGAGAAATAGGTCTTTAGTCTGATCTTTACTCTGAGAGATTGGTGGAGTTTCTGGAGATAAAACTCATGTAAGCGTGGGCCCCCCCGCCCCCCAGAGTTTTCAATCCTCAAGCCTGTTTATACTGAGCCTCCAGCAATTTGTGGTTTAAGTGACCCTACCAGTTCTGGCTCCAGTGGCAGGTCTCTGCTTCTAGACTTCTGGTCTCAATAAGCTTTGATTCTTTTTCTTAGAGAAGCAGTTTGCACTGTGACGTCAATTCTCTGATGCAGCGAAGAAGAGTTGTTTTTAGTTTGCTCACCTTTTTTCTTGTTGTGAGGATGGGAGTAACAATTTCCAAGGTTTTACATGTCAGAAATATAGATAGTGGTGACATCCAAGCTCTTGACATGTCCAGAAACCCCTGGAATGATCTTTTTTTTTTTAAGATTTATTTTATTTATTTCTCTCCCCACCCCTGCCAGTTGTCTGCTCTCTGTGTCCATTCACTGTGTGTCCTTCTTTGTTCACTTTTATTCCTGTCAGCAGCACTGGGAAACTGTTTCTTTTTTGTTGTGTCATCTTGCTGTGTCAGCTTTCCATGTGTGTGGCACCACTCCTAGGCAGGCTGCACTTTTTCATGTGAGGCGGCTCTCTTTATGGGGCGCACTTCTTGCTCGTGGGGCTCCCCTACGCGGGGAACACCCCTGCGTGACACGGCATTCCTTGAGTGCATCAGCACGGTGCATGGGCTAGCTCCACATGGGTCAGGAGGCCCTGAGTTTGATCCCTGGACCTCCCATGTGGTAGGCGGACGCTCTATCAGGTGAGCCAAATCTGCTTCCCTAGAATGATCTTTTGAATAATAAATCTGATTGTCTCATGGTCTTGCTTAAACCCTTCGATGAGTTTCCATTGCCTTTAGGGTTAAGCTAGTGCTCCATTGCATGGCAAATGAGGTACTTTATGTTTTAGTTTGCCACACGCTGCCAGTGCAAAATACCAGAAATGGCTTGGCTTTTATATTTTATTAGGGAATTTATTAAGGTAAAATCTTATAGTTCTGATGCTGTGAAAACGTTCAAATCAAGGAATCATCAGAGATGCTATCCCACCAAAGGTGGGTCTATTGGCAGATCCTGGAATGCTTTCTCCTCCAGGCTCACTTTCTTCCTGAGCTCAGACATATGATTTTTCTCCCCGCTAGGCTATGTCTCTTCAGCTTTGGGCTGTTCCACTAATTCCATCCTCTGGCCTCTCTTAGCCTCTTGGGGTTTCTCTGTCTTTCTGCAGCTGTAGGCAATCCTGGATTCTCTCACATGCTCTAAGAGAGTAAATGGCAGCTCTCTGTGTGTTAGTATATTAGAGCCTTAGTATAAGGCTCTAATAAAAGACTTAGGACTCACCCTGGGTCCCTCAGTCTAGTCAAAAGCCCTTAACTGAAGAGATCTAATCCAAAAGTGATCCAGTCAAAAGTCCCTTTACTGAATCTGACCAAAAGTTCCCACATAAAATAAGTTTACATGCGCAGGTATGGGTTAGCATAAGAACATAAGTTTCTTGGGTCCACAAAAGACTCAAACCAGGATACTACTTATTTCTCCAGCCATATCTCCCAATATTTTACAAATTGTACTTTAAGCTTCAGCCATAATCTATTTATAATTCTCTTAAGTATTCCAGATGCTCACCTCTTGCGGTCATACATACTATTCCAGCCACTTGGGAATGACCTTCTCTTCCTGTGTAGCCTTGCTCATTCTCACTTGTCCATGATTTTTACCAGTTTTCACTTCTCTGGGAGAACTTCCCTAATTTCTCAGACTTAATACCCTAAATGTACCATAGCACTTATCATAGGGTACAGTAATTGTTCGCTCCCCTCTTTCTCCCATGAAATTTTCTTCCATTTAACTATGGACTATGGGAGGTAAAGACTATGTCTTCATTTTCTGCATCTCTCTAGTGCCTAGCAGGGTGACTGGCACATAATGTCTGGCAACTGGTGGTTGAATGAGTGAGCGAATGTTTGAAAGAATGCACAGGAAGAACTCCCTTGCATTGTTCCTCAAGGAGAATCCAGGAGTATTAGGGAAATGACAGGAGTATTAGGGAAATGACAGGAGTATTAGGGAAATGACAGGAGTATTAGGGAAATGACAGGAGTATTAGGGAAATTCTTCTTTGCTCTTCAGGGCATATGTGACTCATCTATATGGACATGTGAGGACTGGAAGACGTGCCCTTAAGAAATCTGAAGTAGTGTCAGAAAGTGAGCAAATACTTAGTAAAGTATGGGGCATGTCAAATTGGCACCCCTGCAAATGTGAAGGAGCTCCCAGGGGCCAAAGCTAGGATAATATGAGCAATAAAATAAATAATGTGTAGTATTGACTCATAGCCCATGGAATAAAGTAAATATTCATGAGGGCATACTGATATATACAAATAAAGATAGATAGATAAATGGGGGAGAGGGGTGATAGTTCTTACCATAGAATTCCAATTAATAAATGTAAAAAGAATGATGAAAAAAGAAAAATCATTAGATAATTCCTGTTACAAGGAAGATCCACTGATGGATGCTAAAATAAATGGACAAATGTATGATGAGAAAGTGGGATAGTTGCATAGCCTCAAAATCTCTCCCCCTCAAGATACTTATTAATTAAAAGGGGGAAAGTGGTAAGAAGGAAGGAAGGAAGAAAAACAGTTAAGAATGGAGAAACTGTGCAGATGCTTCCTTATGTAAGTGATCAAACTAACATCACCAGTAGTAAGATATTCTAAGAAGTAAACATAGATACAAGCTTTTGTAAGCTTGGATTAGGCAATGGTTTCCTGCAAATGGTACCTAAAGTACAAGCAAGGACAGAAAAAAATAGATGAATTGGACTACATCAAAACAAAACCTTTTTGTGCTTCAAAGCACATTATCAAGAAAGTGAAGAGACAATCCACAGAATGGGAAATATTTTCAAATATCTTATAAGCATCTAGTATACGAAATATATAAATAAATCATACAAATCAACACTAAAATGGCAAGTAACTCAATTAAAAAATGTGTAAATGGTTTGGATAGATATTTCTCCAAAGAAAATGTAGAAATGGCCAACAGACATGAAAAGATGCTCAACTTCATTAGTCATTAGGGAAATACAAATGTAAACCTCGATAGGATACCACTTTACATTGAGTAAAAAGGCTGTAATGAAAAAGAAAGATAATAGCAAGTATTCATGAGGACATGGAGAAACAGGAACCCTCACACACTGCTTGTGGGAATGTAAAATGGTGCAGCTGCTGTGGAATACTATTTGGCAGATTTTCAAAAAGTTAAACATGGAGTTACCCTATCATCCAGTTATTCCACTCCTAGGTATAAAGGCAAGAAAATGGAAAACATATGTCCACACAAAAAGTTATACATGCATAGTCAAAGCAGCTTTACTTTATTTTTTAAAGATTTATTTTAATTTTATTTATTTCTCTCCCCCCCCCCTCCGCCCCAGTTATCTGTTCTCTGTGTCCATTTGCTGTGTGTTCTTTTCGTCCGCTTCTGCTGTTGTCAGCAACACCGGGAATCTGTGTTTCTTTTTGTTGCGTCATCTTACTGTGTCAGTTCTCTGTGTGTGTGGCACCATTCCTGGGCAGGCTGAAATTTCTTTCACACTGGGCGGCTCTCCTTATGGGGCGCATTCCTTGCGCATGGGGCTCCCCTACACGGGACACCCCTGCGTGGCATGGCACTCCTCGCGCACGTCAGCACTGCGCATGGGCTAGCTCCACACGGGTCAAGGAGGCCCGGGGTTTGAACTGCAGACCTCCCATGTGGTAGACGGATGCCCTAACCACTGGGCCAAGTCTGCTTCCCAGCAGCTTTACTTTAAAAGGCCAAAAGAAAATGGAAACAACCCAAATGTTCATCACCTGATGAATGGTGTTTTAGTTTGCTAAAGCTGCTGGGAGCAAAATACCAGAAATGAGTTGGCTCTTATAATGGGAATTTTTTAGGGTAAAATCTTATAGTTCTGAGGCTGTGAAAATGTCCAAATCAAGGTATCAGGGAGGTTTTCCCACTAAGGTTAGCAAATGGCAGACCTTGGACTTCTGTCACATGGCAAGGAAAAATGGTAGGTCTGCCAGTCTCTCTCTGCTTTTCACCTCCAGGCTTACCTTTTCTTTCTTCTTCAAGCTAGAAATGGGCTAGCCTTTTGGGGACCTCTTGGTTCAGCTTCTCCACTGATTATAGCCTCTGGCCTCTCTTTTAGCCTCTTGGGATTTTTCTTGGCCTCTCTCTCAGCC
Organism: Dasypus novemcinctus; assembly: GCF_030445035.2. Lineage (NCBI taxonomy): Eukaryota > Metazoa > Chordata > Mammalia > Cingulata > Dasypodidae > Dasypus > Dasypus novemcinctus. The sequence goes on from NC_080698.1 coordinate 56,070,830, forward strand.
TCTCGGGCTTTCTCTGTCTTTCTGCAGCTGTAGATCCTAGATTCCTTTCTCACATGGTGGCTTTCTTTCTCTGTGTGGTTCTGCTCTCAGTTCTCCAATTTTGTAAGACTCTAGCAAGAGGGTGGAGACCCAACCTGGGTCATGCTTCACTAATGTGGTCCAATCAAAGGCCCTAAAGTGATCTAATCAAATGTGATCAAATCAAAGTTCCCTTAACTAAATCTAGTGCAATCAAAGTGTCCCACACCCACAGAAATGGATTAGTTCAAAGAATGTGATCTTTTCTAGGATCATAGAGCTTTTCTTTTTCAGATGAAAAAGTTCTGAAATTAAATAGTGGTACTCCTTGCACGATTTTGTAAATATTATGACAACCACCAAATTGCAGACTTAAAAAACAGGTGAGATTTATGAATTACCTATCAATTAAAAAAGAAAAAAAATATTTCTTAAAAGAAGAAGTCTTACAGTTACTATACATGAACATACTGTGAGAGAGGATGTACAGGGGTAATGAGGGAAAAGAAACACTGATATGTGGCTCACATGAAGGGTAAGCTGGCATATAACATCCCAGAGTATCTCAAATTCAAGTGCAGAGATTATCTCAGATCATCTCAAAGTCATATTTGTCTTTGAGATTGGCCTTTCACATTAAAAATCTATTATGCAGTATGGTTGTGAATACTTACGTTTTCTTTTCTGATTGAATGTTTAATGATAACACTTATTATCATGATGACTATTCTTAGCTGTCATTTATTTTAAAAACTTCAGTGTACCAGTACTGCATTAGGGCTTTATGTTCATGATTGCATTTAACCTCACTACAACCTTGTGAAATATAGGTGGCATTAATCTCCCCATTGTACCAAATAGGAAACTGAGGCTTAGAGAAGTTATGACTTGACCTAGGAAAGAAGTTAGGAAGTGGCAAATGTAGTATTAAAATCTAGTTTTTTCTAACTTCAAAACCAACTCTCTTAAACTGCTGCTTTATATTGTCTTGTAAAATTAGACTACATTATCACTGACCTAAAGTAAGAGTTGTGCTGAACATAATTTAGACCCATTGTGGCTACTACAGGGTTATGTGAGATGTCATTGTAAGCATCATTTATCTTTCTGTAGTCATGATCTAGTGCCTCGTTACACAAAGTACCACTACCTGGAGCTGGTTAGAATTGTATCATTTTAGCCCCACCTGAGGCCTACTAATTCAGACTCTGTAGTTTATCAAAATCCCAGGTGATTCAAATGCACTTTTAAATTTTGAAAAATCACTAATACAAATCATGTTCCTAGAGACATCCAGTTTGATGATCAATAATGAGTTTATATTATCAAAACACATACTTCAGGATGGGATAAAGTGATTCCCAAATATTGTAAGGTTGATGAGTCAAGAAACCTGTGTTCATAGCTCTGCAGTGACCTAGAACAAGTCACTTATTCTGAGTCTTATTTTATTCTTAAAATGAGGGAGTTTTTGTTTAAACCTCAATTTTTAAAAAACATGCATTTGAGGCTATATCACACATTTCGCCATGTAGAGCTTTCATTCTTGTAATGTGTAATTTCTATTATTATTTCCTCTTAGCCCTTGAGGTATTTAGGAGGGCATATTTCGTTACCAGAGTCTCATATTTTTAAATTGTTGATTTGTAATTTGTGTTTCATTAGAGAAGTGGTCTGTGTGATATTGATACAACTGAAATTTGTTAAGGTTTTTTTGTGGGTGTCACTTAAAAGAATGACAGATTTTTACAGATGTTCCACATAGTCTCTGAAAGAATGTAAATATTCTATTTTAAGGGTAGACATTCTAGAAAAATGTCTATTAGAGCAATCTTGTTAATTTTATTAATCAAATCTTGTAAGTCCTTATTAATGTATTTTCTGTGATCTTAGGGGAAAAACATTCAATTTCAGCAACAAATATGATACTATCTCTAGGGTTTTTGTATATTCCCTTCATCAGGTTAAGGAAATTTTCTTCCATTGCTAGTTTGCTGAATTTTTTTTTTAAATGAATGGGATATTGTATTTTATCAAATACTTTTCTTACATTTATTGAAATTATCAATATGATTTCTATCCTTTTATTTGTTGATATGGTGAGGTGTATTCATTGATTTTTATATGTCAAAGCAACCTTGGATTCTTGGCATAATACCCAGTTGATTATGGGGTGTTACCCTTTTTACATATTGATGGAATCGATTGGCTACTTTTTTGTTAAGGATTTTTACATCTCTTTTCTTGAGGAATATTGGTTTGTAATTTTCTTTTATTGTAATATCCTTGGTCTGATTTTATATCATAATTATAGTAGCCTCATAAAATGAATTGGGAAGCATTCTCTGTTTTCTGGAAGAGATTGCTTAGAATTGGTATAATTTCTTCCTTAAGTATTTGATAGAGTTAATCAGTGAAGCCATCTGGGCTTTCTTAGAGTAAGTTTTAAAAAATTTTTAATCAAGGAAAATTATGTATTTTAAATGTATCATAGATATGCAGTATATATATTTCTATTATAGCACACACTGTATTTATTGCTTAGTTGGTTATTTGAGCTTATTCTGTCTGTGGGCTTATACTTTTTATCTCATCTGGACATTTTTCATTCATTATCTGTCAAATATTCAAATATTTTTTACTGCCATCAACAGTATTATTTCCCAGAAATTCAATTACATGTATTTTAGATCATTTAATATTGAAATTGCTCCACAGGTCACTAAGGCAGCATTCAGTTTTCCAGCCTTTCATTTCAGATATCGTACTTTTCAGCTCTGGAAATTGTTTAGTTCTTTTTGTAGTTTCTATTTACCTCTTAATATGTTCATATTTTCCTTTAAATGCTTAAACATATTTATAATAGTTATTTTAAAGTCCTTGTCTGCTAATTCCATTATCTTTGTCATTTCTGAATTTCTTTATATATATTCACTAATTTTTCTTTTGGTTAGGGTTCACAGGTTATTTAGCAATATGTTTAATTTCTAAATATTTCATGAATTTCTAGGTATTTTACCACTTTAATTGCTAATTAATTTCTTTGTGGTTATAGAACATATTTTGCATGATTTCAGCCTTATAAATTTCTAATGGCTGTTTATAGTCTGTATATATGTGACTGTTCCATGTGTTTTAAGAGGAATATGTATTCTGAAGTTGTTAGATGCAGTGTTCTATAAATGTCATTTAGGTGGAGTTGGATGATAGTGTTGTTCAAATCTTCCATATCTTAATTGAGTTTTTCTGTCCCGCTATTATATAAATGTTTTGAGAGACGTTAAAGCCTTGGACTATGATTGTGGATTTGTCAGAATTCCTCTTTAATCTGTCAAATTGGATTCATGTATTTGGGAACTTTGTTACTAAGTGCATATACATTGAAAATTATTCCTTCTTGATTTTTGTCTTTTTATGATTATGAACTGCCCTTCTTTGTATCTGGTAGTATATTTTATCTTGATGTCTTCTTTAACTGATATTATTATAGTTACACCAGCTTTCTTATGTTTTAGCATTTACATGATGTATCTTTTTCCATTCCTTTTCTTTCAGTATGTTTGGGCCTTTATATTTAAAGTATATTTCTTGTCAATAATATATAGCTGGTGTTTTGGTTTTGATTTTTTAAATCAAGTTTTATACCTTTGCCTTTTCATTGGCGTGTGTGGTAAGCAGAATAATGATCACCCGACTCTATCCATATCCTAATCCCTAAAACCCATCAATATCTTTGCAGATGTGGTTCATCTGCAAGATCTCTAGATCTTAAGGATCTTGAGATGGAGAGATTCTCCTGGATTATCTGGATGGTTTCAGTGTTATCTCAAGGAACCTTATAAGAGAAAGAAAGAGGCAGGAGAGTCAGAGAAGGAGATGCGACCACAGAAGCAGTGGTCCCCGTGCTGTGGCATCATGAGCCAAGGAATGTGCACCACAGATAAAAGCTTGGAAAAGGCCAGGAAGCAATTCTCCTCCAGGGTCTCCACATGCAAACCATCCCTGCCGCCACCTTGACTTCAGCCAGATAAGATCCACTTTTGACTTTTGCCCTCTGGAACTGTAAGAGAACAAGTTTGCATTATTTTGAGCCAGCAGGTTTATAGTAATTTATTAACAGCAGCAATAGGAAACAAATGCAGGGGTTAAGTCTGTTTACATTTAATGTGATTTTTAATGTGTTTGGATTTAAATCTACCATCTTGATGCTTGATTTCTGTTTGTCCTATCTGTTCTTTGTTTTTCTGTTGTTCCTTTCTTGGAGGGTGTTTTTGTTTGTTTGTTTTTTGGTGGGTAGAGGGTAGAGCTCAAACTGTTATCTTGTAAAGTTCCATTTATCTCTATTAACTGTTTTTTAAGTTAAAAATTTTTTATTGAGGTGAAATTCACAAAACATAAAATTAACCATTTTAAAGTGAGCATTTCAATGGCATTTAATATTAATACATCTACAATATTGTGAAACCCCCACCTCTGCCTGGTTCCAAAACATTTTCATCACCTCGAATAGAAACCCATACCAACTAAGCATTTGCTCCACATTTTCCCTCTATCCCCAACCCCTGGCATCGCCAGTCTGAGCTCTGTCTCTATGGATGCTTATTCTGGACATTTCATATAAATGGACTTATACAATATATGACCTTGTATGTCTGGTTTCTTTCACTTGACATAATGTCTTTGAGGTTTATCCACACTGAGGTATAGTTCAGTACTTCATTCCTCTTTACAACTGCATAATACTGCATTGTCTGGTTATGACACAATTTGTTTATCCAGTCAGCTATTGATAGACATTTGCACTGTTTTTTCTTTTTGGCTAGTCTATATAGTGCTGCAGTGAACATATAAGTTCATGTATTTGTTTGAGGATCTGTTTTCAACACTTTGGGATATATACAGAGAAGTGAACTCGCCAGTTCAGATGGTATATTCTATATTTAACTATTTGAGGAATCACAGAATGGCTTTCCACATTGGCAGAAACTATTTTACATTCTTGCTAGCAGTGTATGAGGGTTCTAATTTCTCCACATCCTTGCCAACACTTGCTATTTTCCATTAAAATTGTTTTTTGTTGTTTATAGCCATCCTACTAGTTATGAAGTGGCATTTCACTGTGGTTTTGATTTGTATTTCCCTAGTGACTAATGATATTTTCTTTGGAGAAATGTCTGTACAAATCATTTGCCCATTTTAAAAACTGGATTGCCTTTTTATTGTTTAGTTGTATGAATCCTCAAGTATTCAGGATACAAGTCCCTTGTCAGATATGCAAGTGATTTGCAGATATTTTCTCCATTATGCGGGTTGTGCTTTTATTTCTACTTTCATAAAAATGTCCTTTGAGGCACAAAATGTTTTCATTTTGAAGTTCAACTTTCCTATTTTTTCTTTTGTTGCTCATGCTTTTAGTGTCGTATCTGAGAATTCATTGCCAAATCCAAGATCTATGAAGATTTATCCTATATGTTTTCTTCTAAGAGTTTTATGTTTTTTTCCATTATAGTTTGGTCATCATTCCTATTTGAGTTAATTTTTTTTTAAAGATTTATTTTTTGTTTATTTCTCTCCCCTCCCCCTACCACCACTGTTGTCTGCTCTTGGTGTCCATTCACTGTGTGTTCTTCCACTTTTGTCAGCAGCATTTGGAATCTGTCTCATTTTGTTGTGTCATCTTGCTACATCAGCTCTCCATGTGTGCGGCACCACTCCTGGGTAGGCTGCACTTTTTCGTGCAGGGCAGCTCTCCTTGCAGTGTGCACTCCTTGTGCGTGGGGCTCCCCTATGCGGGGGACACCGTGCATGCAGGGTACTCCTTGGGCACATCAGCACTGCACGTGGCCAGCTCACCACATGGGTCAGGAAGCCATGGGTTTCAACCCTGGACCTCCCATGTGGTAGGTGGACACTCTTACTAGCTGAGCCAAATCTACTTCCCTGAGTTAATTAAAAAAAAATTTTTTTTTATTACATTCAGGAAATATGAGGTCCCCATATACCCCCCCACCCCCTTCACCCCACTCCTCCCCCCAAAGCAACAATCTCCTCCATCATCATGAGACATTAATTACATTTGGTGAATACATCTCTGAGTACCGCTGCACCTCATGGTCAATGGTCCACATCATAGCCCACGCTCTCCCACGTTCCATCCAGTGGGTCATGGGAGGTCATACAATGTCCAGTAATTGTCCCTGCAGCACCACCCAGGACAACTCCAAGTCCCGAAAATGCCTCCACATCTCATCTCTTCCTCCCATTCCCCACCCCCAGCAGCCACCATGGCCACTTTCTCCACACCAATGCCACATTTTCTTTGATTACTAATCACAATAGTTCATGAATAGAATATCAGTAAGTCCACTCTAATCCATATTCTATTCCTCCATCCTGGGGACCCTAGATTGGCTGTGTCCACTCTACATCTGTATCAAGAGGGGGCTTAGATTCCACATGGATGCTGGATGCTATACTCCTGCTTTTAGTTGTAGGCACTCTTGGCTCCATGGTGTGGTGGCTGACCTTCTTCAACTCCATGTTGGCTGAGTGGGGTAAGTCCAATAAACCAGAGTGTAGGAGCTGAAGTCTGTTGAGGCTCAGGGCCTGGCTATCATATGGTCAGTCCAGAGATTCAGATCCTCTGGGTATATATTAAACCCCAGCATCAACTACAGTTCCGGCAAATGTAACAGGAGAGGCTTGTGAAAAAAGATCACATCTGAGTCCAGCTCCATCACACAGAAACACAAACTCCAAAGGAGGACCAACTGACGTGGCACTGAACTCCATCTGCCATGACCATAGAACCTGTGGGTTTCTGTAGCCCTCAGAAGAACCAATACCTGGGTTTGTATCTACTTTATCTGTCTCTGGGACTCTGCTCAGGTGTGCATAAGGGCAACCCCTCTGATAACCTCCTGGCTCTTTTTTGGAGACTCATAGCCTTTCCATTCTTTGTCCTTTCCATTTCCCCCTTGATTCAGGTCAAAAAGCATTTTTTTTTTTTAAAGATTTATTTATTTATTTAATTCCCCCCCCTCCCCTGGTTGTCTTTTCTTGGTGTCTATTTGCTGCGTTTGTTTCTTTGTCCGCTTCTGTTGTCATCAGCGGCACGGGAAGTGTGGGCGGCGCCATTCCTGGGCAGGCTGCACTTTCTTTGCACGCTGGGCGGCTCTCCTCACGGGCGCACTCCTTGCGCGTGGGGCTTCCCCACGCGGGGGACACCCTTGCGTGGCACGGCACTCCTTGCGCGCATCAGCGCTGCGCATGGCCAGCTCCACACGGGTCAAGGAGGCCCGGGATTTGAACCGCGGACCTCCCGTATGGTAGACGGACGCCCTAACCACTGGGCCAAAGTCCGTTTCCCTCAAAAAGCATTTTTAACTCCTGGTATTATATGTAGACTGAGATATTCTGCTAGTCTAAGCCTGAGTTAATTTTTGTATATGGTGTGAGGTAGGGGTCCAGCTTCATTCTTTTGCATGTAACTTTTCAGATATCTCAGCACCATTTGTTGAAGAGACTGTTTATTCTTTTCCCATTGAATGGCCTTTTTTTTTTAAAGATTTATTTTATTCCCCCACCCCCATTCCCCCCAGTTGTCTGCTCTCTGTGTCCATTCGCTGTGTGTTCTTCTGTATCTGCTTGTATTCTCATTAGGCAGCTCCAGGAACCAATCCTGGGACCTACCGGAGTGGGAGAGAGGTGATTACTCTTTTACGCCACCACAGCTCCCCTGTTCTGCTATGTCTTCTTATTTTCTCTCCTCTGTGTCTCTTGTTGTGTCATCTTGCTGTGCCAGCTTTCTGCGTTGGTTGGCACTCCTGTGTGGGGGCAACTCTCAGGTGCGAGACAGCATTCCCAGGCAGGGTGGCTTTCCTGCGTGGGGCTGCATTCCTACGTGGGCTGGCACTCTGCGTGGGCCACCTCACCCTTACCAGGAGGCCCTGGGCATTGAACCCTGCACCTCCTATATGGTAGACAGGAGCTCAATTGGTTGAGCCACGTCTGTTTCCCTATTGAATGGTCTTGGTATCCTTGTAAAAAATCTTTGTTTTTCTGCTGTTCCTTTCTTATGGATTGTTTTTTGGAGGGTGGGTAGAGATGAATCAGTATATTTAAAATTTCATCTTACCTTCTCTATTGATTTTTTGTGTGTGCCTGTTTTTTGTTATTTTTTAGTGATTGCTGTGGAAATTTTTTTTTTTTTACTTATCACAATCTGTATTCAAACTATGTTTCATTACTTCAGGAATAATTTAAGAATTTATAAAAGTATACTCCTTGGGATTTCTGAGCTGCTCAGATCTATAGTTTGTTGTCTTTTTTGAAAAATCTTGACCTCTTTTCCATAAAAGCCATGAAAACACTGGCAAAAAATGTCAGAATCAACTTTTTCAAAACTTTAAAAATTAACCAGAAACTTGCAGAAATCTGGGGAGTGTTTCTAAGAGAAATGGCTGAATCTCAGTAAGAACAGTGACTTTTGTAGCATTTTAACTTCCGCATTCTCATTCTATCTTCCCCAGTTTCACAGCAGTCTTGAAAACCAATGGTCCACAACTACAGTCAAAACCAGTAACTTGAAAGCCACTAGAGAGGACAGATGTGAGTTGGAGCTCCTTCAAAGTCCCATCCCAGAGAATTGTCATTATTTTTCCTTGTGGTTCCCTGGAAGATCCCTCCCCACTGCAAGGTTGTTTTTATTTGACCTGATTCGGAGCTCATCTAGTAGGAATGGCCTTTTCCTGAGGGCTTTTGTCAAAAGCTGTCAGAGACAGTGGTTGAATATCATGGCTATCGATGATATAATAGTTGAGGCAAACAATAAGGTAATTAAAAAACTTACAAGGAAAAGCTGAGGGAAGAGATGTCCATAGGGAGCTTTGAAAAGTTCCAGTATGTTCCTATTGAATGTAGAAGGCCATGCATGTATGTAGGGCCATGTGTAAAGAGATCTCAAAGAGAGCCACACCTAGACATATCATAATCAGACTGTCAAAAGCCAAGCTCAAAGAGAGGGAGAATCTTGAAAGCAGCAAGGGAGATGTGATTCATCACATACAAGGATCCTCAATAAGATTAGCAGATGATTTCTCATCATAAATCATAGAGCTCAGAAGCCAGTGGGTTGGCCTATTTTGTAGTTTCTATCTTTCTGTGAAAATTGTCCATCTCTTCAAATGTTTTCCATCTTTTCTGTTACTTTCTTTAACATATTAATGATAGCCATTTTAAAGTCCCTGTGTATTAAGTCCAACATCTGTGTCTCCTTGTATTGAATGTTTTATCTCTACAATGGATCATATTTTCTTGCTTTTAATGTAATTTTTAATTGAATGCCAAACTGTGTTTGTAAAAATAAATAAATTTTAAAAACCAGTGAGCACTGATGGCTAGAAAAGGGCTTTCTTTTGTTCTGTGAGACCATTTATATGGAAGGGTTGGGTCTTTTGTAAGTAGCATATAGTTGAATTTTCTTTCCCCTTATTTCTTTAATCCAAACTGACATTCTCTCTCTTAATGGGTAAAATTAGTTTACATTTTGTATTAGTTATCTTTTGCTGAGTAACACATTACCACAATATTTAGAGGCTTAAAATAGTACATATTGTCTCATCATTTCTGTGGGTCAGAAATCTGGGCACAGTTGAGCTGGATTCCTCTGCTCCCGGTCTCTCACAAGACTGCTGTCAACCCGGGGATGAGCCTCCCTGGCACCGAGGGATCACTATCAACTAACAACTGATAATGCAACTGGAAAATGACCTTGAATTGAAGGTTCGATGTGGATCAGTAGAGTATCCCTGTCTACATAGAATAATATGACTTTAAAATGCTGTTTAATCTAATGTAAGGGGGAAATAGAAAGGAGAAATGAGTTTATATGGCTATGAGTCTCTAAAAATAAAAGAGTCTGGAGGCTGTCAGAAGGATTGCCCTTATGCACAACTGAGCAGAGTCTAAGAGACAGATAAAGTAGGTACAATCCCCAGGTATTGGTTCCTTTGAGGGCTAAAGGGACCCACGGGTTCTATGGTCATGGCAGATAGGGTTCACTGCCATGTCAGATGGCCCTTCTTTGGAGCTGGTGTTTCTGCGTGATGAAACTGGACCCAGAGGGGATCTCTTTTCATAAGACTATCATGCTACTTTACTGGAATTGTAGTTGGTATTGGGGTTTCAGATATATTTAGGGGATTGAATCTTTTTACTGACAATATGATAACCAGGCCCTGAGCCTCAACAGACTCCAGCTCCTACAATCTGATTTATTGGACTCACCTCACTCAGCTAAGATGGAGTTGAAGAAGGACAACCACCACACCATGGAGCCTAGAATGCCTACAACTGAAAGCAGGAGGATTGCATCCAGTAACCATGTGGAATCTGAGCCTCCTCTTGACATAGAGGTGCAATGGACACAACCAATCCAAGGACCTCAGAGAAAAGGTGGCATTGGAGTGGGAAAAGTGGACATGGTGGCTGATGGGTATGGGGAATGGCAGGAAGAGATGAGATGTGGAGGCGCCTTTGGGACTTGGAGTTGCCCTGGATGGTGCTTCAGGGGCAATCACCGGACATTGTTAATCCTCCCAGGGCTCACTGGATGGAATGGGGGAGAGTGTGGGCCATGATGTGGATCAATGACCATGAGGTGCAGAGATACCCAGAGATGTACTTACCAAATGCAATGGATGTGTCATGATGATGGGAGTGAGTGTTGCTGGGGGGGTAGGGGTGCGGTGGGGGTGGTGGGGTCAAATGGGACCTCATATTTTTTTAATGTAATATTTTTACAAAATCAATAAAAAAAAAAAAAAGACTGCTGTCAACATGTGTGCTCAGGCTATGGTCTCATAGACAGGCTTGACTGGGGAAGGATCTGCTTCCAAGCTCACTAATGTGGCTACTGGCAGGATTACTTTCCCAAATCCATGTCTACTTGGAACCTTAAAATATGACCTTATTTGCAAATTACATTTGCAGATGTAATTAGTTAGGGTAAGATGAGGTCATACTGATCCAATGACTGGTGTCATTCTAAGAGGAGGAGAAGACACAGAAGAGATAAACTCACAGAGGAGAAGGCCATGTGAAGACGGAGATGGAAAATGAGTGATGCATCTGTTAGCCAAGGAGCACCAAGGAGCCACCAGCAGCTGGAAGAGGCAAGGGAGGAGTCTTCTCTGGAGCCTTCAGAGGGAGCACACCCTGCCCACCCTTGATTTCAGACTTCTGGCCTCCAAAACCAAGAGAGAATACATTTCTGTGGTTTCCAGCCCCCTAGTTTGTTGTGATTTGTCATGGAAGCCCTGGGAGACTAAGACATCGTGTTTGTTTCATTAGATGGAAGTTAACTGGATCCTGCCTCCATGCATGGGGAGGGGGTCAACTCAAGGGCATGAATATCAAGATGCAGGGGTCATGGGGCCATCTTAGAAGCTCTAAGTCTGTCACACATTTATTATAATGGATTTATTTGACTTATTTCTGTACTTTTAGTTGGTCCTTTCTGTTTGCCAGCCTCTTCATTTCTTCCTTCTCCTTCTCCCCCATTTTCCTTCAGCCCCCATCTTTCTCCTGACCCCACATCTTGTTCCCTACCTCCTCTGCCCACACCCTCCCCTTCCTCTAACTCCCCTTCTACCCTACCTTCCACATTCCTCCTTCTTCCCTGCTGTTCTCTCCCTCTTCTTCCTCTGTGCCATCCTCTGATGCCATCCTCTGAAAAGGTCATAATAGAGGGTAGAGTTGGTCCATTTAGCTATCTCCCACATTTCTCAAATCCTCTTTCATAGTTTTTATCTTTGTATTCCACTGAGACATTCTGGCTCAATTTCTCTATGTTACCTTCCAGTTTGCTAACTTTTCCCCAACTGTCCTCAGTTTAGGGTTTATCTTAGCTGTTCTGTTTTTCATTTTGAGGATTTTAAGTATATAATATATTTACTTGTCCTGGGGTAGGCCTTTTTCCAGTTGATAATTTCTTCTTTTTTGAAATCAGAAATTTTCCTCCATTTATCTCTTTGAGCATCTTAAATATGCATATTTACAATCCTTTATCAATTAGAAATTTGAACATTGGCTGTATATTTGATAATGTGAAGGAATGAGTATTACTATTTTGATATGACAATGGTATTATGGTTCTGTTTGGGAAAATAAAAGTCCTAATCTTTTAGGGGAATATGTGGATGTATATACAGATGAAATGATATGCTGTAAGAAATTTGCGATTAGGAAAAGGATGGTGGTATACGTGAAGCAATTCAAGCTTTCCTTTAGTTTATTATTGTTGTAGCTTGGTGCTAGATATTGGGCATTTTATCATATTGTTCTGTATCATACTCGAATTTTCCATAATAAAGGTTTAAAAAAATCATATTGTCCCATGAAGTTAATTTCATCAGGAATGAATTCATATTTTAGTTGCCAATTTTATTGGTAGCCTTTTTAAGCATTGCATTTCTTCATGCATTTGCAGTTTGCTTTGGTTCGAGGGCTTTCCCCGCCCCCCAGATGGCTCCATTCTCTGTTCGTTGTTTTCACTTGTTGTCTGCTCATTGTTGTTGCTGTTGTTGTTGTTTTTGCTTGTTGTCTGTTTTTTTCTTTTGGAGGCACCGGAAACTGAACCCAGGACCTCCCCTGTGGGAGGTGGGTGCTCAACTGCTTGAGCCACATCTGCTTCCCCACCCCCTGTGGGCTTGTTTTGAGTGGAAGATTCTTTTTTTACTTGTCTTGCTTTGTTTTCTCTCATGTTCCTCATGGCCTTTTCTCTCTGCCTAGCCTTATTGGGGTTGCTGATACCTGCACCCCCAATGGAGACTCAAGTCTTATTCTGAATTTCTGGAGCCCTGTCCCCACAGTGGTATTGGTGCTAATGCAGAGTCAGGAATGGAGCCAGACTCATTTGTGGTCCTGGGGACGTGTCTGTGGTCCCTAGGCTGACAAGAGTTAGGCCAGCTGAAAACCATGCCCTTGAGTGGGTGCCTTTAGGAGCTGTTTGCATCAGCTTCTTTTTTGGGGGGTGGGGAGTGGGCAGAGTACTAGGGTCCAAGCTGGCAAGCCTGGTTGCAGTCTGCCACCTCCATGGAGCACTGTTTGGTTCCCACAGATAAAGAGAATTGCTGAAGCCACTGACTGCTCCAGACCCAGAACCAGGCAGGCTGGGGGCTTCAGCCTACTGTGCTTCTGTTCTGTGTTGGACAGTTTTTATCTTGCTTTTTACTTGGCCATGTCTTTTTGGTCTGGCATTCAAATGTTTTCTCTGTGATTGCCATGTGTTGGGAGCAGAGTAAATGCATCAAAGTGCGAACTCACTCCACCCCCTCGACTGGAGGAAGCCCTCTCTTAAATTGCCTTTTGACTCTGCCATCCCGAGACTGTAACCCACCAGGAGATCCTCATCCTCAACACGCTTAATTGACAGTTTTTTTCCCAGAAGACTTTCCTGGACTTCTCCTCAGAGAAAGAGTGATCCATTACCCCACAAGTTATTCCATTTATGATTGCCCCAGCACAAATCACCATCTAAAATTATCAGTGTACATGTTCATTTCTTCTACTGGGATCTAAGCTCCATGAGTATAGAAACTCTCTATCATTTCCTTTTGTATTCCCAGCCCCTTTGCAATAGTGTCAGTATAGTTTTGAAAAATTGATGAAACCTGCCTGTGCTTTCTTGCTTTTTTTTTTTTTAACTTTTGTTGTGGTAACATATATGCACCACAAAATTTCCCATTTTAACCATCTTTAAGTTTGCAGTTCAATAAGTATTAAGTGCATTTCTAAGATTGTGCCACCACCAACATCCATCCCCAAAACTTTTTCACTACCCCCAACAGAAATTCTGCACCCACTAAGCAATAACAGCCCACCCTGCTGCTGTCTGTCCTTCCTTCATGCTAACAGCACCCTGAGAAGTGCATGTAGCAGGTCTTCTCATGGGTGCTATGAAGCAGGATATAGTAGGAAGTGACCAGGTGTCATCTGGTGCCTGGAATCATTCATTCATCCGTTCATTCAAAACCAGGTCGTTGAGAGCCTGCTCTGTGCCAGCCACCAACATCAAGGCATTTGCCTTGTATTCATTTTCTTAAAGTCACTGTAAATCATTGGGATTTCATTGTAAATCTCAGAGCAGTAGAGCAGATAGTCTGTGCTTTACAGTCGATGCTGCTGAGGCAGTGAGGTTAGCCACCTTTCTGGCTAATTTGTGATAGAAGCCAAGACTTTGGGGACCTGATGTGAGCTGGCAAAGTTCTTCCTTTCATAGAGCTTCAGTTCCAGTGGAGAGAGCCTGGCTGCTCTCTAAACATTTAATTCCTTCCTTCCTTTTTTGACAACTGGTTAGTTGTGTTGCATATGGACATGAGATATAAGGGAGCTTTTAGATAGAAAAGGAGGCCTCAAGAGTCTTAATATTTCTTCTTATGCATATGAGCAATTTCTCTATCATCTGAGGAATTTGCTGCTGGTTAGAAAGCTCTGCCTGGACCGTCAGTTCTCTATTCCATTCCTGAGCCACAGGCATCCATGTCAGCCCAACACCGAAGACTCGGGCTGAGCCCTCCTGTCTCCACTGGCCCAGGAGAGGCATCAGAACATGCCTGTTGGATGGGTGGGTGGATACATAAATGAGCCTCCTCGCTTCTGCTGCCCACTGGCCCCTAGTGAGTGGCAGCTGAAGAGCCTCCCAACGGTTTTGCTTTCAGATGTCATTTACCTTCTTGACTGGGACTACTGGCCAGAAAATGGCAGATTCAGAGCCCTGGGAGAGCTTCCTGTACCGACTGCTTAATTGTATCAGACCAGCTTCTCAACTCTGATTGTACCAGGAATCCTTCTCCGTTAAGTGCTGGGTTGCTGAGAGGCTCCAGCACAGATTAGCCATGCCTCTATTCCTGGGACACAGCCTGCTTCGAGGCACCCTGTGAACAGTCTTACTGCTTGTATTTAGCTTCCATGAAGTGATGGCATTCCAGAGACATTCCAGCAGCCTTCTTGGCATTTTTAGATATTCTGCAGTCACTTTGGGAGCCAAATTACCATTCTTTTCTCCATGCCTCAGGTAAGCTGGAAATCTACAAGGAAGGCATTGCAACCTACTCAGCTTACAGGCCACTCTGTGGGAAAACCAGCATGAGGATTCGACTCTCAACTGTGTAGCCTGTTGCCAGGCTGCACTGGTGTGATTCCTGGAAGCAGTGCTGTCCTCTCTCCCTCCCTGGCCTTCCCACAGGTGCTGCTAAGTGGTCAGCACCTCATTACTGACCATCTTGCTGGTGGTTCAGAAAGATTTCATATTTCATGCCAGGGGGAGTAGCCTTGCCAAGGGAATGGGCTTTTTAAAAACTAGGTTTTTTTTTTTTTTTAACTTATAGTACCTTTGTACCTTCTTTGCCTTTGCTACAAAAATAACAGTATTACTGTTAACTATAGTCAGTAAGTTAAGTTAGTAGTACTTTTCCCATGTATCACCATGTTCTTAACACCTTGTAGTAGAACATTCTTGTATTTATATTATTAATGACAATACTCATCTACCACCAGAATCACTGTGTTTGCATCCCTGGACTGTAAAAAAACAAAAAACATGGGGTTTAGTTTTATGAGATATAAATATGATTAGGCATTTTTTTCTTCATTGACAAGAAGACCTTGGTCATGTCATTTAAGCAATCTGTGTTTATTATGTATCTTTTTTTTTTCCGTAAATTAACCCATTTATTATAGGCTAGCAATGGTCCAAATTGTGGCACTCCTACTAGTCTTTCAATTCTTTCAGTCTCCTGATGGCAGACTTTACTGTGACTGCAGAGGTGGTGTTGTAGGTCCAGGCACCACTGACCACTGTTTTCATGCACGTACCACACTGCCATATCCTCACAGCTTTTCTCTTCATTTTGGTCTTGCCACAGAAAGAGCAAGTGTACTTGGCGTGCTGGCTGAT
Organism: Dasypus novemcinctus; assembly: GCF_030445035.2. NCBI lineage: Eukaryota > Metazoa > Chordata > Mammalia > Cingulata > Dasypodidae > Dasypus > Dasypus novemcinctus. The sequence continues at coordinate 56,086,806 of NC_080698.1, forward strand.
TTCAATTTTCTTCACCATTTTCCGAAGAGAGGCACCATAACAGGTTCCATATTTATCGATTCCAACCTCCTTGGTACATTTTGCCATGTTACCGTAAACCAACTCTGAGCCCAGAGAGCGTTATTTATCTTTCTGAACACTGTAGAAACATTTGAGTTAGTTTTTAGTGTTAAATGAGGTAATTGTGCCTGGACAGGATTTTTTAGAGTAATGCTTTCATAATTTCTTACGCTTTTTTAGTTTGCCAAACTACCAGAAATCTGTTGGCTTTTCTAATGGGGATTTATTTGGGGTAAAAGCTTACAGTTCCAAGGCAATGAAATGCCCAAATCAAGGCATTCAACAGAGATGCTTCCTCTCCAAAGTCAGCTGCTGTTGATCCTGGCATTATTGCCATGTGGTGAAGCAAGATGGCCACCAATATCTGCAGATGTCTCTGCCTGTTTCTCTAGAATCTAGTGTCTCTTGGAGTCAGCCCTGAGCACCCAGGTATAGGGCTTATTTTTTCTGCTCTTTGAGGCTCTTTGAGCCTTTCAGGCGCTTCAGTTTTCCTATAGTCCTCTCTCACACATGGTAGAATCAAACATGGTAACTCCCTTTTTCTGTATCTGTGCCTCAGTTTTTATCAAACCCAGCAAGAGGGCAGAGACTCAAGTTGACTCATGCCTCACTGGCATGGTCCAATCAAAAGCCCTAAAGTGATCTCATCAAGTAATCTAATCAAAGGACCTTCAACCAAATTTAATGCAATCAAATGGTGTCACACCACAGAAATAGATCAGTTTAAAAACATAATCTCTTTTTGGGATTCATAAAATAATCTCAAACTGCCATACTGCCTCGTCTGTTATATTATTTTTTGAAATGAAGTTTACTTTAAAAAAATAACCTGGTCTTGTCTTACCCCAAATGTGTGAATGGTTCTTTAAACCCAGGTGCTGATAGCATAGTCATGCAGCCTTAGGTTCCTGGTCCGACTTAGCAACTGCACAGTTCGTGCTCTTGGGCACTGTGGGAATGACATGAAGGAAGTCTAGCACTGAGCCCCGGGCAGATGGCAAGCAGATGGCGTGGTCTCTCTGCCCAGGCACCCAAGACCAGGCCTGGGTGCTGGAGGGCTGTTCCTGCACAGTCAGGGCAGTTGTGGGAAGGTATTGTGAGGGGCAGAGACAGGTCTTGGGGGCCTTGTCCAGGAAGTCCCAACGTGGAGCCTATGGGTCCTGCCCTGCCCTGCCAATTGGGCGGCTTCCCTTTGTGTAATCCTATTAGAGCCCTGCCCATTTCTGTTGCTGTGTCCTTTCATCTAAGCAGTCCTGTGGGTGGCCCTTTTGTTCCAGTTCTTCTCATTATTCCTGAGTAGGCTGGCACTTGGTAAATGCAGAAATTGTTAATGTCTCCCAGCTGATCAAGGGAAGGCCTGGGCGCCACCCTGGGTCTGCCTGGCTCCAGGTGCTGGTCCTCAGGAGCTAAGTGCCCTCCTTTCCCGTAACTGCAAGGGAGGGCTGCAGCATCTTTGTACCAACTGCTCTGCTTTCCAGCTTCAGGTTTCCCTGGTTATGTTCCTGCATTACTGGGTAGCAGGCTCATCTTCTGACCCACCCACCCTTGAGGCTAGGAGTTTGTTCAACCAGAGGAAGGGCAATTTGGAGTCCTGACCTCTTACAGCTGAGAGCAGGAGAAGGGGGCCTGGGCTGGTGCCAGGACTCCGCAGCCAACAGAGCAGCTCTGGCCCTTGAACCAGGGGGGCAGAGGCAGCACTGAGGGTCACCCTCCGTAGCTGAGAGCTTTTTGCCCCTCTGACATGCATCTATTTCCTCATCTTTAGTGGATGATCGTGATAATCCTACCTTCCTTTTAGTGACACTGTAGGAGAGAATAAACTGGGAAACACATAGTAAACATTCAGTGAATGTTAGTGGGCATCCATCTGTGAACTGTTTATAGTCATTACCCACCTTGAAGGGTTGTGAGATGAACCCAATATTGGTTTTCAATACATGATGCTCCTATTCTGGTTAATGTTATTTTATTGTTGTGAACGCTGGCATGAACCTGAGTCCCTGTGGACCTAGCTATGAGCAGACATTGTTTGAGTTTCTCATTGCAGCCCCAGATGCCTGGGACCTTTGCCTCTGCTCACGCATGCTTTATTCTCTCCAACTAGGCCAAGGAGCTGGAAGGCATAGAGGAAGAGCTACAACGCCGGGATGCCTTCTATAAGGAGCACCTGGGGCACCTGGAGAGGAAGGTAAAGCTCGCTCAAAGCTGCTGACCAGAATTCAGCGCCATCACAGTGGTGGTAGCGGTGGGAAAGAAGGGCGCATCCTGCCTGGGTGGCAATCCCCATGCCAGTTCCCCCAGCCAGCCACCCTCCAACGTACCCTCCCTCGTTCCGCAGTGAGCGCCACAAGCGGAGTCTTTCCAGAAGTGGCATTCGAAGAGATAATTGGTTTTTAATTAGCCCATTTTGTGTTGAATGAAGCTGGCTCTGCTGTAGTTCAGTTTCAGAAAAAAATCACTTCCACCACAGGGCAGTGCTGAGAACCAATATACCTTTTTCACTTTAGTTAAGCTGCCCTGGATAAAAATAATAATAATGTGAAGTCTTGCTATACAAATATATTAAAGTTGTATTATTGATTTTCTCCTGGGAGTTGGGGAGATCAAAGTGCACTGCTGCTACACACTGTCTACTTTTCTAAGGGTAAGCCTTTGAAATGAATGAGATTTAAAGACACACCATCATGCCTCTTTTTTTTTTCCCCCAAAGCCTGCAATGACTCTTGAAAATTCATTTGGTAACTTGCTTCCTTTTTTTTATTTAATTTGTTGATCATGACAGATTTTTCAAAGAAATGGCTTAAAACGTGGGAGGCTGAGAGGTTAAAAAAAAGTGTTCTCCCTCTTGCTTGACATGGTGTGCCAGGCAACCTGAGCCATCAGCTTATTGCGGGCAAATCTTTGCAAATCATTTGTCACGGTTTGGAGCTTTGAAATTGATGGTTTGCTTGAGGGGCTTGATTTCCATAGGGGCTTTCTCCTGTGGTATGCCGCAGTGAAGCCTGGCAGAAATGTGGCTTTCCGGGTTTCCAAGGGATAGGTGGGGATAGGTGGGTGGGGACCTGCCTGTCCTCGGTGAGGTGTTTCAGCGATGGTGAAAATCGACATGCTGTGACCACAAAGGCTAATGGTGACATCACATACACCTAGAAGAATGGGGCTGCACACCTCCCAGCTGCTGGTAGAATTGGTCCTTTGCAAACCTGCATTGTTGTTTCATGAAACGGCTTCATGCATGGCTATATTGACTGTAGCTTGAAATGACAGGGATTGTGAATTGAGATTCTGGAAAAACGGTGAAAAAAAAAAAACCCACCAGGCATAGCTGTAATTATCACTGTTGCCCATATGTTCATAAGCACAGATTTTTTGTTGTTGTTATGTGTGCAATTGCTTCGTCTCCTGCTGTGCTCCTCTTGTGGTGTTTCTCGCTGGGTTTGGCTCCTAGAAGCATGTGTATGTGTGTCTGTTTGAGGTGGAAGGGAAGTAGCCTCACAGCATTTCTTTTCTTCCCATAAAATCTATTTTCACCCTTGTCACTCTCAGATCTCAACTTTCTTTCTCCTCCTTCAAAAAAGATATTCTCTGCTCTGCTGAAGAAGAGGAAATTCTACAGGACCCTTACTTCCTTTCCTGGTCCTCCCAAAGCGTAAAATGAAGTCCGAGCTCCTCACCTACATGCAGATGCTGTCCTTTCTTTCTCTTTTAAATGAAGTTTTCCTACCTGATTGTGAAGTTATTAAATGCTTCTGGAAGGACGTGCAAAACACGATCCCCTCTCTGACTCTTAAACACTAGCATTTTGGCAGTGGTAATAATAAAAGAAAGAAAGTGCCTCTAAGATGCTAGAAAATGGAGATTGGTGAGGGAGATAGGGGGGATTAAGGGGTCGCCGGCGAAAGAAGGAGAAAAGAGACACAATAATAAGGCTTAATTGTATTAGTTCTGAAAAAGGGTTTCAATCTTCTCCGTGGTTAATTTTATTGCAGTAATGGCTGGGAAGATGGAAAACAGCATCCGACAATCTTTTTCATTAGCTGTTGCTTTTATATAATTCTGCTTTCATTTGTTGAATACTCTCAGACCTTGACATTTTCAGCTTCTGTACACACAAGCGGCAGGACCTTCCAATCATCAAACTCCTTTCCGTTCATTTCTTTTCCTTCCCATTTCCTTTTTAGTCTAGAAATTGATGGTGGAAACCTGGTTGGGGGGAGACTTGGAATAGCCGTTGCATCGTTCTCGCCCACCTCAAACAGCTTAGTATTGTCCCAGGTGAGAGAAAGCTAGGAGGTAGGGGGTGGGGCAGAAGCCTGGGGCCTTGGAAGGCAGTGTCCTGTGTCCAGGGCCCATGGACTGGAACCCTCTGCCTCTCACCTGCAGGGATACGTGTTCTGACGCGCTGGTTCTGCCTCCCCTTGCCTGTTGTGTTTGGCAGGTAAGGAATGTCGGCACAGAACCAGGCTCAGTCTCAAGGGGGAGGAGACTCTTGGCCCTTTTTGTGCTGCAGATGATGATTCTCAAGTGCAGAAATCACCTTTTGTAGGGCTCCAATACTTTATAATCTTTCTGAGTAATTGTTCCTCACACCCACACTGTAAGATCCAAGTGAGGACTGTAATTTCCATTTCCCCACAGAGAACCACGTGCTGCCGAGGAGGTCGGGGGTCACTGTGGGTCCTTCAGCAAGTAGAGGTCGAGCCCTGGAGCCTGGTGCCTGCGTAGCTGTGGAGCAGAGGGTGTCGTGTCCCACCTGGAAGAGCGTGGGCACCAGCATCGATGGGCCTGGGCTCGAGGGCTACTTCTGCCGCCGTCCCTCTCTGCCACCTGCAGGCTGATGTCTCAGTTGCTTCATCTGTAGAATAAAGATTCTAGTGCTTTCTTGAGAGAGTTGACACGAGGATTAAGTGCAGTGATTCTGTCAAAGTGTTGGCATATGCTAGTTGCTTAGTAAATGCTGATGTACAGGGGTAGTAAGAAGTCTGTCTCGTGCCAGTGCTTCGGGTTTGGCTTTACTGAATGCGTATGCATGCAGAAATAGACAATTCTCATCAATGGTACCCTAACTCTAGTGGCCTCTTCTCTGGGGTGGGGAGGCCTCTCTGGGCTTTGTTCTCTTTTCTCTTGGCTTGGCAAGGCATCCCATCAGCCATACAGTGTGCAGGGGCAGAAAATGGTTCTGACAAAGAAGAGGGGGGACCATGTGCTGCTGCCAGCTGGGTGTTTCTCACGTGCCCCAATAGTGGCAAAGAATCAGACCATTTTCCATCTCTGTAAGTCAGGCACTGGACCAGAAAGATGGGGCTCCCTCCCCCCACTGCTTCCTTAATTGGTCACATACTGAACACCTGGCCCAAGAGCCTTTGCTCAGCTGTCACTTTGTGATTTCCTCCAGGAAACAAAAGAAATAGGCTCCAGCCACACCATTCCTGGGCTCATCTGTCATGGGGCTGTAGGTGACTGGTGCCAAGGGGCTCTGCCCTGGACCCTGAGCAGGCTAGTTGAACTGACTGCTGTGGCTGGCCAAGAGCTCTCCTGCATTTGGCCATGGAGGCAAGCGGGGTGCTGGGGACAATGGACTTTGCAGTCATGCAGACCCCAGCCCCAGTTCTGGCTCAGTCATCTCACAACCTGCAACTTTGAGCACATTCTCGAAGCTCTCAGCTTCAGTTTCCTTATCTTTGAAATGGGGATTTTTAAGACTAACTTGCCAGTTGTTTGGAGGGATTACTGGTAGTTTATGTAAAGCAGCCAGCAGAGTACCTGGTATGTAAGTATTCAGTTCTCTTAAATGTTCTTCCCACTCACTTTCTCCTTTCATAAATGCTTACTCATTCATTCATTCCACACTAACTTAATTCTGCTGAATGCAGGGCACAGAGCTGGTTCAGACAATTGTGGTTCCTGCTGCACAGAATTCGCAGTCTAGTAGGGGGAGGGAAGGACAATGGTGAGAACCATGATACCAGAGAGCCAGCCTCCTGAACCAGGGGACCTCTAAGCTCTCTAAAAGGCCTTTCCTCATTTTTTCCAAATTTAATGACTACACAGTGAGGAGTTGGTATTTTTTAGGGCTAGCTTCAAAGACTGAGGCAGGAGGAAAGGGAGATGTAGGGAGAGGCCCATGCCCTTCCTGGGTTTAGGGCTCTTGTCCCTTCCTGCCCCCTCAGGTGCATCCATTCATCTCAGCAGTGCCTCTGTAAGCTCTCCTTCCTTCCTCCCAGGTGTGCTCCTTGCTTCAACTCAGGCTGTCTTTTCTTAAGGAAAGGCAATAATCTGATCCTGCCAACTCTGCAGTCCTCTTACTGTTGGCCCTCAATAAACCCCTTCTGTCCTAGACATACTGGTCTCTTCATTGGCCTTTCATGTAGCAATCAGAGTTTGGTTGGGAAAACAGAAGCCTCTCTAGGCTGTTAGAGGAGGAGGAGTTAAGTACATGGAATTTTTCACTTCTCAACAAGAGAAGATATCCCCATTATCAACAAGCCCACGGAAAGGGCTCACCCTCAGGGAAAGGCCAATTACAACCAGATGGTGATACCATTACACACTCACCAGAATGGCCAAAAGGTAAAAGATGGACAGTCCCAAGTGCTGGCAGGACGTGGTGTAACCCAGACTTGCCTGCACTGCTGGTGCGTGTAAGTTAGCACACCTGCTTAGGAAAGTTGTTGGCAGGGTCTGTTAAAGCTGAATGTATGCACACCCGAGGACCCAGCAACACTCCACCCAACAGATGTGTCCCCGTACTCACCAAAAGACTGCGCTAGAAGGTTCACAGCAGCTTCATGCTTGGGAGCTGGACCATCCACATTAGAATGGGGAAGTCAGGCCTATAGTCCCATAGTAGAGCTCTGTAAGGGAACGAGCGGACATCTCATACCTGCATGTAGCAGTATAGCTGACGCTCACAAGCATCAAGTGCAGCAGAGGCGGCCAGGCAGGGGAGAGGGCATGCAACCTGCAGGATTCCATTTACAGGAAGTCCAGAAGCAGCTGAACTAGTCTGTGGTGTTAGAAAGTGAGACAATAATGACCCTTTGGGGGGAGTAGTGACTAAAAGGGACGAGAAGGGGCTTACAAGGTGGGGATAGGGCTCCATTTCTTGATCTGGGTGCTGGTTATACAGCTGTGTTCAGATGGTGAAAATTCATCAGCAAGTCCACTTAGGACGTGTGCACTTTTCTGTCTGCGTGCTAGACTTAATAAAAAGTTGGATATATGTTACCACAATACACAATTTTAAAAAATATCCAAGAAGAAGGGAAAAAAGACTAAGATGCAGTTGAGAAAAGTAGGATGGTATTTTTATCAGTGAAGAAACCAAACCTGAGAAAGGACCTTACTCAATACTCAGCCTGAATGTGGTGGGCCCAGGCCTCAAACCCAGGTTTGGCTGCCTCCAGCCCCACTTGGCTCTGCCCTTCTCTGAACTCTGTAATTCTAAGTTTCTGCATTTCTGGTTGGCACTAGCCCATGTCTGTCTTCTGATTGAGCAAGAATTGTTAGAGCCCTGAATGTATGTTAGGTGCTGTGGGACAGGGGGCAAGGGGCACTGGATGTGGTTGGGTAGGATGGAGATAAGTCTCTGCTGGGCTGGTCCCTTGGGCCCCAGCAGAACCGCCTGCCATGCCCTCTTCTGTGCTCCTCTGGGACACTGCGTTCCTATCTCGTATTCTAGCACTTGCCACTTGGTGTTTTGGTTGTTAGCATCTGTTTGTTGCCCCTACCAGACTGAAGGTCTTTGTGCACAGAGTCCTCACTGGTCTGATTCATCATTGCCAAGGGCTCAGGGGTACAGTGTCTGGCAGAGAATATGTACTCAGCGAATGTTTGCATGCAGGGAGAAAGGAAAGCATGTACACCTGAGCAGGAAAGGAAGATGCAGCATGGGTTCCGGGAAGCAAAGGAGGGAGGTTTAGCCCAGGAGGCTTCAATGAAGTTGAAGGTTGTGTTGGAGAAGGAGCATGTTACTGGAGGGCAGCCCATGGGGTCAGACATGGAGAAAGGGGGACTTCTGGACAGACCTCATCCTCATCCCAGGTGCTCCATGAGAAGGGAAGTAGTAGAGGATGAAGCTGTCAAAGCAGGTGGGGGGCCTTGGATGACTGCTGACAAGAGCAGCCTTTATTTCGGATGATGTGGGGAGTTCTTGAGGGGTTTTTAAGCAGGAGAAAGATTTGACCTTGAGTGCCCAGAAGACTAATGATTGCATTAATATAAAAATTCAAGTGAGCCGCCATGCTGGGGGGAGGTCACGAGTTTAGTTCTCGACATGCTACCATGAGGGGACTGGCCAGCACATGATTCTATAGTGTCAGCCCCACAGTGCCGTGTGCCATGGGGTGACAGTTGCTGCCACTTGATGAGCGTATGTGCTCTGCCAGTTTCTGCAAACCCTTGCTGCAGCCCTGCAGTAGAGAGTCTATCACCCATGGTTTAGGATGACAAAACTGGGCATCAGGGTCAGCACGCTGCCAGAGGATGTACAGCTGGTAAGTGAGGTCAGGTCTGCAGTGCTCCAGAGAGCCTGCTCTCTTTCTACAACACCATGCTCCCTCTAGAAATCAGCTCACGAAGAAAAGGTTCAAGAAGAAGGTGGTCAATGCTGCTAAATGCTGTAGGCCAAAGAAATGTAGGATTAGGAAAAGGCCTTTTTGTGTGATTGTGTTACTTCACATGGCAAAAGGGACTTTGCAGATATGTGAAGAGTGTTGAGATGGATCATCTGGGTGGGCTCAGTGTCATCACAAGTGCCCTTATGAGAGGAAGGCAGGAGGGTCAGAGTCAGAAGAAGGTATGATGATGGATGCAGAGGTCAGAGGGATCCTGCCATGGACCAAGAAATGTGGCAGCCTCTAGGTGTTGGAAAAGGCGAGTAACAGGTTCTCCTCAAGACCTCTAGAAGGAACATGGCCCTGCTAAGACCTTGACATTAGCTCCTAAGACTCATTTTGGACTGCTGACCTCTAGAATGGTTAGATAAATTTGTGTTGTTTCAAGTCACTTAAAAAAAGAAAGACAAGAGCTTTTACATTTCATTTGGAGGGTCACATGCCATGTTGAAGGAGCCTTCTCAGGATTGCAGTGTAAACCAAACCTAGGTTATTTGTAATCAGGGTCAGCAGTGGAGGTTGGAGACATGGAGGAAACAGACATAGAGCATCCTTGGAAGAAATTTCATCAAAGGGAGAATATTGGTAGATTAAGAGAGAACAAGATGGCGTCCTGGCAACTTGAGTATATTTATGGGAGCAGGAAAATTGATAGAGCATCTCGCAGAGGGGAGAGCTTGGATCCAGGTCGCTAAGGTGATAAGACAGAATATGATGGGAAGTGCTGGCTTTACTTGGAGAGACACTCCCAGAGGAATTTCCAGACGTGGTGAGGGATGGGTGTTTTGTGGGAAGGACTGCCCAAGCGCCAACTAGTTGCGAGTGACTGGCATGCGTTTCCATGCCTGAATGTGGGAGGTTTGCTGGGTGGCAGGCCCACAGCCAGTACTAGAGAATCAGAGCAGGCTCATCATTTGTGTGCAAGACAGAGACACAGGCAAGTATTTGTGACATGCCCATAAGAGAAGCTGCAAGAGCCGAGCAAATTCAGAAGATGGAACAGATACAGTGGCCCAAACCCTGGACAGCAAGAAATTGGCCCATGTGGGAAGAAGCCCACCTCCTGACTAAAATGTCAGAGGCATTTTTATTTTACCTAATGAACTGGCTAGTTTGAGACCAAAGGACTTTTGGAGGTTAGCAAGTCCAGAAATTCTTTAGCAGGTGGAGTAGAGACAGATATGTGGCCTCCAGTTACCCCCAGGCTCTCAGTAACGGTAGTGCTGTAAAAATTGCTTTTTTTTTTTTTAATGTCCTCAACAGTGTACTGGAAGTAATAAATGAAATAGCATAGTGCTTCAAGATTTATGACTGCTTTTCTTAGTGAGAGTAGGCTTTTTTTTATACCTGTCCTTGTGGGACCCAGGACCTTTGACAAGGGTGATCAGTGAAACAAGAAGATACAAAGAAATTGAGAACCAATTGAACCAGTTCAATTTTTTTTTTTTTTTTTTTTTTGAAGATAGGGAAAGAGTCCCAAGGCAGTTATGCGATTTGAGAATTGCTTGGTATAATGGTAAGTGCTGGGTTTTCAGATCAAGAGGGAACTGGGATTGCATTACAGCTTCACCACTTACTATCTTTATAGGCATGATCAAGAAAATTAAGCTCTTGGGACTTGAGGGAAGGGAGAGGCCTTTATCTTTAAAAGGAGAGAGTAATAATTACATTTTTCTGGACTGTTGTGAGTATTTGAGATAATAAAAGACGTAACATGGAACCTGGCATATCGTGATATATTGGAGTATAAATGACAGGTGCCATTACTATTACCAGCCAGCTCTTGTCACCTGCTATTGATCTCACTGTTCCAAAGTTCATACAGTATAGCCAGTTCCTTGCATCACTGGTTGTCTTACAGTATTTCCACTTTAGGGTGAGTGAGGCTAGGGGCAAGATCATAGGCTCTGGTGTTAGAGGTATTTAAATCCTGGCTCCCCAACTTACTGTACTAACTGCATGACCTCAGGCAAGTTATTTATTTTTTCCTAAATTTTAGTTTCTTGATGTGTAACACGTATCTACTTCATTGGGTCATCATGAGAAGAAATGAGATAACCCACCCACTGCCTAGCTCTCAATAAAAGATTACTACCCCTATCACCATTGCCGCCACCACCACCAACCACCACCACCACTGCCACTGCTGCCACTGCCACTGCCACAGCCATGCCACCACTGCCATCACCACCATTACCAGCTTCATCACCATTGCTGCCACCACTATGACATCATCCTACCTCCTTGTGTCTTCTCTGTTTATTGCTTCTGGTATGTTTGCTAAAGGTCTGTTCCTTTACCTCATAGTCACATCTCTTTGCAGAAATTGTTGTAGAAATTCTCTTGTTTATCTTACAGTGACCTCAGCTTATAACAGAAATTATAAGCTGTGTTGTACATTTGGAGAAGCTGTGGCTTTCCTGGCTCCTGGGCTTGGCTGCTTTCAGAAAGAAATCTGAGCTGTCTGCGTACCTACTCTAAGATATGTTAGTTAAGTTTTTCTATGGCCAGGGGCCGGGACAGGGACATGGAGGGCAGGAGTATTGTATGACAAATGACAAAGAGCATGCTCAGAGAAGTTAATGGATGGGCTCAGGTTTCACAGTTATAAACCAACAGATCCAAGATTCAGTACATATACTAGCTGGTATATGTATCACATCTGTAAAATAGGAATACTAGCAGTTCCTGTCTCCTAGGATAGGTTTGAGAATAAAATTAATTGATCTAATATTGCTAACAAACTATACCCCTTTGTCTCCAAAGCTGGCTTTCTTTGTCCCAGTAGCTAGCATATATTGAGTGTTTCCTTGTGCAAAGCACTAACTAAACACTTTGCTTGGGCTGCCTGCTCTGACCTTTCCACTGGCCTAGTGAGCTAGGTACTAAAAATAATGACCGATGACCTTGTTGGCATCCTTGCCGTGAAAGTGCCAGGCACACTGTAGGTATTAATTCATTATATCCTCAAAACAATCCTGTGGGATAGGAACTGTTATCATCCGCATTTCACAGAGAAGGAAAAACGGGCTTTGAAATTTGCAGCAGTTGTCACACAAGCAGTTTGGGATTGTAGAGAGTAGTCAGAATTTGCCACCCATGGGCCCTGGCAAGTTAGATTCAGGGGGTCAGTTATTCACCAGGATGGAGGAAATACTGAGTCAACTACCTAGAGTATTGTTTGAACCATATTAAATATCTCCAATGACGTTTATACAAAATAGAATAGTACAACGAACCCCTATAACCCTAAGCTCCAGATTTAACATTTGCCACATTTGCTTATAGCTATCTATCACCTTTTCCCTTTCCCTTTTTTGCTTTAGAGCTTTAAAGCAAATCCCAGGGACCATGGCATTTGCCCCCACATACTTTAGAGTGCAGCTCTAACAAGTACGGGGATCTCTTATATAACTCCAGTGTTGTTACCTCACCTCTGAGAATTAACATTAATTTCTCTGATTGCCACAAACATAGTCATTTCCAGAGTTTTTGTTTGCTTGGTTGTATTTTGTTGCTGTTGCTACAACTGCTGTTTAGTTTGTCAAGATACGGCAGCATAGCTGTGCTGCAGCTGGCTGTTAGGCTAAGTCTGCTGTCACTTATAAGAGCCCGCCGTGGTTTCTCATGCTCACGACTTGTGGCAGAAACTCCTGAGAATGTTCCTCCCTTCTCTTTCCATCATTGCCTTGAGCCTGATCCAAAGAATTAAAGGTAAATGCTCAGGGAGAACCAAAAACATATCTTGCTAGGGGAGGTGAAATTGTCATGCAAGGCCAAGGGCTCATTTCGGTGGATAAATTGATGCTTACGGCTGCTGATTTATATAATTTCCTCCATTGCTGCTACGGTCCTTTGAAGCACAGGCTCAATCGGTAGCTCCTCCAGAGGTGGTTTCTGCCCTTTTCCTGGCAGCCACCTCATTATAAGAGCATTTCCTAAGCCCAGGTTACTGTGTGTTGGGCCTGTTCACCTCCACCCCACCCTGGCACAGTAAGCCTCCTAGACAGTTATTTAGGGTTATACCTATTTCTTTTTTCTTTCTTTCTTTCTTTTTTTAATATTAAATTAAAAAAATATGAGGTTCCCATATATCCCCCACCCCCCTCATCCCACACCTCCCCCTATAACAACAATCTCCTCCATCATCATGAGACATTCATTGCACTTGGTGAATACATCTCTGAGCACCGCTGCACCTCATGGTCAATGGTCCACCTATGTTCACAGTAGAGAAAACAAAACAAAACAAAAAATACAGATAAGCTCAAGAATAAAATGAAATTGGCCAAATCCACGAACACCTAGAGAAGTGACCTCTCAGTAGACCCATGCTCAGACCTGCTTCTGGCGTGTTGATATTTGTGACGTTGTAGTGTTTGCAAAACCGGATCCTAACCATGCATACTGCTTGGTAAACTTTTTAAAAACTCAGTCTATTTAGGAACCTTCTTTCCACATTAAATGTTTCTACACTTAATTAGTTGTGTCCCACTCCTTCTTATGCATATGCTATAATTTACCACTTCCCTCTCATTGCACAGTTGTTTTTAAGCTTTTCCTATTAGGGGGAAAAAAATGTTACTCTGACCATCTTCATAGCTGCCTGAACTTAATTATTTTCTTTGGAAAACAGTGTCTGGAATTGCAATTACTGGGTCATAGGTGATTGACATTATTAAAGCTTTTGGGTCCACGTTGCCAGATGGCTGTGCAGGGTGGGTTGAGCAGTTTACGTAGCTACTGTCAGTAGGTTACCGGGCCAGGCCCTTCGCTCTCATCAACAGGAGGTGTTTTCCTTTTCGTTTTAATAATTAATTAAAATGTAATGCATGTAACATGGTCCCAAATGAAAGCACCACGAAAGCCAGCAGAGTATAACTGTTAGTCTCCAGAGGTAACCACTCGCCCTATTCTTCCAGACATTTTCTTTGCGAATGGCAGCCTTACTTGTATAAAAACATAGTTTTTTCTTTTTGAAATGGGGGTCACAGTCTATTCATAACTCACCTCTTTCCTGTAACAGTACATCTTGAGTGTCTTGGCACACCAATTCTCCTCTGCTGTCCACTCTGCCTTGTTCCTTTTAGTGATTCCCTGATGGGGACATACCATTTTTTATTTAATAACTTCCCTCTGGGTGGGCATTGAAGGCCCTTTTCAGTCTCCCACAATCAAGGTACCCTTCCAAATTTCTCTTAAAAAATCTCACCCACTGAGAGGGCTTGAGAGTTCCTCATCCCCACACCTCTACCATCAGAGCATTTCACTAGCCTGTAGTGGGGTTTTTTTTAAATTATTTTTAAAAATTTCTTTCATCATTAAATGGCTGAGCATCTATTCATAAGTTTATTGGCCATTTGTAGTTCTTCTTTTGAGAATTGCCTCTACATTTTGTTTGCCCATTTTCCTATTAGGTAATTTGTCTTTTTCTTGTTGATGAATAGGACTTTATTATATACTATGAATATTAATCCCTAACTTATATTTTTTGTAAATATCTCTGCCTGGTCTGCTAGTTTAAACATTATACATATTGTTTTCAGCATTGCAATGTTTAAAATCTTTGTGACAAGCTTAAATGTCTCCCCCAGCCCATTTTTACCCTTTCTTAAGTTTGTCAGTTTGATGGGCCAAAAAAATGGTACTTCAAATTTGTACTTTTTTTTAACTACCAATTGCTTTTGGAATCCTATTTTCTGTTAAAGATGTGATCTATTCTAATTATTATCAGAGTCTCTCTAATTTGAAGAAACTCTTAAAGTTATGCAGGATTATTTTCCTATTGTCTCCCCAACTGCTGATTGATTGTTTAGTCATTGACTGGAAACCTGCAAGGATCAATGAGCAGAGTGGATTCCCACCTGAATTTGAATCCTTCCCTCAGCTCTTGCTAACTGTGCAAAATTAGGCAAATTGGTTAGCTTTTCTAAGCCAAGATTCCTCATCTTTAAGGAGATCATAAAACAACCTCGTAAGAATTGTTAAGGGTTAAAATGATCTCATATGTGAACGTTCCTCCTACAATATATACATATGTATTTTCAATAACTTGTTTTCCTTCCTATTCCTTGTGAGGTAGTTCGCCCCATTAATGGACAATCATGGCTCTTCTTTATGCTGAGTTAAACTCTGTCTTCCTATGAGTATGACCCATTGGTTCTCTCTCCTCCTTGTAGAGTACTGGCTGCTGTTCCTGAGCCATGCAGAGCCAGCCTGCAGCCTCGTCTCTATGCAGCCAATCAGAGAGTGGAAGACTGACTGCTCTCTTTCCCTTCCCTTCCCCTAAACTATTATCCTGGATCCTCAGCATTCCTCACAGGAAGTAATCTGGAATTACTCCCCTGGCAAATTTCCATTGTCTCTGTCCCTTGTGGGCTCCTGAACTGATTTGGCTAGGCCAACATGTACACTCTCCTTGGGGTAAGCCTTCTTTGGCCATTTTTGGCAGCTCCATTGCACTCAGGTGTAACTCTCCTGGATCACTTTTGTGTACCCTGCTGGGAAGCCACATTTCTTTAGTTCTGCCTGCATATGGCTGGTGGTTTTGGACCCAAGCACAGGACCTTAACTATGTCCTGATTAATTTTCATCTCATTAGAGTAGGCAGGGATGTTGCTGAGCTTGTCAAGATGTGTTTGGATTCTGCTTCTGTGGTCTGTCCAGCATATTTGGTCCCTTCCCGAGTTGCATACCACCTGCAAATCTGATCAGCTTGCTGCCTCCTCCCCCATCCAAGTCGCTGGTAATGCTGCTGAGCAAGAAGAGGCGTGCACTGTGCTCAAGCCATTTGTCCTCATTCTAAGGCCTGAGCTGACAGGAGCGTCGCCCCAGCTCCCTTCTGCCACTTGCTCTTCCCAGATAGTGGTGCCATGGGTCAGCCTCGCACTCTTTCTGCAGTATGACAACTTTATGATGAAAGGCAGGGAAATGGGTCTGGCTTGACATGTTTTCCATCAGCCCTGGCTGCCTTCTGGTGATACCTCTTCCTTCTCTAAGCACTCCCAGGTCAGGGATCCATGTTAGGCTCACCCATTTATAGTTTGCAGAAATCTTCCTTTTCTCCCATTCATTGAAGTGGACATTTCCTGGTCTTTGGCATCTTCCCATTTTCACTAAATTCTGAATATTGCCAGCAGCAAGCCAGCAGGGTCTGCTGTAAGCTCATTCGGCACTGAGATGTGCTGCATCTGGATCAGGGCAGTAAATTCATTTAGTGTGACTAGATGTTCTTACACAATCTCATCCCCTGACTTGGGTTTTAATTCCCTCATATCAGTGTTCAATTCACCCTTTTTGGTCTGAAGATCATTCTCTTTGATAGAGAATGCAAGTTTAGTAGTTCTTTCTCTCTATCATCTGTTAACAGGGCACCTCTTCACCCCAATATGGGCCTATCCCTTCTTGTTCCTATCATTCCTAATCCAATTTTAAAAGCCGTGTTTTGGTCTTTAGTGTCTTTCAAAAGCTGGGTATGTGCTGGGTGCGGCCCTCCTGGCCCCGTTCTTACAGCCTGGGCACCCGCTGATGGTCCCGGTTGGTTCTGGGCCCTTCCTGCCCTCTGAGGTCTGGCGCTTCTGCGAAAGCTCCCTGTTGCCACGCCAACACCCTTTAGGGTGGGGATTCTCAGGGTTCTCTCTCCTGGAAGCAGTGACAGCAGTCCCTTCTGCACTTCTCACATGGTAGGTCTTCCTCCCCCAGAAGGTCTGACATGCCCCCCGGGGGACCCTGCCTACCCCCTGCCCCTCAGGAGTAGCAAGCAGGGACTGTGCTGATTTTCGGTCATGAGGGCCCACGACAGCTGGCAGACCCTTTTTCACCATGTCATTCATTCATTCCTCATACCAGTCAGTCATGTTGAGATTTCCCAGAAACCCGTCTTTAAAGACTGACCTCTTCTGCTTGTAGAGCAGTGGATCTCAGTGGGAGGTGTTATGCCCTCCAGAGAACATTTGGCTGTAACGGGAGACATTTTTGGTTGTCATGACTATGTGTGTGTTTGAGAGTGCTACCGGCCCCCAGTGGGAACAGTTTAGGGGTGCAGGGCATGGGACAGCCCCCACAGCTGAGAATCATCAGGCACAAAATGCCCACAGTGCTGAGGCAGGGAGGGTGTTGTGGAACAGTGGCTGTGCATCAGAATCACCAGAAGTGCCTGTTAAAAACCACAGATTTCCTCTAGAGAATCCTAGTTTAGTTTGAGGCCCAAGAAGCAGCATTTTAACAAGCATACACAGGTGATTGTAATCTGTAGGTGGTTGAGGACTGTTGTTGGAGAAATACTGTCTGAGAATCTTAGGTAAGAGCCTGGAATTCCTTGAAATCTTTCTTGCTGGTGCGAGGAATCCAAGTATTTCCACATATGCATCCTTTCTTTCCTGAGCTGCCAGGAACTCTGGATTACATGGTTGCTTTCCCTTGGTGGCCAAACTTGCATCTAGCACCTTATTTCTCTGGTGAGTCCTATCTCTCACCCCTGTTTCCTAAAACCTAAGGACCAAACGAGCTGCTCCTCAGAGGGATGAACAGTTGAGGCTAGCGCTCCCTCACCACTGGCTCTTCCCCTGGCTGTGGTCTCCTTGCGAACGCGCACATCATTTACTGTAGGTGGCCAGGGCCTCTGCTCCTCAGTTCCCACACACTTCCTCACCTTGCTCTTCTCTTCTTTGATCTACAGCAGATTGTGTGTTTTAGCATGTTTTTACTCTCAAGTTAGGACTCTCAAGAAAGGTTATGCAGCTTTTGGACAGGAACTGCTGTCCCTCTCTCTACCTTCTAGTCAGGACTGTGGGAGAAGTCTGTAGTCCTGGCACAGTTATAATTGCTGCTTAATTGGGCACAACTGGCTGGCCACAAATCTCCATCATCATAAGAGCCATTTTGTATATTTCCAATAGCCATTTCCCATCACATTGAGCTTCCTGGCTTGCATGGCCTTTTAGGATACAAGACATTTTTAGGATATTCAAAGGCTAACTGGAGGCATTAGCCCTGCCATCTTCTCTAGGTGAGAAATGGTGCTGGGGCTGGTAAGAGATCATAGTACTATTTTCTCTTCCATGTGTTGCCTGAGTGAGACCTGGTGATTGCTCAGGTGCATTAACGTTAAGGTACATGGTTTATCTTTTTCTCCATCTCTCTGGAAGCCCACTCCCTGCCTTGCTTCATTTGTTTGTTCACTCAAGTACATTATTTAGTGAATGCTTCCCTGCTAGTACCAGTGGTGTTGGCAGAGTGACCGCTGAAGAAGGAAGACTTCATTGTCTGAGGTCAGAAATACCCCGAATGTGCTTAGTTTCTTGTGCTCTCCCACTCCTGTCTGTGAGGGGATGTGAGATGCCAATTCATCTAAAGCTGGTTCAGGTTGACCAGCCAAAGAAGCCTAATCTACAGGGCCAGCCCAGGCTGGAACACGGTGATAAGCCCTAGTGGTGGTCCAGGCCACTCCTGGGCCTCTGGAAACCCTGCGCGGGCATCACTTCTGCAAGGGTCTGCTGGCTTCCCGCAGGTGCTCGTGACCCCACTGCTCTTGCTCCAGTGTGCAGATGGCCCTCTGTGGTTGCGGAGGGCTGAGCACCCACACCCCAGGCACGCTTCCAGGAGCTCTCTCTAGCAAGCATGAAGGCCCTGGTATGTAGGCAGCATCACGCACGTTACACAGCTAAGAAACTGGGATCTTAGCAAACAGATGTAACGGTGCAGGACCACAAGGTGAATAAGTGGACAAAGGGGAATTTAAACCTGGGGCTGGCTGACTTCAACATCTTCATTCTTTCCTTCACTGTTCAAACTGCAATTTTTTGTCTTTTTAAAGGCCAGGTCGTGGTTAGCCAGGAAGATACACCTTCAGAAGTGGAAATGGTCCATGCTCCAGCAGAGTTAGATATATTGCCCTGATTATTCTGGACACCTGGCCAGATCATATCCCCTCTGGACTGTCTGACACTGCAACCTGCACATGTGAAGCACCTGCCTGGGGCAGTCGTAGCTCCTCAGGGCCTTTGTCTTAAGGCAGCCTGTGGAATTAAGCTCTGCTGTTTGCCTTATCCATTTACTGTATGTATAACACTAGGTATTTTTGAAAGTGTTTACCTACAGCTTTGTCACTGTGCTCAGGATCAATTAAAGAGCTAATAGTGAAGTGGGACCTGAAAGAAATCTCAGGACCTGGAGTAGAGTCGTTGACTCAGGAGGGAGAAGCCATGTAGTCAAAGCTAAGAGAGCCAGTACTAGTGTGCCTTGGGCACAAGCCCATGCTGGACACGGAGATAGAGGGCACAGCACCGAAGGTGAGCCTGGACGGCATGGGGGTAGCATGGGCAGATCAGTCCATGCAGGAAACACAGTGCATCGTTGGGATGGCCCTCCAGGGGCTTGTCGTCACCTGGGGCACATCGTCATCTTGCCCTCAGAATCCCAGTTCTCTCCTATTTTCTGTCTTAGTGAATGATTAACCCATTACCCCTTCAGGCCATTCCCAGGCTTCCTAAATATTTAACAGCTCTTCATCCCTCTCTGTCCCTACGACTGCAGACTGAATTCTGGCACCATCATCTGTTACCCAGACCAGGACAGTGGTCCCCTTGCTTTTGGTCCCAGTCCCAATCATCCAGGTTTCTCACTGCCACGAGCTGATGTGCCTTCCCCTGCTCCAAAGGCTAGTCCTCTCCCTTATGGCCTATCTTCCACAGTCCTGGGCAGCAGCCCCTGCCTGGCCGTCTTGTCACACTTCTGGCCATTCCTCTCACACTTGTCCCACCAGGTAAGCCGAACTGCTTATGCTTTGGTGGACACATGGTGTTCCTTCAAGTCTCTCTATTCCTTCTTGGGCCTTTTCTGAAATGTGCCTTCCCCACTCTGTCCTGAACTTCACCTAGTCAACTCCCAATCCCCTGTAAGGCTCAGCCCGACCCTCTCTTCCTCCAGGGAGCCTCTCTGGATCTTACTAGTGTTGTTCAGTGTTTCCAAACCTGTGTGTTGGCTGCCTTCTCCTGAGATTGGTCAGTGCTTGTCCTAAATGGAGCTTTCAAGGTGGGAAAGTGATTCTTATTCACCTGTTACAATTCTAGATATACAGGCTCCAGAGCAGGAAAACAAAGGGGTGGGGGGAGGGGGGAGTAGGTACTATGGAAAAGTACAGGCTTGCAGGTCCTGGATTGCCTGATGGCAGTGCCTCCCTGCCCAGCAGGGGTAGCAGCCACTGACAGCCATGCTCAGAGGGAGGGGCTTCCTGCCTTCTCATTAGCAGCCACCCATGCCCTTCACTAGAAATCCAGGGACCCCCAGGGTTTGGGTGTATGAAGAGCTAGTGTGTGGGGCCTGTGGCTGGCAAGCTGCAGACAGTGCTTTCCCTGCCTCCAGCGTGGCAAGTGCACCCCACATTGGCGCCTCCCCTTGTGATTCAGCACACCATCCATGAGAGGGGAGGGCTTTGAATGGAGTGGGCTCTAATTTTACAGTAGTTTCATTCAAGACCTCCAGGGCTTCTAGTGGGGGCTCTTGTTGGCATCATAGTTGATGCTGTTTTAAATAAACCAAAATCCACCTACAGGTATTGTTGCAGTATTCTTAGGAACTAAATTCTCAGGTTTCAGACTCAAATGCAAGGAGGTTCGTTTATTTACCTAAGTTACCCAGCTTGTGCAAGAATGTCTGTGAAACAGTATTCCATAGTTCCTTTTACTTGAAACAATTTGGAATATAAGACATTCATACACTGTCACAGATTCTCCCTAAGGAACATCCTCCTGAAAACCTGTAGGATCCTGTGCTTTCTGCTGTTTTCCCAGGAGGAATAGAGGTCATTTTATTGTGTCTTATTAAAAAGGGTCAGAAGCAGCAAGTATTTTTTATATGCTGATGGCATCTAACAAGAACACCAGAACATCTAGCATGTATCTTAGAATCTGCTAATTCACTGGTGGTTGTTGGCCAACAGTTAGTGACTTTGCCTGGTGTAGAATATTCATTAACTACTTACTGTGTGCCAGACACTGTACTAAACACTTGACAAGTATTAGCTCCTGTAGCCTGTTACTTTTTGAGTAAGTGCTTGTTGTCTGATAGATGAGCAAATGAGAGTTCCCAGCAAACTTTGAGGGTATCCTGCTTTCTCATCAAGTTTTTGCCAACCCCAATATCCAGAAGCAGACTTTACTGATATGGGGAGGAGGAAGTGCTTGGGAAGAGAGTCAAAACGATACAAAAAGCAGCAGTGAGGTCTTTGGCAGTAGAGTTACTGTAAAGGTTGTTGAGTCTAGTGAGAAGAAATTAGCTCAGTTGCCAGAACTCAGGGACTTTTGCTTGTATGTGGGAACCCAGTCTGAGGTAACTGATTAGCCTGTCACAGCTATAGCAGTATCATATTGTCATTTTTGGTATTTGTGTTTTGGGACATTTTAAGACTGGGGAAATATCATGGTTAACCTTTTATGTTTTGTTGGCAATATTTTATTGGAAATATCTCACTTTCCTCATGAATGTGTGATTTTAAAAATACTTTTGATTGCAGTGATTTTAAAATGCAATGTTATTGTATGACCACTTTTCCCCTAGTGAACTAGAGTGTATTTGAAGGTAAGCAGATCCTTTTTTCCTTTAGATTAATTCTCAAATATGTAAACAACTGAAGGAAGAATAATAGTTATGAGGAGAAATGGAAAAAAAAACTATCACTAAAATTTAAGGGGAAATGAATCAGTGGATTGAGGAATGTGAGCAGAATAGAGGGACTGGGTTTAAATGGACTTGGAGAGGCATCAGAAGAGGTTTTGATAGAAACATCCAGGTTATGAAGATTTTAAGCCACTGGGCTCTGAATTATCAACTACTGACTCTGAGATTCTGAGGCCAAAAAAAGTATCTCTGCTGAAATAAGAGAAAAAAAAACCCAGATATTATGTATCTGCTTATTTTCCAAAAAGAACTTCAGGAAGGATAAGCCAGAGTCTAATGAAACTATTACCTACAGGGAGTGGTAGACATAGGATAAAAAGGACAGTGAAGGGAAGGGACACTCTGAGTATACTTTTTAATATATGCTTTGACCTTTGGGCCACATCATTAATATTTTATTTAAAAAATTGTGTCAATAAAGATGAAGTAAAAAAAACCTTGAAGTTGAATACAAACAGAAATAAACAAATCTAACTATTTATCAAATAAATAACCTAATTACAGAAGGGAAGAAATTAATTTAGGTGAACTTCTGGTCAGGGCAAGATGGTTAGACTCATTTCTCCCTGCTTCTTCCCCTTAAGTACAACTATAAAGTCTGGAAACAATTCAGGAGGCAACCATAGGAGGTCTCTGAAAGGTAGGAAGAGGAAGGCAGACTGGCTGGGGGTCTAGGTCTAGAGGAATATCACAGCAGCACCTCACCCCTCACCCAGTTACAAAATGCAACCCAGGCCTGGTGTCTTCTGACCAGCAACCTAGCAGCAGAAGACAGCCTGGGCAGGCTCATCCCTCTACCAGGTTGACAGGGTGTCCCACCAACAGTACGAGGTGGGCCAGTGCCACCAGCAAGGGAGACTGACTGGAACCCCACAGGAAACCAGCAGTCAGGGGATGCACTCTTCATTCCTGTGGCCGAGACAGCCTTCCCTCACCCAGGGACATCAGGGCTCAACAGCACCAGAAGGAGGATTCTGCCACAAGTGGCCCTGACTGGGAAGCGCTCTTCATCCCTGCAGGTCAGAGACTCTTTTCCCCTACCTGGAGACAGCAGGTAGGAAGAAGCACTGGCAGAAGGAATCCTGCCACAACAAGCAGCCCTTTGGGGAAATGCTTTTCTCCCACCTACAGACACCAGGTCATCTGCCAGAACCAGGAGGGGGCATCCTGCCACAATAAGTGGCCGAGGAAGTGCTCTTCATCTTCAGTAGGTTGGAGACTTCTTTCCCCGCCCCTGGAGATACTGGGAGACCTAGCACTGGCAGGGGGTCCCTCATGACCAGTGGCCATCTGGGAAGCACTTTTTAGTCTACAGCAGCACCAGCAGGGATACACATGAGCCCTGCTGACCTCAGGTGGACCAGGCAGGCCAAAATGGTGCAATAAAGGTTTTGATTCAGGAAGGTGATCAAATCCCAAGATTCATAATAAGTAAACCTTTGAAAACAAAGGAAAAATCTTGAAAGCAGCTGGAAAGCCATTGCCTTCTTTATAAGCCAACACCAATTTGAATGACTGCAGATTTCGAATCTAAAACCATGGTGGCCTGAGGAAATGGCACATCTTTCAAATGCTGAAAGAAAAGGTCTGTCAATCATGAAGCTCTAACCCGTCAAGAATTACTCTCAAGTAAATGACCAAATACATCAATTAAAAGACTGATATTGGGAAGTAGATTTGGCCTAACGGATAGGGCGTCCACCTACCACATGAGAGGTCCAAGGTTCAAACCCAGGGCCTCCTTGACCCGTGTGGAGCTGAGCCACATGCAGTGCTGATGCGCACAAGGAGTGCCATGCCATGCAGGGGTGCCCCCTGCGTAGGGGAGCCCCCCATGCAAGGAACACACCCTGTAAGGAGAGCCGCCCAGCATGAAAGAAAGTGCAGCCTGCCCAGGAATGGCACTACATACACAGAGAACCGACACAGCAAGATGATGCAACAAAAAGGGGCACAGATTCCTGTGCAGCAGACAGTAACAGAAGCAGACAAAGAAGAACACGCAGCAAATGAACACAGAGAAGAGACAACTTGTGGGGCAGGGGAAGAGGAGAGAAAAAAAAAATCCAGTGGGATAAAAAAAAAAGACTGATATTGCCAGAGTAGATTTAGAAACAAACAAACATGACTCAATTATATACTGTCTACAAGAAACTCACTTAAAATACAACAACATAGTCAGTTGAAAGTAAAAAGTTTGAACAAAAATATATCATGCAAGTATTAACCCAAAAAAAGTAGGAGTGGCTATTTCAATATCAGGTAAAGTTCTTCAGAGAAAAAGTTACTGTGACAAAGAGAGACCTTCTATAATGGTAAGAGGATCAGAAGGCATAGCAATCCTAAACGCACCAAGCAACAATCTCAAAATACATGGAGCAAAAACAAATAGGGCCAAAAGGAGAAATAAACAACTTCACAATTATAGTTGGGAACTTAAACATCCCCTTCTCAGCATCCAATAGAAGTACTAGACTGAAATCAGCAAGGATATAAAAGATCTAAATAACACAATCAAATAACAGGATCCAACTGGCATAAGTAGAATACTCCATCTAACAACAGCAGGGCACATGTATTTTTTTCAAGCACCCATGAAACGTTCACCAAGATAGACTATATCTTTGTCCATAAAATGAATCTTAATAAATTTAAAAGAATAGAAATTAACTTATCAAAATATGTGGGATCTAGCAAAAGCAGGCTGTGAGGGACATTTATAACAGTAAGTGCTTCCATTAGGAAAGAAGAAAAGTACTAAATGAAAAATTGTTTCTCAAGAAACTAGAAAAAGAAAAATCCAAGGCAAGCAAAAGGAAGGAAATAATAAAGAAAATAAATCAATGAAACTGAATACAGGAAAACAGAGAAAATTAATGAAACAAAAGTCAGTTCTTTGAAAAAATTAATAAAATTGATTAATCTTTAGCAAGACTGAAGAAGGGGAAAAAGGAAGAAGAACCAAATCACCAATATCAGTGATGAAACAGGAAATATCACTATAGATCCTGCAACCATTGAAAGGATAGTAAGCTAATACTACAAACAATTTTATGCTTATAAATTCAACAACATAGATGAAATAGACCAATTCCTTGAAAATCACAAATTTCCAAAATTCACTCAACATGACTAGATAACCTGAGTAAGCCTGTAACCATTAAATATATTGGCTTCACAATTTCAAAACTCCAGAAAAAGAAATCTCTAGGCCCAGATGGTTTCACTGGAGAATATTACCAAACATTTAAAGAAGAATTAACACTAATTTTACACACTCTCTTCCAGGAAATAGAAGAGGAGGGAACATTTCCCATCACATTGTATGAGGCCCATATTATCCTGATACCAAAATCAGATGGAAACAGTACAAAACAAAGAAACCTATAGAGCATTATCTTTCACAAACAAAGAACAGAAATCCTCAAGAAATACTAGCACACCAAATCCAGCAATGCATAAAAACAGTTATACGCCAAGTGGGGCTTATTCCAGGTATGCAAGTCTGGATCAACATTCAGTAATCAATTGATGTAATCCCCTTTATCAACAAGGTAACATATTGATGCAGAAAATGCATTTGACAAAAAGCAACACCCATTCATGACAAAAACTCTCAACAACTTAGGAATAGAGGGGAGCAATCTCAGCTCGATAATGAACATGTACAAAACAAACTCTACAGCTAACTTCATATTTACTGGTGAAATACTGAATACTTGCCCCTAAGATTAGGAACAAGGCAAGGATGTCTGCTCTCACCACTCTTTCAACATGGTACTATAGGTTCTAGCCACTGCATTAAGACAGGAAAAATAATTAAAAGGCATACACATTGGAAAGGAACAAATAAAACATCCTATTTGCAGATGCCATGATCATCTATGCAGAAAATCCCAAGGAATTCACAATAAAAAAATTTTCTAGAACTAGTAAATAAGTTTAGCAAGGCCATGAAACACAAGATCACCATGTGAAATCAATTGCATTGCTGTAAACTAAATTAACAATAAACATCTGGAAACTGAAATTTTAAAACAATATACTATTTATAATTGCTCCAAAGTAAATGAAATACTTAGGTATACCTGACAAAACACATACAGTGCTGAGAAACTAAAAAAATAAAAAAACATGTACAGTGCTGATGAAAGAAATCAAGTAAGACCTAAATAAATGGAGAGGCATACAGTGTTTATGGATTGGCAGACTCAAGATAATAAAGATGCCTGTTCTCCCCAAATTAATCTATAGATTTAATGCAGTATCTATAAAAATTCAGCATAGTTTTTGGTAGATGTAAACAAACTTGTGCTACAAATTATATAGAAAGGCATAGATCCTAGAATAGCTAAAATCATCTTGAAAAAGAAGAATAAAGTAGAGGAGTCACTGTGACGATATTAAAGCTTACTCTGTAGCTATAGTAATTGAGACAGTGTGGTACTGGGCAGTGAGAAGAACACATAGATGGATGGACCCAGAATAGAGGGTCCAGAAATAGTAACACAAATAATCCCAACTGATTTTTGACAAAGTTGCAAAAGCAATTCAACAAAGGAAGAATAGCCTTTAAACAAATGGTTGAACAAATGGTTCTTAAAAAACTAAGTAAGTGGGACAATTGGACATTATAGGGGGAAAAAGTGAACCTCAACTTAAACCTCAAACCTTTCTACAAAAATGATCTTAAAGGGATCACAGACTTAATGTAAAACTATAAAACTGTTAGACAAAAACATAGGAGAAAATCTTTAGGACCTAAGGTGAGACAAAGAGTTCTTAGACTTGACACCAAAGGCAGGATCCATAAAAGGGAAAACTGATAAAAATGGTCCTCAACAAAGTTAAAGAATTTTTGTTTTGCAAAAACCCTGTGAAGAAGAAAAAAAGAAAAATACAGACTTGGAGACAGTAGTTGCAATCCACATATATTCAACAAAAGACTAGTAGTATCTAGAATATATGAAGAACTCAGAATTCAACGGAAGGAGGGAGGGAAGAAGGAAGGAAGGGAGGAAGGACCAATTACAAAATGTCATGGAAGGGGATATACAGGTGGCAAATAAGCACATGAAAAAATCTTAAACATCATTAGCTATTACAGCTAGGCAAATTATAACCGCAATGAAATTTCACTACACATCTATCATAATGGTTAAAATAAAAAATAGTGACAACACCAAATGCTAACATGGATGTGGAGAATCTGGATCACTCCTACAATACTGGTAGAAATGTAAAATGCTACAGCTACTCCGAAAATAGCTTGGCAGTTTCTATAAAACTAAACATGCAATTACCCTATGACCCAGAAATTGTACTCTTGGGCATTTATCCTAGGGAAATGAAAACTTATGTTCACACAAAAACATATGTTCACCTTACCAGGTGCAATGGATGTATCACGATGATGGGAGAGAGTGTTGCTGTGGGGGGAGTGGGGGGCGGGGGCGGTGGGGTTGAATGGGACCTCATATATTTTTTTTAATGTAATTAAAAAAATAATAATAATAAATAAATATTTTAAAAAAACATATGTTCACATATTTTATTCAAAATAGTCTCAAACTAGAAACAACTTAAATGTTCTTAAGCAGGTGAATCTTAAACTGTGGCACATCTGTGCCATAGAACACTATTCAACACTAAAAAAGGAATGAATTTTTGATACATGCAACAACTTGGACTAATCTCTGGGAAATTAGATGGAATGTAAAAAGCCAATTCCAAATGATCAGATGCTGTGTTATTTCATTTATATAACTTTCTTGAAATGACAAAATTATAGAGATGGAGAACAGATTCATGATTGCAAGGGCCTAGGGAAGTGTCAGAGGTGGGTTGGAGAGAGGAAGAAGGTAGGTGTGATTACAAAAAGGAAACACAAGGGGGTCTGGTAGGGATGGCACTGCTCTGAATCTTGACAGTGATGGTGATTTCATTATTCGCTGTGATAAAATTGCATAGAACTAAATATACACAGACACAGTGAATGCATGTAAAACTGGTGAGGTCTGAATAAGCTTGGTGGATTACATCAGCATCCATTTCCTGGCTGTGATCATGTTCAGTAGCTCTGCAAGATGTTAACTGTGTGAGGGAAGCATGGGACCTCTGTGTATTATTTCTTTTCACTGCCTGTGAGTCTGCAGTTCTCTCAAAATGAGAAGTTTTACTTAAAACTTAACTTCGGTAACTCTCAAACATAGTATGCTAACTGTACATCCTCAAAGGAGTATACTCTAAGGAAAAACAAGTCCTGAACTTTACTTAGTAGATTTGTTGTGGCAATTTCTTGATTTCTAAATAACTGTCCCCAACTAAAAGGAACCAGTGTTCCTTAAAAACTGTCTGGTTCCAAAGCTTTAGCAAGAAATGGACAAGGTGAGCCTGGACCGTCTTGTTTTACCAAAAGAAAGTGTTCAAAAAATGATGGCAATCCCACTAACCAAATTGGGAATATCTTGTTTGAACATCAATCCAAAAGAATAATAACAGAAATAGATAATAACATCAAAATTAAAATTAAAAAAAGAGAATCCCACTCCATAGTGATATAAAAGCAGGGTAAGGAAAGGAAAGCATTTTACCAAAGCTTGCCAACTACTAAATGTAGAAAACACAATAAACAATTCCTATTTTGCAGCTATCTTAATAATGTAAAACTATTGAATGACAGATTGTTGGGAAATAGAGTGGTCATGTGGTCTTGTAGCATCACTCCTCAGATTGCTTATTAATTATAGAAGGAAAAGGGTAGGGTTGTGTTTATCTATTCCTGCATAACAAACCTCTCAAAACTTAGTGGTGTAAAACAACCACTGTATTCTGATCTTGAATTCTGTGAGTCAGGAATTCAGACAGGGCACAGCAGGAACAGCTTGTCTCAGCTTCACAATGTCTTGAGCTTCATCTAGGATGATGAAGGCAGAGGGTGACATGATGGCTAGGGTCTCAAATAGTCTGGAACTGTCTTTACTCACATGCCTGGCAGTTGATACTGGATATCACTTGAGACCTCACTTGGGCACTTGGCCATAGCATAAACATGTGGTCTCAGTATGGGGTATTTTAGGCTTCTTTACAGCATGGCCCGTGGTGGTCTATGAGCAGGGTCCCAAGAAAGCAAGACAGGAACAAATTTTATGATCTAACCTTGGATATCACATAATGTCCGTTACACCATATGCCACTGGTAAAGCAATCCTAAAGTTCTACCAAGGTGCAAGGGTAGGACATAGAGACCTCCCCACATGATGAGAGGAGCAAGGTCAAATTATCAAAACAGGCATGTGGAACAGGAGATATCGTTGTGGCCATCTCTGGAAATTATTTGCCATGGGCTCCCTTAAAATGGAGAAGTCTAGTAGTCACATATCAATAGTGGAACAAAATAGCATCATGTTTTCCCTGAAATTGATATACTGAGAAGGGCACTAAATCCACCTCACTCCATTTTCTCTGAAGAATTTTTACCTGAACCTAACTGTGAGGAAACAATCATTCAAACTCAAATTGAGGAACATTCTCCAACACCACTCGCCTAGACTTTTCAAAAATATCAACATCGTGAAAGGCCAAAACATGACTGGGAACTGTTTAGATTAAAAGAGAATAAAGAGAAAATGTCAACTAAACACAATGCATGACCTTTATTGGATTCTGGATTGGGACAATTGGGAAGAAAATCAAATGTAGATTATATGTTAGAATGAGTTTCGAGCTTACATTCCCCGAGAATATGTAGAAATCCTTGTCCTTAGGAAATGCAACTGAAGTATTTAGGGGTGAAGTGTCATGATAATTACATCCAACTCTTCAGCAAAAATGTGTGTGTGTGTGTGTGTGTGGCAAAATGCAAGTGATGAAGCCAGGTGAAGCAAAACATATTTGGGCATTTATCATACTATTCTGCAAGTTTTATAGGTTTGAAATTTTTCAAAATAAAAACCTAGAGGCAGGGTAAGCCTCCATCTAAACTGACCCCTTAAGTAACAGAAATAAGAATTCTGGGAGGATGGGAAAAAACAAAAGGAAGTAAATGTGGGGACCAGCAGCCATCTGCTCTGCTGTTGCATCAAGGGGGTGCTGTCCCTGTGTGACAGGTGTAGCACTAGGTATACTAGGTGTAGCGCTGTAGGGTCAGAGGGAGAAGGTCAGTGTGGGCCAGCTGACAGTTCCCTTTTTATGGAGGAAATTCACAGACAGGAAATAGCCAAGTTGCACATCACCTCTGTGTTGTGGAGGTGAAGACTAGAGGTGAGGGTCGTGAGGAGTCTCGAGGGCAGTGGCCCTAGGAACGCTTTGCCGTTCCTGTAGCATAGCAGCATCTGGAGGGGGCTCTGCCCAGAGGCCCAGAGGAAAGCATGCCTCTCAATACCTGAGAGGACAGCACTGGGCATGTCCAGCAGGCAAACTTCAGACCTAGAGCAGTCATTTAAAAATGAGTAAAAAGGAAAATTTTTAAAATCCAGCAAGAGGCAGGAAAATTTATGCGACATTAAAGAGAAGAAGTGTAGCACTCTCGGTAAAAAGGCATATTCCTTTAAAGTTTTTAGGTTTTCCTGGAAGAAACTCTATACTCAAGGGGAGAATTCCTGAAATAAGAAATACTAAAAATGTCCAAAGGAGGCTAATAGATGTGCAGGACAGTGGTATGGATCTAACTAACATACTGAAGAAATGAGTGATGATGATGAATGAGTGGGCAGAAGCAATCATCAAAGATATGACTGAAGGAACTTTATCTGAGCCAAAGAGATGCCTAAAGTGGCAGACTGAAAGAGCTTGTTAAATATCAAGCACAACCAATGGCCAGTCACCAATTCCTATACATATCATTTTGAAATAGTTAAATATTATGGAGCTAAATCATTGACCAGTTCACTGAATTTCAAACTGGGGCCCACACAGTGGGCATTCTAGAACAGGTGTGCGAGCACCAGCCCTTCCGTCATGAGAATACCTCGAACAGTGCAACCTCTCACTGGCAGAGTTCCACTGGCAGGTAAGAAGTAAATGAATATTATTCTTAAGTTTTGGAGGGGAATGGAGGCATGGAGAGGATTTATGAGTCATACAGGATCCCCTACAAGACCCCCAAATTCAGCTGGACAGGCTGCACTGGGACTCCTGCCTGCAGAGCTACAGTCTTGCCACTGTTCCTAATGCTCAACTAAGGCTGTCAATGCAGGCACTACCAGCTTCCAGTTCTGCACCCACTTCTGAAATATTGAGTGCTGTAGATGTCATCATTCTGTTTGCTATTTCCCTTTACTCCCACCACTTGTTTACTGAGCAGTGATTTATTAAGCATCTGTTATGTGCCAAACGGGAAGGATCTGATAGTGATACCTCACCACTGATGACAACAGTTTCCATCCATCATGCAAGGTCTTATGCTAGGTTCTTTCCATTCATGAACTAATTTAAGCCTTGTCAGCCCTCTAAGACACGTCAGGTGTCCGTTCTGTGATAGCAGGAAGAGTCTTCCTAGGCTGCTCACTCTCTGGGCTCCTCTCCTCTCAGACTAGTAGGTAGCCCAGGTAAGGTTGGCATTCCACAGTGATCACCTGGAGAGTGCTGACTCTCAGTTGATGGGCCTTTGGTTAGATTACTTGATAAGTTTACATTAGGCTTCTTTATTGGACTGTGTCTGTGAGACATGAGCCAGCTTGGGTCTCTGCTGTCTTGCTGGGTCTGATATAGATGGAGACAGAGAGAGAGAGAGACGCAGGAGAAAGGAAGCCACCATTTTGATCCAGCCATGTGAGAGAGGACTTCAGGTTTGCCTACAGCTGCGGAGAGGCAGAGAAGCCCCAAGAGATGGTGAGAGGAGGTCCGGAAGGAGACAAACCCTATGCCTGGTTGTCCGCGGCTGAGCTCCAGTAGATGGTAGATTCTGGAGGGGAAGGCAGGGACCTTGGCAGAGATCAACCACCATCTTGCTTCACATGTGGCCAGACACCAGGATCACCAGTAGCTGACTTTGGTGGAGAAGACATCTCTGATGGTACCTTGATTTAATGGCCTCAGAACTGTAAGCTTTTACCTTAATGAATTCCCCACTATAAAAGCCAATAAATTTCTGGTACTTTGCATCGAACGTTCTTTGGCAAACTAAGATACCTCTGTTTCTCTGAATTTATTTCTATTCCTTTAAAGTAGAGGTTGGGAGGTTTGAGACTCAGTAGTACTACCTCCTTGTTTCCTCTCTCCTCCCCAGGGGAAAAACTATATGTACCATATACCACATTTTATCCTCCCGGGACTTTTGTGGACCATCAACAAAGGTAGGTGACAGTACTGTCTGCATTAGGCAGTTTTATGATTCTTTAACAAAGGATTTAGTGGCTGATTTTTAAAACTTATTTATTTATTTTTAATATATATTTATTACAGAAGTTGTGAACTTAACATAACAATCATGCACATGTGTGAAATTCCCATACAACAACCCTTCACCAATACACCACACCACTGTGGAACATTTGTTACAGATTATTAGAAAATATTCTCAGACTCATAGCACTAACCATGGTCCATAGCATACATTTGGCATATTTTTTCCATACACCCCTTTTATTAACATAGTACATCTTTGGCATTGATTCAAGAATATGACAGTATTGCTGTTAACTATAGTCCATAGGTTGCATTATTTGTATTTTTCCCGTGCTTCACCACATTCCCACCAGCCTGCAATAGTGACATACATCCATTCTAGTTCACAGGAGGACATTCTTGCTTTTATACTATTAACCACAATTCTCATTCACCTCTGGGTTCACTGTTATTCAGACCCTAGATTATTCTCCAGCTTTCTTTCAACTGACATTTACATCCCTAGATTACCCTTTTCAAAGGCTGAATAATTTTATGCAAGTTAGCCTTTCCGAGTCTTTTCTCATCTGCAAAATGGGACAGCCCCCCTCCCTCCGATCGGAAAGTCTGTTTTAGGTTCTGCCTCTGAATGCATTCCACACAGTGCCTGGCCTTACAGCTACAATGGCCAGACTTGGCAATTTAAGAAAATAGCATGTTAAGTTACATTTACATTTCAGATAAACAACGAGTAATCTTGTGGTATAAATTTGTCGCATGCCAATTTAACTGAGCACTGAATTTTATCTGGCAACCGTGCACAGAGTGGAAGTGCAATACATGCACGGCGAGCCTGTTGGTTTTGAGGCATGAATGTTAAGTTTATTCCCTCAGCATCTTAGTGAGAATTGTAGGCCAGATTTGATACCTGACTTCCCCTAGAACTCCCACCTGTCAGAGGGGCCAGGCCCAGCACCTTGACAGCTGAACAAGTCCTCTCTCCCCTACCCACATTGCCTGTTGGAAACTTCTGGTGTCTTGTTGGGAGAATCATTTCATCTTCACTCCTCTGTGCAATGGAGCTGCTGTTGGACAGATGAGGAACCTCGAGGCAGAGTAACCTGCCCACAGTTGCCCAGGAAGGGCTCATACCGGTCTCCCAACGCTGCAGCTGTGTTCTTCAACATCACTTCCAGCAGCATGAGGCTCCACGAAGTGCTTGTCTGTCCAGACCCACAGGCCTCAGTGGGACTGGAAGGGCTGAACCCTTGGAGGTGCTACCTGGCTCCTCTAGTAACTATCCACCAGGGGCCAAAAGTGTTATCTGGTCCAGCTAACTAGTTCTCTAGGGCAGAGCTCATCCCATGAGTTGAAGTTACATGTAGGCAGAGCTTTGGTTAACTGGTCTCTGTCCAGTAACAGATGTAGCCCGTTGAGTGGAGGGGAAGGAAGACTAGGATCTGTCAAGCTCCACTATGGCAGACACTTGACTTGTCCTACTCAGGTCCTCTCACATTTCGGAAAGGAAAGTTCCACAAATGCGGGGGCTGCGGCCCAGTGGTAAGCTGGGATTTGAACCAGGTTTGTCTAACTCCAGGGTTTCTGAAAGCTTCCTTAAGTTTGCCTCCCTGGAGGAGGGAGTGCCACTTCCTGTGAGTACAGTTTGTTGGATCCAACTCAGATTTGCTCCCTCCCCGTGATCATTTGCACACATCTGCAGAACTGCTGACCTGTTTGAGAGTGCACAGTCTGGGGCTGGGAAACTGCCTTTTTTCTCAATATGGCGTTAATGGAGATCAAACCTGTGAATGTGGCCCACTGGGTGGCCTGTGGGAGAGTGTGGGCTATGGTGTGGGCCATTGACCATGAGGTGCAGCGGTGCTCAGAGATGTACTCACCAAATGTAATGAATGTCTCATGATGATGGAGGAGGTTGTTGTTATGAGGGGAGGAGTAGGGTGACGGGGGTGGGGGGTATATGGGGACGTCATTTTTTTAATGTAACTTTAAAAAAACAAAGACAAAAAAAATAAAAAAATAAAAAAACCTGTGAATGTGGCCCTGCCTGCCCAGGCTCTGCTGCCCTGTGTACCTGTCTTGACAGGTTTCCCAGACCCTAGAGAGCCTTCCCCTGAGAGCCCTGACACAGACCCACACCTCTTGTAAGGGCCCTTGTGTTTCCCCTGATGTTTGAGCGGTGTGTCTCTGTCCCTGCCTTCTACAGGACCTGTACCAGTGCCCTTTGAGGGGGGCTTCTGGCCACACACTCCTAGCACCCCGCTCCCAGCCCTGCATCAGGCTCAGCCCAGTGTGCGTCAGCAGACTTGAGTGATGTGTGCTTTCCTGCAAGTGCATTCGTGTGTCCTGACTCTAACAAACGACACTTGAAAACCTTTTTAGAGGAGAGCAGGTGTAGCTCAGTGGCTGAGCGTGCGCTTCACATGTATGAGGTCCCAGGTTCAATCCCTGGTACCTCTTAAAAAGAGAAAGAGGGAGAGAGAGTAAGTTTTTAGGTATCTTCTTTCTTGTCTTATAGCTTCCAAAGTGCTCAGTGCCTAAGTACATGTTTACTGACAGAGAAGACAAGTAGAGCATCTTAGTCTCCAAAGTACTACAGACCAGGTGGCTGGGAACCCCAGGAGTTTGTTGTCCCACAGGCCTGGAGGCTGGAAGTTTGAAATCAGGGTGGCAGGGCCGTGCTCCCTCTGAGGGCTCCAGGAGAGACTCCTCCCTGGTCTCTTCCAGTTGTGGCAGCCACTGGCATTCCTTGGCTGGAGGCAGCATTACCCTGATCCGCATCTCTGTCTCCATGTGGCCTCTCCTCTTTTTCCTGTGTCTCTGTTCTCACATGGTGTTCTGAGCTCTGTCTCCAGGTCTCCTCTCCCCTTCTTAAAAGCACACCAGTCACTTTGAATTAAGGCCCCCCTCTACTCCAGGAGGACCTCCTCTGAACCAAGTCCATCTATAGGGACCCTATTTCCAAATAATGTCCCATTCACAGGTTCTGGGGTTAGGACCTCAACTCTTCGGGGGACACAATTCCACCCTTAACAGAGAGGAAATGGCCTTTGTCCATGGCCTAAGAGCCTGAGGGGATATCTGTAAACATGGTAGGCAGAATAATGCCCATTCCTAATCCCTCAAATCTGCTGCTGTGTTCATCTGACTGAGTTACTTTACATGGCAAAGAGGAATTAAATTTGCAGATGAAATTATCCTGGATTATCTGAGTGGGCCCAGTATAATCACAAGGGCCCTTAAAAATGAAAGAGGGAGGCAGAAGAGTTAGGTGGGAGAGATTTAACCTGCCATTGTTGGCTTTGATGATGGAGGGAGGACAGTGAGCCAGGGAGTGTGGGTACTTTCTAGAAGCTGGAAAAGGCAAGGAAACAGATTTCCCCATAGAGCCTCCAGAAAGGAACACAGCCCGCCAATACCTTCATTTGTCTTACGTCCAACCTCCAGGTCTATAAGGTAATAGATTTGTGTGGTCATTAGCCACCAAGTTTGTAGTAATTTGTTATAGCAAAAGCAGAGAACTAATACAGTCTAAAAGAAGAATACAGAAGGGGATGGTGAAATGGAGAAAAGAAACCAAGGACTGCTAAGACCACAGGCCTGGTCTGGTTCTAATCCCCATTATCCTAATATTGATGATGCCTCTCTCCCTCCCCAGGCCATGCTTCTTTCCCAGGCTGGACCGTTAGAGACATGGGGGTGGGAGTGCATATGGGCAGCCCAACTGGAGTATAGAATTACTCAAGGCTCAAGCAGCAGAAAGAGGCATCAAATGCTGGGAGTTGGCAGTGTGAGAGCCTGAGTAAGAGGTCTTGAATGATAGGCAGAAGAATTTGATGAGGGGCAACAGACAAAACCAAACAGATAAGAAGAAACCAACAGAGCTTTCTGGAATGCACTCTGCAGCTCTTTCTTGTTACCTGTCTTCCAAATACCAAACACTGGGCCCAGGGTCCCCAAGAGGACTCAGACTAGCCAGTAAGAGGAGACAGTAATAGATGAGGTGAAGATAGCCATCACAGAGGCTTAAGGACCAAAGATGATGGGATGGCATTATGGCCCATTTATCTTGGGAATCACACCCCAACAAGCAGGATATCAAGGAAAAAATAGGCCAACTTCATTTTTATTGTCTGTGGGTGACACCTGTAACATTGAAGCACAGAACAACAAGGACAGGAGTGGATGGAGGAGGGTGCCTGCGGAATCTCAGAAAGCTGCCAGATTGAGGGCCTCACAGGAGGCAGGTGTGGGGCAAAGGGGCTGAAAATAGTGGGGCTGTCTAAAAGTCTGGATAAGGAGCGGTTCTAGCCCCAGTAACCAAGGGACGCTCCCCTAAGCTTGATCACCAGAGATGCTGAACCATGTGGTTTGGGGCTTGGGGCTCAGGGCCTGGATTGAACAGTGGGTGGAGGAGTTTGCATCCTGAATGGTGAGCCCCTCGTCCCATTCCCCACCCAGCTCTTGTGCTTCAGGCAGGTAGAGAGTCCTAGAACTGAAGACCCTGAGAAGAGACACAAGAGAACTGATAATTGAAGGTCGTCAACAAAGGATTGGGAATTAAAAGGGAAGAAAACTAGGGAGCAAAACCTCCAAAAATCTGAATATGGTTTTCAGTCTAAGATCTGAACTCAGATTGTTAACTGAGTGTGAGGGTAAGGCATTTTTTAGATATGCAAAGTCTCAACAACAACAGAAAAGTACCCTTGTACCCCTTTTCAGGAGGCTGCAAGAGGATGGATGTGTTCTTCCACTGAGGGTGCCAGACAAGAAAAGGGAAAGATGAAGAGCAGTCTCTATAGCAGGCCAGAGCCCAGCCTGTCAGTTCAGCCCGGAGCAGAGGGACTGAGTGCTCCAGAAAAGAAATGGACGGGTTCGTCCAGCCGTGAGACAATAGTGAGAGGCCCTCGAGAGAATGTGAGAACCATAGATAGACTGGAAGAAAATGAAGCAATTTTTAAAATGCAGGAATTATTTATTCCAGGAAAAAGCAAAAATGTTCAGGGAAGGACATGTAATTTTGGCACACCACATGGCTCAGCAGCAGACAAAATTTCCACAGTCACAATAATGGAAAGAACATTGATTTACGAGAAATATGTAACGAGACTTCTGAGGGAAGAGACAGAGAGAGCTAACCCCTCATCGCCCATCATGAGAAATCAATCAGTAATCTCTGGCACTCATGAATCACGAGACAGCTGTAAAAACGTGTCATGCAGACGCTCCAAGACACTTACCAGAGGTAACACTGAGAGCACTGGAAAGGGGCTTCTCTGGGAAAAGGTGGGATCTTGGG
Organism: Dasypus novemcinctus; assembly: GCF_030445035.2. Lineage (NCBI taxonomy): Eukaryota > Metazoa > Chordata > Mammalia > Cingulata > Dasypodidae > Dasypus > Dasypus novemcinctus. The sequence goes on from NC_080698.1 coordinate 56,123,799, forward strand.
AGAGGTGGGCCAAGACACCACTCCTTTTCATTGTCCTGTAGCAATTACTGACAATTTTAAACCATGTGCCTGCGTATATATTTTTAATTAAAATAAATTAATTACATTTTCTCTCAGGTAAGTGTCACAGAAGAAGGACTGAGATAACAGTACAGGGAGCACTCTAGGGACCCTGAAGCCATCCTGAGGGACGGGATTCAGGGACTGCTTCCTGGGAGAGGTGTCTGGGAGCAGAGACCCAAAGACAAGCTTCTTCTGGAATAGAGATGAGATAGGCCCAGCAAAAGGCCTGGCAGGTGCAGAGGCCTGGAGGGAAACCCTCTCCTCTTTGAAACGGGTTGTGGATGCCTAGGTGGGGGCTGACTGCCAGGCTGGCCACCTTCTGGGTGGTTTCCCCGTGTGCCAGGTACAGGGCCAGTTCTACAGTTCACATCCATTCGGAACTGGTGGGTTAAAAAAGTGGGAGAGGGAGGTAGGACGATTTCAGAACAGATGCAGGGGGACGCGGACTTGGCCCAGTGGTTAGGGCGTCCACCTACCACATGGGAGGTCCAAGGTTCAAACCCCGGGCCTCCTTGACCCATGTGATGAGCTGGCCCATGCGCAGTGCTGATGTGCGCAAGGAGTGCCGTGCCACGCAGGGGTGTCCCCCGCGTAGGGGAGCCCCACGCACAAGGAGTGCACCCCATAAGGAGAGCCGCCCAGTGCGAAAAAAGTGCAGCCTGCCCAGGAATGGCACCACATACAGGGAGAGCTGACACAACAAGATGACGCAACAAAAAGAAACACAGATTCCTGGTGCTGCTGATAAGGACAGAAGCGGTCACAGAACACAAAGTGAATGGACACAGAGAGCAGACAACTGGAGTGGGGGTGGGGAGGGAAGGGGAAAGAAATAAAAAAAAAATAAAGCTTTAAAAAAAAAACAGAACAGACGCAGACAGTTGGTGAGTTGAAGGAGACCAAGAAACCCAGGAACATTCCTGATGTGTGAGAATGGCAGAGGGAGCCGGCAAGGCCTTCAGGCCCTTCTCTGCTCACAGGATGTGAGTAGGCAGGCAGGCAGGGCAGGCTCCTCCATCTGCTTCTGCCACTCACTTCTCAGAGCCAGGAGTGGGGACAAGGGGACCTTGGCCTGTGTTAGCCCAGGGGAGGAGTCTGGGTCCGAAGGCCACCCGGCAGCTCTCAGCTGCTGCTGACCTCTCTCAGGGGAGTCCTGCTCCCTCTCGTCCCTGCCCCACCCCTGACAGCCCAGGTGAGCGCTGCTGTTTTCCTATCTCTGAACCTCTTGCCACCTCTCAAAGGGCCCTCCCTCTTAATTGTCCTCAGGGCTGCTAAGCCGAGCATCTGTAAAGATTAGTCACTTTACACTACTGGTGCCTTCTTACAAAAAGCAAGTAGTTCAATGGATTCCAGGGTTACCTGTGGACCAGATGCCCGCTGCACACTCCTCTCCCCGCTGTTCCCTGCTCCTCTCGATTCACTGTGGCTTGGAGGCCACTTGCCGACCCCCTAGCCTCATGGCAACAGTGCAGTCGTTGAGGCTCTGGGGCCTCTGGCACCCCCAGGCTTAAATCCCTGCTGCCCTGCATGCTGCAGCCCAGCCTCTAGGAACTCACACTGGTAAGGAAGTTATTTCTGCCCGGAGAGAGCCAGTGCCTGCACTTCCAGCCGCAACCCCCAGCCTGCAGTGATGGGGCACCGGAGGGCTTGCCCAAGGCATAGCTGTGAGCTGGTGAAGCTAGGAATTTCCTTTCCTTTTATCCATCCAGTCCATCTTGTTATATCCCAGACCATGTGCTGGGAGCTGGAGAGACAATGCTGAGTGAGATTCAGAACCTGCCTCCTCTGACTGGCTATGGAATGTAGGGAACTGGATGCCTTACTCAGGGGGCCCGGTGAAGTTGAGAAACAGTCAGATAGGCCACAGTCCAGGCACCAAACAACCTGGAGCAACCCAGGAAGGCTTCCTGTAGTAGGTGCTTGACCTGAGAGGCAGCTCACATTCGTTATTCTGTGGGTTTCTCTCCAGACTTAAAAATATATACTTATTAATAGCTTTTTAATACTATTTAATGAATAATACCTGCTATGTAAATGCTATCTAATATTATTTAATAGATATTATTTAATAGACCTACTTTTGCATAAATAGGAGCATACTAGACATGATATTTTATAGCCAGATATTTTGACTTCATAATACATGATGGACATCTTTCCTTGACAGGGTACAATGATCTACCTCGAAATCTGCTAAGTATTCTATTCTGTGGATGTACCATAGTTTTTTAACTGCTCCTACTGATGGGCACCAGTTTTTTGCTGTTAGTAACAACACTGTACTAAAAATCCTTTCATAAACATCTCTGCATACTTGTTTCTTGCCTTTTTAAGACACATTCATTACAAATTCTGACACACATAGCCAAGTTGCCTTCTAGGAAGGTTGCCTCAATTCACACCCTCCCTGACAGCCAGGGAGAGAGCCTGCCCTGGGCCGTATCAGTCCTGGTATCTTTGCCAGTCTAATAGGCAAAGCGCATCTCCTGTTTTATTTGCTTTTCTAGGATTAATAGTGAGGCTGAGTGTGTTCCTAAGTTTCCTGGTCATTTGTATGTGAGGGAGGTTTTGCAGAGCTGGGTTTGGGGGGTGGCGCATGGCTGTCGTCATTCCAAGAAGAAGGAGGTAGAAAGGTGGGAAAGGGTGTGGCACCTTCTGGAAGGGTGTTGGCTGTTGGTTTGATTTTGACCGGGTGTGGGAGGCCTGAGGGGCGGCAGTGGAGCAGAAGGCTAGCCTGTGGCCAGTCACAGAGGACCTCGAGTGTGACTTGACTGTCTGGACTTCATCCTGAGCAGCATCAGGAGCCATGGCCTGATTTCAAAGCACCCTGGGTCTGGTGCTCACCCTGCTTCTCGCCCTCCCCGGGCGCCCCCTCACTCCCAGTTGGCTCCAGCCCACCCTGCGTGGGGAGTAGGTGCCTGATGTTGAGACCTGCCTGCCAGGACAGGAGGGACAGCCTTCCCCTGGACTCTCTCTCCATGCTTCTCAGAGCCCATGCCCCTGCACATGTCTTCAGGTGGAGGGAAGGACATCTGACTTCTCTGAGTTCATGCATGGAGAAGTCTCCCTTTGGGAGTTATTGTCAGGATGGGACAGGAGCCCTTTGTAGGGAGCTTCCTGAACAGTCGAAGGCTGTGGAGACTCGGCTGTGGTGTATTGTCTTGCTGCTCCACCTTGGAGCTTGGCCTTGGCTCCAACCCTCACAGTCCCTACAGCTCTTGAATTTGTTTTTTTCAGATACTTAAAAATTACTTTCTCTTAGCAATCAATTGTCGGTAACAATGATGCTGGGAACTGCCATTTATTTAACACCCCTCTTGGCAGCCCCTACGTTAAGACAGAAACTGTCTTATTTAACCCTCATTCTATAGAAGAGCAACTTGAACTTCAGCAGGGCAGCATCACACGCCCGGGATGGCAGCACTGGCTTCTAGAAGAACCAAGATTAAGCTAATCAAGCTGGCTGCTGTCTTTTGGGAGGCATTTTCCAGTCTCCGTGTACAGACCACTCCTCGACTCAGGGAAGCTGGTGTCAGTAAGGCCAATGCCATGGGCCGGGAGAGCAAATACTGGTGATGAGGCTCTCCTACAGCTGCTCTCACGCACTTTTCAGACTACCCTTGCAGCCTCGGCATCTTTCTTCTACTCCTCAGATGGACTGTCAGCCAGGCCCAGCACAGACTGTGGGCCAGGGTTTTCTAACTTCAGCTCTGTTGGGTTGCTTATTAGCTTTCTCTACACAGGTTGAGCTGTGTTTGTGAATATGAAAATAGAACCTTTTAGAAAATACCTTTCTGAAAAAGCCCCCAAACATTAGGCTTATGTTAAAACCTCCATAGGTTTTTTTCAGGACCTATGACATTTCCTGTTTGCATTTGCACAGCTTGGAGAGCAAATACACACTGAGGGGTTGCAGATTTATTTTCTCTTCTGTTCTCATTTCTGAAGTTCATGTCTTAGCTCATCAGGGCTTTTGGTTTTCAGAAGGAACAAAATTCTCATTTGAATTTGTTACTTTCTTTGTATCCAGTTTAAGAAAAGATTCTTTAGTGGAGAAAAGCACAGTCCTTAGGATAAGGCCTAACTGGGTTTGAATCCCAGCTTGCTTGCTTACTGCCTCTGAGCCTCAGTTTCTCTGTCTATAACTGCATTGTAAAGAAAAAAAAACAAGCAAAAAGTAGCACAACAGTAACCAAAAAAAGGAAAAGAAAAACACACACACACAAAAAAACAAAAATAAATGCTTTGTAAGAATTTTAAAAGATAGACCACATGAAGCCCTTTTGTAGCTGGCCAATAGTAGGTGCTCATAACTCTTCTGGAGGCAAGGTGGCATCCCGCAGGAAGAAAAGGTTTTCCTGGAGAGTTGGCCATGTCTTTAATAAACATTCAACCAGAGCCTTTTATGCACTTAATGTTGATTTGTGTCAATGAGTAATTTTTGCAATAAAGGAAGGAATAGTTAACTTAGGTGATTTTACATATATGTTGACCCATATTATCTCCATAAATCCTTCAACATTTTGAAACTGTTCTAAAATTACAAAGTGGAATTGACAACCAAGAAGAAAATTTATCTGTGTGAAGAGAAAGAGAAACAAAGACAGATTTGATGTTTTTCACTGAGAAGTGATGGTAGGAACTGAACTTTTCAAATTATTTTGGATAGCACAGAGGGTCCATGAAAGAGGTAGGTGCAGGAAAAGATAATTACAAAGTGGAATTAACCCTTCTCATGCCTTTTTTTCTTCTTTGATTTTCTTTTTCTTTCTTTTTTTTTTAATATCTCAAACTACAAAATACAAAACAGCTAGGGAAATTGATCAGGACTAAATTTAAGTGTACTACCATAGTTCCACATTTTCCAATGAAAAAGTTAGAAGTTAAGTGATTCTGCATTTTCGTGATCTTGGGGATCAACCTGGTGCCACGCACTTGTGATATGTTCTGTTACTAGGGCCTTGTCGGCCCAGTCTGTTCCAGTGGAGGTTTCTAGGAGGACCTTTTTGTTTACGTTTTCTGACCTCATATTTTTCAGTTTGTGGAGTAGAGGAGTTGCTTGTGAGCACCACCACGGACTTTGAGAATTTGTGGGATTTACTGTTGTGGCAAGTACATGACAAGGCCACAGCCCCCGACTGGGCTGTATCCCGGTCACAGCATTGGGCCCACCAGTACACAATGGCTGTCCATTTGAAAAGAGAAGCCTGGAGGTTAGAGAGAGCCAAGGGCTTGCACAGCCAGCTGGTCCTTCAAATCCTAGTCAGCATGGGTTTAACAGTTTTACATCTCCAACACTTTGTTATAAAGCCTGGAGAATGTGGACTCCTAGGAGAAACCCTTCTTTGATCAAAGCTATGCCCCTCAGATATTACTAATGCTGAAATTTTCTTCTCCTTTGAGTCCTGTCCTAGCCCAGCTCACACGTGCTTCAGGTTTCCTCCATTCCTCATCAGAGAGGAGCTAATAGCCCTGGTTTTGGGTTTTGCTAAGATCCCTGGTATCTGCACATTGATTAAGAACCCAACACCTTGGTGGAAATTATTTTCGAAATGTATATTTCAAAATCAGTTGAACCAGGGAAGCGGCTGTGGCTCCATCAGTTGGGCTCCCATCTACCTTAAGGAAGGCCCTGGGTTCACATCCTAGGCCTCCTTGTGAAGGCCCACCTGCACACCGTGGAGAGCCACCAGCCTGCAAGTGCCGTGGAGAGCCAGCTCAGCAAGTTGACGCAACAAAAAGGGAGGCAAGTGAAAAACACAGAAGAGCACACAGCAAATGGACACAGCAAAACAACAAGCAAGGCACAAGGGGGGGAATAAATAAAAATAAATACAGACACACAGAAGAACGCACAGTGAATGGACACAGAGAGCAGACAACAAGCAAGCTGTGGGGGGGCAAATTAAAAAAATCAGTTGAATCACAGTTTCAAAAATATTTCATGTAAAAATTCTTGTTGTATATGTGTTTGTAGTAAAAGGTATGAGTTATTTCCAGGAGTAGTATAAGATAATTTGTAAAATTTCAGGAAGGCAGAATATATCTAAAGTACAAATAGTCTATTTAAATTCCAGCAACACCTTGTCTTTTGTCAACAGCCTATTGAGGGCAGCGGACGTGGCCCTGTGGTTATGGCGTCGTCTACCACATGGGAGGTCTGCGGTTCAAACCCTGGGCCTCTTTGACCTTTGTGGAGCTGGCCCATGCGCAGTGCTGATGCGCACAAGGAGTGCCCTGCCACACAGGGGTGTCCCGTATAGGGAAGCCCCATGTGCAAGGAGTGTGCCCCATAAGGAGAGCCACCCAGCGCGAAAGAAAATGCAGTCTGCCCAGGAATGGTGCCATACACAGAGAGAGCTGACACAACAAGATGGTGCAACAAAAAGAAACACAGATTCCCGTGCCGCTGACAACAACAGAAGCGGACAAAGAAGATGCAGCAAATAGACACAGAGAACAGACAACTGGGGTGGGGGGGGAGGGGAGAGAAATAAATAAATAAATCTTTAAAAACAAACAAACAAAAATAAACCCCAGCCTATTGAAGGTAGTGATATTCTGTTTCCTTTGAGTGGAATGGAAAGGTGCTAAATAAAATGGCCTGGAATTTACATGCCTCTGTGGAAACTTTTCTTTGGCTATTTAAAAAATTCAGGAGAATGGGCCTTCTGAGGTTGTCAAAACCTAAGAGGGATGACTCAACAGAAAAGACTGAGAGAGAATTGCAGGAGTTAGAAGCTAGAAGGGCTTTCCTGCCAGCCTGCAAAGTTGAGAGGAATCGAATGCTAAGCTGAATTTAGGGGGAGTGGAGAGAAACATTTTGAGTAGTGCTAGAAATAAGGTGAGGGTCACCGATGTGAATGATAAAGTTAAAGGATAATTGTGGCTGCCAAATTGTATTGGTTTCTTTCAAAGCTTACTCAGTAACATTTAAGTATATTTATTAAAATACCTGAACATAAAACATCATCACCCAGGCCTATTTGGTTTTGAACAGACAGTCCTTTGCTAGCAGACTTAGTAGAAACAAAGTGACATGGCAGAACAGAAGCACATCAGCCCTGCCTCTGCTTGCAGAAGGCTGCTCACACCTGGTTACTCTGGACTCTCAAATAAATGGACTCATAAGCAGAAAAGGTTCTGTACTCATCGTCAAAAACCGGAGAAGTAGCCCTTCCTATCGCCAGTTCAGTTAGTTAGACATGGTGTGTTATGCTCTGGGCTTGAAGTGTATTGTGCGAAGGCATTCACCTGTTGAGAAGTGTGTCACTTAACCACACTCAGGCAGTTTCATTTTTTGTATAAAGTTAAAGAAACATCCTTACCTCCTCCTTGTGCAGAGTCAGTGACCTGAGATGAGCATCACTGGTCAGCGTGCAAAATTATTAAATGCATCAGACCCCGTGTCTCTGCTGCCCTGACAGATGAAGTATAGGGAAGGAGGAGCTGAGAGTTCAGAAGCCCAGAGTTTAGCATTGTGTTTCTTTATAGACTCGTTCCTTCGGGGACTAAGGGAGAGGTGCCCCATCCCACTTGCCAGGCAGGCAGAGCTCCTTGCCCCATTAGGAACCCTGGTGACCTGACACTCCCTTGGCAACAGATGAGGAGGCTGAAGCATCCATTCTGCCCAGTCACCAGCCAGGGAGGAGCAGGAATGCTCTGGCAACCACCTGAGCTCAGCAGCCTTGGCAAGGACCTGCTCAGCACCAGGTGTGGGCCAGGTGCAGGCTGTACGGCCATCAGGGAGCCCTGAGTCCTGCCCTCCGGGTCACCGCCTAGAGGGACACAGAGGACCAAGTACTTGTCATAGCATGGGACAGGAACAGCCAGAGTCAGCAGGAGGTCAGAGGAAACTGTCTGAAAACCTTCCTGAAGGAGGGGGCATCTCAGCACAGCCTTGAGAGTCAGAGTCTGGCATTCAGCCATTTAGAAACGCACATTTACAGGATGCCTCTGAAATACCAAGGGGTGTTGAAAATACTAAGACATGGCTTCTGTCCACAGGGGCATTGGGCCCCACCAGAAGCCATGAAGTGTGGTGGAGGATGTGCTAGAAGTGTAGGGTACAACCGAGTTGGGTGGGGGTGCTTCTTCCTTCTCTGGGGATCATGAGAGCAGATGACCCTTGAGCCTCATTACCTCAACAGAAGGTTGAGTTGGAGTAGCAGAGGCAGTGTGTCAAATCAGGGGAGGCTAGACATGGCATGTTGTGCAGGGTTTGTTTGTTTTTTAAATTTATTTCTCTCCCCTCCTCACCAGCTGTCTGCTTTCTGTGTCCATTCACTGTGTGTTCTTCAGTGTCCGCTTGTATTCTTGTCAGTGAAACAGGGAATTTGTGTCTCTTTTTGTTGCGTCATCTTGCTGCATCAGCTCTCCATGTGTGCAGCTCCACTCCTGGCAGGCTGCAGTTTTTTTGCACTGGGCAGCTGTCCCTACAGGGTGTACTCCTTGCACGTGGGGCTCCCCTATGCGGGGGACACCCCTGCATGGCACGGCACTCCTTGCACACATCAGCAGTGCATGTGGGCCAGCTCATCACATGGGTCAGGAGGCCCTGGGTTTGAACCCTGGACCTCCATGTGGTAGGTGGATGCTCTATCCGTTGAGCCAAATACGCCTCCCTGTTGTGCAGTTTGAGGTGGTGAAGCTGGCTGGGTGGGGCGGGGGGGTGGGGGCGGCGCAGCAAAGGCATGTCAAGGTCTGTAAGCCACGGGCAGGGGCAGTAGTTACAAGTAGTCAAGTCCATCTTGGCTCAGAAAGCAGGACAATAGGGTTGCGTGCCTTGGGATTGTTGGAGAACCCTGGAAGCCCCAAGGCTAGGGCTGCTCTGGGGAGAGAGGGATGGGGCAGTAACTGGGGTGCCAGCTGCTCTGTGACAGCAAGCCCATTGCTTAAGAGTCAGTATCCACAGAGGTGGTCAAGTGGCTTTGCTTGGGTCATATGGACCTCTGATAAAATCCCTCCTTACCAGAGCAAGGATGATTCCAGTATAGAGTTCAAGATAGAAATAAGAAAAGGGAAGCTGACCCTAGGCAGTGAGAAGTCCAAACTGCCCTTGCAGTGAGGATTAACTAACAACAGCTGTAAAGGGCCTGCCTCCCCCTGCTGCCCTGAATGTCTCTAGAACCCATGTTTCTTGGTGCCCTGGGAACAGGCCTGCCTCCTTAGCTGTGCTTTCGAAAATACCCAAAGACAGTGGCTCTGAAACTGGTCTCAGGACCCCAAAGAGCTTTAGTTTATCCAGGCAATAGTGATCAAGATCTATCAGATTAAAAATTCAAACAGAGCATTTAAGAATATTCCTTTATGCATTTAAAAATAATCATAAACCTATTGCCTGTTAACATATCGAATTTTTTTCATGAAAAATAACTGGTTTTCAAAATTAAAAAAATAGTTTAGTGAGAAGAATGGCATTGTTTTTTCCATGTTTACAAATCTCCTTCATATCTGCTTTAATAGAAAGATGGCTAGATTCACCTGTCTGCTTCTACCTTCTTGATTGGCGTGTATGAAGGCAGTCCAGCCTCACACAGATATGTAGTTGGAACAGCAGGATCTTGCAGATCCCCTGAAAGGGGTTTTAGAAGGCCCCCAGCCCCACCCCAGCATTCTCAGACCACACCTTGAGGCTACTTCTCTAAGATAATGGGTGGGAACGTCCTTTGTAAACCATGAAGGGCTGTCTGTTAGTAGGATTGCACATCCAGTGCTTTTCCGGTTACTGAGCTTCATCCATTGTTTCCCCATGAGAGGACCTGGCTTGTAGTGACCCTTCCTTCACAGCCGCCCCACCCAGTGTTGGTAGCTGACTACCCCTTGCCATCCTAAACTCACACATATCCTGCCTCCATTCCTTCTCTCCCCTGTCTTCCTGTTAACCGTGTCAAGAATCCACAGGCTGTGAATCATGTTGGGGACGTTATGGTGTTGAGATCCTCTCATTTCTGTTCTTTCACACCCCCTGAGCTTTCTGGAAACAAGGGCAGAGGCCTTTGTACAACTTGAGTCCTAGCTTCCTCCTGCCTCTTCGGGTCTCTTACAGGTCACCTCTTAGAATCCAGAAAGGACTTCTCACTTGGCAGGCTCCTTCAACACTGCATGGTTCCATACTTGCCAGAATCTAGAGCTTCCCTCCCAACCCTGCCTTAGCCTCCCACCTCATAATCCCTGTCACTTCTCTTTTAATTTCATTTGCTCTTTGGCTTTAAAAAGTTTTCACCTACAACAGGTCTAGAATTCTTCTTTTTTATGGTGTCAAGATTTACCCTCCCCAAAATTTGCCAGAAACTTTCTGTCTGGAATCTCTCAAATGTGTTTGTAGCTGAACTGTGTTTGAGCCTGTACCTGGTCTTTCTGTTGTGAATCAGCATGGAATAGTGGGACACCATCACCCTAAGAACCCTCTGGACCTGGATTTGAATCCCAGGAGCCCCACTTTGTTGACTGTTGTAACCTTTGGCAACCTGTTTACTCTTCCTGAATATCATTTGTTTTTTGCTTTATAGAATGGCACGATCAATAATTCCTTCCTTATTAGGGTATTTGTAAGGATTAACAATCCAACACGAGATGAGTGCTTTATAATTGGTAACTTTTTTTTTTTTTTTTTTAAAGATTTATTTATTTTATTTAATTTCCCCCCCTTCCCTGGTTGTCTGTTCTTGGTGTCTATTTGCTGCGTCTTGTTTCTTTGTCCGCTTCTGTTGTCGTCAGCGGCACGGGCATGGGAAGTGTGGGCGGCGCCATTCCTGGGCAGGCTGCACTTTCTTTTCACGCTGGGCGGCTTTCCTCACGGGCGCACTCCTTGCGCGTGGGGCTCCCGCACGCGGGGGACACCCTTGCGTGGCATGGCACTCCTTGCGCGCATCAGCACTGCGCATGGCCAGCTCCACACGGGTCAAGGAGGCCCGGGGTTTGAACCGCGGACCTCCCATATGGTAGACGGATGCCCTAACCACTGGGCCAAAGTCCGTTTCCCTATAATTGGTAACTTTTATGGTTGTTTTCATTCTTCTCTTTCATTCAGAGATTTCTTGGCTTCTTGAAGTGTATACTCTTTTTTCCTTCAGTCATGGGTATTCTAGAGATGCTCTAGCATGAGTTAGAGATTTGTGTGAGGTCTAAATTGGCTTCCAGACAGGAGAATCTATGAAACTAGCTTACTATTGCCATCCCTGTGGTGAAGTCCCAGGGAAGTCCAGTGAGTGGCCCGGTTTCCTGGGCCTGGGATGGGGCCTGAAACCCAGGCCTTCTGACTCTTGTCCTTCTTGTTTCCCATCAGTCCTGTGTTCTGGGCCATGTAGCACTTGCTTTCCAGGGGTCTCCTGAAGATGCTGCCTGGTGGTCTACCCTGCACCCGGCCTCAGCTCTGGGGATTGTCAGGGAAGGCGGTCAAACAACTGACATCCACTTCACCAGAGTCCCCTGTGACCTAAAGCCCTGGGGCCTGAATGAAAATCGTGAACCCAGAGCAGCAGAAGCCTGGTCCGAGACTGCTAGCTGCCAGCTCAGCATCCATGCTCACTTTTTCCCTTGACATTCAAACTCCAGTGTTATTTGGGGTGGCAAAGAATCCCTCCAACATATATTTCCCACTGTTGCTGTGAAGTGACCTCATTCCAGCCACACGTGCTTGTCAGAGAAAGCATTGTATGGGGCATATGAGAAGATCCCCACCTTGGCTGGAGATGAAAATCTTTTGCTAACTGAAAGTGGATGTGATAGCTGGAGCTCCAGCATCTCCCCTAGAAAGGTGACCTTGAGAATGGAAGCCACACACAGGATGATAAAGCAGAAAGATGGAAGGGAATCACTGCTTTGTGGCTTCTGCTCAGAGAAAGAACATGACTGTCTATGGTTCAAGCCACTACTATGCAGGTTTTCTGTTATCTGTAGCTGAATCTAATCCTAACTGATAAAGAGCCCCTTGAAACACATTATTTTATCTAACACCTTAGCTCAGGCACAATTAAGAATTCCCCTCTTGTTGTACCTAATTGTATTTAGCCATTGAACCATTCCTCTTGTAGGAGATATGGGGGTACTGACAGTACCAGGTACCGTGCCAATGGCTGCCTTCCAATTAATATTGTTGAAATTAATGAGGTGTTCTCACCACTGGGCGCGCCCTTCCCCCTGCATTCTAGTGCAGAGGAATAGCACTTCCCATGCATGACAGGACCTGCTGGAGGCCAAGGCTTCCAAGTCCCAGGCAAGAGGGCCACATGGAGGGGACAGACTAAAGCAGACATAGGCATGGGTTGCCCCTGCTTCCTAGGGCCTGAGGAGGAGCAAACCACAGGCCTGGAAGAGCTGGGGTGCTGGAAGAACTTGCCCCCATTGGTAGAGGCCAAGATGGAGAAGTGGGGCTGAGAGGTGGCAGGGGGCTCATGGGGGGCTTAGGCTACCTCCAAGCATCCCAAGAAAAAGCTTAACTATCTTCTGTGTTCCCAGAACACCAGTGCCCAGTTACCAGGGCAGAACACCCCTAGACCTCACCGCCACGCCATCATGCACTCGCATTTCAGAGGGGTCAGAAACCCACTGAGCAGCCTTTGGAGGAGAACTAGGAGGACAGTGAGGAAGATTGTGTGGGACAGGACATTGAAGTTGCCCAAGAGAGATGGCCTCTTAGGCCTGCTGAGCCTTGGAAACCATCTTCCTACGAATCGTGGGGACAGTCATTTCGTCTACCCAAGTTCTCGACCAGGCACAGGAGACGACCTTGCACACAAAAGGGGGGGATGGGGACAAAAAAATGAATCTGCTTTGTGAGCACTTCCCAGGAGCTATGCTCACTCAAAGCAGGCCTTGGGACCCTGCGCTTCCCCCTCCCGCAGCACCCAGCTGCCTTCTCCCTCTGCCTTAGCACAGCACCAGAGCCCAAGTAGGTCCCACCTGTTTATAAAACTGACTGTGTTTGATCAGCTCCTGACCACCATTCCTGGAAAGGAGCAGACGAGTGGGTCCCTTTAGTCATGGCATCCCTGCCACAGTGATAGCCAAAGCATGGTCCTCCACAGGAGTTGTATTCGCTCATTGCAGCAGTGTGGGCTTGGTTCCATTCAACAGACATTTCTAATGGCCTGCTCTGTACCAAGACAAATCAGATAGATTCCGCAGACAAATCTTGTACCAAGACGAATCAGATAGATTCCAGGAGTGTATAGCCTGCTCAAAGAGTCAGGCAAGTAACCCATTTCAGTACAGGGGTGTTTTCATTTGCTCAAAGCTGCTGGGAGCAACATACAGGAAATAGGTTGGCTTTACCATGGAAATTCATTGGGTTAAAAGCTTAAGAGTTCTGAGGCCATGAAAAGAGTACCAATTGAGGCTTCATTAGAGATGCTGTCTCCCTGAGGACTAGCTACTGAGTGTCCTGGATTTCCCACATGTGACAGTGCACAATGGTGGCATTGGCCAGTCTCTGCTATCTCCTTCAAGCTCACATTCTCCCTAGGCTGCAGCTGTGGACGGTCAGGCTTCTGGCTCCCAGGGCCTTCTCTCTCAGCTTCTGGGTTCTTCTCTGTCTCTGAAGCTTTCTTCTGTGTCTGTGGCTATTTTCCCTCTCCGTTTATAATGAACTCCATTAAGAGGATTAAGACCCACCCTGGGCCATGCCCTACTGAAGTGATCTAATCAAAAGGGCCCATCTACAATAGGTTTATATGCACAGCAATGGGTTAGCCCTAAGGGCATGATATTGTGGGATCCACCCAGCTTCAAACTGTCACAAGGCAAAACACAGGGGGCATAAAAGTGACTGGCCCTGTCAGGTCAGCAGAGGCTTCTTGAAGGAGCTGGTTTCAGATTTGAGCTTAAAGTAGGTAAAGGAATCAGACTTGTTGAGAAAACAGGGGTGAGAAATCCAGGCACAGGGGCGAAGCAGCCCATATGGGTTGGAAATAGGATGTGGGGCCAGAGAGAGGTGCAAGTGCAAGGATGCAGAGGGAGGCAGCCCAGCTTCGCTGTGGGCCTGGAGGGGCCGGGTTGGGGGCATGGATGGCTTTCACGTGATGCTGATTTAGGTGCCACAGCAACCCCAGCGTTGGCCTCGAGCGCAGCCTGCAATCTCTAATTAGATCTATACGATGCTCCACGAGGGGTGGTGTGCTCCCTGGACCCTCTCACCTGTTGCAGGGCTGGTGGTGCAGGTGTTGGGGCTGGCAAAGGGACCGGGTCACCTGGCCCCAAGGTTGACAGTCTGCCTGGCAAGCCGATGGCGGGCCTCTCTCAGTGAATAGGTGTACAGCAGGTGCCGTTTCTCCAGTGGCCTGCCAGCTGTGTCAAGAGGGCAATCCAAGTGGTTCTGCATTCACCTCAGAGGTGTTCCAGCGAGCTGTTGGGGAGCACAGCTGGGGCTTCCCTGGACCATGGGCCAGCTGCTGGGAAAAATCTGTGACTTTTCTGACTGAGAGAAGCCCTGCTGCTGGTGGTGAAAGCCAGGGGTCACTTGCAGTTTGGAGAAATAATAACTAGTAGAACAAGGGCTCCCATCTCAAAAATGCCCCCCATGGGTGTGCTCTTCTCCCCTCACCCAGAGGGCAGGAGCCAGGGCTCCACTCTGGCTGCCCTTTCACTGATTCTGCACAGGCCTGCGGTGATGGGCAACTATAGGCACAAGCTGTCTCCTCTGGGGCTGCAGCTTCCCCATCCAGAGAGCAAGGCACTGGGCCTGAGGAGGAGGAGGCTGCTGGGGGCAGGGACGAGGCCCTGAGTCCTTCCCCCGCTGCCTGCAAAGCAGTGCCACCATGACTGCTGTAACATACCAGGCTGCTGAGTAACCCAGCCCATCTGAACAGCAGCTCTTTAGCTAGAAAGCATGGAAGACACTGGACTGGATGTTCTCTAAGAACCCTTCTAAATCAACATACTACAAGATTAGGAGTACTTGTGTAATTGGTAAGCTGTGCCCCCTCTGGTGCCTGGAATTTTTGTTTGTTTTTGTTTCTGTAATAAACTTTACTTTGAGAAAAGCTTTAGATTTACAGAAAAACTGCGTCAAAGGTATAGAGAATTCCCATATTACACTCCCCTATACAAACATATCCACATTTTCCCCTATTATTAGCATCTGACATTAGTGTGGTGCTATTGTAATTGAAGCAATATTGAAGTTTTGCTGCTGACCAAAGTCTGTAGTTTAGATTATAGGTTACACTTTGTACTGTACAGTTTTATAGGGTTTGATAAATGTATAATGTCATGTATCTGTCATTACAGTACCATACAGAACAATTTCACTGCCCTAAATATGCCCTGTGTTCCACCTGTTCCTCCTCCCCCTCCCTCCTCAACCCCTGGCAACCACTATCTATATATCAATGTTACAAGTTCTTCCGTTAACACAAGCTAATAACTACAGTAACCTTATGAATTGCAGTGATTTGAGTTTACATTTAATTTCCTTTCCTTTCAAGTACCAAATGAATTCTGCATATCTAGGTCCATGCCCCTGAGAAATGCCTGCCACAGGAAGAGAGCAATCAATATGTACACCCCCCAGAGAATCCTGAGCAAGTTGAATCACTAAACACCTTTCAAGGTGCTTTGACTTTTTTTAATATAATTTTTTTTTGTATTAGAGAAGTTGCAGGTCCACAGAAAATCATGCGGAAAATACAGAGTTCCCATATACCCCCTATTAGTAACATCTTGTATTTGTGTGATACCTTTCTTATAATTAATGAAAGAAATTATTATAATTGTACTATTAACTGTGGTCCATAGTTTGCATTATACAGTCCTCTAGGGTTTTTTTTTTTTAATTCTGATAACATACATACAACCTAAAATTCCCCCTTTTAACCACATTCAGATATTTAATTCAGTGCTGTTAAGTCATGTTCATGATGTTGTGCAGCCATTACCACTAGCTGTTACCAAAACTTTTCCACCACCCCAATAGAAATTCTGTACCCATTAAGCATCCACTCTCTTTTTCCTCCCCCTACCTCTGCCCCTGGGAACCTGTATTCTAGTTTCTCATTCTGTGAATTTGCTTCTTCTAATCCTTATTTCACTTCAGTGAGATCGTACAGTGTTTGTCCTTTTGTGCCTGGCTTATTTCATTCACCACGATGTCTTAAAGGTTCATCCATGATTGCATGTATCAGAACTTCATTCCTTTTTATAGCTGAATAATATCGCATTGTATGGGTAGACCACATTTTGTCTATCCATCCATTGGTTGATGGACAATTGGGTTGCTTCCATCTTTTGGCAGTTGTGAGTAATGCTGCCGTAAACATTGGTGTGCAATTCAGAAGCAAGGCTGAGCTGGGCCTAGACTGCAAGGGCTGTAGTCTCTGCTCTGATGCTCAGCATAACCGGCCTTGGACAAGTCATTTATTTCAAGGTCTTGGCTCCCTGATTTGTTAAACGAGCAAACAAAAAATGAGATCTGGTACAGTCTATCGGGCTCTTTCCAGCTCTCTCTTCCAAATCTGACCAGTTTTTTCCCACCACTCTGAGACCTCTTAACTTCTTGAGGCAGATTGTGACACAGTGATTCTGCCCCTTGTATAACGAGAGGGATAATCTATAGCTACTTTAGCTTACTGTGTGCTGGGCATTGTTTTGAGTGCTTTTTAGTTGGATCCTTATAACAACTATTCAAGGTAAGTGCTGTTATTATTCTCATCTCTTAGGTAAGGAAGCAGGCACAGAGTGAGGTTGACTTGTTCAAGGCCACATGCCAATTTGGTGGTGAAGCCAAATTCTAGGAGCCCCTGTAAGCTGGCTTGAGTCTGCACTCTTTACACAGATAGCACATTTTCTTCAGCACTCAGTCCCAGAGCAGCCTTTAAAAACTCCAGCCCCCAGCCACTGCTGTTGAGCTGGTTGTAGCTCCTGGGGTGGCTATGTATTCTGGGGCAAAGAAATCTATGCCATTGGCATTTAGGAAGCCTCTGAGCTTATAAGAAACATCTTGTGGACTCCTTGGCTTAAACCGCAAGGGGGCCTAGGTCTGTGGCAGCGTGGGCTGCATGCTCGTCTGCTT
Source organism: Dasypus novemcinctus (assembly GCF_030445035.2). NCBI lineage: Eukaryota > Metazoa > Chordata > Mammalia > Cingulata > Dasypodidae > Dasypus > Dasypus novemcinctus. The sequence continues at coordinate 56,140,870 of NC_080698.1, forward strand.
TCCTCCTAGGGGCGTGAAGTCTCTGCTCAGAGCCCAACAAGGTGGGTGATTCTCTGTGCACCTTACATCTCATCTCTTCTCTGGAAAACTCACAGCCATTTTGGGCCATCTTGGTCGAGCTCAGCTCTAACAGTCAGCCCTGGTTTTGTACATGCCTGGAAGTCTCTCTCCTAGTGAGCTGGCCATTCTGCAGTTAAAGTGCTGTGTCCCAAAGAGACTTCTGAGCCAGGTACAAGCAAAATCACCAAAGCCAACCTGGGGTTCTAATCCATAGAAGTGATCTAGCCCAGCCTCCAACTCCATCCAGAGCATTCTTCTGCAGTATCCCCAACACGTGGCCCCTGACCTTGGTCCTCTCTCGCCATTGGGTGCTCACGACTTCACAGTGCAGCTCATTGCTCTAGAGCACTGACAGTCAGAACTTGATGTCAGTCTTCCTTGGAAGTTCTCCTGAATGGTTCTGTACTGTAGAGGCACACAGGTCTATATCCACACCCACCTTTACAATTTCCAGCAACAGCTTCCGTGCCCCTTCTCTCCACATAAACCTCACCTCTCCAGACTCCAGTCCCATATTCTCACTGGCATAGGAGACATGATTTTTAGAAACTTCTTTATCTTGGTCCCCACCCTCCTCAGGACCCATCACCGTCACTCACATTGAAAGCCTAGATGTGAACCCAGTTTCTCAGATGTAGTGCACAAATGTCCAATCCTTGCCCCTGGTACTTCTTCCTTCCCTTTTGTCTTCTTGGGGGAAAGTACTGCTGATCAGGAGAGATTTTTCTTTCCTCAAATAGCTCTTATATCCCAAAAATCTCTTCAGATGATCCGTTCTTAATTGAGTGATCGCTAATCTTTGAGTCCACTGGTATAGAATCGTTTGGATTCCTGGGCAAAAAGGTTTTCCTCACTTTCAGTTTCTGTCACAGGGGTGTCTCTTAGCCCTGAGCAATTCATTTGTATTCTCTGCCTTGGTCTAACCCTCGGGCAACTGCCCAGGCTGCCTCTGTGCTCTGTCCTGCTTTGTATGAGCTCATGAGGGACACACAGCATGTCTCATGGTGCTGTTTCCTGCTCAGGGACTCGCCTAAAAGCCATCAGTCCTATGACACTGATGCAGTGGTAGCAGGTCTCCAGATGGGGAGACTCAGTCTGTAGGGAAGTGGGCCTAGGGGAGGAATCGCCAGAGCCAGCAGAGGACACGTGTCTCAGAATAGACACCAAGCTCCCCTAAGGGGAAGTGGTTAAAATCACTGCTCTTGTGGGGCTTGGGGTTCTGTCAAGCTCCCTTCACTGAAGAGGCAGTGACTCTTCCAAGGTTTCTGCACTGCTCTGCTCCTGGCCTGGGGAAGAGGCAACCCCAAAATAGGTGCCTTCAAAGCTGGGCAGAGGGCCCAGCTCCTGGGAGGAAGTGTGCCTGTGATCCCTTAACCCTGCCCACTAGGGCACCAGAGGAGGAAAATCCTAGCTCATGGGGACAGCTTCAGCCTGTGCTTGAGGCAGTGCCCTTCGGGGTCTGGCCACTGGCACCGAGGGAGCTTGTGAGCACGCCTCTCAGGGCCTTGTCCAGAAGGAGCTGTCGGGAATTTGGGAGGCTGAGCTGGACTGTTGTCCTGCATCATTTTTGTGTCATTCTTACCCCTGTGATGGTCCTTCCTCACCTAGGACACAGCTGTGTCATAGTATTGCCTCAGATCCTTTTCTCTAAGAGGTACCACGGCACACTCCTGTTTCCCCTCTTCTTGGTAGCTTGGCTGAAGCCCTAGCTTTTGCTTATATACAGAATAATGACCATCCAAGGCTCACAGAAGTGCAGTTAGGAACTGGACTCGTCTTTCCAAAGTGCTTGCCATGGGCCCAGTGGTGTGCTGAGTGCCGACATAAAGTCCATGGTGTTTTCTGCTAAGGAGCTTCTCCTCTCTCTGGAACCAGTTGGGCCTGGTGAACAGCCTAAGCCTACATGAGATAAGCAGGGAGCATAGGATGGCCTTTGTGTAGAGGAGCAGGACGAATGTGAGCTGATTAGAAAGACAGGAAGAGGTGGAGGGAAGGGGTTCCATTCTAGGCTCCAAACTCCTCCAGGACAGGGCCTCAGCCCTCAGCCCAGTACAGGACACCCAGCAGGCAGTCATGTAAGTTCTACATAGGGAAAGCAGCAGGCCGATGTGGTGGGAGGTGGGCCATGAGCAATGACCAGGCCACTTGAAGAAAGTCTGGAATGATCTTGTGACCAGGGAAGGGCTCTCCAATGTGTGTGGGGCCAGGCCATCCTGGCTGGCAGAGGAGTTGCCAACGAGACCCCAGCACAACACCGGACACGGAAAGAATCAGGCAGGGTGGGTGTGTTTTCTTCCATTAATTTACTTAATTTAAAAAGTAAGTTATGTGCATGGTAAGATATTTAAGACAATGTAAAAATGAACACCTCTTTTCTGCCAACCCTAATCCCACTCCCCTGAAAGTAGCCTCTGTGAACACTTTCTTGTATATCCTTCAGAAATTTTTAATGCATATTCAAGCATATATTTTACCCAAATGGAATCATACTATATTGTTCTACAGCTTGTTTTTTTTTTTTTCACTTAATAATATGTCTCAAGAGTTCTTTCTCTGTCTATGTATAAACCTTTCTCATTCTTGTTAATGGTTGCATAGCTAAAATCGTAGCTTCTTCAAGCTGGAAAGAACCTTCAAATCAGTGTGATCTAATTGCCTCATTTTGCTAGAAACCTAGAGAGGCGAGGTGACTTGCCGGGGGCACAGAGAGTGAAGAAGTGAATGAAAGGAAGGGATTCCTTCGAGAGCTATTAGGAAGGAAGAGAGCTTCACAAGGGGCTGGAGACTGGGAAGGACGGCTGGAAATGACCATGACTGGCTGGCCACATTTCATCAGTACGGTCATCTCTGTGCACCATCCTAAGCTGTTTGCAGTAGGGGAAGGGGGGAGGGCTGGAAAGAGGAAATGATAGCCCTTTGCACGCCCTGAAGTTGAGTTCACACAGTGAGTGGAAATGTCGCTCAGGCTAAATGAGAGGTCCCCCAGTCTCAATGAACAGAACAATTCACCCACCATTTGGAGAGCGAGCATTTTCCTAGAAGTCACTAGATTTTTGGTGTGTTCTTCTGTGGTTCTTGTTAGGCATTGAAGCAGAGCTTAGGGGTGGGAGCGACGAGGTGTGACTCCTCTTGGCTCCAAATATGTTCCTTTGCTACCCTACACACACACACACACACACACAGACACACACACACACTCCCAGTCCCCCTGGCATCCTACCACATGACGTAGGTCTGTAGGCGTGAAAAATGAGTGAAACCGTTCTGAAGGAACTGAAGGCCACAGTTGCATATGGTGCTGTACTTGCCCACACTTAAGATGAGTCAGAAGTTGAGACCTCTTGCTTCTGAAGTGTCTAAGAACAGACATTTTATGCTAATGAGCATTCTGGCTCTCAGTATGCAAATTGAGAGCTAAAAGGGTCTTTAGAGATTGTCTCATGCACTCTTGTCCCAAACTGGGATAGATGGGCCCTCTGGGGTGTCCCAGCCAGACATGTGACATGAAACTACAGACTGGAAAGGCTGGCTCCATTTGCTCCTCACTGACTGGGCTCTACATGTCCTGCTCTGGGTTTTCTCTGGCCTCTCAGAGCTGCTTTCACCTGGTTTTGAATCTTCTCGGCCCTGGTCCACCCTAGTGACCTCCTCTTGTGTCACCTCCATTGCCAGGTGACCACTTGCTTCTCTGCATTTTCCCAGGAAGAAATCTGATTGGCCCAGCATGTCTTTTCACACTAGATCACAGGTCACTGACCAGACTAAGAATTGTTTGCCCTCTGGTCATCCCAGCTAGTCAAGGGTTCAGGGTTATCTCCTACAAAACATGTTCCCTTAGACAGCCCTTCTGGAGAGACTGGGTGCGACAGCTGACCTAAACTAGACCTGAAAGAGGGTGTGATGGTTAGGCTATTGTATGAACTCGGCCAGGTAATTGTGCCCAGTTGTTTGGTCAAGCAAGTGCTGGGCTAACTGTAATACAAGGGCATTTATGGACTTTAGTCACCATTGACTTTACTGCAGTGGTAAATCACAGATAGCTAGTTATAATTACATCAGGGAGATGGCCCTCAGCAATGAGTGATGCTTAACCCAATCAGATGAATACCTTAGAAGGGGAAGTGGGGAAGCAAATGTGGTTCAACTGATAGAGCATCTACCTACCATATAGGAGGTCCAGGGTTCAAACCCAGGGCCTCCTAGCCCATGTGGTGAGCTGGCCCATGCACAGTGCTGCCGCATGCAAGGAGTGCTGTGCCATGCAGGGGTGTCCCCCACATAGGGGAGCCCCACACTTAAGGAGTGCACCCTGCAAGGAGAGCTGCCTCACACAAAAAAGCACAGCCCACCTGGGAGTGGCACCACACACACAGAACTGCCACAGCAAGTGGACACAACAAAAAGAGACACAGACTTCCCAGTGCCACTGAGAATGCAAGCAGACACAGAAGAACACACAGTGAATGGACAGAGCAAACAATGAGGGGGGGGAGAGGGGTGTTTAAAAATAAAATAAAACAAAAAAAAGGTGGTGAGGGGAGTGATTCCAGCAATGAGAGAATTTCCCAGCTTGTCTTTGGACAGCAATGAGTACCAAAACTCATCAAGAACCTTCACTGGACTTTCATTGCAGCCCCTGGTTGCAGCCTGCCTGTGGAACCTGGACTTGTGCATCCCCTCGGCTGCGTGAGAGACTCTTAATAGAATCGCATACTATTGACAGATATCTCTTGTAGATTCTGTTTCCCTAGAGAACCCTGACTAATACAGAGGGTATGGACTAGTGAATGCTTTAATTATTCTCCCTGTCAGGCTTGGGTCCATGGCAGCACGGAGACCTTAAGTGAGTGCTGGAGGTGGTCTTCTCACCCTCTCCACCACAGGAAATTTCTTCAGTGAAAACCTCTCGGACCTTCTCACACTCCTGATGTCCATCAGCCAAGCCATGGTCTTCCTGAGACCTTCCTACCGCCTTGCCCCAACCTGCTGCTCAACACGCCTAACACTCTAGAAACTTGGCTGGTGTTGCCTCCCTTGACGTGGAGGGAAGGGTCAGGAGAGCAGAGCAGGACCTGGGAAAGGAATGTTCACGCCGTCTTGCTACCAGACATGAACAGCTCCAGAAGGGCTGCCCTGGCTGTCGCTGGCCATGATGCCCCATGCCAGTAGGGCATCATCCATGCTTATCTAGCCATTAAACTCTTATGGCTGTGCATGCTCTGACCATGGACAAGCTTCTTTTCCCAAGAGTGTCATGATACTGGGAGAGAACAATTCCAAATGATTTGTCTTCTTTTGGACTAATATAGGGGTGATCGTGTGGGTTAATGTTCTGGGGATTGGGTGTTACTTTTTAAACTAGGACATTATTTATTAGCAGAGCAAACTTGCCTTTTGATCTGATCTTACATTTTCCTATTCTTTACTGACATTCTGTCAAAGGGCTTTTTCTTCTCCGACGGAGAAGGCATAGAAACTTCATGGTTTGGGGAGTCTGACAGGCCTGAGTTTAAACCCTTGCCCCTACTACACACTGGCTGCATGACCTTGGACATCAATCTTAATCTCTCTGAATCTGTTGTCTCATCTGTTAATAAGGAAATGATATTTCCAGGCTCCTCTGGTTGACAGAATGGAATGGGGATGTTTGCAGTTGGCGTTGGGAACCTCAAGCCATGCCAACCTTGTTTCAGTTTTCCCTGCTGAGGACTTTTGCCATGCTGCTTGCTCTGCCTGAAATGTCCTCTCTTCCTCTTTCCCCTCCCAACTGGTATCTCTAGCACAGAAGCCTTCCTTGAGTGGACGGTCCTAGTTTTTCTGTCAACCAGGATTGTGACCTCTTAACTTCCATGAGCTTTCATCTCTTTGTCTGAAATATGGGGAACATAGAAGCCATCTTAGAGTGTTATTATAAGGATTACAGGTAATATATGGAAAACACCTTACAAAGGAAGCCTGCTGCCTTTCTCTCAACTGTCATGCTTTGGCTGTGACCTTCTTTTGTAGCATCGTCTTAAGCTCGATCAGTCATGAATGAGGACTCTCGGGTCCACAGGGCCCAGGTTGGCCTCCGTGAATGTTTTTATGAGGTAACATACCCCTCATATTCCTCCAAGCTCCAGTTACCACTCCCCTTGAGTTTCCTTCAGAAATGGGGCCTCCCTATTGCTCCTCAGCAAAACTGAAATTTTAAAAGTTATTTTGCATCTGTTTTGTTCTGTCTTACTGCGTGCTTGTCCTTTCTGGGATGCCTGTTTCTCCTCAACAGGGAAGTCACTGAGTCTCTAGCATCAGCATTCCTGTTAACAAACATGGTTAGTGTTTATCAAGCACTTAATACGTGCTAACCCCTGTGTTGGGCCTGCGTTCACTGACATCACCCTCACCGCCCACCCTGCTATGAGGTGTGTGGTGTTGTCATCTCCACTTCACCAATGAGGAAGGGAAAGCTTAGAGAGGTGATATTGGTGCACACAGTCATGCAGGTGGAGCTCGTGGAGCACGGATGCTAATGCGAGTCTCTCTGACTCCAGGAATAGTGGTTTTAGTTTCTGTGTGGCCCAGTCTGACTTGTTTTACTGAAATGCTGCCTACTCCTGGGAGACCTCACAGTTTCTTGTACCTCCCCCACCCCACACTGCCCTCCTTTGAACAGACTGCATTTGGACAATGGCTGTCTGATTGTTCTGGAACTTCCCACTCTCTACCACATAGACAGGGTGTTTACCTACATGGTGTCTCTCTCTCAGGCTGCAATATCAGCTACCTGAGGGTAGGGTTGTTATCTTAAGTATATTTTTAAAATTCTCACTTGATGCATTTGTATAATTGCGAGCACAGAAGAGGTCCATATATTAGCGTTAACCATGACCACACTTGTGCTTCTCTTCAAACTTAAGAACAGAAAGAGTGATCTTGAAGCGTACATGGCAAAGGTCCAAGAGAACAGAGGTAACTTCCTCAGCTCCGGACCTGCACACTGCATTTGTGATGACCCTGCAGAGCTCCCCAGCTGCCACCTGACAAGGAAGGGAGAATAACCTGCCTGAGATAGCTGTCTCCTTCATGACGGGTCCCCCAGAAGCAGCCCATTTGGAAGACAGGAAGATTCTTCCCCAGGGAATCTCTAGATTCTGGAGTAGCCTCACATCCCTTCATCTCTGCAAGGTTGGGACAGCTTCCTCAGTGTTTGAAACATTGCTCCTAGTGAGGTTGTCATGTTCACAGAAAACAACTCTGAACTAAGAGTGATCGCCCCAGCCAGTCCTGGCCCTGGCCCTGACCCAGGGAGGCAACCTGCGCTACAGTGGGGACTCGCATTCTTTGTAACCTCTGGCATAATCAGGCCGCTTTTAGACCTTCTCCCAAGCTTCAACAGTTGTTTACTGTTTTTGCAAGGAGTTATTTTTTCATTATAGTAGTGCCTTTTGTAAAAAGAGGCGTCATCGATTAGGTCTCATTAGGCTTCAAGTGACAGAAAACACAAATCCATAATGCTTAATTAAAAAAAGAGACTGGTTGGCTGCCATGTCCAAAAAAGATCCAGAGATAGATCTGGCTTGAGGTGCATCTTGACTCAGGTTTTGCGTGATGTCTTGAGAGACTTCCTGTCATCTCCTCTTCCTCCGGACGACTCCACTCTCAGGTCCCATCCACCAGGTGGCCTTTGGCAGCTCCACGTGCACATTGTCATGACACTGGAAGCGTGAGACCACTGTCCCAGTGGGGGAAGCAAGCACAGGTCCCACAGTGGAGCTGTGGGGCCCTGTGCTCCACCCAACTCCTAAAGGACACGGGTTGGGGTGGCCACAGGACCCAAAAATATCCCAGGAAAGCTTAGAAAGGAGCTTACTGGGACTTATGGACAGGAGAGGCTCTCTGATGGCAGCCAGTCAGAGAATGAAGGTAGTGCTCTGCAAAGACGCAAGAAAAGGAGGGGAAGTTTAAAGGGTCTCAGAGCAAAGACTTCCATAGGGCATGAGACTGGTTTCTGCAGGAGTTAAACGAAGTGCACACACAGGTGCCTGGTGATGTTACACCAGGAGGGGAGTACAGAGCCTTGAGCAGACTAGAACTTGCGGTACCATCTGCATGTTCTTCCCCCAGGGAGGCTCGGTACTTTTTAACTAGTGAGGGTCCTGGTTATGCTGGCGGCTGTGGGCTGTGTTTCATTTAAGGAAGGGGAGTCTAGGCCCTGGGCTCCCCACTCCCCGGAGGCAGGGGTGCTGACCAGCTTAGTCACCAGCAGCACTTCTGGAAAGAGGTGGGCTGAATGGGCGGAGTGGGCTCCCCAGGGCCACGAGGAGAGTGAGCAGTGCTAGTGCAAAGCCAGCCCCTGGCCACAGGATATGGGCCCCGGCACAGAGGCTTTTGGCTCCCTGCCTCCACCAGGGTGTTAACTTAATCGCATTATGATCAGCGTTAGGCTGTGGCCCCTCCACAACTGATCCTACCCGATGTTCAGAAACAGGGAATATATTGCCTCTCCTGGTAGACTCGGAAACTGCTTGTTCATGGATGCAATTACTTTGCTGAAGCAAGATTTTCTTCCTGATGCCAATGTAGACTGTGAAGATTTGGGCAGGCAGAATCTACAGCAGTGGGGCCCTCTAACCATCTTGCCATTTTTCAGGTTAAAAGCAGAGTATCTGAGCAACTCTTGACAGGACTTGCTGACAGTTTTCTCTCTCAGAAGTTTGAAGAAGAAATGAGAGAAAATGTTACTCCGGAGTCAGTTCTGAGCCAAAAAGGATTTGAGAAGCAGAGGCCATGGAAACCTTGGGAAGCAAAGCCTGTGCCTCATTAGAGTTCATAATAGCTGAGGGGAGAAATGCAGAATGCAGACATACACCGGAAGTTTAAAAGGAGACTCATGAAATCAGGGAGAATGGCAAGGCATCTGGAGGCTGGAGGCAGTCAGCGGAACCCAACTCTGTAAAAGGGAAGAAGGAATTTGATACTATGTACCTGCTTGCTGGCCTCCCCAGGTGGGTTTTCCATGGATTAATATATTGATGACTGACATAATGCTTTGCTAACACCTGTGCAGGCTCCTTGAGAGCATCTTCCTCTTGAAGAAAGATTTATGCCTTTTATTCACCAATTACTAATTATTGAGTTCCTGTTCCGAGCACTGTGCTAGGTCTCCATCCTCTGGAAACTCGAAGTACCAGCCTAGGGCAAGCCGCCATCCTCTCTCACCTGAATTTCTGCAGTTGCCTCCTAAATGACTTCCCTGCTCTCCACCGACATGGCAGCCAGGTGATCTTTGACAAACATAACTCATAGTGGGCCATACCCCAGCTTATACCCTCTGGTGGCTTGCTGTCACTCTGAGGAGAGGATGCAGACTCCTCACCACAGCTGTGTGTTCTGGCACCCACCCCATCCTCTCCTGTCATTCTCCCCTCTCACTCACCGTATTTCCATCTCACTCACCTCCATTCTTTTTGCTGAACACATGTCTTACTTAGGACCTTTGTACCCTCTCTGTCCTCTGCCAGGAACACTCTTCTTCCAGAGCTCTTTCTTCTTTCTTTTCTTGGTTTTCTTTTTCTTTCCTTTCTTTGTTTATCTTTTCTTTCTTTCTTTCCTTTCCCTTTCCTGCCACTAAGTCTCAACAAAAATTTAACTCCTCAGAGAGCCCTTCCCTCCCAATAAAGCACAATAGCATGCCCCCTCTCTTTCACTTTCCATCTTACTGCCCTGCTCTATTTTCTTTATAATTTGTCCCAGTTTCCTTGTTTGTTTCCTTCTCTGTCCCCACACTGGGCCACAAGCTCCTCAAGAGTAGGGCAGTGCTTGTTCTGTTTATTGCTGTGCCTCTAGTGCCTGGGCCATAGAAGATGCTCAACAAATGCATGTGGTCTGAGGGGATAACTGAGACCATCAGTGGCAATGCAAAGCATATGTAGGGGTTAGGGATGTCAGCTGCTGTGGTTATGAAGAACCACCTTAAGGCTACCAGTGGCCTGGAGGTGGGAAGTTGTTGGTGGGGAACTGAAGACTCTCCAAGAGCCTGCTACTCTCTTGGTTTTTCTTGTGGTCCATTTGTGTGCTTCAATGGTGTTCCTGATGTTTCTTGCTCTATTCTTTCCATTCTCTTTTTTTCAGTCAACTAGCCTGTCTTCCTTGGGTTCTCCAGGCACTATTTCCCACCCTTGAGTCAGGCAGCCATACTTGGTCTAAATTACCCAGCCTCCTAGGACAGCTCCCTGAGCTGTGGGGGACATTTTGTCCAGAGAACACAGCTTGGATGGGGCAGGACCTTAACTGACATGTACATCGTGGAAGGTACAATAATGCTTTGGGACTACCAGCAAAGAATCAGCTTTCTCTGATTGGAGAGTCCAGACCAGTCCCCAAGGAAATGAATCTGGAATCAAATTTTATAGCGTAAATTAAGAGGAACCTGCATAGAGAGAGAAGGGAATGTTTTCTAAGTGGCTGAGGCACAAAGAGCTTGCAGGTTTCAGAATGGCACTCAGCTTCATCAAGTTCTGTGGAGGAGGGTTGTGCAGAGGATGCGAGAGACTGGAAAGCAGGTTGAGAAGGGCTTAAGTAGCCTGCCAAGATGCTCAGGCTTTGTCCTGGAGGATGAGGGGAGCTGTGGAAAGTGTTATTAGCAGAAGAGTAACAAATTCAAATTTGTGCAGTAGAATTTAGCAGGTATACACAGAAGAAATGTGGGGATGGAAAGAAAAGATACAAGTCCATCATAATTGTCTTGGGAGAAGAAGACAATGAGGATCTGAAGTAGGACTTTTGGGAGGGAGAAAGGAAAAAGTTGCTCTGTTTGCAGGTAGAACAACAGAAATTGGTGACCCTCAGGGTAATGAAGCTGGAGTAACTGAGTTAAAAGGCAATAGGGAAGATAGGAGGAGATGGTACTTTTGGGTTTATTGATATTTAGGACCTTTGGGGGTATTTTGGGACTATAGGCAGTTGGATGTGAGTTCACTGCTGGAAATAACAGCTTTGGGCATCACCATTGCTCAGTTTATAGTTGATCCTCTAAGGACCTAAGGTTAACATGGTTTCCTTTATTAACCTTTAAGATGAAAGAGTATGGAAGTTCCTCAGACTTCCTCTAATACTTCTCTGCAACATTTGGTGGAATCTGATGACATCATTTTGGATCAGGTGGCTGAATGCTAAGATGAGCAGGTTGCTCTGTAACAGGTATAATTACCATTGTGGGAAAGATGCTAAGGAACCAGAGCAACATCAGCCCAGGGAAAGAGTTCTCCTCACTCTTGTCCCGGTCAGCATTTTTATTAGAGATTTAGACAAAGATGTAGGAAGCCTACTCATCAAATTTGCAAATTATCCAAAGCTTGGATGAATAGTGAATATGTTGGTCATTTGTTTTGAGCTGCCTCACATCCATGTTTCCTTCTTGGTGTCAGTACCTAGATTTTCATTTGGATATCTTCCTTTCCTATCCACATAGCCCATTCATTTCTGTGTGGGGTGAACCCAATTCCAATTCCAAGGTGTCCCCTGATTGGTTTGATGTAATATTCACATTCCATCCTCCTTGCCTTGGTGGCTGGTTCAGAGGGGCCAAAAAGACAGAAGAGACGTTTGAGGACTTAAGAGAAAGATGACTCCATGCACTTCAGAAAACAGCATCTTTTCTTTTAAACTCCTTTCACCTTTCCTGTTGGTAAAAGAACCCTTCCTACAGGAACAAGGAAGCATGCTATCCCCAGAAGTTGCTGGCAGTTGTCTCTCAGCCATGAGGAGAACCAGGCTTATGATGAAGCAGAAGAAAGGAATAGGAGGAGGTGGAAATAATCAAGTTTTTGGTGACCTTTTTCAGCCTCTTAAATGCATCTGACCTAAAGCACCACTGGACTTCTCAGTCATGTGAACCTATAGTTTCCTTTAGTTGTTGAGATCATTTTGAGCCTAATTCTCTATTACTTGCAACCAACAGTGTCTCGACTATCAATAATAAATTGATCTTCAGGGAAACGGACTTTGGCCCAGTGGTTAGGGCGTCCGTCTACCATATGGGAGGTCCACGGTTCAAACCCCGGGCCTCCTTGACCCGTGTGGAACTGGCCATGTGCAGTGCTGATGCACGCAAGGAGTGCAGTGCCACGCAAGGGTGTCCCCCGCGTGGGGGAGCCCCACGCGCAAGGAGTGCGCCCGTGAGGAAAAGCAGCCCAGCGTGAAATGAAAGAGAGGCCTGCCCAGGAATGGCGCCGCCCACACTTCCCGTGCCGCTGACGACAACAGAAGCGGACAAAGAAACAAGACGCAGCAAATAGACACCAAGAACAGACAACCAGGGGAGGGGGGGAAATTAAATAAATAAATCTTAAAAAAATAAAAAAAAATAAAAAAAAATAAATTGATCTTCAAAGATCTCATCTGATCTCATCAAGTTTGATATTAAGTTGAAATTTATTGGGAATAAATATTGGGCTTTTAAACTTTGTTCCAGAAAAAGTATCACACAAGTACTTTGTAGCAATGTGAGTATAAAAGACGTCAGGAATTTTAGTTGACATTAAGCTCAGTCTGACATGGAGTCAGAGAGACCTGATTTTAATTCCTAGCTTCTTCAGTCACTACCTGTAGTGGACTGAATTGTGGGCCCCAGTAAGGATAGGTTCTTCCTTTATAGTCCACATATTGGTAGGTATGGACCCATTGTAACTGGGACCTCTTGAAGATGTGACTTCAGTCAGGGTGTGGCCTGACTGAATAGGGCTGGACTTTAGTCCAGATTATTGGAGTCTTTTATAAGCAGAATGAAAATCAGACAGAGAGAGACCAAGCCATGGAAAGAAGCCAGAAGTCAATGGAACCTGGAGGAAGAAAAAGACATTTCCATGTGCCTTGCCACTTGACAGAAGAGCCAAGGACCAAGGATCTCCAACAACCAGCCCCAGAACACCACAGTCATTGGGAAGAAATCATCACCTTGCTGACCCCTCAATTTTAGACTTCTCCTAGCCTCAAAATTGTGAATCAATAAATTTCCATTGTTTAAGCCAACCCACTGTATATTCATTTTAGGGGCTAGGAAACTAAGACACTACCTATGTGACCTTGGCAAGTTAATTGTCCTTTCTGAGCCTGGCTTTCATCATCTGTAAAATGAAGGTGACACCTACTCTTCAAATATTGGTAGGGGCAAAATTAGATATTGTCTGTAAGTTCCCCAGCACAGTGCGTGCCACCCGAAGTGCTGACATAGCTTAGCAGTGGCAGAGTGGTGGTGATATATGTATACTACAGCTACAAGAGACAAAACTCCAAACTAACTAGCTTATCCAAGAAGGAAACGTGTTAGCATGCGTAGCAGGAGGTAGGCAGCCTCCATGGTGGGCTTTACGCAGAAACTCTGCCTCAGTTTCTCCATGATTCGCTTGGTTTTGCCTTCCTTCGACTATCCAGAGCAAGAGCTGCCATCTGTGTCTTGAAATTACCAGCACTTGGGCCAGCAGAGGTCACTTACCAGCACTGTGGCCGGTACACTAGAAATGTGCTGGTTGACCTGCCCTCAGTCACAGACTGCCAGCCCCTGGCTCTGTGGTTGTGGTCTGCTTCCCTAGAACCTCAGGGATTCCCTGAGGGAAGCCGGGAGCTGTTGGAGAGGCAGAAAAGAAATGGATGCTAGAGAGGGCACCAACAGGAATTGAGTTAACTGTTACCATCCCCCAAGCTAATGCAAGCTAAGACAGTATTCACATAGGCCACAGTCTTCCCAGTCAGACTCCTCTGTGCAATTATGTTCATTCTGGAACATAAATAACTGAGGCTCTTTCAAAGGAGTACAACCAGGATTGGGAAAATTTGAAACCATGTCATGTGAGGAAGGGTTGCGAAACCTTAGGATTGGGCTGCTGCCAGGAGAAGTGGCATCATGATAACTAGAAGGCCACAGCTTTTCCATATGACCACATGGTGAAAATGGTCCTCATAGCAGCTATCATTTGTTGCCAGGCATTGGGCCAAGTTCTCCACATGCATTGTCTTCTTTCATCCTTACAGCATTCTAATAAATGAGGAAACCAATAAATGAGACAGAAAGAGGCAGAACAAGTGAGTGGCGAAGCCAGTGTTCAGCCTCTGGTCTCCAGCTCAGGTGCCCCTGACCTAGCCTGATGCTGAGGCCCCACACCAGACCACTTAAATCAGAATCTCTGGGGTGGGGTTGGGACATACCTTCTGAAAGTTGCCCAGGTAATTCTAACGTGTAGCCAGGAGTGAGGACTCCTGACCTATAGTAAAAACACTGAGGAAGGGTCACACCAGAGCTGCCTTCAGGAGCCCAATGGGAATTTGCAGTATGTGAAGCGGCAGGTAGAAAACAACAGGGACATAGAAGGACTATGGTGAGCTAAAGGCAGCAGGATCCAACCCAGGTCTCTTAAAGCAAGAAACTGACACAGGACTATCAAAGCATGTATATGGGAGGCCACTGTTCTGCACACCGAGCTTCTCAAACTCCAGCATGTCCCCCAAATACCTGGGGAGCTTGGTGAAGAGCAGGGCAGGGGTGGGACCTGACATATATCCTGCATTTCTCAGAAGCCCCCAGGTGATGCCGAAGCTGCTGGTCCACAAACCATCCTTTGTGTTGCAAGGTTATATACAGCCCTACTTTCCACGGCTGACCAGGTGGCAGTTGAGTCATCAGCCAGCTTTCAACTCCATGTGATGATGAGACTCCCAAGAAGCAGGGTGTCCGGCATTGCGACTACTTGCCTAAGAAAGCTGTCCTACCCTAGAAATTTCCAAAGAGGGGGAATGGCCTGCTCTCAGGAGCGTTGTGGCCGGCCTCCATCAGGGGGTAGTCCAAAATGCAGAGAACTGCTGCACGATGCTTCTCCCAGAGCCTTAGCTCTGCACTTCCTCTGGCAGCAGAACTTCAAGCAGGAAGTTCAAGCAGGAAGAGGGCCTACATCTTGTTCGCACCTCTGGGACCTGAGCTCCAGCCCCTGGTGGTGTGATCATCTGGCTGCAGTACCTCATCCTGACACAGCCTGCCTTGCACCCCCTGACCACGCTGCTGCATTAGCTAACCACAACATCCCCAGCCTCGGAGGTTTCACAGATCCTTGACACTCTTTATTCTGCTGCTCTTTGTTGCAGAGCATTGTAGCCATTCACTGCATCAAGACCCTGTCTGATTTGACTCGGAGTCTTATCATCAGTTAGTAGTGGAACCAGAATTAAAATTAAAACTCATGCATCTTGATTTTTTTACTCCTCTTTATTTTCTCTTGTGCTGTGAGTTTTTGTTGTAAAACTATTTAGATATTCAGTCAGCAAAATATGTCTTTGGAAATGTAAAAACCAACTCACCAGCCATGTGAAAGCCATGGCTAGTTGCCCAGCTTTTGTGTTAAAAGTAGTTCCACTGGCTGGCTGGACTGTTCTGCCTCTTTCCACATTCTGCCAGTGGAGTGATTAAGGTGGTAGATTACCTTGTCAATCCTGCTTACTCCAAGCACGCCACTGAATTCCCTCCCTGTCTACCCTCACATGGCTTCTGTCCATCTGAGTTAAGTGCTGTTCTGTACTTACTGGGCAGTTAAAGCTCCTTGCCTTCCTTTCCACTTTAATGCCCACCCCCTGACCTGTTTGGTTTCAAGAGATTCCATCCTAGTTCACAGACCCTGAGTCTGGGTAGGGTGAAATTTACCCTCCATCTACCACAGCACATATTTTTAAAAAATTTTCACAGCTCACTTAAATGAAGTTTTGTTCTTTTTGCCCTTAACCATTAATCAGATCACCTTTCCAGGAAGTTTTTCTTGAATAATCCCACTCCTCTGGATTCATTTTTTTCCCCAGTTCCTTCCAACATACCCTTAAGAATCTTCAACAGGAACTGATTCTGCCCCTCTGAAAAACCTCTTCTCTTAAAGATGGCTCACTTGTTTGGAAGGAACTGCATAGTTCGGCAGCCCTCTGTCAGGCTTGACAAATGCCTATGGATGTGTGCTCTTTCCAGTAAACATAGGCAAAAGCACTTTGTGCTTATGTGTTTTGGAGGATGCTTCTTCAGTCCTTTGCAGCCTCTGCCCTGCCAATAAATTGCCAAGGAATACCAAAGGAATGGGTTGTCCTCACTCAAACACTTATCTTTGGGTGAAGGTCAGCATTCACCCTACGATCTGGTGGCTTACATTCAGTATTCAGTGTAAATCAACTTTTTAAAAAGTGCAATGATTATTAATTAGCACAGATTTACATTTATCCAGTGCTTTCCAGTGTGCAAAGGATGTGTGTGTGGTGTACAAATATAAGCAGAAGTGCCCGTCTCTCTTTTTTCACTGCCTCTTAAGGAGAAAGTAGTAAACTGCCCTCTACACACACAGCAACACACACATACTCCAGAAGCCCCTGAAATATAAGGAGACTTGGTACAGAAGAGGCATGGCCTGGAGAACCCGGCCCAAGCCTTAGACTCTTCAACATGCTACCAGCACAGGGAGAGAGACAAGCATCTTACCTCTCTGCCTTTTCACAAATGCAAATATTTCTGGGAGAGGTTGCACCTAAAACCACTGTCACTAACACTCTAATTAGCCATTCGCACCTCAGCAAGGTTTAGATGACAGCCAACCAGGTGTGTTGAGAAATGGGACATGGAATAGACATCCATAGATTGAGAGACTCCTGCAAGGGTAAAAATGAGGTGCCCTGGAGGAGGAGGAGGAGGAGGGCATAAGCAGGGCCATAGCATCAGGCACGTTCCAGAAAGATGTTCCTGCAGCCATGTGGAGGACAGGACAGGGACTCGATGTCTACCTCTAGTACATAATAGGACATGGTCATACCACCTGAGGCCAAATGCCACAAGGGCAGAACTAAGGCAATAGTAGTGAGGAGAAGGAGGAGGAGACAGGAAACTTGTATGATCGCAAATTAGCCAGGGAAGAATGCCTTAGTGCCTTCTCCAAGCATAGATGAATCTTGTCCAGTGCTTGACCAAGCATTAGCTGTAAAGGTCAAAAGATGACCCTGAGCTCAAGGAATTCCAATTCTAAATCCGGGAAATAGCCATGTTAATGGATGATTGCAAGGCATTATGGAACGTGCTACCAAAAAGTATGTCTTAGCACTGAGCAGTGAGAAGGGAATGTGGTTCATTTTGCCTGGGAGATGGGAGAGTAAAAACACTACCCAGGAGAGAGGATATGATTGTTGGGTCTTCAGGCATGAATAGGAGTTTGTCAGGTGGACAAGGGGAAGACCATGTCTATAACAGTGTGGAGGCTTGAGAAATGGTGAGCTCAGGGAGTAACTCTTACTCAGTACAGGTGAAGTGCAAAGCCTCCAGGGGATGGTACTGAGACCATTCATTCAGTAGCACCAGGTATTAAAGGAAGAGTCTAGATGGCACTCTGCAGGCAGTGGGGAACTTTGAAGTAGTTGTAAGTTGAGAATTGTATTTAAGGATTACCCCAACAGCAGGGTGGAGGCTCAGCTGGAGGGGAGATAGCAGGAGCAGGGACAGCAGGATGGGGCCAGGTGTGAAGAAGGTCCTCATGGTAGTCCACTCAACAGACGGGAAGAAATGAGAGCAGCAACTGCGGGAGAAAGGAAAGGACTCAAAAGACAAGTAGGAGACAGAGTTCTGTGCACACAGTTGCCAGCCTGGTACGGAGGGGGTCCCAGAAGAAGGAAAGCCATGATAATGGGCTGGTGCACCAAAGCATGAAAAGCAGGAAACACAGACATTATAAGAAAACATAAGGTGAGAGTTGGTAAGAGGGAGAGTTCTGGAAGGACAGTGCCTGCAAAGGAAAGAGGAAATGAGAATGGGATCAAATCCTTCATGGAGCATGATTCTGATGAAGATCAAAACTACTGCAACAAAAGCTGTCAAATTTTATCTCGGCCTACAGCCACTCTGCTGAGCTCCTTGCACACTTCTCCACTGCCTTCTTGACTTCTCTACTTGGCTGTTTCCTAAGCATTTCCAACCCACAGGACCAAAACAGGTTTTGGTCTGATTCTCCACCACCACTAGTAGCGATCAGATTCTTCACCATCTTATTGACTCCCAGTGGCCTACCTGCTTCCATCCTCTCTTCCTAGTGGGCTCTTTGCTACACAGCAGCCAGTGGTCATGTAAAAAATGGAAATGAAATCACATCCCTTCCCTGATCAATCCTGCAATCCCTTGAGTGACCTGCCACCATTCCTAGAACAAAATACAAAGTCCTAACACTTGCCCACATGGCTCCGTGTAGGCATGACTGAGCTCTTGCCAGTCTCCTGTACTGTACGTCTGTACTTCTCAGCCGTGCATGTCCTGTACTATATGTCTGTACTTCTCAGCCATGCATGTCTCTAACCATGCCCATCTTGCTATTCCATGAGCAAACAAGCATGATCCCACCTTAGACCCTTCCCCCTAAATCTTTACCTATTTCCTTCCTTCACATCATTTGGATCTCTGCCCAGGCATCAACCTAGCAAACAGGCCTTCTCTGACCAACCTACTTAAATTAGCCTCCCACCCCCATCCCATCTAGTCATCCCCTTCCTGCTCTTAGGGCTAAGACCTGCTGCATTTTTTATGGCACTTATTACTGAGTAAAATTATTTGCTTATTTGTTTGTCCATATCCAGACTATTACTTCTGGGAAGACAGGAACTTCATCTCTCTTGTTTGCTGCTATTTCCTCTCATTGTAACACAGCGTTTGGTAAATAGCAGGCACTCAATAAATATGTAGAATGAATGAAAGGAAGATGTGCACCCTGCTGTGTTAACACAGGTCACATCTTAGGCATGTTTGTTTGCACTATTTCAATATTACCCTCAGAGTAGTCCTCAAAGACAGGTATTTTTCATGTGTGACCAATGAAGAAACTGAGGTCAGGGAGACGGAGTCATCTTCTCATGTCACAGTGAGCTCTCAGATGCAAGTCTCTCAGGGACCCAGTGGCTGGTGGGATTCCTCCTTTAAGGTTGAAGGGGTGACGGGTGTAAGCAAAGATATATTGGGTAATGGAGGAAAATGAGGCATATGTTCAAGCCCAGCAGCCACTTCTGTCATCTCTGAAGTTGAGACATGGTCATCTGCTGGTAGTAAGGGATTTACTGGTGCGGTATCAGCGAAAGGAGGAGAGGTAACAGTTGAGAGTGCCGTTAGGGTGAATGGGCAAGGAAGTCAGTCCAGCATTTGAAGAATCACAACCCATGTGGAAGGTTCAGCTGAGGGTGTTGCTGTGAATTGGCAGTGACTCCAGCTGTGGAAGCTCTCTGAATAACAGCCTTAAAATTCTCCTGAGCCCAGGGACAGAAAAAACAGGTTGTTTTGGATCGTCCAAGTTTTGGAAATCGATATGGCAGTTGGAATCAGTGCCCTAGGGGCTGAAGAACTCAACAGAGAGTATGTGTAGAGTGTGATGGTAGTGCCTGGAAGTGGGCTCCAGACCAAGTAGAATGCAAGCAAAGTGAAGAGAGACCTGAGAAACGAGCAAGGGGCTGAGATTCGGAAGGCTTAGGGCAGGCAGAGAACTGAGCTGAACTCAGGAGAAAGGGTGGGCAAAGAGGGAAAGGGTAAGAGGCTGTGGGCACTGGCCTTTGGAAGTGTGCCAGTCCCAGGCGGCTCTGTTCTGGGTGACAGGAGAACTTGGAGCCTTGCCCTTAGCACAGATGGCTGGGGGTGTGGATTTGCAGAAGGGAGGGGCCCCAGGATAGGAAGACTCCCGGGTGGATGTGGCTGAGGGCAGGTCCCTGGGTAGAGTAGACTGTGGTCTGAGCACCTACATTTGGACTCAATGCAGGAGCAAGCTGATGGGCGCAGAGGTGGCTACAACCAGTGAGATTTGTTATCAGGTCCTTTTTAGCATCGCTGCTGACTGAAAGAATGGTGCAAAGGGAAAAGGTGTGGGTTGAGCAAGCAGAGGGGGGCAAGGAGTAACTTGCCACGTAGGCTGGGTGTTCAACAGCTGAGTATCTGGGAAAGGGTGTGGTGCTCTGTGGAAAGGGACGCGGATAAAGACATAGCTGACCACCTTCATGAGACTGGTTGCCGAGAACCAGCCCTTCAGCAGCTTACCAAAGTTACATTTTCCATTTGTTCCTTAACTGTGTAGCTGACTCCATGTTCTAATTTTTTACAATTTTTTGCATTCGTGTTTTAGATCTTTTAAAAATGACTTGCATTCATTTCTTTCATGTGTGTGTGTGTGTGTTTAATCATTTTCAAGTTGTGGAGATATTCTGCAAATCCTGAATTTGTCCATTTCTTCACCTCACCCCCCCCTAAAATGGAGTATTGCTGTGAGCTTTGAGTAGTTTTTGATGACTAGCCCGGTGAGTTTCAGATCTCCCCTGGATGAACAGCATTTGCCATGGAAACAGCACCTTGTCCTGGGCTTCTCCTGTCTTCAGTCCCTTCCTCTCAAATGTCTGGGATTTACTGGAGCCTTCCCTTCTTGGCCCTTTTCTAGCCTGCACTAGTTTTGCTGGGAATCTCTCCCCTGTTCTTGCAATGAGGCTTCAAGGCTTCACATTTTTCTACACGTAACCATGCTGTCTGCTATGCCTTGTCATATGGGGGTGAGTGGGCCTGGCCTTGCTTGGGGCAGATCCTTTGTCTTTCTGAACCCAGCACTGGGGTGGGAGTGGGTGGGCCTGGCCTTGCTTGGCTCCAGCCTCAGCTCACACTGGCACCCCGGGCAGTCCCCTTTACCTTGCTGAGCCTCGGCTTCTCCAACTGTCAAAAGAGAGTGGCAGTCCCAGCCATGCGGTGCTGCTTTGAGAGGGGTGGGACACAGCCTCTTTGAGAATACCTGATCCTGGGGCCTTCGCTCTGTCCCTCATGAGCAGATGTTCTCCTGCTTGATGTGTAGGTTACTGGAGGCCACAGAACATGGTGGCCGTTGTCCTTGCCTTTTTCCAAAACATTTGATAAAATGCTCCCCCTTTTAGCAGAGGTTTTGAGTTCCTGGTTCTCACTCCATCTGCCCACCCCCCAACCACATCAAGCATGTCCAGACCCCCTCTTGGCCCTACTCTTCGCCTCCTGGCATGTGGCCTGGCTCTACCCTGTGCCCACCCCCAGCTTGGCTCCTTGCAGGGCTATGGGGCAGGTGGGCACTCATTAAACCTTCTTGATTGACTCAACCAATGACTCTATTCTCATGGTTCCGACTTCCCACCCCATTTATTCAGCCGCTCTCCATTGAGGGCCCACTATGTGCCAGGCACTGTTCCTGGCTCTGGGGGCAGACCAGCAAACCAAACAGATATCACTCCCTCCCTCTGCTCCACTGTGCTTCCAGTGCTCTTGAATCTCTCTTCCCATTAGGGCAGACTTGTCTGGATAACATGCATAGGGGCGGAGTTTGTTAAGTTCTTAAAACATTTATTGAGTGTTTCTTCTGTGCAAGGCAATGTTCTAAGCTTTTTAATGCATTAGCTCACCCAGTTCCCACAAAATTGTGAGGGAGGCACTCATCCTCCTCAGACTAGAAACTAAGGAAACACAGGGACCTCAAGACCTGCTGATGGCTCATGTGAGCACAGATAACCCGACCCCAGCGCCCGTGCATGCCTCTCACTACCATTTGCTGCCTCTCCGTTGTGCTTGGGTTGCTCCTTGGACATCAGTGTTGCTTTCCCATTATAGAAATTTCTTGAAGGCAGCTGTCCCTCGTGATACCCAGCACAGGCCTATGCACGTAATAGGTGATTAATGAATGCTTTTGTTACCAGGGCTAAGTCACTACAGACTGGCTTCGCAGGGCCCTAAGCCCAGGTTGCTTAGGATCATCCAGGCCAGCAGAAAGGCCACAATCTCACACAGCTCTGTGTGCAGGCTCCCCTCTGCTCCCTGCCTGAGTAGGTCAAACGCAGCCCCCTCCTCGGCTCCACACCCTAACCCTGCTCCGGATGCAGCCAGCGGAGCGACTTCTTATGCCTGCAGCACGTTTCCTTCCTCTCCCCGTCTGTGCCTTCTTACCATGCTTCCCCATCACCCTCGCACTCTCTTTTGATCTCTCAAATCCAGGCCCTTGGAGAAATCAGACGGTATGAAATATGAAAACTGCTTGGGAAGTAATTGAAGAAACACTGTGACTTTTGAAACCCATGGAGATAGCACTCACACCTTCTTACTCACGTTATTTAATTTTTAATGGCAGATTTAATTAATGGAGATCAGGTCTTCTGGTTTCAGATGTGCACACGGAGCAGCTGGAGGAGGAGGGAAGTCTGTGTAGGACAGAGGGAAAAGACTTCTCAGAATCTGCAAACTGAAGAGTCTTAACAGGAAAGAAAATCACCCAGAAATAATATGTCATGATCACTGGATGCTAATTAATGTACAGGAATTCAGTACAGCGCTTTGAAGAGAGATCTCCCAGTGATTTATGTGTGGGTAATGGGGCTCAGTTGCAGGTACCAGTGGAGCCAGGGCCTCCTCTGGGCATTGTGCTGCAGGAGATGCAAGAAGCTCCCCTAGACCTGAATCTCTGGACTGACCATGTGATAGCCAGGCCCTGAGCCTCAACAGACTTGCAACCCCTACTCTCTAGTTTATTGGACTTACCCCACTCAGCTACCATGGAGGTGAAGAAGGTCAACCACCACACCAGGGAGCCAAGAGTGTCTACAACTGCAAGCAGGAGAATTGCATCCAGCATCCATGTGGAATCTAAGCCCCCTCTTGATATAGATGTAGAGTGGGCACAACCATTCCAAGGTCCACAGGATGGAGGAATAGAGTATGGATTAGAGTGAACTTACTGATATTGAACTATTGTGATTAGTAATCAAAGAAAATGTGGCATCGGTGTGGAGAAAGTGGCCGTGGTGGCTGCTGGGGGTAAGGAGTGGGAGGAAGAGATGTGATGTGGGGGCATTTTTGGGGGTTGGAGTTATCCTGGGTGGTGCTGCGGGGACAGTTACCAGACATTGTATGTCCTCCCATGGCCCACTGGGTGGCCTGTGGGAGAGTGTGGGCTATGGTGTGGACCATTGACCATGAGGTGCAGCGGTGCTCAGAGATGTATTCACCAAATGCAATAAATGTCTCATGATGATGGAGGAGGTTGTTGTTATGGGGGAGGAGTGGGGTAAGGGGGGTGGGGAGTATATGGGGATCTCATTTTTTTTAATGTAACATTAAAAAAATAAATAAAGACAAAAAGAAGAAGAAGAAGCTCCCCTAGCACTTGCAGTCTTGTGAAGGACTGGGCTCCATCCTCCATACCACTGCCAGAATAGTCTTTAAAATACACATCTACTCTTTATCAGCCTCTCTTGCCTAAAGGATGAAGCCCAGCCTTTTCAGCCTGCATTTGATCCTCCAGGCCCTGGGCTGGATTTCTTCTTCCAGCCGCTTTCCTTGCCCTTGCTCCTTGTGCTACTGCTGCAGCAAACCGCTGCTCGCTATGTGGCTGGGGGGCCCCCCAAGTCTTTCCACACACTCTTGCCTCTGTTCAGAAGACCCTCCTCTAATTATTCAGCTTATTTCTGCTCACTCATAAACCCTCAGT
Organism: Dasypus novemcinctus; assembly: GCF_030445035.2. Taxonomy (NCBI): domain Eukaryota; kingdom Metazoa; phylum Chordata; class Mammalia; order Cingulata; family Dasypodidae; genus Dasypus; species Dasypus novemcinctus. The sequence goes on from NC_080698.1 coordinate 56,164,422, forward strand.
TCATTTAAAATGGATGTGCCCTTTGACCTAAGAATTTGGCTTTCTAGAATGTACCTTGTAGATGGACTCATTCATGAACAAAGGGATAGATGCCTAGATGTAATAGCGAAAGACTAGAAACAACCTAAATGTCTATGCGTCCAATGTTCTAGAACTAAGCAAGTTCTAGAACATGAACTAAGCAAGTTCTAGAACATTCATTCATTCAACAGATTACTATCCAGCTGTTGAAAGGAAGAAGCCTCTGAGAATTGAGTGCAAAATGTCAAGTGTATGTTGTGTACGTTGTGTCTGGTGTGGGTCCCTCATGTGCCCTGCTTGGATGTGCCTCATGGACTATTGCAAAGTGTCCCCAGGAGAAGGATATATGAGAGAGGACCACTTGCCACTGTAGATCCTTCTGTGGGCCTGACCTTTCAGGTGCTCTGCAGCCCCTGGGGCGGGGGCTCGGGCACTCCACTGTTACTACCGTGTTGCATGGGTCTGCTCCGTTGGTTGTCAGTGAGCTCTACGAGGCCCGGGAATGGGTCTCATTGTCTTTGAATCCCCTGGCAGTTAGTGGGTTTTTGGTGTGAATGTTGGTGGTGCCAGATCCCACTGAGGCTTCCCCAGCTCCCGTGATTGTGCAGTGCTCCTTCCCAGAAGAGCGGGAAGGCCCGGCAGCCAGGAGGGTTCATGAACACAGGAAGCTGACTCAGTACTAGCTAGTCGCCAGCCAGAGGCCTTGGTGTGCCACTGGAGCAGCATTTATGACCTCTTCTGGAAGCATCCGGTCAGGCCCATGAGATGCAGAGGTTAGGACAGGTCAGGGCAGGAAGGAGAACTTCCCTAAATTAGATGGAGAGGCAGCAGAGGAAGCACCAGTGGGGTAATCACAGCCACTTCTTGGCCTGTGGGCGCTTCCCGTGACCTATCAAGTTGACCACAGGTTCAGTCTCACTAAGCTGCCTCCCAGGACACACAGGCTGGCCGTGCCCGCCGGGTGCTGGGTCTAGAATAGAGGAGCTGAGATTCTCCAGTCATCCTAGAGAACAGGCCCCATCTGGGGCATGGGCGAGTATCTGGGAGACAGCGGACACTGAGGAGGCCTCTACACACAGTGACGGGAGTGGAGGAGAGGGCCAGGGATGCTTGGCTGTCTAGGGGAAGGAGGCAGACTAGACTCATTGGGGGGGACGTAGGGCGGCTTCGGATAAGGCAGATTTTAACTTTAGAAAATTCCCTGTTCCAAAAGTCAGGGCTCTTACAGACCGAGTGGGTGCTCTGTGCCAGGCACTGTGCTAAGCACCTCAAACGCACTGTCTCACCCTCACAACCATCCTGTGAGGCCGGGGTACAGTGTCACGGCTAAGCAAACTGTGCCTGAGAGGAATTAGCGGTCTTACCCGAAGAACACAGTCAGGTGGAGCAGAGTGAAGCAAACCTCTGGGTCTGTGGACTCTGGAACCTGATAGTGAGGTCCCCAGGAGTGCAGGGTTCAGAGTGAATCTAAGAGGTCATCCAACACAGATATCAGAAAAGAGAGCTTGCCTGGGGTGGGAGGCGAGACCCTGACTTTCACCTTGAAATTAGGGCTCTTGGCAATCCACACAAGAGCTGGTTGAGTGTAGGACTGGTTGAGGCAAAATCACCATCTCTTGGTTCGAAACTGAGTGTTCCAGAGAGAAATCGTGCTGGGAGACTTACACTTGGCACAGGAGACTTACACTCAGCACAGGCACTCAGTGGCCTTGGGCCCTGTGCTGGAGATGAGCATATGTTTATTTAATGCCTGGGGGTGCTGGGAGCAGGGCTGGAAGCATCTGCATTTTGCAGCTGTTATTGCTAATAATCCCCTGAGGCATCAGTGATCACCCTGATTTACAAGGGAAGAAAACGGAGCAAACGAGAGGCTAGATGACTTGCCCAGGGTCCACCCAGCTGCTCACCCCAGCACGGCCCCAGGCAGAGCTCCTGTCCCTGGTGACTTTTGTGCCCTGGCACTCTCCCTCAGCTGCACACACTTCCACACTCCTCTACCAGCTGGCAATTCCCTGAGGACACGGGACATCATGAGGAGGAGGTAGGGGGAATCTGGCTCCAGCTCAGACTCTGCCTTCCATGCCCCAGGGATCCTTAGGGGGAGGCAGTGCCCATCCCTCAGCCATAGTTCCCTTCACTGCTGGTGGATATGTCAATTGAATGGTGTGGCAGGTGCTTTCCCTGCCATGGCTGAGGTTCTGAGCACCTGTAACTTTTTCCTTCCTGCCTAAGGGCTGCTTTATTCCTCCAAGAGCCAGGCGATCTGTGTGGATGGTTGAGTGGTGCCAGTCCAGGCTCAGCAACCCACGTGATGGCATGTGGAGTCCCAGCTCTGTAACTTTGAGATCTGCCCGTATCTTGTCATAGGAACTAACTAAACCACACCAGTGGCAGGTATCTAGAGCTGGAGGCTTCAGGTTGCTGATCTATAAAACTAGGGATGGTGATCCCACCCTTGTCAGTCTTTGAGGAGTGAATACTGTCAGGTCCGTAAAGGGTCTGGCATCAGGGCTGGTGTGTATTAGGCAGACTCCACATGGCATCTGCTAATGTTTTTATCACCATTACTGCTGGGTGCTGACTTTCCAAGCCCGGTTCCCACAAGGGGACCTGGCCTGGCTGGTCCTGCCTCAAGCCATCCTCTCAGTCTGTATCCTTGAACCAGCCTCCTGCAAGAGAAGTTGGTTCTGAGCTCTGCTCCTCCTGCCCCCAGCTTGCATGGCTCTCCTGCCTGGAGTGGGGCTGGAGGACAAGCAGCAGGAAGGAGTCAGGAGTGTTCTGTGGACAGGAGAGGGCTGCGTCCTGGGCCTGCTTGGCCTTCGCAGCTCAGCTCTGAGGTGTAAGGAACTTCAGTAACACCCAAGGTCGCACGGTGGGGTGGCCAGCATTTAAACCTAGCTCCCTCTTATTCCCAGGTGTCTTAGTTTCCTGGCTGCTCAAGCAAATAACCAGCAATACGTTGGCTTAAAGAATGGGGACTTATTGGCTCACGGTTTTGAGGCTAGGAAAAGTTCAATATCGAGGCGTCATCACGGCAGTGTTCTCCTAGAACACTGGTATTCTGGGGCTGGCTGTTGGCGACCCTTGGTCCTTGGTTTTTCTGGCACATGGCAGTGCATGTGGTGGCCTCTCCTGGCTTCTTAGTTCCATTGATTCTGGCTGCTGGCTGCTCCCCTGTGGCTTTTCCCCTGTGTCTCTGAGTTATGTTCTGCTTATAAAGGACTCGAGTCGTAGGATTAAGACCCATCCTGATTTAACTGGGCCATACCTTAACTGATGGTTCTATTTGCAAGGATTCATACTCACAGGAACAGATTAAGTTTAGGAATGTATTTTTCTGGTGTACCTAACCCTAAACCTGGGCACTTGCCCTATACTAACCTACCTCTGTACATATATGTTGAATGTTTAATCATAGGTAGAAGATTATAGGTTATGCAAACGTCTTGCAACACTCTGGACAGATGGACAAGGTGGTTGTGATAGGCAGCAGAGTGTACCATACAGCCTGGGAATCCAGACTGGGGCCTCCACTTGGTCTCTGTTACTAAGCAAATCACTGCACCTCTCTGGGCCTCAGAGTCTTCCTATAAAGGGGTTGGACCAGATCAGGAGTCAGCAAAGTTTTTCTGTAAAGACAGTGAATATTTTAGGCTTGGCAAGCCAAACAGTCTCTCTTGCAGCTGCCCACCTCTGCTGTTGGAGCACAAAAGCAGCCATAGACAATACTTAAATGAATGTGCCTGTGTCCCAATAAAACTTTATTTACAAAAGCAGACAGTACTCTGGACTTTGCCCATGGGTCATGGTTTGCCAGTCCATCAACCAGAGGATCTCATGATGAGCTTGAAGCCTTTGCTAGCCTAGGTTTCTATCGCAGCAGTCAGCCCCTGGTTGGAGCTAGAACCCAAGCTGGGGATTGATCACCAGTCTGCTTTGATGCTGGTCAAGAAATTAGCATGGTTGCATCCCGTGGGGGAGCCAGAGGGAAATCTTTGGTAACCACCTCTGTTTTTCTTTTCATAGACTGCCGAGATGTATAAACTGTCTTTACAGCAATTCCATGAGGCAGCTTCGAAAATGGAGAGCACACTACAGTAAGAATTTGCTTATTATTCTTTGTATACTGTATTTGTAAAAGTTCCCACATGTGGCTTGAAACCTGCCACCACCTGCCTAATTTTAAATTTCTATAATAACACCGAGAGCCATCTGGTACTCGGTTCTCCCCCCTGGATCCACGGTGGCCACTGGTCTTCTGTAATTGACCAAATTAGCCCTCCTTTCCTCACTAGCTTCTTGGTGAGTGAAAAGTGGGTCTGGCAGACTTGGCTGAGTTATTTTAGGGCCCAGTTTCTAGGGAGCTGGGACTGGTTTTTGTTTTCTAGTCAGGAGAGGAGCTGGTGGTCAGGCCCTGGAGGGAGAAGGGAAGGGGGTGCTTCTGGCCCCCCCACCTCCCACTCCCGCTTTGTGGAGAGTGCCTTCTAGAACAGCCTCCTCACAGTGGACATTAGTTGGCAGTGGGCTCCTCCGCCTGCCTGGTCCGTGCTAAGACCTGTTGCATATTGACAGTGAAGTCCCTGGGTTACTCCAGGGACGAACTGGCCAATAGCTTGCTCAGGCCACACAGGCCTGAACGCCAGAATTCTTCCTACGTCAGTCCATCCATGCCTCAGGCTCCCTGTGCCACTTGTTGAGGGCTCTGAGCTGGCATGTCAGGGAAAGGGGACGGGGAAATGGTGCCTTTGTGACAGACTCAGCTCCAGTTGTCAGGAGGCTGCCTGCTGCTGCAAGACTGGAAGGCACGTGACTGGGGTGAGTGATGCCACCTGGGCTCTGGCTTCTCTCTGCGAAGATGATGTCTGTGACCTGGGGGCTCCTCTGGACTTCTTGTCCTCCTCAGCAGGTCCCTCCCTCTCAAGAGAGGAGCAGGATGGCACAGCAGGCTCACTGGGTACAGGACAAGAGAGTGGTGGCTCACAGTTGGCATAGTGAGAGGAAACTATCACAGAGAGGACTGGGGAGCTCAGAAAAAAGGGATGCTTGTAAAAATGGCTGCTGACAAAAACCACGCCAGGAGCCAGGTAGGGAAGTGATGGAACAGTAATGATTTGATTGTTGAGCATGAGATGCCAGAAAGTGGGGTGAAGTGCCACTAGGTTGTGGGGAAGGAAAAGAATTACCTTGAAACGTCTCAGTACTCCATGGAAGCCTGTTTGGAGGCCGTGGTCAGTGGGGCAGCATCCTCACCGGGGCTGGGACTCCGCAGGGCTTTGGAGGCAAGCTTGCAGCGTCAGGTGGCAGGGGACCAATCAAGGAAACCTCCAGCTGCCATCACGGACACACAGAGCCCCTCCTCACAGAAGGTTCAGAGAGCCTGTCTCGGAAGGGTACCTCCTGGTGCTTGGGAGCTCCATAAGTCCCTCACAAATCAGTGAGGAGAGGCCAGGAAGCAGTCCCACCAGGAGGCTGCCAAGGGACTGCCAGCACAGACCCATGAGCCTGGAGCTTGGCAGGACCCCCAGCTGCTGCTGCCTTGCCAGGCCCCAGCCTCTGACCTGAGCAGCTTGTGAAGGCAGCAGGCACTGAATCCACAGCCCCCCTTGCTTCCTCAGATGTATGAGCAGCCTGCTGAGGGAAGGAGGCTCTGGGGAAGAAGCCCCATGTGACTGCAGGAGGAGAGAAACCGGGCGGCCTTGCTGTCCGTGATGGCAGTGCTTTTTTATCTGCCATGGCCCCCAGCCTAAGAGTAGGGCCTGCTGGTCTCCTGGTCCCCTGGCTGAGTGAGTTTGACATCATTGCCATGTCCTTTCTCATCCCCTTATCATCTGAAGACAAAAGGGAGATAGCATGAGTGTTTTTAGTCTGAATGACGTATGAGGGTTTTTTGTTTGTATGCTACGGCATCCCTTTATAGTAATTACTGCTATTTACTGAGTGCATACTAAATGTAGTAGGTACTGTGCAAGGCACCTCAAATACATCATCTCATGTATTAGATCCATTTTACAGATGAGGACTGAGGCTCGAGAGGTTGACAGTCACGCATCCAGTTACGTGGTGGAGCTGCCACCAAGCCGCTGTCCTGCCTCAGAGACCGTCTGCCCCGTCATAATTATCAAGCGCCAAGCCTAACTCATGAGACGTCACCATTTCCCCTTGGGCAGCTGTGGAAATGGGGGTGTGGCGAGGTTACCTCACGGGTCCAGGGCTACCTAGATAGCAAGACATGCCCTCACCTGCTGAGTCCCAAGCAGCCTCATCCTCTGACTCCTGTGCCAGTGTACATGTCTAGAAGGGATGAGCTGCTATACGCAGAGACCATAACTGATTCAACTCTGCCCTCGAGGCCTAGCACTGGGCCTGGCACAGAGTCCCCAGATATTTGTGAAATGAGTCAGCCAACCCCACAGGTCATACAGCTGCCTACAGTTCAACAGATAGGGTCCTGGAAAGCAGGAAAGTAGAGTGTCCTTGGATCAGAAGGCTCTGTTCAGACAGACAAGTCCCAGTTCAAGGCAGAATCCTTTCTGTAGTTTCTGAATTCTAGCTCAGAGCTGCTTTCCCCAGACTCTTCTCTCTCCATATGAAATCCCTTGGGACTCCCCTGAGCACCCCTGGCCACCCTTGCTGATCTGTTCCACCCTTGTCTCTCTTTAATTAATTTCGTTAATTAACCTTTAATTTCCTAGAGTGGTGCTTCCCACACGTGGCAGTGCTCAGTGGCCCCTTGGTGCTCTGGCCTCATGATTCGACTAAGCCCTAAAGTGAACCTCTCCAGTGGCCATCACAACATCCCTGCCTGCACGCTTCCTTTCATCCAAAGTGACCTCCGTGGTGCCCTCTCCAAAACAGGGCCTTCACGAAGTTTTGGTCCTCCAACTTCTGCTCGCTTGTCTAGGTCGACTCCCTTTTCCGGTGGCCCTTCTTTGCTCCAAGCGCAGCCTGAAACCTAATGACCTTCCAGCAGCCCTGAGTTCCCAGTGCTCGGGCTCCCAGGGCACTGCTGGTACTGCAGATCCACAGTTAAGGTGCCCTGGGTTGTACTTCATCCCTCAAAGACCTTCTCTGAACATGAGATGAGCAGCAGGTTGGAGTGCTAGGAACCAGGCAGACCTGGGCTCCAGCTTCAGTCTTGCCCTGGATGATATGCTCTTGGGCGAGTCAGTTCACCTCTCTGCACTCAGTTTCCCCACCTTCAAAATGAAGGTGATACTTCTTTAATGTTTTGAGTGATGGTCAGATGAGATGCCATGGAGAAAATAGACCTAGGATGCCGGTTATTAATAATGACTGTCATCTGAGCCATTTTCCAGTACATAGCTTGGCAAAGACTAGAACAGATTTGATAAATAAATTGAGTTTACAAAACACTTTATATCTTTTCCCAAATGGAGTCAACAGGAAATAGTGTAGAGTCAGAAATTATTTTGCTTAAACACTGGGGGAAAAATATCCTTGACTGGGAAATTTCTTGGATTAGCGAATGATTGTAACTTACATTGTAAATACCACAGCAATAAATGCCAACTGCTGTTAGCAGTGGAAGTGGAGAGTTTTCTTCAAGGCGGTGGAGCATCTTTTAACAACTTTTGAGTAAACGGAATGGTTACCTAGATGGTAAGCCACAGATCCGTAGAGTTACTCGTTCATTCAACACACATTTATAGAGTGCCTATTTGCCAGGCACCTTGCTAGGCACGGATAAACAAGATGGCTTCAGTTCCTGCAGCAAGGAGCTTGCAGCATTTGGGGGATGACAAACACTGTTTAAAAAGTGGTAATACAGGGAAGTGGACTTGGCCCAGTGGTTAGGGCATCCGTCTACCACATGGGTTCAAACCCCGGGCCTCCTTGACCCGTGTGGAGCTGGCCCACGCACAGCGCTGTTGTGTGCAAAGAGTGCCATGCCACGCAGGGGTGTCCCCGCATAGGGGAGCCCCACACGCAAGGAGTGCGCCCTGTAAGGAGAGCCACCCAGCACGAAAGAAAGTACAGCCTGCCCAGGAATGGCGACGCACACATGGAGATCTGATACAGCCAGATTACGCAACAAAAAGAAACACAGATTCCCGTGCGGTTGACAATAACAGAAGCGGACAAAGAAGAACACGCAGCAAATAGACACAGAGAACAGACAACTGGGGCAGTTGGGGAAGGGAGAAATAAAATAATAAATAAATCTTTTTTAAAAAATGCAAAAAACTGATAATACAACAAGCAACTGCCCAGTTATTTAATTACAGTAGTGGATGCCATCAAAGAAAGCCTTTGATTAAAAAACATATGTCAGAGGAACCTAACCTGGTCTTGAGGTTTGGAAAAGCTTCTCTAAGGAAATGCCAGGAAGAGGAGAAGTTGGCCAGAGGAAGGAGGAAGAAAGAGCTTTTCAAACAGAAGGATCAGTATGTGCAAAGGCCCCGAGGCAGGATGCTTGGCATAGTCAAGGAATTGAAATAAGGCCACTAATGCTAGAGTAATGAGTGAAAGAGGACAGGCGATGATGGCACCCCAAGAAGTTAACAGGAGCCAGATCATGCAGGATTTTGTAACACTAGTAGAGATTTTAATTTTATCCTAGCAGTGAACTATCATTTTGGGCTTTATTTCTTTTCTAAAATATATATTTAAGTATATAAATTCCTCTATAAACATAGCTTTAGCTCCCTCTTATGAGATTTGATATATATCCTGTCTTCATTACAATTCAGTTCAAGATTTATCTAATTTTCATTCTGACTTCTTATTTGACTCATAGATTATTTTTGAAGTCTGTTGCTTAATTTCCAAACATTTGGGAGTTTTCTAGTTGGCATTTAGTAATAGATTTCTAGTTTAATTCTTCTGTGATTAGAAAACCTACTCTAAATTATTTTAGTCCTTTGAAATTTGTTGAAATTTGCTTTATGGTCCATATATGAAGGTTTGGTAAATCTTCCGTGTGCACTTGAATCTTTTAATAGGTGTAGTGTATGTTTGTGCACTAGGTCAAATATATTCCAAACTTTTTTTATCTTTACTGATTTTTTTTTAAAGATTTGTTTATTTATTTATTTCTCTCCCCTTCCCCCTCCCACCCCGGTTGTCTGTTCTCTGTGTCTATTTGCTGCATCTTCTTTGTCTGCTTCTGTTGTCAGCAGCACGGGAATCTGTTTCTTTTGGTTGTGTCATCTTGTTGTGTCAGCTCTCCATGTGGGTGGAGCCATTCCTGGGCAGGCTGTACTTTCTTTCACGCTGGGCGGCTCTCCTTACGGGGCGCACTCCTTGCGCGTGGGGCTCCCCTACATGGGGGACACCCCTGCGTGGCAGGGCACTCCTTGCGCGCATCAGCACTGCGCATGGGCCAGCTGCACACGGGTCAAGGAGGCCCGGGGTTTGAACCGCAGACCTCCCATGTGGTAGACGGACGCCCTCACCACTGGGCCAAGTCCACTGCCTATCTTCACTGATTTTTTTTATCTGCTTGTCCATTTAACTATTGCGAGTGTGTTTGTCTCCCACAATGATTGTGGATTTGTCTATTTCTCCTTTTAATTCTATCAAGTTTAACTTTATATAATTTAGGATTGCTATATATTCCTGGTGTGTTGACCCTTTTAGCAATATGCAATTTCCTTCATTATCCACAGTGATGCAACTTGTCTTGAAATCTAGATTAACAATAGTAGAATTACTGCCAGCTTTCTTTTGGTTAGTGTTTGCATGGTTTGACCTTCTCCATCTTTTTACTTTCAACCTTTCTATGTCCTTCTATGTAAAGTGTGTTTTTTGCGGGTAGCGTATAGTTGTTTTTGTTATTGTTATTGTTATTTAAGATACTTAAATTACATAAATGTTACCAAAAATTGTAGGGGATTCCCATATGCTCCATTTCCTACCCCTTCCAAACTTTCTCTCATTAACAACATTTTTCATTAGTGTGGTACATTTGTTACAGTTGATGAACTTATTTAGGAGCATTGCCACTAAGAATGGATTATACTTTACATTATAGTTTAAACTTTCTCCCGCACAATTTTGTAAGTTATGACAAGATGTGTAACGGTCTGTATCTGTCATTGCAGCATCATTCAGGACAATGCCCCCATATTACATCTAGGTTTTGTTGTTTTTTTTAATACAGCCTGACAACCTTTGCTGTATATGGGAATATTACTACATTTAATATAATTTTTAATGTTTTAGGTTTCTGTTAACAATCTTATTTGTTTTTGTTTGCTGCCTTCATTTTATGTTTCATTTTCTTTAATTTGTTCATTTCTTAAGTCAAGTGTTTTTATTGTTCTATTTTCATCCTCTTTTATCTTGGTAGTTATGCATTCTTATATTACTCTTTTAGTGGTAACCCTATATACTGCAACATGCATGCTTGCCTTGTTATAGTCTAATAGAAAATATTATTACTTTTATCCCTTCTCGGACAATGTTATGGCTTTTAAAAACTTGATTGATTGATTGATTCATTGATTCATTGATTCATTCATTCATTCATTCATTCATTCATTCAAATAAAACTCCCTACTTTTTCTTTCTTTCTTTCTGGGAGTTCAGTTATATGTATTACTGTGCCTCATATGTTTCTATACTCTTTTTTCTGGTTTTTAACATTTTTTTCTTTTTTAAAAGATTTATTTTTATTTATTTCTCTCCTCTTCCCCACCACCCCATTGTCTGCTCTCTGTGTCCATTTGCTGTGTGTTCTTCTGTGTCCACTTGCATTCTTGTCAGGTGGCACCAGGAATCTGTCTCTCTTTGTTGCGTCATCTTGCTGTGTCAGCTCTCCGTGTGTGTGGCGTCACTACTGGGCGGGCTGTGCTTTTTTTGAGCAGGGCAGCTCTCCTTGTGGGGTGCACTCCTTGCGCATGGGGTACCCCTACGTGGGGGGCACCCCTACGTGGCCTGGTACTTGTGTGTGGTAGCACTGTGCATGGGCCAGCTCACCACACGGGCCAGGAGGCCTTGGGTCCTGAACCCTGGACCTCCTATATTGTAGGCGGACACTCTATCAGTTGAGCCACATTGGCTTCCCATCATCATTATCATTTTTTATCTCCATGCTATAGCCTGAGTTTTTTCTGTTGATCTTTTTAGTCCATTAATCCTCTTTTTGTTGTGCCAAGCCTTCCTTAAGTCTGTTTATTGAGTTCTGATTTTAAATTTTTGCTTTTTTTTCAGTTCTAGAAGTTCTATTTGTTTTGTTGTGTTTTTTTGTTTTTGTTTTTGTTTTGTTTTTTGAAGATTCCAGGCATTTGTAAAGTTCTGCTGCTTATTATCTATGTTTTGAACATATTACTTTAAAGTCCGTGTTTTGATAGCTCTAGTACCTGGCCATCTGAGGGTCTATTTCTGTTGCCTATTCTTTTCTCTTGATCCTGTTTCTTGGTATGCCCAATAATTCGTGATTAAATGCCAAACACTGTGAAAAGAAATTAAAAAGACCTTGGAAAATATTACCCCACAGATGCTTTACCCGATTCCTTGGGGAATCTTAAATCCCATCAGGGACTGAGTTGACTGGAGGCTGGCTGGCAGTGTTTATAAAGTTCAGTCCACTTCTGATTCACCCCATTCCCAGGGTATGGCTTACCCCAGGGTTCCTCTTTCTTAATGAGCCCTAAATCCCTGTTTTTGCTTCCACAACCCTGCAAGACTTCTGAAAATATCTACTCTGGTTTTTAGTGGCTTTTTGCTTAGCCTCTTCCCCTATTTCCCTCCATAGCTCAAGAATTTGATAAATGCTTTAAACCGGGAAAACCACTGAGTGTTGGCTCACTGCTTGGTCCCTCCCTCCCTTCCAGAATCTTAGCCCCTCAAGTCCTAGCTGCCTTGGCAGCTCAAACTCCAAAGGAATGTTGTCTTTCTACCATCCTGTGAGACCGCCAAAAAGCTCTTCTGGCTTCCCTGCCTTTTAGCTGAAGCTCTTTGCCTGACTCTCAGCCTTTCTCCCTGGACCAAGAATTGGCAAAAACCCTGAGAGGAGTGGCTCCAGGAACAAACACATACCTCTCTTCAGTTCCTTTCTCTTCATAACCTTAGTCCTCAAGTCCTAGTCAGCATGGTCATTAGGACCCTTCAAAATGGATTTTTCTTATTCCAATTTAAAAATGTTTTCTCAGGCGAGAGCCTAGGTCTTCCACAAGTTGCTACATTTTAGCCAAAAGTAGAGGTCCTGACTTAGATCTTGAGGTATGATTTCAGTTTGCCAAACAGAAAAGTGGCCTTCCTTCCAGATGGAGAAAACAATCAGTACTGCAGCTGATTAAACCGAACACTGCCTATGAGAGCAGCATCAGACATGCACGGCATGGGTGACTCCCCCAACTTGTCTTGGGACCACCAAGCTTTCCTGGGGCCTGGGCCAAGCCCAGCATAGATGCCAGATCCCAGAAGAGGCTGCCTGAGGATCGCCTGAGAACTCTGGAGAGTAGTGTCGTTAGTGAGGTCAACATTCCATTTCAGTAGAATTCTGGGAAGAAATGTTATCCAAAGTATGTATTTATGCACACACAGCCCCTCTACCTTTCAACAGCACAGTAGGCAGAATTGTTCAGAGTTTCTGAAAGACGAGATCAAGACCCCAGGGAACATCCTGCATTTATTGTGTCACATCTATTTTTTATGACAACCTTCAGTCTTCTTCCCATGGGATTCATTCAGATCCTGTCTCGGCTTCTCATTGTCAGGAAACTTGTACTGTCCTCACTGGCCCCACAAAGAGTCAGCCCTCAAAGAAGTTAGAACAATTAAGTTGAAGGAAGAAGGTTATTAACCGTTTCCTGAAATTGAGTCATCATGCACCAAGGACTTTGACCCAAAGACGTCGTATTAATGTAGACTCCGCCAACTTGGAACTTGCCAGAGCTGAGCTACTGTAATGTGCTTTTACCCTCACTTGGAAAAAAGGACTTTTTAAATGAACTATGGAAGATGTTTGGACCTACCTGTGAGAACACAGTTTTTTAGGCACTTAAGCTTCTCCAACTTGCATACGTTCAGTCCACTTATGACAGAGATTGCCCGTTAGAACAACAGTCATTTATTTGCAATAAAATGACATTCTAAACTTCCTTTAATTCAAATAATGTCCTGAATTCTAAAGCTGTTACTATATCTCAGTTTCCTATTTTGTCTAACCTTTTAAAAGGAGCATTTCTATTCAGAAATCTCCCAAAACTTATGGTTCAAACTGATGTCCATGGCTTTTTGAGAGGTTCCACATCAAACCCATTTAACACATTCATTTAACAAATCAAAGTTCAGTTATATATTTTTTGAAAAAAAATAAAAACAAAAATAATTACTGAACATTGACCACTTGCAAGCTGTCAGCCTGGGCACTTATCCAACACCTGATCTCTAATCTTCACAAGAAGCTTAGAAGGCATATGCCATTTTTATCCTTGTTTTAAGGATGCAACAACTAAGGTAAATTATTTAACCTCTCAGACTCCTTTTCCTAGTCTATAAAATGGGCAACAATAAACTCAAAAATCCACAAAACTCCTTAGCACAGAGTAAATGTGCAAGGCCACACGGTTACTTTTTGAACCTCAAATTTGAACTCAGGTCTGTATAAGTCTAAACCTGCTTCTTTCCTCTGTACTGTACTACTTAATCCCTCTCAGAAACTTAGAGGGCACAGGGATTAAGTTGCTTGCTGATTGACTGACCTAATTCCCCATTGTAGCCTGTACCCTTCTCTGGTAATGCTTTCCTTATACATCAGCCCACTACTTATTTGTGCGTGCATGCTGTCCAAGCCGCAGGACCCTTTGTAGTCATTTACTCCCATACTAGCACTGGCAGAGTTGTGCCTCTTTTATATTATAGCAGGGGAACAAAGATACCTAGAGAGAATGTGGTTCAACAGAGGTTAGTGTTGGCATAGCATTTGGGAATGAAAATGTCAAAACAAAAGCTGTTGGATGACAGCTTTCTCTAATGAATAAAGGCCAGGGCTAGCTATATGGGTAGGAAGGGTGAGCCTGCCTTTGCAGTGCCTCAATGGCTTCGCCTGTAAAATGAAGAACTTGGCTTCTTGCCTGTTGCTCCACTCTGTGCCCTTGGCAGACATCACGAATAGATCCCAGCAATCTCCCACTGAACCTGAATGTTGCCTCAGGATTCCTTCTCAATTCAGCACACTAGCTGCCAGTATCGGCCATTTGGAATTTGCATTCAAGGTGAATGAAACCTACTTGCCATCTGTTGGAGACTGAATCGTACCTGCCACAAAATGCATGGTCAGGACCCAACACCTTAGTCCCATGATGGTGAATTCATTTGTAAATAGGACCTTCCAAGATGTTCTTCGTTAAGGTATTCCCAAACTGAATGAGAGTGGACCTTATTCCAGGACTGAAGTCCTGATTGGCAAAAGAAAGCAGAGAAGGAAACGAAAAGCCTTGGGGAGCAGTCAGGAGCTGAAAGTCAACCTGCCACAGAGGAGGTAAGAGAAGGCACTGACTGCCATGCACCTTGCCATGTGACAGAAAAGCCAAGGCCTGAGGATCTCCAGAAGCCAGCCCTAGAGCGTCTCAGCCTTCAGGGAGAAAGCATCCCCCTGCTGATGCCTTGATGTCAACTTCTAGCCGCAAACCCAACCATGAGCCCATAAATTCCCTTTGTTTAAGCCAGCCCGTGGTATGGTGTCTGTTTCAACAGCTGGGAAACTAAAACACCATCCCTGGACCACATGAATTCTAATGTGTCGTTTTACATTCTGAGACTCTGTGCTTGGTTCCTGATTTCAGAACACAGACTCCACTGAGTTATCTTTACATATCCTGTTTTCTGTCTAGGATGCCCTTCCTTCTTTTCCCTTACAAATTATGATCACTTTTCAAACTCCAATGTAAGCATCTTTCCTGTTTACTGTATGTCTTGCCCAAAGGTGATTCCAATATCTTTTTTTAAAATTATTTTTATATATTTATTTATTTGGAAGTACCAGGGATTGAACCCAGGACCTCATACATGCAATGCAGGTGCTCAGCCACTGAGCTACACCTGCTCCTTCAATCTCTTTTTATCTTTGCATCTCCACTATCCCCCAATAGGACATAGTCGCAGTAAGATGTTCATCAAGTAGCTGTCAGAGGGACAGATGGACCTGTGCCCATGATATGGAATTCAGGGGTGGTGTTTATAAAACAGCTAACTGTGTTAAAAAAAAAAAATGTGTCACACATCCACTTTGTGGTGACTTCCAGAAGCAAGATGCAGCCTAGAGCAGAGGCCTTGTGGCATCACTTTGAGGTCTGACAGAGGAGTGTGCAAATCAAAAAGTGCTACTTGCTGCATGAACTGGGTTGGATTGCTTTACTACTCTGAGACACACATCTCTTACCTCTAAAGATTCTTTTAAAAGCATAATCAGGGAAACAGACTTTGGCCCAGTGGTTAGGGCGTCCGTCTACCATATGGGAGGTCTGCGGTTCAAGCCCCGGGCCTCCTGACCCATGTGGAGCTGGCCCATGCGCAGTGCTGATGCGCGCAAGGAGTGCCGTGCCACACAGGGGTGTCCCCCGCGTAGGGGAGCCCCACGCGCAAGGAGTGCACCCGTAAGGAGAGCCGCCCAGCGCGAAGGAGGAAGCAGCCTGCCGAGGAATGGCGCCGCCCACACTTCCTGAGCCGCTGGCGACAACAGAAGCAGACAAAGAAACAAGACGCAGCAAATAGACACAGAAAACACAACCGGGGGAGGGGAGGGGAATTAAATAAATAATAAATCTTTAAAAAAAAAAAAAGCATAATCAGGTAATTTCTTAAGCATCTAGTAATGTGCCTGGCACATAGTAAGCTCTCCATAAATGGAGTAGGTACCAGTTTATGGAAATGCACAGGTGGGGGAGAGATTGGAGTCGTGTAGCAAAAAGAGGGCACAGTGCTAGGTACACAGAGTACACGCACCAACTGTCACCATCTGAAGCCAAGAGAGGAAACGGACTATGGGGCCTGACCCTGCCGAGCTTTGGCAGGTATGTCCTGGTATACACAGACAGCCATGGGTCTCGCAGCCCTAACTTCTGATGGTGAAAAGCTGAAAACAGCCCCCTTGCCTGCCAAGAGGGTAATGGAGAAGCAGAGTCCATCTGACTCTAGAATACCAGACTGCAGTAAGAATAATGAGCTAGAGCTATGTGTGCTGGCGTGGAAAGGTATTTGAGACAGCCCAAGTTATAGTTTAATATGTGTATGTACATATAGCACCGTTTCCTTTCTGTAGGTAACATGTGTATTTATGTGGAGACAGAAATAAGTCTGAAAGGATGCATTCCAAATGGAAAACAGTAGTTACCTCTGTGTAGCACAAGAGTACAGGATTATTGAAGGGATCAGAGGGACTGCAACTTTATCTGAAATGGTTTTGATTTTTCAAATCTATATGCTCATGCACAGCTCGTGTATTTAAAGATTAATGAGACCATAAAGAAAACTAAAAGGAAAGAGAAGATAATGATTTAGGCCAAGGTGGGGAGGGTTCCCAGGATAGCGGGGAATGAGAGCACCAAGCAGACACCCACCACACAGAGGAACGAGAAGTGGCCCTGGGACTGTGCCCCTGGTTACGTGAGAGTGTGTGTATATAAGTACAGGTGTGAGTGTGTGGGTAAGTGGGTGTGAGTGTGGCTTTGCATGTGCATGGTGAGCGGCTTGTGTGCGCAGGGTGAGCGTGTTTCCCAGCCGAGGTTTGGCGCTGCTGGCCCTGGTGTCCTCAGGCGAGCTCCTCTGCTGCCATGGGCCTCTGCCCCATCAAAGGCTCCATTTCTTGTGCTAGGTCTATGACTCTCTGGTTCCGAAGAGTCTCAGGTCGCCTTGTAAACCCCTGTGGCCACATAAGCTGTGATTCTGGTTGAAGCCAGAATGGTAGAGCCCCGAGGGGCCCTTCTCCTCCTTGACACTCTGAGGTTCTTCCTGTCAAGCCTGCCCTGGAAACCCGAGGCCCCTCACCGTCTAGCCTTGAGTGGGCACAGCCACTCACTCGTGATCTTGCAGGAGCTGCAGCCAGGATTTGCTGATCGGCCCTTTCACGTACTAGTGAGGAAAATAATGAGAGGCCAAGCTTGTCAGCGTAGTGTTTCACTGGCAGGTATATTCAAAGTTTCCATCAGGAACAAAGTAAAAACTTTCCTGGAGCAAAGGAAACTCAGAAATTAGCTAGTGGTTTTCTGGTTCTGCATTCTGTCCCTGTCACTGTAAATAACCAAGCGCTGGATGCCTGGTGTTTTGTTTGGGGCTGAGCTCCACAGGCACGTGGTAAAGAGCTTGGAGAGGCTCCAGAGGGAAAGAGACCAAGCTGGTTAAAGGATTGAAAGGCTAAATGCACAGAATTCGTGTTGCCTGGAAAGGGAAAGACTGGCAAGAGAATAGAGTTGAATTCCAATGAAAAGGAAAAATTGTCTGAATAATGGCAGAACTGGAATATTGAATTGCAGCTGTAAAAATTAAGTAAGTTCTAGAGAACTTCCTGACCTTCAGTGAGAAATCAGAATGCCTTCCTAAGGGAAGTTGCCCAGCCTTTTATCTTCCTCTCCTATCTTTAAGAAAAAGCAACAGTCTCCCTTTCCTCAGAACATGGCCTACCACGGCCCTCTTCCCCATCGCATCACAAACAACAGAAGGGCCACTGCCGCTACACCAGCAAGGCAACCACAGCGTTCCACCTCTGCTGCCCCTGGCTCACAGGCAGTCACTTCTCTTGAACCTGCTTAGAGCAGGGAGGCGTCTCCTCCATCTGGCAACTCATTCCCGTCACCCTGCTCTGGCAGCATGGGCAACATCCACAGCAGGCCTAGACTTTATCCACCACTTATCCTTTTCTTGTAATTATTTCTCTTAAAAAATGGGATTAAGTGACGGTAATCTGGAATGTGCCCTCTGATTTCCTTCAGTAAACTTTTACCAATGCTGGCTCAGTGGCAGGCGTGGTGCGAGGCACAAGTGTACATGATGGACAAGGCCTCAGCTCCGTATCCCCACCCCGACTGCCCTTCGAGGAAGAGTCAGCCATGCCCTGCTCTCTGCCCCACGACTCCTGGGTCACCTCCCACACACTTGAAACTCTGCCTGCACTTACTGTCCAATACCACCTTCTACTTAACGACATACTCTTTGCAGGTAGGAACCTTGTTTTATTCATTTTACATCCACAGGGTCCGGTACATAGGCACTCAGTGGCCACTTAATGAATGAAGAGACCCACTAACATGTATGATCAGCGCCACAGCGTGTCTGAATCCAGTGCTCCCAGAGTAGAGATATTGGAGCAGTTAATTCTGCCAAAGCACTGGGAAGCTTCTGAGGTGACCTGACAGTTGAGTGGGCTATCTTGAGGTAGAGGAGGGTGGCGCTAGCTCAGGGGCAGAGGTAGCAGAGGCCCGGGGCTGGCCGAGGAGCAGATACCTGAGTGGAGGCACAGTGAGGCTGGAAAGGATGTGAAAGGAATTCATCCTGCAGGCAGATGCAAGTCATAAAAAAGCTTTTAAGTGGGGAAACAATGGATCAGATTTGTGTTTGAGAACCATAAATGATAACTGGAAGCGTTTGGGAGAATGAAACAGTAACGGTGATGCAATCCGAGGCAGGACGCCTACTGAGAGCTTGTGGCAGTACCACATGCCAGGAGTGAGTCATCCATTCAACAAATATTTACTGAAGGCCTCCCAGGCCAGGCATTGTTCCAGAGGATGCAGTGGCAAGTGGGACAGAGAGGATCCCTGCTCTCGTACCAGCAAGGTGGTCAGCAAAGCAATAGGTTGATGAGGCGAAGTGCTAGGGAGAAGAGGAGTAATGAGACCAAGGCTGGTCGGGGCCCCTTCAGAGCTGGGCAGCTGCCAGCAGGGGAGCAGCAGCTTCTCCAGAACTCTGGCCACTGAACTGGTTGGGTGGGGGCCCCAGTGGAAGGTAGGGGTGGGAGAAAAAGTCTTGGGAAGCACAGAGGCTCTGCCCGAGGGCCCGAGGTAAGGGTTTGTGCTGAGGCTGAGGCAGAGTCAGCGTGCAGCAGCCACAGCAGCCTGGAGTCAGCAGGGGCTGAGGGGAGGGACGGTAGGGACTCAGTCACAGTTCTTGGGTCCCAGTGCCCGTGGACCATGCGGGCATCGACCCAGTCTGGCCAAATCCCCACTCCATCAGCTTCTGGCAATGCAGCCACGGGCTTAAGGAGAAGGGCAGCCTCCGGGGCCTCCAGCCTCAGCCCCGTCCTTTCTTAGTGCTCAGAGATCCATGACTCAAACCCTGGGCTTAGAGAGGACCGCCTGCTAATCCCCTCCCCTCAACAAAGACTAAAATGGCATTTCAGTCCCAGCTCCATTAGTGCACTCGCTTGGGGAATAAAGCCACAGTCCCTGAAGGCAGTGATTGGGTTTTCTGGTTTGTTTTTTTTTTCCTTTGTGCCACTTTCGTTTTCTTTTGAGTGTTACATTTAGATTAGCGTCTGTGGATTAAATGTTATTACAGTAGAAAAATCTTTTTTTTTCCTTTTAAATCAGTAGAAAGGTTACAGCTTAGCATCATTGTCATTAGTTTTCTCTCTCCAAGGGCTGTTGCCTCCCCTCCCTCCCCTCTTAAAGGTTTGCCTAGATTTCACCCTGCTCCTTGCTGCCTCTGGAAGAAGGAGCCCTTTGTCCAAGGCAGGGGGTTTTGTCAGGGGTGAATGCCAGCTCCCTCAGGCTGCTCTGGGCACCTCACCCTGGCCTGGTCACAGCCCACTGTGGTGGGTGCCAAGTTTGGGTGTACACATGCTGTTCCTCCTGAGCAGTTAAGCCTGGTGAGGGGATTAGGAAGTTGTTAAGTGACGAGATGGTCTCAGAGCTAAGGAACTTCTCTCGGAGCTGATCACAGATGGTGGCGCTGCTTGGCCCTCACAGCTCAGCTGACTCCCGTGAGAAAGGTATGGCCTGACACTGGGCACGGGTAACTGGGGAGACCCAGCTCTCAGTATCCAGTTCTTCCATGCCCAGAGGAGATTTTCCAGAAAGATTTACTTAGTGTGCAGCATTCTGCAAAGGCATGTTCATTTTGGCAGGCCAGATACCTTTACATTTATTGGAGGCAGGTATCTGAGGTGATTGTGTCTCAGGATCCTGACAGGCTCCGTCTCTAGCCCTAAGGAAGAAAATCCTCATCCAAGGATGATGACTCGGGGTCTCCACTGCCACCAAAAATGCCTGGGCCAGGAAGACCTGCCCTAAAGGGGTTCACGGGTCAGAGAAATTGTGTCCATAGGATGAGCTGGCCTACCTAAGGCTGCTCCAGGCTGGAGAAGACCCTGAGAACCTAACCTGACCTATGGCTGTTGGCTGCTAGTTTTTACTGTATATATAAAGAGGCTTTTGCTTCTGGGATAGTCAGTGCCAAGAGATTCAGGAGCCATGATTCTAAGACTTCTCTGCAAAGAGTCTCTGGAGGGTTGAGGGTATCTGCTCTGGACTCTAAAGTGTTCCAAAACCTTCCCTCCTACTCCCCTAGCCCACCCATGAGGTGGTATCCCTCATGCCACAGAACACCATGACTGCATGGAGCCTTGAGGGTCAGCTCATCCAGCACCAGCCTCTGCTGGAACAAGTTTGGTCACCGGGTGCCTCTCCTCACAGAGCAGCCATCCTCACCTCTGCACAGCCCTGGATGTCAGGAAAGAACCTCTTTGATGGTGCGCAAGACTGCCTCTTGGCACTTCCCAGTTCTTCCCCTTGGGACTCTAGAGCACGACTAAAATACCCCTCTGTGCCAACCCTGCTGATATTTGATGGGAACTTTCATGTCCCCCCACGCCTTCTTTCTCCTTCAGCCTTATCCTTCCAGCACTAACTTCCCAATTCCTTAGGTCGTCCAATAAGGCCCATACCTGGCTTTGAGCTCATGTCTCCTCTCCTTGCACTCCCTGTTAGAGGAGGACTTTGAGAGCCCAGGAAGGCTGACTAGTCAGCAGGACAGTCGTCCCCTCGCTTGTTTGGAAACTGTGTGTCTATTAACTCATCATGTTGCCAGCATATTAGCTTTATTTTCAATTATTGTTAGCTATGCCCTTCTGGTTGTTCGTATAGAGCTGCCTGCTAACTAAGTTCCATACACTGTTGCTATAAGTAATCTCTTTGAACTTGGGTTCTGGACCTTCTGTATATTTTCTACACACTTCAATTGGAGTATATTCCGTTCAGCCCATAGACTGATTATGTGAGGAATCCAGATTCTGTCATCCAACATGTTCACCAAATCTGTCTTCCATAAACTTGCTAAAGTGTCTTCTCCACATTCAGCTAAACCGTTGATAAAAACAGTGAGATGTACAAGGCAGAAGACAGAACACCAGTAAAGCTGACTCCAGCCATGCTGGTGCAGTGATGCAGCGTATTACTTCCTTGAACATCCAACCCCTCTTATTCCTCCTTTCCCACCAGGCTGTATCTTGAAGGATCTTATCTAATAGTGCCACGTAGAGGCTGGGGCTTTCAGGTGATTGTCTGCCCCTGGTCTCCTAGCCAGAATCCCTGTTAGAAAAAAAGAGAAGTGTGGGGTGATGTTTCCAATGGACTGATTCCGTTTCTACTGATTACCTCCCTTTTTAAGGACTCTGAAACCACCATCTTTATTAAGCCATTCTAGAACCATATCTGGACTCTGCTTATTATTTCATGGAATGTGTGCTTTTGAAAACCATAAAATTGAAGGCTATTCCTTTCCAGTCTTCCAATGCCTCTCATTCTTGAGGATTTTATATAGATCACCAACAGCGACTTGGTGGTCTAGACCAGAAGTTCTCTTGGTTCTTTTGGGTGCGATTCAGTGGACCTAGAATAACAGAAATCATTGGAGTAGCTTGGTTGCTGTAGTGGTCTTTCCACCCATGAAGCATTTGTTCTTTCTTTTGGAGAGGGAGAGGATATAGAAAGACCTGGGCTTTGAAGCCAGAAAAACCCAAGCTGAATCCTGGCCCCGCCTCTCACTTGTTGCGACAAGATGGGCTGGTAACCCCCTCTGTAGCCCCAGTTTTCTCCTCTGTAAACAGGATGACCATCCGTAGCTCTCAGGCCTGTCATGGGGGCTCACTGAGGAAGCCAACGGTCAGCTCTTATTATGAGCACTCCCTGCTCCCGGCCTTTTCCCTTTTCAGTCCAAAGACCCATCTTGCAGTGGAGGTGTCTAAAGCAAAAGAGGAGTTGCCATTTCTCTGTTATCTCTTTTTTTTCCTAATATATTTTTTTGGAAGTATATCATTCGTACATGAGAATACATAAACATTAAGTGTATAGCAAAAGTTGCCACCGTACAAAATAAACGTGTAACATCATACAGGGGTCCCATACATCACCCCTCCACCAACTCCTTGCACTATAGTGATACATTTGTTACAAACTGTTTAAGAGCATCATTAAAATCTTACTACTAACTACAGTCCATACCTTACATTATGTGTATTTTTCCTCCAACCCACTCTATTTTTTAAACAAATCAATTTTATTGAGACATATTAATAAAGCATACAATTTATCAAAAGTATGCAATCATTGGTATTTTGTATAATCACATAGCTGTGTGTTCATCACTTCAGTCTTTACTCAGGCATTTCCATTATTTCAATAATAATAATAAACAAAAATCAGACACACAAATATACAAGGAAATGCCTCCCCTCTCAATCTCTCCATTTCTCTTCTGTACATAGCTGCTATTTCTGGCTATTCTTGCACTATTATTAATTAGTTTATTAAGCAGTTTTATTGCGATATATTCACATGCCATATGGTCTAGCCAAAGTGTATAATCAATGGGTCTTTTTGTTTTCTTTTAATATACTTTATTATTTTTATTTTTTTAAAGACATTTCTCTGTATCTTACAGCCCATTATAGCTTAAGCCACAGGCAGTAGTCTTCCCTTCCCTCCCCACCTGCAGCACACCTCCTTCTGCCCACACCTGCCCCCAAAGTCTCCCAGCTTGGGGTATCTAGAATGAGGACTCCCTGCCCACTGCACCACCTCCTGCTGCTCAGCCACCCTAGCCTCCCTGTGTAAGACCCACCTCAGGAGCACCAAACTGATGTGCTCCTGTCCGCAAGAAGTCCCTGGGGGAGTAGGCTCTATTCTTGGTCTTGGGGCCGGTCTGGGTGTAGCAGGGAACAGTGTGAAATCTCCCTGGCTCAGCCCAGCACCCAGGGCCCTCCCCAGTCTAGGCCCTGCCCTTCCTGTTGAGAGAGAGCCAAGGACCTGGTGACATTCAAGGCCCTTCATGAAGTTACCCTTGGGTTTCCCAGGGCTGTTTGCTAGTAAATTCCTAGGAATATCCAAGGTTCTGTAAATTCCTCTGTAAATTTAGTTGGGGTTCTGCATATGCAACTGAAAGTTAGAGACTGTGCCTTTCATTTCTGTTCTGGCCCAGTGCACAGGCACTCAGGATATGCTGGTTGAGTTGGTCTCATTTTTCAGAGCCAATCTCCTGGTTCATCAGACACATCCTCTGGCCTTGGTTAGAGTGGCATATGGAGGCCTTATTGTTTTGTTATGGAGGTTTGTTGTTTCAACCTCCCATAGAAGGGCTGATCACAAGAACACATTTGCTCCTCACTGGGTGTCCCTGGTGACTGACTCAAGGCACTGCTGAGTGGGTGAACTGCACCCCAGGTGGCCTTTCAAGAGCATTCCAGGTCTTCATGTTCTGGAAAGGTCTACTAGGTCTCCCTTTCCCCTAACCCTCTGCATTTCCTAATCTTTCTCCATTCCCAGGAATGTGAGCCTATTGTAAATAGGACCTTTTGAAGAGGCTATTCATAGTTAAGGTGGCCAACTGAGTCAAGATGGGTCCTACTCTTATTACTGGAAGCCTTATAGAGAGTCTACTGAGAGAAAGCCACGGGAAGAAGCTGGAAGTCAGTGGAACCCAGAGGAGAAAGGAGAAGACATCGCCAGGTGCATTGCCACATGACGGAAAAACCAAGGACCCGAGAATGGCTGGCAGCCAGGCCCAGAACATCACAGCCTTCAGGGACAAGACATCTCCATGCTGGCACCTTGATTTTGGACCTCTCCTAGCCTCAAAACCATGAGCCAATCAATTCCCATGGCTTAAGTCAACCTGTTGTCCAGTGTTCGTTTAAGCAGCCAGGGAACTAATACACACCCCCACCAAAACAGACCCAGCCGTCAGAGCCCTCAGAACTCCCATTCTTGGTCCTCTACTACAAGCTGTTATTAGGATAAAAGATGTCTAATTAAATCAATTTTTACACTAAAATAAAAGCTTACAGGCCTTGGTATCATGTACACTTTGAAAGGGGACTCAGGCTGCCAATGAAAAGAAGGAAAGGAAACAAGAAAGGCACATCTCATAACACACTCCCCTGTGCCTGTGACAGGCAGGCACTCCCATTTTTATAGATGAGGAAACCAAGGTACCCCAGTTACCCTTGACAAACTTGCTCAAGGTCATTTAGCCAGGAAATGGCGAAGCCAAGAATCAGACCCTGTGCTTTCTTGTCCTCAGCCTTGGTTTTTATTTCATTCTGTACCCTTACAAGTTCTCAATCCCTAAGCTGAATTTTTATGGAATGACACAGGTGCTGATGAAACATTTAGAGGGGAGAGTTGCTTCCGAGTCTTTACAGTGCCCCTCCTGTTGGTGGGGGTCTTGGGGTTCTTGGTGACGTGATCCCTGTCTCATGTGCTGTAATCCCAGTGTGTGGTAGCTCGGAGACCACTTGCCTCAGAATCACCTGGGGGGGCTTTTGAAATGAAGATTCCAGGGCCCCACCACAAGCCTAATAAATCAGCCTTGGGCCTTGGAGCTGGCATTTTCAATATCATGCTCCCACGTGATGGGTATAAACCCTCAAGTTTAGATCCCCTGCCAAAAGTGAAGGTGTTCCAGCTAGCAAATTAACTACTTCCCCAGAAAATCCCCCCAGGGAAAGCTACTAAATCCATCCCATAGCTGCTGCCTTTTCCTTCAGGAAGGACTTCTCCAAGTCTGACTCCTCTCCAGGGTCAAGGCCCCAGAGCAGCCTTGAGGCAAGCCCTGGGAAGAGCTATCTGCATGCTCATATTTGCTTCCCTCAACCCCGTGGGCTGCCCTCAGGCTCTGCTTGGCAGCAGCAGGCCACAAGCCACTTTGCTCCTATGTCCTCAATGACTCGTTGGCGGGACAAGCCCAAGGCAAGCAGGCAGATGATGTGCCCATGTGGCCATTGATTCAGCAACAACCCTTTGGCCACTTGAGACCACCAGGCCCCTGCTCTCCCAGGGACCTGGATTCCCCTTCTCTGAAAGTAGCACTGTTCTGGTGGGGTCAGGGTCAGCATCTGGCTGACTGTGGCAGGTGGTTTCAGGCAGCAGAGTGTGGGAGCCCTGGACTGGGTGTCCAGAGAGCGAAGCTCAGACCTGGAGCAGACCGCCTCCCGCTCTGGGCTGTGGCCTCCTCCCCTGCACTGGGAGCTGGGCTCATGCTCTCTGAGGCCCTTTCAGGGTGTCACATCCACACACTTACAGTCCCCTCTTTGCCCTTTCTCTCAAGCCAGTTGCCACCCACCCTCGTTCCCTGTCGGGGCAGATAGTTCCTTAGACGTTACCACTGGACACCTCTGTCCTCCCCAACCCCCATTTCTTACCACTTTTATGACCAAGGTGAAAGGGCCCAGGAAGCTTTGGGAAGCAAATTAAAATTTTGTCTGGTGGATGGTAATTTAAGAGGAATTCATTCTTCAAGGTCCCATATTCGTGGATTAAAAAAAAAAAAATTCCCTATGTCCCAGACAGTAGTTTAGCCCATTTCCTAAAATAACTCCCAACAATAACAATAATATTCTTTATTGACAGTTCATGTTTGTTACAGGTTATATAAGGAGTCAATGAAATCATCTTCAGAAAACTTTGGTATTTTTATTGATCATGAACACACAAACCAAGTAAAACTGATGGCAGAACTGAACCCTAGAGAAGTGAGACCAAGGGGATGGAAAAGGGGAAATGTGCTTGGGTCTGTGTCTGCTCCTGGAGGAGCTGTTAGGAGCCCCAGGGCAGGGCATGCCTCCAGCAGGTCCCTGAAGGGGCTTGTGCTCACTTTCAAGCTGTCAAAGGTGACTCCGGTTTGGCTCAGTTCTGTCTTTGGATTTCACAGGGATTGATGAATTGCCTTCCAGAGTATTCCAGGATGACAGTTGTCAGAAATGCCCAGGAGTTTTACTTAAGCTAACAAATGATTACCCTTCCCATTAGCTCTACAAACAGGCCCCTAATTAGTGAATTGGCTAATCGCTGGAGCCTCTGGGGTCATTAGTCCTGACAGACGGTGCTGCTGCTCCGCACACTGTGTCACTGTCATAACGCACAACGTCAGGCTCTGCCCGGAGCCCAGGGCTGGGGACCAGGGGTAAGAACCGGCCCTCTGTCCCTTTATCTCATCTTTTACACCACCTCCCGGTAAACTCATTCCTACCTCAGACAGGCATGGGGGTCCTTTCTAAAAGAAAAGGAGGCTGGCAGGGCTGCATAGATTCTAGGTGAGAAAACGTCTTTTATGAAACATTTCCATTTTCTACACACCTAGTGAAATGCGGGCAGCACCCTGGATCTTGCCACATAGCTCCATGACTCACTCGTGACCACAAACATCAGATCCTCTCCCGGCTACGCGGTATGTTCAGCCAGTGCCTTCGGATGTTTTTCACCCTGAGTTTTTGGTTGGCACTCCGTTGGATGGCAGTGTTGGGGCGAGGCCAAGGGGACAGTCAGTGTGATCTAGATGTGAGACTCCTCCGTGCTTCCTTCCGCCCTTCTGGGCGCTGCCTCCCTCCTGGCAAGCGGTGTTTTGGGCCCCAGCTACAAGCTGTCCATCCCGACTGCTCGAGAATGAGAACCCCAGACCAAGCCACACGGGCATTAGCCGTAAGCCACCAGCGCAGGTTTCAGGGATGAGGAGGACATTCTCACAGAGGGGCAGAGCTCAGTCCAGCCTGAAGCGGAAAGGCCTGCAGGGAGCGCGCGAGGCGGGCAGCTGTTCCCCCAAGAAGGCTGTCTGCCTTGAGCGTCTGAAACCCGGCAGACTCCTGCGCCCCAGCTCAAAACCACGGGCGCCTTAGTCTCCAGGCCTGTTGAAGCAAAGGGCCAAAGTCTTTTTGAAGATACAAAGGGAAAAAGAGGGTGTGCTAGAACAAAGCTTGCAGCTAGACACGGATGTAAAATTTATGACTGCGTAAGGTGAAAAAATGGGTAGTGGAACTGCATTTATTGACCCAAAAGCAGCCGAAATACGAATTAGAGAAAAATTGTGGAAAGGTGATTATACAGCACAGCAAATCTTTAACATGGGTTAAACGGAATTGTTTGGGAGGTAAAGCACCAGCATGAACTTGCATTTCAAAAGAGGAAAGAACAATGCTGGGGTTTTGATTGGAAGAGCCAGGCATCTGCTTTGACTTGGACTAATGTGGCAGGAAGCTGTTTGTTGATGGCCCTGGAAATCCACGTAGGTTAAAAGGGCTTGGCTGGCTCCTACACAGCATATATGTCCTTGACCCACACAAAGACTGGATTACACAAAACATTCCCAAACCTAACAGTCACCTGCATCTGGGAACACAGCTAGTGCCTTGTGGCTCATGCTGGACCTAGGCATGTCCTGGGTGTCACAGTCCTGAATCACTCCCACCTCTCCTCTAGGGGCAGAGCCACCTCCCAGGCCTACCCCCCTCACTCTGGAGCCAGGTCAACCTGGGTCCTGGGACAAGTTACTCAGTTGCTCTGAATCAGAGTTTCACATCTGTACAGAGGGACCTACGACTCTCCTAACAGGTGAATGGGAGGACAATATGAGATCAGATTTCTAGAACACCTAGGACAGAGCTCCAAAGACACTACTCCTGGGCTGTCCAAATATATGCCATCACCTCGAGCCACATGTGACTGCTGAGCACTTGAAAGGTGGCGAGTCCAAACTGAGAAGTGCTTTAAACGTAGAATACACCGGATTTCAAAGACTTAGTACCAGAAATAAAATATATAATTTTTTCTTGTTGAAATGATATTATGGATATTAATTGGCTTAATAAAACATATTACTAGTTTTCATTTCACCCACTTCTTTTTGCTGTTTTGAATCCTGGAACGTTTGAAATGGCACATCCAGCTCACGTTACACTTCTGCTGGGCTGCTCCGGGATCCCTCTCTTCCCTGGCCCCTCACCTGACCATCCTCCTTCCCAGCTCCAGAGCAGAGCACAGACATGATGTCCTCATGGGCACCCAGTCCACATGCAGTTGTTTTGATTCAAATAAGCGCCTGCCTTCCCACTCTGGATCTAACTCCCTCTCTACTTTCACCCTCTTCTCCCCTGATTTTGTTTTCTTTAAACCAAATTGACTCATTGAGAATTAGCCCAATGCTTGGTCATCTTGGAGTCCAGAAAGCCTTGTTATCACCGGTTATCACAGGACACCAAACTCAGAAATCATGAAGAAAATTTTGGTGAATTTGACCCATATAAATTCAGTCTGGCAAAATACTGTACACAAAGTGAACAGCTCAAGGGATTTCACGCTCGTTCCTTCTGGAATGTGTCAGAGAGGCTAGTATGGTTTGACTTTTCCCCCTCAGCTTTTAGATTAATTTCTTAGGTAAGGGGGAACCAGGGAAAAGTATTTGTACTGTGCTTTAAAAAAAATGGGTACAGACAGATAACAAAGCTCTTCTGATGCAAAAGAAGGGGACAGACAACCCACGGGCAAAGGGACAGAGTGCCTGCTTCAGAATGCACTGGCAAGACTTTCCAGTCTGACTCCTGAGTAAACAAATGCAAATCCAGATAGCATGGAGCTGGTTTTTACCTATCAAGTTGTCAGAAATGGAAAAGATGGAGAGAAGGTTCAGTATTTTGGAGGGCAGGGATAGCGGCCAGTCTTTATCTGCTGTTGAGAGTTTGTAAATTGCTGCCATTTTCTGATGAGCAGTCGGGCAGTATCAAAATTTAAAATGCAAGTATTGTTTATCCAACAAGTCTGCTCTCAGTATTACAGGGCACATAAAAATGAATCAGGAAGTGTATTGGTGGTTCTTTGCAGCATTGCTTGCGAGGACAAACACCTGGAAATGTCCTAAATGCCAATTAATAGAGAGATCATTCCTGGGACATCCACGCAATGGCATCCTCCACCTTCATAAGACAAAGAGATGGCCCTGTGCAGGCTGTGATAGAAGAGCAGAGCAGTGTGTGTGTGAGAGAGAGAGAGAGAAAGAGAGAGAGAGACCCTCGGGATAGGCAGAAAGGAGGTAGATGCATGCCTGTGCTAATACATGCACAGAATGTTCCTCAGGCAGAGTACTGAGAAATGGTTGGCATTTAGGGAGAGGAGCTGCCTCCTGTGGAAGACAGCAAGGAAGCTCTGCTGCAGGGGGCAGCACCGCTATGGGGGGCAGCAGCGCCTCATGGTGGCCAGCACCCCCTTTGGGTTTCTTCCCCGCTGCCCTTACACAGCCTTCCCTGAAGGCCTTCTGACCCCACTCCCAATTTTACAGACCGAGGAACTTGCTCAGGTCCCTAGGGATGGGAAGCAGTCACGCATACACCTTTCCTTCCCCCATTCTAGAGCAGAGGAAGCAGGAAATGAAACAAGTGCCTTTCCCGGGCCAGAAGCCAGTCAGAGGCTGGGTAGAAAACACCCCTAGCCTGCTGACTCTCTCCACTCTGATTTCAGCCACACCAGCGGCCATTTGTGTAATTGGTGGACCTACGACAGGGTCTGACCAGGTGTTGAGCTGGACTTTCATACTGAATAGGAGAGGCCCTTCAAAGGGCCAAGGAGAAGCAATTGGGGCAGCTGCAATTTAGAAATAGGGGTTTTGTTTTTTTTTTCCTTTCAATTTTTTTTAATTGAATTGTCTTTTTTTAAAAAGATACATTGAAAAAATATGAGGCTCCCATATACCCCCACCCCCCACCCCCCCACTCTTCCCACATCATCAACCTCTCATCACTGTGGCACATGCATTGCATTTAGTGAATCCATCTTGGAGCACTGCTGCACCACATGACTGAGAGGTGGCTAATGACTGGGGAGGGACTGCAGCTACACGGGCTGCCACCCTCTGCCCTAGTGAGTTTCTGTGGCTGGCCAAGGAAGAGGCCAGAGGAAGCTTCGGAGCCTCATCTGGGTGACCTTGGGAAATCGCTCCATCTCCTTCCACCTCAGTCTTTGTTTGTTAAATGGGCACACTTCCTTGCCGAGCTCCCACAAAGATTAAACCACGCACCCCACAGATGCCAGTACGAGTCAGCTTATTCCACCCTTCCAACCCCTTTCCATGGAGTGCCTTGGGAGTCGATGGCCACTCCACCCAGCTCTGTCATATATCAGTTGGGTGCTGTCAGGTGGCCACCAGGGCAGAGTAGAAGGCATCTAAGCTCGAAAGGGCTTGGAGGGAGTGTGTGGGAAGCTAGCATTGCCATGCTCTTCCCAGGCTCTTGCTCAGGCAGCTGGAGCTGTGATTGCCCCCAGTGCCCAAGGCCCAGATGAGTCTCCACGGACTAGAATTCCAATGGTATCTTCTCTTTGAGGCGTTCCCGGAGGAACTCAGGGCTCCCAGGCTATAGAGAGGGCCTCCCACCTGCTCTTTTCGCCTAGGGTGTCAGCAGCCTGGGGCACAGAGCCACTTCCATGCCTCTGGCCTGTCAGCGGCCAGCAGCAAGTCCCAGCCCAGAGCACCTGGGGAAGCCGGTCGGATGTGCACGATTCTTCTTCCCTAGATCGCCGTATGCCCACTCTCCTGATTGGTGGAAGTCCAGACGAAAATAGTTCATTTCCACTGGGGAAGAGGGACAGGGACCCAAGCTAGTGACTCCTGGCCTGGAAGCAGGAGATGGGGAAGTGAGACAAGTACTAGCAAAACGACTCCTTCGTGCCACCACTGCCGTGAAGTGATGAGCCCCGGCCCCTACACTAGACCTGCTGTGTGCTAGTTCTGCTCCTGGGCAAATTATGTAATCTCTCCGCATCTTTTTTTCCTCAGCTATAAAATGGAGATGAGAGAACAACCCAGTGGAGTGGGCATTTAGATGACATACAGCTTGTAAAGTAAAGCAGTAAGCAGCGTGCTGGCCCACAGTGAGGACTCAGGACCTGGCAGCAGCTCCCATTTATCACTGCCGATGCTGTGAGAATCCAGCATCTGGCTTAGGCTCTTCCCAAGTTTAATTTGTTGTGCCCTCAGCTACATTAACGAAACCGATGCCAATAAGGCTTTCAAATGAAATGCCTCTCCTAATAAGAAAGAAAGTACAAGTAACTAAACTGTTCCTGTGCTTAGTCAGGAAAACCTGTCTTCCTTCTAGGGTCATGCCAGTTGGGCATCACAGCCAGGGCTACTTTGGTCCCCCTGGCCTGGCCATGGGCTTTTCAGGGCCGCTCCCCTTGGAGCTGAGCAGGGCTTCTCCACGGGCTCTACTGTAAGGCTGCAAGGGCTGAGGACACACTGCCTCCCAACTCTAGTTGTCGGCAAGGGGCTTGCATTGGCCTTACTCCTGTTTCCCCGAACTTCCTACTTGTTGGTCTTGTGCTTCCTTCAAAGTTAAGCAGAATCAGCTGACTCCTTCTATTATGTGTTTTTGTTTGTTTCTTTTTTTCTATCGTGTGTTATTCCTTTAAATATTTCTGTGGACAGAGAAGGAAGAGAGCTGGGAGGACACTGATATTTATCAGACCCTTCTTCTGGGCCAGGCAAACTCCAAGGTACTTTGACTATATTATCTCATTTATTACCCCAGTTTATGGACAATAAAATTGAGAGTCACCAAAGTGAATGGGCTTACCCAAGGTCACATGGCTAATGAGCAGGAGAGCCAGATTCCAATCCAAACCAACCTGCTTCCAGAAACTACCACACAGGGTGCCGTGGTGCTGGGGAGCGTAGCTGGAACCAAACTAGAACTTTGAGCTTTATTTTGATGCCTTGGGAAGCCATCAAAAGTGTTTGAGCTTTGTAATGACCTCCTCAGATATGTATTGTGGGACAATTATTCTAGCAATAGTGCATTAAGTCTGTAAAGCCACAACTCCCCCCATCTTGTCCTTGTGCAGTTGATTATTTTTAACCCAACTACAGGAAATTACATTTGTCTCTACCCGATTTTATGTTCATTTCAGCCTATTGTTCCACCCTTCGTCTTCCAGTTTCTCTCTCTCTGTGTATGTGTGTACATGGGGCATAAGCCAGGAGAAAAAAAAAAAGAATGCCTAGTGATGGCTTCCTGCCACATAGCCACTGGCTTGTGACAAATGCGAGTTGCAACAGTGTAAAAAGTAGGGATTTTATCTCTCACATACCTGGGCAGTGATGAAACAAAGATGGAATGCCAGAAACAAATGATCTTTCAACAAATGCACAGAAGTCTACACTTACTCCACTGATGCTATCTGTGAATAAATTGACTTGGAACTTCTATTTTGGAATTTCAGAGATAAGTACATCCTTTATTCTCCCCCTTCTAACTCAACAACTATTAATTGAGCCCCTACTATGTGCATGTACCCCTTTACTCAGCATTTCGTGCCCATCTGTCTTCATCCTTTGTAGTAATAATTATTGTTATTTATGTATGTTTCTTAAACTCTCTTTTCCATAGCTAGTCCTACACATTTTAAATATGTTTATGTCATATGAAGCTACAGTTATTTAAAATATTAACTATCTGGCAGAGCACATTCTTCTAGTGTGATGCTCATTTTTCCTGATTATTTCTTCAAATTAATTTAGAATCATTTTGTCAGACTTTCCCAACCCTACTCCCAGCCAAAAGAAAAGAAAGGGAAGTCTGATGGACTCTTGATTGAGAGGAGTGCATCCTTTTGAATACATTCATTCAGTCCTGTCAAACCATCACCCTTATGGTTTGTTTGCTTCATTTTGAAATAAGTTGAAAGCCATAGAAAAGTTCTAAGAACAGTACAAAGATTTCCTGCATCTCCTTAACCCAGATTCCCTGTTTGTGTTGTGCAGCCTTTGCTCCCTCACTTTCTCTCTCTGCATAAATAACAATGTTGTCTTTTCCTGATTTGGTGACCCATCATGCAGAATACTCCAGTCCACCAGGTTTCGCTGCACAGAAAGATTCAAGGAAGCAGAGCAGGAGTGGCCCACCCAGAGGAGCACCCGGTGCCGAGGGAGGTGGGGGGTGGGGACAGGGCATTGACTCTCCCTGCCGGAAGGCCAGGCGGGTGCCCCCAGTGGGGAGGTGGAATGCAACACAACAGAGGCTGCAGCCCCCAGGAGCACCGGAGGCCAGGCCCCTGTCAGACTTCCCCCGGAGCTGCCAGAGAACAAGAGTGACTCACAGGGGAGAGCTAGATGGGTGGGGCCCTGGCTGAGGTGGGAAAGCTGGGGAAGCTGGCAACAGGAAAAGAAACCGTGTTCAGAGAAGGTGGGAAAGCAGCGTCCAGCCCGGGTCAGGACAGGCTCACCTTGAGGAGGTGCTGGGAGAGGAGCCAGGGCTGGGCCTGCCAGGCGAAGCCCCCAGGCCACGCCCCGGGCGAAGCCCCCAGGCCACGTAGACGTCTGGGGAGTCCATAGGATGTGGCCTGTGCCCCCAGGAAGCTGTAAGGAGCTAAGCCCGGAAGCCTTCACGACTGATGCCTGGCTGCTTCCATTTAGTCACTGCTTCCTGCTCGGTGTTAGGAGAGGACCTCTGAATACAGAGTGAATAAATGGGGCTCCGGCGCTTGAGGCTGCCCCAGTCTGATGGGGAGACTGGAATCAGGCTGCCCAGTGCCGTGATGGTGGTAGCGCTCACTGCCTGGGAGGGCCAGGAGGGCGCCAGAGCAGGAGCCACGGGCAGACTCAGGAACGCTTTTCCCCAGGCAGAGGGCACAGCAAGAGGAAGTAGATCCCACCAGCGACATAGCTCGAAGCCCCAAGTTGTGCGTGTCCCCCCTCCCCATGTGATGACAGGAAGCGTGCTGGGGCCGGGTGTTAGGCAGCAAGGCTCACCGGACAAATGGCATTTGTGCTATACCTTGAGGAGCAGGCAGGGAAGGAGAGAGTATGCCAAGAGAAGGAAGTGTGATGGGAACACGGGGCATGCCGGGGATGAGGGGATAAGGAGCTTGTTCTTCCCTCACCTGCGTGCTGAGTGCCTGCTATGTGCAGCGCTGGTAGGTGCTGGGGACAAACCAGTGACAAGAGGACTTGGCAGGCCAGAGGTGGAACAGATGTGCCCCCCGCAGCTCCGGGCACTGCAGGTCCACAGGCAAGGCCCTGGCAGGTTCGCCTGCCCTTTCCCACACTTGGCCCACAGCACCTGGGCGTGTGGATGCCCGCAGGCCTCCAACCACTGTCTGTGGAATTGCGGATCACAGCAGCTTGGTCTGCTGAGCACGGCGGGGGCTTTGTAGGAGAGGGGAGGGGGCTGAGCCATGAAGGCAGGTTGCCTGGACATGCCGGCTCACGACCAGAGGCCAGGGGAATGGCGTGCACTGGCACAGAGGCCCCCAAACCAGCATACCCCAGAAAATGCAGGTCCTCTCTTTTAGAGCAAAAATCCTGCTGGAGAGAGGCAAGGGACAGTGCGGAGACATAGGGGCCAATCTGCGAAGGACTTTGTACACCACACAGGGAACTGGATTCTATCTCATCCATGCCAAGGAATGTTGAAGGACTCCAAACTAGGGAGTGACTCGCAATCCCACTATTTTATAGTCTCACTGGTGGCAGGGGAGGATGAGGGGGAGGGAGACCACGAGGATGCTTCTGCAGCGTGAGTGAGACGTGGCGGGAGTCAGGATGGGGCAGGATATAGAGAAATGAGAACAGAGTCAAGAGAGGTTTCAGAGCCCAAATAAATAGGCTTCTGCCCTCCACGTGCCTCCTGCCCGTCTTCCCTGGGTAATCCCTCCACTTTTTGGGCCTTGCTTCAAACCTCACTTCTTCCAGGCAACCTTCCCTCTGCCTTGACCCCCTTGACCAGGACAGAATCCTGAGCCCTGTGCTGTCACAGCCCATGAGCCTTCCCTCCACAGTGTCGATCGCAGCTTTTGTAATTCCACCACACTAGAAGCTCCCCACAGGCAGGCCGGGACCTGTTTTGTTCACCATGGCACCCCCACTGCCTCGAGTGTGTGCTCACAGTGAGCCCATGTGGATGGGTGAGCAGACAACTATGCTCAGCCCAGCGGCCCAGCTCTGACAAGGATGGAGTCGGCCCAGACGGAAGCCAGGGGGCTGCCTGAGCGCGGCCGGCAGGTGGTCAGTAGCTGGTGCGGGGACGGAGGGGTGTGCTGGGCTACGTGGGCCCAGAGGAAAAGAGGTTGGTACCACTCAGCGCTCCCTCAGAACAAAGCTGCTCTCAGTGTTCTGGGAATAAACGGTTCCAGGCAGATTTATGGGCTTACCAGACCACTAGAGGGGACACAGCAGTGCAAGTCGGGGAGCCAATGCACAGGACCAATGCACAAGGCTGGGGTTCTCACAAGCTTGAAGGGAAGCTGCTGGGAGTCCCCAGACTCTGAGAATCTCCCACCATCTCCAACTCCTAGAGTGAAATGGGTGGTTCTCAAGAGCTTGCTGGGACCCCCAGGATCTTTTTTTTTTTTTTTTTTTAAAGATTTACTTATTTTTTATTTCTCTCCTCTTCCCCCTGCCTGCCCCGGTCGTCTGTTCTCTGTGTCTATTTGCTGCATCTTCTTTGTCCGCTTCTGTTGTTGTCAGCGGCACAGGAATCTGTGTTTCTTTTTGTTGCGTCATCTTGCTGTGTCAGCTCTCCGTGTGTGCGGCGCCATTCCTGGGCAGGCTGCGCTTTCTTTCGCACTGGGCAGCTCTCCTTACGGGGCAAATTCCTTGTGCGTGGGGCTCCCCTACGCGGGGGACACCCCTGCGTGGCACGGCAGTCCTTGCACGCATCAGCACTGCGCATGGGCCAGCTCCCGGGGTTTGAACCATGGACCTCCCATGTGGTAGGTGGACACCCTAACCACTGGGCCAAGTCCGCCACCCAGCCCCAGGATTTTGTGTGCCCGCCAGGCTGTACCTGCCACAGAGAGCACATCCACTCTTCAGTCCCCCAGCCTCACCTGAGCTCCTCTCCTCAGCCCTCTCTGATCTGGGACTGACCAGCTCAGCCTGGGAACTGGGGGAGGGGGTTGGCAGCTGGGGTGACTAGTGTCTCCTGTTTGTCATGGAGACTCCTTCCATCAGACTGCAGGTGTTTTCACTCACACAAATCAAAATCAACCAAGCCTTGGCTCAGCTGCCCCACCATTTGAGTTGTGGGGAAACCTGGGTCAGTTAGCCGACCCCCAAACATTTCTGCAGCCTGTGTCAGTGTCTCTTCTCACCTGTTCTTGAGCAGGTAAGCACCCCCCACTTGGACTTTTCTGCCAATCTCCATTTGAACTAAGGGAGCCCATTTCCATAGCAGCAGCTCTCATTGTCATTCCTGGCCTGCAAAGAGCAGCACCCCCCCGCCCCCAGAGCTTTTGAGGATACTGATGCTCCCCTCTAGTGTATGCCTTAGTGCCTTGGTGAAGGGGTATCCTTTGGATGGCCCAGGGTAGGGAGCAGGTGACCCTAATACCTAGCCCTGAAACCCCTTCCTCAGCACTGGACGGCTGTGTGTGCCAGAGCTGCACAACACACTCCACACAGCATGCTGCCTGAAACAAGTAGCATTACCATCTCCTGCTCTGAAGTCTAGAAAGCACCATCAAGGTGTCGCCAGGCTGTGCGCTCTCCCGGCCTCAGTAGCACTCCCGCCTCACAGGGCGATCTTGCTCTCCTCTCTGGCTTCTTCCTGTGGTGCGCTCTGACTGACTGAGTCAGATTTCCTCTCTATTTTATAAGGCCTCCAGTCATGTGGATCGAGGTGGCCACACCCAAGTAGGATCCTTTCGCAGATGAGTCCCCATGCTGACTCACCTTAACACCTTCAAAGACACTCCTTAGACATGGATTCAACCCGATCACAGATGAGGGCTTGGGCATGTCTTTTGTGAAGGATGCGTTTCAGGCCCCCGCAAGCCATCTGTGGGCCCCTCAGCTCCACTTGGCGTGGGTGTCCATGGAGCCCAGGCCTCGGGCGCCCAGCCCAGCCCAGGGTACCAGCCACTGCCCCCGACTCCAGAAGCCCAGTGTGTCCGTATCCATAACTCAGCGTGGCCAACATCCCTCTCCTTCCTTCCTGCCCCAGCACCTTAGAATCCTTTCCCTTCCCTAGCCCCCAGGGTCCTGCCCATCTGGATTGGCAGAAGCGTGTGGATCTTTTTTGCGAGTGTGGCCCCTCTGCTTGTGTCAGATGGTGCCCTCATCCCCCTGGGGCCCAGCATCGCTGTGGGCCTGGAATCTTGAGGAGACTCAGAGTTCCCTGGAACAACAGGCATTACAGGGTCCTCAGTGAGAGGAAGGCCGCGGGCCTGCGCTGCGACATCCTCTTCTCGCAGTTCTTACACTGCAGGCATGAAGTAATTAATAGGAGTGGCAGGAGTGAAGGAAGGAAGCTGGTCTTTCTGGAAGTTCCGGTCAGTTTTCCAGGCAGGTGCTGGTGAGTTTCTGTGAGGGAGGTGCCTAGGCAGTGCAGGAATGGCAGAGCAGGAGAGAGGTGCAGCTCTCGCGTTGAGGAGCGGCATGGGATTGAGGAAACCGCCCTCACAAGGCCCCTGGGTTCTGGGAGCCGGGCAGCATCACTGCAGTCGGGGCCAGAGCACAGAGGCCAAATGGCGCCCAGGAGTTTGGGCATCATTCCACAGGGCTGGGGATTTCTGAGCCAGAGAACCTCAGGCATCAGAATGGCCCATTCAGTTCTTGTCAGCAAGGAGGTGTGGGTTGGTGGGGCACATCAGCTGGGACGTGACTGAGATTGGCCAGATAGCCCGGCCTAGCTCTGGAAGGGAATGGGGTAAAGAAGCAGCTGCCCCAGGCCACGGGGTCCTGCACCTTGTAGGGCCTTCACGTGAGTTACTCCCTCCACTCCACCCACAGGAGGTGGTGGCCTTCCTTGGTCAAGATCTAGGGTGGAGCAGCCCCCCTCCTGTGCACTGGGAGGCGGGCACCCACGGGGTTCCCTGGTCCAGGTCCCCGGCTGCTGAGAGGGGCCTGTCTCAGACAGGAGCAGGGCTAGGGAGCTATCTTTGGGAGGAGGGCCTGCCCTGGGCTCTCCAACCCCAGCTGTTCTCAGCAGAGCCATCCTCAAACACCAAAAGCCCACCGTGACCTCCTGGGCCCCTCGCTGCCCTCTCTAAGCACAGGAAGTGCCAGCTAGTAAACCTGGAGGGGATTCGTGGGGGAAAGTTTGGATCCTTCCTATTTTGTTTTGTTTTTAGACAAAGGAACGAGTCAGGATTGGGCCTTCCCTGTGACTCTGCGTGTGCATATGCGCATGTGTGTGTATGTGTCGAGTTATAGTCCCAGAGGAGACGCCTGTCACAAGGCGGCCTCTGCCTCATTGAATAAGCGGTAGCCAGGGGCCAATTTGTGTTTCCTGCCCTCCTGGGAACCCGCGCTTCCTCCACTCTCACCAGAAGTGCTTCTCACCAGGGCTTTGTCTCCTGGAATAGCTGAGCGTTCTGCCTAAGGGATCGGGCAGCTGAAGGCCAGCAGCCAGCTGCT
Organism: Dasypus novemcinctus; assembly: GCF_030445035.2. Classification (NCBI taxonomy): domain Eukaryota; kingdom Metazoa; phylum Chordata; class Mammalia; order Cingulata; family Dasypodidae; genus Dasypus; species Dasypus novemcinctus. The sequence continues at coordinate 56,203,014 of NC_080698.1, forward strand.
GACAGCCAGGGAGCCTGCGCGCAGGTTGATCGATGGTGGAACCTTTGGGCTCCACTTACCCAGGCTGAATGGCACATCGTCGATAGCAGCCAGTTAACCAAGTCCTGACTAACCAGCTGTTCCCGCCGGCAGCTCAGCCCTAGCCAGGGGCTAGAGCAAGACCTCTCCCTGGCAGCCAGATTGGACCTGACGAAGACAGATGTCTAATTCACTTGGAATCTCCTCACCACTGCCTGTAATAAGAAACTGGCCCGATATCTGCCCCGCTTCGCCCCCGCTGATGCTTCTCTGAAGTTAAGTATCAGGAGGACATAAAATAGCCCAATCGCACACCAGGCGGATGGTATCAGATGGATGTCAGCAGTGATACCAGAAGAAGGATAAGTTGATGAGATTTCATTTATTAAGTGAAGCCAAGAGAGGATGAGGATCGGGAACTGTGCCTCTGAAAGGGCAGAGGGGGTGGCTGGGGAGGAGGAGAGCACCTGGGCTCTGTCCACTAGCGCCTCCCAGCTCTGCTCAGAAGCCGGGGTGCCCCTGGTTGGGGGGGCCAGGGCCCTGGACAGGCGGGCGGGACAGCCACCCTGCACTGACCCAGGCTCGCTTGGGGCAGGTCGCCTCCTTTCCTTTCTCCTGCCCGCCTGACAGACGCGACTCTGCCCTTTGTTGTCGCCTCCCTCCGGGGTCAGGCATCCATCATCCTGCCCCTCTCGGCCTCCTGCGGACCTCTCCCGGCCGCCCCTCCCCCCTCCCCCGCTCCCGCTCCCATTCGTTACACTTCAGCACACTTCTGGCACCGCCAGGCGCCTGGGACACTGTGGGGTTTGGGGCTGGTGTCTTTGGTTCCCGGTCATGACCTGGGATGTTTCTTCTTTGGAATTTGGGGATATTGCCTCTAAAGGCAAAGTGAAGGAAAGATAACGCAGTGTTGAGGAAAGGGCTGTGGGGCCAAACCCTGGGTCTTGGCCTGCACCCTCTTCCTAGCTGCATGGCCTGGGGCGAATCATTTCGCCTCTCTGAGACCGCATGTCCCGTTTGGGTCAGAACCCCTGACTGGCAGGGCCACTGTGGGCTCTTGGAGGGCCTGGCCTGCAGGAGGCCCGGGGGCTGTGGGGGTCCTCCCAAGGGCAGGCCCCAGGCCAGGATTACACTCCTCACTCAATTGGGTGGATGGGGGGGATCCCGTTCAGCCACAAACAGAGGTAATGAATGCCTCGCAGCAGGTGACAGAGCTTAGGGAAACTGAGTGCCGACCCCTGACCCAGAGCGTGACCCAGAGCAGCTTCTAGTTAGTGTCCCTGCTGTGGCGGAGGACGTCTGGCCTGCAGCACATCTGAGAAGAGTGCGTGACACTGTTAGAAAGTCACCTCGAGGTTGCCACCTGCCCTTTCTTCACTCCCCACCTGCCCTCTGGAGAACGGTTCACATCCCTTTCCACAAGACAGACCTTCACATGCGAGGACCCCACACTCACCACGTTGTTGTCTTCTCCGGACACTTTCAGTTGCACATGACACACCCAGTCCAAATAGCGACTTACCCTGAAGGGTCCTGTCCTCGGCGCTGCGAGGCTGTGGGACCATGCTAGGCCAGCCCCTCCCTCATGGCCAGGGAGATGGAAGAGAGGGCTCCCTCAGGGAAGAGCTTCTGGAAGCTGCAGAGGCACCTCCAACAGGATGTGGGCCTTCCCTCCCCTCCGTGTCCTTATTTGAAAAGCCAGGAAACCCCACTACCTTTTAGTCTGGCTTCTGCAGTACACACCTTGATGGCGTGCAGAGAAGCACATCCCCTGCCCTCCCTGCCAAATGCCCTGGTGGCACCTATCCTGGCGCCTGTTCAGGACCCCTCAGGCCTCCTCCTCCATCAAGCAGCACCTGCTGATGGCTCTTAGCCAGGAATGCAGAGAGCAGAAAGCAGACATGTCATGGCACGGCATTGGCTATGCCTTGAAGGCGTGCATAGAAGAGCTGTCACCAGGCCCCAAGGGGTCCCTGCTATTGGGGAAGGTAGCACAAAGGTTTGCCATGAAGATGAGGGGTCCAGGCCAGGGAGGAGGAAGCAGCTGCATTGTGGGGGCTTCACCATGGTGCAGTGCTGGGCCCGGGGAGGCGGGCAGGAGATGCAGCAAGGCCTAAACCCGTGCTCTCACCCAGCTTGCTCTGAGCTGGTGACCCAAGAGGCAGAGGGCAGAGGTGGCCCCTGCCGAGGGCATCCAGGCTAGAGGAAGATGGATCAGATACCAGCTACGCCTGTGAGGGCAGACCACAGAGCCAGGGCGTGTGGGCAGCCTGGGGTCAAGAGCAAAGCCGGGGAGCGGAGTCCCTCAGAGCAGTGGGTTTGGAATAAGACTGGGATGCAAGTCCTGGCCAGTCCAACTGCGAACTTGAGCCATGATGTCTTCACTTGTGAAAGAAGGAAAATTGTAGTTCCTACCTCATAGGAGTCTCCTGTTAATTAAAAGACATGGTGCTTAGCACAGGGTCCAGTGAGTTGGTATTTTTGAAACTGGCTTGGTGTTTTAGAACTGTGTGGTTGACTTTATGTGCTAGAAAAGTCTCTGATCATGTGTGGAGGATGGGCTGGAGGCAAAGAGAAAACTTTAAGAGGCTGTTGTTGGGAAGTAGATATGGCTCAAATGATTGGGCACCCAGACCTCCGTTCCCTGGCCATGAGGGTCCACCCGCCTCAGGGTTGTTGGGGGGCTGGCACGGCGGGGAACAGTACCTCCCAGCATGCCCTTCCACGCACATTCCAGTCCAGCCTTCAGCCCAGAGCCTCACGGATGGGCAGCGGATGAGGCAGGTGTGGGCTGCCTGCAGGGAGAGCATATGCTTTCCAGGCGGTCTGGTCCCAGCTCCAGGGCTGCTGGCCCCTGAGAAAGCTGTGATTTCCCTGTCCTGTCCCCATCAGAGCCTTTGCAGGTAAAGTGGATGAGGTTTCTCCCAGGTGACATTCGCCTTTTGTCTCCTTGTTCCTGATGAGTCCCAGAGGAGGGAGGCCCAGTGGTAATCCTAGGGTTCAGCGGATAGATTTTGCCACATCCCAGTTTCTCCTGAACTTGGAGCCCTCTGAGCATTCGGGGAGGTTTGCCCTCAAAATGCACAGGGCCCTCAGCCAGGAGATGGGATAAGGCAGTGGGAAGACAACAGAGCCCCATTTGGCCCTGTGTCGGTGTCAGTGTCAGTGTCTGTTGGGTAGCTGGGGAGAGTGGGGCACAGAGAGGGCAGTGTCATTCCCCATGGTGGCACAGCTGGCAGGGGCTTGAGCCCAGGCCCTCCAGCCCCACCTGCCCTGTTGCCACACAGACCAATAAGCCTCACACAGAGCTGTAACTCCAGGGGAACTCTGCCCCCAAACCATTTGTCCCACACTGGCTGGCTGGTGAGTGCCCACAGCCGTGCACGAGCCAGTTGAGGAGGTGGCGTGAGGGCAGGGAGGCCCTGCCTGGAGCCAAGGCCAAAGGATGTGATAGAGTCTGTGCTGCTGGGAGCTCTTGTCCCGGACGGGCAGTGTGGGCATGCGGGAAAAGAGGCAGGTCTGAAAGAGCAGCAGTGGAGGTGATGGGAGAGGCAGGGGGCCTGGGAAAGGACGGCAGGGAGGTGGGCAGCTCTCCAGCTGAATCCAGGTCCCTGCCGCAGGCGCCCTGCCACAGAGCCACCCCACCGCGAGCCATCCTTGAAATGGGAAGAAAACTTGCAATGCCTTCCCAGAACGGGGCACCAGAGGTGAGCGAGGAGGGAGGGGCGTTGGGGCCGGGGTGGACAGCACAGAGCCAGCCCAGGGCTTCAGGGAAAAGCCAGAGCAACCGGGGCAGAAGCGGAGAGCAGAGGGGAGAGAGGCCGTGCCTAAGAGGAGATGCTGCCCAGAAAGGCTGCCGTCCTCCCCGAAAGATCCATTTTCAAATGTTAGACATGTGCATGTCAAGTAAGTTCATATACCTAAAACTAAAGAGAGCAATTCTACAAGCATTGTGGGGGGACATCGGGGTCCCCCTCCACCTCACTCTCCCCCCATTGTAGACACGCCCCAGATGACTTTCCGTAATACCAAACAGAAGACAACGAAGAAATTGTTCCTCCGTCTTGAGAGGACAGGGTGGACTGGAAGGAGCAAGGACAAGGGGTAATGCTGAGGACGTGCCCGGGCTGCCTCCTGAAGGCTGAGTCTGTATAATGTGGAGATGCAGCAAAACCTGGCCCCTAGGACTGGAGGCCTTACGGCTCCCTCTTTCCACTAGTTGCCATCGTGGGACTCCAGGGAGTCTCGGCCGCTCCTCTGCTTCCGCCCTTCGAGGACTGGACGCTGCTTCTCTGGCTGCAGCCTCTCCCTTGAGGCACAGTATCGTCGTTGGCACAGCACGGCAGCCACAGGGTCCCCACCCTCCGCGGGCCTCCCTCCCCCTCTGGTTGATAAAATGTCCATTTCATCCAAGTCCCCGAGCATAAGTCTCACTGGTTTTAGTCAGGTGTAGTCACTCCACTCCCTGGTTCGCAGTTTGACGGTGACCCAGTTCTGGCCAATGAGAAAAGGAGAAAATGGCATGAGGTTTAAAGAAGGGTTTTTCTGCCTAATCAGATGGGACTGGATCAGGCCCGCCCCTTCTTGCCTTGATGTGAGGGACCGTGCTCGGTGTGCAAGGCCAGCTCACAGACACAGACGACAGCCCTGCGGGTGACAAAGCAGCAGCCCAAGGACATGACCAGAGACAGACCCCGGGCCCCAGGGCCTCGCGCAGCTGGCACAGCAGTCAGTGAAGAGCCCACCCCCGGGCTTCTGGCGTGAGAGCATGGAACACTGGGCATCTCATTTCCCGGGGCGTCGGGCCCTCCGCAGCTTGCTGTCCTTGACGGATGATTCTGGTTTGTTTGAAAATATCTCAAAATAATAACTGATCCTTTTCTGTTCCAGCATCTACTACATGGCTCAATTATTTTAATGTTTGAGAAACTGGGCCAGAAAAGTCTTAAACTGCATGACTCCCTCCCCTACCCCTGGAAGCCCAGCCTGGATCAAGCCCACGCCCCTCAGAAGCAAAGCTGCGTAAAGCTCATAGCGATCGTTTTCCCTGCGAAGAAACCTGAGAAGTGATTTTCTGCATTCTAACCTCCCGTTGAGTGCCCTAAAGCCACAAGTGATTTTTAATTATGAAAGACTAGTGACAGGTATATGACTGTGACTCCACCTACAACTGGGCATGTTCCCGGGTTAACCCGCCTCAAAACCACCTCAGAGAAACAAGTCAGTGGGAATGATGGGGTCCCACCACGTCAGTAAACATCTCCTGCCGCCGCCTCACGCTCATTGCACACCTGGGGGGCACACTGCGTATCTTCCCCATACCTCAGCCCCTCATTCGGAGAAAGGGGGTGGTGAACACACATCTCTGCCCCGTAAATACAGCTGCTGTGAAGAGCGAGTGTAAGCTGAGAATGGCAGCGGCACACCGGGGCATGGGAGAAACCCCACTGTGTGTGAGTGTGCGCGTGTGCACCCATGGGGGGCTCAGGGGAACGGAAGGAGGAGCCTGCGCCGGGCGGCCGCAGCCTCGTCTGTAAGAGTTCACGCTGCTTGTTTGATTTTGCTTAATTTTTTAAAAAAGAAAGTATCCCTTTTTTTGTGGGTTCTAAAGAGTTTGATAAAGGGAGAAAGGAAAACAAAGTAAAGATTCCCTCAAATACACCTGCAGTTATCTCTAAGAAGTGAGATTCTGAAAAGTTTTTCCTTCTTAGGCATTTCTGCAGTTTTCCATTTTCCTCGCTGTGCACGTATTGGTTTTAAACTCAGAAAAAGGAAAGGTGGACACGTGTATAAATTGAGGTCACGACTGCCTGTAAACTGTAAACCAGTCGCAGAGAAGCCCCCGGAGGTGGCAGAGCGGAAGCCCAGCCTGGAGCGTGGGTTGCTGGAGGCACAGGCAGTCCTGCCGCTGGCCCCACGGCCGCTGCCCCTTCCTCGTCCTGCAGCCCCAGGGCCCTGTCCCCTCGGTGGGGGCTGCCCGCCGCGTGCCCGCGCACGCCGCCCTCCAGGCGTCTGCTTCTGTCCCCGCAGGCCCCGCAGGGTGGAGCCCGTGTGCACAGGCCTCCAGGCCCAGATCCTCCGCTGCTACCGTGAGAACCTGCAGGAGGTGCTCCTGTGCTCCGACCTGGTGAAGGCGTACCAGCGCTGCGTGAGTGCCGCCCGAGAGGTGAGCCCCGCCCCGTGGCCCTGCCCGCCCCGTGGCCCTGCCCGCCCCAGGGCGGAGCTCAGGGCCCGGCTGCCTCAGACCGCTGGTCCAGCGTGGTTCTGGGAGGCCCTGGTACGTCCCAGAGTAAGGGAGGGCAGTGGGAGCCTCACCTGGCGTGGCAGGGAGGGACAGCCACAGGAGGCAGGCCCAGCCTCAGGGAGCCAGCTGGCTGAGGCCTGGACATGGGGGCGGGAGCACAGAGGAGGGGTCCCTAGTCCAGAGTGGGGTGCACATGGGAAGGAGGGGCCCACCTGGTGAGAAGTGGGGAAGGAAGGCACTGGCCCTCAGGGAGCTTCCTGCCCCGAGAGAGGCGGTGAGGGTGTGGGTACCAGGAGAGACAGGGCCCCTGCCCCCAGCCCCGCCCACCGGCCTTCCATGGCACCCTCCCCGTGAGGCACCCACCACCTGCCTCCTGAGCTGGAGCCAAGGGCACTGGCTGGGCAATGGAGCTCCTCCTCTCCCGAGCACAGCGTGGCCGGGCGTCCACGCCACCCTCCGACCCTCCTGTGCTGGCCAGGGGCAGTCCTGGGGTCCCACTCATGTGCTCTGCAGCCCCCCATGTACTGGGCTCTGTCCTGGTGGTCCCAGAGGGGGCCTGGATGCTGGGCTTCTGTTCTGCTCAGCACACTGTCCCCCGAGGCCCCAGCCGAGGCTGCCCTCCTGCCCCGCCTCTACCAGCCACTTCCTGCCTCACTCCTCCCACGGCCCCCCGTTTCTTTTCTAAAAGAATCGCCTCTTCTAGGCAATTCTGTGCCCCTCCCAGGCCCAGCACTATCTTCTGGCCCAGAAGTGCTACCCGGGGCTGTAGCTGGCTAGTCCCCACCCTGCCTCCACTCAGGGAGGCTTTGCTCGTCTAGGTGCAGCAGGCTGCACCTGTACCACAGGGCTGGCCTCAGGGTTCACGTTTGTGGGAAAGCGTTAGGGCAGGCCTTCTTTCCCACAGAAAAGCCTCTTGCCAGCCTAGCAGACAAGCGGCTTTACGGACTTAGCGTATGGAAAGGTCAGAGGTCGAGCCAGCCAAGTCTCCTGCCCCTTGGGCCACATCCTGCAGCCAGAGGTTTACCCTGCGTGGGCTCCAGCCCGGACCCCAGCCTCGGCCCGGTGAGGCGGGCCCTGTGTGCGCCCGTCCTCCAGCTCCAGCTCAGCTCAGGCCACACTCCCGCCCGCCCAGGCCCCTCCGCCAGGGCCATGCCCGCTGCATAGGCCCACCAGCACTGACCGTCCCAAGCCCAAGTCGGGGGCCCCTGGGGTGCAGAGCAGAGCCCACTGCAGCTCGGCACTGCGTCAGGAATGAAGCCGGCCAGTCTTCCGGCAACGAGGCCTGGGGGGAGGGTTTTCCCTTCTGTTATGAAGCGTGGGCAACACTGCCAACCTTTTATGAAGAATTTCCGTCGGAAGGACCTGGGGAAGTGCTGGCTGTACTAGACCGAGGGGTCTGGGCCCGGGGCTGTGAGCTCTCCGCTGTCCCCTTGGTGCTCACCCGGGGCTTTGTTCTCTACTCATCAGCATGGTTAAGACTGCACAGAAATCCTCTCCCTCCAAGGCGCATGCGCTTGTTGAACTTCTCATTGAAGGAGGGACCTGGGCTCTTGCTGTCACCTTCCTGGCTTCTTGGCAGAGCCGCCTCCCCCGGCCTCCCCAGCCCTGGACTTTGCCCTCTCCCCCTCCCTCTCCCCCCCGCCTCTTTCCAGGCAGCCCCAGACCCTGCCTAGCAGAGGCTGTCTTCAGCAAACACCTCTCACTCTGATCTTTGTGGCATGAGGCAAAGGTGTGTTTACCGAGGAAGACAAGCTCCTGTCTGCCTGAGAAAGGCGCGAGGACGCTGCCACGCCCGGCTCCCACTTTCCTGGCCCTAACCCTGACAGCTGGCTGCCGCAGAGGCCAGCCTGGCTCCCACGAGTGGTGCTTGCTGCGCAGGAGGCAAGCCTGTGCACCTGGCTCCTGCCGCGCCTTGCACCCACCCTCAGGGTGGCGCCCCACGCATGAGCTCCGGCAGTGCTGGAGAAGCCCCTCGCTGCCCTCCACCAGCCCCCAGCAGAAGCTGCCGTGGGAAACCAGGGTGGCCAGGAGTGACCCAGTCCGTGGAGTGGCCAGGTTGCCCAACATCTCGTCCCTGGCCCCCTGGTTGGGGAGCCGAGACAGGGATGCTGCTCGTGCACAGCCGCAGAGCTCTGGGTGTGAGCGGGCACCTGCCCAGAGATGGGTGCTCGGTAACCCGAGAGGGCGCTCCGCAGACTTGCACACAGCAGAACCTGATCCGCCTGACCCCAAGCCCCAGGACACTCTCTGATTGGGTTTCACTTCGAAACTCCACGCTATTAAATAAGAGAACGGGAGGCAGGGAGCGAGGGCGCCCCCACGGCCTTCTCCGCCAGCCCCAGGGGCTTAGCTGCTGAGGGGGTTCCGTGCTAGCCAGTGCCCGTTCACTGCTGCTGTGGCTCTGCGAGCGCATTAGGTGCTGGCCTGTCCCCTGCTGGGCCTTCACTGGCACTGGGGCCCAGAGACCGAGAGCCACCAGCCCGGGCCTCTAGGCCACCACTGGCATGGAGACACCCAGACACCCGCAAGGAGCCAGCACGGGGTACCAGGGCAGCCTGGGGGCACTGCTGCTGCTGACCTGGGGGACACGGCGTCCCCAGGCAGAGGAGTGCCCTGCTGAACGCTGGCCCTGTTCTCCCTTGCAGGGCTGAGGAGCAGCCATCGTTCCCAGCCCTGGTGGACGCTGCACCCTGAAGAGGGGACCGACGATGGGACCACAGACCCCTGGGCCCCGGCCATCGTGCCCAGGCATGCCCTGCAGGGGCTCCTCCGCAGGCCTCTGCTCGTGGGCCGGGGCTCCAGGGTTGTGTGTGCTGCTGTCCTGCTGTCCAGAAACAAATAAAGCAGATGCTGTTGTTGTCAGTCCTGTGTCCAGCTGGCAGGCGGTGCCCGCGGTCCACCCACGTCCAGCCGTGTGGCCCCCCATGCTGCCAAGAGGCGCAGAGCTGCCTTCCTTGGGGTGTGCCCGGCCTAGTGGGGAGACAGGCCCAGAAACCCCTAATGAGGCTGCAGTAGTGACCGGCCACGGCAGAGGCAGGTGTGGGATGAAGCGAGGGGAAACGGAGCTCTCCTGGGGCTGGGGAGGGAGACGGGCAGGCAGATTCCTGATAGAGGCCCGACAGAGGCCCGCCCAGGCTCACGTGCACGGGCCACACGGAAGGCAGTTTGCTGGGCATCCCAGCCCTGGGCAGAGTGGACTCCCCACCGCAGGCAGCTGCTTGGGAACAGAGGGCGGAGTCAGGCAGGGCTGAGAGGGGCCGCAGGCTAAGGCATCTGGGGGGTCCATGTGTACCTGCCCAAAGGTCTAAGCACCGGGGAAGACAGTCCAGTCTCCTCCAGTACTTCCACTCTGGCCCGTGGGGAAGGCGGCTTGAAGTGGGCGAGCCTGCAGCCAGGAGAGAGGACTGCTGCGACCTGAGCAGTGGGATGAGTTGGTGAGGCCGGGGCTGTGGCCAAGTGACGGGCACAAAGGGAGGCTCGGGGCTCGAGGCGGCAGGGCTCTGCCTGTGCCCGACGCCTTCCACACCTCAGCTCAGGTAGCTGCGAGCCTGGACACTGGAGGCAGGCCGGGGTGTGCCGTTTACCTGGCGTCAAACACAGGCGTTCAGGCCGAGCCTGGAGACCCGGCCACACCCTGGGCTCGGGCCTGGCGCCGACATCCAGCCCCTGCGACCTTGGGGAGTCCCTGGCCCCCCGGAGCTAATGGGCCCATTCCCCACCCCACATCCACTCAGTGCTGAGGTGGGAGCACTGAGGCTCGGCAGGCAGGCAGCTGCCTTCAGCCAGGCTGCGTTCCGGGGGAGAGCGACTTCAGGAAGGGGGGGGTCAGTTTGTCCAACCACAGGACACGAAGCACGCCGAGGGGAGCCGAGGGAGGCCATGGGCCCTGGCCCAGGGTCTGCCCCTGACCCGCGAGGCCCCAGCCCTTCTCCCACCTGGCCTCAGCAGCTCAGCGAGGGACCCAGGACTCACTGACCTCAGGAAGTGACGCCAGCCATCCCTCAGCCAGAAGTGGCCTGGCGCCCTTCTCAGACTGCCCCTGCCTCCAGATCTCCTGGGAGCAGGCCTCTGTCTCTTATCCAGAAGTCATTCAGGGGCAGGAGCCAAGAAGCTACCAATTAAGGACACACCTGTGGACAGGACGCTGCGTTTTCTGGGTAACACCCCACCCCCAAATCCTGTGGCCTAGGACAGCCCCTAGTCAGCGAGCTCCTGGGCTCTGGGCTGTGCAGCCGGCCAGGACCCGCGGCCCCGCTGTCTCCTGGGGTCTCACGCCAACAGGCAGCTGGTGGGCCGGCTGGGATACCGCGGTGGCCCTCCCAGGAGCCCCTGCCCCGCTACGCCAGCCCGGGCTGCCCCTGCGTCCCACAGAGCCAGAGCCCAGCGAGGTCACATGGCTGAGTGGGGTGGAAGGGCCCAGGGGCCTCTGAGCTCAGCGAAGCCCAGGCCTGCCTCGGGGCAGCCAGCATGCAGGCAGGGCAGTGGCAGGCCTCTCCTGGGCAGTGCGGCCGCCAGGACAGCGGCCAGCTGGCCGGGTAGGGGCGGGGGAGCACAGGCTGCAGAGCGGGGAGGGAGGCAGTCCTGGGCCCCGGTCCACCTCAGAGCCTCGGCCCCTGGCCAGCCTGACTGCCGGCCCAGCTTCCCACAGTGCCCTGGGCGCCGTCTCCCCCCTGTCCCCACCCCACCCCCACTCCCACATCCCTGTCTTTCAGGGGCTTTCCTGGCTCTTCCCAGGCCCCACCCTCCCCTTGGGTCAGCTCTCCTACTCCTCCCTCCCTGCTACCCCGCCCAGCCTGACTCAGCTTCCCTCTCAGCCTGCCCAGCGCTCACAATGGCCGCCCAGTGAGCCGGCATACCTGGGCACCCCCCCTCCTATGGTGCCTGGAATCTGGATGCAGACGGAATGAATGAGGCACTAGTCACCTGCCCCAGCATCGTCAGGTGTTTCCTGGACCTCATTGCATCTGATTTGGGCCCGAAGCCTTACCCTAGAAGTAACTTGCAATGGCCTGAATGTGCCATTGTGACCCTGGCCTGGGAGCAGGTGGGAACACAGGCCCGGAACGCTGGCTCTGCAGGCCCTCGTTACCTGCTGAGTCAGGCGGGCAGGCCTCTGGGCCGCCCGTCTTGGTCCCCACCTAGAAAACAGGAAGCACCGCACCTGCAGGGAACGCCTGCAGTTTTGGCCTGCTGAGCATCCCTGTATCCTCTCTGGAAGGGTTTCCTATGTTTCTCTTAGAGGAACCACCCTCCTCCAGGGCCACCAGAGAGCAGAGCCAGCCAGGGGCGCGCAGCCAGGGGCCAAGAGCGATCGTGGGTGGAGTCATCTGCATACCTGGGTCCAGCTCTACCTGAAGTGAACAGCCACAGCCTTGGCAGGGAAGCTCTTGTAGCAGGGTTTCTGTCATCGGCACTGCTCAGCCCTGCTGGGAGGACTCGGCAGGAGTCTTGCCGGTCCACGCCGCCGGTCACCCCGGCGTCCTGCTGCTGAGCGGAGCCAAGGTGGTGGGCCGGAGGGTGCTGGTCTGACTGGCTCCCCAGACGCAGCAGCCCCAGGGGCTTCCCAGGACAGATGAGGACCCAAGCAGGGGACTCAGGAAGGGGTTCTCGTGCCTGGGTGGAGCCGACACGGGGGCAGCCCAGTCTGAGGCCCTGGTGCCCCAAAGAAGCTCCTGGGAGGTGGGAGCCCTCTGGGTCCCTGCAGCCGGTGGCTGGGAAGGGGAGCCGCCACACGCAGTGCCGCGCCCTCTTAAGGCGGGTCCCGCCTCCCGCCAGCCCCATACACACCCTTGAGTGAGCGCAGGTGCCTTGGCCTGCACAGTCCTTGCCGGAGGGAGGGGCGCCAGGCATGGGCAGCGCCTGCCTCCCAAGCCCCAGCACCCAGCGGGACCAGGGTGTGGCGAGCTGTTTCTGTCGGTCACCTCGCTCTCTAAAGGTTTCTGGCAGGTGTGGACTGGAGTAAGGGAGCCAGCTACTGCCTGCAGGTGACAGGCGTGCCCCTGTCCCCGCACACATGGCTGCGGGGGCATCTACACACACTCACCTGGACGGGAGTGTGTGTGCACTGGTCGTACTCAGTGGGTCTAGACACGTGTGCCTGGGCCCGTGTGCACGTGTGCCTTTGCATGAGCACGCATGCAAGTGTGAATGTGTGGACACACGCATCAGTGCAAATGCATCCATGCCTGTCTGTGTGTGTGCATGGGCCTGTATGACCACGTCCATCCCACACGAGGGTGTCTATGTGTACACGTGTCTGTACGTTGTCCATCCATGTGTGTGTGCACACTTGTGAGGGCCCAGCACTGGTCTGTGCACATGCCCATCTCTGTGCTGAGTGTGTGTGCACACAAGCCTTTGCACATGCCCGTCTCTGCGTCATGGGTCTGTGTGCACACGGGGCTGTGCACATGCCCGTCTCTGCGCTGAGTGTGTGCACACACATGTCCTGGCCTCTGTGCACAGGCTGCTGATGGCCATGGCCCTCCCCAGCCTGCATCTCATTTCATCTCCCCGATACCCCTGGAAGTCAGGGCTGCCCCCGCCCCTACTGTGGACTGTGCCCTCGGGGTATTCCGAGCCACCCGCACCTGGCATTGGAGTAGGAGTGTGCATGTTTGTGCCTGTCCTCCAGGGCACAAATGGGGCATGCATGTGTGCCAACGTGCACGACACGTTCTGTATGCGCCTCCTCCGCGTGGCCATGGTGGGGCGCCGGGTCTGAGAGAGTGCCGCAGGGGCGCGCACGTGGGCCCAGGTCAGAATCTAACAAGCCGGGCCTGGAGCAAGACGCGCCGGGGTTCCCACGCCGCTGCCAGGGATTCTGTGTGGTGACGCTGGCTCTGTCAGCCAGGATCCAACCAGGAAATCAGAAAGCACTCTGACTATTTAAAACAGGGGACCAGATGCAGGGACTTGACTCTAAAGGAGATGGAGTCGCTGGATGGTGGGATAACCCAGAAATCAGCAACAGCGGGAAACTTCTCTCACCCCTAAGCCTGGGGGGACAGAGGACAGAAGCAGGGTCCCCCAATGTAAGGAGTGCCACAGGGTGTCACAGCTGCTGCCAGGGATGCCGCGGTGGCCCAGGGGAGGACAGACATACCCTGGCTTCCCCTCCGCCCACCCTCCAAGCTCCACTGGTGCCTCGTTGACTGAGCCTAACAGGAAGCCAGAGGGCCAGGGTGCCTGGGCACTGCGGCCCACGTTTGTTCTGCTGTATAGGACCGGAACGCAGGGTAGAAAGCACTCCTAAGTGACCCTCTGCTCAGAGAGGCACGAGCAAATGGGCGTAGGTGGCAGGTGTGTGCCTGTGGGCATTTACAGCTGGCACTGGCAGATAGCAGCTTGCAGGGCCAGTTCCAATAATGAAACCTACTGTATATCACATGTTTACCATGTGCCAGGTACTATACCAGACTGTTTGTAAAAAGTACCTCATTTAAAGTCTCATACAATTCTAGGAGGTAGTTGCTGCTATTATTTTTTCTATTTTGCAGGTGAGGAAACTATGGCACAGAGAGGTTCTGTTACTTGCCTAGGATCACACAGCAAGCAAGAGGCAGGGCTGGGCTTGGAGCCACCTGGCTCCAGCGTCCTGACATCGTGCTGGGTGGTCTTGACTCAGCCGGGCTCTGGGGAGCCACTGAGGAGCCGATCCTGTCACCTTTCCCCTCATCTGGCGCCCTGGGTGGGGAGTGTGGCCCCCGACCAAAGAAAGGGCTGGAGTTCACTCCCTCGAGCACCCTTCTTGGCCAGGGCAGGTTCCGTGCTGCCCGCAGGGGCTGCAGGCTGCCGGCCATTGCACCCTGGAAGATACCCGCCTGCCTCAGCCACCAGACAGCAGCCCGGCCTGCAGCCGCCCGCCTCTCCTCCACCCCAGACGCACACAAGCCGGGGACACCAGGACCGTGCCAGCGGCTAGGCCAGCGGGAGGGGGTGTGGGAGCGGGGCAGGGGCGGGAGTGGCCCTTGTGCCCGCGGCAGCAAAGGGCAGAATGAGTGCTGCAGACACGGGAGAGGGGCCTGCTCTTCCCGCAGAAGGAGCGTCACTCTCCAGGGCCACCTGGGGGGTGCGTTTGGTGAAATGTATCAAAAGCCTTTAAAAAATATGCGCGTTTGGGGGTACCAGGAAGATGGCATCGGAGTAGGCAGGCAGAGCTCAACTCCCTCATAAAGAACACGCACATTGACAGGCAACAAAAATGAGACGAACAAACCAACCACCTCTCCCAGCAAAACCAGCTGCAGGATGTTTACAGGAGCTGTCACTTTCGTTATGAGGGCAGCAGTTGGCTGGAAAGAAAAAGATAGAAAAAGAGATACCTTGCAAAGTTTTAAGAAAGCTGAAGGGATTATGTTAACACCAGAAAAGGTAGGCTTGAAGGCAAGTTGCCCTGCAAGCAGGCAAGCGGGAATCCTGAATCCTAAAGGCACGACCGTCAGGAAGAGGGAGCAGGCCTGTGTGCAGGCGCCTCACGCAAGGGCGTCAAGATGCACGGTGTCCGACTGGCAGAGAGGGGAGAAGACCTAGACCCGTCCACGGTCCTCGCTGGAGACGCGCTGTGCACACCTTTGCTCAGCAATTCTGGTTCCTAAGGAAACCAGTCACTGAGCCCCGAGCTGCTGGTGCTGGCCTCTGCGCAGGGCCTCCTTCCGTTGTCGGAGCTCGGATCTGGAGCGCCCGATGGGCACACCCAGCTCTGACCCCGAGCTCCGTGGGGTGGCCTCAAGCAGGCGCCCAGCGTGTCTGAGCCACCGCGGCCTCCTCCGTCAGATGGGCTCAGCCGTGGGCACCGTCTCCCAAGATGGCGAGGACAGATGGAGCCGTGTGCACAGGCCCCATCCCGGGCTCGGCCCGCAGAGGCAAGCGCTAAGCCCCCTCTTCCGGCCCGAAGGTTTGTTCCCCAGCTGTGGGGGCACTGCCAGCAGGGAAGTGCCTTGGCTGAAGAGGCCACCTCACTAAAGGCCAGTGGCAGGGGCACTGCGCCCAAGGGCTGATGGGTGGAGGGCGGGAGGAGGAAGACCTGGCTTCCCTGCCCAGCTGGGCGCCAGCCGAGGCCCGCTTCGTGGCCCAGCCTCTCCCTGCCCGCTCCTGCGTCCTTCCCTCCTGCCCAAAGACCACTGCCAGGAGCATCCCCCATTGCTCCCCGCAGGGCGCGGCCGTCTCAGCCTCCAGCCTGCACAGCCGAACACCGTGATGACTATTCTACGCTAGCTACAGCCGATGGCCAGGAAAGACAGACATCGGATGTCCGTCGTGGTGCTGCCACTGAGGAGAAGCCAGCAGGGCACTCAGGCTGTGGGGTCAGGGAGCTGTGGCTCCTTGAGGAAGGGAGGCTCGCACCCGGGCCAGACGGCTGAGCAGGGTGGGCCGGGGGAAGTGGCTGCTTTGTTCAGAATGTTTACCATCACGGCGGAAGACTGGGAACAACCTAAATGCCCAACCATGGCGGATGTCTTAAAATAAGTGGACAACATCCCAAATCCCTCAAGATTGAAAAATGAACAAAAATAAGGGGGCAGTGTAACTGCTGACTAAAGCAGACTATGTTACTGTACTTGTTGTCTTGTGTTAACTGAATAACATGTAACAGTCATATAAAAAATAAATTTTGAAGGAAAGCAGATGTCGCTCAACTGATAGAGCATCTGCCTACCACATGGGAGGTCCAGCATTCGAACCCAGGGCCTCCTGACCCGTGTGGAGCTGGCCCACGTGCAGTGCTGATGCGCGCAGGAAGTGCCTTGCCATGCAGGGGTGCCCCCTGCGTAGGGGAGCCCATATGCAAGGAGTGCGCCCCGTTAGGAGAGCCGCCCAGCGTGAAAAAAGTGCAGCCTGCCCAGGAGTGGCGCCGCCCACATAGAGAGCTGACACAGCAAGATGACGCAACAAAAAGACACAGATTGCCAGTGCCGCTGACAAGAATGCAAGCGGACATAGAAGAACACACAGCAAATGAACACAGGGAGCAGATGATGGGGTGGGGGAGGGGGGAAGGGGAGAGAAATAAATCTATAAAAAAATAAATTTGGGGGAGTAGTTGTGGCTCAGGCAGTTGAGTGACTGCCTCCCACATGGGAGGTCCCAGGTTCAGTTCCCTGTGCCTCTTAAAGAAAAACAGACAGACAGTGAGTAATGAGCACAAAAAGGCAAAACACAGCAAGCAAACAGATGAGGGGCCATCTGGGGGACATAAATTTTGGAGCAGGTGTAGCTCTGTGGTTGGGTGCCTGCCTCACAGGTACAAGGACCTGGATGCAATCCCCAGTACCTCCTAAAAGAGCAAAGGGAGGAGGGGGAAGGAGGGAGGGGAGGGGGGAGGGAGAAAAGTTTCAAAAGGAAAATAAAAGATGACTCATCTGGGAGCTCAGCAGCCCTGGGGCTGTTGACAGGGAGGTGTGTTGATCAACATGAATTCCACACGCTCTACTTCAAGAAAACCAGCAGCACCTGCCGTGCTGCCCATCCTTTGGCCTTCACACACAGAGGAGAAGGCACCAAGGAGTTCCAGTGCCTTTCTCTAGGGGAGAAAAGTACAAATGTGTCGTTTCCTTTTTCTATAATTGTAGTTTATGTTCTTCTAAACTGACCTAAAACAGATTTCACCATGTTTGGGAAATGAGCCTCGGGGCCAGTGCCCCCGGAATGCCCCTGCTGGGCGTCCCCTCCACAGCCGGCCGAGGTCACGCCGGGCAGGGGCCACTCCTCCACGCTGGCCAGGGCTGTTTGCCCCGCCGCTCCGCGCAGTTTGGGATCTCCGTGCAGAAAGTGCTCTTCTCGCACGCTGAGCTGGGCGCGGCGAGGGTGGCGTGTCCTGCTGAGAAGGGCAAGTGAGGAGGGGGACGAGGCGGGCAGTCCCCAAGGCAAACAGGAGGGAGCCCCTCGCTGGAGGCCACTGGAAAGGGCAGCAGGAGGGGTCCCCACCAGCTCGACTTTTGCGCACAACGAACATTTGCGTTGAATGCTTCCTTTAAGCACTGGAACGTCAGCAGCGAGCAAAAGAGAAGGGAATCTCCAGGCCCTCAAGGAGCTTGGAGTTTGGTGGGGGGTGCAGATGGCAGAAAGCATGCAAGATAAATTCCATAGGATGTCACGGCATTGGGAAAGCGGGAGGGGGTGGGCAAGGCCAGGAGTGGGGGTGGGGAGGAGGTTTCCTGTGAGACCCCCTCCCTGGGGCTCCCCGGGGGTCTCCTCACCAGACCCAGGCCAGCTGCCCTGACCAGCCGGCTCTAGAACCTACTCTCCCAAGTCCACGCTGCTCTTACGGAAAAACCCGCCACTTCATACCTGCTAGCCTGCCTCATTAAATTTAATGGGCCAGTTATTCCTGTTAAATAAACATCAACTAATTATGAAAAACATATTTGCTGAGGTTTGACTGTGGAATGGATGAACCAATTACATGGTTATTAAGCCTCAAAACACATTCCGTAATGAAGTAGGATTGCAGACCAGCAGCGAAGAGCGGTGGTTGGGAACCTGGAAGTCTGAGGACCCCCCTGCACCCTTCCACTTCCTTTCCAGAGCCTGGTGGGTCCCGAGAATTTCTGGAGAGATGGTGTCTGGCCTGCCTCTGATGACCACTTGCGTGAAACTGAAATCCAGAGAAAGACCACCTCGGACCCTGTATCAGTAAGGACCCTTCAGCCACCAGTCACCAACTGCTTAAGCAAAAAGCGTATATTGGCTCACATGATGAAAAGTCCACAGGTAAGCTTCAGGCATGGCTGGATCCAGGGGTTCAAACAAAGTTGTTGGGACTTGGTGTCTCGCCTTCTGCCTCTTAGCTCTGTCCTTCTCTCTGCTGCCATCATTCTTGGGCTCTATGAGGTACCCCAGAAAATCTTGCCTTGAGAATTTTTTAGTTCCCTACAGTTATAGAAACGTTCTTCAGGGCTTAAGGGTAGAAGACAAATTACCCAGGAGCTAACAAAGGAATATCAGAAATGCCTTAGTTGTGACCAATGAGCATTCAAGAAACACCATTATGACTCATCAGGGAAATGCAAAATAAAACCACAAGGCATACTCCACGTACCCACCCAGTGGCTCAAACGGAAGGACTGACAGTGTCAAGTACAGGTGAGACCCAGGAACCCCTGGAATCATGCATGGCTGCTGGGAGTGTGAAACACCCCAACTACTTTGGAAAATAGCTTGGCAGTTCCTTATAAAATTAACCATCCACCTACGCTGTGACCCTGCCATTGCAGTCCCGAGGAGATGCCAGGGGCTGAGCGTGCATGTCCGCTACACGGCACAGCTGTCCTGGAGCTTGGTTTAGAACAGGCAAAGGCTGGAACCACCCAGATGCCGTGCAAAGTGGTGCGGTCTCGCCACGCAGTGAAATACTACACAGCCGTGAGAAGGAGCAGCACAGAGTGGGGTGGAGGAAGCGGGGATGGGAAGCGCGGCTGCTGCATCCTCCTCCCGTGCCGCAGAGCAGATTACCGTGGCCCCGGCGGGCTGCAACGACGCACTTCCTCATCTCCCAGGGGCAGTGACTCAGGGGTCCCGGGACTGCCAGGGCGAGGCCCCTGCTCGGGGTCCCGGGAGGGTGCGTTCGAGGCGCCAGGGGCGCTGCGGTGCTCTCCGAGCTCGGGGCCCCTCCCGAGCTTGCGCTGCACGGGCGGATTCCCTGCCTCGCCGCGGGAGGACTGCGGCCGCTTCCAGGCTGGTGTCGCTGCAGTCGCTTGGCTCCCCTGCGCGTGGCCTCCTCCCAGGTCCCCTCCCGGGATGGCGGCTTCTCTCGTCCTGGCCAGCAGGGGAGCACCTCCCCCAGGCTGCGCCCACCGTCCCGGGCGCGCCGCGGCTGTCAGGCCGTCTGCTACTGGGCAGAAGCAAGTGGCCGGTCCTCCCGCGCCTGACAAGAGCGTCCACCAGGGGTGACTCACGGGGTGTGCCGGTCACAATACCGGATGAGTCCATTGTGTCGAGCTCAAATCCGGGCAGAAGCGAACTACGGGCCTCCCTCAGGCTGGTGGTTTCCTCGGGGCAGGCGACCGGAGAAGTGTCAGAGGCCCTGGGAACAGTCTATGTTCATTTTAGCTGCGGTCACTCACGTGGACACGTGCATGCAACTGCTTCAGCTGGACGGCTAATGTTTGTGCAGTGAATTTTATGTCAAGAAAGGAAGGAGGGAGGGAGGAAGGAAAGAAAGGGGAAGAGGGGAGTGGAGAAGGAGAGAGAAGGAGGGAGGCACAGAGGGAAACAGATGGGGGAGGGGGAGAGGGAGAAGATATTCTTAAGGCAGCATTTGTGGGCGAGCTCTTAAATCTATTGTAAAAGAAAACAGAACACAAGGTTTCATGCAGAGCTATCATTTGTATCTTTGGAGAAAACAGGAGCAACAGTGTCCATTTCGGTCTGCATTTGTTGCAACAGTGTGTAATGCTGCAAAGACAAAAAATGGTAACAGTGGCTGCCTCCCAAGTCAGACTCTGGAGGGGCACTGGCTTTTGTGTATCCTTTTATGCTTGCTTGTTCTTTCTTTCTTTCTTTCTTTCTCTTTCTTTCTTTCTTTCTTTCTTTCTTTCTTTCTTTCTTTCTTTCTTTCTTTCTTTCTTTCTTTCTTTCTCTCTTTCTCTCTTTCTCTCTTTCTCTCTCTCTCTCTCTCTTTCTTTCTCTCTCTCTCTCTCTCTTTCTCTCTTTCTCTTTTTTTCTCTCTCTTTCTCTCTCTCTTTCTCTCTTTCTTTCTTTCTTTCTTTCTTCATAACCACATATTTTAATAATTAAAATATCTGTTTAAAAAAATGCCAGATGCCTTGGAGGATAGAGGGATCTGCAGGCTGCAGCAAGCTGCCACACCACCCGCCCCTCTGTCCCAGGGGTGAAGTGGTTACGGCGGGAGGGAGACGGGGGGGATGTCATCCGTGGGAAGGGAGGTGGGAGTTTCCAATGGCTTGCTTCACTGTGCGGGAGGCCGCTTGGTTTTCCTCTGCTGTGGCCCCCGTGGTTGGTCAGTCTTGGGATTCCTGTAGGTCCAGGGAGCTTCCAGGGGCCATTGTGGCCAGCAGGTGGGGAGAGCACGGAGACTCCTGGGAAGGCAGAGCCAAGAGCCAGACACCTGACGACACTGCTAGAGCCCCTGGACTGAGCCCTGCCTGAAGCCTGGCGTCCTTGGCCTCTGGGACACGTGAGCCAGGCCGTGCCCCTCTGCTGATGGAGCAAAGCTGGGTTTTGTCGAGGCTGGGCTGGCCCGCGTGCCGCTGTGCTGTCCGCTGTGTGGCACAGTGTCTGCTGTGGTGTTGGATACTTGGGCTGCCACCCCTGCGCGTGTCCCTGCCTTCCCTGGAGGGGGTTTCCAGGGAGCCGGGCTCGGAGCCAGCCCTGCTCTCCTGCGTCCCCCTCTCTGAGAGGCCCAGAGGCCCCCCGCCCCCGCAGGCTCTGTGCCGGGCCCTGGGGCTGGCTCAGAGCCCGCAAATGCCCAGGCAGAGTTGGCTAAGTGGCCAGTTGGGTCCTCTCCCTGCCAAGGCTGAGAGGCTCCCAGTGGAGATGGACGAGCCCACAGCATCCCACACCCCACCCACGCTCCCCGGGGGGCCCGTACCCCCACCCCGGCAGGGCAGCCCTGGGGCCCAGGGGAGCAGGAGGCTTCCCCTCAGAGCTGGCGCCGAGGCCCGGGTCTGGGGCGAGGCTGCCCCGGGCAGGCTTCCCAGAAGAGGAGGGGCCTGCGGGGCCACTGCGGGTGAGGTCAGCGAGAAAGCTGACCTTTCGGGAGGAAGTATCTCCCAAGCAAGGAGCAGCGTCACGTGCCAGCGCATGATGAATTGGGGGGATCACGAGGATCCCTAGGAGGAAGTGGGGGGGGGAGCGCAGGGTGGGGGGAGGGCGAGGCCGGGGCTGGGGACCTTGCAGGGCCAGGGGCTGGCTACCGCCAAGGCCTATAGCTTGCTCAACCTGTCCTCCTGGGCGAGTCGCCTAATCTCTCTGTGCCTCGGTCTCCCCATCTTGGGGCAGGACTCAGGGAACGCTGGAGGCTGGAGCGCTCAGGCTCAGCACCGTCGGCCCTCTGTGCCTGCGGCCTCGGGGAGCTGGCACCATGTCCCCGACGCTGCAGAAGAGGGCCCGAGTGACGAGGGCACGGGCGGGGAGTGAAGGGGCCTGGGGTTCCTTTATGACGCCTGTGCTCTCTCGGAGACCCCCCAGGCACAGAGGTGGCCCTTCTCCCCCCGAGGGGCAGGGATTGCCCAGGAGGAGGGCGGCGGAGGTGGGGGACGTGGGTGGTTTGAAAAGACACCCCAGAAACTCTGGCTTCCGTTTTCATCTCCACCCCCCACCCCTTGTACCAGACCAGACTGGCCTTGCCGGGGCCCTCGGCAGCCACCGAGACGGGTGCCTGGCACGAGCCTTCAGCAGGGGCTTTCTGGCGGGCGGCCTGGGCTGGAAGAGTGGCCTCGCAAGGTGGGGTCCATCCCGCACGCTCTGGCCCTCTCGGGGACAGGGGCGAGCTAGTTCTGCCCCTCGCTGCCTCTTCTCCCAGGACATGCCTCTTGGGAGCTCTGCGCTGCCGTGTGAGAGGTCGGGCTGCTCTGGAGAGACCAGCTTGCAAAGGCTCAGAGAGTCCTCCCAGCCCAGGCACCAGACCTGGGAGTCCACCAGCCTTCGGAAGCTTCCGGATGCAGCTTCGAGCCTCCCAGCTGAGGCGTCAGGCCTTATGGGGTAGCCTTCCCTGCTACACCCTCTCTGAATTCCCCATACAATCCTTGAGATACATAATACAGGGTTATTGCTTTAAGCCATTAAATTTTAAGGGGATTTGTTAGCAGCAACAGATAGCGACTCCATCCCACCACGCTGTATAGCTTATCTCCACCGCGGTCAGCACTGCGCTTGTTACGAAACGATGAGGCCCCTGGCCGCGTGGAGCTTCCATTCTGGGGGGGACAAGCAATGAACAGCTAAATGGATGAAAAACATCAGGAGAATTAGTGCTCTGATAAACCTAAAATGAAGAACATGGGAATCAAGCACAACTGGCGTGCATTTTGTATGGGGAATTGGGGTTTCCCTGCAGAGGTTCCTGGGCTGAAAGGGGGGCCCGGAAAGCTCTGCCTCAAGAATTAATGCGCGCAGCAGAGTGACAGCTGCGGGATTTTTAAAAAGCTTTTTATTGATAAAATTACAGATTCAAAGGAGGCTACAGAGGGCACAGAGAGGTCCTGGGTCCTTTCCCCTAATCCCCCTGGTGATTACATCTTACTACTTAGAGCACAATACCGAGAGCACGGACTGACCCTGGTGCACGCGCTGCTCGGCGCCATCCTACCACGCGGACAGACGCGTGGGCCCACGGCTGCGATCGAGACACGGGACTATTCCATCACCTGGGAGAGCTCCCCTGAGCCGCCCCGTTAGAGCCAAGCCCCACCCCAGCCCCTAACCCAGCAACGGCCGAGCTGCTCGCACGATTTCAAGCACGCTGTGTGGATGGGATCAGCCGCCAACACTGCTGTGATCACGATGCACGAGGGGTTAAGCCTGCCATTCTATGGCTCGTTCTGCCTGGTCCCTGGTTTTTCCCCTGTGGGTTTTTTTTTTCTGGCCTTCCTGTGGGTTACTGAACCTATCTTGGAATTCCATTTTGATTTATCTGTAGTGTTTTGAAGGTACCTCTTTTTACAGTTTTCTCGTGGCCGCTCTTGGCCTCACATTTTATAGACGTAACTTATCACAGCCTACTGGGGTCGGCGTTTTACCAGTTCAAGTGAAATGTAGAAACCTTACTTCCCTTTACCACCCCATTTATTGTCTTAAATATTTCCTCTACAGAACACTGAAAACCACATCAGACGGTGTCATACCTTTGGTTCCAACTGTCAAACACAATTTAGAAGGCTCACAAGGAGAAGGGCCCTCTCCGGCATCAGCCGTGTTCTCTCTTGATGTTCTAAGGTACCTTCTTTGAGCATCTCCTTTCTGGTAGAGGACTTCCTCAGCCACTCTTTTAGGGGAAGTCGGCGGCGACTAATTCCCTTAGTTTTCCTTCTTCTGAGAGTGTCTTGATTTCCTCTTCCACTCCTGAAAGGTATTTTCACTGGATATAGGATTTATTGTTGCCAGGTCTTTTCTTTCAGCACTTAAAAATGCTGGGCCGTTTCCCCCTGGCCTCCAGGTTTCTGATGAGAAATCCTCATTCATTAAATTGTTTGCAGTCTAAGGCAAGGCGGCCTTCATTCTTGCTGCTTTCCAGATTGTTTTCTTCTTTGTCTTATTTGTCAGAGGGTTGACTGCGATGTGTCTTGGCATCAGTTTCTTTGCACTTACTCTGCTTGGATAACTCAGCTCCTTGAATCTGTAAGTTTATATCTTTGGGTAGATTTGGGAACTTTTCAGCCATTCTTTCTTCCACTGTTTTTTCAGTCTCAGCCTCTTTCTCCTCTCCTTATGGATTCTGAAGACATGAACGTTAGATCTTTTATTAAAGTCCCACAGGTCTCTGAGGCTACGCTCTCTTTTTTCTTCTCACTATTATTTGGATTGGGTAAAGTCTGTTCAGTCTTCCAGCTCATTGATTCTTTTCTCATTCCTCCGTATTCTGCTGTTGAGAATATGGTTGACTTTTTCATTTCAATTATATTTTTAAGTTTGAAAAGTTCCACTGGGCTCTTCTTTCTGGCTCCTATTTCTTAGCTCAAACTTTTTTGCTGTTGTTTCGAGCACGTCTGTACGTGTGCTTGTTGACACATTTGTAAGGTTCCTTTAAATCCCTGCCAGCTAATTGCAACATCCGCGTCACCTCCGGGTTGGCATCTGTTGGTTGCCGTGGCCCCCGTCCTTGGGGATGTCACCTGCAATGACGGCTGTGGAACCTAGGGGGCCGCGTGCCCGCTCGGGGGCTCCGGTTGTGCCGCGCGCTGTGTGGGACTGCCGGGTGGAGGCCTGCTGGCCGAGTTCTCTCGCAAGCATAAAATAAAAATGCTTCCGCCTGGAGCAGGTGCTCCCAGCTCACCCCAGGCTCGAACCGAAGCTGTGTCTTAGATTCAGCCTGTTCCACTATTTATTTATTTATTTTTTATTTTTATTTTTTTTTATTTTATTGACTTTGTAATAATATTACATTAAAAATGTATATATATGAGGTCCCATTGAACCCCACCACCCCCACCCCACCTCTCCCCCCGCCAGCAACACTCGTTCCCATCATCATGACACAGCCATTGGATTTGGTAAGTACATCTTTGGGCACCTCTGCACCTCATATACATTGGTTCACATCATAGCCCATACTCTCCTCCATTCCATCCAGTGGGCCCTGTGAGGATTTACAATGTCCGGTGATTGCCCCTGAAGCACCATCCAGGGCAGCTCCATGTCCCAAAGGCGCCTCCACCTCTCATCTCTTCCTGCCTTTCCCCATACCCATCAGCCATCATGTCCACTTTTCTCAATCCAATGCCACCCTGTTCCACTATTTAAATCCAACAACTCCTTGGCCCCTGAAGCCAATCAGAATTTGCGATCCCCTGCTGTTGCTCCTGGGGAGTGTTTGGGGACAGGCGGGTGGCTCTGCTGATGGGTCTTCTGTGCAGTGTCATGTCGACAGTGATCTGGTTGTATCTTTGAGGCTGGGGGTGGGGGTGGTGACAGACCTGAGTCCAGAGTGGTCAAAGCTGCAGCAGAGAGACACAGGGAGGTGGAGCAGGCTGGGCTGGGGGTGGGGGGTGGGGGGAACTGGGCAGTCAGGGAGGCTTCCTGGAGGAGGCACAGCTTGGGCCTTGAAAGAGGCTGGGTGAAGGTCAGGAGTGCATCCCCAGCCATTGGAAACCGCATGGGAAGGCGTCTTAGGAACAAGAATGTGCATGTTGAGCTGCTGAAGGCTGCCAGGGCAAAACACCAGAAATGGGCTGGCTTTTAAATGGGAATTGATAAGGGGAAGTCTTCCAGTTCTGAGAAACTGTGAAAATATCTGAATCAGGCAGCATCAGAGATGCTGTCTCACCCCAGGTCAGCTGCTGCCACGTCCTGGACTTCTGCCCTGTGGCCAGGCAAAATGGCTGGCAGGTCTCTGCCTCCTCCTCCAGGCGCCTCTCCCTGAGCTCAGCTGTGGGCATCAGGCACGGGGCTCGTCTCTCCCCTCCAGGCTGCGCTGCCAGCTCCAGCCTGTTTCTCCGTCTTTCTGCAGCAGGAGGGGTCCCTGGAGTCCTCTCTCACATGGCAGGGTAAAATGGCAGCTCTCTCTCTTGACTTGCCTCCAAATATATAGGACCCTAGTAAAAGGATGGGGACCCACCCTGGGTGCAGTCTAATCAGAGGCCCTTAACCAAAGCCATCTAATCAAAAGTGATCTAACCCAAAGGCCCCACACAGACTAGGTTTACATGCACAGGAAGGGGTGAGCTTAAGAACGGAATTTTCTGGGGTTTACAAAAGATTCAAACCAGGACGATCAGTGTAGCGAGAATGCCAGGCACACAGGAAAGCTGCAGTTGGGTGGTGTCAGGGCCCCATGGCAAGGGGTCCTGAATGCAGGTGCTGCCCTGTGTCGTGCTGAGCCACACTGCAGCGGGGGGCAGGTAGAGTGCAGCCCGGTGGGGTCACGCTGCCACCCGTCTAACCCGGGCTCTGCCACTGCCCGGCTGTGGGCCTTGGGCAAGGCCCCTTACCTGTCTGTGCCTTGGGGTGCTCGTGTGTGCAATGGAGATGCTTACAGGGCCCCCTGATCAAGGGGCCCCTAGGGAAGTGCTCCGAGCAGCTCCTTGCCTCGCTGAGCATGCAATAAGCACGGGGCATGGCCCTCACCCCGACACGGAGGCAGGAGTCCCAGCAGGCAAGGCTGGCGTGGTAAGGGAGCACCATGGGGGCTGGGCCCGGCGAGTCGGGGGGGGCAGCACCTGGGGGCTCTGCCTGCCCTGCCACCCAGGCCTGCTCATTTGGATGACCGCGCCTGGATTCCTGTGGGGGAACTGCTTCCCGCACCCCCCCCCCCCCCCGATGCTAAGCCCTGGCCCGGGTAGTTGGCCCAGGCCACCCTCTAGCAAGGCCATGTGTCCAGGTAGCCACACCACCCAGGCCAGGTCATTTGGCACTTTCCCTGGAACTCCCGGAGGAGGAAAAGCTTGGGGCTGCAGGGGCCCCCAGGGCAGCAGGGCCTGCCTGCGGAGCCCACAGGTGGGCAGAGAGCCCGGGCCTGACGGCCATGTGCGCCCCCAGAGCCAGCCAGGCCTGACTGCGGCTCACCTGAGCCCAGCAGGCCCCTCGGAGTGAAACCCAGGTGAGTTTCTGTCCCTGGCACCCAACAGCCCCTGACACGATGAGGGCAGGGGCGGGCAGCCGGGGGCCGAGGTTGGGCCCAGTGGAGCTTCTTCAGAGAGCAGGAGGCCCCCTCCTCTGGCTCGGGGAGGACCTGGCAGAGGCCTCGGGTTTGAGGAAGGGGTCTGGTCACCCCTCCATGGGCATGCCTGGCATCTCCCTACATCCCCTCTCCACCCAGAAGCCAGAGTGCTCTTCTCAGAAGGCAACGGCCCCTGCCCCCTGCCCCGGGGTCCCACCTCCAGCGGCCTCCAGTGCACAGGGGGCAGGGGGCCCGTGGGCACTCCGGGACCCGTGCCTGGCACAGCGTGAGTGCTCGCTCACAGCCAATTGCTGCTATTCCCTCAAGAAACACCGGGGAGCAGCTCCCATGTGTCACACCACAGCGGAGGGGTGAGTCAAGGTGCAGCAGGGCCCCGAGCTCCCCGGAAGGCACGGGGCACTGAGGGGGGGCTGAGGGAAGGGTGGACTCAGCTGGGGCCTCCCAGTGGGAGGAGTGGGCAAGGGTGCAGGGGCAAGGCAGGGAGGGCGCTGAGGGGGAAGAGGTGGGAAGCAGGGTGTGTGTGAGAGCGCGTGAGAGCCGGGGTGCATGCACGTGTGTGTGCAAGGAAGTGCGAGTGTGTGCAAGTGTCAGTGCAAGTGTGCATTCACGTATGTGTGTGTGCATGTGGGTGTGTTTTTGGTGCACAGGCAAACGCACTGTGTGAATGTAGATGTGTGAGCATTTGAGCACGTAGGTGTGCATGCGTGTGTGTTCCTGTGTGTACACACAGCCTGCCTAGGCCTGGGGCCCAGTGCAGAGTGTGGAAGTTGTTTCCTGTGTTAAGTCCCTCTGGGCTCGTGGCACTGGGCAGGGGGCAGCATAGATGTTGGAAGACCCCAGCCCAAGCTTCCGGGCAGGGGACGGCAGGAGTGGAGGAGGTGAGGGATCTGGAGTGGCCGCCCCAGGCTGGGACGTGGGGGTGACAGCCAGCCAGAGCGTGGAGCCTGGGTGCTGGGGGCCAGGGGGTACTCCCCAGGAGGGGGCTGGGCACCCTGGGACCCTCTCCGCTCCTGCCGGGAGGCTCCTCCTCGCAGGAAGGAAGGCGTGAGCGAGTTTCATTTTGCAAAAAGCCCCGATCCACAAAATGGAGAAATGACGCCTGCAAGGGCTCGGGAACTGGCGCCCTGGAAGGTTCTGCAGAACCTCCTCCCCCAAAGCCTCCGAAGCAGAACTGTGTTCCCAGGAATCATTCTAGACCGTCCAGCAGATTCCACTGGACTTGGGCTGCCTCCGGTGAACAGAAGCGAAAGCCGCAGGGGAAGCCCGGGGGAGAAGGGCCCCACGAGCCCCTGCTGACTCACTTCCCTTCCATGTGATGTGGTGTGGGAGGCTCCCAAGCCGCAGACCTGGGTTCAAATCCCAGCTCTGTCACTTCCCGGTGGTGAACGGGTCAGCCACCCCTCCTCCTGCTGTCCGATGTCACAGAGCCAGCCTCAGAGCTGCTCAGAGCTGGGCCAAACCTTCAGGCCCGCTTGGCAGGGACCAGGGACCTGCAGCCAATCGGCTCAAAAGCATCCCTATCTATTCTGCATTTTCTCTCCATCGAAGCACCTGTTGCGGTCTTTCCCACCATTTTCCTATTGGGTGGTTGCCTTTTCCTTATTGATTCTTGAGAGGCTCTTTACATATTCTAGATAAGAATCCTCCATCAATTCTATGTGCTGTAAGAGCTTTTCCTGGATCACAGCTTCTCTCGTTACTTCTTTTGTAACTTTCAATGAATAAAAATTTCTAATTTTCCCGCAAATTGATCGCTGTGTTCCTTTATTTGTTTGCTTGTTGATTTATTTAGTTTTTAGTGTCTTGTGTAAGAAGTCCTTCCCTAGTTCCGAGGTCACAGAGGCCAGCTGCTCTATTGTCTTCACCTGGACCCTCGGTCCCCCTAGGACTGATGGTCGTGCTCAGCGGGTAAGGAGAGGGTGACAGCACCAGATGGTCACGTTGAGAAGCTCTTGCTGGCTCTTGTCTGCGCAGTGGGTAGACGGGCACTCAACGGAAGCAAGCAGAGCAGAGAGCAGGTGAGCCCTCGCATGTGAAGTCCAGGTAAGAGGGGAAAACGACCGCCGGACCAGACGGAGGAGGGCGCAGCAGTGAAATTTGGAATAAGCTTTGCGGGAAGAGGCAAAGGGCCGGGCAACATCAGGGATGGGGAAGGACAAGAGGGGCTGGTCCAGGAAGCCTGGCTTGGCACCTGGGTGGACGTCGAGCCCCCATGACGGTCGTGAAGCAGGGGGCAGGGCTAACGGAGTTGGCTTTCAGCTGCCCAGAATCCAGTGTCCCTGGACACTGAGCCTCCCCAGGAGACAACTGGAGATAGGGGCTGGACCTGCAAGGAGCTGGGGCGGGCGGCAGAGTGGGGAGAGCCTGCCCCTGACGGGAGGGAGGACAAGCTGGCCAAGCAGGCGCTGCGAGCGAAGGGTAGGGGGGCGGGGAGCCGGGGCTGGGCTCGTGGGGCCGAGGCAGAGGCGGCACTGGGAGCCCTGGTGAGCTCCCGAGGCCCAGCTGGGGCATCGCGCCACTGTCCTCACGGCGTCCTCGCCGCAGCTCTGGGAGGGGGGCTCTTACAGCCATTTAACAGATGAACAACGAGGCTCAGGGAGCAGGCCGGGCTGGGCCACATTAACCAGCCAAGCCAGGATCTGCCCCTGGCAAGCGCGATGTGGAAGTCACGACGAAGGAAAGACTCCTGCCTGGGTTCGCCTCCTGCCTCTGCCGCCGCCAGCTGGCGGGCGTGGGTGAGTCCCTTCCCCTGGCTCGCCTCAGTTTCCCCATTTGAACATGCAGCAGGGTCTGGTTCAGAGCCCACACTATATTAGACAAAATAATAAGTGTTGTATTTATTATAATTACATACTTATATCACCCAGGGGCACACAAATTAAAACCACAATGAAAAACCAGTCGGTACCCAGCAGATGGGCAAAAACTGAAGCCCGGCCCTTCCAAGTGTTGGTGCGGCCGAGGCGGCAGGGCTGGCACCCGCTCTGGGCGCCGATGGTCGGGGCCCGGGGCAGGGCGGCGACGCGGCTCGACTCAGCCTGGCGTGGGTGCCGCTGCTCCCTGCGGGTCTGCTAACCGCCCGGGGCCACTCTTCCGTGGTTTGCGGGTTTCCCACACACCAAGACCACACCCCACCCCTCCCGGGCTCCCCTGCGCTCGCTGAACGCGGAGGCCCAGCCCGGCCTGTGGGCGCCCCTCGCCCCGAAAGCCTTCCCGGGAACCTCTGATTCCTCGGGCCGCCCCACGCCTCGCGTGGGCCGTCACCCCCAGCGCGCCCCTTGGGAGCGCCGTCCGGGTCCACCTGCAGCCACGGGGGTGACAGCCACGGGCGTGACAGCCACGGGCGTGACATCCACGGGGGTGACATCCACGGGCGTGACAGTGACAGCCACGGGCGTGACAGCCACGGGCGTGACAGTGACATCCACGGGCGTGACAGTGACATCCACGGGCGTGACAGCCACGGGCGTGACATCCACGGGCGTGACATCCACGGGGGTGACAGCCACGGGCGTGACATCCACGGGCGTGACAGCCACGGGCGTGACAGCCACGGGGGTGACATCCACGGGGGTGACAGTCACGGGGGTGACAGCCACGGGGGTGACAGCCACGGGCGTGACATCCACGGGGGTGACAGTCACGGGGGTGACATCCACGGGGGTGACAGCCACGGGGGTGACAGCCACGGGGGTGACAGCCACGGGCGTGACAGCCACGGGCGTGACAGTGACAGCCACGGGCGTCCGCCGCCCCCTGCCGCGCGCACAGACCCGATCCCGGGGCCGCGCGGGGCCGTCGGGGCGCTCGGGACCCTGGGGGGGGGCTTCCTTCCCCAGCCGCGGCCCCGCAGTGCGGGCGCCCCCGGCCCCGGGCCGCAGAGCGGAGGCGGGGCCCGGCCTAGGTGGGGGCGCCGCGTCCCACCCGCCAGGTGCGCGCCGGGGCCCCCGGCTCCCGGGGGACGCGCCCGGCTCTCCGGGACGGGGCGCCCAGCCCTGCGCAGGCCGGGACCCCCCCGGGCCTCAGTTTACCCTGCCGTGGACGGAAGCGGGCAGGCGCGGGCGGCGGGCCGTGAGGGGCTCCCGGGGACCTCCCCGCCGCGGCCTCCCGAGCCGCGCGCCTTAAGACGGGCGGCCGTCGTCGCCCTTTGAAGGCGGCGCGGTGGGCCCCGGCGCGCCCGCGGCGCAGGGCAGAGCGCCCCCTGGAGGCGGGCCGAGGCCCCGCCCCTGCCCGCGCCGGCCCCGCCCCCGGCCCGCGCGCGGCGCATGCGCGCGGCGCGGCGCTCCGCGGGCGGCGAGAGCGAGGCTGGCGCTCCCCGGCAGCCCCGCGCGGCGCCCCGGCGCGCCCCATTCATGCTGGGCAGCGGCGGCGCGCGGCCACGCAGCGGAGCCCGGGCGCGGCGGCCTCGGCCTCGGCCTGGGCGGCCTGGGCGGCTCGGGCGGCCCCGGGGCGGGGCGCGCGGCGGCGGCGGGGCGAGCGGGGCGCGGCGATGGCCGGCGGCGGGGCGCGCGGCGGGGCCGCCCGTGAGTACCTCCAACTTTTCCCCCGGCGCGGGGCCGGGGCCGGGGCCGGGCCGGGAAGAAAGGGGGCCGGGCTGCGGCCGGCGGCGGGGCGCGGGGCTCCCCGGGCGCGCGGTGGCGGGAGGCGCCTGCGGACCCCGGGCGCCCGGGGGGCCCTCGCAGCCGGCCCGGGGCTGCGGCCGCCCCGCGCGGGGCCGCGGCGCGTGGGTCGGGGGCGGGAAGGGGGTGTGTGTGTGTGCGCGGCGGGGACTGCGGCGCGCGGGAGATGTCCGCGCGCGCGCGCGGGCGGCGACGTGTCCGGGGGTCCCTGCGCGGGGGCCGGCGTCCCCGCGGCTCGGGCTGCGGCGCTGCCCGCGGCGGCCCCGGGGTGCGCCCGCGTGGGGCCGGGCGCGGCCGCGCGGTTGCGGCGCCGACCGTGCCGCTGGTGCGTGCGCCCTCGCCCGCCTCGGCCCGGGCCCCGGAGCCGCGGCCGGGATTGCGGCGCCCCCGGAGCCGGGCGCCGCCGGCCGCAGCCCGCCCCGCCCGCGGCCCAGTCCCGGCCTCGGCCCCCGCGGAGCTGTGCCCGGGCAGCGCCCCGGGGCCGCGCGGATGGGGGGCGGGCGCTGCCCCCCCTCCGCCGAGGCTGGAGAGAAAAAGTTTGCTGGCGGCTCCGCCGGGAGGGGCCCCCTGCGGGTCCCCCAGGCCCGAGCCCGCGGCTGAACCCCAGGGCTCCGGGCTCCGGTCGCCAGCGAAGGGCTCGGGGAGGGGTGGGCAGGCCCGAACCGGGCTGCGGGTGGCCGCCTGGGCAGGGCTGCAGGGGCGGGGAGAAGGCTGCGCCGGTCCCCCCCCTTCCCCCCCCCCCCCCCGGGCTCAACCTGCACCCAGGGCGTCAGGGGTGTCGCTTCCTGGGGACTGACTCCCGTCCCCACCTCCTTTTAGCGATGGGTGCGCGGAGGTGGCGCGCCTGGGTCCACCCGGGGCCCCCGCAGGGCCGCGCACCCAGGCGTGGGAGGAGTCGGTGCCGGCTGCGGGGCTCCGGCCTCCTCAGGCCTCTCCTTGCCGGGCCTCCCCAGGGTCAGCCCTCGGAAGGGCCCACTTCCCTCGAAGGCTTCCGATTGCTTCCTGGACAGTGGCCGGGGCCTGGCGTGCGGCAGGAGCTGGAGGTGGCGGCGCGGCTCCGGGGCTGCCTGGTAACCGGGGAGCTGCCGACTCTCCAGGAATGCCCCTCTGCCTCCTGTGGGGTGCCAGGTGCAGCCCCGGAAAGAGGGGCGAGGGGGGCTGGGAGTGGCTCTGATGCGGGGCACTGGGGAGGCTGCTGTGGCTGGGGCTCAACTGTGGGGTGCTGGGGCCACGCCCCTTGAAAGAAAGGGGGGGTGGGGGCAGGGCTGTGGACCGTGCCTCTGTCCCTCCTTGAGCCCTTGGGGCTTAGGGCTGCTGAGTGACACACCCCTTAGGTGTCTGCCGGGCCTCAGGCTTTGCTCTTTGGGCTTTGGGGAGCAGGTCCCAGGACCCCTGGCTCCCCTGCTGCTTTGGGGTATGCGGGAGAGGCGTGTGCTGGCACTGGGGACGCCCAGCCCTTGAGGCACCCTTAGTCCCATATCAGAGACAGAGTACAAACCAGCGACTGAGCTTCAGGGCTTTGCTTCAGGTCTGTCTGGGAGGGGGCTCGGGGAGGGCTGGGAAGGGCGTTTTAGGCAGAGGGAACAGCCTGGATGGAGTACTGGCTTTGAGGAAGGGGCTGGCACCGTCGCTCAGTGGCTGGGATTTGTTGGGGTGTGTAGGGGGAGGGTGGGCAGATGAGGCGACCCGGGGACAAAGCAGACAGCTTTCTTGGCTGGCTCAGGCGCCCTGGCGCCCCCCTCCCCATCGTTGCCTGCCTATTTTGAGCCCTCATTGGGGTGATGCCAAAAGGTCCCTACACCTAGAGCGGTTTAGACGGCAGAGCAGGAGGTGAGCAGCCTCTGGGAAGGGCCCCCAGGGTGGGCGCTCCCCGCTAGGAGAGGGCTTGGCAGCCTGGGTGCTGGGTCCCTGGGACTCTGGCTGGGAGTTCAGGCAGCCCGGGACCCCCTCCCCAGCCCTCACGCTTGCCCGCTCTCCTGGCGCACGAGCACAGAACTGAGTGGGCAGACCACCGCTGCGCAGGCCCGGCGGGACCTCCCCGCCCTCTGTGCCGGCCTGTCTGAGCCTCGGAAGGGTCCAGACCCGGAGGCCAGGGGCTTGGGCCTCCGCGAAGACGGCGCCGACGGTCTTTGTTTCTCGAGAAGAGAAGAGCTGAGGTGGGGTTGGCTGGCCGGGGACGCAGCTCTGCACGCTCGGCTGGACGGCGGGGTGTACTGTCTCCCCATCACTGGTCTGCCCGGCTGACCCCTGCGTCGGCTTCCCCCAGCATGATCGCAGCTTCTTCTCAGTCCGTCTTTGCTTCCTGGGCGCCCGGCACCGCCCCTCCTTCCAGGCCGGGAACGGCAGGTGATCTCCCGCCTCCCTCTCCGTGGGTCCAGCGGGCTCCCCGCCCCCCCCCCCCCCCCCCAGGCCTTACCTCCTGCTGTTCTGCCACCAGGAATCCCCCCTGGCCCGTGGGATCTCCTGGCTGACAGGCCCTTCCAGAACAGGTGCTGGCCCATCCCGGTGTGTGGGGAAGGAGAGCCCACCTGCCCAGGCCTAGAATGGCCATTTCTGCTCCTGACCGAGCCTCTGAGCATCTGTTGGGGCTCCCCTCTCCCCAGCCACCAGCCTGGTTCTTGCCGGCCCCGGGACCAGCTTTGGAGAGCATTTGTGCCCATTTGTGCCCGGGCAGAGGCCTGGGGGAGGGATCTGGTTCCCTGCCCTGCCTGGGCCAGCTGGGTGACCTGGCGTCTGTCCGAGCCCTGAGCCCCTTATCTCTAAGCTAGGGGAGTGACCCCAGGGTTGTCACTGGCCCTCCCCAGGTGGCAGCATTGTGGGCCCAGCCCTTCCCTGGTCAGCAGCCCTGGGCAGCCCCTCTGGCAGCCCCAGGCCCTGCCCGAGTTAGGAGCCCTCCCTATCCCCCCCCCCCCCCGTTAATATCAAGCGCAGGGCCCGTAATTGCATTAAGACGTGTGTAATTATCCCGGAGGAGGGGAGCGCCCGGCCCCTGGTAATTGCAGGCCTGCTTCGAACTGATAAACCGTGAGTGATTCATGTTTTCTCTGGAGTTCATGACTCGCCGGGCTCAGCCCGGCCCTGCAGCCGCCTCCGGCTCGGCTCGTGGGAGCTGGGGAGGCCCGGGCGCCTCTCCTGGCCAGGGGTCCGCGGCAGCTGCTGGCCGTGGGGAGATGTGTGGGTGGAGGACCCTTGGGGACGGGCGTGGTGCTGGTGCTCCTGCCGGGGATCCCGGCCACAGCCTCTCACATCCCTGAGCCTCAGTTTCCCCATCTGGGCAGAAGGGCCAACCCCAGGATGTACCCTGGGCGGAGGGTGTGTGTGGAGTGAGAACAAAGCGAGGGAGAAGGCCTGCTCTGCCCAGCCCTGGCTGACCGCCCCAATCGCTCATTCGTTCATTCATTCGGAAAGTATTTACCCAGCCTTAGGGGGTCTTAGACTTGGCTTTGGGGATACAGTGGCAAAGCACACAGACCCAGGCCCTTCTCGGGGCTCCCCTTCCAGAAGGGAGAGGGTCTGGGACCTGTAAGTTAAAAAGTAAGTAATAGGGAGTACCTGCCACAAATTAAAGTGAGCAGGGGAGACTGAGCTGAGAGCTGAGCAGGTGCAGGGGCAGGGGCGGGGGGTGGTACACGGGCAGGGGGTGGTATGTGGGTGGGTGGGGGGACCAGCACGCGCAAAGGCCCTGATGTGGCAACAGCTTGGAAGGTGGGAGGGGCAGAAGGGAAGTCTGAGCCAGGGGACAGAAGAGCCCCATGCTCTAGGTGAGGGCGTGAAGTTTAATTCAGAGACCACCAGGCCTGGGCTCCAGTGGGGTCGTCGTGGCAGCCCACCGCCCGCTGCCCAGTCCCCTGCCTGGCCTGGCAGAAGCCTTCATCCTTTAGACCTCAGTTTCCCCACCTGTGCAATGGGGCTGCAGGGCCAGCTGAGGGGCCTGGCTGTCGGGAGGTGGAGGCGAGGCCTGGCATCGGGCAGAGTCAGGGAGCCACCCCGCTGGCACCGCGTGGCTGTGGCAGGCAGCTCCCCACCGTGGGGCGGGCAGGGGGCCACTCCACCTGGGTCAGAGGAGAGTCTGGATTTGCCCTGAGCTCCCGGGGGGGGGGGGGGGGGGTGACGGTGGCTGCGGCTGGGAGACGAGGGGTGGGGAGAGGGAGAGCAAGGCTGGGAGGAGCGGGCCGTCCGCCTGGTTTTAGGAGGGAAACCCGTGGATGTGGAGGCGGGGGCGCTGTGGGAAGTGGGCACCCAGGCGGCGGGGGCACTGGAGGAGCAGGACAGGGAGCTGCAGCAGGCGGGGTGAGTGCCGGGCTGGGTGGGCCTGGCCCGTGCCGGGGGTGGGCGTCTGGGGTCGGGGGAGGGGGAGGCCGAGGGAGTCCCCTGGCCCCCTCCTTTTTCTTCTTTCATTTGTGAAAAATTGTCGTAACGTCTGCAGCACGGCATTTCCCCTTTCCACCGCCTGCCTCCCGCCTGAGGAACTCCTTCTTCCTTGGAGTTGGGTGGGAGGCCGGTGGTGAGCGGGAAGGGGTGGGAGAGGAGCTGCCTGCTGCGGTGGGGAGTTCCCAGGTGAGGCCGCGGCGGGTGGGGGTTGCAGCTCAGCCTGGCTTCTGGTTCATTTTGGGAGGCCAGGGCCAAGGTCGGGGGCCGCGGAGCCCTGGACGTCTTCCCGCCGCTCTGGGGAGTGCTGCCTCTGTGACCTTCAGTGCCTGCGCCGTGGGGCGGCTGGGGAAAGCCACGCCCTGCAGGGTTTGGGGTACCCGGCCTGGGGGGAGGCTTGGCGGGTGGGCACAGGGTCTGGGGAGACATGGGGGATGACGGAGGTGCCCCGTGGGGGAAAGATAACCCCTGCTGCAAAACCCACCGTGCAGAAAGGGGGGGCTGTGCCAGGCTGGGGCTCACAACTGGGTGTCCCCGTGTCCACACTGGCCTCGACCCCTTTCTCAGGCCCTCCTGCCGCAGCGGGGGAGGCAGGTGCGCGAGAGGCCCTCTTGTCCAGCTCCCACCAAGTGGCGGGACGGCGGCGTCCTGCTGCTTCCCTGCCCGTTTCTCTTCCTCCGCGGGCTGTGGCCGAGCAGGTGTCGTCAGGCTCGGGAGCCCGGCCGGGGTGCACGTCCCCGACCCCCCATCGCCGCTCCGGGGCCCTGGGCCCCCTGTGGGTGGGCAGTCACAAAGGCCAGCACCCAGCCCGGTGCGAGCTCGCGCAGGCCCGCCTCGGCATGCGCACCCGCTCACCCTCTCCTCCCCGTGTTCCCCCAGGGCTGAGGCTCCCGGCTTCGTGATGCGCGTCCCTGCAGGACCCCAGCGCCTCGGCCTGCGGCCCCGGCCCGCCATGCCGCTGCCCCCCCAGCGCCCACCGGTGCTTCCCCTGCTGCTGCTGCTGCTGCTGCTGGGGGGCCCGCGGGCAGGCGCGGCCCGGCCGGGCGGGGGCCCCGCCTTCCGCACCTTCGCGGCCAGCGACTGGGCGCTCAGCCACCTGGTGGTCCACGAGCAGACGGGCGAGGTGTACGTGGGTGCCGTGAACCGCATCTTCAAGCTGTCGGGCAACCTGACGCTGCTGCGCGCCCACGTGACGGGCCCCGTGGAGGACAACGAGAAGTGCTACCCGCCGCCCAGCGTGCAGTCGTGCCCGCATGGGCTGGGCAGCACCGACAACGTCAACAAGCTGCTGCTGCTGGACTACGCCGCCAACCGCCTGCTGGCCTGCGGCAGCGCCTCCCAGGGCATCTGCCAGTTCCTGCGGCTGGACGACCTCTTCAAGCTGGGCGAGCCGCACCACCGCAAGGAGCACTACCTGTCGAGCGTGCGCGAGGCGGGCAGCATGGCGGGCGTGCTGATCGCCGGGCCGCCGGGCCAGGGCCAGGCCAAGCTCTTCGTGGGCACGCCCATCGACGGCAAGTCCGAGTACTTCCCCACGCTGTCCAGCCGCCGGCTCATGGCCAACGAGGAGGACGCCGACATGTTCGGCTTCGTGTACCAGGACGAGTTCGTGTCCTCGCAGCTGAAGATCCCGTCGGACACGCTCTCCAAGTTCCCGGCCTTCGACATCTACTACATCTACAGCTTCCGCAGCGAGCAGTTTGTCTACTACCTCACCCTGCAGCTGGACACGCAGCTGACCTCGCCCGACGCCGCCGGCGAGCACTTCTTCACCTCCAAGATCGTGCGCCTCTGCGTGGACGACCCCAAGTTCTACTCGTACGTCGAGTTCCCCATCGGCTGCGAGCAGGCGGGCGTCGAGTACCGCCTGGTGCAGGACGCCTACCTGAGCCGGCCGGGGCGCGCGCTGGCTCGCCAGCTGGGCCTGGCCGAGGACGAGGACGTGCTGTTCACCGTCTTCGCCCAGGGCCAGAAGAACCGCGTCAAGCCGCCCAAGGAGTCGGTGCTGTGCCTGTTCACGCTCAGGGCCATCAAGGAGAAGATCAAGGAGCGCATCCAGTCCTGCTACCGCGGCGAGGGCAAGCTCTCGCTGCCCTGGCTGCTCAACAAGGAGCTGGGCTGCATCAACTCGGTGAGCGCGGCCCCTGCCGGCCCCTGCTGCGCTGGGGTGGGGGTGGGGGTGCTGCCGCCACACTCAGTCCCCGAGGGCCCGGGCCTCGAAGCCCACTCGGGGACCCCGACCCTGTCCTGCTCTTTTACCAAAGAGGGGCAACGTGGCCACCTGCCCGGATGGTCCCAGAATTTAACCCCCCGGGGAGCCGGCTTGGAGCCAGCTGACCTGTCTCGTCCCTCTGAGCGAGGAGGTGCCGCCCCCGTGTCCCAGAGGTGGTGGTGGGGGGCTCACATAGCTGGGGGGAGCATGCCAGGCCGAGCCTCTGCCTGGCCTCTGCCCGGCCCGTGCCGTGAGGGCCTGGACGTGGCCCGTGGCTCCTCCGGGCCTCTCCAGGGCTCGTGCTGTGCAGGCTGCAGGCCGTCCACGCCACCACGGCCGGCCCGACCCCGGGCAGCCTGGCCGGCCACGAGCGGGGCAGGTGCTCGGTGGCTCGCGCGGCCAGTGCCAGTTTCTGAGTGCCGGCCGGGGGCTGGCTCAGGGCCAGCTGCCCTTCCGAGAGCCTTGTGTTGCTCTCCTGGCAGCCGGGGCAGGAGGAACCCCTGTTCTCTGGGTGAACACCCCGAGGCGCAGGGTGTTGGATCGAGATCTCCAGGGCCAGGCTTCCACTGCTCTCCAGGGGCTCGCCTGGGGCCCCGGCCTGCCCCGCTCTGGCGCAGTGTTCTCCTCTCTGAACTGGAGCGGGGATGCTGGCTCTTCCCAGGAAGGAGAGGGTCCCTTCAGCCCTTCTTCCTTAGGGTCGGCACTCTGTCATTGTCGCCCAGGTAGAGAAACTGAGGCTCGGGGGCAGGGCCTGGCCGAGCCGGCCACAGGACCCCACGCTCCCTGCGCCTTCCTCCTTCCTCCTGCGTGTTGTGTGCTCGGGGGCTGCTTGGGGGCTCCTCTCTCATCCCTCACCTCCCGCCTCCCTCCCCGCCCTCCTCGCCCCCTCTGAAGGCTCCCGCTCAGCCCTGCCTGCCCCCCACCCCCCGGGCCTGTCTGTCCTCATCGTCCCCGCCCCCTGCCCACTGCCCCGGCCTAGGGAGCCGGCCGTGTCCTGGCCCACCTTCCAGCCCGCCCCGCGCTCCTCCCCCGCGGTGCCCGCCCCCCTCCCTTCCTGAGGAACCTTGCGCTATCGATTACTTATCCGCTTTCCTGGCTCAGACGCTTCCTCTGGGCCGGATCCCCCGCCTGTACGGGCCACCAGCCCTCTCTTGCCTTAAATAAATCCACCCTGCTCCCCACCCTGCCAGCAGCCCCCCACTTCTCCTGCCAGCCTCCCTCTCGGCCCCCCTGCCCCAGGGCCCTCTGGCCACTCCAGGCTGGCCTTCCTCCCCCAGCCGGCTCCCTCGATCCCTGGGCCGGCGGGCCTGGCCCTCCTGTGACGACCCCTCTGGGGTGGTCTCCTTTGGGGCTGAGAGTGGGTCCCTTCTTTTGCTTTTGCCCCAAGCAAATGGGTCCGTCAGCAGTGCCTCCCCACATCGGCCCCCTGGCGTCGCGGAGCCTCGGTTTCCCCATCTGTTCATGGGGGCCAGGAACCCTAGAACCCCCAAGAGCGTCCAGGCCGCCCTGAGGCCGTGGCGTCCGGCCAGGCGCCCCTCTCCGGGCCTTGGACTCCCCGGCGGCGGGTGCGGTGGACGGGCTGGGCCGGCGGGCGGACGGCTCACCCCGTCCCTCTCCAGCCCCTGCAGATCGACGACGACTTCTGCGGGCAGGACTTCAACCAGCCGCTGGGGGGCACGGTCACCATCGAGGGCACGCCCCTGTTCGTGGACAAGGACGACGGCCTGACCGCCGTGGCCGCCTACGACTACCGCGGCCGCACAGTGGTGTTCGCCGGCACCCGCAGCGGCCGCATCCGCAAGGTGAGGCCCTGCTGGGCCGGGCTGGGCTCGGGGCGGGGCGGAGCGGGGGCCGAGGCTGCAGCCCTGGCCGTGTTAGGGGTGGGGGGTTCAAGGATGCAGCCCTGGGTCCAGGGGGGCCGAGGGTGCAGCCCCGGGCCATGTTAGGGGTTTGTGGGTCCAAAGATGAAGCCCTGGGCCGTTGTGGAGGGGGGCCGAGGGTGCAGCCCCGGGCCATGTTAGGGGGTGGGGGGTCCAAAGATGCAGCCCTGGGCTGAGGGGGTTCGAGGCTGTAGCCCTGGGCCGTGGGGGGGGTCTGAGGCTGCTGCCTTGGGCCGTAGGTGTGGGGGGGCAGGTGCAAAGGCCCTGCGGCTCTGTGGGAGGCAGACTTGGTGGAGAAAGCGGGTGGGGTGCTCCTGGAGGGGCTTCGGCTCCCCTGCGCCCCCCGACATCCCCGCCCGATGCCTGCAGTCCGTTGCTCTTCAGATGGGGGCTGTGTGAAGACCCGGGTTTGGCCTCCCACGGGGAGTGTGGGTCGGGCCCAGGTGGGCTCCCTGCCCCCTCCCCTCTTGGTGGCTCCAGCCCTGGGGAGAAGGGGGTCCCGCCCCAGCCCTGGTGTGTCAGCTGGCCCAGGGATGCTGAGGTGGGGTCAGGGTGTTCAGGGAGAAAGTTCTGGGCTGGCCCTTCAAGGGCACTTGGTGAGCTCAGGACGCGTCCTGTCGGGCGGCCTGCAGCCCCCTCCCCTCCTGGCCCGCCCTGCGCCCTGGGGATCCGGTGTCCGCTGAGGCAGCACTTGGCTGGAGGCAGCGCAGCCTCC
Source organism: Dasypus novemcinctus (assembly GCF_030445035.2). Lineage (NCBI taxonomy): Eukaryota > Metazoa > Chordata > Mammalia > Cingulata > Dasypodidae > Dasypus > Dasypus novemcinctus. Next base: position 56,243,366 of record NC_080698.1, read on the forward strand.
TCCCCCAGGGCCTCCCCCCTCCTGCCAGCCCAAGACCGCAAGGTCAAGGTCAGGCAAGGGTGGCGCCCCTCCCCCAGGTCGTCTGATGCAGGGTGTCACGGGTGATTTGGGGGGAGGGTCTCAGGGCCGGGGCTGGGCTAGGGCCCTGGCTGCTGCCAGTTCTCCTTTCCTTGCCAGCGGGTTGAGCTCAGCAGAGCTGGGTGTGGAGCCGGGCGCGGGGGTGGGAACGGGGACCTCCTGGGGGGGGCAGGAGGGAAGCGGCCCGTGGGCGAGGGCGACCGCGCCAGGGCTGGGTGGGTATGGAGGAAGTTCCTGGGGAGTGGGCAGGCAGCAGGGTGCTGCAGAGGGTCCACGAGCGGGGGCGGGCTGCGGACGGAATACCAGCTGTCCCCAGGGCAGGCGCTGACACAGCAGTCCCGCCTGGCGTGTGGCCGGGTCAGCTGGCAGCCCCTGGCCTGGGGGGGGGGGCGGGGCCGTCCTGGGCTTGGAGCCCCTCCCACCTGGTGGGCGGGGTCAGGGTCTCCCCAGCGCCCACTGCCTCCTGGGGCTACTTGCCAGGGGGCCTGAGGGCATGAAGGGCTCCTGTTAGTGGCGGGGAGTCCTGGGGCCCATGGGGCTGTGGGAGGCCAGCCGCGGGCCCCCTCTGCCTTCCACGCCCCCAGGGCTGTGTCTCCCCGTTCCCTGGTCCCCCCCACCCCCATGGGGACACTAGGCTGGCCTGTGGCTTGGGGGCTGGCAGCATTGAGGCCCTTTCCCAGAATGGGGCTGGGGGCCCTCCACCCATCATGCACCGCTCTTGCCAGGCTGGGAGGTGCCACTCAGGGTGGGTGCAGGGAGGGCTCCCAGAATGGGGGGATGCCGGGGAAGGGGCTCCCAACGCCTGTGCACAGCCTCGGGTGCAGAGAGGCAGGGTGTTTGGGGGAGGAGGCAGGGGCTCTGGGGGCTCTCCTGCCCCCAGCTGCGGCCCGGCCTGGCCTGCTTCACAGAGCAGGAGTGTAGGTGGTGCTTGGAGGGTTGCTGGAGCAGGGAGCCCTCCCCTGGGGTGCCCGGAGCCCTGGATGGGTCTGAGCTGGGAGAACGGGTTTGTCCTGCCTGCCCCGACTCCCTCCTGCTGCCCCAGGGGCAGCCGTCCAGGGGGGTGGGGCCCTGGCAGGGTGGGGGGGGCAGGTAGGACACAGCTGTTCCCCGGGCGTCCTGGCCACGCTCCCTGCCCCCACCTCCCCCCTACCCCTAGCCCTCTATGGAGGGTTCCAGCAGGGGAAACTGAGGCCCAGAGAGTGCAAGCGTGGCTGTCCCAAGTGGCTAGGAAAGCCACAGCAGATGGTTCCCTGCCTCCTCTCCTAGCCGGCCGCAGCCCAGAGCAGCCCCCTGGAGGGCAGTGGGAGTGGATACCGCCCCTGTGTCCAGGCCAGGCCCAGGCCGGGCCCTTCCTCTCACTCAGTGTTTGCGCAGCTGCCGAGCGGCCAGCTGGGGAGGTTGAGTCTGGGCCCCCCAGGGCTCTGGACGGGGCCTGACGTAGCCTGGCAGGCCTGTCCTGCTCAGCTCAGGGGGTCTTCCTCTGAGACCGGGTCCCCAGGGCCCTGTGAGGTGTGAGGCTCCTTTCTGGGGTGTGTGGGGTCAGCCACGCCCAGGGCCGCTGGCCGGTGAAGCGAGGGGGGCAGCTGGGGCCGGCGGGGCCTGCCACCTGGGGAGCAGTCCAGGTCTGCCTCTGCCGTTGAGGTGCGCCCCCGCCTCACCCATGAGCATAGCTGCGCCCAGCCCAGACCGGGCCCTGGCACCCGCCTCCCCTGGATTTGCCGGCCTGCTCCGGAGGGTCTCGGGAAGCCCTGTCGGATGGCTTTCCCATGCCCTGCGGCCCGTGCCCCGATCAGGAGCAGACGGCGTGCCCTTGGCGCGCACCCTACGCAGACTGGCTGTGCAACTGTGAGCGTGAGCGAGCCACTGTGCCTCAGTTTCTCTGTGCGCCTGTCGGGGAGGGGGTGCACCAGAGCCCAGCCAGGAACGGCCGCAGGAGCCTTCCCGGGGTGCTGGTGCCTCCCTTCACCGGCTTCCAGAGTCCTTTAAACTGCCGTGTCAGGTCCGTAAACTGGGGAAACCGAGGCCCGGTGTAGTCACCATGGTTCTGGGACCGTTGCTCTCATCTGATGTCTCCCTCCCTTCTCTAGGGGACCCTGGAAGGGAGGAAGTGAGGGCCTCAGCAGCTCTCAGGGAGCTAGGCTCCTCTCTCAGCGAGCCCCTCCCTCTCTCAGCGGGCCTGGGGGCCCGGCCTTCCAGGGCATGAGCTTCCCGCCAGCCCTGGGCAGTGCAGTGAACTGCCACCTGCCTGCACCTGTGTGCTGGGACTGGGCCCCGAGGCCAGCTCTGGGGTCTGTGGGGGCAGAGACAGACGTCAGTACCCACTCTGAGTCAGAGGAGCCTCAAGGGACACCCAGAGGAGGGGCCTGCGGTCCAGGGTCGCCAGCGGGGTGGACTTGAGGGAGAAGGAGTGACCAGGATGTTTCCAGGGTCCCGGGGCCTGGCCTGCTCCCCTCTGTCCTCCCTGGTCTGGGTGTCAGCCTGGGCTCCCTGGGCAGGTGCACGGGCCGGCAGCGCCAGACTCCAGCTGGCCAGGAGCAGGGGCCGGGGGCTGCGAAAGGGCCGCCACGCCTGCCCCTGCGCCGGGGTCCCGGGCCCATGCCCCCCGCCCCGCTGCGGGGCCTCCCCCAGCTCCTGCCTGTCCGCCTCCTGGCTGGACCCACGGCAAGGACGCTGCCCCCGCCGGCTGCTCAGGCCTCCCCTTGGCCGGGGGCCCAGGCTGGCGGGCGGCAGGAATTCCCTCTCCATCCCGTCCCTCCAGGGCGTCCCGACCCGGGCCTGGGCGTGGGGTGACGGTGGTCACAGGGCTGGAGTGGGCGGGCGGGGGGCTCCAGGTGTCCTCTTGCTTGCCTGTCCTGGCCTTGGGACTCCTTCCCCCACCCCCCACCCCGAGTTTCCTTCGAGACCCCGCTCTGGGGGTGCTAGGTCTGGCTGCGGTGCCCGAGCACGGCGGGCGCCAGTGCCCACCCCTCCGTGTGTGCCGCAGCGCCCAGCCGAGCCGGCGGGCAGGCGGCCGTGCCGGCTGCTCCCTGCCTTTCCCAGGCCTGGGCCTTCCTGGGCTCCGAGCAGCATCTGGGGAGCTCCGGGGAGCTGGCTGGCCCCGGGCCAGGCCCGGCAAACGTGTTGTTGTGTAAAATTGTAGTCGATTAATTTAAGACCTGCCAACTTCAGCTGCTCAGGGCCGCTCCGGCCGCGCTGGGGCTCTGGGCGTGTGTGGGGGGGTGCCCGCCGCCGCCTGCCTCCCCCGGGGCCCCCGCCTGCCACCTGCCCCCTTCCCTCTAGGAGGCAGCCCTTCCTCCTGGAATGCCTGTCCTGGCACCCCTCCCAGTCCCCTTCCCTCGCGGAGCCCCTGCCCACACCGCCCGCAGCGGCCATGGAGTCAGCCGGGCACACGGGATGTGGGGGCAGGGGGCGCCTGCAGGCCGGCGGCCCTCTCCGAGGCTCCCCTCTGCACCGCACGGGTGGGGCTGTCCCTTCCGTGGGGCCGGAGCAGGGGGTGCTGCGGGGTCGGGGCTGGGCTCGCAGGTGGGGGTGGCCCGTCTGCCTGGGCCCTGCCGGCACATCACGGGAGCGTCTGGAGCCCGGGTGGCCGGGCGCGGGCAGCTCACCCTGCTCAGAAGGCGCTGTGGGCCCGTGGCCGGCCAGCGGGGGGCCCGCACCTGGGTGCAGCTCAGCGAAGGGCGGCACGGGCCGCGGGGTGTCGGGGTGGGGGGCCTGCTGGGCAGGGAGGCCTGTCCCCTGGCCGCCCCCCTCAGGGCTCTGCCTCCCCCTCGCGGGGCCCTGCCTCACTCCAGCTCCCACCTCGCGAGCCCCGTGTCTCCTCCAGGGTTCCCAGGGGGTGCACTTGAGGGAGGGCCTGGCCTGGGTGGGTGCGTCTCTGCAAGGCCTGGAGCCTGCTTCTCTGTGCAGCCCCGGCCCTGCCGCATTTTGGGGGCCTGCTGCAGGAGATTCAAGCCCCCCTCCCTGGCCGAGCTCCCCCCAGGCCTCTGCAGCTGTGGTTCTGTTGCCTGAAGCCGCCGCTGCCCCGGGCAGTGATGTCCCTCCTGGGCTCAGGTGTGACCTGCTGGGCACCTGCAGCGGCCGGGGCTGCCCTGGGGACAGAGAGCACTTCTTGTCCTCCCGAAACCGTCGCCTTTCTAGAAGCTTCTCAGGGTGCTTTCCGTGCTTCCCTGCCCTCCTCTGCTCCTGCCCCAGACAGATTGGTGGAGTTCTCCAGACGCCTGCGTGGAGCCGGGTCTCTCACTGGCCTTCTGCCTTTGTTCTTGGGGAGGACACGGGCCTGTCCCCAGGCTCCCCCACCCCAGAGCCCCCCGCCCTGGGCTGAGCTGGCTTGGTGCATCCAACACGGGGCACCCGCTCCCCACCAAGGGAAGGGCCGGGTGGGGGGGTGGGCGTGCTCGGGGACAGTGCCAGCCATGCCCGCCCCTCAGCCAGGGGCAGCCCCTCCCCACCTGCTGCCCTAGGCAGGGGGGCGAGGCTGGGCTGGAGCGGATGCCCGCTGGAGGTCGAGAGGCAGTGCTGCCCGCTTGGCGCCCACGGGCCCGGGGGGCTCCCTCGCTCCTCGTGCCACGTGGGGAGCGGGCAGGGCTGGGGGTGCACGGGCGGACGCCTCTGCCTGTGGGAGGGCAGCCCACCCCCCGTGCTGGGCCAGCGTCCTGCCCGCCTGCACGATGCCGCCTGCGAGGTACCAGGGACGGGCCCAGGGACAGGCGGGGGCCGCGCGGCGTGCACCCCCAGCGCACCCCGGAAGGGCCCCCCGCAGGTGACTTCCTAGGCCGACCCCCAAACCCGGAGCGTGGTGCTGACCTCGCGACCCCAGCCGGATCCCGCCACCAGCTTTCCTTCTCTCGCCTCTGACTTCTTGCTCCTGTCATTTGTGAGATTCACCCTCGGGGTCGTGGGTTGCCGTGTTCTCTGTGGCCGCCGCGTTCAAATATTCGAAATGCGCGAGCGTTTCTGGTTCATCCCGCTTCGCCGGGCTCTGTGGCATCTTTGGTTTGTTTCTGAGAGCAGGGCCGCTGGGCTAGGCGGTGATTTTGTCTTCGATCTCTGGCACCGACTCGTGCGTTGTCGTCTGCCGTCTGCGGCTGCCCACCCTGGAGGCGCCCAGTGCCTGGCCGCGGGCCGGGGCCTACATACGGTGGGGACAGCTCCCCGCGCCACCGTGCCTCGTCCTCCACGTGGGACCCCGCAGGTGCACCCTGGGTGGTGGTCTCGGGACCCCTCGGGTGGCATTCCAGAACATGTGTCCTGGGGAAGGGCCAGGCTCCGTCTGCCCTGGTGGGAAGAATCTGGAAGCCCGAGGGGCACGTGGCCGCCTCTCACTGGCCCCGGGGTCCGAGCCACCCCAGCCTCGTGCCCAGGCCAGGGGGCTCAAAGCAGAGCGTGCAGCAGCCTTGGCCCGAGGAGGCGGTGGCCGGCGCGGTCCCCACCAGGCCTTGCACCCGGGCCCACCTCCTTGTGGGGTCTGACGCATCTGCTCAGAGTTCGTGCACACGCCAAGCTTCCCCGCCACCCCCCTGGGGCAGACGTGACCCTGCCCCCACGGCGCTGTCAGACGGGGGTCGGGCACGGAAGCCCCTGGCTGCAGACACTGACGGGTACGATGGCCACAGCAGCCCAGGGCTCTGTGGGGGGTGAGCTGGGAAGGGCGTTCTGAGAAGAGGGAACAGCAGGTGCCAAAGCTCAGAGGTGCTTGCTCATACATGCCGGGCAGCGACCTTGGCAGTGGCGGCGGCTCCTTGGGGCGTGGGGACGTGCACTGAGGCAGGAGAGCCCCAGCCTTCTCGGGAATGCTTTACCTTGCGCACAGGGGGTACGTTCCTGGTCAGTTACTATTGTTTGTTTTTTTTTTATTTTTTATTTTTTTAATTACTGTTGTTTTTAATTGTGGGAAGGCAGGTGGGAGCTCACGCTCCCCATCTTGACACTTCAAGTATGTGATTCGTTCCAGCTCTTCACTTGTTTGTTGTGCTACCCTGACCACCAGAGTTACAGAAGCTTTTCCATCTCCCCAGAGAGCCTGTCCCCGTTTTAAACAGTAACTCCCCGTCGCGGAGCCCTGAGGGAGGGGCTGGCGGCTGGGAGAGAGCCCGCCAGGATCCCAGCGAGGGGGCGGGAGGATGGCAGCCGATGGGGGGCTGTCTGCTGGGTGACCAGTGAGGGGGCCTCCAGGGAGTCCCGAGGCCTCGAGGTCGCGGGAGGAGGGACCTCAGGGCGTGCACAGCCCACGGGGACTGTTCTTGAGATTTGGTGCCCCAGAAACGGGCCGCAGTGTCCCCATGGGGGGCCCAGTGGCGGGTGGGGAGAGGAAGTGGGGTGCTGGGCAGCTCCCTAGGCTGTGGCGGTGGCCGTCGTCAGGATGGCGACCGCTGGGTCCACTGACGTCCTCGTCGGGCGGTGCTGTGCTGGAGGGCCGGGCTGGGGAGGCCGGGCGGCCGAGGTCACGCCACCGCCATGGACACGGGGTGGGTGAGCCCAGCCTCGGCCCTGCCCCCCATTTCCCAGGGACGACTTTTCCATTACGGGGGTCCTCACGCAGCCCCGGAGGCGGATGTGAGCTCCGTCCCGCTGGCCAGAGGGCCGAGGGCTGCTGGCCGGAAGGTGCCGGAGCCCCCCGAGGCCGCCCTGCCTCCCCCCTGCCGAGCCTTCTCCTCCAGGACCCTGGTTCTCGCCCGCGTGGTGGGGGCGGGAGGCGGGAGAGCCGGGGTTCCTGGGGCCCTGCCCTCGCCAGGTGTGTCTGGCCCAATTACTGCCATCGCGGGGTCTCCCACAAGCCGTGTGCTAATTACCCCAGCGCTGCCGAGAGGAAGTGGCTGATTGCTTTTCCAGCACCAAATTCCTCCCGGCCTTTCTGAGCCTGGCGTCAGCCCAGGAGTGGGGGGCCTCGGCCCTGCCCCAGCCGGGGGGTGGGGGTCCTGGGCAGCCCTGGGCGGGTCCTCTGGGGGGACGTCGGGAGGACGGAGGGGCAGAGGCAGGCTCAAGGCAGAGTGGGCAGAAGGGGCTGGCTCAGCAGAAGTCCCACCGGCCCGAGTCCTGGGACCGCGGGCATTCCCACCTGGCTGGGAGGGGGTGAGTGCGTGGGGGCCTCACTCGGCCGCCGGGGCCCCCTTGAGCCCTCCCGGACCCCCTGCCCGCGGGGCTCCCCATTCCAAGTGGTCGCGCTGGATGGGCGTTCCCCGCGCCCTGTGACGCCCTGGCTCGTCCCACCCCACGGCTGCTGTCCCCGTGCTCCCCCCCACCCTGCCCACATCGGGGACGGGCTGAGTCCGTCTTCCCCGGGTTGGGGCTAAGCCGGGCAGCCCCCTGCCTCTGGGTGGCTAGGGCGCGTGCCGGCCTTGGCAGCCCGCCTGGGCGGCCCCAGACATCCTCCCCTGCGCCCCTGCCTGCCCTCGGCCTGGAGAATGGGTCCTTTGTTGGCTCTGGACCGGACGGACAGCTGACCTGGCTGGGCTGTCGCAGCCGTCGGCTGGCCGAGGGGTGGTGGGGACGGCCATGGCCGCTGACCTCCCTGGGTCTGCTCGGGGGTCCCCTTTGCAAGCACCCATGCCAGCGTCTCTTGGGCACAAGGCCACCCTCAAGTGGGGCCAGCCTGCCGTGGGGTCAGCAGGGCTGGCTCCAGTTCCCCCACGTGGGAAATAGGCTTGGACTCCCCCGGCCTGTCTGGGGCTGAGCGGTACCCATGGCGGCACCAGGTTCTTGTCCACGGCCTGGTACCAGGAGGCCACCTGGCTCCCCCAGTGCCAACTCCCACTTGGCTGGCGGGACAGGGTACACCCAAAGAGAGAGCAGAGCCAGACTGGAGAGTCCCGTTTCCCTTTGGGGTCAGCTCAGCAGGTTTGCACGGGGGCGGGTGGGTCCCCTCTTAGCAGGTGTGGGGCAGGGAGGGTGGCCGAGGCCGAGGCTGGCAGAGGAGGGAGGTGGCGGCTGTAGGGACGGAGGGTGCCGGAGGGTGCCGGAGGCTGGCCCTGGCCCGGCCCCCGTGCCCGGGTCACCCAGAGCCTCCAGTTTGTTCTGTGTGGGCGGGCCCAGCTGCCTGGGAGGGTGGGCTGCCCTCAGTAGGTGGTCCTCCAGCGGACAGCTGTGCGGCTGAGGTATGAGCCTGGGCGCGTGCATTCCCAGCTGGCGTGTGCGCCGCTGCCCTCCGCCAGCCCTGTGCCCACCCGCTCTGCTCCTCGGCGCCCCTGCTTCCTGGAAGCTCCCCCCAGGCAGGGCGGCATGCTGGGGGCAGCTCCCGCGTGAGCCAGGGTGGCGCCCTCGCCCCTCCGAGCCTCAGTTTCCCCTTCCACAGATAAACACAGTGGAGCCGGCCGTGCCCGAGAGCCGGGGCTGGGATGGCGGCAAGCGTTTACGCGCACGTGCAGCCTCTGCCAAGCCTAGGCAGCGCACGGGGGCCCCTTCATGCTCGGCACCCCCCCGGGCCTGCGGGGGGTGGGGTGCCTGTCTGCACGAGGGGGTGAGGGTAGCCCGGGGCAGGGCAGGTGGGTGGACAGATGGGCGCAGGGCGGACGGACAGCTGGACGTGTGTGCTCCCAGCCGCTCGCCTGCTGCAGCTGTCGCGTGCCACCTGTCCGTGTCGGCATGTTGCTGGGGGGGGGGTGGGGTGTGTCCTATTTTGGAGCTGGGGCTTACCCCGCCCTCCCCATCCACGGGGGCTCGGCTGCCCCTTCCACCTCCCCGGCCCCCTGGGAGGGAGGCGGGCTCCTCAGGGCAGCCCCCCAGGCGCCCACCTCCGTGCTGCCTGTGGGGTCCCTGGCTCCCCCGCTCCCCTGCACAGTTTCCCTCCCTCCCCTGCTGGCTGAGGGCACTGCCCGTGCGATCTCCACTCCCCCACCCCGCTTGGGCCAGGCTGGCCTCGGGTCCCCAACCAGGCCAGGAGGGCGGGTGTCCGGGCCGGGACGAGGCCTCTGGCCCGATGGAGTTGTCCCATTCTAGGAAAAGTCTCCTTGCTGGAAAGAGTCTCGCTGTGGACCCCAGGCTGCCGCTGCTGCTGGTCGGGGGTGAGGGCCTTGCCGGGTCCCTGCTCGGCCGGGGGTTGGCGAGCGTGTCCTGCCCGGGCCAGGAGCTGGCCAGGACCAAGGCAGGCAGAGCCCGTGAAGGGCCGGGCGGCCGTGCTGGGCTGGACACTCCATCTCGGCCTTGGCTGAACGCCTGGGCAGCGGGGGGCCTCTCCGGGGCGGGAGGGCCGGGGGCTGCGTGGCTTAGGCGAGAAGCGGGTGCACTCATTTGTGTTCCTAGGGTGGGGGACCCCGGGACTGGAGCTCTGGGTCTCCGCCTCCCCTGCCCCCTCTCTCCATACGTCCTGCTCCCCAGCCGGCCGTGGCAACCCGCCTGCCCAGATGGTGTGGCCGGCTGCTCGGCCCCGGGGGTTCCCTGGCCCCCAGGGCCTTGGCTCAGTCCTCGTTTAATCTCAGGTCAAGTCTGGGTGGGAGGACGAGAGGTGTTAGCCTTCCGGTCCTGCTCGCCGCACAGATGGGGAAATGGAGGCACCGATGGGAGGCGCCGCCCCGGGGTGCTGGGGTTTGAGCCCAGTCTGGGGGGCGCAGGGGCTGGGCCCTGGCCCGCTGGCCCTCCCCTTGAGGCCATCGTCACTCGGGGAGCTGACCGGGCACCCCGGGAGCCGTGCCTGCCCTCCTGCCCGGCGGCGGAGCGGGGCGGCGTTGGGGGGCCACACGCCCTCCACCTGTGGCCCTCGGAGGAGGCTCCAGCGGGGCCCGGGCCGGGCCGTGGTCTTTGGCGTGAGAGGTTCCCAGCCCCGTTCCGGCTGCGTCGTGGGCAGGCCTGGGCCGGCCGGGGTGGGGCAGACTGGGTCAAGCCCAGGCCTCTCCCTCAGGGTGCCCGAGGCCGGGCCACCGCGGCCCCCTCCTGGAGTCCAGCCCTCCCGGCGGCGTCCGGCTGACCGTCCCCACCCTTGGGGCAGCAGCCGGCCCGTTTCTGCAGGCGTCTCGGCTGAGCCCCCCCCCCCGGCTGCCTCCTCCCCTGCTCCCTGGCCGTCCCCCCCCAGCCCGGCCGCTCTTCCGGGCCTGGTTTGACTTAGGCCTGCTTGGCGGGGAGGCAGCTGAGCGGATGTGGGGGGGGCTGGCTGGCCTTCAGGAATGCGGCCCTCCCCCTCTCGCCACAGCCGGCTGCCTCTTTGGCCCGGAGCTTGGGGGTGGGGGGGGCGAGCCCAGAGACGCGGCGCCCGCCCTGGCTGGCTGCCCCCCCTCCCCCCGGGGCTCCGGCCCCTGCAGCCCACCCTGGCCGGAGTCGAACTTGCCGGGGTGGCTTTCGTTAGACGTGGGATATTTGGGGGCAGCCTTCCTGGGAGGGGCTGGCTTGGGCCGAGCTGGGCCGTGGAGTTGGAGCTGCCTGCTCGGGTCACAGCCCGGGTTCCTGGGACGCTGGCCCAGATAGGGGAGGGCCGGGCCGCTGGTCACACAGCAGGCGGGCTGTGCCGATGCCCGGCCGGTGCCCGTGGGAGCCAGGGGCTGGTCCAGCGCCTCCCGTCGTCTCTGGAAAGCCCCCTGGGTCTCTCGGTTAATTAAATACGTTTGTTTGGTAAAAGCAACTAAAAATACTTGCGGCTTGTGAGCCGCGGAGGAGGAGCGCCGGCTAATTAGCGGCCTGGCTGGTTTGGGATCTGGAATGTGTTTCCAAGCCCTGAGCCGCCTGGCCCCTCCCGCCAGGGTGTTTCCCACCCCCAGGACCGCCCAGGTTCAGGCTCCAGCCCTGCCCCGCACGGCCCCTGCCCCTCCCAACCCCCCCGAGGCGCTCGGTCCCTTCCTCAGCCACACTGATGTGTCCCATGTCCCCCGCGGGCGCCGGGCTTCCGCCCCCTGGGCCCCGGGGATGGTCAGTACTTCTTCTGGATGTCCGTGGCCTGGGCCCCGGGCACGCTGGGGACACGGTGGGCCGCCGTGGTCCCCGGCCCCCAGATCCCTCCCCTGGTGTGGCTCCAGGGACGACCGGACACAGCCAAGGCCTGCGCTGACCCCAGCCCTCGGGGGGTGGGCGGGGGAGCGCGCAGGGGCTTCCAGCGTCTCCGAGCTTGGCCTTGTTCTCGCGGGGCTTTGGGGACTCTGAGGCTGGGCCTCGGATCCCCGACCCTCAGAGGGGCTGGGCTGGGACCGAAAGGCCTGCCCCACTCAGGCCCCCCCCACCTGCTCTCCACAGATCCTGGTGGACCTGGCAAACCCCGGTGGCCGGCCAGCCCTGGCCTACGAGAGCGTGGTGGCCCAGGAGGGCAGCCCCATCCTGCGCGACCTCGTCCTCAGCCCCAACCGCCAGTACCTCTATGCCATGACGGAGAAGCAGGTAGGTGCCAGCCCGGGCCGGGCCAAGGCCGGGCAGGGGCCCGCCGCGAGCTGGGGGGCGATCGCACAGCTGGCTGGCAGATGTGCTTTGGTTCATGCGTCCGTGTGTCCCCTGATTATCCCTGTGTCCCCCCGCATGTGGGCCTGCCCCGGTCACCAGGGAAGCCCTGAGACGCCTCTGGGTTCCTGTAGCCTTGGTTGGTCCTGGGTGACTCAGGGAGCTGGCGACTGGCAGCTGCCTCCAACCCCCAGACGACTGCACCCTCTGCTGTGGCCTCTGGTGATCACTGGACGCCATCAGGCAGCCTGGGGTCAAGGAGCTGGCATTGGTGGTTCCCATTCCAGAGTCTTCCTCCAGACAGCGCTAGGGTGGCCTGGATAGCTGCCAGCCTGACCACAAAAACACTTCATAAGAATAGGAGAAAAACCCTCAAAAGCAGAGGCACAGGGCAGTGGGTGCTCTCCGAGGGGCTGAAGCGTGCCCCTGGGGCCCCTGAGCTCCGGGCCCTGGCGTGGTCCAGGTGGGGTGGCCCTGCTCCTCCAGGACATGCAGCTTCTTGGACCAGCCTCAACTTTTCTCAACCTGGTGACCCCTCGGCCCGCAGGCAGGGGTGCAGGAGGGGCGGGCCGGGTGCCAGGGGCAGGGCCGGGCCTCCCTCCTGGTCCACGCTGATTCTCCACCGCGCCCCTGGTCCCCTCCCGCTGCCCTGTCCTTTGTGTCGGGACCGAGTCACGCTCCCAGGTGCTTCTGCCCTTGGGGGCTCGCAGGGAAGCTGGGTGCGGGAGGCGGGTCGGTGTGAGCCCCCCCCGGCCTCGTCCCCGGCCCAAGACTGGGGGCCGAGGAGCCCGGGGCGCTCGGGACGCCGGGCGCTGGAGGGAGTCGGGAGCGGCGGGCGTTCACGCTGGCCGAGGCCGTCGGCTGGCCGCTCGCCGCCCCTGACCCGCTCGCTCTCTGGCCGCGGCCACCCTGGCTGGGCCAAGGCAGGGTCACACGGGCGCGGGCGGGCCCAGGGGTGTGGAGCTCGTCCGGAAGCCACAGCGGGGTCAGGCGTGGGCAGCCTGCAGGGCCGGGAGCGGCTCGGACCCTGGGAGGGGCTGCGCCTGACCAGGGTCGCCCTCGCTCCTGCCAGGTGACGCGGGTGCCAGTGGAGAGCTGCGTGCAGTACACGTCGTGTGAGCTGTGCCTGGGGTCACGGGACCCTCACTGCGGCTGGTGTGTCCTGCACAGCACGTGAGTGGGGCTGGGCTCGCGAGGGCTGGTGGGCGAGGCGGGCACCCATGTCTCTCCGGGCGGCTCTCGGCTCCCCTCCGAGGCTCCCCAGGAAGCCCCTGCCTCCCGGAGCATGTGCTTTCCGAGCTGCCATCCCCCACCCCAGGAAAGACGGGGCGCGGAAGGGTTTGCGGGGCTGCGCGAGGCGGGGGCGGCTGCGGCAGCGATGTCAGGGGCTGCGGGGGAGGACCTGGCCGGCTGGCTGGGGCGGGGGCGGCCCCGACTCCCCCAGCCGCCTAGCCTGCAGGCCCCTCGGCGGTGGGCTGGCCCGTGGCGCTCTCCGTGGAGCCCCCGCCCCGTGCCCAGCCGCGTCGCCCTCTGCCCACAGCTGCTCGCGGCAGGACGCCTGTGAGCGGGCGGACGAGCCCCACCGCTTCGCCTCGGACCTGCTGCAGTGCGTGCAGCTCAGCGTGCAGCCGCGCAACGTCTCCGTCACCATGTCCCAGGTCCCGGTAGGTGCGCCCAGGTGCAGGTGGGCCCGGGGCTCGGGTCCTGGTAGGTGCGTCGGGCGTGGGCTGGGCTGGTGGGTGGCGATGGGCACCCCTTCCACCCACACCTGCCCCTGCGCCCGCAGCTTGTGCTGCAGGCCTGGAACGTGCCCGACCTCTCGGCCGGCGTCAACTGCTCCTTCGAGGACTTCACGGAGTCGGAGAGCGTCCTGGAGGATGGCCGCATCCACTGCCGCTCGCCGTCGGCCCGTGAGGTGGCGCCCATCACGCGGGGGCAGGGTGAGTGCTGCTGCGCGGCCCGGGGCCTGCCCCTGCCCCTGCCCCTGCCGCGGTTCATGGGGGGACGGTACTGGTGCTGCAGGGGCCATAGTGGCAGGAGCATGGGTGGGGGGTGAGGTCAGAGGCTGGCGGGGAGGCGGGCCTTGCACCAAGTGCCCCAGGGGCTGGCGAGGACTCTGAGCCTGGCACCGTCAGTGAGTCACTCAACAAACTCTTACCAAACTGCCCTGGGCCAGGGCCCACTCTGCTCACCCCATGTGGCCCTGGCAGCAGCCCCATAAGGTGGCAGCTGTGCCCCTTTCATCGAGCAGGAGGACCAAGGAAGGGAGCAGTGGGTCCGACCAGACAGCAGGCCCCAGGCGGGCTGCCCCCTGCCCCTGCCATAGCGAGGAGCGTGCCCCTTTGTGTTGCTGGCGCAAGGGGTCTGGAAGGTTCTCGGGCCGTTACTTTTTCCCTGTTCTGGACCTTGGCTCCTCATTAACAGACGGGGTCCTTGGCCAGGCTAGGGGGCTGCTGGCATGCTTGCCTGGGCCGGGGGTTCTGGGTCTGCCACCCTGGGGAGCCCCCGCCAGGCCTGTGCTGTCTCGGGCAGGAGACCAGCGGGTGGTGAAGCTTTACCTCAAGTCCAAGGAGACGGGGAAGAAGTTTGCCTCCGTGGACTTCGTCTTCTACAACTGCAGCGTCCACCAGTCGTGAGTGTCCCGCCCGCCCACTCCGCTTCCCTCCTCTCCCCACCCCAGGAGCAAGAGACCTGCCCGTGCAGCTCCCAGCCTGGGGCCCGAGCCACGAGGACGTGGGGCTGGGGCTGCTGGAGCCAGGGGGATGGACAGGGGGATGTGTGGAGCCGGCGCCTGCAGGGCCCCAGGGGCGGGCCTCGTGGGGCCTTGGGCAGCCGTGGAGGGGCCGGGTGGGAGGGGAGGCGCTGACGTGCACGTTCCGAGTCCTTTAGGCGGGAGGCAGTCTGGGTGTGGGGCGGAGGTGGGAGGCGAAGGAGGCGGCCGAGAGGCGCAGTGGGGCAGGAGGGGCCGCCAGACACCGCCGCTCGGGCACTGCTGCAGGTGGCTGGGGGTGTCCCCGGTGCCCACTGCTTTAGGCCGTCGTGTCCCCACGGCGGGGCCTGGCGGGCTCGGGCCTGGCACTGGCTGCCTTGGGGCCTCCTGCTGGCCCGTGGGCCGCTCGCCAGCCTCAGGGACGCCAGGCCTGCCGCAGCTCCTCCGCGAGCTGGGCATGGGGGCTCAGGAGCCACGCTGGGTCTCTGACCGGAGAGGGCACAGGGTGGGCCGGGGCACTGAGGAGGCTTCGGGAAGGAGCGTCGGGCGCACGGAGAGCCCCTTAGTTTCCGGCTTTGCCTTTGTTTACTGGTTGCCTGACTGCATGCTGGTTTCCTCCAGGTCTTAACTAAGCACCTACTGTGTGTCAGGCAGGACCCCCCAAAAATGCCATGGAGCTTTTCCTCTTGGGGTGGGGGGGTGTTGGGGCGGAGGTCCCGTGGCCTCTGATGAGCAGGGCACAGGGTGCCTGGGGCGTTGGCCAGAGGGAGGGCTGGGGGCCGGGTGGTCCTCGAGAGAAGGCGAGGTGGCGTGCTAAGGGCTACCGAGGAGGGCGCGTCGTGGGTGGGGTGCCGGGGAGTTTGGCCTCCGCGTTTGTTTATGCGCGTGAAGGGATTCACTGCCTCCCTGCTGCGACCGTCCCCGTTAGGGGCCTCGGGATGAACCAGGGACGCGGAGGGACCTGCTCCCTGCCCGGGGCACGCCCAAGCAGGGGAGACGGCCGTGCCGGGCTGTGCCTTCTGTCCACCCGCGACCAAAACGCCAACCCGAGTTCACGTTCCACACGATTAAAACGGCTCCCGGGCCGCGTTAGCCACGTCCAAGTGCTTCAGGCCCCGCGGGCCAGCGGCCGCTGTGCTGGGCAGCGCAGCTCCACGTGCGCCCCTCGTCAGGAGTGCCCGGCCCTGGGGTGGGCTGGCGGGGAGGCGCTGGCCGGAGGCCAGGTCCGCAGAGGTCCCCGGAGGCGCGGGGAGCGGCACGGGGCTGTGGGGGAGGGGTGAGCAGCCGGCAGGGGCTGCCCTGGAAGGGCCTTTCGGGGTAACAGGGTGGCACGTGGGGCGGCCGTGGTGGTCCTGGAGGCCTGGGTGCCAGGGCCCCCCGAGCCTGTCTCCCCTCGTGCCCCCGCAGCTGCCTGTCGTGTGTCAACGGCTCCTTTCCCTGCCACTGGTGCAAATACCGCCATGTATGCACACACCACGCCGCCGACTGCGCCTTCCTGGAGGGCCGCGTCAACGTGTCCGAGGTAAGGGGGCGGGGGCACCCCACGTGCTGCCCGGAGGTAGGGGGGAGGGCGGGGGCACCCCACGTGCCGCCCGGAGGTAAGGGGGCGGGGGCAGGCGGGGGGCAGGCGGGGCACACCCCATGTGCTGCCCGGAGGTTGCTTGGGGCCCACGGACCGGGCGCCTGGGACGAGAGCAGGGCTCAGGGGCTCCGTGTGGCCCAGCGCTTCCAGAATGCTCCGCTGAGGCTTACGGGCCCCGGGCCCCGCCTCGGTTGAGGGGATGGAGAAAGGGGCGCCGGGGGAGATCTGGGGGGGCTGCCGGGGGAGGGGCGGCACACGCTGGGTGGCAGGCTTGTTGGTGGACCGGGTACCCCGAGGGACCTGTGCCGTTGGAGGAGGCTGTCCTGGGCTGTTGGGGCCCGTCCTGGGCTGTCGCAGCCTGGCCAGGCTGGTGGCTCGTCGTGGGCTGTCATGGCCTGGCCAGGCTGGTGGCCCATTCTGGGCTGTTGTGGCCCGTCCTAGGCTGTCGTGGCCCGTCCTGGGCTGTCGCGGCCTGTCCTGGGCTGTCACGGCCCGGCCAGGCTGGTGGCTCACGTGGGCCTCATCTGGGCCACCCTTGGGGAGGCAGAGGCACCCTGACCAGGTCGCTGCTCGGGCTGGACTGTGGGGCCGGCCTGGGCGTCCCGGGAAGCTGGGGAGGGGACCCGACCAAGCCCCAGGGCTGGTGTGTGTGGGGGCCTGGAGTGGGGGCGCAGCCGGCTCGGCTGGATCCCTGAGCGCCCCGTGGTGGGCGGGGGGAGACTCGCGGTTGCCCTGCATGGTGCCGGCCCCTTCCTGGAGCCGCTGTAGGCGCTGCGTGGTCGTTGAGGGTGATTAGGCAGCCGTTAGTTTGGGACCTGGGTGAGCCACCAACCTCACTTAGGATCAGCGGCACGGCTTCTCCTGGAACCCGAGGCACTCAGGACAAGGAGGGGGATCCACAGGGCCAGGGCTCAGAGTGGCGGAGTCCACAACCCCGAGCGGGGCAGGCAGCCAGGCTTGGAGCCAGGAGCCTTCCCTTTGCTGAGGGCTCCTCGCTCTGCCGGCCGGGGGCAGGGGAGGGGGCGTCCCGGTGTGGAGTGCTGGAGGGAGGGAAGGCTCCAGGCCCCACTGGGGGCGGCCGGACGAGCCCCTGGGCTGAGGAAGAGCATGTCCGTGTTGAATTCCCATGATGCTCCTGTGCCCGCCTGTCCCCAGGTCACCTCCTCCAAGAGGCCCCCCTTGACCACCTCTCGGAAGTAGCGCGCTCCCTCCTGCCACTACCACTCTCTTGTCTGGCCCTTTGGCCTCGCTCTGTCCTCTCCAGCGCGTGGTCTCACGCCTGAGTGGTGTTGGCGCTGCTCTGTCTCCTTCCGTCAGTGGTCGCACCGCACGCCTCGTGCTTCTGGGTCCCTGGGGCACGTCCTCGCTGGGGAAGGCGGATGTGGCGTGAGCGGCAGGGCCAGCAGTAGTGGGGTCATAGGCCATGCACGAGCAGGGGCTGGGGGCAGGTTGCACGAGGTGGGCGCAGCCTCTGGGGGCAGAAGGGTGCTGGTGCCCACCCTTGTGCTCGGAGGTGGTGTGGGGGCTGCCCCTGTGGGCTGCTGGGGAGTTTAGGTTTATTCCAGGGGCGTGAAGGCACTGGCAGGGGCAGGCGGCTGCGGTGCTGTGGAGAGCCCCGTGGCCACGGAGTGGGGGCAGCAGGGGGTTGGGGTGGCCTTCGGAGGCCAAGGTAGCCCAGCTCCTCACTGGTGGCCGCTTCTGACCCCCTTGCTCTGCCCAGGCCAGTCAGCGCCAGGACAGCCTCGGCCAGTGGAGGGCAGCGGGCACACCAGGGGGACCGTGGGGTGCAGGGGCCTGGGAAGTGAGGACAGCAGGTTTGGAGCTGGCCTTTAAAGGGCCTGGCCTGGGCCTGGGGAGTCACGGAGGGAGGACGTGGGGTTGGTGTTTTAGGGAACGGATTCATTCCACGGGTACTTGGTCTGTCCTTTGGCTGTGCTGGAGGCCAGCAACGGCTCTAGGTTTGTACTTCACTAGTTCTAGGGAATGTAATACGTGCAGAGACTTAAACCAGTCGAGCTGTTTGGAAGGACTTGGCGCACAGTGGCCGACAGCACGCCCCTCCCCTGCCCTCGGGGTACCCCACTCTGTTCTGGTTGGGGCTCACTCTTGCTGGTGGGGGCCTCCTTGCTCTTAATCCGTTCAGACCCCTTCGCCTGGCTTTCCCGTCCCGGACACCCATCTCCAGCCCCTGGGGGTAGGTGAGGGTCTGGCTCCCCCGCCCCGTCACGGGGAGGAAGCGCTCAGGGCTCCAGCCTTGCCCCGTCGGCCTTCGGCGCGCTCAGGAAAGTGTGTTTTGCTTTGAGGTGGAAGCAAGCAGGGCACGTTGGCCCCGGAGAGGAGGGGGCTGGGAGGGAGGGCTGGAGCGAAGGGAAGGGGCTGCTCAGGTGGGTGACGTCCCCAGAAGGCGCCCGGGGGGCTCCAGGGCTGGTTCCTTTGCTGCAGGGAGTGGGGGGAAGCAGGTGTCCTGCTGGGGAGGGGGCTTCAGGTCGTTGGAGTCTCTGGGTGGCTTCGGTTTCTCCAGGGAGTTTTGAGGTGTGGACGGGGAGACTCAGATTCCATCTGGGATCCTGCGAGCACGTGGCGGGCATGGCGTGGCGGTGCGTGAGGCGTGGCGGGGCACGGTGTGGCGGGCACGGTGTGGCGGTGTGCGAGGCGTGGCAGGGCATGGTGTGGCGGGCACGGCGTGGCGGTGCACGAGGCGTGGCGGGGCATGGTGTGGCGGGCACGGCGGGGCCGCTGGTGCTGTCCCCCGTGGCCCGAGGAGTCGACTGGGCAGTAGGACAGCAAGGCGTGGCCGTCCTGCCGCTTCCTTTCTGGGGTACCTCTCCCGGTGGCTCCGGTTACCCCCTCCCTCTGTGCCCTGGAGGAGCCAAGGGGAACTGGGCCCCGGGAGTCACGCTGGTGCTGGGGCCAGGAGAGGAGGCAGGGCAGGCAGAGGAGATCCCGGCCAGTGCGGGGGGAGGGCGAGGCCCCCATGGGGGCAGCTGAGCCCAGCCAGGGCCCGAGGCCGGAGGCTGCATGGGGGCAGGGCGAGGCGAGGCGTGGCCGTGCGCGAGGCGTGGCGGTGCGCGAGGCGTGGGTGGGATGGGTGGGGAGAGGGTAGCAAGCAGCTCAGCCTGTTCTCGGGCCACTTGAGGGGGCTCCAGGGCAGGCCTGGGCTTGGACCTGCGAGGACTCTTGCAGCCCCCTGCTTGTAGCCGGGTCCCCACGGCCCAGCGAGACCCCAGCTTGGTGGGCACACGGACCCCACGCCCTGAGACCCAGCGAGGATGGACAGGTGGTGGCCGCAGGCGGTGAGGGGTGTCGGGGCTTGTCGGGACCCAGGAGGAGTGGGGTTGAGGCAACAGCCAGAGTCAACCAGGCAGGAACCCCAGAGGAGGGGCGAGGGGGGCCGGGAGCCTGGATGAGCTGGCAGGAGGGTCCTTGGGCTTGAGGGGCTGGTCTGGCCTTTCCTTGCCCAGAGACCGGCCCTGGGGCCCTCAAGAATGGGGACGCGCCAGGATACCTGCTGCGGCCTGAGCCCTGCAGCTGGAGGTGCCCCCCCTGCCCGCGCCAGGGGTGTCAGCGGGGCGGGGAGCATTCCTGCACAGCCTCGGGAGCGCCGGGCCCGAGCCCCCACCCCCTCCCAGGCCCCCAGGCCCCCGCAGCCTCCTGGCCCGTGCCCGCCTTGGGAACCAGTGCGGGCCTTGGGGATTAGCACCTGTTTTCAGCGTCTCTATTTAAAGCGCAGCCCAGGGGTGTCCCCACGGGGCCACCCCCTCCGCGGCCGCCAGCCTGCTGCAAGGAGGCCCGGCCGTTGCATCAGTTATTGTTGCCGAAACGCGGCCCCGGGGGCCCCTGGGCTGTTTTTCTGCCGGGCTCTGGTTATTTTTATTTGCTCCCTGGGCCCCCAGCCGAGGGCCGCCCGCCCCCGGGCCGTGCTCGGGCGGTTTCTGCCTCGGGGGCCTTTTCACCCGCGGGCCAGATGGGGCCCCTTGGTCGCCAGGGGGAGCGGTGGGGTCCTGGGACGCCGGGGCGGGTCACCCAACCCCAGGTGGCCCCAGGCGGCCCCAGGTGGCAGGCGTGGCTTGGCGGGAGCAGAGCCCCGGCCTCCCGCGTGGACACGGGGTGCCCGCGCTGCGGACGTGGCCCCGGCCTCCCGCGTGGACACGGGGTGCCCGCGCTGCGGCCGTGGCCCCGGCCTCCCGCGTGGACACGGGGTGCCCGCGCTGCGGACGTGGCCCCGGCCTCCCGCGTGGACACGGGGTGCCCGCGCTGCGGACGTGGCCCCGGCCTCCCGCGTGGACACGGGGTTCCCGCGCTGCGGCCGTGCCCGTGGCCTCCCCCGTGGACACGGGGTGCCCGCGCTGCGGACGTGGCCCCGGCCTCCCGCGTGGACACGGGGTTCCCGCGCTGCGGACGTGGCCGTGGCCTCCCGCATGGACACGGGGTGCCCGCGCTGCGGCCGTGGCCGTGGCCTCCCCCGTGGACACGGGGTGCCCGCGCTGCGGCCGTGGCCGTGGCCTGCCGGGGCGTGCCCGCCTCGGCCACCCCACCCCGAGCTCAGCCGAAGCCCTCTTGCCACCAGGACTGCCCCCAGATCCTGCCCTCCACCCAGATCTACGTGCCCGTGGGCGTGGTCAAGCCCATCACCCTGGCGGCCCGGAACCTTCCGCAGCCGCAGTCGGGCCAGCGTGGCTATGAGTGCCTCTTCCACATCCCGGGGAGCCCAGCCCGTGTCACCGCCCTGCGCTTCAACAGCTCCAGCCTGCAGTGCCAGAACTCCTCGGTGAGCGCGGGGCACGGAGCTGGGCTGCGGGGTGGGGGGGCCGCCCCGTCGGGAGCGGCTGGGAGAGCACCCCTCAGACGCCGGAGCGGGCGACTCCAGAGCGCAGCCTTGTGTGCAGAATTTGGCTCTGCGTGGAATGTTCCGGAGGTGGGCCGAGGCCGTCGGTTCTGAGCGTGTCTGGTTGCTCCAGAGCACGTGCCCTGGACTCCTCTTTTATGTTGCTGCGGCCAAACGGCATCCAGGGCACTCTGCGCCCTTGCGATGAGCAGGAGGGGCCGAGAGGAAGCCCGCTTGGTGCTGCCGATGTAAACCGCAGGTGTCAGAGGCGTTGCCCAGCTCAGCGAGTCCAGCGCTAGGCCGTTCTTTTCAAGACCCAAACCGTCCTGTGCGCGGGCATGCCCTGGGAGTGGCCGGGCCAGGCCTCTCATCCAGCTCGCCTTGTGACCTCGGGCAGGTGCCTGTCATGCCCTGGGCCTCGGTTTCCCCGTCGGTCCAGGAAGAGGATGTCCTGTGGAACCTTTTCCTGGAGTTGGCCGAGGCCCTGATGGGTGGGTCGGTGGTCCTGGGCGCCAAGGGAGGGGCGTGGCTGTCTGTGAGGACTGGGAGGGACCTGGAGGAGGCCGCAGATCCAGCTCCCCACAGTGTCCGTCCCGCAGGGAAGGGGTCTGGCCGCAGCGGGGCTTCCTTGGGGCTGGCTGCAGGATGTTGGGGGGCCGCACTCAGCCCCCTTGGCCTGGGCCCTGTAGCCCACAGGTGGACCCCAGGGATATTTCCTGTCCCCCCTTCTCCCATTCCTCATCACTGAGCCCCCCCACTGCCCTGGACTCACCCCCCGTCCATCCCTCCGTGGTTCTCTAGCGCTCCACTCTCCAGCCTTCTCCTTCTCCGCCCTAGTCTCCCTGTGCCAGGACTCCCATTGTCTCCACACCCTGCCCCAGTCTCCGGCAGCCTCTTTCTCTGCATTTCCCTTCCCCTCCTCTCCCTCCCTCCCCCTTGCGCCCTCCCTTCTCACCAGGCCCACATTTATCTTCCCTGCAGCCGTGTTTAAAAGGAAAAGGGAGTATCGGGAGAATTTGATAGGATCCAATTAAATTCCTGCAGATAAAATAATGATGAATTGCCAAGCCGCCCCGTGGAGGCGCCGGGCTCCCTGCCCTTGCCCCGAGCCCAGGATGGAGTTGAGGTCATCGACGGCAGAAAGTGGGACATGGCTGGGGGCGCTGGGCCAGGCTCCGGGGGACTGGAACCTCAAGTGACAGTCCTTCCACAGGGTGGGGGACATACCATCTCTTTCCATACCTCTTGGCAGTCCTGGAGTAGGAATGGCTGATGCCATTCTGCTGACAAAGACACTGAGCATCCCTGATAGGTGTCCCAGGAGCCCAGCTGGGAAGTCCTTGCTTCTGAGTGCAGGCCAGGGAGTCCCTGGCCGAGGGTGGCTTGGGGACGATCTCTCTGGGAGATCGCAGAGACCAGCACGTGGGAAGCGGGCAGGTGACCTGCCTCCGGGCGAAGGTGTGGCTGCTGGGTGCAGGCTTGGCTGGAGGAAGGGCACCCTGTCTGGGGGACATGGGAGGAGGGAGCTGGCTTGTTTCCAGCAGCACGGAGAAGGCAGGATCCCAACTGGAAATGTCAGCCTCACTTAGGAGCCTCGGTGCTGGGGCTGCCAGGCAGTCCCCTGACCCCACACCCCACCTGGTGCCCAGCAGCACTGGCCGGGACTCCCCTAGGCTCCGGGGAGGAGGGGCCCTGTGGGGATGGGCGCGCAGGGACGTGATGGCCCTGGGAGCCGGGGCACCCCTGCGGCTCTACCCAGCTGCCCCTGGCCGGGCAGGTAACACCCCCCTAATCCCCGTAGTACTCCTACGAGGGCAACGACATCAGCGACCTGCCCGTGAACCTGTCGGTGGTGTGGAATGGCAACTTCGTCATTGACAACCCCCAGAATATCCAGGGTGAGGTGGGGGCGGGGCCGCGAGGGGATGGGGGGGCTGAGTGGGCGGGGCCTGAGCCTGGGCGGGGCTGTGGGCAGGGCGGGGGTTGGTAGGGCTACATGGTGGGCGGGAGCCTGGGGGCTGTGGGTGGGGCCTGGGCCTGGGCTGGGCTGTGGGCGGGGGCAGGTGGTGCCACATGGTGGGCGGGGCAAGGGTGGGTGGTGCCACATGGTGGGCGGGGCCTGAGCCTGGGCGGGGCTGTGGGCAGGGCGGGGGTTGGTAGGGCTACATGGTGGGCGGGAGCCTGGGGGCTGTGGGTGGGGCCTGGGCCTGGGCTGGGCTGTGGGCGGGGGCAGGTGGTGCCACATGGTGGGCGGGGCAAGGGTGGGTGGTGCCACATGGTGGGCGGGGCCTGAGCCTGGGCGGGGCTGAGTGGGGCAGGGGTTGGTATGACTACATGGTTGGCGGTGCCTGGGAGGGGACTGTGGGTGGGGCCTGGGCCTGGGTGGGAGCTGGTGGGTGGGTCTGTGGGTGGAGCTCTGGGTGGGGCAGGTTGGAAGGGTAGGTGGGTGGGGCTAATTGCGTGGGGCCTGGGAGGGGACTGTGGCAGGGTTAGGCCTCAGGGGTCTGGCTAGGGCTGATGAGGGGTGGGCCCAGGCTTGGGAGGGGTTGTGGGTAGAGTGTGGGAGGAGCTTCGTAGGAGGTGGCGGGCAGGTCTGGCAAGTGGGCATGGCCTGGGAGGGACCTGTGGGTGGGGTCAGGGCTCCTGGGGGGGTGGATGGGACCCAGGCTTGGGGGGTGGGGGATGGTGGGTGGCACTCTGGGCAGGGCAGGGCAGGGCTTGGTAGGGGTGGTGGGCGGGGCTGGGCAGGCCTAGTGAGTGCCCCCCACCGACCATGAGACCGCCCCCGCCAGCACACCTGTACAAGTGCCCGGCTCTGCGCGAGAGCTGCGGCCTCTGCCTCAAGGCCGACCCCCGCTTCGAGTGCGGCTGGTGCGTGGCCGAGCGCCGCTGCTCCCTGCGCCACCACTGCCCGGCAGACGCGCCTGCCGCCTGGATGCACGCCCGCCACGGCAGCAGCCGCTGCGCCGACCCCAAAATCCTCAAGGTAGGCGGGCAGCCGGGGCCGGCCTCCCACCGCCCCCGAGGGCGCCCCGACCCCACCCCACCTCCGCGGCCCCGCCCCTCTGCCGTGACCCCGGGTGCCTTAGCACGCCCTGCCCTGGGCCGGACCGGACGCCCACCCTGCCCGCCCCGCGCACGCGCGCTCCCGGCACGGGCCGGGTGCAGTGGCGCAGCCTCCCGCCCTCCCCGTAGCTGTCCCCCGAGACCGGCCCGCGGCAGGGCGGGACGCGGCTCACGATCACGGGCGAGAACCTGGGGCTGCGCTTCGAGGACGTGCGTCTGGGCGTGCGCGTGGGCAAGGTGCTGTGCAGCCCCGTGGAGAGCGAGTACGTCAGCGCCGAGCAGTGAGTACGGGGCGGGCCGCGGCGGGGGCGGGGGCCGCTGGGTGGTCTACAGCCCGCTGAGGCCCGCCCCCCGCCCCCCAGGATCGTCTGTGAGATCGGGGACGCCAGCTCCGTGCGCTCCCACGACGCGCTGGTGGAGGTGTGCGTGCGCGACTGCTCTCCCCACTACCGCGCCCTGTCGCCCAAGCGCTTCACCTTCGTGGTAAGCCCCCGGGGCACCCACCGCCCGCCGGGCCTCCCGGTCAGCCAGGGGCGTGCGGGGCTGGCCGGTGTCCCCCAAGGCTGCCCGGAGCTGCGGCCCTCCGCCCGCGGGTCCCTCCCGGCCAGCCCCACCCCTGCTCCTGCCGTTCCCCCTCGGTGCTTCCCTGTGGATGGGGCCCACCGTCCAGCCTCCCCTGCCTGTCTCGGGACTGCTCCTGTGGGACAGTGACCAGCTGGGGTCCAGGGACCCAGCGGCACGGGGCCCAGGGACCCCAGCTCCGAAACCAGGGCTCCACGGGTCCCGGCCCCGGTGCACCTGCCCCGAGGGAACGGGGCACCCCACGACGTCCTTCTCCCTGCAGACGCCGACCTTCTACCGCGTGAGCCCCTCCCGCGGGCCCCTCTCTGGGGGCACCTGGGTCGGCATCGAGGGCAGCCACCTGAACGCGGGCAGCGACGTGGCCGTGTCCATCGGGGGCCGGCTGTGCGCCTTCTCCTGGTACGGGGCGGCAGGTGGGGAGGGGGGTGCCTCCCAGCTGGGGGCGGGCACCCGGGGTGCACACCTCTTCCTGGCTGTCGGCTCCCTCTCGTTGCCTGGGAGATGAGGGTTGAGAGAGCCTGGCTGGGGTGATCGCCATGGAAACCCAGAGGCGGGGAGAAGGTTGCCGTGGGGACCGGGGCTCCCTCCAAAGTGGGGAAGGGACGCTCCCAGCAGGTGCGGGGGACCGGGCCTCCAAGGGGAGGGGCAGAGCCCACCCGGCCGCTCCTTCCCGAGGGCGGGGGGCCGGGGGGGTGGGGGAGGAAAACCCCAATCCCTTGGGAACAACATAGAAAGCGTCCCCCAAAAATAATAATTTGAGAGAGGGAAAAAAACCCTTCGCCAAAGCCCCAAGGCTTGGAGTGGATAATTTTAGATTAGGGATGATAATGGAGCGGCCCTTTAAATATTTTCCTGCCGTAATTACCCCTTATCAGCGCTAATCAGGGATGTTTGCAGCCACGCTGAGCCGGGCTGGTGGCGGCGGAGGCCGAGGGGAGGGCACAGGGCCGGGGGACTCGGGCCTGGAGGGTGGCCTGGCTGCCCAGCGGGGGTGCCCCCGGGCCCGTCCTCCCGGCCCCGCGAGAGGGAGTCAGCTCTTCACTCAGATGCAGGGGCCGAGGCACAGGGAGGAGAGGTCCGCCTCGCTCGAGGGGCTCGAGTGGACGCTGCGCTGGCGCAGGGCCCCTCCCTGGACTCTCGGGCCCTCCCTCCAGGGAGGCCGGGCCTGGTGGGCGCTGAGGTCAGGGGACCCGGCCGAGCAGCTGACTGGGGGCTTGCTGCACTGGGGGACCCCCGTGCGCCCCGTTCCCAGCCCAGCGGGGCAGAGCACCTGGCCGATGAGCCGTCCCTGCCCGGCCGAGGGCAGGAGAGCAGGCGTGGGGGTCAGGCTCCAGGAGGGCCGTGGGTTCTGGAGCAGGAGCAGCCCTGGGGCTGGGAGGCCTGGCCCGGTCACAGCAGGACTGTGCACTCCTGCCGGGGTGGGTGCCGGGGGAAGGCCGGGCGGCAGGCTTGGCCAGGACTGCTGGGTGGGGCTGTGCAGTGGGTGCACCCCAGGGGGCCGAGGGGCTGGAGAGGGCGGGGCCGGGGTCAGCAGGGCAGGGCCTGTGGCAACCTGGGGCCAGCAGGAACCACCAGCCGGCCTGCCCCTTTGGCAGCGCGGGCGATGGGCCCCGTTACTGTCCCCGCTGCACAGAGCTGCCTTGCACGTGAGCTCTGGCCCCTGCGTTCTGAAGCCACCCCCCTGCCCCCCCCCCCCAGGAGGAACTCCCGAGAGATCCGGTGCCTGACGCCCCCCGGGCAGGGCCCCGGCAGCGCCCCCATCATCATCAACATCAACCGCGCCCAGCTCACCAACCCCGAGGTGAAGTACAACTACACCGAGGACCCCACCATCCTGAGGATCGACCCCGAGTGGAGCATCAACAGGTGGGGGGGGCCCTCCCGAGGCCCGGAGGCGGGCGCGGGATCTCCCGCACCACTGCAGGCCCGCGCCTCTCGGGTCTGCCTCCCCTGCGCGGTGGGACGCGCCCCGTGCCCAGGGACCGTGGTCTGGGGCCGCCCTCTGGGCTGGTGGCCGGGCTGCCTGGGGCCCCCGGCTGGACGCTGGCTCCAGTGGGAGCACCGAGAGGCCCGTCTGGTGACCCCTTCCCCTCCCACCCCCAGTGGAGGGACCCTCCTGACGGTCACGGGCACCAATCTGGCCACCGTCCGCGAACCCCGCATACGGGCCAAGTACGGAGGCGTGGAGAGAGAGAACGTGAGTCCCAGCCCCGCCCGCCGCCCCTGCGCCCTCTGAGCCTTTGCCTGGCTCCCTGTAGCCTTCAGGGTGGTTCCGCTGCGTACCAGGCTCCGCTGAGTCCACCCCTGGGGGCCTGGGTGGGGTGGGGCACCCAGGGCAGGCCTTGCACGCGCCCTGTGCCCGCAGAGCTGCATGGTGTACAACGACACCACCATGCTGTGCCGGGCGCCCTCTGTGGACAACCCCGTGCGGACCCCGCCGGAGCTGGGGGAGCGGCCGGATGAGCTGGGCTTTGTCATGGACAACGTGCGCGCCCTGCTGGTGCTCAACGCCTCCAACTTCCTCTACTACCCCGACCCCGTGCTCGAGCCCCTCAGCCCCACCGGCTTCCTGGAGCTTAAGCCCAGCTCCCCGCTCATCCTCAAGGTGGGTCCCCCCTGAAGCCGGCAATCTGGGGGTGCAGCTGCCCCCTCCATCAGAGCCTGAGGTTGTAGGGGCTGAGGTGGGGGTAGGTAGGTGTGGGGGTCAGTGGGCAAGAGGAGGAGTAGCCCAGGCCCTGGGCCCTCAACCCATATCTCTTGGCTCCCCGACCCATGCAGGGCCGGAACCTTCTACCGCCTGCCTCCGGGAACTCGCGGCTCAACTACACGGTGCTCATCGGCTCCACACCCTGTGCGCTCACCGTGTCCGAGACGCAGCTGCTGTGCGAGTCCCCCAACCTCACGGGGCAGCACAAAGTCACGGTGTGTCCGGGGGCCCACTGTCCGTCTCTCTGTCCACCAAAAGAAACCAGGGTTGGCAGCCTTCCTGGGCTGCCTTTTTTTTTTTTTTAAAGATTTATTATATTTATTTCTCTCCCCTTCCCCCCGCCCGGGTTGTCTGTTCTCTGCGTCTATTTGCTGCGTGTTCTTCTTTGTCCGCTTCTGTTGTTGTCAGCAGCACAGGAATCTGTGTTTCTTTCTGTTGCGTCATCTTGCTGTGTCAGCTCTCCGTGTGTGCGGCACCATTCCAGGGCAGGCTGCACTTTCTGTGGCGCTGGGTGGCTCTCCTTACGGGGTGCACTCCTTGCGTGTGGGGCTCCCCTACATGGGGGACACCCTGCATGGCACGGCACTCCTTGCTCACATCAGCACTGCGCATGGGCCAGCTCCACACGGGTCAAGGAGGCCCGGGGTTTGAACCGCGGACCTCCCATGTGGTAGACGGATGCCCTAACCACTGGGCCAAGTCTGCCCCCTTCCTGGGCTTCTAAGGGAGCCCCAGCCCAGCTCTGAGGCCGTGGGCTGCACCCAATTTTGGTCTGCAGACTTTGTCCCCAGCCCTGGGGATCCCCAAATTTCTGGCTGCACCCCAAATCTCTGGGTGCACTCCAAACTTGCTTCTGGCCCCGGGGGACCCCGTTCCACCCAGCTGAGCCTCACACCCGCCCAGAGCCCTGGCTGGGTGAGGCCTGGGCTGGCCCGGTGAGCTTGGGCACCTGCCCTAGTCTGCGGAATCCCCCAGAACATTCTGGCTGCGGTGGGCAGGGCGTGGATCGCCATGGGGGGCTGTGGGTGGCGGGGGGCCCCTGAGCACCTCCGCCCCTCTCCGACAGGTGCGGGCGGGTGGCTTCGAGTTCTCGCCGGGGACGCTGCAGGTGTATTCAGACAGCCTGCTGACGCTGCCGGCCATCGTGGGCATCGGGGGCGGCGGCGGCCTCCTCCTGCTCGTCATCGTGGCCGTGCTCATCGCCTACAAGCGCAAGTCGCGCGACGCCGACCGCACCCTCAAGCGGCTGCAGCTGCAAATGGACAACCTGGAGTCCCGCGTGGCCCTCGAGTGCAAGGAAGGTCTGCAGGGCTGGGCCCGCCGGGGCCGGGGTGCTGGGGGTGGGGGGCTGCTAGCTCTGAGCTGGTCCCTGCCCCACCCGCCGACTCCCACTCAGTTTGCCACGTTCCCGGCGGCCTTGCTGTTGCCAGGCCTGGTCCTGGGGGCGGGTGGGTGCTGATGGGCTGCGGGCCAGCCCTGGAGTGAGCTGTTCACGGGGTGTGCTGGTCAAGGTAAACGCTCTGCGGCCTGGCCTCTGGGTTTGGAATCGCAGCATCGTGAGACCTTGGTTGGGTCACTTGACCTCCGGGTGCCGCGATTTCCTTGTCCGTAAAACAGGCACAGTGTCAGCCCCAGCTTTCCCGGGCACTGGGGATGGTGGGCGTGATGGCATGCACTAAGGCTTGCAAGTGCGAGCGGCGGTCAGTGCACGCACGCCTTCGCCCGGTGGCTCTTCCTGTTTGCGTCGGCCGGTCCGGGCTGGCCCTGCGAGAGTGAAGCCCCTCAGCAGGTGGCTCGCCCAGCGGGGGGGTCCTGGGTCGGGGCGGGGAATCAGCTGTGGCCTTTGTCCTTGAGAAGCTCGGTCTTGGGCCGGGCTGCCCGTCCCCCTGCCCTGAAGTGGAGCACGGGGTCAGCCGTGACTCTTGGTCATGAGGGCATTCAGCCGCCGGGGCCCGTGTGGGCTTTTGCGAAGGAGAGTCGGGGGCGATCGGCCTCAGGCGGGGTTGGGTGAAGGGACCCAGGCGCCGTCCCCAGGAATCTCCTCTTGCCCAGTGCCAGCCCCGCTCTCAGGTGGGCTCTTGTGTGGTGACAAGGTAGCCACAGCGGACACGGCAGCAGCCGCACTGCGGTGGGGGAGGTTCTGGGACTGCCGTCCTCGGCCAGCTTGGCCCCGTGCCCTCTGCTGAGCCGGCCCCATGGCCGGACCTGGGTCCCGCCTGCTACGCCCAGGGCCCGCCCCCCGAAGTGCCCCTGCTGGGCGTGGCGGTGGCTCCCCAGTGCAGCAGAGAGCCAGGGTATCCCAGGCAGGCAGGAGCTGCACAGCTGCTGGGCGGCAGGCCGGGCAGGACCAACGCAAGTGTCAGGGTGGCGGCCCCCGCCCCCCGCCAAGGGCGCCCGCCTGGGGCCCAGGGGCCGCAGGGGCCAGCCCTGCTCTGCCCGGTGTGCCGCAGAGGCCAGTGTGCCCAGGCTTGCACACGTGTCCTTGGCAGAGCGGGGTTCCACCCTCGGCCCCGTGCTTTAAGTTTAGGGGTGTGGCTGGCCAAGAGGGGGTGGGATTAATGCTAGGAGCAGGAAGGTGGGTTTTGGGCCCAGAGACTGGGGCTGGAGCCCACAGAGGTCTTGGCAGGGGGGCGTGGCAGCAGCCCTTGGCCCTCCAAGGCTACGTGGGGTGCGGCGTGGCGGCCACCAAGGGGCACTGACTTCTCAGCTGGATACTGCGCCGGCCTGGGCGCGGCCCTCCCCTGCTCGCAGCCCGGACACCTCCCCATGGCCATCCCCCACGGCCAGGCCCACCCTGGCTCTGCCACGGGCCTCTCTGAGCGGGGCCGAGGCTGGGTGGTTCTCAGGAGCACGTGCAGCCGTGGCGGGAGGGCTGGCCGTTGTGGGCGTGTGTCGGGACCAGGCATGCCTTAGGGCGCTTTAGAAATGCCGGCTGTCCAGGTCTGCCCAGCAGCAGGGGCAGGTGGCAGGGCCATCGCCGTTTCAGGGGCGAGGACAGGGAGCCGAGGGGCCGGGCTGGGATGTGGAGGTAAGAAGCAGCACCGCGGGGTTTTATGCAGGACTTAGCTGGTGCAGCTGTGGGGGCTGGCAAGTCTGAACTCTCAAGGGCAACTGCGAGCTGGAAGCTCCAGTAAAGGTGAGGCCAGGGTTCTCAGCCTGAATTCCTCTGGGGAAGCTGGCAGGCTGACTGTTCTGTCAAGAGCCAATGTTGATGTCGAGACAGAGATGTCTTCTGACCTCTGCAACTCTAAGTCCTGGCTTTTAAGATCTCCAACTAACTGGGCGAGGAGACTCCACAATTCCGAGGGCAAGTGCCTTTGTTGGCTGTAGATGCAATCACCTGATGATGTAGATGCAAATTCCATCTTGAAACACCGTTCTGCCAACACGCAGGCCCAGATGTGACCAAACAACTGGATACCTTTGTCTAGCTGAGTTGACACAACTTGTCCCGCTCTGCCCAGGACTTGCCCGTTTTAGTCCCATGCTCAGGAACCCGTCAGTACTGGACACGCCTAATGGTGGCTGGGGGCTGGCTGAGGGTCAGCGGGCCGCCTGGCTGGCCCGGCTCGGGTGGCAGCTCCTGCTCTCCCTGCGGGTTCCGGCAGGGCAGGAGGCAGGCGTGTGTCCAGGTGGGATGGGAGACGGGTGCCTGGGTGCCGGCGAGAGGGGCGTGGTGCAGGAGGGGCCTCCCGGGCCTCGGCCCTGCTCTTCCTCCACCAGCGCGTGTGCGTGCGGGGTGTAGCGGCTGGCATGGCCTGGCCTGGCCGGGCGGAGGTGACCGCAACGCCGGCAGCGGAGCTCAGGAGCTCAGGAGATGAAAGCCCGGGCTCTTAATTAGACCTGCCACCGCCCCCGCTGCCACCCTGCTCCTCTGGCTCGCGATCAGTTAGTGGGTCCCGCAGGCTGCCGCGGGGCTGCCGCCTCCCAGCTCGCAGAAGGCTCCGCCCGGGCCTGCCTGTCAGGGCGTCAGGTGTGGCCCAGCCCCCCCGGCCCCCCGGCCTTGTTCCCGAGAGAGGCAGGGTGGCCTGGGAGCGGGGCGGGGAGGGCCCGGGAGACCCCCCCCGCCCCCGGCCTCGCTTTGCCCCTCTTTGCCCTGGATCCAGGGCGCGCCACGCCGTGGTTGTCCACGTGTGTGAGGAGTTGGGGCTTCGGGGGGCGCGTGCCGCTCCTGGGCTGGCTGAGGTCCCCTCCCTGACCCCTCCCCGTCCCTTCGAGGCAGGCATACCTGACCCTGGGGGTGGGAGGAGCTAGCACTCAGGCTCGTCCGCCACCCCCCCATGCCAGTGTCCAGCACGCAGGACACGGCCCACGCGGGGTGGGGCCCTGGGCCGAGGGTGGGCAGCCCCCTGTCCCCGGCCTGGGCAGGCGCCTCTGACGGCGCGTCTCGCCGCAGCCTTCGCGGAGCTGCAGACGGACATCCACGAGCTGACCAACGACCTGGACGGCGCTGGCATCCCCTTCCTCGACTACCGGACGTACGCCATGCGGGTGCTCTTCCCCGGCATCGAGGACCACCCTGTTCTCAAGGAGATGGAGGTGGGGGCCCGGGCGAGGGTGTGCGCGGGTGGGGCCCTGGGGCTCGGCCAAGGGGGCGGGAGAGCCAGCGGCAGGAGCAGGACTGGAGCAGGGGCTGGGGGCCAGGCCACGCCAGCCCGCGTCTCAGCCCGGGGTCCCGCAGCCTCCCGGTGCCGCGCTGGCCTCCAGCCCCGTGTGTCCCTCCGCCGCTCCCCAGCCACCTGGGCGGCACCGGCCGGGGTCTTCCCCAGGGGGTGTGCCCAGAGGTGCGGACGCCCGGGGAGTTGGCAGTGGAGCCGGGTCGGGCGTGCCCGGCTGGGAACCCCAGGCCCCAATACGACGCACAGAGCTTTGTGTCCTGATTCAGTGCCCTCAGCCAGGGCCACCCCGACTGCACTCCTCTGAAGTCAGACACCCCTGGGGGCAGCCCCCTGTGGGTCTGTGGGTGGGGCATTCCCCTTCGAGCTGCACCTGCAGGGGCCCAGGGCAGCCCCCTCGTTCCCTGGGATCGATGCACCGTGGGGGTACAGGGTCCTGCACGTTGTCTCCCCCCACCTCCAGCTCTCTCCCGTGTGCTGCCCTTGCTGTGTCCTTCTGTCTCTGTCCATGGCGGGGTGTGCACACCTGGTGCCTTCCACCTGTGTGCTGTGGAGCTTGGCTCCACCGAGCCAGGCTGGGCTGGGAGCTGGGTGTCACTGGTGGCCTGGGGGCTCATCCTGCCCTGACAAGCCTTGGTATGAGTAAGAGCGCGTTGGCCCTGGAGCCAGCCGTGCCTGCACTCCACCCACCCCCTTCTCCTACTTACACACTGGGTGGCCTCAGACAAGCCTCTCTGGCCCAAGCTTCCTCGTCTGTGCAGCAGGTGAGGCTTGGCACGGGCTGTTGTTGGGAGAGCAGAGGCAGAGCGTGGACGCGCTCTCCCAGGAGATGGTAGCCAGCTGAAATGGGAATCAGGAGCTGGGTGGCCGGGGAGGGGCCGCTCTCAGGGTCTGGCCGTGCAGAGGGCGGTGGACGCCAGCCCAGGCTCTTGCTGCTCCCCACATCCCCTGGCGCTGATGGCGCGCGGGGGCTCCCGGCCGGCGGCCGTTTCAGGCGGAGGGTCTGCGGCGGCCGCCGGGGCGCCTTGGAGCCGGCCTCGCGCGGCCCGCCGGCCCCTCTGCGTCCTGAGCGGGCCGGGGCCGCCCACAGGTGCAGGCCAACGTGGAGAAGTCGCTGACGCTCTTCGGGCAGCTGCTGACCAAGAAGCACTTCCTGCTGACCTTCATCCGCACGCTGGAGGGCCAGCGCAGCTTCTCCATGCGCGACCGCGGCAACGTGGCCTCCCTCATCATGACGGCACTGCAGGGCGAGATGGAGTACGCCACGGGCGTGCTCAAGCAGTTACTGTCCGACCTCATCGAGAAGAACCTGGAGAGCAAGAACCACCCCAAGCTGCTGCTGCGCCGGTGAGCGGGCGTCCCCTGCCGCCCCGCCATGCTTTCCCCAAGACGGCCTGGTCCAGCCCCCAGGCCCGCGCTCGACCTCTCTGAGCCGCTGCTGGGCTTCGAGGCCGCGGTGCTCGGGGCGCCCCCCGCCTGGGACCCTGCTGGGGCTCCTCGGTGCCGAGCCCGAGCCCCCCGGGCGGGCCGGGCTGCCCCTGGCGGCCCCCGGAGCCGCCGGCCGGCCTGACAGGCCCTGCCCTTCTGCGCCGCGCAGGGGGGGCGAGGCGGGCCGGGGGTGCTGCGGTGGTCCGAGATAGTCCCCCCACTCCTGCCCGTGTTCTGCTTCCCCTCCCAGGACCGAGTCCGTGGCGGAGAAGATGCTGACCAACTGGTTCACCTTCCTCTTATACAAGTTCCTCAAGGTAGGCCGCCCGGGAGGACCGACAGACAGAGACGGGCAGCGGGGGGATGAGAGGGTGGGAAACGAAAGGGCGTGATGGGGAGGCGAGCGGCAGGGGAGGAGAGGGAGGGTGCCGCAAGATGGGACAGGCACACCCAAGCCGAGTCTGGGGTCAGGCGTGAGCCCCGCAACCGGGGGTCTCGCCCGTTCCCCTGTGCCGCTTGCCTGCTGCTCCGGGGCGTCTGTCCTCCCCCGGCCAGCAAGGGAGGGGTGGGGGTTGTGCTCTGCCGGGTGTGGTCTTGGGGCCATGGCCGGCGGGCGCCAAGCTGGGGCGCAGGCCCTGTCGCCTGGGCTGTACCCGTGGCCTGGAGCTGGCCTCCGGCTGAGGAAGATCGGGCGCCTTAAGGATGGCCCTTCCCTGCCTGTGAGTGTCCAGCGCTGGGCCAGGCCCCGGGGGTGCCAGGAGGTGGGCGCCAGGGGGACATTTGGGGGACCCCTGTTTGCCGTCTGGCATGGGAAGGGGTTGGCTGGACTAGGGTTTCCTCTGTGGTTACCAAGACGAGGCCCCGGTCTGGGCTGGGGGCTCCCTCTCCCTGCAGGGATGGGCCCTGGTGACCCGGGCGGCCAGCTCGGCGCAGGGCCTCAGGCCTCCGGGCTGGGGGGCCCGTGTGCGTGTTGTCAGAGCCCCGACTAGTTGCTCTTAAAACTGGGAGATGACACAGGAAACTCTGGATTCCTGGCTTTCTTCAGAAAATCTGAAGGCGTGGCCCCTAGGGGTGGCCGTGCCCAGACCCTGGCCGGTGCCCCATCCATGCGGGGGTTACCTGCCGGCCAGACGACGGTGACCACGGTGGCCGGGAAGCCTGGGTGTGGCACCGCATTAGCCAAAAGGGTGCTGGCGCAAAGTACCAGAAATCGGCTGGCCCTTACAGAGGGGGTTTATCTGGGGTCAGAGCTTACGGTTGCCAGGCCCGAAAGAGTCCAACTCAAGGAAACCTAAGAGGTACTTTCTCTCCAAAGTCTGCTGCCACAGGTTGAAGCAAGGTGGCGGGCAGCGTCTGCGAGGGTTCAGCCTTCCTCTTCCTCTCAGGCTCCAGGGGCCCAGCCTCTTTCCTCTCAGCCGTAGGCTGGGGGACTCGTTTCCTCCCAGGCCTGCTCAGCTGCTCAGGGCGCTGGTCTCCTCCGCTGCAAACCAGCAGGCAAAGGCTCGGCTCTTCTTCCGGGGCCTCGGCCGTGTCTGTGGCGTGCTCTTTCTTCCGCTGT
Organism: Dasypus novemcinctus; assembly: GCF_030445035.2. Lineage (NCBI taxonomy): Eukaryota > Metazoa > Chordata > Mammalia > Cingulata > Dasypodidae > Dasypus > Dasypus novemcinctus. The sequence continues at coordinate 56,277,864 of NC_080698.1, forward strand.
GTGTCTTTTCCGTGAATCTACTTCTCTGTGTCTGTATTTGAATCTATCTGTCTATACAGCCCACCAAGGGGGCGGGACCTCAACCTGAGTCACCCTGATGACATGGTGGAATCAAAGCCTTAATCTTTTTTTTTTTAAGATTTATTTATTTATTTCTCTCCCCTCCCCCCCAACCCCGGTTGTCTGTTCTCTGTGTCTTTTTGCTGTGTCGTCCTTGTCCGCTTCTATTGTCAGCAGCACAGGAATCTGTGTTTCTTTTTGTTGCATTATCTTGCTGTGTCAGCTCTCCATGTGTGCGTCGCCATTCCTGGGCAGGCTGCACTTTCCTTCGCGCTGGGCGGCTCTCCCTACGGGGCGCACTCCTTGCGTGTGGGGCTCCCCTACGCGGGGGACACCCCTGTGTGGCAGGGCACTCCTTGCATGCATCAGCACTGCGCATGGGCCAGCTCCACACGGGTCAAGGAGGCCCGGGGTTTGAACCGCGGGCCTCCCATGTGGTAGACGGACGCCCTAACCACTGGGCCAAGTCTGCCGCCATCAAAGCCTTAATCTTAACATAATTTGATCAAAGCCATCTCAGCTGGTCTAATACAATCAAAGGGTATCACGCCCCGAGGAACAGACCAGTTTACAAACCTAATTCACAAATAATCCCAAACTGCCCCGGCACTGCCTACCAGGCTCCTTAGGTCAGCCTCGCTGCTCTCTAGCGCTTGGTTTCAGCATCCAGGATGGGGTAGGTGGCCTCAGTGCCCCTCCCTGGGGCTTGTTGCTTTGACTTGTCCCTCTGTGGGATGTGGGTGGACTCTGGGCACCATTCAGAGGGGAGGGGACCCAGGGGTGCGCAAAACAGCCCCGCACCTTGCCGTCTACCCACTCGCCAGGGGAGAGACCACAAGGGGGAGATTAAATAGATGGGGAGAGTTCCATCATCTCGTTGGAAGGTGGGTGTCATGGGAAGAGGGGAGCAGCGGGGCGGGCATGTCGAAGAGAGGGTGGCCGAGATCAGGGAAGGCGAGGGTCAAGCAGTTAGCCAGGCAGAGTCAGAGCGGGGCGCCGGGGTGGGGGGGGCAGCTGGGGCACAGCCCCGAGACGGGCATGGGGGACTGTGAGGAGGAGGCAGGCGGGGGGGCCCACAGGAGTCTCGCGTGAGCTTAGAAGCATCCCTGGCATGTGGCAACCGCTGTTCTGTCGTTTTCCAGAACTCGGTAGCAGATAACTCAAAGTTGTGCATCCCCTAACAAAAGGGAGAAGCACGCGCCTCGGAAGTGCCCGTGCGTGCTCTCCCGGTTGTGCTCTGTCAACTCCGTGACGCCGTCTCAGGCAAGACCTCAGAACCCGCACAGCCGGGCTCCCGTGAGGTCTTCGCATTTTATTGATCACCACTTCATCCTGAATCTTCACGCCTGAGAAAGGGGATTCAGTTCAATGACTGGCTTTGAGGCCCTGCTTTGTCTAATGCCAGGCTGCTGGCGTGGGGGCACACCAGGCCACGGGCCACGCGGAGGCTGCCGGTGTGGGGGTACACTGGGCCACGGGCCACACGGAGGCTGCCGGCGTGGGGGTACACCGGGCCACGGGCCACGCGGAGGCTGCCGGCGTGGGGGCACACTGGGCCATGGGCCACGTGGCACAACAGAAAGCCCTGGCGGCAGGGGGGCAGCTCCACGGAGGGCGGGCGCCGAGGAGCCGGAAGGCGAGCGTAGAGGGAGGAGGTGGAGGGCCGAGGGCAGTGTGTGGGCACCTGGAGGCCATGCCAGCCCTCTGTGGCTTTCCCTCGGGGGCCGTTGGGAGATCTTTCCAGACTCGGAATTCTTGTCTGACCCCGTGTGTCACAGGGTGACGTGAACCCGGGGTCGCGCAGTGGAGGTGGCCGTGCCAATGCCCCCGGGAGAGCCGGGCTCCTCCCACAAAGGGCCCTGGCGGGGGCCGTCTCCCCACCCCTGGTGGAGGGCGCCAGGAGTGGCCCTAGGGGGCTGTTTCTGTCCACACAGCTGGGTGCTGTTGTCTTTCTGTGGGGCCGTCAGTTTATTAGGGGAGCCGCAGGGTCACAGAAAAATAGGCCGAGCCTAGCAGCCCTCCCTGTTGAGAAGCGGCCCGAATCCTTTTCCTTCCCGGCTGTCTTTCGAAACAGAAATTCAACTTGAAAAGGACCCCAGGCTCACTTTTCTTTTCTCTTTTTTTTAAAGATTAATTTTTTTAAACTTTATTTCTCTCCCCTTCCCTGTCCCCCCCAGCTGTCTGCTCTCTGTGTCCATCCGTTATGTGTTCTTCTGTGTCCGCTTGTCAGCAGCACCCGGAATCTGTGTCTCTTTCGTTGTGTCATCTTGCTGCGTCAGCTCTCCACGTGCTAACACACCAAGGAGCACGGCGTGAGCGTAGGGGGTGAGGTCTCCGCCCCCACCCCTGGGCCTGGCCGTCCTCGCGTTGGGGATTGGGCGTGGCCTCCCCGACTGCTCCCCCTGCGTGGACGGGGCGTCTTCCCTGTTAGAGGAAACCTGGGTGTGTCCAGTCAGCGCCGGCGCTCCTTGGTTCTGTTTCACATGCCCTCGCTCCCTCCCTGGCCTCGGGTAAAGGTGCTGACTGGTTTCCAGGGTAGGACGTGCACCAGCGCCCTGCCGAGGGCCGCTGGGAGGGCTTCGACCCCCCGGGACAGCACAGCCGGCCTCCTGCCGAGCCTCTGCGTGCCGCGTCAGTGCAGAGGACGTGGGTTTGCAGGGCAGGGGGCAGCCGGACATGGTCACATCCAGTTGGAACAAGAGCTGCCAGACCGTCCTACAGGAAAGGGTGGCCCAAGATTTTGAGACGCCCACCCACCCACGCCTGGGTGATGCTTGCTTTCTCCCTCTTTTCCATCTTCGCCGAGTCGACGAGTGAGAACCAACTGCTGGTTGCTTTCATTTGCGTTTCCTCAGTAATCAGCCGAGCATCGTTTCTCTTACCGGATTGGCCGCTTAACGTTTCTATTTTGAACCATCTTATTATTGCCCCTCACCCCATTTTTCTCGGGTTATTTCTTTGGGTGGATTAGAGGAGCTTTTAAATATGAACTGCCCGCCTCTTTTAGCGCCCGTGTCAGGTTCAGACATGACCTCTGTTCTGGGCACGGCACGAGGTGGGGTCTGGCTTATTTTTCCCCAAGTGGAGTCGCACGTGTCCCAACACCGTTTACCGACTCGTCCCCACGCGTGTTTCTGCAGGCTCCAGCCAGAGCTGGGAGGGGTCCGAGCCACCCCCCTGCCCCGCTCAGAGGTGGGAAACGACGGGTGAGGGCCCTCCTCAGCGCTGGGCCTGGCTGGCTCCTGGCCTCCGATGGCAAGTGCCCCTCCTCACCTCGGGGAGGCTTTCTGGAAGCTGGGAGACGCTGGGCCAGGAGCAGGCAGCCTGCCCAGCCGGGGGCTCTGTGAGGAAGTTCACTTGGCGGCTGATCCCACATGAACCCCGGCCTCTCCACCGGCACGCTGTGATCTTGGGCAACCACCTGCCCCCTCTGATCTTCAGGGCCCGCCACTGCAACCCTGTCCCCCTTCTGCCTGGGACCCTCGGGCAGGCGTCCGGTCTTGGGAAGCCCTGAAAGGCCCCTGTCCTCTGGTCACTCTTTTTTTTTGTTTTATTTCTATCCCCTTCTCCCGCCCCCCGTTGTCTGCTCTCTGTGCCTAATTGCTGCGTGTTCTTCTTTGTCTGCTTCTGTTGTCAGCGGCACAGGAATCTGTGTTTCTTTTTGCTGTGTCATCTTGCTGTGTCAGCTCTCCGTGTGGGCGGCGCCATTCCTGGGCAGGCTGCACTTTCTTTCGCGCTGGGTGGCTCTCCTTATGGGGTGCGCTCCTTGTGCGTGGGGTTCCCCTACACAGGGACACCCTTGCGTGGCACAGCACTCCTTGCACGCATCAGCACTGCGCATGGGCCAGCTCCACACGGGTCAGGGAGGCCCGGGGTTTGAACCGCGGACCTCGCATGTGGTAGGCGGATGCCCTAACCACTGGGCCAAGTCCGTTTCCCCCTCTGGTCACTCTCGATGGCACCTCCAGGGGCTGGGGCCTCGGCGCCCTGATCCGCTCCCCTGCCTCCCTCTTTCCCACCGACTTCGCGAAGCCGAGCATGTGCAGGAAACCTGCTTTCCAAGGCAGGTGTGCAGTCGGAAAGTCTCAGGACGATCTTGGCTGGTGGCCGCTCCTTAGCAGCTGTCTCTTTAATTGCCGCGGATGCTAACGAGGTGCCTGGAGCATCTGGTTATGGGGCCAAGCTGCGCTTTGCACCAAAGCTGGGCTTGTGTGCCAGGGCCCCGATGGGGCAGGGCTGCCTGAGTGCCACGGCCGGCCTGCCTGCGCCAGCCTCGGGCACACCCAGGCCTCTGAGCTCCATGGCCAGGCCACCACGACCTGCCCGGGGCCTCCCACGTGCCAGGCCCGGCAAGCCTCGAGCCCGGCAGGTGGGGCGCCTGCGGCCAGGGGCCCCGACTTAAGGAGCACTGAGCCTGTCACGTTGGACAGGCTGCCCTCTTGCCTGTGCTCCGGTGGCGTGGGTCTTTCCCCTCTACCAGCTCTCCGTTCGCTCCGTTTACTGTTCGTCAAGGGTTTGCGGCTCCTTCTACCCCGTGCCTGCACTGGGGAAGATGTAAACGGGAGAGAGACGCCCTGGCCCTCAGGCAGCTTCCAGTCCCGGGGGAGACACATGGACCACGGCAGGGGGGGCAGGGCCAGCCACCAGGCCGGCAGCTTTGGCTGGGACTCCAGGAATGTCCTTATGAAAAGGGGACGTTGAGTCGAGTCCCACAAGATCAGTGCAGGCCCAGCGGGGAGAGCTCCAGGTTGTGGGTGCAGCAGGTACAAAGGCCCTGGGTGCTCTGATGAGAAGGAGTGGCCCCTGCCGCTGGCGTGCGGGGAGTCAGTGGGCGAAGCGGCCGGGGCGGGGCAGGGCAGGTGTGTCCTGAAGTCCAAGGCACCCTCAGCCCTTGAGGGCCTCGCACGCCCTGGGTGAGCCTGGTTCCCGGGCCCACCTGGCTCCTGGGCCCTGGCACTCAGCATCCTGGGCCGGGGCCCGCTCTGGGCTATCAGGTCTGCGCCGATGATCGGCGTGCCCCCCTGCGGTGGTGGAGGGGGCCCCAGGTGAGACCCCCGACTTCCAGCTGGTGGTGGTCACCTCAGTCCCACCTCGTGCCGCGTGGGGACAGAGGGAGCTTCCGGGCGCTTGGCTCAGCCTCTGCACCTGAGGGCGAGGGCGAGGGCGGGGGCTACCCAGGTGAGCCTCGGACGCTTGACCGGGGGCCGGGCTCTCCCCAGGACTGCGCGCCCCGCCGAGGCCCGAGCAGGGCAGCCGCCCGGGGCAGAGTCGACCGCTCGAATTCTCCCTCGGCCACGCCGTGGTCTCTCGTGCGTTCCCATTATCCCCTTGCTCGTACTTCATTCGGGATCTTCCCATCGCGACGGGTGGGCTGCAGCGTTAGCGATGGGTGTGGCGCGGTCCTCCTCGGGTTTGGAGTCCGTTTCCTGGGTGCCTCCAAGACGGAGGGCACACGTGTTGCTGGGGTCCATGTCGGGGTGGCTGGTGAGCGCGGGAGGGGACCCCGATGCCTGGCTGCAGCCTGACGCCCCACCCTCCCAGGAGTGCGCAGGGGAGCCGCTCTTCATGCTGTACTGCGCCATCAAGCAGCAGATGGAAAAGGGGCCGATCGACGCCATCACCGGCGAAGCCCGCTACTCCCTGAGCGAGGACAAGCTTATCCGCCAGCAGATCGACTACAAGATGCTGGTGAGTGCCGGCCTCCCTGCCCTCCCCCGCGCCCCCACGGGTCTCTGCCAGGGGTCCCGGCACGGTGTGGGGGCTAACCGGAACGGAGCTGGGAGCCGACCGGATTGGCCTGTGGAGGAGAGAGGCAGTGGGGAGCATGCGCCCCGGGGGCTGACACGGCCGCGCTCCCACTCACAGACCTTGAACTGCGTGAACCCTGAAAACGAGAACGCGCCCGAGGTGCCTGTGAAGGGGCTGAACTGTGACACGGTGACGCAGGTCAAGGAGAAGCTGCTGGATGTGGTGTACAAGGGGGTGCCCTACTCCCAGCGGCCCAAGGCTGGGGACATGGACCTGGGTGAGGCCCGGCGGGGGCTGCCCTGGGGGCCCAGGCCGCGGGCGGGGTGGGGGGCGTCGACCCGCGGCCGGGCCCTTGTCGTGGGTCTCGGGTGTACGGGGAAGCCACGGAGGACCCTGACTGAGGGGTGGGACTGGGTTGGGGCTGGGGTCTACGAAGTGGGCCCAGGCTAGGGTGGAGGGGATGTGGGGCCGAGAGAGGAGGCAGGAGTGTGTGGGGACAGCCACAGGCTGCAGGGGAGGCGCAGGGAGGCACCGGGGGGAGGTGCGGTTCCAGAAATCCTTCACACGTTTGCAGAAGGCACTTGGAGGCATGGGCTGTTGGAGCACGGGGTGGGCTCCGCTGGCCCTGCGAGTGGGTGGGTGCTTCCGGGCTTGGGTCCTGGGGTCCAGGGGATGGCTGGTGGGGTTGTGGGATTCCCCTGGAGCACCTCGACAGCCAGGCTGCGGCGTTAGCCCCAGGGATGGTGGCAGTCCAGGCTCTGTGCTGGGGGGAGGTGGGGAAGCACCGTTCGGAGGTGAGCTTTTGTCCTTGGTCGTTCTGGTCCCCAGGGCCCTTTCCCCAGTGCCGCCCAGGATGCCTTTGCCCTCTTGTGCCCTGCCCATTCTCCCCCTCCAGCCTTGCATGCCACAGGCAAGTGAGCGGGGTTCAGAGTGGAGCCCCCCTCTCAGCTTCTGCTCTCTCTCATGCCCAGAGTGGCGCCAGGGCCGCATGGCGAGGATCATTCTGCAAGACGAGGATGTCACCACCAAGATTGACAATGACTGGAAGAGGCTGAACACCCTGGCCCACTATCAGGTACCCCCCCCAAGCTCCCCCCTCTCTGGGCACCTGCTCCCCCACAGCCAGCTCTCCTGGTTCTGGCCTGGCCCAGGGGTGGGAGGTAAATGTCAAGAGAGAAGGGCCCGGAGATCACTTGTGTGGACGATCCCAGGCCCTGTGTTGGTGTGTCTTGTGTCATGCCAGCCCAGAGGTGACCCAGTGGGGAAACTGAGGCTGGTGGTGAGGCTTCTCACCTCCAGAGATACACAGCCAGGAAGGGGCTGGACAACAGTCCTAGAGGCGGAGGTGGCATCGGGTGTGGTTGTGATGTCCCCAGGTGACGGACGGGTCCTCGGTGGCACTGGTGCCCAAGCAGACTTCCGCCTACAACATCTCCAACTCTTCCACCTTCACCAAGTCCCTCAGCAGATATGGTGAGAGGTGGGGGCCGTGTGGCGAGGCTGGGGCTGCCAGCTGTAATAGGTCAGATGTGTGGGCTCAGGGGCATAGTCACCGCCTGTCATTTGGACACATGGGTGGGGACAGCTGGGTGGTTACGCTAGGGTGGAGCTGGGCAGTGGTGCTGGGGCCAGGCTGGCTGGGGCTGGGCAGTGGGGCAGGGCGGGGCTGGGCATGAGGGGGCGGGGCTTGAGCAGGGCTGGGCTGGGCAGTGGGGCAGGGCGGGGCTGGGCATGAGGGGGCGGGGCTTGGGCAGGACTGGGGAGTGGAGCAGGGCGGGGCTGGGCAGTGAGGGGGCAGGGCTTGAGCAGGGTGGGGCTGGGCAGTGGGGCAGGGGGCGGGGTTTGGGGGGGCGGGGCGGTGGAATGGGGTAGGATTGGGCAGGCAGTGAAATGGGGAGGCTGGGTAATGGGGTGGGGCTTGGGCAGGACCAGGAAGTGGAGCAGGGTGGGATTGAGCAGGAGGCGGGGCTTGGCAGGGCAGTGGAATGGGGTAGGGTTGGGCAGGTAGTAGAATGGGGTGGGGCTGGGCAATGGGCGGGGCTTGGGCGGGGCTGGGCAGGGGAATGGGGCGTGGCTGGTGGCGAGACCTGTGCTGACAGCGGGCGCTCCGGCAGAGAGCATGCTGCGCACGGCCAGCAGCCCCGACAGCCTGCGCTCGCGCACGCCGATGATCACGCCTGACCTGGAGAGCGGCACCAAGCTGTGGCACTTGGTGAAGAACCACGACCACCTGGACCAGCGGGAGGGTGACCGCGGCAGCAAGATGGTCTCCGAGATCTACCTGACGCGGTTGCTGGCCACCAAGGTGGGCCCCGCCCGCGAGCTGGCCAGCCGTGGGACTGGGGTGGGACCCAGTGGCGACACCCTACCTGGGGAGATGAGCGCCTGGCAGAACCCCTCGTCCTCACCTTGCCCCTCCCGCTGGGGATGTGAGGAGGCGGCTCCCTGGAACCCGTGCCCACCTGCCCACAGGGCACGCTGCAGAAGTTTGTGGACGACCTGTTTGAGACCATTTTCAGCACAGCACACCGTGGCAGCGCCCTGCCGCTGGCCATCAAGTACATGTTTGATTTCCTGGACGAGCAGGCGGACAAGCACCAGATCCACGATGCCGATGTGCGGCACACCTGGAAGAGCAACTGGTGACTAGGGGCGGGGCCACGGCTGGGCGGGGCGGGGCCTCGGGGAGGTGTTGGGGTGGGTGGGCCCAGCCCCTTAGCAAGTAGCCCAGGCTCAGGCCCCTGGGCCCTTCAGGGTACAGCTGGACCCAGGCCTGTCTTGGGCTGGGGTGGACTCCGCCTCATTCGAACAGGTGGGAAGTCAGAAGCTGGCTAGGCGAGTGGCCCTGTGTGTGCACCTGTGCAGTGGCCAGTGAGTGGTCTCTGTGCAAGGAACTCGCTTCAGGCTGGGCCAGGCGTCTGTGTGATCCGGGGACGAGGAAACGGGTGTGCAGACAGCAAAGCCGCCCGTGGGGCCCTACAGGCGTAGAGCCCTGGCCCGTAGGTCTCCTCTGGGGGGTGAGGGGTGGCGATGACAGTGATGGACGCTCCCTGCGTGCCCCCTGCCCCAGGCCCCTCTGCGCACAGACAAGGGGTGCGTGGGTTCTGGAGGCGGTGTGTGTGCCTGTGCCCTGGGTGGGCCTTTCCCCCTTCCTGGAGTGCTCACCACCCCAGCCCCCCAAATCTGGCCCAGGCCCGCCTTCTGGGGCCTCCTACTCCAGAGTGCTTGCCTCCCTTGCCCCCAGTTAGCCGACCTTCGCTGTCCGAGTGCAGGTCTGTGGCTAATCCCCTGGGGTTGGCACAGCTGAAGGGGATGGAGGGAGCCCCTGGCACGGAGGAGCACCATGGGAGGCCCCTGGGCACTTCCAGGATTTGCTGCAGGGTGGGAGCAGGGCGGTGGATCCCTCCGAGCATGAGCAGGCGGGCAGATCTGGGAGGACGGCGACTGGGACCGTGTGTAGGGTATGCCTGTGTCTGCCTGCGGCATGTGAGAGAGACTGCAGCCAGGGTGGTAGGGATGGGGCAGTTGAGGCAGTACGTCCAGAGACTCTGTCCTCTTTACTGTCCCTCTCCCGCTCCTGTCTGGGCTTCAGTTTCCCCATCTGTGGATACCCATGGCCACTGAAAGGTGAGAGCCAGGAGGACTGCAAGATCCCTGGCCAAGTGGCCCAGAGGAGGTCCTGTGCAGTGCGGTGGGCAGCCCGATCGGGTGTGGCCTCAGGCGTGAGGCGTGGGCGGCCTGGCTGACCCGAGCCTGGCGCTCCCACCCCTGCAGCCTGCCCCTGCGCTTCTGGGTGAACGTCATCAAGAACCCGCAGTTCGTCTTCGACATCCACAAGAACAGCATCACCGACGCCTGCCTGTCGGTAGTGGCCCAGACCTTCATGGACTCGTGCTCCACGTCCGAGCACAAGCTGGGCAAGGACTCGCCCTCCAACAAGCTGCTCTACGCCAAGGACATCCCCAACTACAAGAGCTGGGTGGAGAGGTAGTGTGGCTGGGCTGGGAAGGCCGTGGGGTGCAGTGGGGTGGGCAGTGGGGTGGGGGCAGGCCATGGGGCACAGTGGGGCGGGCAGTGGGGCAGGCGGTGGGGCACATTGGGGCGGGGGCATGCTGTGGGGTGCTGTGGTGTGGGCGGTGGGGCAGGGGCAGGCCGTGGGGCATAGTGGGGCAGGCAGTGGGGCAGCCATGGGGCACGGTGGGGTGGGCGGTGAGGCGGAGGCAGGCTGTGGGGCGCAGTGGAGGAGGTGATGGGGCACAGTGGGGTGGGTGGTGGGGCGGGGGCAGGCCATGGGGCGCAGTGGGGTGGGGACAGGCTGTGGGGTGCTGTGGTGTAGGTGGTGGGGCGCAGTGGGGCTGGCGGTGGGGCACAGTGGGGCAGGCTGTGGGGCGCTGTGGTGCGGGCAGTGGGGCTGGCGGTGGGGCACAGTGGGGCAGGCTGTGGGGCACGGTGGGGCTGGCGGTGGGGCGCATTGGGGCAGGCTGTGGGGCGCAGTGGGGCTGGCAGTGGGCTGGGGAAAGGGTGGGCCACGGGCACGCGGGTGGGCCCGGCTCTCACTCCCCCTGGCCCGCAGGTACTATGCCGACATCGCCAAGATGCCAGCCATCAGCGACCAGGACATGAGCGCGTACCTGGCCGAGCAGTCCCGGCTGCACCTGAGCCAGTTCAACAGCATGAGCGCCTTGCACGAGATCTACTCCTACATCACCAAGTACAAGGACGAGGTGAGCCCGTGCCCCCTGCGGCCCATCTGCTGCAGCCCCCTCCCCAGGCTCTCTCGAGGCCCTGGCTGCTGGCCTCCCTCCTCTTTTCCCTTCTGCTGGCCTGTCCCTGTCCGAGTGTGGGGTTCCCTGGGGCTCCCGCCTTGCTCCTCTGGGTCATTAGGGGGTGACATGGGGGTGGGGGAGAGCAGGTCTGCAGAGCCTCCCGGTGGGGAGAAGGTGCTGGGACCGCCCCTTCTCCGAGGGGCCCTTCGCCCGTGCTTGCCAGTCTGGGTGGGACCCGGCAGGGCTGGGCTGCAGGCCCTTCCTGGGCTGTTTCCTTCAGGTACTTGCCCACTGCCTGGGAGCGAGGCCCCAGAAGGCCTCCTTGGCGTCCTGGGTGAAGGTTGGGGCAGCTCTGCGGGACGTCAGAGCCAAGAGGGCTGGCCGAGGGGCTGCACTGGACGTGGCACAGCACGGCCTGGAGAGGCAGAGCAGGGCAGGTCCCAAGGCCCTGGGGCTGCCGCCGGCCTGCTCGAGGACTGCAGGAGGCTGAGCCCGAGGGGAGGAGAGGCATGGTCCAGGTCCCGGTCAGGTTGCTTGGCTCGTGGGCCTTGGAGGGTCTTGGCCCTTTTCCCCAAATGAGAGGAGCCAGCGGAGGGTTGGAAACAGGAGGGATGTGAGATGACGGGGGGCTGCAAGGGGCGAGGGGGAGTGGGGATCAGTGAGGACTGGTGAGGGGGCTGCTGCCGTGACCCAGGGAGGGCTGCTGGGCTCAGACCCAGTGAGCTGGGGGCTGGGAGGCGCGGTGGGACCCTGAGCCAGCGGGGTCTGCCCGTGGGTGGGAGGCTCTGACTCCCACCTTTGACCTGAGCCATTGGAGAGATGGGGTGTGGCTTTGGGAAAGAGGGTCAGGAGGCAGGGAGGGTTTGTGGGCAGACGCCCTGGGAGGTGGGCAAAGGTGCTGTAGGGGCCTGGGGGCAGTGCCAGCCGGGCGGGGGAGCCTGACGGCTGTGGGCTCACCAGGGAAAAGGAGGAGAGGAATGGGGGACATTTCAGGTGAGTTTTCCTGGCAAGGGGGGCAGAACAGTAGGCAGTGATGGAACATGCAGTGGTGAGAGAAGGCACCGCATGGGCCCAGCAGGTGACTGGCTCCCCACAGTGATGGGCAGAGGCTGCCTGCCAGGTCCCCGGTGCTTGGGGACCGCTGCTCCTTCCTCGGGGGTGGTTAGGGTACACAGGCATGAGTCCGCAGAGCAGAGAGGAGGGGTTCTCAGGAGAGCAAATGACTGGCCTAGGAGTCCCCAGGCAGCTCCGAGGCTCGGCTGGAACTGAAAGCAGGGGGGCCACGAGAGCCTGATCCTGGGGGTCCCAGGCCCCATCCATTAGACAGGAGATGGGGGCACCGAGGAGGGGCGCTGGCCTCCACCACAGCTGCTGGCTTGGGGTTGGTATTTGGAAGAACGAAAAGGAGGAATGAAGACCAGGGGGCGGGCTCTCGGCTGGGAATGGAAGGGGACGCACCGGTGACGTGTTTCTCAGCCCGCCGTCAGGGCCCAGAGGGCGTTAGCACTGGGAATGGGCCACTCAGAGGCAGTGACCGAGCAAGGGCAGTCCCCTGGTGTGGACCCTTGGCCCTGGCTGTGTCCTTCTGGCCTCGGCCAAGCCCTTGGCCCCCCGGCTGGCTGCCCGCAGGCCCATCCCAGGGCCAACAGCCCTGCCGGTTCCACCGACGCGCCTCCCTGTCTGCAGATCCTGGCGGCCCTGGAGAAGGACGAGCAGGCGCGGCGGCAGCGGCTCCGGAGCAAGCTGGAGCAGGTGGTGGACACGATGGCCCTGAGCAGCTGAGGCCCCAGGCCCCGTGACTCTGCCCAGCGGCGGAGCGAGCGCAAGAGGGGCCCTGCAGGCCGCTGCGGCCTCCATTCCAGCCAGGCCAGACCGGGCTTGGGGCCATGGGGCTACCCTCTGCCACCTGCCTGGGGGAGTTGTTCAGCGGCTCAAGTGCCCTGGGCCCGGGGGCCATCACGTAGCTGACTTCGTGGTTTTCCATGGATGGGGTGCCTCCGGCTCTCCCCTCCTTCCTCCGCCCAGTGTGGGGCCCTGGTTCCTAGTGTGTGGGCGCGTGTGGACCGATAGGGCCCGCTTCTCCATCTCCGTGCACGGAGCCGCTCACCAGAAGACCAGGGAGAGCCAGGCGGTGTCCGTGGTGCACGAGGGACGTTCACCCGGGGAGTGGCTTTGTGGGCAAACGGGGTGACCTTTGAGGGGTCGGGAGGGGAGGCCAGTATGGCACAGTCCGTCCCCCAGGAGCCCAGACTGCTAAGGCGAGCAGAGCTCGGAGCTGGGACTGGGGCCGTCGGTGGAGTCCAGCTTCCGAGCTGCCCCCAGGTGTCACCGTTCCTCGGCGGGCAGGGTCTGAGGACCAGGGACCTGGCTGGCAGCCGGGGGGACAGACCGGATACCCAGGCCCGGGCCAAGCAGAGACAGCTGGTCTGGGCCCTGCCACCCCCTCCCGCTGCACCCAGCAGCCTCCACGCCGCCATCGGATTCACCGCGTGCGCCGTGCGGCCAGGGCGCCCCGGGAGAGGCCCTTCCCCGCCTCCCCTCCTATGGAGGGCTCCAGAGAGACCCGGCTCCCGCCCGAGTCACCTCTGGATGGAGTCAGGAACTCGCTTTGTGTCCTCAGGGCTTTGCCGCTGGACGCCGCCGGCCCGGGACTCTGGGCCACAGAGCACGTCCTGTTATTTATTGCCCCACGCCGGCCACACTCCTTCCGCCAGCCCCTGTGGCTGCCCGGGGGGCCTCTAGCGCTTCCCGAACCCCCCGGCTCTCCAGGCAGCCCCGACCCGCTCTCCGCGCGCCACCTCTGTCGTCCACCCCAGCGGCTTCCAGTTCTGGCATTTCAGTGGCATCCTGGACCCTCGAGAGAGTGGTGGGACATCTTGGGGACTGTTTGTTTTTGTGATGGGGAAACGAGAAATCCTGCTGCGCTCCGCTTGGGCGGCGAGAGCGGGGCCGAGCTCTCCAGCCACGCCGGCTGGCCTCCGTCCCGCCAGGCCCGCGCGTCGGACTCCACTGACCAGAGGGGCCAGGCGTTGGCCTCTGTCCATTCCCGCCCTCAGCAAGAAAGAGCAAATTTTTAATTAAAAAAATCTGTACATATATATATATATATATATACATATATATATATATACACACACGTGGCCCTCGCCTCGGTCTTCAGCCCCAGTGGGGTACTGTACAGTGAACGGAAGGAGAAGAAATTTTAAAAACAGTATAGAATGAGCAAATTAAGGCAGTGGGAACACACACACACACACAACAAAAAACCCAAATGGTCTTGAAGAAAGTGGCCGGAGTCTGTCCCAAGCAGGACGGGCCTTGCAGCCTGCACCCCTGGGCGCTGCGCCGCTGTTTTCTTTCTTTTGACTTACCCAGGGGGGGACTTGCCAACACCCCCCCCCACCCCACTCCCTGAGAGCCTCGGGGTGCCCAGGGCCGGTGGATTTCCTGCATGATTGTGCTAGCGTTTAGTCTGAGTTGATCTTTTTAAAACTGCAAGTGTTGAATACTAGAGGTGGTTAGATGTTTTCTGTTTTTGTTTTTTTAAATGTTTTTCTAATTCCTGAGTCACTGGTATAGAGCAAACAAGCAGCCCCGTCCCCTTTCGCGTTCAGTCCTGCGATGGTACAAAAGGTCTCCGTGGACTTTAAGGGACAGCTAACTGTGGCCAGGCCCGGCCGGAGAGACGCGGCCCGTTCCCCCACCCCCACCCCAGAGGCTGCTCCGCGGAGGTCCCTCGGAGCCAGGCTGGACCCCTTAGGTGGGAGCCCCCCTGTCGGGAGCCGTGTGAAACCGGCGAGCTTGACTCAGCTCCTCGAGCCGGAGGACACGGGCTGACCTGGGCCCCAGCGGCCCTGCGGCAGGCCTCGGGACCACCCCGCCCGCATGCCTGCCAGCACCCACCTCGCGCTCAGGTGAGTGGCCCGTGCCCCACGCAGCCGGGGGACACGGCGGAGCTGGAGCCCCATGCTTTGGCGCTGGGGTTCCCACCTCTTTGGTTATTTATATGTCGTCTGGCTTTGCCCAGGTGAGAGCCTCGGTCCCCCCCACCCCCCACCCCAAAGACCTCCTCTGGACGCTGGCTTCTAGCAAAGCCACCTGCTCTTCCAGTTCTGCGCAGTCGCATCAGGGCTTCCGTCCTCTTAGAGTCCAGTTCAAGCCAGGCCCTTCCAGGGCCCCAGGCAGCCCTTCCGGCCTGCCCGCGTGGGCAGGGGCCTCAGCCGAGCGTTCCTGTGCCGGGAGCCGAGGCCTGCGTGGGCCGCAAGCACTTTAGCAGCACCTGTTTACGTAGGAGCCGAGCCGAGCCGATCTGGATGCCGCCGCGGGGCGAGGGCCCCATTTGTTTGTCACTGGTCCCCACGGAGCCCTCCCCCAGCCCACAGCCTCCTGCCTGGTGGCTCCCACCCTGGGATTGGGGCCTCGGCTCTGGGAAAGGGGGGGTGGGCAGGATGTTCCTGAAGGCCCCATCGCTCCAGGCCCAGAGCCTGGGGGGCCTGGCCCTGAGCGAGGCAGGTATTTACCAGGCACCCCACCCACCTCGGACACTGCTGCTGTCACCTGTCCTGCAGCCAGGCCTCTCCCCTCCCCAGCCCGCCCCCCCATTTCTTGTCCTTGCCGGGCTGGGTTTCGGGGCACCCCAGGACCTCACTCGCCTTGGTCTGGGTGCCTGGCCCCACTGCCCGGCGAGGCCCCATCCATATACCTCCATGCTCTCAAGTTCCCCAAGGGCCGGCCTCCCCCATGGCTCCCGGCCTTAGCTCAAGGGGGCTCTGGGGTGGGCTCTGAGACCTGCACGTGCAGCCCCAGCCCCACGGAGGGGCCCGGACGCCTGTCCCTCCCCCAGCCCGACCTTGCTGAGAGCCTCCCCCTGTTTTTTCTCCCCCTTTTGGATTTGATGGCTCACGTCGTTGGTGCTATACAAGCTAGAATAGATATATTTAGAGAGAGAGAGAGAGAAAGATATTTTTAAGACGAAGCCCACAATTAGCTGTCCTTTAATGCCGCAGACCCCCACCCAAAAAGCGACACGGTGGGACCGGGCGCCCTGTTGAGCCTCTGCGGCCGTTCCTCGTGGCGGGGGCAGCTGCAACTGTCCGGGCAGCCTGCCCTTGGGTTGTGTAAATATATGGCTATTTCCTATTTTACTGTTCTGCAGATTTAGTACTTGTAAATAAACACACACATTAAGGAGAGATTAAACATTTTTGCTAAAGCTCATGGCTCTGGCGTTTTCCTTGCTGGGAGGTGGCTGTCGGGGTCCAAGGAGTGGGGTGGGCAGCCCAGCCCCTTGCCCTGGGGGCTAGAGGCCCAGCCTTCCTGGGAGGCAGGGATGGCTCAGCAGAGCTGAAGAACCTTCCACGCTCAGGTCACCGTTTCCGAGGGGAGCTAAGGAGGTGTTCCAGGAACGAGGCTGCATTCTGTGATTGAGTTTTTGGAGGCAAGGCTGAGACTCTTACCTGCAGGACTTCTCAGAGCCTTAGGTGTGCCGACTCACACTTCAGCATGATGGCCGTGCCAGCAGCAGCAGCACCAGGAACTTTCCAGAACAGCAAATGCCCCATCGTCTATGTTTTAACATCCTCTTCTCTCCCAGGTGGTCTGATGCTCTCTAAGCCACTGTGTATGTGTTTATTATTTGTTTGTTTATATATGTTTTCATGGTAACAGCTAAAACCCCGAATTTCCCACTTTAACCACTTTCAAGTGAGCAATTCAGTGGCGTGAATTACATTCACAATGTTGTGCTACCCTCACCTCCACCCAGCACCAAAACTTTTCCATCACCCCAAACAAAGTCTGGTCTTACTATGCATTAAGCCCCCTTTCCACTGCCCAAAGGCCCTGATAAGCTGTGATCTTTCAGTCTTCTCTATTTGTCTATTCTAGTTACTTCAGATCAGTGAGGCCATGCCATGTTTGTCCTATTGCTTCTGGCTTCTTTCCCTCAAAATGGTATCTTCAAGGCTCATTCATGTCACAGCATATGTCAGAACTTTGTTCCTTTTTATGGCCAAGGATGGTGGTTTGAATCTTATGTGCCCCAGGAAATCATGTTCTTCAAACGAATCCATTTCTGGGGGTGTGAACCTATTGTAAACAAGACCTTTGATGAGGTTACTCAGTTAAGACGTGGCCCAGGGTAGATCTTAATCCTCTTACTGGAGTCCTTTTAAATGGGATGAATGTGAAGAAAGAGAAAGTCACAGAAGCCAGAAGCTGAAATCAATGAAATTCAGACAAGAGGAGAGATTGGCAGATGCTGCCATGTGCCTTACCATGTGACAGAGGAATCCAGGATCACAGGCGGCTGTTTTGGTGGAGAAAGCATCACCTGCTAATGCCTTGATTTAGACACTTTCATGGCCTTAGAACTGTTAAGTTTGTAAGCTAATAAGTCTCCATCATACAAGTCAACCTGTTTCCAGTATATTGCTTTTGGCAGTGCTAGCAAACTAAAACACGAAATACTATTCCATGGTGTGGAGACCACACTTCGTTGATCCATTCCACCTTCCGGCAATTGTGAATGATGCCGCTGTGGACATCAGCTTGCAAATCCTGTTCCAATCCCTGCTCGCAAGCCCTCTGGCTGCCTGTGTTTCAAGCCCTCCAGGTGATTCTGATGCTCAAGCTGAATTGCTGCACGTGTGCTGAGTCTGGGCAGGTGCACCAGGGGGTGCCGGGCCCACCCCCAGAGACTCTGCTTCGCTCCTGGGGAACCCGAGTATGGGTGTTCCTTAGAAGTCCCCCGGGGTGCAGACCCTTGGCGCAGAGTGTGGCTCTCAAGCTGTCAAGGCCATGTGGCCGGTGGCATGGGGAGCTTGTCAAAGTCCAGATTCTGACCCAGAAGGGCTGGGGGCGGCCCCCGATGCCACCTCGCTCACCAGCTCCCACAGACCGGAAGCCACGTCTCGGGCTGGGCCATGAAAAGCACGGGGCTGCAGCCATCGGTGTGCCCCGACTTTCTCCCCAGGGAGCCCTCTTTTTTGTTGGGAGCCTTTTGGCCGTGGAACCCAGTTTGGGAACGGCTGGCTTTTCCCACACAACCTAGTCCATCTCAAAGTTATTTTTTACACAGACTCTTTTTCACAAGTCTGTGTGGCTTTGGGTGGTGGGGCCCCAAGTCTCTGGGCCAAAAGGCGGGTGGCCTGTCCTACCCAGAGGTGGGTGTGGGGATCCGGTGTGACCATTCTGCGCCAGCGGGCCTGCGTTGGGGCGAGTAAGGCGGGATGTGCCCTGAGGGCCTGGGTACCTGCTCTGAGCCCATGTCCTCGCTGCTTGTGACGTCGCTGTGATATGCACGGGGAGGAAGCCGAGGCTCAGAGAGGTCTCACGGCTTGCCCAAGGCTGCACAGCAGTAAGCGACAGAGCCGGACTCAACTGGGGCCCGCTGGCCCCTCACGCCCAGGCCAGCAGAATATCTGAGTGCAGCTCGAAGGTTCCCCGAGACCCCTGTCTCCTCTCCGGCCTGCCTCTCTCCAAGCTCACCCAGCTCTGATGGCTGTGACAAGGGTCCATAAATCATAATATCTCCCGCTCCAAAACAGGCCCTGTCCTGACAGCCGGGGCCGCAAGCATCGAGCTGAGCGCCAGGCTCAATTACTTAAAAGAAATCAGTGTAATCACCATGAAATTGCATCGGAAACAAATTTAGCAAATGCAGTCCCGTTTGGGGGTGTGCCGCGGCCTGCTCTCATGGCTCGGCCCCTTCCCGCTTTCCGGCACAATCAGCCCTGCCTCAATTACCCTCGTTAGGCGGCCGAGGGCCCCGGCCCCACCAGCCTGAAATCAGGCGGCCGTCTCTGCGCCTCAATCAGCTCTAACAGCTCGAGGTGATCAGGCGTAATTACGCAGCGAGTGCAGCGCAGGAGGCAAGTGCTTTCTGATTGCTGCGCGCACTGCCACATCCAGGGATCAACATCTTCAGCTATTAATACTGGGGCTTGCTGGCTGCTGCGAGCCGGGCGTGTGCATGGGTGGCGGAGGGGTGAGGGCCAGTGCCTGTGTCCCGGGCTGGGGCTGGCTGGCGGCCACCCCCCCAACTCAGATTGGTATATAAGGGGATGCCAGACTTCCTTCATCATGGCCTGGGCTGGCTCGTGAGCTGGCGCTGGCTGCCAGAGACCCTTCCATGTGCCGGGCATTGTGCTGGGCTGTGGGGAGCCTGGCAAGGAGGAAGCAGCTTTGTCTGTGAGGTGGGTGGATGTCAGTGATGTGACAACTGCAGGTTGGGATGGGGCGGGCGGTGGGCTGGGCAGGGACGGGAGAGGGGTGCCCACTTCTGCCAGGTGCACAGGGCAGGCCGTTCTGGGCAGGGGACATTGGGGCAGAGACCTGAGAGGGACAAGAAGGGCCAGCTGTGTTGATATCAGGGGAAGAACAGTCCTGGGAGAAGAAACAGCAGTAGCAAAGGCCCTGGAGCAGGAGAGAACTAGCGTGTTTGAGGAACAGGGAGGAGGCCAGGGTGAGCAGAGCGAGCAAGGAGAGGAGAGGAGAAGGTAAGGTCAAAGAAGGGATGGAAGTCCAGACCGTGCAGGACCCGAAAGCCCCAAGATTTGACTGTGAGTCCCTTGGGAAGCAGGGGGCAGCAGGCTCTGGCTTCCACTTGCCAGTTGGGTGAGCAGGGGACAGGAGGCTGAGAGGAAAGGGAGGCCAGAAGCAGGTAGGAGGGACCCGAAGATGTCCTCAATAGGATGCGGCCCCCTGACCTCCCGGGCCTCCCTGGGGACTGCTGGCACATTGGCCTTTTCTTTTTAAAGATTTTTATTTTATTTGTCTTTATTTTTTTAATGTTACATTCAAAAAATATGAGGTCTCCGATACCCCCCACCCCACTCCATCCCCCATAACAACTTCCTCCATCATCATGAGACATTCATTGCACTTGGTGAATACATCTCTGAGCACCGCTGCACCTCATGGTCAATGGTCCACATCATAGCCCACACTCTCCCACAGTCCACCCAGTGGGCCATGGGAGGACATACAATGTCTGCTAAGTGTCCCTGCAGCACCACCCAGGACAACTCCAACCCCTGAAAATGCCCCCACATCACATCTCTTCCTCCCACTTCCTACCCCCAGCAGCCACCATGGCCACCTGAAATAAGAACAAGGCCTAGAGCTGCAGGGTGCCTAAGAGTTACCTTCTGAGAGTCCCTGTGTTGCTCAAATGTGGCCAGTCTCAAAACCATACTCAGCATGTAAAAGTGTTGCCTTCCCCCCAGTGTGGGACATGAATCCCGGGAATGAGCCTCCCTGGCACTGGGGGATTACTACCAAGTACCAGTTGATGATGTAACTAGAAAATGACCTTGAATAAAAGGGTCAACTTGGACCAGCAGAATATCTCAGTCTACAAATAATACCAGGAGTTAAAAATGCTTTTTGACCTGAATGAAAGGGGGAAATGGAAAGGACAAATGAGTTTATATGGCTATGAGTCTCCAAAAAGGGCTGGGAGGTTATCAGAGGGATTGCCATTATGCACACCTCAGCAGAGTCCCAGAGACAGATAAAGCAAATACAACTCCAGGTATTGGTTCTTCTGAGGGCTACAGAGACCCACAAGTTCTGTGGTCATATCAGATGGAGTTCAGTGCCATGTCAGTTGGAGTTTGTGTTTCTCTGTGATGGAGCTGTACTCAGATGTGATCTTTGTCCACAAGGCTCTCCTGTTACTTTTACTGGATCTGTAGTTGGTGCTGGGGTTTATTGTATACCCAGGGGGCCTGAATCTCTGGACTGACCATGTGATAGCCAAGCCCTGAGCCTCAACAGACTTGCAACTCCTACACTCTGGTTTATTGGACTTACCCCACTCAGCTAACATGGAGGTGAAGAAGGTCAACCACCACAGCAGGGAGCCAAGAGTGCTTACAACTGAAAGCAGGAGAATTGCATCCAGCATCCATGTGGAATCTAAGCCCCCTCTTGATATAGATACAACCATTCTAAGGTCCACAGGATGGAGGAATAGACTATGGATTAGAGTAGACTTACTGATATTCTATTTATTTTTTATTTATTTCTCTCCCCTTCCCCGCCCCCCACAGTTGTCTGTTCTCTGTGTCCATTTGCTGTGTGTTCTTCTGTGACCGCTTCTATCCTTATCAGTGGCACCGGAAATCTGTGTTTCTTTTTGTTGCATCATCTTGTTGTGTCAGCTCTCCGTGTGTGCAGCGCCATTCCTGGGCAGGCTGTACTTTCTTTCGCACTGGGCGGCTCTCCTTACAGGGCGCACTCCTTGCGCGTGGGGCTCCCCTACGCGGGGGACACCCCTGTGTAGCACATCACTCCTTGCACACATCAGCACTGCGCATGGGCCAGCTCCACACGGGTCAAGGAGGCCCAGGGTTTGAACCTTGGACCTCCCGTGTGTAGACGGATGCCCTAACCACTGGGACAGCCAGCTCAGTGGCCCGGCCCAGCATGTAGGTGACAGGGCGGGGTGGGGGAATGGCAGGCACATAGTTACACATCTCTGGCCGTGAGGGTGATCAACCCAGCATCTAAATTGCATGAGGGGGCATCCCGATTCCTAGCCCATAAGTGTTTTCACAAGAGGATTGGAGTCGGGATCTCCAGGGCTCAGGATGGGCTGGGACAGCCTGGAGTAGCCAGGGCTACTTTTAATGTATTTATGTTTACAGTCACCTTCGATTGGTGGCCAGGGCTCCAGTTAAGACAGGGCCACGATGTTTTCCTTTGAAATTATTTCTCCAAGTTAAAAAGGGAGGAGTATGTTTAAAGGAAAACAGGAGGTGCTGGGAGGACCCCTTCTCTCCAAGCCCCTGCCCTGTGGCCAGGCTTGGAGATACTCTTCCCAAAATCTTAGCCTCCGTGCACAATAAAGGCCTGTGACTGGGGCCTTTATTATTTATTAACCAGAACTTCCTGAGCTCTGACATTGTGCCTGGCCCTGGCTGGGCAGAGGACACGGAACTGGCCCTGAGATGGTCCATCTGTCCTGGAGACCCCAGCTCCCTAGAGGGACAGGCCTGTAGACATTCCGGACAGCAACGGCTGTCAGATAACAAGGAGGGGCGCACAGGGGAGCAGGAAGGGGTCCGGGCTGGGAGGGTTCAGCCTGGCCAGCCACGAACTGGGGGTGACATTGCCAAGATGGCGGACCAGCAATGGGCCTTTGTGGGGTGAAGATGAGGAGATCCGCTTTGGGTATCTTGAGGGGCACCTGGAGGGAAGCATCCGGAAGGCAGTTAGATGGGAGAGAGGCCAGGGTTGCAGCCAACAGCAGATGAGGCTGTGGAGGAGACCCCCAACCCCAGAGAAAAGGGTGGGCTCCTCTGCCAAGGATGTTCCACGGCACTCCCTCTCGACAGCGTCAAGCTTGAGCTCTTCACGCGGCTTTTGGGAGCCCGTGAGCACAACCTCGTCTCAGCCTGACCTGGATGACCTGTGGGTGGATGGTTGGAGGCCTAGAGAGCAGAGAGGATGAGCTGAAGGCAGAAGTGGCTGGCTGGCTGGACGGGGTGGGGTTGCCCATGAGGTAGATCGATGGATGGGGTCCACCTCTCACTTCATGGCTTCCAGGTGAAACTTCCAGAAGCCCAGCTTTTCAAAATGTCTCTTTTTCCTTTATTTATGGGACTGGTTATTATTTTTATTTCAATGAATAAGGGCATTTTTTTCTCAGCCGTTATCACTCCAACAAAATCAGTATTTCCATATTCAAATATCCTCAACTCTCTAAAAAAAACCGCACTTTCACTGGCTGGTTTGAATCAGGACCCAAATCTGGCCCCTGTCTGCTCGATGCCCACACCTCTTAGTGTCCCGCAGCCCCACCCCCCTGGTTGGAGGAAGCGGGGTCTTTGCTCCGTGTTTGCTGCAGGCGTGGGGATCGGTGGTGTGTTGACAGGGCCCTCTGGCCCCACTGGGGCTGGCACCTGAGATCTCGAAGCTGGATCAGATGAAGCGCCGATCTTCCGGCGAGCAGACCCCTGTGCTACCTGCTGCATTGCAGGAGGCTGCAGGGTTTGGGCGGCCCCTTCCCGGGAGGCTCAGACGGATGGGCAGCCTGGGGCTTCCCAGCGTGGCCTGGACCCCATCCCCCTTCTCTCGCCCCCAGCGTCCTGGTGCCCCGTTCTGGGTGCTCACCTCGGTCTCTCTCTGTCTGCCACTGGTCCTCTCAGGGAGACCTCCTAATTTTCTTTAAAGTTGGAGAAATCATTTCAAAGGAAGACGCCATGGCCCTGCCGTAATGGAAGCCCGCATCCCTTACCACGAATAGAAGGGAGCTGCAAACACAAAAACAGTAAGACACAAACAGTATTTGTTTCTAGCAACACTCCTGCCAGAGGACAGGCTCCCTCTCTGATTAAGTTACGGAAGTTCTTGGACTGGACAGCACGATAACCCCTTCTGTGAACGCTGGACGCTGGCTGAGAGCTCGACTACAGAAACGTGGTGTCGTGAACTGTAACCGCGGAGCCTCCCTCGTGCAAGCTGTGCAGACTAGGTGGTACATGGGAACTCGATTTTCTGCGTGATTTTTCTGTAAACCGACCACTTCTCTAGGAAAAGAAAATTTAAAAATAATAAAACAAATTAAATAAAAGAAATAAAATAAAATAGTGTTAGCCAGAGGGCGAAAGACCGGCAGGTGCTCGACTCCCAATGAAGAGGCTTCCCGCCCGCGCCGCCCGCTCCCCGCTCCCTCGTCCGGGCCGCCGTGCTCTGCGTGGGAGATGCTGACCCGCTGCGGGGTGGACTTGGCCCTCTCGGGGTCCTGCCCGGGGGCTGTGGGAGCGAGGCGGGGAGAAGGGCCGTGCCTCCGTCCGCCGGGGCTGCTGCCCCACAGTACCGCACGCGGGGGTGGGGGCGCCTGGAGACCCCAGCCCTGGAGCGTCAAGTCCCAGCACAGCGGGCGCATTCCCGGGGGCAGGCCTGGAGGCTTGGGCTCACCTCCTGGGGGACATGTGTGACACCCACCCCCCTCCCTGCTCCAGGCTGCCGCTCCCTCCGCCTCTCCTGGGTGGTTCTGCTCCCACCCGGCAGCCCCACGACCCCCTCTGGTGTTGAGCCCCTGCCTGAACCTTGGCGGCCCCTCCCCGGCCCCGTCTCTTCTGCCCGAGGTGACAAGCGCTCCCTGCCATCCCCTCTAACCAGCTCTCATCTTAAATTCCCTCCATGGGAAGACTGGTTTTTCTGATTGGAGACTGCTGGGGAGGGGTCCTCAGCAGCATTTTTCTTGTCTCGTCTGTGTCCTGCCTCGAAGATATCCCATGGACCACCAGTGGTGCCCGCGCCACACTTTGCTGAGAGCGCGGCGTTGGCAGCGCGGGCAGGCTGACCTTCCCTCACCCGTGTCGCTGCCCCTGCCTGTCACCTGGACCCAGCTGCCTGGACTCCAGGAAGGTTTCCCTCCCCGATGCCACCGTGCCCGGGAAGCCCCCGTCGAGCTCTGCCTGGGACCCTCACTCCCCACTGCTATCCCAGCAGGAGTCTGAGCGGGACGGCATCTCCTTGTCCTGTCCGTCTGGTCTCTCTGACGGCTCCGTGCATGGAAGCGTGCGATGAGCCTGCCGTTCTCCAGCCTTCCCCGAGCCCGGAAGGACCGAGGGGAGGGCACAAAAGCAGTTTCAGTCCAAGAAACAGCGCCCGAAAAGACCTCTTTTCTCTTGCTGGAACGAATTGCTTTAAAAAGAGTCTTCAAGACACAAAGTCCCTTTTGAATCATCCGTTTGCTGGGAAGGCGGAGGCGGACGGGCTCGCGCTGGGCAGCCGCGCGTGGGGAAAGCCCCTCTTCTCGTTTTCAGCCTCAGTGTCTTCATCTGCAAAATGGAAGGACATTTCTAACCCGCAGGAGCCCCCCAGGGCTGCTGGGAGAATGATCGGGTGGTGGAATAAGCATCCCAGGGGCTGCGCTGGACGCCCTGGCAGGCGATGTCTTCATACCCCGTGAACCTTTGTATCCTGGAAGGCAGCCCCAAGGGATCCCCACCGAGCTGCCTCACTGCCTGAGGCCACCCCGAGACAGCAGGGCGGAAGAAGAGGGGTTTCTAGACATCTTCGGCTGCCTTCGTATGTCGGGAAAGCCACTTTTGGAGATCTGAGAATGGTTTTACCGCCAACCAGAATGGCCAGGCTTTGGGGGTCTGGGGTGAAGGAGGTCCTGCCTCCCCTGACGGGGTGTGGGAGGGAGTGAGGAAGAGGCGGGACGAAGCGGGCTGTTGGAGAGGTCTGCTTGCTCCAACCCAGTGGGCAGCTCCCCACGGCTCGTGCAGGTGCTCCAGGGACCCAGACGTCCCCTGGTGGGCTCTTGAAGGGCGCAGAGCGTTGAGAGGCCCGCCAGCCCGGCAGGGGCTTGGACTCAGGAGGGGAAGGCCGCCGAGGATGGGGGGATGGGGGATCCAGCTCGTGTCTTAAGGGTTACAGGGATTTTGATGAGACCCGAGGCTGGGGGTGGAGATGAGTGGAGATGAGGAAGGTGTTGTACTGAACCGAGGCTGGGGGTGGAGATGAGTGCAACCAGGCCTGGGTCCATCCTAGTCCTTGTGAACGGTGCCCATGGGTTTGTACAGTGCACACCATGCACCACTGCACAAGGCAGCCCTGAGTGGGGCGAAGCCCTTGCCCTCAAGGCTGACAGAGAAACTGAGCTCCCCTTCCCTAATGTCAGAGGGACTCGAAAACTTTGCCTTTGACTCGTTGCCGTCTTGGGAAGCCGAAAGAAAAGGGAGGAAGAAGTCTGCTAAGAAGTTGAACTGTGACCTGGACTGAACATTTTCCCCAAAGATACTATGGTAAAGCGAAAGGAATTGTTTCAACGGCACTAGCTCAAGATATTTTTAAAGTTTTGTTCCTGCTGCCAGGACAAAAAGCTTGGAAGTAAGATGAGATAAGCTATAGAAAATTAGCAAGCCACCTTAACAAAAGTGCTTGAGCAGAACAGCATATACTTTCGGCCCCAGAGACCATGGTTAGCTCAGGTGCAGGGTGGATGGGGGTTGGCTTGTCTGCCCGCTGACAGCAGGTGCCGGTGGGGACTGACTTCTGCCCCACTCTGCTCTTTCTAGTGTCTGAATATTACCCAAACAAGGACTTTTTTTTTCCACTGAAACTGTTGCAAAGAGAAAATACTCCTTTGCATGGAGGGAGTTGAGAGGTGTGTTTGTAAGCTAAGAGCTTTTGCAGCCACTTCCTGAATCTGCCTAAGAGTGAAGGCAACTCTGAGGAATGCAGAACCAAGAGAAAGAGTAGGAAGGAGAGAATAGAGAAGGAGAAGGAGAGAGAGACGGAGTAAAGGGCTGGGGGAGGTCAATGATGTTAATATCCTTTCATATGCTGATTGGTTATTTGTGTATCTTCTTTTTATTTTCTTTCTGTTTTTGTATGTGTATCTTCTTTGGAGAAATATCTGTTCACATCCTTGTCCATTTAAAAAACCGGGGTTATCTGTCTTTTTATTATTGAATTGTAATTGCTCTTTATATGTTCTGGATACAAATTTGTAAAAATTTTCTCTTAGCCTGTGGGTTGTCTTTCACTTTCTTGATGGCATCCTTTAAATGCTCTGCTTTTAATAAGAGATTGGGAAATTTGATGTTAGGTTTTGGGGTGGGGGGAAGGAATCCAGGAAAGAGAGATTGGATCCAGCAGTCAGCATATATTCCAGAGAAAGGCAGAGGAGAAAATTTAAATACAAGTTCCTTTGAAGCCTGTCTCTTGATGATAAACTCTGTTGTTTTTTCCTGAAATGATCTTTATTTCATTTTACCCCCTTCTGTGACCAGTTACTTAATTCTAAGTTGTGTTATTTTTTTGTCTGCATTTTGGAGATCTTACCCATTGTTTTATGACCACCATTGTTATTCTGAAGAAGTTAGCTGTCAAATTGTCTTTCTCTGAAGGTGGTTTACCTTTTTTTATTGGCTATTTTAGAATCTTCTTTTTGTCATTGGTGTTCTTCAGTTTCAGTACAACACCTTCCTGACCCTCGCATGACAGTTCTGGCAGAATGTTCTGGAGATCAACGCCTATTGTTGGTGGCCACCTGGAGATGCCCAACTAGAGGCTGTTCCTCCAGCCTTTCCAATGACTGTGTAAGGACCTCATTCTCAGTGTGCAATGCTTTCCTCCTGGAAACAGCTGGAGTGGTTTCTGTTTTGTGCTAAAGACCTTCATGGATGCAGAGACCTATCTTCTGACCACAATATTGTGAGCTGCACTTTTGCCCTTTGTTTCCTACGATCTCTGACCCCAGTGCCTCTGGATGAAGGTCTCGGGGGAGGGTGGAATTCATGCTTCCCATGGGGTGGGGTGGAAGGGGCGGCGTTTCCTCCCCAGCAGCTCCCACCACCCACCCCTTGTGGGGAAGCATCGTGTGGGAGGCTAGGGAATTCCCTTTTGCCCTAACTCACCCCCCACTTTGGAGTCCCGCCATCCCATTTGATCATGGTTATCTGTCAGTGATCCAAGCCAGGGGCTGCAATGTCGTTGAGGAGTATTATGCCCCAGCTGCGGCCTCTGACAGTTCCTAATAATCTAGCAGGGCTCCTCACTGCCCTTGATCCAGACCCAGGAGTCCTTTCCAGCTGTCCCCTAGCTCAGGTCTACCTGTCAGAGGCCCCCAACTCTGCAGCCCTGGACACGGTGCTTGGTTCGTGGGGGCAGGGGAGAGGTTGGGGTGTTCCTCAGCTCAAGTGCCCAACAGTGGAGACTGACCCCTTCTGCCTTTACCCACAGAGGTTGATAGACAGCCGGGGGTTCCTGCTCAGACACCAATAAACAGGGCATGAAGCTGTGGCCAGTCCCCTGTGGCCGGGTGTGCCTGGATTAGGAAGCAGCCAGGCGGCTGCAGAGCCACTCCACCCCTGCGGTGAATTCCCAGCATGCTCAATAGAGTTCTATTAAATCTCTCAGGTGGGGGCCCTTCGAGGGCTGATAGGCAGTCATTCTTGACTTTTGAATTCCTGCCAGTTGAAATACTTCCCATAGCAACTGACTCTCAAAATGTCTCCCACGGTGAGAATGGATTGGAGTCAGGAGAAGGATCTCCCCATGGCTCTGGGCAAGGGCAGCTCTCAGAGCTGAGTGGGATGGGCCTGGAACAAGGAATGGGATTGTCAGGCACCCTGGGTGTGGGATTATACCCACGGGGCTCTAGACTAAATGCCAGGGTCTACTGATTCTCAAGTTTGCTGGTCTGAACACTCCATCCATTTACTCAAATGCCACCTTCTTAGAGAGACCATGCCCGACTGCCCCAACACAATGGCCATTTCCCCAAAGCAGGCCCCACCCCTCATTTCTGCTGTATTTCCCCCCAGAGCTTGTACTGTAATCATTTTCGTGTCTTGTTTATTTCTCCATGAGGACAGGGATTTTGTCTTTTTGTTGCCTGCTGTCTTTTTGTATTTCTAGAACAGTATCTGGCACACAGTAAGTCCTCAATACATATTTCTTGAATGAATGAATGAATGAGCGAATTAATGAATGCATGCCTGGTGTCTCTGCACACATACAGACCCCACCTTTAGATGGACATCCTCACCTATCTACAGCCAGGAGAACTGGCATCCATTTGTCCCACAGGGGCGCAAAGCCTTCGACTGTTCCTCTCTGTACCACGGGATGGCATGACTGAGGCAGAATCAACTGTTGGCACAGCCCATTCCCAGGGCTCTGTAGAATCCTATAATTAGTGATAATTGATGGCTTCTCCCATTCTCGGAGCAGAACTCCTGTGCTTTGAAGAAATCACATGCCTCTCCGCCATGAGGGTGATTTCTCCCCTGTGGCTTTGGCTCCCAACTTAGACTTGCCCACAGAGCTCAGGGTCCGAACTCCACCCAGCCCCGTGTCGAAGTCATGATGGGCTTTCAGCTTAGCTGGTTCCAAGCCTGTCCTCATAGATAGACAGCAAAAACGCCTAGAGCCAGCTGGGATGGTTTGAAGCTGTATGGCTCCCGGAAAGATACGTTCTTCAAGTTAATCTATTCCTGTGGGTGTGGACCCATTGTAAGTAGGGTCTTTTGGTGAGTAGGATCTTTATTAAGACCCATCTCATTCAGGGTGGGTCTTAATCCTCTGACTGGAGTCCTTTATAAGAGAATGGAATTTAGAGAGAGAGACAGAGAAAGCCACGGAAGCTGGAAGCAGGAAGCAACAAAACCTGGAAGAGAATGGAGAGCCCAGCAGTCTCCGCCATGTGCCTTGCCATGTGACAGAGGAGTCCAGGATCGCTGGCAGCCAATGTTCAGGGAGAAAAGTATTGCCTGATGATGCCTTGATTTTGGACATTTTTTTCTCAGCCTCGAAATTGTCAGCTAGTACGCTAATAAATTCCCGCTGTTAAAAGTCAACCCGTTTTATGGTATCTGCTTTTGGCAGCCTAGCAAACTAGAACACCAGCTCACCTCAAACATGTGCTATGACCCAGCTAAGATCACCAGAGCTGCCAGCCCAACCCACAGCTGGCTTCAGATGCAGGAGCAAATGCTGCAGGAGCAAATGCTGCAGCAGCCAGAAGCACCGAACGATTGACCAGCAGACCCGTGAGCAATAACAAATGCTTGTGAGTTTAAGCCACTGAGTTCTGGGGGTGGTTCACTAAGCAAAGCATTGCCAGGTAAAATACAGGGTGCCCTATTAAATTAGTATTCCTGATCAATAACTGAGAATTATTTGCTGTTCATCTGATATTAAATTTAAGTCGACACCCCGTGTTTTTCGCTTGCTAAGTCTCACAACCCTCATTAAGCAGCAATAAGTGACACAACCGTGGTGGGTCCCTGGGGATCTGGGAATGCTCAGCCATGCCTTCCCATTTTGGGAATGCGGCTTCTGCTCTGTGTATTTTCTTTCCCTCATTTCCTGGGGCTCTGTCCACCAGCTGAGGACCTGGCGCTCTTTCAGTGTCTGCTAACAAGAGGTCAGGAATGCACATTAATCTCTTTTGTGGCTGCCTGGGCTCTCGACTCCCTCTGGGGAATTCTTGAGTCCTGCTGGGACACAGAGCTGGTCTTCCATTCTATAATGGAGACTCTTTTTCCTTTCTTAGCCCCCTTCACAGCCAGGAACGGGGTCATGACCTGCACTTGCCTTTAATTAGGATCAGATCCACCCAGAGCTTCTTTTTTTGTGCTGATCAATGGCTAGGCACCCATGGTATCCCCTGCTCAGCGGCAGCTGTAGCGGGGTCCTCTCCAGGCTGGTTTTGTGGTGTGAATTTGGCTGTGGTCCTGCCTTATTCCTGGTTTCCCCTGTATCTCCAGGCTTCCTCAAGAGCCCATGAGCCAGCTCTAACCTTCAATAAATGTAGCTTCTGTTGCTTGCAGTTATGAACCCTGAGGGATTCAAGGTCCTGATGCACCTAATGTCTGTTGGGACCCTGGAGACAAATTGATGAGATGCCCGGCAAGTTGGCCATGGTGTTTCCCTCCATCACTTAGGATACCTATTTCCTGCAGTTGGAGGAGATGGGATCAGGGAGTGTGGGAGTTTCTGGATCTATGTATACTCTCAGACCGAAAAATGAGGAGTCCCCCATGGAGCCCATAACTGGGCTTTGTCTACTGACTCCCCTTTCCCAATACAGGTGACCCAGCACCCAGGACTTGATTCCCCTGCCTTTCCAAAGGCCCCTGGACACAAGCACATGACCTGAAAACTCCACCACTTCAGAACCGTTCCCCATTCACATCCCACCCCTCTCTGCACACTCAAATAGTACTCCACAGGTATCCTGAAAGCTTCCAGCAAACTGAAAAGACCTACTGGACCAAGGAAACTGTTTTTCCTTACCTCCTTCCTCCTAGCTGGAAATGCACGCTCCTTGTATCTAAGCTCGTGCTCTCCTGGCCCTCACAGACAGCCTAGAGCTTGCTAAACCCAACACAACGCACATAAACAAACAAGTCCAGTGCTCTGGCATCTGTGCATACCCTGGTTTCCCCAGATACCTGAGAAGCCACCAGAGCTGGGGATGGGCAAAAACTCAGAGACTTGTATGTTATGTCATTCATCAAATGCTTTCTGATTTGGTAATTCCATTACAGATTAATGATGGATCTGTCATTTTAAGAAACCTTTGTCTTCATTTTCCAGGCTGCTATGACAGATACCACACAATGGGTAGTCTTAAACAATAGGAATTGATTGGCTTGTGGCTCGGAGGCTGGAAGGCTGGCTTCCTCCCAGGGTCAGTAGTGTTCTGGCTTGTTGGCAATCCTTGGGTTCCTTGGCTTTCCCATCACATGGACATGTCCTCTCCTTCTCTTCCAGTTTCCATCGACTTCTGGCTTCCAGCTCCTCTGTGTGGTTTTCTCTGACTTTGTCTGAATTTCCTCTGCTTGTAAAGGCTTCCAGTAATCCAATTAGTCTTCCCTCATTCAGGTGGCCAAAACTTAACCAAAAAGAACATCTTCAGGAGGTGCAATTTTCAATGGGTTTATACCCAGAGGAATGCAGATTAAGAATATGCATTTTTTGGAGCACATAATCCAAACTATCATGCCCTCTGAAAGGCCTGAGTTCCAATAACTCAACTGGAACCCACTCCCCTTCCACAGAGTCTACATTCCAGATGGGACTTAGCCTTTATCTTCTTCTACTCCCTAGTTGCTAGGGTTTTGTGGTGGTTGAAGTCATCTCCACACAGTTGCTGGTGCCATCCTTGGCATGCATGCTCCAAGAGGCCTGTCATAGTTGTCCCCATTGTCCATGCAATGACACATCATGTTGAGACTTGGACAAAAAACTGCACCCCAGCCGCTGACCAGCTGCATCAGCCAGGGTCCTCAGTTGCAAACAAATAGAAATGGACTCTGTCTGATTTATTCAGAATTTATCAGAAGGCCATAGGGACCTCACAGAACCTCTGGAAGTCTATCCAGCCAGGAAGAGACCAATATTGTGCCACAAAGCTGGGCTGGAGATGACATCACCGCTGCCACTGTCATTTTGCACGCACCATGAGTTCTACCATCCTTACCATGCTAGCAGCACTCCAGGTCCTCCTGTGGTCACTGTTGGATCTGGTGACATCCTCAAGAAGGGATCATGATTGTGGAGTCTAGATCCTCAGTATTCCAGTACAGTCCATGGACCAGCCTACTTGCATAACTGGTGTGTAAAAATGCCCAATCTTAGGCCCAACTGTTTCAGGTTCCTTGGATGTGCAAGCAAACATCATGCAATGTGTTGGCTTAAACAATGGGAATTTTATTCACTTATGGTTCAAGCCTGGGAAAAAGCCTGAATCAAGACATCATCAAGGTGCTGCTTTCTCCCTGAAGAAGGTGGCTGCGGTGATCCTTGGTCCTCGGCTTTTGTCACAGTCAGTGAACAGGCGACCTCTCCTGTCCTCGCCCTTCTCTTCCGGCTTCCACTGATTTCAGCTTCTGGCTGTCCCCTCTGTGGTTTTCTCTCTCTTTCTGTCTGAATTTCATTCTGCTTATAGAGGACTTGATCTCCTGATGTTTCCTCTTACTTTTTCTATGCCTTTGTGAGTTTAAAATTTTAAAACCTTTTAAATTCTTTTAGTGTGATCTTGGGTGGAAGCATGGAGAAACTCATATGGTCAGTCCATCATTTTTAATCAATATTCCTAACATTTTTTATTAATAAGATTAATAGATACAGAATAATTTAAATGATACAGAAACATATTTTTAAAAAGTAACATTTTCTCACCATCTTCTGCCACTTCTCCATTTCCCAGATGTCACCACCATTAACTGTTAGAAGTGTACCCTTGCAGATATTTTCCTATGAACACATATAATTAAAGATTGGCAGTATATGGCTAGGCATATACATTGTCCCCAAATAAAATGTGATCTTATTTATGGTCGACATGGAGTTGAGTCACTCAAATCCCTGTTCTAGAAAGGATGTGCTGGTCAGCTACAAGGTGTGTAGTTAGCTGAAGCTACAGGGCTCAGCTGTTAGCTCTTTGGGGACTGCCTCGGGTCCCAAGACACAGTCACGGTCTTCTTGGGGCAGTCCCAGCCAGTGAATGAGCAAGACGGCTGGACAAGAGCTGCCCATTTCCACCCACTGCAGGCCTCCTGTCACGGCCACCTTGGCTCTGGGCTGCCTCGTTGGGCTGGCACTGGTCAGGTCTGCACCCTCGGCTGAGGGCACCTCCTGCCCGTCCTGCTTCCCCCTTTCCCTTCCCGGGTGTTCCTCCTAAGAAACTCTTCACTTTCTCAACTCTGTCTCAGCATCTGCTTCTCCGAGGCTCGAAATGACACACTTCTTATTGTGAACCCAGATTTTTTTCAGTTAACATTTATCAGGGACATCTTTCTATGTCATACACTTAGATCTGTCCCATTTTTAAAATAGCTGTATAGTAGTCAGTTTTTTTTTTTTTTTTTGGTTTTTTTTTTTTTTTAATTTTTTTATTTTTTATTGACTTTGTAATAATATTACATTAAAAATATATATGTGAGGTCCCATTCAACCCCACCCCCCCACCCCCCCTCTCCCCCCCCCCCCAACAACACTCGTTCCCATCATCATGACACATCCATTGGATTTGGTAAGTACATCTTTGGGACCGTCATAACATATATAACGGGTCATTTTAACCTTTTAAAGTGTGTAATTCAGTGGCATTCATTACATTTACAATGTGGGGCTGCCATTACCACCATCCATCACTAAAGCTATTTTCATCACCCCAAACAGAAATTCTACATCCATTAAGCTATAATGCCCCATTCCCTCTTTCTCCAGCCCCGGGGAACCACTAATCTTTTTTGTCTCTGTGAATTTGATTTTTCTAGCTGTTTCTTATAATTGGAAACAGGCAATATCTGTCTTTTCGTGTTTGGCTTCTTTCCTTCAACATAATGTCTTCAAGATTCCTCCATATTATAGCATGGGTCAGATCTTCATCCCTTTTTATGGCTGAATAATATTCTATTGTGTATCTGTTGCTTACCCATTCATCTGTTTATGAATATATAAGTTGTTTCCACGATTTGGCTGTTGTGAATAATGCTGATATGAAAATCGGTTTACAAGTATCTATTTAAGTCCCTGCTTTCAATTCTTTTGCATATATATATATATGAGTGGAATTGCTAGATCATATGGAATTCTTGTATAGTATTTTATAGCATGGATGCATCATAATTTAACCTTTCGATGGAACTTGAAGAGCTCTCTATTTTTTACTGTTAAAAATCTTGTGATATTTTAATATGTATATTTCAACACAACAGGGTAGTTTTAAAACAAAGCTATACATTTGTTTACTTTTTCTTACTACCTCTCCCCACTCAGTACAAAGTGCAGAGCGGGTCCCCAAATTGTTCTTTACTTTAACGAGCCCTGTTCTTTAGAGAGGGAGCAGAAATGAAGAGTCAGGATTGCGGAGAAGTATTTAAGGCACTTGAGCACGCTCTGCTTCTTAGCACCTGTGGTTGCTTTGGAGGGGCCTGTTTACACACAAACAAATGACAAGATAATTACATGCCATTCCTGCCCGCTCATTAAGGCAGCTCCCCAAAGGAAGCCTCTGGCAGAGTTCTTTGAACTCTGAATTTCGACATGATTCAGACAGTAAAAAAAAAAAAAAAAGATTTTTATTTTCTTCAAGTGTCTCTGTATGATTTTGACAAGTCTTTCTAACATTTTGATTTTAAAAAATATTTTCCCTTTCCCATTCTTATCACATCACAATTAAATCGATAGCTTCATCTCTCCTTCCATCACCCTCGAGCTTTCTTCTGAGGGCTGTGATGGCTCCTTCTCTATTTCCTTTGAGGGTTCCCCTTTCTCAGCTCATTTTTTTTTTAGCAGTCCCACCTCACCCTCCTCATGCCCATTTCATTTTGAGATTAGCGTCCCAGGGAAAATTATCTTGATACAATGGTGATGGCAGTTTTGTGGCTCACTCACTCCAAGTTGTTACAAAACATAGGCTCATGGACCAGAGAAGCTCCCAAATCACAGGACTTATTACAGAAATTGAAGTTATATGAGAAGAAGAAGGAGAAAGGGATGGGGGTGGTTAATTCATTTTGGATAGGAGCAAGTTGGCAGGAAGAGGCCACACCACCCTGTGACAGTTTGAAGTTCTTTTGTGAATCCCAGAAAAGATTATGTTTTCGAAGTAATCCATTTCTGTGGGTACAAGGCCCTTTGATTGCATTAAATTCAGTTGAGGCTGAGCCCTGAGCCCCAGCAGAGTTGCACCATCTACTCTCCAGTTCATTGGACTTAGCCAGGTCAGCTAACAGGGAGCTGAAGATGGACAACCACCACACCAGGGACCCAAGAGAGTCTACAGCTACAAGCAGGAGAATCCCATTCATCAGCCATGTGGGATCTAAGCCCCCTCTCAATTTAGGGGTGGAGTGGACATTGCCATTCCAGGGTCCTCAGGATTGTAGAATAAAATATGGATTAGAGTGGATTTATTGGTATTCTACTATAGAATTAGTGTGACTCGAGCAATGGAAGAAACTGTATCATTGATGTGGAGACAGTGGCCACGGGAGTTGCTGAAGGCAGGGAGAGGGAAAAAGGTGTGATAGTGGGGCATTTTCGGGATTTGGAGTTGTCCTCAATGATATTGCAGGGACAGATGCAAGACATTATATATCCTAAATGGACTGGGAAAGAGTGCAAACTACAACATAAACCATAATCCATGCTGCGTAGCAATGCTCCAAATATACTCATTAAATGCAATGAATGTACCAGGCTAATGAAAGAAGTTGCTGATGTGGGAGGGATGGGGAGTGTAGGGTATATGGGATATATGGGGTATATGGGAACCTCTTATATTTTTTTAATGTAACATTTTGTGTGATCTATGTGTCTTTAAAAAAAAGGTAATAAACTGTTAGATTTGTGCTTAAACAACAAAAATTTCAGCTGAGGGACCTTGATTAGATCACTTGATGAAATCACTTTTGATTGGACTGCATCAGTGATGCATGACTCGGGTTGGGTTTCCACCCTCTTTTTCTTATATAAAAGGAGACACTCAGAGAGACAGAGAAAAGGGAACTCAGCCATTTTGACCTTGCCTTGTGAGAGAGAGGACTCCAGGTCCACCTACAGCTGCAGAAAGACAGAGAAACCCTGAGAGGCTCAAGGAGAGGAGATCCAGGGAGAGAAGCCTGATCACCCACAGCTGAGCTCCAGGAGAAAGTCTAGAGAGACCAGCAGACCCACCATCTTGCCTCACCATGTACCAGAGCTCCAGGGTCTGCTAGCAGCAGACCTCTTGGTGAGAAAGCATCTCTGATCTGATGATACCTTAATTTGACATTTTCACAGCCTCAGAAGTATAAACTTTTACCCACCCACCCCCAAGTCCTCTTTATAAATGCTAACCCGTTTCTGGTATTTTTGCATTGGCAGCCTTTGGCAAACCAAGACACACCCGAATCCTGGGCGTACCACATTCATACATCCTGACAGTTGACTGCATCAGCCTTCTCCTCCAGTGGCAGGCTACAAGGACTAGAGCTGAGGGTGAGCAGCGGAACCCAACGGGCAGGAGAACCTGGGCTCAGGACACATGCTTGCCTGGCTGGTGACACAGGGCCAGTGACTGTCACTTGCCAACTCACCAATTAGCAGCTTACCAGTGAGCAGCTAAGATTTTACCTGGCAGAGGACATGAGAGGCCTGAATGGGTGTTCCCCATGGGTGACCTCATGAATATTAAGTAACCCATATATTCAGTGGATCATAAATATTCAGTGTTGCAGTTGCCTCATGTATCTTAGGTGAGTCTTGAATATTTAGTGTTCATTTGGTCCTTCTGTCCCTTTTCATCTATATTCAGCACATGTGTGCTCTCTTGTGTCATCTAACGAGTCTCAGGGGTCACTAACCTACTTCCCTCTGCTTCATTCTTGAATTTCATCCACCTCATTTGTTTTCTTTCTTTCTTTAGCAGAATTGAATGGTCTCAAAAAATATAGCAAATGCACATTGCAGTCAATCTTCTTGTAAATAATTGTATAAAATTATGTAATATATTACACATACCAACGTATGCATAAAAACTATATATATATAGTTTTAAAGTGGTAACAAAACAAATATTTGTGGGACCCCACTCACGTTCACAAAGGCGACATTATCAGCCTCTAAGAAGGCTCTGTAGGTCGCCCCTCCAAAAGTCTTCCCCTCTTCTGTAATTTATGCTCTGTATTTATAGTTTTATCCCTAAACAAATATAATTGCTTAGATTTGTCAGTTTTAAAAATTTATATAAATGAAGTCATTCTAGATGCATTTTCTCTGATTTGTTTCTTTTGCTCACATCATGTTTTTGAGATTAATTCATGTTGCTGCATGCACCAATTAATTTGTGTAAGGCTCCCGTTTGCCTGCGATTGAGGGGTTTCTTGGGACCTGGGGTTTTCAATCTTAAAAGTGAGAGCAGATGCCCCAGGCAAACTGGGATGGCTGGTTCCTGTCGGTCATGTCATTGCTATATAGTACTCCATGGTCTGAAGGTACCACATCTCCATTCCACTGGGCCCGGACATTTGGGCTGTTTTCATTTTCTGATAATTTTGAGCAGTGTTGCCTCTGAAGAACAATTTTTGGGTGGTCAGGTGAGTATGGGTTTGACAAATCTAGAAGACACCAAAATGTTCACCCACTGGATTGCAGCAAATACCCTCCCGACAGTACATGGCTTCTACGTTCCCACCATTGCTGGCTTTTGGTCAATATCTAATTTTTGCCCATCTGGTGGGTATAAAAGGGATCTCACTGGGGTTTTCTTTCACATTCCTAAGATTATTATTATTTATTTATTTTTTTACATTTTATTTTATTTTATTTATTTATTTATTTTTTAAAGATTTATTTATTTATTTAATGTCCCCCCCTCCCCTGGTTGTCTGTTCTTGGTGTCTATTTGCTGCGTCTTGTTTCTTTGTCCGCTTCTGTTGTCGTCAGCGGCACAGGAAGTGTGGGTGGCGCCGTTCCTGGGCAGGCTGCTCTTTCTTTTCACGCTGGGCGGCTTTCCTCACGGGCGCACTCCTTGTGCGTGGGGCTCCCCCACGCGGGGGACACCCTTGCGTGGCACGGCACTCCTTGCGCGCATCAGCGCTGAGCATGGCCAGCTCCACATGGGTCAAGGAGGTCCGGGGTTTGAACCGCGGACCTCCCATATGGTAGACGGACGCCCTAACCACTGGGCCAAAGTCCGTTTCCCCCTAAGATTATTAATAAGACTTATTGACCATTTTGATTTCCTTTTTGTAAAATGACGATTCATTTTTACCCCTTTTTTCTCTTATGGTGTTTGTCTCTCTGTTGACTATAGGAGTCCTCCATATATTTTGGATATTAATCCTCTGCAGTTATATGTTTACAAATACCCAATGGTTCCCTTGAAGCAACTGGGGAAAGAAACTCCTCAGAGTTCCTCCCTTACCAAGCCCTACTGGCTCAGGACTCCCGAATCATTGTACACCCTTGACCTCATCTTGGCTTTTCTACATCCTTTCAGCTCAGATGTAAGCCCAGTTGGACGGAGAAGAACCTGACATCCAGAGTGGTAATGTGACTTGGTCAAGGTCACACAGCTGGTCAGTGGACCAGCTAGACTCTCTGGCACCAAGATCAGCCTGGACAGAGGAGTGTCCACACGTAGGACTGGGCACCAGCAACCGTGGCACTCTCCTCCTTATGAAGCATCCACCAAGTTCTTTGAACATCTCTTTCTGAAGAGTCATTGCTTGGCACTGGTTGCTAGGCAAATTCATAATAAATGAAGATTTTAGGGTCATTAATTGGAAATCCTTAGGAATACTGAGGTATCTGCAGGCCGTGGCTGGTAGACTTCTGAGATGGTGCCCAAGATTCCTGTGCCCAAGTGCACACAGCCTGTATAACACCGTCCCCTCGACGGTGGACAGGACTTGTGGATATGATGGGATAGCTGCTCCCTTGTTTAGGTTATGTTATTTGGCAAAGGTAATGGACAATAACACCCATGATCATCTTACCTTGTATTATTATTATTTTTTTGAGGTACTGGGGCTGGAATGAATCCCAGACCTCATATGTGGGAAGCTGGCATTCAACCCTAGCTACATCAGCTTCCCTGAGTTGGTTTTATCATTGTTTGCTTGTTGTTTGTCTTTGTTTTTAGGAGGCACTGGGAACCGAACTTGGGATCTCCCATGTGGGAAGTGGGCACTCAACCGCTTGAGCCACACCTGCTCCACCTTACCTTGTATTAGACTCTGTTATAGCAGCCGACTGAAGAAGTAAGCAGCCACGCTGGGAGAGGGCCACATGGCGAAGACCTGAGGGTGGCCTCCAGAGGCTAAGCAAGAGCCAACAAGAAGATGGAGGTTTCAGTCCTTTGACGGCAAGGAACTGAGTTCTGCCAACAACCAGTGAGCTTGGAAGTGGGTCCTGAGCTTCAGATGCACTTGCAACCTGGGTCAACACCTTGATTGCAGCCTATTGAGACCCTGAGCAGGGCACCCAGCCAAACTATGCCCAGACACATGACGTACAGGAACTGTGGAAAATAAGTGAGTGTTGTTTTCAGTTACTAAATTGTGGTGATTTTTGTTATGCACCACAGAAAATTGATAAACAAGCCATGGATGGGGCTGGGGCTGGTGAATCAGTTTTTAGGAAGAGTCTTGGTGCAGAGCTTGGCTGCTGGGACCAAGGAGGAAGAAGAATGAAGGACACCAGAGGATTGTACAACAGCCCTAACAGGCCAAGTGTTTTAAGCAGAAGATCTTAGAATGGATTTTGATCTCCATTCCCAGGTGAGAAAAGGAGGCCCAGAGAGGCTAGGACTTGTGCAAGGTCACACAAGGAGAAGAGATGGTGTTGGGACCTCAACCAGAGGTATCCAACCGCTTAAGACCATGTGTGTGGATCGAGCATTCACAGTGTGTGGGTAAAGTGACGGAATGGACCGCAGGGGCTGGGGGAGCCTGTCCAGAGACTTGAGGCTTCCCCTGCTCCCCCTACCTCATCGTGACTGGTAAAGTAAAGCTTCCAGACCACCGCCCAATCTTCCTCGTACCCTCCTGCTTCCTCAAGAATAGAGACGTCTCTATTCTTATTTCAGTCGTGCTCCTCATTAGGGCAAAGGATTTCCAGATTTTCTATTGGTCTTGCCTGCAGTTTTGGCACCCAAACAGCCCCTGGATCTTTGAGGTGTAAGTTTCCTGCACCCCAAAAGCACTGGGCTGGACAGCATCTATTCCTTCTTCTGGAGAGTTCCTTTTGGGGGCTTCCCCTCCCCTGTTGCACACAGTTTTGGTGGGACCCACAGTCAATACCCACCAGAGTGGACCTGAGACCAAGACAGGCAGATTTCGTCAAGAGGGTCACAAGTATTAGGAAGGAACATTTATCCTCCACTCTTGTGGTTTCCAAAAGGAGGACTTCCTCCAGGATTACACCTAAGAGGTGTACGATTGCCCCACCCCCGTGTCTCCCACCCCCTGGAGGAGGCAGAGGCCCCCGATTGGTTGGAGTCAGCCAATGGCCTGCGTTCCTTGCTAGGGTGGAGCTAATGCATTTCAGGCTACACCTGTGGGCTGGCTCTCTTTTTCTTTCCTGCTGAATGGAGGGAGGGGTCATTTCTGGGTGGTTAGGTCCGTTTTGCAGACCCACTTTCCCCTCACATCCAGACCATGAAGGAGGGTTTGGGGCAAAGAGTGTTACGAAACCACACCTTTCAGTCCAGATTTGATCTATATCTAGCTGACCTTCTGAGAGCAGCCTGGTCTTCCCCTGGGGTGGGGAGAAGGATATTGTTTCTTGCCTCTCAAAACCAGTATGGCCTGGGAGCATTTGGAGGAGGCTCTTGGCATTATCCTGAGTTGTCTAGATTACCAGACCCCCCTAGAGCCAACCTGGTTCTGCCAAGGAAGATTCTGGTCCATCTGAGGCTGCACTTTCTGCTTTTCTTTGATTCCCCGACCCCTCCACTATCCTCCCATAAATTTCATTTCCCCCAAGTGGGACAGAATGAGCTTCTGTTGTTTGCAACCAAAGAACCTTGTCAAGACAGGGAGTGTCTTCACTGCAGATCACTGGGGACCTCTCCCGTCCCCCAAACATGTGAGCAGGTGGATGACAGTCCCACCCACTCAGGCTGCTACGATGGGAAGCTGACTGGGAGCCAGGACCCCTGACTGTGTTCCCGTTCTACTGCTGCTTCTCATTGTGACCTTGGACAAGCCATGTCTCTGGGACAAAAGCAGCACTGGGCCAGAGGATCTTCTCCAGTTGCAACATCTACCTGATTCCAGCTGCCAGGAGGATGCCTGGTTGCAAGAGTATCGTGTAGCACCCATGGGACTCTGCACCAGGTCTGGGACCCTGCCCACTCATTGGTCCCTTAGAGAAACAACAACTATGAGGACAAATATTTGGATAGCACTTTTCCGTGTGCCAACCAGGCCCTGTTCTGAGTTGGTTCTATCACCACCCTGTATACAGGAGAGGAACCTGGGGGCACAGAGAAGTTAAGCAACTTGCCTAAGGACACACACCTAGGGAATAGTGGAGACAAGATTTGGACCCTGACAGTTGGGCTGCCTAGTCCTTGCCCCGACTGCTCTGCTGGGCCTCCTCCCCCATGGGCCATCTCCTTGTTCTCATGATCCCCCCTGCCTGTGTCCCTGCCTCTCTGTCCACAGCCTTGCTGCCTCTGCTCACTCAAGAGTGCATTTCACGCTCAGACCCAGCAAGAGAGAGGCTCTCACTGGTCCAGGAACATCCCATGTGGAGCTCCCCTACTGGCCGAGCGTACCCCCAAGGCTGCTGTGGGGTCTGTCTCTGGCCCCAGCATGATAGCCGGCACTGCAGGGTGGGTCTCAATCCTCTTACTGGAGTCCTTTAAACGGGATGAATGCAGAGAGAGACAGAGAGAAAGAGAAAAGCCACAGGAGTGGAGAGAGAAAGCCTTGTGGCCAGGAGCTGGTATCAGAGGAACCCGGGAGAGAGAAAGCCAGCACTGAAGCAGTGAAACCCAGAAGAGAAGGGAGAGCCCAGCAGACACTGCCACGTGCACTTGCTCTGGGAAGAAAGCATCGCCAGGTGACGCCTTGATGTGGGCATGTTCACAGCCTCAGAGCTGGAAGCTTGCGGGCCCACTGTAAAAGCCAACCGGTTTCTGCTATATCGCTTTCGGCAGCTTTTAGCAAACTAAAACATACATTTTTGGAATTGGGCCAGAGATCTTGGCTGTTGGGTTCCACTGGAGTGGCAACACAGGGGTCCTGAGCCATCCAGAATGGGGTGCAGGACACCCTGTATTAACCGACCTCCCCCCTGGCATTTTGGGGGGGTTTTACTCCAGCACGTTTGTCAGGACCTTTTGTGCTGTGATGGTTTAATTCAGATGGGGCTGGATTTTTCAGCCACTTCCAACAGAAAATTCTGATCGGTTTAAGAGATGGCATGGGCTTCCCCGTCCCCTTAGGTCATTCCAGGTGATCTGGAGTTGCCAAGAAGAGCCTTGACTATCCCAAACTTCCCAGCTCGGGCTCCTGGGAAGCTGTTCTGCATGATCTTGATTCTAGCAATATTTTTTCTGTATTTCTGAAAAAAATGTTTTGATCACAAAAGCAATACACGCATACCTGGTCTTTGTAGACTATTCAAATGAAGAAGTATATAGAATAACACATGGAACTGCCTCCCTCTTGACCTTCTTGTAGACAACCAGTGTTCAAAGACTCTTCTATGCCTTCTTTCTCTCTCTCCTGCACACACATCGTAGTTTTTTTTTGTTTTTGTTTTTTACAAAAATCAACCTGACCATGCAAATGTTATTGTGGAACCTGATTTATTCCTATAATACAATATATCTTGGCCATTTTCCCTCATTAGAGTCTCAGCAGAGTTGCAGCTCCTACTCTCTGGTTTGTTGGACTTCCAAAGGTCAGCTCAGGGAGGTGAAGATGGTCAGTCACCACACCAGGGAACCGAGAGTGCCTACAACTCCAAGCAGGAGATTCCATCCATCAGGAATGTGGGATCTAAGCCCCTCTCGATTTAGAGGTGGAGTGGACATCACCAACCCAGGGTCCACAGAATGGAGGAATAAAATATGGATTACAGTGAACTTGCTGATATTCTATTATAGCACCTTATTCTTTTTAGTGGCTGAATAGTACTGCTTTGGTATGATGTGCCTTGTGATGAATTTAGGCCCCTTCCCCACTTTTATTTTTTTAACTATTTTATTGTCTCATTTTGGAAATGGAGCCTGGGGTGATTCGTTTGGAGAAAATCCTGCTCTGATCTTTCAAAGGAAGCTCCACCGGAGGTCAGGGCGTGCGGGCAGGGGCACCGGGTCCCAGGGGGCTCAGGCGACAGAGGACCGTTTGCTGGGTCCCTTTCCACAGGGGTCTCGGCAGGGCCAGCCTTGGGAATCTCTGCAGCGCAGGACGACGGGCTGGAAACCCACTGTCCCTCGGAGGCCTGAGCACGAAGTCCAGGGGAACTTGTTGAGTGGAAGCCGCCCTCCTCCTCCCGGGGTTTGGCTCCAGCCTGCACCTCCTGCGAATCATGGTGAATCTACATCATGAGGCATGACAACAGAGGAGAGAAAAAAGAAAGATGCAAATTAGCGTGCAACCATAAAAGGAGGCTAGGGGAGAGTAAAATAAAAAGTTAGGCATACTATTACAAGAATTAACATTGCTCTAATATACGACATGGGATTTTGGAACAAGGGACTTACAGCAAGCTTAACAAAGATGAGAACTTTGGAATGCAAAAAAAAATAATGAAAGCTAAGAACTTGAGATTTGGATAAAGAGAGAAAAGGCAAGGAAGCCATAAGAGACCAAGCAGAAGCCTGAAAACACTAAGGAGAAAAAGATTAAGATCAAAGATAAAGTTAATATCCATGAAATAATTTTTTAAGTTGACAAGACCACTGATTGAAAAGGAGAATTAAGAGCTTAGAAGTTAGGAGTAAGAATGAATATAAGAGCTGAATGAAAGAACAACACTTCCACTTGCCCTCCCCTCCGAATAAATACAAAAGAATTCCCAACCCTTTCAAAGTAAGTCAGACCAGGAAGGAAAGAGGGAAGATGGGACACTAAAATAAGAAGGCAAGAAAGAGCAGTTCAAACAATATAAATCAATAAGACAAAATGAATGTTGTGAGCTAGGAAGTTACAAGAGCCCCAGTTCTTTCAAAAAGCACATCTGACCCCTAAAGGGAAGATGTACAGAAACCACCCATCAGACGATGCCCTGGCCTCCGGGCCCACGCCTGGCCGTTCCTTGCGTCGGGCTGGTCACCAGTTCCTTCCTCTGCCACCTGCACCCCGGCCTCCACCCTTGAGTC
The DNA here is from genome assembly GCF_030445035.2 of Dasypus novemcinctus. Lineage (NCBI taxonomy): Eukaryota > Metazoa > Chordata > Mammalia > Cingulata > Dasypodidae > Dasypus > Dasypus novemcinctus. The sequence goes on from NC_080698.1 coordinate 56,321,748, forward strand.
TGCCCAGGAGCTCCCGGGACCCTGGGTGTGCGCTGCTGGCTGGCCCCTCAGCCCCTTCTCCAGCCCCGCTCCTGGAGGAGTAGACTGAGGGGTGGGGGTGGCTGGCCGGTGCTGGAGGCCCCCGGAGCTCACCCACGCGCCCGCCTGCTAGGAGGCCGCCAGCGGGAGTGTCCGCCAGCCCCTGTGTGGCCCGGGCTTCCTGGTGGCACAGTGGCCCTGACAAGTGGGACTCCTTATGGCAGGGGTCAAGTGGGAGTTCCAGGGAACTAGCAGAGGCCACGGGGGGCGTCTGGCCTCGCCTTGGGGGCCACCCGCTACCTTCTGTGGGTTTACGAGGGAATCCCCCAGATTCAAAGGGGAAGTGTGGATGTGTGGAGGCAAGAAGGCCGTGGTATGACATAGTCGAGGTACTAAAAGAGAAAAACTTCCAGCCGAAGGGGAAGGGTGGGGGACTGCCGAAAAAGTGTTAGACTGAGAGAATTGCCTTCTTTGGGGGAAATTCAGTCTGCACAGGTCCTGAATAATCTTGGGGAACTCCAAGCACCGTGCTGGGAACCAGAAGGCTTCCTTGAGGAAAGAGCATCGAAGTCGAAATTTGGAGGCCACAAAGGAGTTCTCCAGGCAAGGGCCGGGGGACGAGGACTTCAGAGCGGGGAGCAGGAGGGTGATGCGGCCAATGTCACGGCGGGGTGTTCGATGGCGCTAAAAAGCGAGAGTGAGGCCGAGTGGGGGAGGAGCGTGGAGGGCGGGAGGCGGAGAGGGCAGCCACGGCCACGAGGGGTCTCGAAAAGTGACCTGCTCTTGGACAAAAACATGCTGGGTTTTAAAAAGTGGCCGCCGGGAGGCCAGTTGTGAGGCCGTCACCACTGATCGGGCAGGAGCCGACGGCGGCTGGATCCGGCAGGGGGCTGTGTGGGGACAGAAGCAGACAGATTCAGGGGACGGGGAGAAACCAGCCCATGAGGCGCTGACGCGGACGTGGGGGTGGGGAGTCCCGGCATTTGGCCAGGACGGGTGGGCGGGGTGCCCCTCAGAGCAGGCACCCGGAGCCGCTGCGGCTGTGTGGCCAGGGTTTCTCACCTGCCCCGAGGGCTCCCCACCTGCCCCGAGGGCCTCCCACCTGCCCCGAATGTTTCCCACCTGCCCCGAGGGCCTCCCACCTGCCCCGAGGGTTTCCCACCTGCCCCGAGGGCCTCCCACCTGCCCCGAGGGCTCCCCACCTGCCCCGAGGGCCTCCCACCTGCCCCGAGGGCCTCCCACCTGCCCCGAGGGCTCCCCACCTGCCCCGAGGGCCTCCCACCTGCCCCGAGGGTTTCCCACCTGCCCCGAGGGCCTCCCACCTGCCCCGAGGGCTCCCCACCTGCCCTGAGGGCCTCCCACCTGCCCCAAGGGCTCCCCACCTGCCCCAAGGGTTTCCCACCTGCCCCGAGGGTTTCCCACCTGCCCCGAGGGCCTCTCACCTGCCCCGAGGGCTCCCCGCCTGCCCCGAGGGTTTCCCACCTGCCCCGAGGGCTCCCCACCTGCCCCGAGGGCCTCCCACCTGCCCCGAGGGCTCCCCACCTGCCCCGAGGGCCTCCCACTTGCCTGCGGGCAGCCAGGGCCCCCAGCGGACGCTGCCCCCGTAGGCTGCCCGTGTTCCAGGGGAACTGGCGCGGGCGGACGAGCCTCAGAGCAGAGAGCAAGGGAAGGAGCGGTGGGCACTGAGCTTCTCGCCAAGCCAAGCGGCGAGGGCGGAAGAGAGGCAGAGACAGGCAGCACGGGGCAGTCCACTCAGTCCCCCCACCTCTCCAGGGGCTCCCACGTGGCCACACGTGCCCTCCCAGCGACCTCAGGAGGCAGGGGGACGCCCCCTTCGCGGATGGAGAAACAGAGGCTCAGCGGGGCCGGAGGTGGGGCTTGTCCCTCCCGGGTCAGCGCGGCGTTATGGGCCTCCCGAGGCCCAGAGGTTGCCAGAAGGGGCCGCCGCCTGCTGCCCAGGCGCAGCGATGGGCGAGTGCGGGTGCAGGCGGGAGGGTGCGCGCCCCATGGTGCTCAGCGGCCGTCGGCGCGGTGCAGGACGCGAGGCAGAGGCGAGAGGCGCGGGGCAGGCCCAGGGGTTCCCGGCCCTCCCCAGCCGCCTGCTTCCCGCCTGGAGGGGGAGCGGGAAGGGTGGGCGGGCTTGCTGGAGAGGCAGCCCCTCCACCAGCCCCAGGCCTGCTCCCGGGGAAGGCGTCCAGGGGCACCCTCTCCATGCCTGACTCCGCTTCCACCCTGGCCTCCTTTTGAAGGAGGCGTGGGGCTAGAAAATTTCATCAAAGCTGCTGGCTTTCTCCGCTTGCAGGAGAGAGGGCGGGCGGCGGTGGGGGCGGGGGGGTCCTGGGGGCTCTGCGGGGGGCTCAGGTGGCTACCCTGCTTGGGTAGTGCTGGTACTGCCCTGGGGGGGGGTAGGACGCTCGCTGCAAGGGTTGGGTGAGGAGCTTGGAGTGGGGCGGTCCTGGGTGGAGTGCACTGGCAGGGGTGCCGGGGGGGGGGGGGCGTGCAGAGAAGGTGTCTGGCTTCATGGAGAGCCCCCTCCCCGCCATGGGCGAAGGTGGAGAGAGGCTGGCAGGGCTGTCTGCACACACACACCGGGGGCTCCTGGGTCGGAGGCTGGCCCAGCGCACACTCCTTTTCCGTGACTTCCATTTAGACAGCTCTTTAGAAACCTATTCAGATGCCCGTGCATTTACGAGGTTTAAAAACAAGCATGGACATTGGGTGATTTCTATTCCTTTGCTGCCGGCAACAGCACGGCGTGGCTGTCTTGCGTGGACATCGCTTTGCACGTGTCTAGGAATCTCTGGAGGAGAAGACTCCAGAAGGGGCAGCTGGGGCGAAGGGAAGCGTTCGCAATTCTGAGCCGGATTGCCGATGCTCTCCACAGAGGCTGCTCCAAAGGGCCCTCCCGGCCACGCAGAGGCCGACAGCCGGACAGAGTGCCTTGCCAAAGCTCAGAGTTTTCCCAGTCTAGCAGGGGAAAACGCAGCTTGAAAAAGAGAAAGAGGCTGGCGCTCTTTGCTCTCCCCGAGTGGCTCTCTTGGCAGCCCAGCCTCAGGGCGAGTTGTCCTGTGACCAGAGTGTAACAGGCAGAATTCGTGTGTGTGTGAGTGTATGCAAGTGTGTGTTTGGGCATGTGAGAACACGTGTATGTGAGTGTGTGACGGTGAGAGCATGTGCGAGTATGTTAGGTATGTGACCATGGATGTGTGAAAGTGTGAATGTGTGAGTGTGTGAATGTGGGTCTGTGTGTGTGTGCATGGCTTACTCGAATGCAGATCCAGTCCCTGGCGAGGAGGTAGCATGATCTGAAAACAGTCCAGGGCCTGCCTTGCTCCCAGAGATCTGAAAGTTCGGGAGACCTGGCTGGTGGATCTTCATGAGCTCCAGAGAAGGGCAGTGAGGACAGAACTGGCTAAACAGAGGGCCGGGCTGGAGAGGCAGGCTCAAGGAAGATGGGGGGTTAGGGGCTCAGCTGGGCTCTGGCCGAGAGCTTGACCGAGGCTGGAGGCTGCCAAGGACCCTGGAGGTCCAACCAGCCCTGCAGATACAGGGGTGAGCTGTGGTTGCAGGCAGGCCACTCCAACCCAGCGGCTTCCAACAGCCGTCCCCTGCTGGTCTGGGTGGAGCTGGCTGAAGCACCAGGGACCGTTGCTGGGTCCGCTGGGGCTGGCCGGCCGAGGATGGCCTCAGCTGGGCCGACGTGGCCAGGCGCCACGGGGCTCCTGGGCACCAGTAGCTGCTGGGCGTGTTCTCACCGCAGAGGAGGGGTCTGAGGGTGAAGTGTGGGCTCAGACTCACACCACGTCATGTCCAGCCCATTCTAGTGTTCCAGTGGCCAGGGGCTGGGGAGCTGGACTCCACCTCCAACCCAGGGAGGGATGGAGCCCTGTGGTCCATTGAGCGATCAGTCTGCTACTGAAGGGACCCACCGCAGGAGTCCATGTGGCCCTGCAAAGCTGACTGCCAGCAGCATTCCACAAACATCCCTAAGCCAGGGGCTGAGACTCAGTCTAGTGTGGGGAGGGAGGCAGATACAGATGCAGAAACCACCAGTGGGGGGCTCGGTTGAACCATGATGGGAAATATGCAAGAAGGATTCCTGGGGAGAGGGGCCTCTTGGGCTGGGGTTTGCAGGATGCATAGGAGTTCACTTGGTGGTTGTAGGGGTGGAGCAGGCAACCTCCTAAATCCTGGCTCTCCTTAGCGGTCCTGGAGGCACAAAGCAGAGGAAATCCAGCCCCAGGAGATGAGGAAGGAGGCACCGCTTCCCTCCCTCCTCTAGGGAGCTGGGTGCTTGGGCCCTACCTAGGTGCTCCAGAGCCCACAGTGGCTGCATAGCTATCCCTGCCTGCTCATTGCAGGGATTTAAACAGACTTTGTTGGGGTTACAGCTGCCAATCAAGTTCAAGTGCGTTTTAAAGAGCTTAACTTGCAGCCCTAGCTTTCGAATAAAATCATCAAGTCCAGTCGATTAAACTCATTAACGCGGGTGGCCGGGCGGGCGCGTTTGCCTCCATCAGATTCGGAGAATTAATTAGGGGCCTGTTATCCTTTGTCGGGATTAGCTGAGCCGGCCCGGAGGCCCCGGGTTTCTGCTCAAAGACAGGCTGTAATCTCTTTAGCGGGGCCCTGGGAGACCGAGATCTGGGAGGCTTGCAAGAAGCATGTGGGGCGTCTTTGATTCTGCCATGTGCAGACCTGGGGGCCCGGGGGGGGGGGGTGAGGGCAGGCCCCAGTGCTCGGCCTCCCCGGGGGCAGCCAGGGGCTGGTGGGAGGGCGCCGCAGCCCACGCGTCTCTGCACACTCCCAACCCCTTGCCCCAAGCCCCACAGCAACCCAGGAAGAGGCGAACCAAGGAGAGGACGCCTGTTGCCTGTTCTGACCTTCAGAAACGGCCCCCTCACCCCACGGACGGGTTCGGCAGGCTCCGCCACCTCGTCAGCTGGCCCGCGTGGCCGCCTCAGCCACCAAGAGCTTCCTGGCCCTTTGGGGAACGTCGACTGGTCTGTGGGTGGAGGCGGGACCCGGGAAGGGTCACTCAGAGCCATCAGGAGCAGGTCCTGATACAACGCAGGGGAGAGAAAGGGTACCTTCTCTCCTGTGGTCACAAGAGAAGCCTGGAGCTGCCCAAGGCCGGGCGGGACCTGCCTGAAATAGAGGCCAGTCCTACCAAGCTGGACGCCGAAAGAGCAGTGCATTGCTAACGACGTTGCGGGGGTTCCTGGATCCAGCCTCATCTGAAGCTTAGCCGTGGACTGCCCCATCGCGAGCCAGTCCATTCCTCCTTTTTTGCTTCAACTACCTGGAACTGGGTTTTGACCCCTTGCAACCCAAAGGACCCTTATGCATCAGCCTAGACCTCAGTTTTTCTTCCTTTCAGAACATTTGAGCTGTACCTAGAAGGTCTGTTTTTTCGTTTTCCCCCCATTTTATATATGGGGAAATGGAGGTTCCGAGAGGGGAAGGGACTCGCCTAAGGCCGCGGAGAACGTTAATGGGGTTCTCTGGTCATTTGGTGCTGGTCTGCCCGGGCGGGAAACCTTCCACCCTTCCTGTGTGGGTCTGGTTGGGGCCAGTGTGGGGCTGGGACTCCACCAGAGGTGGAGGTGGCCAGAGCGAGGGTGAGCAAGCTGTAGGCATTGCATGGGGTGGGGAAGAGAAGCTGAACACCCCACGGTGGTCCCCGCGCCAGCCCCCTTGGTCCCCTCTGTCCCTAGCACTGAGTGGGGTGCGCCAATCCATGGGTCAGGCTTTCCCTTACACCCCAATCCATTAGCGAAACCTCTTGTTACAACCTCCAAGAACGACGTCAAATCCATCCTCCTCCTCCTCCCAGAGAGGGGGTGAGGCAGCCTGGTAAGAATGTGGACTCCGGAGCTGGGTGGCCTGTTCAAAGCCCTCCTCAGCCTGTCATGTGCTGTGCGATGCTGGGGTAGTCACTTCACTTACTGTGCTGCACCTTCTTTGTGCCACAGGGACAGTGAAAGGGGAGGTGATCTTGGCACGTGGTTGCTGGGAGATTGAAACAGGGTCAATTCGTGGAAAGCGCAGAGTAGGCGCGTTCTGGGTGTTTCTGTCCTTTCCGCTGCCTCCATTCACCCTTTCTGCACCGTTCCTGTACCTGTTCCCCCCGTCCCCCCACAATAATCGGTTCTCAGCACAGCAGCTGGAGTAGTACTTTCAGCATTAGAAGCCACATCGTGTCACTTTTTCTTTTTCTTTTTTAATTAATTTATTTCTCTCCCCTTCCCCCTACCGCCCCGGTTGTCTGTTCTCTGTGTCTATTTGCTGCGCCTTCTCTGTCTGCTTCTGTTGTTGTCAGCGGCACGGGAATCTGTGTTTCTTTTTGTTGCGTCATTTTGTTGTGTCAGCTCTCCGTGTGTGCAGCACCATTCCTGGGCAGGCTGCACTTTCTTTCATGCTGGGCGGCTCTCCTTACGGGGTGCACTCCTTGTGCGTGGGGCTCCCCTATGCGAAGGACACCCCTGCATGGCAGGGCACTCCTTGTGCGCATCAGCACTGCGCATGGGCCAGCTGCACACGGGTCAAGGAGGCCCGGGGTTTGAACCGTGGACCTCCCATGTGGTAGACGGACGCCCCAACCACTGGTCCAAGTCCGCCGCTTAAAAGCTTCCAAAGAGACTTCAAGTGCTGCTCGTTTGCCTTCTCGTGTCCCGTCTGGGTGGCTTGGGCGTCCCCCCGGCATGGCGGCTGGGGTCTGAGAGGAAACCTGGGGAGAGTGATGGACCCAGGCGAGGTTGCGTGGCCTCTTCCAGCCTAACCTTGGGAGGTGCATATTGTCACTCCTGTAGCTCAAGGGACAATGAGTGAACTCAAACTGGCCTAAGAAAAAACATTTATTGGTTCACACAGCAGAAAGGTCCAGGGGCAGACTTCCAGGAGCCTTGCTTCCCTCTTGATGCAAACTGGGCAAACTGCTGTTTAGCACAACAGAAATGTGTTCCTTCGTGATTCTGGAGGCCAGATGTCCCAAACCGAGGTGTCGGCAGGGCTGTGCTCCCTCCGAAACCTGCAGGGGAGGGTCCTCCCGTGCCTGCCCCGGCTTCTGTGTTTGCCCGCAGTCCTTGGCGTCCTGGGCTCGCGGCTGCATCATTTCAGCCTCTGCCTGGCCCCCCGTGGCCTTCTCCCTCGTCTGTCTCTCCATCTCCTTGCTCCTCCTTTGAGGATGCCAGCATATTGGATCCAGGGTCCACATTCCTCCAATAGGACCACCTTAGCTAATTCCATCTGAGTGAGCCTCTTTCCACCTATGGTCCCTTTCGCAGGTACCGAGAGTCAGGACATCCGTGCATCTCCGTGGGCGACACAGTTCAGTGCTGACTGGGAGCCAAGGTTCATGACAGGGGAGGGTGCTCCCGGGCCCATCACGGAGCTGGCCCTCATCTCGGGCTGCTCGGCCCCCACCTCGCTTGCTCTGGTCACAGCCTCTGCTTCAGCTTTGCGTCTGTCAGAACAGGTAATCCCTTGGGCTGCTGTGATGGGCAGGTCGCCCAAACGGAGCCGATCAGAGAATTCCCTGGCCTGCTGCTTGGGAAGTGATGAGAAAAAAACAACCCCCTCTCTAAAGAACAGCTCCCTCTCTCTGTGTGGGCTACGGGTCTGGGGGCTGGCGGCAGCCATCTTGGCTGCCATATTGAGAAGGGGCTGGCGACAGCCATCTTGGCTGCCATATTGAGAAGGGGCTCGCGACAACCATCTTGGCTGCCATATTGAGAAGGGGCTGGCGGCAGCCATCTTGTTTGTCATATTTGTGTGAATGATGAGGCTGTCCTGGGACAAGGGAGGTTGAGAAGGGGAGAGAACATGAGTCCCAAGAGCACCGCTGAGCCCGACTCAGCCCCTTGGATGTCCCAGACACATGGACCAGGAGCTTTCCAATGGGTTCAGTTATTCTTGATGCAGTCAGGCCAGAGCAGTGGCCAAAGGCAAAGGAGCTGGCTAGAGGCGCCCCAGGACCGAGCGCCCTGTCTCACTGTGGGTCAGCGCGTGGGCTACAAGAGCCTGGAAACCGGGCTGGACTCTAATTCACGTGCTCACGCCACATGAGCCTAGCGTGATGGCCTAACTTCTTGGGCTCCAGTGCCCATGTCGCCGAGAGGCGACTGTGGTGCTGGGTTGGTTGGATGGGTAATGGACAGCTGTGTCTTGCCTGGTGTGTTTTGTGCTCACCAAGTGCAAATCCCCTTCCTCCTTTCCTCCCCACAGGCAGCTTCCCACAGGGCCTGCCTCCAACTCTCTCCGCTCCAAGAAACCCACCATCCTCATCTGTAAAAATCCTTGCATCACTCCTGCTTAGGGTAGTTTTAAAAAAAATTTTATTGTAGTAACATTTCCTTAACGTAAAATTTCCCATTTTAAAGTGTTCCGTTCAGTGGCATTACACATTCGGTGTTGTGCTGCCATCACCACCACCCATTACTCAAACTTGTCCACCGCCCAAGCAGAAACTCTCCACCCGTCAGGCAGTAACTCCCTGTTCTTTCTCCCCTCAACCCCTGAGAATCTTCAGTCTACTTTCTGTCTCTATGGATTTCCTTATTCTAGATATTTCATCGAAGTGGACTCAGACAGTATTTGTCCTTTTGTGTCTGGCTTGTTTAACTCAGCTTCACGTTTTCAGGGTTCATACATGTTGAACCTCGGATCACGGATCAGAACTCCATTCCTTTTCACGGCTGGATAGTATTTCAATGTACGTGTGGACCCATTTTATTTATCTGTTCATCTGGGGATGGCACTTGGGTGGTTCCACCTTTTGACAGTTGGGATGCTCCTGCCATGGACACCGGGGCACAAGGCTCTGTTTTCAGGATTTTTAAATTTATTTTTTATTTGGATCTATCCCTAGGAGTGGGATTGCCAGATCTCATGGTAATTCTATGTCTAACCTTTTGTGGAACCACCAAATGGTTTTTTTTCAACAGAGGCTGCACCATTTTATGTTCCCATTAAACCACAGACGAGGGTTTCCGATGTCCCCACATCCTCGCCAATGCTGGTATTTTCCATTTCTAAAATAACAAGCATCCTGGTGGGTGCGAAGTGATCTGTCCCTGTGCGTTTGCTTTGCATTTCCCTAGTGACTAATGATGCCGCCCGGGATTTTTACGTCTGTCTGTGCCTTTTTCACCTTGGTTTGCCGGATGCCTCACAGCGAGGACTCAGTGGCACAGCGGGTTATGCCGGCTTAGCACAGCGCCCGGCACGCAGCGAGTGCTTAGAAGTGGCTTTAACAGCCAGCGTTCTGTGCCAGGCGTCCTTCTGAGCTTCGGTCTACAGCCTCGTTCATTCTCCAGCACAACCTGCGAGGCAGGTGCAATCGATATCCCCAACTCGGGTGAGGAAGCTGGGCCCGGAGGGGCGGGCCCCCGCCTGAGTCCACAGGACGTAGGGGCCATCCTCCCCGCCCCGCAGCCTGCCACCGCCCGTCACCCCAGGCCTCTCCGCCTGCCCTTCCTCCTGGTGTCCTCTCCGGGGACGCTCTCTCCCAGGCCCGTTCCTCTCCACTGATCAATAGCGCCTGCCGTGGACTCGGCCTGGCAGTGTTCATCTGATGGTTTCCTTAGCAACTGGCCCCCAGGTAGCTGCTTCCAGATCGGAACCCGAAGGACTGTCCTCAAAGGCCGGTTGTTCCTGCTGGCCGAGGCCTGCGGGGCTCCTGTCCAGCCTCTGGTCAAGCGGGAGGGGCTGACATGGGCCCAGGCCCCGGCTTCCCACGGAGCCAGGGGCGCACGCAGGCGAGGCGGGGCGCAGCACTGTGCAGGGCCTTGCAGAGACGGAATCCGGGGTCTGAGGCCGACGCAGGGGGCCGGAGGCCTGGGGTGGGGTGCTGAGGTAGGTGGGGTGCTGGCTGGCGCGGACCAGGTGTTGCAGGCAGGGGCAAGGAAATCACCCCAAGATGTAGCTAGCCACCAGCTGCTAGCCGCCCGTCACTAGGCTTTGCCAGGCACTGCCACAACCATGGCACTCAGGGCTCTTACCGTCCCCTGTCAAAAGACAACACGGAGTCGAGTTTGCAGATCACAGCATTTTATTTGAGACATCAAAGGTTTGGCTGCCGCCAGGTAGCCTGACCCCACGTAGAAATGGCAGTCACTTCACTCTCCTAGAGATGGCAAAGGATCGGTTTTTCCCAGTTGTGGCGTCGTCTTTTTGGTGTGTGACTGGGCCACGTGGGCTGCGCGGTGGGGGTGCCTGCGCCTCCCCGTGCCAGTGCCGCGCAGGTCTGGGACGCCACTGGTACACGGGAGCTCAGTCGCTTGAGCCACAGCTGCTTCCCAGCGAAGGATTTTTGAAACGATAAAAAGGAAGTTAGCTCGAGCTGCACTGATTGGGTGAGGGTTTGTCCGACGTGGCGCGGCGGGTTTAGGGCAGGGGGCTTTTATTTTGTAAGGGGGGCCAGTGTAAGGAGCTGGGGCTTGATGGGCAATCCGGGTCAGCCGCCGTGGTGGGACTTCAGGTTCCAAAGGACGTTGAGAGGAAACTCAAGAGGGAGCTCCTCGAACACAGGGCCCAGGGTTTCTTCTTTTTGGCTCTGAGGGGTCCCCAGGGCTCTCCGTAAAATTCTATCACCGCGTGGTACAGAGGCCTGAGGGCACGCAGTGAGCACAGCCGGAGCGGGGATTTGAACCCCGCAGTGTGGGGTCCCAACTCCAGGCCTCCCTGAAAGGTGGGCCAGACGTGACGGAGTCCTGGAGGGCCCCTGGGAGAGGCTGGGTATCCACAGGCCTGGTGGTTTCTGAGTGTCTGTGGGCTGCAGGAGACGCCAGCAGAGATTTCGTGGGGCATCCGAGACCGAGGGGGGAAACCTGGGAGAGGGGCCTGGAAAGCCCCCAGGGCCCCAGAGGACTCCTGTGACTGGGGGCGGGCTTGTTCCTCGCAGAGGGCAAAGGCCATCTGGGGGCTCCCCAGGGCAGAGGGGGGCTGCATGTAGCACCGCCCAGAGCCCCTCCCCTCCGCCCGTCAGGGGCGCGGGGTCCCAGCTGTCGCCCTCCACCTGCAGGCAGTGACCGCCCAGGCTGCGCCCCCCCGGAGCCCTCCCCTCCAGTGACGACCCACCCGAGAGCCTCCAGGCCCAGCGGGCCCCTCGAGCGGGTGGTCCTGAGGCCGCACGCGTGCAGGCCCCTGGGGGTCGGCCGGGCTGCCCGGGTTCCTGCCTCGCGGCCCAGCCCCCCGCCGCCCGCGCCTGCTCTCTGCCTCCCTGCCTCGGGGTGGTCCTGAGCCCCCCCTACAGCCTGCAGCCTGGCGACCCATCTCCCAGTAACCCTGGGACGGGGGCTTGAACTCTTCCCCGTGCCCCGCTTCTCTCTCCACCGGGACCACCCCCGTTTCACCTGAACTGCACCTCCTAATTTCCCCAACTACCTGGGATGCAGCCCCGCGGGCAGGTACGGTCTGGGGCGCTGAGGTGGCGGGACACCCCAGGACGAGCTCCCCAGTTCCTCAGAGCCCCAGGGCCGCCCGACCCTGCCACCGTCTCCCTGCCCATCTCCCCTCAGAGAAGCCGCCCTCTCCATCTCCCTCAGCGCCGCTTTATCTTGGACAGAGCCAGCCTTCTCTCCCCGGCCAGAGGCAGCTTCGTAGACCCCCTTCTGGCCTGAGCGGCCTGACGGAAGGTGCTGGAGGCTTCCAGAAAGGTCTCTGGGAGGACGGAGCCTCTTCCCACCTGGGCGGGGAGCCTGGGGCTGCGGCCTTGGTGACTTTCCTGTGGAGATGTCCCGGCAGAGAGGCCAGCGGAGAGCAAAGCCTGTCCTTCCTCCCTGCTCCTTGACGCTGGGGAAATAGGCTTTTCCATATTTTCCCAGCCCCTCTGCAGACCCTGCTGGGCCCAGCCGTCACTCCCTGGACATGTTACCTAGAGCTAGGAGAGGCCCTCCCCTCAGGCCCGGCCTCCCAGAGGCTGGCAGAACCAGCCCCGCATCCCCACAAGGCAGAAAACTGCTGTGTTTTTCTTTTTTTTTTAATCATAGACTTCATTTTTTGAACAGTTTTAAGTTTACAGAAAAATTGCTCAGAAAGTCCAGAGAATTCCCACATTTCCCCCTCCCCCATGCACTGTCTTCCCGATTATTAATCGTCTTGCATTACTGTGGTGCATTTATGGTAATTGATGAACCAGTATCGACAGGCTACGAGGAACAAATGTCCCGGGTTCCAGGGGCGCTCACTCTTTGCTCCGTACAGTTCTGGGGGTTTTGGTAAATGCGTGAAGTCGTGCAGCGGCCATGACAGCGCCCTGCACTGGTTTTGCTTCCCTAAAAGTGCTCCATGCTCCACCGAGTCTTCCCTTCCCTCCACCCCACCCCCATCCGGTGCCTTTTTCTTTCTTTCTCATGAAGCGTTAGCTGTTTTCCTTCTTGCACAGTAATTGTGACGCTCCTTTTCCCGAGGCCCCCAGCTGGTGTGTGGCAGAGCCCGGGTTGGAACAGGCTGTCAGGGCCCCTGCTCTCACCCCTGCACCCGCCCCCGCCAGCCTCCCCATAGACCTCGGAGGCTCACCCCCTCTCGGGCAGCTGGGGGGTCTGTGCCTGCCGAGCCCGCCTGGCACAGGCTTGGCACAGAGCTGGGGACACCACCGTTCCCACGGACGGCGTCCTGGGGCTCGGCACAGCAGGCTGGCCGGGCGCCACCTCCCCTCGGCCCGGAGGCTGGCCTCGCCTCTCCTCTTGCCCCAGGACAGCATTTTCGCCTTGGCCTCTGGCCTGCATTCTCTTGGCACGGCCGGCATGGATGGGAGGCAGACCTCCGTGTCCGGCCTCTTCTGGGTGGGCTCGATTCCAGGCCCCTGCAGCCTCCGTCCAGCTGCCGCTAACCCTGCTGGCTTGCATGGACATATGCTGGTCTTGCCTGCTCAGTTCCCATTCCCTCTTGTGGCAGCAACCCCCTGACTTTGCTTTGGGAGCCACCCACTCCCCACCATCAGTGGATGGGATTCAGGCGGGGTTCGCTCTAGGCGCAGGGATGTGATTCAGGGCTGACGATCAGCACATTCTGTCCCCCTGGCAATGGCAACTAGTTCAGGGATGAGCATGAGACCCAAGCCAGGCCAACAACTTTCTGCTGGAACCGTCTGGAAAGAGAAGCCATCTCTCCACTGGCTTGTACTGTCATAGTGTATAGCTTAGAGCTGCCAATGATATCTTGACCCACAAAATGAAGAAAAACTGATCGAAGGAATGGAGAGCAGTGAATTCCTGATGACATTGCTGGATGTGTCTGGACCCGAGCTTTGAGTGGTAGGAGCCAATGTATGTGTCGCTGGCTTGAGCAGGCTTGAACTGGCCTTCAGTCACTGGCAACCTAGAAGCCTGATGAATGGCACAGAGACAAGTGCAAGGGTGAGTCGTCCCGGGGAGCAGCTCCAGCGCTGCTCTAAGCTGACCCCCCTAAGCCCCTCTGCGAGGCAGCCCCTCGGCTTGCGCTGTTCCCTTGGCTGCATGCCCTTCCACTCTGCCTCACCCAAGACCCCATCAGGGGAAGATGGGGGGCCGGCTTGAGCCCCCACATCTCCAGGGTCTGAGCCAGCCTCACGAGGCCCACCATTTAAGAGCACTCTCCTGGAGCCAGTCTGTTTGGAGTTTGAATCCTGGCTGTGTCCCTGCTGAACCTGTGACTGTGGACAAGTTATTTAGCGGCTCTGGGCCTCATTTCCCTGTTCGTTGAACAGGGGTGCTAATGCTGTTTCACAGGGCTGCCATAAAGTTAATCAAATGAGCACTTGAAAAGCACTTTGAATGGTGCCGGTTGTGCAGTCAGCGTCACTGACCACAGTGGGAGGGTCCCAGGGCCGTGCTGGCTGCTGGAGCTCTGGACCTGCCTGCCCGGACTTCCTCCTGCAGGGCTGTTGCCAGAACCAGCCCCACCTCTCTTTAGAGCTTATCAACGCTTGTATGCTGAGCAGCAAAAGGGGAACTTGGAAACCAGGAGCACTGGAAAAGGACCTCTCTTGCTGCCTGTCCCCACCCCAAAACCCGTGCACGCCCATGCACACAGTGGGTGTCAACTAGCCAGGCCAGAGCTAGGAGGCCAGGCCCTTGGAATATTCATCGAAGGCCTCATGAATGCCTGGTTGTCCTGCTGGCCGCTCCAGGGCAGGACTGGCTGTTCCGGTTGTTTGGACCCAGGTGTCCCACCCCCTGCAGAGGCTGCCGTTGCCCCGGGTTCGAGTGCTGGTTCTGTGCCTCCTGCTGTGCGCCCTGTGCACCTCTGCAGCAAATCCAATTAGCAGATGAAGGGAAACCTGCAGATACCCCGCGCGCGTGAAGGTGCATTCGGGGCAGCCTCTCGGCTCTGGCTGGTGGCCACGTCAACCGGCACAGCCTTTCTGGATGTTAATTTGGTAAATGGACTGACTCCTTAAAAATGTTTGTGACTTTGGAACCAGTAATTCCACATCTGGGAATTGGTCATAAGGGAATCATTTCCCTATACGGAAAGAAAAAAAAAGTTCATTGCGTTGAGCTGGCTCATTCTGTCACTCTGGCCCTTGAGAGCCGATTGTTAAATACTCAGAAAAATTTGCCAACCAGTTAAATTGTTGGCAGCTTGACATGGCCACGGTGGAGAGTATTTACACCATAGAAATCAGCAAAGCTACAAATCAGAGCTTTTTATTATTATTTTTTCTGGAGTACTTGTTCACCAGCACACCACTGGATCATTCAAGGGAAGGCTCTGCAACCTTAGGAAAAATGGGGTTCATCTTTATGAACCGAGAAGAAACAACCTCCAGTGCGTGCTGTAAAGCAAGCACAGCCAGCCGCCCGCTGCCGTTGGTGGGGAAGGTGGCGAGCGAGGTGATCCGCCTTAGGGGGTGTGGCACAGCTCTTCTGGGAAGCACCAGCCGCAGGAGCCAGCCGTGCCTCGAGAAGGCTGAGGAAGCAGAGATCCAGGACAGGAGTAAAACTTAGCTTTTTTCTTTACACCCTTTTGTAACTCTTTCATAGTCTTTGAATTGATTATGATGCTCGTAATTTTTTTTTATTAAAAGGCAATAAAAAAACATTCTTAACAATTATGTTCATCTTGATGTTGTTTGCTGGCATGGAAAACATAAGAAACTTAAATGTCCCATTAAAGGGATTATTTTTATAAAGCATGGTAACTTCTATGGTGAAATTCTATGCAATCATTGAAAGTGGATATTTATGAATTATTTATTATGAGGGGGGAAATGTCTAATGAGAGTGTACCTGATAAAAAGCAGACTGTGACATTATATATCTGGTATTATCTTGAGTGTAAAAAGAAGCAAAAATATAAATAAAAAAGGATGCAGGTGGGAAATATGCCAACCCATGAGAAGCATGTGTCTGCTCGGTGTTATTATGGACAATTAAACATTTCTTCTTTATTTTTTTTTCCTTGCATTTTTCAAATTTGCCATGATGTGCAGGAATTACTTTTATAATTTAAAAAGTCTTTGTGTTTGTACAAAAGGGCTGAAGCCAGCCACATTCTATGCCCCGGAGTCCAGGCCGTCGCCGGGTGCTGTCCCCAGGCCTGGGCCTGCCACAGCCCCTGGCCCGAGGACGCTGCCCACTGGTGCCCCATCCCGTCCTGGTCCCAACACCCTGGGGGCCTGAGCACGTCTTCCTCCACCGCCGGGCCCAGGATGGGAAAAATAATTGCACGCACCAGGCCATGGGACTTGAGACACGAGAAACGTTAAATTTTGCAAAATCACATCCACTCTGGCTTGGCCAGAGGGGGAAAGGAAGTTTCATTTCTGTCATTGTGTGTGTGTGTCTCTCCTTGGTGTCATATGCGTCTCCCAGGGAAAAGGGGGAGGTGGGTCTCCGAAGCACCCCCGCCCCGAGGCTCCACGGCGGGTGTCCTGCCTTCTCTCTCTGCCCAGCCCTGGGGTCCGTGTCTGACAGTGGGCGGGCAGGTAATCATTTCCCCCTACTCGCAAGGGCAGTGTCCAGGCAGCAGAGCAGGCTCCCCCTGGCTCTTGAGAGCTGGTTACCAAATACGCAGAACACTTGGCAGGCGGCAGCTCCCCGGGAGCAGCGGGTTCCCAGGGCCTTTGCCAGTTCAAATCCCGGCCTGACCACAGCCCCCGAAGTGGCTCTGAGCTAATGACTTAACCGCTGTGTGCCTCAGTCTCCCCACCTGGGCAGCGGCGCTATGAATGGCTCAGGGCGTGGTCGTGAGGATTAAACGAGAGGGTGGAGACGGAGGACTCGGGCCCTGCCCGGCTCCCAGGCGCCCGCGGTGGGCTGTAGCTGCTCAGCCCAGAGCTGGGCGTGGGGACCCCCCCCCCCCACGTTCGCCCCTCGAGCCCGCCCACTCTTGGACCTCCCCAGGTCGTTTGCTGGTGGGTCCAGCACTGTTTTCCTCCCCTCGCGGGGAGGAGGTCTCTCCAGCAAGCCTGGGCCAACACTTGAAAATCTGCCGGTCTCCCCGGAAACCTCGCGTCTCTCCGCAGGGCTCGGCCTCCGCGGGAGCGCGCCCTCGCCCGGGGCGGCGGGAGCGGGCCGCGGGCGCCCCCTGTAGGCGGGAGCGCGCCCCGCAGGCCGGGCTCGCCCCTCGGCCCACGCGTGCTCCCGCCGCTCTCGGGCCCTCGGAGCTCGTCACCCCCGCCCCACGGCTCCCGGGCTTTCAGAACTGGGGGCCTCGTAGCGCTTCTGTGAGCTCGAGAGGCCCGGAGCTGCTGCGGCCGAGGCGGCACCCTCTTGGGGGGAGGGGCGCATTCCACACATAGTTCCCCCTCCCCCGCCCCCACGTGAGCCAGCGGGGGGGCCAGTCCCGCAGACCCCCGGTGAAGAGGTCCTGCCCGGCGGCAGGTGCCCGCCCAGGATCGGCAGAGGGCGGGAGGGGTCCACAAAGGCTGCCCTGACTCCCCTGGGCCCCGATGGGGGCCCCATGCGGCTGTCCCCTCTCCCCGCCTTCCTCCTGGCCCTGAGACGACCAGCAAAGCTCAGCCCTGCTGTCCCCTCGTGCCTGCATCCCCCCCCTCCTCCAGCCGCTTCTTACAACCTCCTGCCACCTGGTCCCTACATGGTCCCTCCACATCTCGACACAATGTCACCACACTTTCTGTGTCGGCGGCATCGTTTACATTGATTAATAACAACAGAGAGGCCCCTGCATTTCTGTCTCCTTCTGAAATCTTAATTACTCGGTCTCCCTAAGGCCCTGCAATCGGCATCTGTGGTAGCGCGTAGAGGCTGCCAAGGCCTGCAGGCTGTGTCTGACCCCAGTATCTGGCTTGTGGTCCACTGGGACCTCTGGCTCACACTCCTCCGTTCCCCGCGCTGGACCAAGTTCCAGGCTGGGCTGGGGACACCGAGGTTGGACACAAAGTTCATCTCGGTCCTCAATGAACTTCCAGGCAGGTGGGCGTGGGGAAGGCTGGGGGAGACACGTGTGCACAAACGACCAGAACCCAGAGGGGGAAAGGGTCCCTGCTGTGGCAGAGAGACGCCCAGGGTCTGGGGGAGCCTTGAACAAGCTCCTGCCCCAGCCTAGGAATTCAGGAAGGCTCCCTGGAAGAGGGGACACCTGAGTGGAGCCTTGAAAGCTGTGTCTTGCAGGTGAGGGGGGAGAGATGCAGGCAGGGAGAATAGCAGCTGCAAAAATGGTGAGTTTGGGGGAAGGCGGGCAGCAGGAAGATGGCAGGGAAGAAGAAGGGACTGGGTGAGGAGGAGCGGGTGAGGGTCGGGGCTGGCTGGGTGGCGCGGCTGCAGCTCCTCTTTCGGGTGTTTTGACGGTATCACTGAGGCAAAGGCCCCTTGGGGTGGGGCGGGACCAGCTCCGCCACGTCAGCTGGGTGACCTCGGGTACGGCCACCCCCTCTCTCTGCACCTTGGCCTCCTCATCTGTGCAATGGGTCCACGGGAACTTGGGAGGGGACAGCCTGCAGGAGGTGCTCGGCACGAGGGTGGGCCCACCTCTGCCCCCTGAACCGAGCTCCCCCCAAGCCAGGGTGCTGGGCCTTGGGTCCGCAGGCAGCTCCTGCTGACTCCCTTCTCCCTGGAGACTTCTGGTTAATGCCGCAGAGAGCGGACTCTGGCCCCCATTCCCCCTTGGGGAGGGGTGTGCGGGTAGCTCAGGGACTTTGGGGGAGAGACTGCCTGCAGAGCCCCCTCGCAGGTCTGCCCCATGTTGGGTACCCCCCTCCCCTCAGGAGGCACAAGGGAGATGCACACAGCCTGCCTTCCTCTGTCCCCAGCCGGGGGTCAAGCCCCAGCTCTCCACCCCAGGGAGGGTCACTTCCTGGAACCAAGGTCAGAGGAGCTGGGCTGGGAGCTGGTGTCCTCTCTTTCCAAGAGGCGTTGGAACCCAACTGAGGACAGTAATGTTTCCTGTTTCCTTTACTCTTACAGCGTAACCAGCCACTGCGATTTTGGAGTATACACAGCATTTTAGCATGCGCGTGGGTTCTATGGGCCAGGAGTTTGGAAGAGGCACAGTGGGGACAGCTGGCCTCTCTGCCACCATGTCTGAGACCCCAACTGAGAAGTTTGAAGCTGGAGACCAGACTCTTCTGGAAGATTCTTTGCTCACGCTTCTGTTGCCTGGGGGGGAGGGTGGGCGGTCCCTGGGAGCACCCACCTGTGGCCGGGGCTTCTCACGGCATGGCGATTAGGAGAGAACACCATGGAAACAAGAAGCTGAAGGACGGGGACCCTGGAAGAGCCTGGAGAGGCAGGAGGGGCGGCCCAGTGCCTCGCCATGTGGCGGAGGAGCCAGGACCGAGGACGGCCGGCAGCCGGCCCCGAGCTCCCGTCCTGGGGAAGAGAGCATGGCCTTGGTTTGGATTTTCTCTCACCCTCAAAACCCTGAGTGAGTTCCCACTGTCTGAGCCTCCTTACCGCGTGGTGTTTGCTAACCCGCGGGCCTCCGCCTGCACTGACCTTTCTCTGGCGCACCCCGGGCCTGGCACACTTTTGTGAACGACGGAGAATAGCCGTGGAGCTGGTGCGCAGAGCTGGGCAGGCACCGCACGCCGCGGTGGGACCCGCGCCCTTGCAGCAAGCAGCAGGGGAGCCCGCGGCCGGAGCGTGGGCGCTGGGCCGGGCGTGCTTGCCGGGCGGTTAGTTCCTGACCCATCAACTGCAAGGACAGTAAAACGTGGCCTCTGGCGTTGCCCCTTCCTGAAATCCGCTTCCTGCCGGCCTTTTTGTCTTGGGCGCGCCTGCGAGCCACTGCAGCGGGTGCTTGTGTGAAGTGGAGCTTGTGCCAGGGCTGCTGCTAAACAGATGCAGGAAGCCAGGCCGGGGGGGGGGGGTGGGCGTCGTTCTGGGGTCCTTTTCTCTCAAGCCAGAGTCTTCATCCATGTGGGTGTCTGCCTCAGTTTCCCAGAGCTGGGGGTGCTTAAACAGAAATTTATTCTCTTGTTGTTCTGGAGGCTGGAACTCTGAACTCGAGGTGCGGGAGGCTGCGCTCCCTGGAAACCTGTGGAGCAGGGTCCTCCTGGCCCCTCTGGCATCTGGCCGGCACCCTTGGTGTTCTTGGCTGGTGCGTCACTCCCGTCCCTGCCTCTGTCGTCACACGACCTGCTCTCTGTGTCCAACGTTCCTCTCCCTAGAGCGCCCCTGTCACGCTGCACGAGGTTCCACCCTCACCGAGTTTGGGCTCATCCTAATCAATTCCACCTTCAAGAACCCTGTCCACAAAAAAGGTCACAGTCATGGAACCGGGGGTGAACATGCCTCTTTTGGGGGTGCCACAGATCAACCCCAACTGGCAGCAGGGCAAGAACAGACTCTGAGTTGCTGGGTCCGAAGACACGTCCTCGCTGTGACTCCCCCGTGGTGCGACCTCGGGGGGTCGCCTCCCCGCTCCGGGCTTGGTTTCCTCATCTGTGAAGTGGGGAGACTGGTAGCAGCGTCTCGCTTAAGCCAAGGAGTTAAGCCCCGTGGCGCACGAGAGGGCTTGGAGTGGGCCCCACGGCCTGCTGTCCGCCATCTCCTCCCCGCCCTGGATTGACCTGGAGCTGTGGTGTCCTGTCCCCGGGCAGGTCACTTCAGCCACTCCCCGCCGGGAGCCCACGTCACTTTACCGAGCCCCTTCCTGAGTCTTTCTCGTACGTTGCAGCAGTCGGCGAGCTCACGGACTCAGTGCCCCCGGGAGTAGCCCTCACCCAGTGAGGAGCGGGGCGGTGGATGAGGCCACGTGGCGGGCTCTCCTGGGGCACTCCCCACCTCTCGCTCAAGGCCCCGGCTGGGCCGAGCCCCCGGGGCCCCCCCAGGAGCTGGGCTCATCCACACGCGCTCTGTCGCTCGTTTACGTCCCTCGGTTCACGTCCCCTCCTTCACCTGTGTTTCCTGGGCTCATTTCCCTTAAAACCACCTGCCCCTAAGTCCTGGTCTTCAGATAGTCTCCCAGTTGCTATGACAAAAACCACACGATCGGCTGGAACCCATGGGCCCGCGGTTTCGGGGGCTGATGGTGCGCTCTCTCTAGGGGGCAGTGGAGTCCTGGCTGCCGGCAGTCCTGGGGTTCCTTGACTTTCCCGTCACGTGTGATGTCTCTTCTTTGTCTTCCTGTCTCCTGGGCTTCCTGCTTCTGGCCCTGCCCTGGGAGTTTCTCGCCCAAAGGCCTCCAGGTGTCGCTAAGACCCATCCTGAGTCTCCTGGGCCGCACCTAAACCAAGAAGCGCCATCGTCAGGGGCTCCCACCACAGGCAGGGGCCAAGAAGAGCAGAGCGTCTCCTGGGGCCAGCGCCCAGCCTGCACACCTAATTTTGTGGTAAGTGCTCAATAAGTGCTTGCTTTTATTTCTTTTCTTTCTGTAATAAAGATCACTGCTGATTTTTTAAAAAGATTTTTTTAATTTTTTATTTATTTCTCTCCCCTTCCCCAGCCTCCCCCCCCCACCCCCAGTTTTTGCTCTCTGTGTCCATTTGCTGTGTGTTCTTCTGTGTCTGCTTGTATTCTTGTCAGTGGCCCCAAGAATCTGTGTCTTGTTTTGTTGCATCATCTTGCTGTATCAGCTCTCCATGTGTGCAGCTCCACTCCTGGGCAGGCTGCACTTTTTTGCACCATGCAGCTCTCCTTACGGGGCGCACTCCTTGCGCATGGGGCTCCCCTATGCGGGGGCCACCCCTGCATGGCAGGGCACTCCTTGCGCTCATCAGCACTGCACGTGGGCCAGCTCCACACGGGTCAGGAGGCCCGGGGTTTGAACCCTGGACCTCCCATGTGGTAGGTGGACGCCCTATCCATTGGGCCAAATCTGCTTCCCATGATTTTTGAGACTGGTGTTTCTAAGGTCTCAAATCAGCTGCTTGACCTGCTTTATACCGCTTATGCCACAGCACCCTGAAAGGTTCCTGCTGTAATCATTGCGTGAAAGAGAAGAGCGTGGCCCAGAGAGGCCCGAAGGCTCCACCTCCCAGTGACTAACCTGGGATGCTCGCAGGACTGTCTGATCCCAAATCGGATCCTTGTCCCCACACTGCCCCAGGACCCAAAAAGCATTTCTGAAACTGCTCAGAGCCAGGCCCTGTGTTGGGCTGGGGGCACATCGGTGAATTGGATGGTCCCTGCCCCCGGGCACCCCTGCGCCTTCTGGAGCCTGCCCTTGTCTTTCGTAGCTGGGACGCTGCAGGGCCAGCCAGCCCAGCACCCCAGGTCCACCTGGCTGCAGGTGGGCAGGGTCTAGAGAGGGGCCCAGGGGCCTGGGGACACACCTCCCTGGCTGTGACCATCAGCTCTTTCCTGTCACTGTCGCTGCCTGCTTCGCCCTGCCCTGCTCCATCCCTGCCCTGGGCTGCCAGCCCTGGCAGGGGCCTGAGGGTCTTGCAGGCTTCGACTTTGAAAACCATAATGTACCGTGGCAACATATACGCAGCACCTCCGCGCTTCAGCCACTGCACGTGCACAGTCGGTGGTGGTCATTGTCTTCACGGTGCTGTGCCACCATTGCCAAAACCTGGCCATCCTCCCAGACAGAAACGCCGTCCCCATCGGGCAGTGACTCCCCGCCCCTGTAACCTGTACTGTACACTCTGTCTCTATGATATATTTTTTTAAGATTTTTAAAAAAAATTTCTTTCCTCTCCCCCCTCCCCCAGTTGTCTGCTGTGTGTCCATTTGCTGTGTGCTCTTCTGTGACCACTTCTATCCTTATCAGTGGCACCGGGAATCTCTGTTTCTTTTTGTTGCATCATCTTGCTGTGTCAGCTCTCCGTGTGTGCAGCGCCATTCCTGGGCAGGCTGCACTTTCTTTCGCGCTGGGCGGCTCTCCTTACAGGGCGCACGCATGGGGCTCCCCTACGCGGGGACACTCCTGCATTGCAGGGCACTCCTTGCGCGCATCAGCACTGCGCATGGGCCAGTTCCACACGGGTCAAGGAGGCCCGGGGTTTGAACCGTGGACCTCCCATGTGGTAGGCGGATGCCCTAACCACTGGGCCAAGTCCGTGTCCCTGTCTCTGTGATTTTGCATATTCTAGGTATTTCGTGTAAGTGGATTCATACAGTATCTGGCCTTTTGTGTCCGGTCCATTCCACCCAACATGATGCCTCCAAGGCTCATCGTGTTGCTGCATGCATCCGAGCAGCATTCCTTTTTATGACAGATTCATTTCTTTCTTTTTGGCAGTTGCATGCTGTGATGTGCTTGTCATATAAAGTATAAAAGAGGAGGATAAACAACCTGGTTTTCTACTGCTGTGTCAGAAACTACCTCCTAACTTAATGTCTTCAAACAACCATCATTCTTTTAAGTCTCAGGATCTTACGGGGTCAGGAATTGGCGCAGGGTTCAGATGAGAAAGCCTTCTGTTCTCTGTGGCATGATGGGGTCGCTTCATGGTATGCCACTGGCAGGCGGGCTTGTGGGAGATGTTTCCCCTTCGTGTCCTGGCAGGGACGGCAGGAAAGCTGGTCTCCTCTGGGCCTGTTGATGGCAGAGCTGATGTGTGGCCTTTTCGTGAGACTTGGGCTTCCTGGCGGCACGGCAGCCTCAGGGAGTTGGGGTCCAGGGGTCTAGCGGGTGGGCTCAGACTGGCCCAGCCTCTTCCACCGTGTCTTCTTTGTTCAAGCAAATCACAAAGGCCTGCCTGGCTCGAAAGGGACAAGAATCCCACTCCTCTCTCGATGGGAGGAGCAAAGAAGGTGTGGCCAGGTCTTAAATCTTCTCCACAAAGAACCACCTGCCTGTTAAGACCTTCCTTGTTTCAGATGTCAGCATATTCTCTTCAAGCCTCTTTGAAGCCACAGTGGAGATCACTGTTTTGGCCTGCTGGGCATTGTGGGTCAACTGCCCCTGCATCACGGGGAGCGAAAGGAGGGGAGGGACCGTTCCCCCGAAGGACGCCCGGCTATGGGTAGGAGAATGGGGGCCGGGGGGCACAGAGGTGCCCCGTGCAGGGCCTCCCCGGGCCGGCTGCCGCCCTCAGCCCAGGTACTGCCCGCCCGGACCGCCGGCCCCTGGCTCCTGCGACTCCTGGCGGCACCCGTCCTCCTGCCCCCACGCCCCGGGACCACCTTAACCTTGAGTCTCCAGGAGAGCCCCTCTAGCTGCCGCCAGGAGCTGGGAACGCAGGGGAGGTCAGGCAGCGGGGGAGGCCGGCCCAGGCTGGGGCGTCTGGCCGGGGCGTGGGGACCCAGCAGCACCTGGCAGGGCGGGAGGAGCGCGGGTCCAGCGTGTTCAAACCAGGCAGCAGACGCTGTTTTCGCCAGGAGCCTAGCGGGCGGCTAAGGGCAGTAGGAGGTGGGTGGGGTCTACAGAAGGGGCCCAGGGCCAGCTCCTGAGGGTGGGATTTGGGGCCATTTAGGAGGCTTCATGTTGAGCTCTGGGGTCACAGAGATACCCAATATCTTGAGGGGCTCCCCTGGACAGAGGCAGACTTGATTAAGCAGGCGACTCAGGAAGACTTCCTGGAGGAGGTGACCTCTGAGATGAGTACTGGAAGGCGCTCACGGGCAGGGGAGGGCCGAGCACAGGACAGTGCCGAGCAGCCCCTCGGGATCCAAGAAGCACTGCCGGTGCTGAGACGCCGGGGCAGGGGCGCAGCGCTCGGGGAGCCGAGCGTCCCGGGGTGTGCCTGTGGCAGGGCCCATTCAGCCCCAGGATCCCCGCCTGCTGGGCCTGAATCTCGTCCTCCACAAAGACATGTTGAAGCTGTGAGCCAGTTGCTGTGGGTGGGAACCTCGGTCCATAGGGCCTTTGGAGAGATTAGTGACGGTGTGGACTCATTTGCGGGTAGGATCCATGTGACTGGGGGCCTTATGAAGAGAGGACATCAGAGGCAGAAGAAGTCAGTGGAAACCTGGGACATGGTTGTGGCTCAAGCAGTTGAGCTCCTGCCTACCACATGGGGGATCCCAGGTTTGGTTCTTGGTGCCTCCTAAAGAAGACGAGCAAGACAGCGAGCTGACGTGATGGGCTGGCGTGGCAAGCTGATGCAATATGAGACACAAGGAGGAAAACATAATGAGAGAACAACAAAGCAAGGAGTGGAGGTGGCTCAA
This sequence comes from Dasypus novemcinctus, assembly GCF_030445035.2. Classification (NCBI taxonomy): domain Eukaryota; kingdom Metazoa; phylum Chordata; class Mammalia; order Cingulata; family Dasypodidae; genus Dasypus; species Dasypus novemcinctus. The sequence continues at coordinate 56,346,215 of NC_080698.1, forward strand.
GCAATTAGGTACCTCCCTCCCACACGGAAGTTCCTGCGTTTGGTTCCCGGTGCCTCCTTAAAAAAAGGAAGACAAGCATGCAACAAACAGATATAGCAAATGCAAACAACCAGGGGGTGGGGAGAAATAAATAAAATAAATCTTTTTTAAAAAAAAAGAAGTCAGTGGAAACCAGAAGGACAGATGCAAGGAGAGAGAGATCCATGTGACAGAGAATTCCCGGGCTCTAGGAGAAAGCAAATCCTATCAATATCTTGATGTTGGACTTCTGGCCACAAATGGTAAGCCAACTGATGCTTGTTTAAGCCAATCCAATTTACCTGGCAGAAGACAGCACCAGGCCAGGGTCCCAGGGAGACTGCCAGGGGCTGAGGGCAACAGACTAGGCTGCCGGAGCCCCCTCTGCTCAGCCCCCTCTTCTGAGGCTCCCTCGTGTCCCTGCCCCAGCAAACCCACGAGAAAGGGCCTATGTTGATTTTTAAAAATCAGAGTGAATCAGAAATATTATTACATTGGGAGCGCTCCTCTTCCAGTTTCTCAAACTCTCTGGGGATAATTGGAGGCCCCCTGGTGTGCCAGAACTAGGGCTGGGAATCCTGGGGCGGGGGAAGGAAATTGCTGGAACAGGAGCTATCCATGCTCCCCAGCATAGCAGATTTCAGAGGCGCTTATTTAATTGTTTCCCACCCCCTAACATCATAGCGATTCCTAGGGATGTTTTCTTTTTGAGATGGATGGCTCATCCCAGGAGCCAGCAAGGCCACTGGTCTCATTTTACAGATGGGGAAACCAAGGCCCAGGAGGGGATGCCATTCTGAGCACTCAGCACATGGGAAGGCAGAAAGGGAGTTCTGGAGGTTATGGGGCAAAGGACAGCCCACAGGAGACGGAATCGAGGCCTTTGGAAACGGAGCACCGGGGGCCACTCAGGCCTGTGCCGGATGCCGGGGTGTGGGGAGTCGAGGCTGCTGGGTTCATGTCCTCTTTCAAGTCCTTTCCACCAATGACCACATGCCAAAGCAACCTCCCTGCTCGAGGACTCATGCATCTGTGTTGTCCAGCCCCTGAGCCAGGCCCGCCGCTCTTCCCAGACTTTTCCCTTTCTCACTCATATCAATGTATCTTCCCTCCTCAGATCTTGCCTCTTCAATGAGCATCAAATTGGAAAAGGAAACTGTAAATGAGGCTAAGTGGTGACAGCAGCTTAGTATGTGATTTCTTCACCTACCCACCCACCAACACACATGTGCCAATTTAACAGCAAGTGGGGCCTGAATTCAGGACTTCAGAAACTCAAATGCCTACAGAGAGCAGGAGGTAACACTGAGTGAAGTGGGGAGGGTGTGAGACTATAGAGAATGGTGAGGAGTGTGGCAAACTGGAGAGCACAGCCTTTGTACAGGGGACAAAAGCTGCTTATCTTCTGGCGACTGCTGCCATGCAGGACTGTTGACCCAGGGTGGCTAAATCTTCATATTTTAAAAAGAAGTTTGGAACTCAAATTTTTAATTGAAGTCTTCAGATATTTCAGTGTTTGCAATTTGTTTAAATTTATATAAAACACTGAGTGGGCTGTACAAAAATAAGTCTGTCAACTGGATTTGTACTATGGGATCCCTTAATCTAAGGAAGGGACCTTGTCAGGGAGATTAAAAATAGTGAGTGGGAGGAGGGAAGGAAGAATAAACATTTTAGTATTTGTCAAATACTTATTAAGCATATACCCTGGAAATACAGAGATCCACTGATTCTGCCCTTGGAGGGCTCGTATTTTAATAAGGAGAACACCATGATGCAAATAATCATGTCCATCATTATTTAACAACCGTGGAAGGATGACGCTTCCGTGAGCCAGGTGCTGTGCTGGGCGGTTTCCCACCCTGATTTCATTAAACCTCACAACAGCCTTGCTGGAGGAGAACGGGGCGGGAGGGCGTGAACGGTGCCCTGTAGCCCTGTCCCCCCGGTGGCACCAGCCATCAAAGCTGACTCTCCCAGGGCTGCACGTACTTCCGATTTCTTCCGCAGCTGCAGCATATGGTAAGGGGCAGCAGGTCCTGCAGGCCAGGCTTTGCTGAACTCCCACACCTCCTGTCCTTCATTCTGGAAACTTAAGTCACCTCCTACTATGGAGCAAGACTGAAAGAAATGTGAATCCCTACGCACAAAGCGCACGCTTTTTCTCACGAGCCTTGGTTGGTTTTGTCACTGTCGTCTTTGGTTCCATCTGCCCGAAACTTCCCTTTCTCTGTGCCCGTGGTTGACCCAGCGACAGAGTGTAGGGCTACAGGGGACCAATCAGAGCGCCTTCCTGGCTTTTTTTTTTCTTTTTAATTGGAAAGAAATAAGGATGCAGCAGCCACGTTTCTCAGAATATGGAGGAAGCTGGTTTGCAGTGAGGGAGAAGGAAGCCACCACCAATCTAGAGACTTAGATGGGAACAGGTGGAGCGTGTCTTGTCCCCAAGTCCCCGTGACACTCCCACCCCTCTTTTTATGAGATACCTGGATGTTTCTAATAACTCCCTTCTTGCCTGTGCAAGTTCAAGTAGTGATTTTGTCATGTGCAACCCAAAAGACACCGACTTATTCAATCATTATGATGTGTTTTGTCCCCAGCAACTTAATTTAAATTGAATACTGGATAATGTTGGAAGAAATACAAACACTTAAGTAGGAGGTAAGTACTTTTTTTTTCTCATTCAACTCAACTAGCTCAGCCACCGCCTGATTGAAATGTTGGCTTTGCTCTCGTTCCTTTTTATTCAGGCTGTCAGAAACCCCAGCTCTTGTCACAGCCTCCTTACCTAGAGTACTGCTGGGTGCTTTTCTTTGGATCTACAGACATCACACCCGAAGGCTCCGACCTTGGTTTTCGCTCAGAATGTGCGGGAAGGAGGGCCCCCGCTATCGCTGCTACCTGTGAGAGGGTTCTCACCCGTGGCTGTTTTAAAAATTGTTTCCTCCACGTGCAGATCAGAAAATATTAGGTGTCTTCTCAGGTAGGTTTCGGCTTTGCCCTCCTCTTTTAGCAAGACTCAGGGCTGGTGACTCTGCTAATTCCGTCGCCTTTGTACCTTCACTGGCTGGGTTTCTGACGGCACAAACAGTTTCTCGTACCGGTGGGTTCAAATGTTGAACAACTTCTTTGGCCAAACCCAATGGTCAGCTGCCCAGGTGGGGGCACTGGACCGTTGCCGCGCCTGGCTGGGGTTGCAGCCTGGACTTGTCTGCCTTGCGACCTCCCGTGTGGAGCCTTGGCCCGGGGCTGCCCCCTGCCTTCCCTTCCCTGAGCGCGAGCCAGAGGCGGGCTTCCAGCAGCTCGCGAGCCAGGCGCGTAGTCCAGCCCCGGTCCAGAGACGCCCGGGACCGAGACGAGGTCCAGATCGTGAGGGACGTCGGGACGGGGTCAGAGGAGGGGCTCGGGACGGTCAACTGTGCAGCCACTTAGGGCAGGGCCATAAGGCGTTTTGGGGGATGTAGTGGGCCCCAGGCAGGACACCCACCCCCCAGGAGCTGTGAGCTGTGCCCAAGAACCCAGAGCTGCTCCCTCCTGAGGAGAAGGGCTCTCAGCCCAACGGCAGCTGGCGGGGGCAGTCATGCCTCACCCACCCCTCAGCAGCTCCACAGACAAGGGTGATTGGCCTGGGGGTACAGAAGGCCTGCCCTGCCCCTTGCCTGCCCCACCCCTGCCTGCCCCTGCCTGCCCTGCCCCTGCCCTGCCCCTGCCTACCCCCGCTCTGCCCCTTTGCCTGTCCCACCTCCTCAAGGTCGGAACAGCTCTGTGATGCAATTCCTGCTGCAGAGCTCCCTGTGGGATCAGGCAGTGTCCAGCCCACACCGCGTCCCCGCTTGCCTCTTGCCCTGCCCCCTGCCTCTCTCACTTCCTGTCTTGTGGGCGCTCTCCCTCACCAGTCGACTCCACTGCATCCCTGCCTAGGGCCCTGCATCTGGGAAACCCTGGAATGGGGCTGGGTGGGGAAGGGAGGAGATGCCCAGTTGGGAGCTCCAGGTCTGAGGGGAGCTTAGGCTTGTGGTTGGCAAGGCCCAGAAACTGGTGAGAGCAGAGGGCACGAGGGGGCCATGCGTGGCCCCCCGCCCTGCTGCCAGGCGCCTGGTCTTGACAGCCACGAGCACTTGGAACTTCATTGCGGGCTGCGCCTCCGGGGTGCTTGAGATGTCTCCGGTCTAGAAGGACGGGCAGCTAGTTTGGGTGGCTGTGCGTTCATGTTCACTTTTGCAAACAGTGACCAAGAAATGAAGTTAGGCTTTCAGGGCTATTATTACCTAGGGCAAGGTTCAAGGAATCGTTTAGGTAAACAAAGAGTGAGAATAAAGCAAAACAGAGAGTGACACGTACATAAGGCCAGCGTCCAGTACCTCCCTGGCAGCTGAATGACACAAGGTTTTAGTTTGCTCAGGTGGCCAAAGGCAGTGGACCAGAAGGGGCTGGCTTGTGCAGTGGGGCTTCATTAGACCGCAAGCTCTCAGTTCTCAGGCCACGGAAATGTCCAAACAAGGCGTCAGGTGATGCTCTCTCCCCAAAGGCGGGCAGTGGTGGCCCTGGACGCCTCTGTCACACGGGAGGCACATGGTGGCGTCTCCCTTCTCCCTTCACTTTTGGCTTCCTGGTCTCCGTGGCTTCCTCTCTCAGCTTCTGTGGGTTTCTCGCTCTCTCTCCTTATTAATCTCGTTTATGAAGGACTCCAGTAAGAGGATTAGGATCCACCCTGGGTCAAGCTCTACTGAAGTGATCTAATCAAAAGGCCCTTTACTGGAGTAATCTAACCAAAAGGTCCCACCTGCAATCCATTCACACCCCCAGGAATGGATTAGTTCTAAGGACATGATTTTCTGGGCTCCATCTAGCATCAAACTGTGAGAACCAGCTTAGTGGAGTGGTCTTGGTTTGGGGTTCAAGGCCCAGGTCTGCAAATGCCACCCCCCTCTGGCCCGCGTGGAGAGGGGGGCTGGCCTGATCCTGAGTGCCTTGAGGCCCAGGTGCTTCCAGGCCTTTTGATTCTGTTACCTGTCCTGGGCTGCCACCGTGTACCCAAGGTGGACATTGCCTCGCTCTCCATGCTCACACTTCTGGGGCTCTCTCTGCCTACTGCCCAGAAGCTTCCCCACCCAGCCCAGCTCCCACCCAGCGCCACCCAGCTCCCACCCAGCACCACCTCCCTCTGTCCTGTCTGGCAGGCTCCTCACTGTCTTGACATTGTCATTCAGACAAAGACCAGGCGTGGCCCAGGATTCTTGGTCTATTTCACAGCCCCCTCATGCCCTGGTGGGAGTCACCATGGCCTTTTGCGAAAACAGTGTCTGCATGAATGTCCTCAAATGTACAGAAGGAAGAAATGGATATTTCTCCTTTAAGAGCAAGAAATGGCTCCCATTGGCAGAAAGCAGGTTGGAAAAGCACAGAGTAAAAGAGCTCAACTCTATGTAAATGTAAGTACCTGTTGGGACGGGGAGAGGGCGCTGCCGGAGGAAACTGGAAAGAAGAACCAGACAATCAAAAGGCGCCTGAATCCAAGCCTCTTGGCACCAGAGAGTCATAGGTGGCTATTTCTTGGAACCAGAGACTCTTATGGCTTGGAATAATTAGTTCTTACAGTCAAGAAGCCTTGAGAGAGTGTCAGAAAGGGAAAGAGAAGAAGCCATATTCCTGCATCGTGACTGCACCAGCCCCTGGTAATTCCTTTGCTCCTTACAACATCCTTGGCAGGCTGAGTATCCTCAGACCACAGAGACCTCTTCCTGGTGAGCAGCCATCGTGCCTCTCACCGCCTGCTGGACGCCTGGTGATGCTGGCTCCAGCCTGCCCTGTCCCACCCAAGCAACCAAGCTCTTGAAATGTGGTGAGTTTGAGCTGACATGTGGCAAGTCTGCAGTAAAATGTGTTTTCTGGGTAAAATCCATATTCTGAAGACTTAGTATGAAAAAAATGTAAAATAATCATCAATAATTTATAACAATTACATGTTGAAATAATATTTGGATGAAGTGGATTAAATGAAATCTATTAACTAAAATAAATTTCACCTGTTTCTTTTTACCATTTTAAAATGCGACTACTAGAAAAAATTTAAATTATACACGTGACTCTCATTTCTTTCCCTCCCTCCCTCCCCTTCCCTTTCTTTTCCCTTCCTTCCTTTCTGTCTTTAATTTCCATAATTTACACTCTGTATCCACCAAGCAACAACTTCCCCTCCCTTCATCCCCTGGAAACTTCTAATCTCCTTTCTGTCCCTGTGAATTTGTTATTTCCAGGTATCTCATAGAAGTGACATCACACGGCATTTATCCTTCTCAGTCTGGCTTATTTCACCCACCGTATTGTTCTCAGGGTTCACCCTTGTAGCATCAGGTATCAGAACTTCGTTCCTTTTTACAGGTGAGTAACATTCCAGTACATGGATAGACCACATGTTGTTTATAAGTTCATTGGTTGATGGATGCTCGGTTTGTTTCCACCTTTTGACTATTGTGAATCATGCCACTATGAACATTGGCATACTAGTATCTGTTTCAGTTCCTATTTTCAATTTCTTTGGGTGTATACCTAGGAGTGGAATTGCTGGAATTCCATGTTCCTTTTGAGCAACCTCCAAACTGTTTTCTGCAGTGGTGGTACCACTTTACCTTCCCATCTCATCATATTTCTGTTAGACAGTGCTGGTGTAAACAAACAGTTCTTGAGTGACTGAATGCACGAGGAAGAGAATGAATTAATTCCCCCAAACAAGGCGGGGCAGCATCGCCTAGGGATCCAGAAAAGGCCCTGAGCTGGAGAAGGCCCAGCTTTGCCCATCTCTGCTGTGTGACGTGGAGAAGGTCGTCTCCTCTCTCGGAGGCTAACCAGGGACAATGGCAGTGCCTGCTCTCTGGGGTGGTCAGGAGGATTCAATTAAATTCTCATCATCAGTCAAGCTGGTGGGAAAAACAAAGCGTTTGCGGGTTAGGCAGGGAGCGTCTTCTCCTTGCTCTCTAAGGGGTGGCTGTTAGGCTGAAGGGTAGCAGGAGCGGTGGAAATGCTCGGATGTAAGGAACTGGGGAGGGGGAGTTGAGTCATCAGGGAGCGTCGGGGCCTTCAGCTGGGAGGAGGGCAGGGGTCAGAAGGCTTGGGCGATCGCCAGGCTGACCCGTGCACCCTTTTCCCACAGCAAAATCCCTGGTGCATGAACTAATCATAGCAATCATCCACCACCAGGGAGGGGAGGGGGTCCCCGCTCTACCACTTGCTCGGTGGGTGATGCCGGCAGGGCCCTGTGTGGGAGAAAATGGACTTGGCTCTGGGGCAGGAGAGGCACGAGACGTGTGATGAAGTGACAGCTGGCTGGCCAAGGTCTTTTCAGCAAGAGGCGTGCTGGCTTGTGAGAGCCCCATTTCATCTGACAATCCCTCCACCTCCCAGGCTTGTTTGGTGAGAAGCAGAAAACGGCGTTTCCAGACAGTGAAAGGACTGGAAATACGAGGACGCCCCTGCGGCGTCCTTGAGTTGACCTTGTTTTGGTGCCTTTGAAAGGAGTGATGCTGTTCCCGAGAGATGCAGCCGAGCGGGGGCAAGGGAAACTCGCGACGTGGGTCTGGCGCCTTTGACCCCGGATTCCGGGCTCATGCCTTCCCCCTGGACTTGCACTTGTCTCATTAGGGTCCCTCTGCACGGGCCCACACTGTCGCAGAGGGTAAGAGGCCGTTCCCAGAAGGGATTTGAAATGATGAGCAGGCAAAGCAGAGCAACCAGGTCCCTCATCATCTTTTGATCTCAGCGGGAAGCACCATTTTCCATCTCACGTGCCCATGAGATGGGGAAGTGCTGGCTGCGTTCACTGATTCTGAGACAGCAGGGAGTGGTGGGGACTGTGGTGAAACGGACACAGGGCCCATCCAAGGGGTAGCTGCTACCCATGCGGTAATGTGTTGCCAGAACTATTGACTGAGAAGCCGGAAAACTAAATTTTTTATAAAATTGAATTTCTAAATAATAGCAATACTTCAGTACTGCTTGCTGCTACTGCTGCTGACACCAATATTAAGTTGGCCAGATGAAATACACCTTTGGATCAGATCTGATCATGACTTCTGGACTACAGCTTCTGATTTCTTGAATAAACTATTTGCCTGGTCTGACCCTGTACCCAGCACAGACCCCAAGGGCTGAGGGGGATAGCTCTACTCTATTCTGGTCTGGTCTAGTCTAGTCTTATCTAGTCTGGTCTAGTCTGGGTCTGGTCTAGTCTTGTCTAGTCTGAATCTGACCTAGTCTGGTTTGATCTGGTCTGGTCTAGTCTAGTCTGGTCTGGTTTGAGCTGGTCTGGTCTGATCTAGGCTGGTCTGGTCTGTCTTGCCTAGACTGGTCTAGTCTGGGTCTGTTCTTGTCTACTCTGGTCTGGTCTTGTCTGGTCTAGTGTAGTCTGGTTTAGTCCATTCACCACTCACTGTTTATTTGCCATGAGACTAGCCTGTGCTGGACAACGGGGAATACAGAAAAAACAGGCATTCTCTCTCCCAAATTCCCAGTCTGGCAGCTAATAGGAAGAGGATACAGTTAAGAGCTAGATGGTTAAAAAAAAATACAATGAGGGAAGCGGATTTGGCTCAACAGATAGAGCTTCTGCCTACCACATGGGAGGTCCAGGGTTCAAATCCAGGGCCTACTGATCCCTGTGGTGAGCTGGCCCATGCGTAATGCTGATGTGTGCAAGGAGTGCGGTGCCACGCAGGGGTGTCCCTTGCATAGGGGAGCCCCACACGCAAGGAGTGCGCCCCGTAAGGAGAGCCGCCCAGTGTGAAAGAAAGTGCAGCCTGCCCAAGAATGGCGCTGCACACACGGAGAGCTGACACAGCAAGATGACGCAACAAAAAGAAACACAGATTCCCGGTGCCGCTGATAAGGATAGAAGTGGTCACAGAAGAACATACAGCACATGGACACAGAAAGCAGACAACAGGGTGCAGGGAGAGAAATAAAAAAAAAAAAAAAATACAGTGAGTCATAAAAGAAGGGCAACCCACAGGTTGGATTGTGTCTTCTTGTTTTCCCTGTCTAGGATTAATTTTTGGCCACGGCATCTTGACTTTCCTATAGAGAATCACCTGCTCTCAACCCTCAGTCTTAGTGAGGCGGATGGGATTGTCTCCACCCTCCAGCAGCAGGGGCACATCACATGGGCTTAGCCAATCAGAACATTCCATTCCTCCCCTTCCCGCAGTGGTGGGCTCCCGGATGGACACCTGACTCTAGCTAGGCTGATGAGAGGCAATTCTGGGACATTTGTTGGAAATTTCAGGGAAAGAAACTCTCTTTTCACTGTAAGAATGTAGGGCAGGCACAAGCCATATCTGCCACCTCTTGGTATAGAGTTTTCCTAAGAATGCAACCAACTCAGAAAAGATGGAGAGATTGCTATATTCCTGATGCTGTTGTTTAAACATCTAGATCAAGTCATGCCTGAAGTTCTCAGTTTCTTGAGCCAATAGAATCCTTGTTTTGCAGAAGCAAACTTGAGGTGAAATTCTGTTACTGACATCCTAAAGAATCCTGTCCTAACAAGCCCATGAACACTAGGGTAGAAGTAGTTTTTTTAGATGTGCGTATCAGAAGAAACCTCAGGTGATATTGGAGTAGGCAGACAGGCAATGTTTTGTTACTCAATGGAAGGGAGGAGCGTCTTCCAAGTAGAACAGAGCACATAAGCATGAGAAAAGGCTCAGAGGCAGGAAAGACTGGGAAATGTTTGGGTAACAGAATGAAGTCTAATATGGATCAAGTATAGAGTACTTATAGGGTCTGCAAGGGAGACCTGTGGTGGTAAAGTTGGAGGGATTGGTTGAAACCAGATCTTGGGGAGACACTGAATTCCATGCTAAGACTTGGTATCTACTCTGTGAGGCAGTTGACCCTTTGGAAGGAAGGATGGCTAGAGCTTATTTCCCTGAGGAAAGCCAAGGTCCATTTCAAGAAGAGACAGTGGAAGTGGGAAGGTTCTGTCTCAGCAGGGCAGCTGTTCCTGGCATGTGGAATGATTCCAGAGTTGATAGTGACTTCCCTGGTCATAGTCACTTCAGCATATCCATAGGAATTGGTGAGGGAAAAGGGAGGGCGAATTACATGGATAGGATCAGTCCACCGTGTTGAACTAGAATGCAGTTAACTCCTTAAACCATCTAGAATTTATGTGGCTGTATAGTATGACGTGAACAGGCAATGTTGTTTTTCTTCAACTTGTTAACCTGTTGTCCCAAAGCTGTTTGCTCAATAATTTGTTCTGCTTCATTTAAATACCACCTTTAGCGTAAAATAATTTCTTCTATTTAATGAGGCCTATTTTTGGATTTTCTATTTTATTCCACTGATCTTTCTATATTCCACATTCTTTTTATTTATTTATTTATTTATTTCTCTCTCCTCCCCCCTTGCCCCAGTTGTCTGTTCCCTGTGTCTAGTTGCTGCGTGTTCTAAGTCCGCTTCCCTATTCCACATTCTTAATTGCTGCCATTTCATAACAAGTATCCCACCATTACAGTTCCCCTGCTCCCCAATAATTTGGCTGGCTTAATCTACTGATTCTCACAAATAAACCTTAGAAATAATTTGTCAAAAAAGTAATTTTGATGGAAATTGAATGTAAGCAATTTAGAGAAGAACTGACAACAGAGAATATTGACCCTTCCTGTAGAGCTTTGTACCCCTAGAAAAACATGTTCTTAAGCTTAGTCCATTCCTCTGTGTGTGGCCCCACTGTAAACAAGAGCTCTTCAAGATCTTACTTCACGTAAGGTGTGGCCCACCTCAACAGGATGGGTCTTAGTCCTATTACTGGAGTCCTTTATAAGAAGAATGAAACTCAGGTGGGGAAAGTCACTGGAAGCAAGGAGCTGAAGGTCAATGAAACCCAGAAAAGAAGGGAGCGGGCAGGAGAGGCTGCCATGTGCATTGCCACGAGACAGAGGAGCCCAGGACCCAGGACCAAGCAGCCAGCCCCGGAGGGCTGGTCTTCAGGAAGAAAGCATCCCCTTGAGGCTTGACTTGGACTTCTCTTTGCCTCAAAACTATGAGCTAATCAATTCCCATTTTTTAAGCCAACCTATTCCATGGTATTTGCTTGAGTGGTCAAGGAAACTAAAATACCTCGCATCCTGGAATATCGTATGCCTTCTTTTGTATGCCCATTACAGTTTTGAAAGTTTTTTCACATAGCTCATCTACATTTCCTGAAAAGATTATTCTTAGATATTTTATAGTTTGGAGGTTTTTTCACAACAGGATTTTCCCATTATATTGTATAACTTCTATACATTTATTTTGTTGCGACTATCGTACTGAAATATCCTTCCAGGAGTTATTCAGTTGATTCTCTCAAGCAATAATTTGGTTACTTCTTTTCTAATTATTAAAATTTATTTATTTTTCTTGTCTTATGTATGGGCTAGAACTTCCAGAACAATGTAAAAATAATGCTAGTAATTACAGACATGTTTGTCTCATTTATAAATATAGTGAAAATGCCTTTAGTGAAAAACAGCTTCCTACTTCAGGATGTGAGGATCATGGAAACTGGGTCCAGGCCATTCTCTGTCCAGCGAGGGCAGAACTCCTGAACTTCAGTGTGCTGAGACAGACAGAAATCCAGGCAAAAGGGGAACACTGAGTTTCAGGGGTACATTTTGTTACTGGATAAACATCAATGACTATTTCCAAACCTTATTGACAGTGGGGTTAGGAATCTTGGGTAGCTACCCAAAGGGTGCGCATTTGACCAGCTGGGCCATTTCTAAACATTTTCTTTATGGAACAGCCTATGTGGCCAGTCCTTTGGCATGGGGCCAGTGACCGGATATCCTTAATCCTCCATGTCTCTGTTTCAGAACAAGGGGTGCCCAATATTCAGCTTGAAGTTGATTGCATTGCTGTGAGATAGATGGCTACCTTCTATTTCTTTAGAATTTAGTAAGATAGGCAGTAGACAAACATGCCTCAGTGAGGAGTCTGTGTATTTCTTTGTATGTTAATGTGCACATGTGAGTGTAGAAACAAAGGAAAGGACTAGGTCAGTGAGGCACAGAACAGGGAGAATAAGCAGGGGCAGAGAGACAATCCATCAATAGAATTAATTCAGAGGAAATAGGAATTCGACCCAGAGGTAGCCCAGGAATGTAGCCCCTAGGCAATTATCGGCATTTTAATTGGAGTGTTGATTGGGGTTGTGGTCTTCCAAAGACCATATAATAGGTGTTCAAGTCATCCATTGATATTTTAAGAAATCAGGAGAAACCAAATGGCTTCCAGGTTACTTTTAGAAAAGACAGAGAGCACAAAGAAGATAAAAATCAATGCCTAGAGATAATCCCTTCAGACCTTTTGGTACTGTTTATCCAAGTTTTTAGTTATGCTTGCAGCAGACACTGTGGTTGGCTCACCCAACACTCATTCCCGACCACTTTCTCACTGGCCTGCGAAGTTAGGGTCCACAAAATGAGTAGTTACTTTCCCAGCCTTCTTTGTACTTGGGTGGGCTGTGACCTTCACACCTGTGTGCCCTGAGAAGTCAGGATGGGTCATCAGAAGAGCATTCACTAAGCTGGCATATCTCTTGTTCCTTCCTCTTTCTTCTCTGTTGAATGCAGATACAATGTCTGAGTCTGCTGAAGGCCCTTGAGTCCTTGAGGCAATCGTCATGAAAGTCAGAGAATTCTAGACTCTGCTCTGAACCAGAGCCAGCAGCCACTTTTCTTTGGGTTATGTAGTAACTTTTATTTCTTTAAGTCACCATGCTACCTGCAGCCAAATGCATTCCTAATGGATAACCTAAATTATAAATAAATTATGTGTATATACTTACAAAGATGGAATTACACCATATATATGGCTTTGAGCCTTTAGTTTTAAATCTTAGCAATATGAAAAACAGCTTTTGATGTACAAAATGTCTATAATGCTATAGACATTAATGTCTGAATAGGAATCCATTATGTCACTATAGCATGTTTTTTAGCCAATTCTTGTTGGTGAAGATACAGGTTGTTGCCAAATTTTGGGATTATAAACCATGTTGCAATAAATACTCTTGTATACACAACTTTCCATAACTGTCTGAAAATTTTCTTAGTAAATCCTAGAAGAGAAATTTCTGGGTGAAAGGAGACATGTTACTTAATTCATTTGATACATATTGCCTCATTTCCCTTCAGAAAGATCACATCAGTTAAGGAGTGTGCTGGCAGGTCTGAGAATAGTGGGTGGGTATTATGGTCTGTGCTGTGTTAATATGGGCAGAGTAGAAATCTTAGTCTTCTGACTTTTTAAAAAATTGAGATATAATTTACCTACCATAAATTCACTTTTTCAAAGAATACACTTGAACAATTTTTAGCATACTATGAGGGTGTGCAACCTTACCACCATCTAATTCCAGAACATTTTCATCACCCCAGAAAGAAAACTGTACCCATTAGCCACCACTCCCCATTCTCTCCTGCCTCTAGCAACTGGCAATGGCTAATCTACTCTCTGCCTCAGAGATTTGCCTATTCTGGACATTTCATATAAATAGAATCATACAGTATGTGCCCCTTTGTATCTGGCTTCTTTCATGCAGCACAATGTTTTCAAATGCGTATCAGTACTTCATTGCTTTTTATGGTTGAATGGTAATCCATTATGTATATGTACCACATTTTGTTTATATATTCATCAGATGATGGATCTTTGAACTTTTTCCGCTTTTTGACTATTATGAATAATGCTGCTATGAACAGCTGTGTACAAGTTTTTGTATGGACATTTGTTTTTATTTCTCTTGCGTATATACCTAGGAGTGATATTTGCTGCTGGGTCATATGGTAGCTCTGTGACTACATTCTTATCAGCAATGTGCGAGGGTCCCATTTTCTTCGTATCCTTGCCTAAACTTGTTACTGTCTGCCTTTTTGAATCTATCTATCCTAGTGGGTGTAATGTGATATCTCATTGTGATTTTGATTTGCATTTCCCTGATGGCTAACGATGTTGAGCATCTTTTAATCTGCTTATTGGTCATTTGTATATCCTCTTTGGAGAAATGGCTATTCAAATCTTTTGCCCATTTAAAATTGGATTCTTTGTTTTTTTTATTGTTGAGTTATAAGAGCATTTTATATATTCTGGTACTATACCTATGTCTCTTCATTTTCTTTATAATGTCCTTTGAAACACAAGAGTTTTAAATTTTGATGAAGTCTATTTTTTTGGTTGCTTGTGCATTTGGTATCATATCTAAGAAACTATTGCTTAATCCAAGGTCACAAAGATTTATCTATGTTTTCTTCTAGATTTTACAGTTTTAGTTCTTACATTTGTTTATTTTGATCCATTTCAAACGATCTTTTCTATATAATGTGAGGTAGGGATTCAACTGCATTCTTATGCATATAAAATATCTAGTTTTCCTAGTGTTATTTGTTAAGAAAATTATTCTTTAGTCCATTGAATTGTCTTGAAACCTTGTCAAAATCAACTGAATATAATGTAAGTGTTTATTTATGGACTCTCAATTTGATTCCATTGATATAAATGTCTGTCTCCATGCAAGTACTACACAGTTGGTTTACTATAACCTTGTATTAACTTTTGACATTAGGAAGTATGAGCCCTGCAACTTTGGTTTTCTGATTTAAAGATTATTTTGGCTTTTTGGGTCCTTTGCATTTCCATATGAATTTTATGATCAGGATGTCAGTTTCTGCAGAGAAGGCAACTGTGATGTTGATAGGGATTTTGCTGAGTCTGTAGATCAATTTGGGAAGTATTGACATCTTAATAATATTATCTTCCAGTCCATGAACATGGCATTCCCTTACACTTAATAAGGTCTTTTAAAAATTTTTTTCAGTGATGTTTGTGGTTTTCAGTGTGAAAGTCTTGTACTTCTTTTTAAAATTGAAGTATTTTAATATTTTTGATGATCTTGTAAATGGAATTGTTTTCTTATTTTCATTTTGAAATGTTCGTAGTTGGTGTATAGAAATACAAGGCATTTTTTTTTTTTTTTTGATATTGATCTTGAATATTGCCACCTTGCTGAACTAATTTATTATAGTTCTACTGTGGGTTTCTTACAATTTTCTATATGCAAGATCATGTCACCTGCAATTCAAGATAGCTTTACTTCTTCATTTCCAGTACGGATGCCTTCTATTTTTTCTCTCTCCTAATTGCCCTGGCTAGAACCTCTAGTGCGGTGTTGACTCTAAGTGACAAATGCAAACTGGTCTTAGAGGGGAACACTTGCAGTCTTTTACCATTAAGCATGGTGTTAGCTTGGGTTTCCCTAGAAGCTCTTTACAGGTTGAAGACATTCCCTTCTATTCCTAGTTCATTATTTTTATTGTGAAAGTATGTTGAATTTTGTCACATGCTTTTTCTGCATCAATTGAAGTAATGAAAATGTAGGTTTTGTCCTTTATTAATATTGCATAGTACATTGATTTTTGTATGTTGATCCAACCTTGTGTTCCTGGGATAAATCCCACTTGTTTATGGTGTATACGCATTTTTTAATGCTGCTGGATTCAGTTTTCTAGTATTTTGTTAATGATTTTAAAATTTTGTATTCATAAGGGATATTGGTCTGTAGTTTACTTTACTTGTGATGTCTTTGTCTAGTTTGTGAATCAGTAATAATGACCTCATAAAATTATTTGGGGAGTGTTTTCTCTTCTTCTGTTTTTTGGAAGAGTTTGTAAAGGATTGGTGTTAATTTTTCTTTAAATGTTTGATAGAATTCACCAGTGAAGCCACCTGGTCATGGACTTTTCTCTGTAGGAAGTTTTGTGATTACTAAGTCAATCTCTTACTAGTTACAGGTCTATTTAGATTTTCTATTTCTTCTCAAATCCATTTCAGTAGTTTGTGACTTTCTAGGAATTTGTGCATTTCATCTAGGTAATTTTATTGTGATATACACTTTTTTGTGTGTGGTAATTTGAGTCTTCTTTCTCTTTTCTTGGTCAATCTAAGTGTTGATTTTGTTGATTATTTCAAAGAATCAAGTTTGATTTGGTTCAGTTTTGCTATTGTTTTTTATTCTCTATTTCATTATTATTATTTTTGGTTTAATTTTTATCAGATTCCTCCTGCTTGCTTTGGATTTATTTTTTTCTATTTTTTCTATATTCTAAGGTAAAAAATTAGGCAATTTATTTGAGATATTCTTTTTTTTCAATGAAAGCATTAGACTCTCTTAGCATTATTTTCACTTCATCCAATGATGTAGTGTTGTGTTTTTGTTTTAATTCATCTGAAATTATTTTCTAATTTCCTTTGTGATTTCTTCTTTGAAATTATTATTTAGTAATGTCTTGTTATTTTCTATGTATTTGTAAATTTCCCAAATTTCCTTCTGTTACTGATTTCTAATTTCATTCCATTGTAGTTGGAGAACATACTTCATATGATTTCAATTTTTAAAAAATTACTGAGACCTGTTTTCTAGCCTAACTTATGATCTGTCCTAGAGAATGTTTCATGTACATTTGAGAAGAATGGGTTGAGGGTTCTATAGATGTCTGTTAGGTTGGTTGGTTTATGGTGTTTTTTACATAATCATTTTTACATGTGGACCTTGTACCTGGTTGTCTGATCCATTATAGAAAGTGGGATATTGAAATGTTCAACTATTATTGTTGAATTGTCTGTTGCACCCTCCAATTCTGCTTGTTTTCACTTAATGTTTTTTGAGCTCTTCTGTTAGGGGTGTGTGTGTGTGTGTGTGTGTGTGTGTGTATAATTGCTATTTCTTCTTGATGGATTGACCTTTTCATCATTGTAAAATGTTCATTGTTTCAAGTAACAATTGTTGTCCTATACCCATTTTGTGTGATATTAATGTAGCCAATTCAGCCCTCATTTGTTAACTGTTTGCATGGAATATTTTTCCTCAACCTTTTACTTTCAACTTATGTGTGTCTTTGGGTCTAAAATTTATATTTTGTAGATAACATATAGTTGGACCATGTGTTAAAATCCATTCTGCCAGATGCTGCCTTTCAAGTGGAGTGTTTAATCCATTTATATTTAATGCAATTACTAATAAGGTAGGATTTACTTTTGCTATTTATTTTCCATATACATTATGCATTTTTTGTTCCTCTATTTCTCCATTACAGCCTACTTTGTGTTAGATATTTTATATCATGCCTTTTTATTTTTGAAGAATAGTTTTGTTGGATATAGAATCCTTGATTGAAATCTTTTTCTTTCCATACTTTGACTATGCCATCTCACTAGCTTCTGGCTTCCAGGGTTTTGGATGAAAAATCCGCTGTTAGTTTTATTGAGGAGCCCTTGTACATGATGAATTGCTTCTCTCTTGCTGTTTCCAAGATTTTCTCTTTGTCCTTGAGGTTTGACAGTTTGATTAGGATTTGTGTAGGTATAGATCTTTTGAGTTCCTCCTACGTGGAGTTTGCTGAGCTTCTATGCTATGTAAGTTTTTGCTTTTCATCAAATTTTGGAAGTCTTGGCCACTTTTTTCTTCAAATATTCTTTCTGTTTCTGTGTCTTCCCTTATATGTATGTTGGTATGCTTGATGATGTCCCATAAGTCTCTGAAGTGCTGTTCTTTTTTCTTCATTCTTTTTTCTTTCTGTTTCAGACTAGATAATCTCAACTAACCAATTTTCAAGATCACTGACTCTTTCTTCTGCCTGCTCATATCTGCTGTTGAAACCCTCTAGTGAAATTTTCACTTTCATTAGTGTACTTTTCAGATCCATAGTTTCAGTTGCTTTTTCCTATCTCTTTATTGAGATTCTCTACATGGGAGACATCATTCTCATGCTTCCCTTTAGCTCTTTAGACATGGTTTCCTTTATTTCTTTTAATATATTCAGAATAGCTGATTTGCTGTCTGTGTCAAGTAAGCCCAATATCTGGTTTTCCTTAAGGGCATTTTCTATTTTCTTTTATGTATGAGCCATACTTTCTTGTTTCTTTGCCTGTCTCATCATATAATATAAAGTGGCAACTCTGGAAATTCAACTCTCCTCCAATTCTCCTCTCTCCCCAGTGTTTGTTGTTGTGGCCTTTTATTTTTTTAATTTTTGTTATTTTGATGTTTGTTTTTTCTAATGATTTTTAAAAAACTAATTATCTTAAGTCTCTAATCTTTGTCATATGTGGCCACTGAATTCTCTGGTAGTTCAGGTTAATGGTCAACTAATGAATGGACAGACATTTCTTTAAATTCCTGGAACCAATAAGTCTCCCAATTTTTGCTGAGAGGCTCTGTGTAAGTGTGGGGGCATGCCTTCAACTTTCAGCCAGTCAGTTACAATTTGGACTTAGCCTTCAGAGTCTTTCCTGAGCATACATAAGGTCCTGGCCGTATGCACAACCCTACATTTGTGGGTGACCTTTGAGATTCCCAGGGGTATGTTGGATCTTTTTAAAGTCCATAGGGGCATCTAATTCCCCAGCTTTCCCTTTAAGATTTTTGGTTAATCAATTGTTCGCCCCATTGCCTTAGGCAGCCTTGATGTTCTGCAGTAACCTCTGATTGTTTTCACCAGATGCTCCCAGGGAAAAGCCTGTTTGCAGGCCAAATACTGACAGTTCTCTGGGAATGAGGTCTTGAAGGAGCTCCAATGCTTTTCTGCCTCCCCCAGGGATTGCCAAACTCCTGGCTTTCACTCTGATTGTGGACTGTTGATTTTCAAGGCTACCATGGATCTGGAAGGGAGATGGGAATATGACAAGTTAAAATGTCACAGAGCTCACTGTCTTTTCAGATCATCAGCCATTCTTCTTGATTAAGCCCTTCTCGGATTGCTGCAAGCCTTTGGTTAATTTCCAGAGTTCTGAACAAGGTAATAATGATAATTTTTTACCAGTGTTCTCTGTTTTCTTTGCTTTTATGAAGCAGAGAATTTTTGGAGGCCCTTACTCAGGATATTTTGCTGATGTCACCTCTCAGAGTGGTTTTTAACTCTTATTTTACATAAAATTTCAATCAGCTTGGTTTCCGATCCCCATTGGCTAGCAGTAGCAAGTTGGAAGGAAAGGGGGTATTATAGGTATGCATTCTTCACCATGGTGATTGTTTCTTTTCTCTGTTTCTTTTCAGACCATAGAGATCTGTTTTGATACGAGAGCAGGTATCTAGCTGTACTGAGTAGGGAAGGTCCTTCCCAGCTCTCATTTTCTGTACCTGCTCTAATTTAATGAGTTCTGTGCTCTGAAGACTGTGCCCCCCCCCCAGCCATGCAGGCCTGAACCCCATTCCATTTGGAGGTTTGAAGAGTCTGTGGCTTTGACAATTAACTGCTCAGTTTTCTGTTCCTGCTCTGGAGACCTCCCAGCACAAGCTCCCTGTTTCTCCCTGTCATCTTTCCATCCTGCACAGCTGGGTGGAAGAATAATGACTTTATTAAATGCATCTTATGCTTAATTCTCCAAGGATGTCAGTCCATTAGGAAAGACTAAATCTGCTACCAGCAATCATGCAGAAGTTTTAGTCTCATCTGTCCAGACCTGGATGGGGGGTCCAGAGAGATGTACATCAGCTGCTATTCTGATCCAAGTGATTCTGTGGGCCTGAGTGCCCAACCTGGAGAGAGGCCGGCCAAGTGTGTCTGCATACAGTGAGAGGAGGATGTGGGTTCTGATTCCAAGTCTTACCTCTACCTACTGTGTGATGTGGGTTTCACCTTGAGACAGGCGGGAACTGGGATTTGGGGTTGACCAGTATTCAGAGGCCTGTGAAGGGGTCTAGGGTGACAGCTAGCTCATGTTCCCCTATTGTCTACCATGTAAGGGGGGGGCTCTGTCCACACACCTGCCTATCTATTAGAAAGGGCAGAGGAAGAGTTCATTAGAAACAGGGATGGAGGAAGTTTTGGAGAGGACTGCATGAGGCAGAGCCTGGAGGGTGTGTCTCGGTAGAGTCATGGAAGAATCTTAGTGGGTACCCACCACCTTGGATGGGAGGAAGGCTGTTTATGTCTCTGTCCAAACCTGAACATATTGTCATTTCTCTCTCTGGGCCTTAATCTTCTCATCTCTACAAGGGGTCTTCACCCATATGAAGCCCAAGATCAGAGGAGGTAGGTGTTGGGTTCTCCATACAAGGAGCACATGCAGATGAAGTCCTGCCTTGCAGCTCCACGGTGTCTCCATGATGCCACAATCCCTGCTCTGGATGGCGTGTTCTACATCAATCAAGAATCATCTGGATGCAAGAGAAAGAAATCTCACTTCGCTTAAGCAATGGGAAGGAAATTCTTACCTACATAGCTGAAAAGTCTTGAATGGTCTAATCAGACATCCCCATGGGTCCATCTCCACATATTCCTCCTTTCTCCTTCCCTCTCTATTGGCTTCATTTTCAGGCAGGCTCACCTCACTTTGTGTCCAGATGGCCACAAGCAGCTCTGGGCCTCCAGGCCACCAAGCTCTCCAACTCCAGGGGAAAGAGGGTCCCTTATCTCAGCCTAACTCTTATTGGTCTAAACTGGGTCATGTGACCACCACTGACCCCAGTCATGTGACTCTGAAGTCAGACCTAGATCATGTGCTTATCCTTGGAGAGGGAGTGTGGACAGGGCTGGGGGAGGGGTCGTGGCTGCTTTTACAGCACGTGGAATGAAAATGGTGGTGGGGAGGGGTGGATTCCCCACCAGAATATCAGGTTGCCGTTACTAGAAGGAGGGGAATGGATGCTGGGTAGGCAAAACTATCAGGTGTCCTCTCCATGTGGCCCATAACCAGTTGCCACCACCCAACCAGTTGCCATCAGTAGAAGCTTTGCATCCTTCTTTTTCTCAGATCCAGTTCTTGGCTTTGCTTGGAGCCAGGAGTAGATAGGTGGACGTGGGGGCTGTGCTTTTTTTCCTCACTGACTGGTCCCTACCCAGCTAGACCCTATTATACCCTGATATGCCATCCTCCAGAACAGCTTCTAGGTTCCAGAATTCCCAGACCCCCAATCTCAACTTTTACTTCATTGAGACCCAAACCAGCCCTCAGTTAATAGTCAGTCTGCTATTTTTTGTTCAGGTCTTGGCTAATCCATTAATCTATTTATTCATTTGTTTATCCATTCATTCTTTCAATAGCTATTCACTGAGTAATATAAGTAAGGTACCATCTCAGGGAATGGAGAATTTTAGACAAATTGGTCCCCCCTATGTTTTTGAGATTTAATATGGTTCATTCATTTTCAGTGCTGTATAGTATTCCATCGAATGAATAGTTAAACATTTATGCTCATTTTCTTGCTGGTGGGTGTTTAGGTGCTTCTCCTTGTTCTATATTATAAACCAAGCTGCAATGAATCTTGTTGTCCGTGTCTACTTGTTACAAGTGTGAGATTTAGGGGTGGGTCATGGGGTAGAGCTATCACTAATGGAAATTGTAAAAGGGTGGAATCACTTTATACTTTTATCTTCCGAGAAAGAGAATTCCAATTTCTCTATATTATCACCAATACTTGGTATTTCCAGACTTTTAAATGGTAAAAACATGCCTGCTCCATAGTAGATGCTCCATAAATATGTTCTGGACTAAATAAAATTTTAATTTACATCTGATTGCTGTAGACATTGAACATCTTTTTAAATGCTAACTGATCATTCCTCTTTACTATTCTGTGATTTGCTTGCTTATATCTTTTACCCATTCTTTTCTTGGGCTGTTTGACATTTTCCTTCTGATTTGTAGCAGTTCTATATATATTCTGAAAAATAATCTTTTGTCAGTTATAGGCATAGCATATATCTTCTCCCAGTTTGTAGCTTATTTTTTCTTTTTGTTTGTTGTGTCTTTTATAGAAATTTAAAATTTTAATTTACTCAATGTTCTCACCCTTTTTCTTTATAGTTTGTGGTTTTGTCTTATTCAAGAAATCTTTCTCCACCTGAAGTCATAAAGTTATTCTCCTATTTTTTTCCCATAAGATTTCTAGTTTTTTCTCAATCATTTGCTTCTGTAATCTACCTAGTATTTTTAGGTATTATTTGAATTAGGGATTTAATTGAATATAATTTTCCTATCATCTTCCCCACTGATCTGAAGTGCTAGTTCTTTCCTTTTGTTTCTGAGTCTGCATCTGTGCTCTCTATTCTGTTCTTTTGTTTTATTTGTCTTACTGTGCCAACACCTCACTAAAGCTTTGTAGTCAATGTTAATAACCATTTTGATGGGTTTCCCCACATTTTTGTGCAGGAGTGTTATAGCTATTCTTAGTCCTTTGTTCACCATATATATTTTAGGATTAGTTTATCATCTACAAAATTCTCTATTGGGATTTTAATTGAGATAAATTAAATTTATAGATTAATTTGGGAGGACTTTTGTTTTTATGATGTCCAGTCTTCTGACCTATAAGCACGGCATATCTGTCTAATTTATTCTGGTTTTCTTTCATGTTTTTCCAATGAAGTCTTATAATTCTCTCCACAAAGATTATGTACATCATTTGTTAGCTAAATTCCCTCTCATTCTTATAAATTTTTAAAAAAAGATTTATTTTATTTATTTCTTTCCCCTTCCCCACCCCAGCCCCAGTTGTCTGTTCTCTGTGTCCATTTGCTTCGTGTTCTTTTTGTCTGCTTCTGTTGTTGTCAGCGGCACAGAAATCTGTGTATTTTTGGTTGTTGTTGTTGTTGTTGCATCATCTTGCTGCATCAGCTCTCTGTGTGTGCAGCGCCACTCCTGGGCAGGCTGAACTTTTTTCACATGGGGCAGCTCGCCATACAGGGTGCACTCCCTGTGCGTGGGGCTCCCCTATGTCGGGGACACCCCTGCGTGGCATGGCACTCCCCGTGCACATCAGCACTGTGCATGGGCCAGCTCCACACGGGTCAAGGAGGCCTGGGGTTTGAACCGTGGACCTCCCATGTGGTAGATGGAAGCCCTAACCACTGGGCCAAGTCCGCTTCCCTCCTATAAATTTTATTGTTATTGTTATTGGTGTCTTTTTAAAAAAATTAAAGTTCCTGATTGCCTATTGCTGTAGTATAGAGATGCAATATTTTTTTGTATTTTGATCTTCTTTCCAGCAACTTTGCTCAACTCTTTTATTAGTGGCATTAGGTTGCCTATAGATTCTTGAGGGTTTTCCATATATAATCTTATAATTTATGAATAATGACCATTCTTGTTTTTTCCTTTCCAGTACAAGTACATTTAATTTCTTTATCTTATCTTACTGCACAAACAAGACTTTTAGTACAATGTTGAAAAGGTATGGGCTAGTGGATGTCTTTGTCCTGTGCCTGACTTTTCCTGGAATGCTTCTAATATTTCATCATTACTTATGACTTGTTGTAGGTTTTTCATAGATACCCCCTGTTTTAGTTTCCCAGGCTGCTCAAATAAATACCACGAAATGGCTTGACTCAAACAATGGGAATTTATTAGCTTACAGCGACACCGAGTCCAATTGTCCTCAAGGCAGTGCTTTCTCTGCAAGGACTGGTGTTCTGGGACTGACTGCCCCTCAGCTCCCTGGTAGCTCCGTCCCATGGCCAGGCACACAGGGCATCCCCTGAGCTCTACCTTCTCTTGCAGGTTCTGTTCCGGCTTCTGGCCTCCTCTGGGTTTCTCTTGCTTGGTCTGAATATCGTTCTCTTATAAAGGACTCCAGTAATAGGATTTAGTAGGATTAAGACCCATCCTGATTGAGGCGGGCCACACGCAAACTGAAGCAGGCACATCAGAATGTTCTACTTACCCTGGATCCACACCCATGGGAATGGGTTAAGTTTAAGAACATGTTTTTCAGGTACTTCAAACTACCACATCGTGTGTCAAACTAAGGAGTTCCCTTCAATTCTTATTTTGTTGAAAGTTTTTTGTCAAGAATGAGCATTAAATCATATTAAGTGTTTATTCTGCTCTTCTGTCTTCTAATCACCATCCCAACATCCTCAAGATTGGACAATGAACAGTGGACTAAAGTAGACTTAGTATTATTCTATTCTAGACTTATTAGTCTAGAATGGAAGAACTTTAATCATTGATATAAAGGCAGTGGCCACCGGAAGTTCTGAGGAAAGGGAGAGGGAAAAATGGGTGTAATATGGTGGCATTTTCAGGACATTGGGATTGTCTTGCATGATGTTGCAATGATGGATATTCAGGAATTTCAAGTGTCAGGAGCCTGTTCTAGAACAGCCATTTTGGAACTTTACCAGACCAGATGCATTTGGTGACAAGTGAGGGAAACCCAACTTAAAGTAACTTAAAAAGAAAAAGAATTATTTTATATTGGTGTGAGTTATTTAAAGGTCAAGAGTAGGTTAGTCAGTCTTCAGGTTCATAAGATGCTCAGGTGTTAGAAATGTTTGTTGACCACCTATTTCTCCCCAGAGCTCAGCCCTGCTCCACCTTCTCCCATTCTATGGCCAAGTTGGCTGTCAGCATCTCCAGATTCACAATCAGAGCAGGAGAGTTGCTTCTGCTCAATCAATTGAGAAAAATTCTTGGGGATGAGTTTTGGGATATGTGCCCATCCTCGACTCCATCACTGAAGACCAAGAGAACCAAGTAAGCTGATCGGCAACATCTGGGTGAAGTCCTGGAGCTACGGAGGTCAGCTCCTCCTGAACCACAGGAACTGAGAAAAAGCAAATGAGGTTCTCCAAGGGAAAAGGGAGGCTGGGGCCTCAGGAAAGGGGAAAGGATGAAGGTGCTGTGCAGGTAAAAATGCCAGGTGTCCACACCTGGGGCTCCTAGACTCCTGAGTTACCTGGGCTTGGTCCAGGTGTTATGTCAAACCTGTCTCAGGTGAGAAGAGAGGAAGGATGGGGTTTAGGCCAGTAATAGTCCAGAGAAGGCGATCACTCTAGAAAATGTTGCAGAAGGCTTCTTGAGCAGGGGCAAGGGCTAGACTGGGGGCTGGAAACCAGAGTGCACCCCCTGCCTCTAATGTGCACCACAAGTACCCCATGAGGAATCTTTGGAAAACACACACCTGGTCTCCCAGCTGCCCAACACCACCACCTGCTTCCCCCCTCTGTGAGCTGGTCAGTGCCCCACCTTTGGCCTCCATGAGGGGTTCACCCAGCTATGCATGCGCCATACCTAAGTCCTTGCTCTTCCTCCACCTTGAGCAGCTGTCGGGTAAGGGAGAAGAGCATGGGCTTTGGAGTCAGACCAAGCCAGGTTCAAATACAGCCTCCGTCACTTACCTGCACCAGTGCCTGCACAGGTCAAGTAACAATGGCTATAAGGAACACCTCAACGGCGCTTCCTCAGTGCCAGGCATGGCTCTAGGCACCGTCCGTATAACCACTCACTTAATCCCCACAACAGCCCTCTGAGGCAAGCGCTGTCGACCTCCCCCTTCACAGGTGAGGAAGGTGAGTGAATTCCCCAAAGGCCCTGTCTCGGTTTGCCAGGGCTGCTATGACAAATACCACAGCACGTGGGGCTTAAACAGCAAACATCTACCGTCTCACAGTTTGGGAGGCTGGAGATACGCCATCAAGATCCTGGCAGGTCACAGCGTTCTGGTGCTGGCTTGCCACCATCCCTGGGGCTCCGCGCTGGCCTGCCTGCTTCCGTCACCCGGCCTAGTCCTCGAGCTCCTCCCGTGGCTTTCTCTGGCTTCTGGCTTCTGTGTCTTCTGGGCTCTCTTTCCAGGAATGAAGGCCCACCCTGATTCAGTGTGGCCAAATAGGACCTAGGAGATCCCGTGCATAAACGAGTCCTCCCTTCACGAACGAGAACGTTCTCCAAGGCCCTGTTTACAGCCACAGGAATGCGGATTCGGACCTGAATGTGTCTTTTGTGGGTGACACGAGGCAATCTGCCGTAGCCACCTGGCCAGCAAGCAGGGGAACCGGGGTCCCTCTAACCCAGCAGGCTCCAGGGGCCCTGCACGGTCACCCACGGTGACCACCCTGCATTGATACGCTGCCTGGTGAATCTGCCAACTCTCTGGTGGGCCGTGGGTCCATCTTTCCTCTCCGAGTCTCCGCTTTCTCCCTGGTCCGATGCCCAGGGGAAGCATGCCAGTTGTAAGGGCTGGCTGGGGTGTGTGCAACGCCCCAGAGCAGAGCATATCGTAGCTACTGCAGTTCCCTTTGGCACCTGCCCATTCCAGCACACCTCCCAGTCCAGGCCGGACACTTCCTCTTCCGGGAAGTACCCCGACCCCGCCTCACCCTCCCTGGATGCACGCACAGGCATACGCAAACACGCACAAGCACTCACTCGTGTGCGCACACGTCCCACCTGCACTCTGGGCTTACTGCGCAGCGTGAGCACTGCCTGGCCACGCTGGTCTTCCCCCTGGACCGTGAGTGTGTGGAGCCTGGGCCACCACTGCCCCGTGGCTGGCGTCCCAGCTCGCCAGCCTGGCACTGGACCGGTGTTGGGTGCGTCCTGTTTGACGAGCTGTGTGGATTGAGTTCATTTTGCTAACCCCACAAGCAATGGCTAAGCACCTGCTGTGTGCTGGCCGCTGTCCTGGGTGCAGGAAACCAAGGGGTGCACAAGACAGCTGAGACCCCTGCCCTTGGAGAGCCGATGTTCCATAACCAAACCCGTGAAGCAGCAGGAGGTCTCTGAGAGCAGGGAGCGTCGTGATGCAAAATAGGCAGGGGATGTCACAGGTGAGGCAGGAGCCTTAGAGGGGGGGCCAGGGGGCTCCTGGAGGGCTGACATTGACCCGAAGACAGGATGAGCAGCTGCGGGAGGTGCCTAGAGGAGGCATGGGGCCGAGGGAAGAGCTGTGCCCTTTCAACCTGTTCCAGCCCTGTTTAACCCCTGGGGTTGGAAGCGTGGAAGCCCTGGTGTGCTGGAGCGTGAGGATGGAGGTGGAGCAAGGAGGCCGGGCAGGAGGCCGTGACCTTCCATGGATGGCACAGGGCATCGAGGAGGGGGCAGGCAGACACAGGGCATTGAGGTTTTGGGACAATCTCTCATGGGCTCTGCCGTGCAGCAGCCCTGTGACTTTTGGGGTAATTGCCTTCTCTTCCTAGTCCTCAGTTTCCCCAAATGTTCAATGCAGGCACGGTCCCTTTATCCCGTTAGGCTCCACTGTGAAGGTCGAGGTCAGGTTTGGGGCTGAGCAGGAGGCCCGGAGCTCCTGGTCTGCAGCGATCAACCCCACACCCCCCTCCTCTAAGGCCTGCCACGCAAGGCCCAGCCTTCAGAGAGGCCAGCCTCCCTCCTTCCCATCTCAGAACTTGGCACGGGTCCCTTCCTGGGAGCTCTCTACCCTGGCGGAGGAAGGGGCTCCCTCACTGCTCCTTTCTCCACCGTGCAGGGGCTGGAGGCTGCTACTTCGAGCCTGGACAGGCCAGGGGGGCTGGAGGGCCTTTCCTCTCCCCTGCCCAGACCACCCAGGTTGGCAGGGCGGGGGTGGATGTGGGACAAGGCTCCAGGGCCACCCCAGGCAAAAGCCGCCATCCTGTCGTCTTCTTGTTGATGTTAAGAGCTAGAAAAAGGCCCAATTGTCTGCTTTCAGCACGCCGTCAGCACAGCAAGCTTCAAGAAATAGTCTCCCGTCCCATTGTTACAGCCGATCCTGGAAGGAAAATGTGGGTTATGGGGAAAGCAGAGGGAGGAGGCAGAGAAAGGCACAAGTAGAGAGAGGTCACTCGCTGAAAATGCAGAGAGAGGCTGGCGAGGGGGCGCGGAAGAGCGCGCAGGCACCCCCGCCGCCGGGAAAAGCGTTTTATGTTTCAAAACAATCTAGGAATACTTGCTCATTGTGCCAAATCCAGCAAGAGAGAACTTTTATTAAAGGTAAAAGCCCACTTTACCCTCCCTCTACCGTTTTGTATTCCCTTCCCAGAGTAAAGATTCTTTTTAAAGCTCTGTTCTTGTCCTGACCTTTTTTAAACCCACATGCACACCTAATTGTAGTTTATAAAGTAGATGGGACCATATTATACTATTATTCCATCTTTGGATTTTTTTGCTTCACATTAGGCCTTGCAGATCTTTCTAAATCTCAATCTATCTTTATCAAAATGTTTCTGTAAATACATACTAGACTATTTTTGGGGGGCAGTTTTAGGAGTTCAGAAAAATTGAATTGTGCAGGAAGCAGAGGATTCCTGTTGACTCTTCCCCCTCACAGTTCCCCTGTTTATTAACATCTTGTATCAGTGTGCTACATTTAAAATAAACGATGGTGAGCCAATATAGATACATTTTAGGAACTAACACCATAGATTACATTAGGGTTCACTCTTTTTTTTTATAGATTTAAAAAAATTTTTGAAGATACATAGATCAAACTAAATGTTACATTACAAAATATAAGAGGATCCCATATACCTCCACTTTCCAACCCCCCACTCCTCCCACATCACCAAATTCTTTCATCAGTGTGGCACATTCATCACATTTGATAAATTTGATAAATTTTGGAGCACTGCTGCACTGCATGGATTATAGTTTACACTCTCCCCCAGTCCATTCAGTGGGTTATGGCAGGATATATGATGTCCTGCATCTGCCCTGCAATATCATTCAGGACAACTTCAAGTTCTGAAAATACCCCCATATCACATCTCTTCTTCCCTCTCCCTGCCCTCGGCAACTCCCTTTGCCACTGTCTGCTCATCGATGATACAGTTTCTTCCATTGCTAGAGTCACAATAATTCTATAATAGAATACCAGTAAGTCCACACTAATCCATATTTTATTCCTCCATCCTGAGGACCCTGGGATGGCGATGCCCACTCTGCCTCTAACTCAAGAGGAGGCTTAGATCCCACATGGCCGATGGATGGAATTCTACTGCTTGCAGCTATAGACTATCTTTGTTCCCTGGTGTGGTAGTTGACCATCCTCACCTCCCTGTCAGCTGACATGGGCAAGTCCAACAACCCGGAGAGTAGGTGCTGCAACTTCACTGAGGCTTGGGGCCCAGCTGGCACTTAGTCCAGAGATTCAAGTCTTCTGAGCATACACCAACCCACTGCTAACCACAGGTTCAGTAAAAGTGACAGAAGAGGCATGTGTAGAGAGGTCACATCTGAGTCCAACTCCTTCACACTCAGGAGCACAAATTCCAAAGTAAGACCCATTGGCAAGGCACTGAACTCCAGAACCATCTTCCATGACTGTAGGACCTGGGTGTCTCTGTAGCCTTCAGGAGCACCAATACTTGGAGTTGTATCTACTTTGCTGTCTCTGAGCTCCTGCTGAGATGTGCGTAAGCACAACCCCTCTGATGACCTCTCAACTCACGTTGAAATCTCTTAGCCATATAAACTCATTTGTCTTTACTGTTTCCCCCTTTTATTCAATGTATTTTTCTAGTTGCACCACCAGCTGGTGCTTGGTAGAAATCCCTTGGCGCCATGGAGGCTCATCCCCAGGAGTCATGTCCCACATTGGGGGAAAGGTAATGCATTTACACGCTGAGTTTGGCTTAGAGAGTGGCCACATTTGAGCAACATGGAGGCTCTCAGGAGGTAACTCTTAGGTACCCTGAAGCTCTAGGCTAGTTGAAATTTCCAGCACACAGGCTCCTAAGCATAGTCATCAGTATCAAGGGCCTATCACTGGATCATCCTTCTTCAATGGTCTTTGCCCTTGCACTTGGGGGATTGTTGCTGCTCCATTGGGGAGTGCAACAGAGTTTCCCAGAATGCGAACTCAGCACTCTCTCAGTTGTCGGGTGAAACTCTATCCATTATGTCAATACTCAATGAACATCTGAACATATCTATATACCCTATATGCATGCCCTGGAGAACTCCCTCCCACCCATGCATCCCCCATCATTGACACCCCCATCAGTGCTCCTCCCCTGCCATAGTTGAACCCCAATGTGATCCAAAACTTCTTCAGAAATGGAGTCTAATAAGTTGCTGAATTCAATTGATAGGAAAATGTGATAGTAATGAGAGGTTTAAAGATTAGAAATAGAATACGTAAAAATTTAGAAAAACTAAAATAAAGTAAA